>NC_138339.1:139911549-141349049 GCF_046562875.1 Panthera onca | reverse complement strand
TTGTCCTTGAACATGATAAAGATTAAGGGTATATTTCCATAGTTGTAATCTGGTCTTTCTACATTTTTGCTCATCAGATTTTTTTCTCCACCATAAATCAAAAGAAAATATAGAAAGACTTTTCACATGTCACCTCAGGAAGCATCCTGCTTTGCTGGGCAGTGCTTAAAGACACTGCCTAACTTAGTAGTGAAGAATTTCATTCAACCCCTAGTGAGCAGGAGGAGAAGAATTAAAAGGCAAATTTTGGTCACCCTTTCCTCTTTCAGGAAAGAAAGTTGAGCTACATTGCTTGGAAACAGATTATTATTATTATTTTTTAAATTCTTTTTTAATGTTTGTTTATTTTTGAGAGAGAGAGAGAGAGAGAGGGAGGGAGAGAGAATGAGAGAATGAGTAGGGGAGGGGCACAGAGAAAGGGAGACTGAGAATCTGAAGCAGGCTCCAGGTTCTGAGCTGTCAGCACAGAGCCTGATGTGGGGCTCAAACTCACAGACTGTGGGATTGAGACCTGAGTCAAAGTCAGACCCTTAACCGACTGAGCCACCCAGGCACCCCAGAAACAGATTATTTTATGCCAGCTTTAGTGGATAGGCAAAATAAAGCATCTTAGGAGGGGTAGGTGATTTAATGTCTTTTTTTGGGCATAAATAATTTGTTTTCTGATGGAGGAGATAAAATGCCCTATCAGTTGACAAATTTTTTGAGCATGCAGATATTTATTTAAGAAACAGAAGGTAACCATAAAGATGAGAAAAGCCACTTTGTGTTTGAGAGTCCCCAAAGATTCTTCCCCACAGTGGCCAGAGGAGTAACCATGCAGATACAGAACGAAAACATAAAGCTTTGAAGATACACTGTGAGGGAGCTACTGTAATGACAGCAAATTATTTATAAAGTATATGTGGTTTTTGATACTAACTTTGATATGCTTGATATGAGAACTTATGCAGGATTTCTGTTTGCTGGCAAATAGAAATATAATTTCACGAGCCAGAAAGAATTAAGATTGGTACATATTTAATTATATTTTTCTCCTGTGCTTGTATAACCAGGTGACGGAAAGGAGAACACTTTTTTCCAGAGATTAGTTTTTGCCTCTAAATGTTTTTCCCATCCCTGTTTCTTATCAGTTTCTTATGCGTGCACTCATATTTGTGTTTAATTAAAGTTTCATAGTGAAATTAATTTTATTAAGGCACTAGAAAGAACAGAAAAGGACTTCGTGGTTTCATGGTTCACGAAACCCCACAGTGCTCCCTTATTATTCTGGAGTTACTGAAATGATGAAAGGTATCTGCTGTAGATAAGAAAAGCTGAATAGTTTGCAAGGCTTGAATTTCTACACACAGTAAGTAGAGAGACTTTTTTTTCTTTTCCTCTTTTTCAGAGTAGAACTTTACGTTTATTTTCAGCAGAGTTCTCTTTTGCTGTGTGACAAAGGGAAGTTTTTAAGTTAGCAAATTTTTTTTTATTAAAAATTTTTTTTTTTTTTTTTTAATTTTTTTTTCAACATTTTTTATTTATTTTTGGGACAGAGAGAGACAGAGCATGAACGGGGGAGGGGCAGAGAGAGAGGGAGACACAGAATCGGAAACAGGCTCCAGGCTCCGAGCCATCAGCCCAGAGCCTGACGCGGGGCTCGAACTCACGGACCGCGAGATCGTGACCTGGCTGAAGTCGGACGCTTAACCGACTGCGCCACCCAGGCGCCCCCAAATTTTTTTTTTTTAACATTTATTTATTATAGAGAGACAGAGAGCATGAACATGGAGGAGCAGAGAGAGGAGGAGACACAGAATCTGAAGGAGGCTCCAGGCTCTGAGCTGTTAGCGCAGAGCGTGACGCAAGGCTAGAACTCATGAACTGCAAGATCATGACCTGAGCCAAAGTTGGACTCCTAACCGACTGAGCCACCCGGGTGACCCTAGTTAACAAATATTTTTTGTATAAATAACGGGCACCTGTCATTTGACAGAGCATTTTAGTCTCATGTGGTCATTTGAAAATCTCACGAGGGGCACCTGGGTGGCTCAGTCAGTTGAGTGTCTGACTTTGGCTCAGGTCATGATCTCACGGTTCATGAGTTCGAGCCCCACATCAGGCTCTGTGTTGACAGCTTGGAGCCTGGAGCCTGCTTTGGATTCTGTGTCTTGCTCTCTCTCTGCCCCTCCCCTGCTCATGCTCTGTCTCTCTCTGTCTCAAAAATAAATAAAACATTAAGAAAAATTAAAAAAAAAACAAAAAGAAAATCTCACAAAAGCCACCGTTTGTTCAAAAACCATTTTTCATTAAACTTTGCATAAATTTCAGGGCGTTATGGGCTGTTTTAAACTGAATCTGAGCTATATAGGAGACATAGATCAAGTGGAAAAACTGATGTGTCATCAAGGAGCTGAAAGACACTCAAATACTCAAGATGTAAATGTCAAAATAACTAGGGCACCTCTTCCAAACTGTGAGTGATTAAACACGGGCTTTGAATTGCTGAGCAAGTGCTGTGGACATTCACAGTGGGGATACTCACAGGGAATGATGTTCAGCAGGCTTTGGTAGGAAAGATGGAACTTAGCTGAACCAAAATGGCGTGTAGATACTCTCTGTTTACCAGAGACGTAGGGCTTGCAGTTTGGCCGGAAAGAGGATAAGACGTCATGATAGCTGACTGTAAGAGAAGAGAAGAGCATGATGGCGTAGAAAGAGTAAAAACTGGAGCAGCCACATGACAGAGAAGTGGGAGATGGTCATGGATGGGCAGATCTTGAATGAGTGGAAATAAGGAAAAAATTACGCTGTTACAGTGTCAACTGTATGATAGGTTTTAAATTAAGTCAGTAACTTTTCAATCACTGAGGAAGCAGGCAACCGTAGTTTTAGTTGTACTGAGATCACTTCTGGGGTGGTCTGTTTATCATGTCCTTAGGGGAATTTCTTCATCTTCAAACTTAGGAAGTTGTAAGTGTCCTTTGAGTGTTTTATAATTAATAAATAAAAAATTCATCCTTAGTAATCTAGAAAGGCCAAAGAATAAATAGATATTAGATGTCAGGCTTTACAGTTGGGGGAAGAATGAAAACAAGTATCTCTAGTTTCCCAGATAGTTATTTTATACCATTTATTCCAACAGGATTTTAGCTACTCTCATTTTTTTAAATTAATTAATTCATTTTGAGAGAGAGAGAGCAAGCGGGGAAGAGGCAGCGAGAGGGAGAGACAGAATCCTGGAGTGGGGCTCGAACTCACAAACAGTGAGATCATTCGCTGAGCCAAGATCGATAGTTGGGTGCTCAACCAGTTGAGCCACTCAGGTGCCCCACTACTGTCATTATTAAATAAAGTTAGTCTTTGGCATATTAGTTATATCATCCATTAAAATATTTTTTATTACATTACGAGGTGTATTATAAGTACTACTTTTTTTTTTTTTTTTTTTTTTTAATGACTGTGGATTGACTGGGTGTTCCTTCTGCCTTAGCTTGTGTAGCTATTCTCAGATGGTGGCTGGGTAGGGCTGGGAGGCCAAAGATACCATCTTTGCTAAGTTTAGGGGCTTCTTGCTGACTTTTGGCTGGAGTGCCTCTAAACTTCTCCACAAGGCCTCTTTCTTCATGTGATGTCTCCTCTTCCAGGGCCTTTCTGTATGGTCCTCAAGGGGACTGACCTGTGTTTAGATTTCTGGAGCTCTTTTCTGTGTAGCTTCTTCTTCAGTACGTACAGATTCTAGCTGCATAGACTCCTGGAACTCTGATCTCTATCTCTTTAACTCACTGAGACTGTTTTGCTGTGTTTGGATTTCCTTTCTTGCCCCACAGTCTGAAAAGTGCTGTCAGAGAGCTGTGGCTCTTGTTTGTGTCTCTTCTATCAAGTCTTAATCTCAAACTGCTTACTGTGTAACATCTAAGAGCAGTGCCTCCCTCTCTGCCTTAAAATTTTTTTGCTAGTTGTTGGCAGTAGAAGAGTACTCTCTCATGGCCAGAAGTAGAAATCATAAACCTTTTCCTATGCCCTTGGTACAAACCTTTTATGGTTTTTACCATAAAATAGTAGTTTCTCATTTTCTCACTTGTTACCATATGGTTTTTCAGTATTTATTGTTGTCTCTGTTTTTTACTTGTTTCCTGTATTACAGTTAAAGAGCCTATTTTATTTTCTTGTTTCTCTCTCCTTTATTCTCATCTTTTGATATGCATTAATTTTACTTTTTCGGAGCATTTAACATTTGTATATTCTTTGTGTATTCTCTTCCCCATCTTCATTTTAGTGTTAGATTTGCGACTGATTGTATCAGTCCTTTTGCCAAACCTTCTCCCAACACCTCCTGGTTGGATAAAGCCCCACCTGTGGTGGGTGCCCCAAGAAGCGCTCATGTATATAGTGTTTCTTTGGTTCCTGTGTATTTAAAACTATTTTTCTATACCCTGCATACTTGAAGAACAACTTGGCTGGATATGAAATCTTGAATTTCTTAAAAATGGTGCTCCATGGACCTTGCTTTGAATGTGGCTTTTGAACACTCTGATGACAGTCTTTTTTATCTTTCTCCAGGTTTCTTGGTCTTTATTCTTTAGGCCCTTAGAGTTGTTCTTTATCTTTTTTCTTTACCTTTAAAGTCAAGTAGTTTTACTAGGCTGGGTCTCAGTGTTGCCCATTCCTGGCCATTGACCCTATGTCACTAGTGGGCCTTTTTAATAGGTATATTTAGATAGTAAAATTTTTTTAATGTTTATTTTATTTTATTTTATTTTTTATTTTTGAGAGAGAGAGAGAAACAGAGACAGAGTTCAAGCAGGGGAATGGCAGAGAAAGAGGGAGACACAGAATCTGAAGCAGGCTCCAGGCTCTGAGTTGTCAGCACAGCTGACAATCTCGTGAATCACGAGATCACAACCTGAGCCGAAGTCAGATGCTTAACAGACTGAGCCACCCAGTCGCCCCTAGGATTATAATTTTAAATAGTAGTTCTCATTCATTTTTCTGTTTTTCTTCTTCAAATACTTAAGTTATATATGCATTGGATCTTTTTTCTGTCTTATTTTAGCCACTTCGTGGCTTTTTTTTTTTTTTTTTTTTTTACTTCTTTCTTGGTTTTGTTTCATTGTTTTTTTTTTTCTCTCTTTCTTTTCTTTTTTTTTTTTTAAGTTTATTTATTTGTTTTGAGAGACAGAGAGCACAAGGAGCAGGGGAGAGGCAGAGAGAGAGGAAGAGAGAAAATCCCAAGCAGGCTTCATGTTGTCAGTGCAGAACCTGATGTGGGGCTCAATCTCGTGAACCGTGAGATCATGATCTGAGCTGAGATAAAGAGTTGGACACTTAACCAGCTGAGCCCCTCAGGTGCCCCTCTTGGTCTCATTTCTGTTCTCTTGTTTTTTTTTTTTTCCCTTCCTTTCTTCTGTGCCCCTTATTAAATTTTTATTTGAATATGTTTTCCTCGGGGCGCCTGGGTGGCTCAGTCGGTTAAGCGGCCGACTTCGGCTCAGGTCATGATCTCACGGTCCGTGAGTTCGAGCCCCGCATCGGGCTCTGTGCTGACAGCTCAGAGCCTGGAGCCTGTTTCAGATTCTGTGTCTCCCTCTCTCTGACCTTCACCCGTTCATGATCTGTCTCTCCCTGTCTCAAAAATAAATAAACGTTAAAAAAAAAAAAATTAAAAAAAAAGAAAAAGAAAAAAAATGAATATGTTTTCCTCTAGGCATTTTATAATTCAGTCTTCATTTCTGATAGGATTTCCCCCCCCCTTCCTTTTCTTTCTAGAGTTTAATTATATCTTATTTCATTCCTTCATGTTTGTTGTCTGTTGATGTTGTTCTTAGTTTTTGAATTTTAAATTCATGGTGTTTCTTTCGTATCCCCAAATGCTTGAATGTTGTGTTACAGTTTTGTTCTGTTTGGTAGTTGGTTGTTTGGGGAGATTTCATTTATGGTAATGTTTTGGTTCTTGTTTCCTCTTTTAGTCTTAGAGTAGCTTCATATAGATGGAGATTACTTAAATGTATGCAGTTTGAGAGGAAGATTGGTAGTTTGTGATGGTTTACATGATTCTCTCATTATGAAATTCAAGATTGCCCTCTTCTGTCAGTGTGGCAAAGTGCATTTTTTTTTAGAGATGGCTTTTTGGAGTGGGACATTGTCGGGAGCTGTTTTATTCAAAACATTTTTTTAGTTCTCTTTATCTTAAATTTCCTCTCTTCTTTTTTCCTACATTATCCAGTCTTCAAAAGGGACATTGTTTTTTTTTAACCCTCTTCTCCCTTAGAAATGTGGCCAGTCTGGACTGCGACCTGGAGGCTGATACATTCTTAATTCTTCTCTTTGTAGTCAGTGCTCTTATCTTCGGGGATTCTTCTCAGTACTTTTTCCTCTTAAGGTGGTCTTTCTAGAAGTGACTTTTCTTTTCTTCCTCTCTCTTCCATGCACTGTTTCCGCGCTCCCCTCTCTACCCACACCACTCTACAGTAGCTTGGAGAGGGTGCGGGAGATCGGTGTTCATTTTTGTGTTTATAGCAATTTGAAGTGGGCAGTATTCTCTGTCTTTTGGTTATACTGTAGGCTTGGGATCTGTGTCATTTTATTCCTTTTGTTGATTGTAACCTTTTTTTGGAGCATGTGAGGATTTGAGAAGCACAAGTTCCTGATTTCTTTTATTTAGCATTTAGTTTAACTTAAAGATACAACTTTTAAAAATAAAATTAAGGACTACTATACTCATATGTAGAAGATACTCCCGCTGACATGTAATACACGGGCAAGGTAATTTATAGCTGATTTTCTAAGTTCTGTGTATATGTGTTTGCAAGTTTTAATGACTTTTCTATCGAGGCAGAGATGTAACAAAAGAAGCTTTTAACTCTCCTTCTGAAACTTAAAATATGAATGTCCCTCAAGATATTCAGAAAGTAAGCCTTGAACACAGTGTTCCTTATTATTTGGAGAATGGTTATTTTGCTTTATGATTGAATTTCGTCAAACCTCCAATTACTTGACTTTAGTCATGTCTCATGATGGCTCTTTTTTTGTCTTTGCTTTCTCTGCCATCTGTAGGAAGCAATGCTATCATTGAAAGAATATGAAAATTCTCAGGGCGCCTGGATGGCTCAGTCGGTTAAGTGTCTCACTTCAACTTAGGTCATGATCTCGTGGTTCATGAGTTAAAGCCCCGCATCAGGCTCTGTGCTGACAGCTTGGAGCCTGGAGCCTGCTTCAAATTCTGGGTCTTCCCCTCTCTCTGCCCCTACCCCACTCACGCTCTCTCTCTCTCTTTCTCAAAAATAAATAAACATTAAAGAAAAAAAGAAAGAATATGAAAATTCTCATATTCCTTTAAGATTTCTTTAGGAGAATTGGTTTTTGTTTTTGTTTTTGTTTTTTTTTCCATTTATAGGAATGATCTCTGTGGGATAAGAATACTGGTACTAATCTTAAAACTTGGCTGTTCTACTTTTGTGCACTACAACTGCAGTAGGTGACTGACATTAGCCTCCTGGAACTGTCTCAAGTGACCTCAAGGAGAAATCAAAACCAGCAAGAACTGGGGAACCGGTTAAACAGAGACATGGAAGCAATATTTTTAAACAATCAGATATATAGAAACCTAATATATTTTTTTTAAGTTTATTTACTTATTTTGAGAGAGGGACAGAGCGAGCAGGGGAGGGCCAGAGAGAGAGGGAGACAAAGCGGGCTCCACACCCAGCAGGGCTCGAACTCAAAAACTGCAAGATCATGACCTGAGCCAAAATCAGGAGTCGGTCACTTAATTGATTGAGCCACCCAGGCGCCCTGAAACCTAATGTATTAAGATGACCTAAGGGTCTTTCTTGTGTCTCTGTGGAAATCAGAAAACCTTAGTTTTGACATTCATAACACATATACCTTGTGACGCGCAAGTATTTGGAGAACTGCTTGCAAGCACACCTTCTCCCTTCCCCTGTAGCTGATGCGCTGCAGAGCAGAGCAGTTCTTCTGGGCAAATGGAAAGACTTTCCCAGGCTGGCATCCTCAGTAAGGCAATGAATAAAGCGTTTATTTACCTACCTACTTTGAGGTCGGCTTTCTTTCCGTCGACATACTGTTGCTAATATCTTTTAAAATAAGAACAATAGCTCACATTTATTGAGGTATTAATATTTATCATGGGTAATGCTTTCTGAAAGGTTTATCAGGTGAGCAAATTGAAGCTTGGGGTGATAAGGAAACTCGGCCATTAAAGGCAGAGCTGGTATCAAAGCCCATGGTCTATCATGTGTTGAACAGTTTGCCTTTCAGACTCTGAAATGTATTTTTGCTTTCATTTGTATGCAACATAGTGATGTATATTTGCCTAGTATTTTCATTGTTTGTAAAGAGCTTTTCAAATATTGTCATTTAATCCTCCAACATATTATGTGGAATCTTGTAAGTCACCGCTGTAAGATAATTGTTGATCTGATTTAGTTATTCTTAGAAGGTAGTAGAAAGGTAATAATATTCGGCAATTGAGAAAATGAATAATTGATACAACTATTATATGTGGTGATGAAGAAGAGAAAGAGCTTATTAAAATTGTACAAAGCATATTAAAAAAGAAATGACATTTTCCTATGCATTATAGAAAATGTTGTTTTCTATTAATAAAATCTATTTAAAAAGAATAATCAATAATTAAAAAACCCAGTAATTAAGAAAGTCAGATATGCTGAAATGATTAGTCTTTTTTTTTTAATTTTTAAAAAAAATTTATTTATTTTTGAGAGAGAGAGACACAGAGTGTGAGCAGGGGAGGGGCAGAGAGAGAGGGAGACACAGAATCTGAAGCAGGCTCCAGGCTCTGAGCTGTCAGCACAGAGCCTGACTTGGGGCTCAAACTCCCAAGCCGTGAGATCATGGCCTGAGCTGAAGTCAGCCGCCCAACCCACTGAGCCACCCAGGTGCCCCTGACATGATTAGTCTTTATGCAACATTTAGGTAGTCTTGGAAAGTCTAACATTGCAATCTATGAGAACAGGGAGAAGTATTGAGGCAGCACAAGAGGATCAAAATTAAATACAGATATATTAAATGCCTACTGTCTGCTATTTTGTGAATCTCTCCCCTTCTGAAAAGTACTTTCTAGTTTGAACAGTAAACAAGTTAAATGCTGGGAGCTCTGGTAACGTTTTTTCTATTGTTATCTGTATCTTTCTGCTCATCCTGCCTCATCTAAGTGAAGAAGTGATATGAAGGTCTGGGCCAAGCAGAAATTTAATCTTCATGGCAACCTGTCAGTCTATTTTGTTGCAGGAGAGCTAGTGCTCAGGACTTAGGGTACCAGGAGGATGGAAGTTTGTGGTAGTCTACAGGCTTCAACTGAAAGCACCCCTAAATTATGTGCCTAAATTATGCTTGGTTAGCAGAGGCTGTAAACATCTACCTTATCTTCACTGTGTGTATGTGTGTGTTTTTTTTTTTTTTTTTTTTTTTATTTATTTTTGGGACAGAGAGAGACAGAGCATGAACGGGGGAGGGGCAGAGAGAGAGGGAGACACAGAATCGGAAACAGGCTCCAGGCTCCGAGCCATCAGCCCAGAGCCTGACGCGGGGCTCGAACTCACGGACCGCGAGATCGTGACCTGGCTGAAGTCGGACGCTTAACCGACTGCGCCACCCAGGCGCCCCACGTGTGTGTTTTTTTTAAATGTTTATTTATATTTGAGACAGAGTGCGAGCAGGGGAGAGGCAGAGAGAGGGAGACACAATCTGAAATGGGCTCCAGGCTCCAAGCTGTCAGCACAGAGCCTGATGCGGGGTGTGAACTTGTGAACCATCAGATCATGACCTGAGCCAAAGTCAGACACTTAACTGACTGAGCCACCCAGCCGCCCACCCTTTCATTGTGTTGTAATGAGAGTAGATTGATGGATTCCTTTCTGTGACTTGCTCCTCAGGCAGAGTTAACCATGGTTTTACCCAGGTGTAGTTCTTGGCCCCTTCCCATTACCCGACAGGTCCCCTCCTCCCCAGCTGATTCCAGTGGCAGGTGTTATAAAAAGCACTTGATTTACAGTTCATCTGTGTTAGAGATGGTTATTTTCTAAGTAGAGCTTCAATTTGGTATATTATATATTTCTTATATAAAAATTGAACATATTTCCTGTTTTTCTTTTAATGTATTTTCAGAAAGCACTGAGTGCTAG
The DNA here is from genome assembly GCF_046562875.1 of Panthera onca. Lineage (NCBI taxonomy): Eukaryota > Metazoa > Chordata > Mammalia > Carnivora > Felidae > Panthera > Panthera onca. Next base: position 141,338,901 of record NC_138339.1, on the reverse strand, counting down.
TTATTTTTATAATTCTTTCTCTTCAGGCTGCTTTGTACCGCCTCAGTGGCGACTGGAATCCCTTACACATTGATCCTAACTTCTCTAGTTTCGCTGGTGAGTTGCTCATAATGTGTACCAATGAAAACTAGTAGTTCCGTTATCTAAATAACACTCAGGGACATTGCTACTTAAGACAGGTAGTTTGAGTAGTATTTAAAAAATTTTTTTTAATGTTTATTTTTTAGGGAGGTGGGGGTGGGGCAAAGAGAGAGGGAGACACAGAATCTGAAGCACGCTCAAGACTCTGATCAATCTGTTAGCACAGAGCCTGACGCAGAGCTCGAACTCACGAACCATGCCATGGTGACCTGAGCCGAAGTTGAACCCTTAACCAACTGAGCCACCCAGGCATCCCAGTTGTATTTAAAAAATAGCCTTCTCCTAATACATTTATGCTAAGGGCAGAGAAAGTAGGAAGTAGTGTTCAGGAGGTGTTGTGCTTGGAATTCATAATTCAGATTGTGGAGGAAGGCAGCTCCTAGTGCAGGGTTAGGATTTTATCATGTAGGTGGGTGTCGGAGTTATCCTGCTGGGCAAGAACATTGGAGGAGAGAGGAAGGAACTGAAAGGCTAGGAAAGGATCATCTGCATACCTGGATATTGAAATCAGCAGGGGTGATTTCATCGTCAGGACCACAGCCAAACAAAACAATTCTTTGTGTTCCCACATCTCTCACATTCCTTTCTTGATTCTTCTCTGTTTCATAGTTTTCTCCCTGGAAGTATTATTTATAAAATATTTTCCATGTTTCTTAAAATAGATGGTATTAATTCATCCCAGTGCTGTTTTTTTTTTTGTTTTTTGTTTTTTAAATTTTTAATATTTACTTTTGAGAGAGAAAGCGACAGAGCACAAGCAGGGGAGGGACAGAGAGAGAGGGACACACAGAACCTGAAGCAGGCTCCAGGCTCCAATCTGTCAACACAGAGCCTGCCGCAGGGCTGGAACTCACGAACCATCAGATCATGACCTGACCTCACGTCGGAGGCTTAACCAACTGACCCATGCAGATGCCCCATCATAGTGCCATTTGAAGATGTGTTTTTGAAATCCTGAATTAATTATCCTTGGTATATATATATATATATATATATATATATATATATATATATATATACAAATAAATTTTTTTTTAAGTTTTTATTATTTTGAGAGAGAGAGACAGTGTGAGTGGGGAAGGAGCAGAGAGAGAGGGAGAGAGAGAATCCCAAGCCAGCTGCTAGTGCAGTGTCTGATGTGGGGCTTGAACCCACGAAATTGTGAGATCATCATGTGAGCTAAAACAAAGAGTCGGTTGCTTAACTGACTGAACCCCTCAGGGGCCCTTGGTTTTAAGTAGGAAATATACCTATATCTAACTAACTAAAGTCTCTCTCTCTTCTCTCTCTCTCTTTTTTTTTTTTTTTTTAGGTTTTGACAAGCCCATATTACATGGATTATGTACATTTGGATTTTCTGCGAGGCATGTATTACAGAAGTTTGCAGATAATGATACGTCAAGATTCAAGGCAATTAAGGTATATGTGTATTATTGCATAATTTGAACATTAGTTCCCTTTTTTATTTTTAGAAAAGGAGTTTTAGTGACTTCATTTGAAATAGGTACCGTACTGAAGCAATACACATTTTTATTATTTCATTGACTTGGCAATCAGCCCGTGTTCTTATTGTAGCTATAAATACCTCTTATGCATGAACCATGAAAGATATCATATACAATTATAATTTCCACAGATTACTTTGATTGTTTCATTAATTAGGAGCATACATGCATATGTCAGTATATCCGCATTAATAAAAACTTGAGGTTTACCTTAAACATTTTTTTTCTTGACTATTTTGTAATTTGTCTTAATTTAATTAAAAAATGTTAAGTGGCTGCATTTGAACTCATTAACGTATACCTATGTCAACATGACGGCTGCATATTGATTTTAGTTTTTGTACTTTTAAGTTGGTTTCACGTTTTCATCTATTATAAATTACAAAAAAAAAACCTGTCTCTACACAGCATCTTTGCAGAAGTTAAGTCTAAAGACAGACATTAACAAATGGTTTAAGACAGTGTCAAATGGCTCCAAAAGCTTTTATCAGTTGTGTTCTGTGCAGCAGTGAAATTGCATTTTCTGATGTGTTGCCTTTAATAACACAGATTATTTTCATGCTTTTCATTTTATTGTAGCTACTCTTAATAGCTAAACATACACAGAGCAAATAATATGGCATAGAAAATTATGAAATAAGAAGTGGGATTATTTTGTTCTAGATGCCACCCCAAATCTTAGTCCCTGGATATACTTAGTACTGCTTTCATCTGCATTGATGAAGCTGTTCTGGGACTACCTGTATAACTGTCCTTAATACAATGATGTTTCTGTTTCTCAAGATTAAACACTATTCATGGATTCTGTGCTTTGAAAGATAAAGAATGAGCTTATAAGAACTATATCGTTGCTGTAATTTTTTCTTACTACTGTTTTTGTCCTTTTAAGAATTTAAATATATTTAAACCTGTTTTCTTCCTTTTTTGTTCTCCAACCTTCCTTGGAATTTCTTTCCCCACGAGTAGAAAGGTTTCATTTTAAAACATTGTTAACCCCCAAACTCCTTTCTTTTAAAGGTTCGTTTTTCAAAACCAGTATATCCAGGACAGACTATAAAAACTGAGATGTGGAAAGAAGGAAATAGAATTCATTTCCAAACCAAGGTATGAGTAATGTAGTCAGAGGGGCTTTGTTACCTGGTTCACCACACCCTGTAATTGTATTCTGTCTTACAGTGTTATTTTGGTTAGTGCTATGGGTATGATAGAAAATCTAGAGAGTTTCTTTTTAATTAATGGTAACTTCAAAAAAAAATTTATTTTGAGAGAGAGAGAGAGAATGGTCCCCCGTGCGTGCACGTTAGCAGGAGAGGGGCAGGAAGGGGGGGTGGGGTGGTGGAGAGAGAGAATCCCAAGCAGGTTCCACGCTCAGTATGGAGCCTGACACAGGGCTTGATGTGGTGACTGTGAGATCATGACCCGAGCTGAAATCAAGAGTCGGATGCTTAACCAACTGAGTCACCCAGGTGTCCCTAATCAGTGGTAACTTTTAATTGAAAAGGTGTCTATGTCCCTTGTTTTTTGTTTTATTTTTTACTGAATTGGTACCTGCCTTTGTACAAGAGGCACAGCTATTCTGAAAACCCAGCCTTTTTGACTCAGCCAATCAACTTGTCAAAATGTAATCTTCAGAATATTAAAGGCATCACTCTTCCGCAGGTATAAAATGAAAATATGATGGGTGCCTGGGTGGCTCAGTCTGTTAAGTGTCCGACTTCAGCTCAGGTCATGATCTCACGGTTTGTGGGTTTGAGCCCCGCGTCGGACTCTGTGCTGACAGCTTGAAGCCTGGAGCCTGCTTTGGATTCTGTGTCTCCCTCTCTCTCTCTGCCCCTTCCCTGCTCGTACTCTGTCTCTCTCTCTCTCTCTCTCTCAAAATAAATAAACATAATAAAAAAGTTTTTTTTTTAAATTGCATCAATGAGGGGCACCTGGGTGGCTCAGTTGGTTAAGCATCCAACTTTGGCTCAGGTCATGATTTCACACTTTATGAGTTTAAGCCCTGTGTCAAGTTCTGTGCTGATAGCTTGGAGCTTGGAGCCTGTTGTGGATTCTGTGTCTCCCTCTCTCTCTTCCCCTCTTCCACTCATGTTCTGTTTCTCTTGCAAAAATAAACATTAAAAAAGATTCTTTTTTTAAGTGAAAATATGACAAATCTAATTGCTTAATGAGGGAGCCGGCAAGATGATAAAAGTGGTCCAAAAGAGAATTGGAGTAACAATATATGGCCCAACAGGACCCACTCTAAATAATTTTGCTGAATTAGAGACAAAACTAGTTAATGTTGCACAGGACAGTAAAACCATACCCTTATGGGTATGTTTTCTACTGGATATCTCAATCATACAGAAATCCACAAATTGTGGATGGAACTAGAGGGTATTATGCTAAGCGAAATAAGCCAGTCAGAGAAAGACAAATACCATATGATTTCACTCATATGTAAAATTTAAAAAACACAACAGATGAACAAAGGGGAAGGGAAGGAAAAATAAGATAAAAACAGAGAGGGAGACAAACCATAAGAGACTCTTAAATACAGAGAACAAACTGAGGTGGGGAGGGGTGGGGGGATGGGCCAAATGAGTGCTGGGCATTAAGGAGGACACTTTGTGATGAGCACTGGGTGTTCTATGTAAGAAAGGAATCACTAAGTTCTACTCCTGAAAGCATTATTACACTATATGTTAACTAACTTGGATTTAAATTTTAAAAAACCACAAATTAACACCTTATGTCACAGAATTTGGGCCTAGTGAATAGTAAACAAGACACAAAATAAGTATGTATCCCTAAAGAGTTAAGTAATGTTTGGGTGAGGCTGTTAGCAGTGTTCCGGTAAAATACTAAAAGGACATGCGATCATTCCTTTATATGTGAGATTTTTAAAGCTAATTTTTGTTAATATGGTTGACCAAGCTGGTACTTTTTGGCCTGATCATTTTGTACCACACAGATGGTTTGTGTTGGGCAGTGTAGGCACCATCATGAATAATAATAGTAGCTATTAAACATCTGTGAGCAGGCTGTACCATAATCTCTAATATACCTAAGAACTCTGTATTTGATGAAAGAAAATCTGGGTTCAGGTCTTTCTTTTTTTTATTATTATTATTTTTTTAACATTTATTCATTTTTGAGAGACAGAGACAGAGAGCACGAGCAGGAGAGGGGCAGAGAGAGAGGGAGACAGAGGATCTGAAGCAGGCTCCATGCTGTTAGCACAGAGCGTGACGTGGGGCTCGAACCGATGAACCATGAGATCATGACCTGAGCTGAAGTTGGACACTCACCTGACTGAGCCACCCAGGCGCCCTGGGTTTGGGTCTCTTAAATACCATCTCCTGGTCCCACAGAAGGTGATGGAGCCGGGGTACAAACCCAGGTCTTCTGGCTCAAAGCCTACATCCCAGGGCCCTCGCTCTTCTTACTATATCACAATTTCTTTCATAAATAAATAACTTTGTGGAACTCTTCTTTATGTGGTTGCCCTACTCCTCATTAATTCCTGTAGCTTGCACTATCACTTGCCTGCTTTATTTGTGTATACGCTTCATTTCCCGTGGCCTTTTGTCTTTTCAGTTTCCTTTCAAGCTCTTACCTTGCCCTTGGAGGCAGCAGCTCCTTACTGCTCACTCCTCTTTTTCTGCCCACACAAACTCACATACTGCCTTTCTCTCAAGTCCTCCTATGGTTAATGTTTGTGCCACATATTCTGGAGCCTTCCTGTTTTCTCATTATTTTGATTAAGTTTTATTTTTTGAGTAAGATGATGAAATCTGAAAGTGTTAAGGTCCATGACTATATTACAGGTTTCTGTTTTCTCCAGGTCTAGTAATGAACAGCACAGAAATAATTTCCATGGATACAACTGAAAGGGCTGAGAAATAACTTAATGTCTGAATATAATACCTTCTTGCCATTTTGATAAAATCTAAGCATATCTTCTTATCTTTTCACTATATTTGCTCTTTCCCCCCAGTGATTAGAGATACTCTTTCCTATTAGTTATATATAGGATCCTTTCTCCCTCCCTTCCTTCCTTCCTCCTCCTCTCCCTCCATCCCTCCCTTCCTTCCTTCCTTCCTTCCCTTCCGCCCTCTCCCTCCCCCCTTCCTTCCTACTTCCCTCCTCTCTTCCTTCCCACCTCCCCTCCTCCCCTCCCTCTCTCCCTTCCTTCCTTCTTTCATGTTGTATTTTAAGAAACATTTTAAACTAATATTCCAAAATGACATGCTTGGCTTGGTCACAAGAAAGTAATTTACTAAAGTATATTTTGTTCATAAATTGTCTCTTTCCATGTTTTGCACTGTATATAATTAGAACAAAATGAACAAATTGTTTGAAAAATCTTTTTTCTCAAGTATGATGGCAAGTAGTCAAAGGAGTGTGCTCTTTTCTTTTTTTAATGTTTTATTTATTTATTTATTATTTTGGGAGAGAGACAGTGCACAAGCAGGGGGCTCAAACTCACAAACCGTAAGATCATGACCTGAGACGACTAAGCCACCCAGTTGCCCCAACAATTATCTTCTTAAGTGTTAAAAGTCAACATTAATGCCACCTTAATTTTTAGACATTATCCTGTATATTTGTAGCAATATCACAATTTTATGAAAGAGTAGCTACTGGAATAATTTTAGATGAAGTATTAGGAATTAGAATTTGAATTCCTCAAATGAATATTTTGATGAAAGTATATTTAAGCATTTTGTTTATGCTATGTATACTTCCTATTTGAAAGAACTTGGATTATTACTTTAAAAAGACCAATGCAGTCGGGGCGCCTGGTTGGTTCAGTAGGCTGAGTGTCTGACTTAGGCTTAGGTCACAATCTCGTGGTTTGTGAGTTTGAGGCGCCCCCCCCCCCCCCCCCCCCCCTCTGTGCTGACAGCTCTGAGCCTGGAGCCTGCTTCAGATTCTGTGTCTCCCTCACTCTCTGCCCCTCCCCCGTTCGTGCTCTGTCTCTCTCTCAAAAATAAATAAACATAAATTTTTTTTTTTTTTTTTAAATCTCCAAATACGAATGCCAGGGGTCCACCCCAGACTATTTAAATTAGAAGTTTGGAGATGGGACCTTGGTCATAGGTATTTTTTAAAAGGGCATCAGTTGACTCCAGTTAGGGTTAATAACAGTTGTAGTAAAACAGTAAGACTTCATGTTTATTCATCTTGATATTTAATTTATAAACTTTATTTAATTTGGATTATTATTTTCTTCTTCTTATGAGGAAAAACTGTAATTTTAAATGACTTTATACTGTTTTATGGCAATACTGTGTTTTCATTGGAATCATCAGAGTGAACTGGTGTTTTTCCCTCTTCTCTTTAAGATTCATGAAACCGGAGACATCGTCATTTCAAATGCATATGTGGATCTTGTGCCAGCATCTTGTATTTCAGCTAAGACATCCTCTGCGGTAGGTCGTAGAAACTGGTATCCCAGTCATTTCCTGAGTTATGCATTTCAGTTAACATTACTTCTAGAGTGTTCAGGCTGCTTTAGAAAATTAAGAGCTCTGAAAGATTCTTATTCTTGAAGGATAATAATTCAAAACTGTGAAAGTAAAAGGAATACTTTGACAACTTAGAAATTTTTAAAACTTTTTAAAGGGAGATGCTGGGGTGGCTTTCAAGAGAAAATACTTAATATTTTAGTTTTAGAGTAACTGAATCATTTGTTTCTTTTTTAAAAAAACTTTTTTTTTTAATGTTTATTTATTTTTGAGACAGAGAGACAGAGCATGAACAAGGGAGGGTCAGAGAGAGAGGGAGACACAGAATCTGAAGCAGGCTCCAGGCTCTGAGCTGTCAGCACAGAACCCGACGCGGGGCTCGAACTCACGGACTGTGAGATCATGACCTGAGCCGAAGTTGGCCGCTTAACCGACTGAGCCACCTGGGCGCCCCTGAATCAGTTTTTTCGTTGGAAATTTTAAGCTAACAATATTTTGGGGAAAAGCAGATGAAAAAGTTAAATATCCTGTATCTTTTCTTGATTTAAAGATCTGTGTAAAGCTTTGTATGCAAGTATGAAAACAATAGCATGTATTATTTATTAAAATATTTGTGTTACTCGATTAACGTGCTGAGGCTTTTAATGCAAATGTTTCTATTCTCGGTCTTCAAAGTATTAACTTTGTAATCTGAGGTTCTCAGACACAGGATCTTTAATTGTCTCTTATGAGCTGTGTCATCCCATAATGACTGAAGATTAAAATCCCTTAAGAAGAATCTAAGATCAAAAACTTTAGAAGTGTTAAAGCTCCAAGGAAAATCAGGCTTCATATAACTTAATCCCATTTTACAAAGCAAGGGATGAGACTGCAGAGGTTAGACTGATTTGTCCAGTGTCTTCCTACTGAAGTTAGTTAGGACGTAGGTTGTCGAGTGTGCTTTTCAAATATTACTTCTGAATTCTGATAAAAGTAAAATCCTCATTAAGAGGACTGAGGTCCTGGGTGACATGAATGAATGTAAGGAAAGAGTAAAAGAAGGCTGGTGTGCAAAAAACTAATTTGCCTTATTTTTATGCAGATTAAAAAAAATCACTTTATTGCACATACGTTTTGTAATCATTTCTCCCCTCGTGTCATTTTACAAACTTTTAAAATTAAATTTTCTCTTTTTGCCAGCATGAGGAGCTTCAGAGTACCCTGGTGTTTGAGGAAATAGGTCGCCGCCTTGGGGATATTGGGCGTGAGGTGGTGAAGAAAGTGGATGCTGTATTTGAGTGGCACATCACTAAAGGTGGAAACACTGCAGCCAAGTGGAGTAAGTCCTATCCCTGACCTTATCCTGTCCTAAGGTAACTCTTAGTACATAGAGGTAAAGCGTCCTTGTTATAATTAGAGCCTGTGTCTTTGAAGGTAGGTGAACCCTACCTTTTCATGGGAAATAACACGTTTTAGGGCACTGAACCCATGTGTGTTTTTCAGAGGTGTAAAGAATCCGTGAAAATGAAAATATCTGTTTTTAAAGATTTCATTGTGTATAACTGAAATTAGTACTTTTAAACAGTCTTGTTAGCTATGTGCTTCTTTTGTCTTTAAATTCCCCTTAAACAGAAAGCAAATTTATAGGTCAAATGAAATATTTTCAAATCTTTATATTTTGACAGATTTAAAACTGTTTTCCTCGGGGCGCCTGGGTGGCTCAGTCGGTTAAGCATCCGACTTCGGCTCAGGTCATGATCTTGCGGTCCGTGAGTTCGAGCCCCACATCGGGCTCTGTGCTGACAGCTTAGAGCCTGGAGCCTGTTTCAGATTCTGTGTCTCCCTCTTTCTCTGGCCCTCCCCTGTTCATGCTCTCTCTCTGTCTCAAAAATAAATAAACGTTAAAAAAAAAATCAAAAAAAAATAAAAAATAAAAAAATAAATAAATAAAACTGTTTTCCTCATCCCAAAACATTACTAATTTGGATTGCACCTTAATTCTCAGATTGCTGTTTAAGACTGACTTTGTGAGTGCCTTGAAAATCAGTTTGTTTTATTCTTCCCTACAACTAAACATCGCTATAAATGCTCACTTAGAGCAGAAAATTAAAATATATCTCTAAAGCAACTGAAACTTTTTGAAATAGTCTCCTGTTATGTATTCCTAGAAGAACATTTAGGAGTTTTGTTAAACTGATTTTGGATCAATATTAACAACCTTCTTTGTAATATAGCAACTGTTGTTCCTTTTAAGCAGTGTATGCTTGTGACATATAGTTTGATATATAAAGGCATAAAGAAGAATATAAGGATGTATATAGTGCCACCACCCTCAGTTAACATTTTGATGTTTGTTCTTCTGGGACTCACTGGGCTTCTAGGAAGTTAATTTAGAAGGGCGCTGGGGGGGATAAAGGAAGGCAAACATGTGATAGGTATTTAGTCCCCCAGATTTCAAAGTGTCTAATTTTTGTCTAAATAACTTCATAGATCAACACTGTGTGTGCAGGTGTTATCACACCCTTCCCGTTGTCTATCTTTCCATGATGGAATTCAGCTTTTTCCCTAGGGAGGAATGTCTGTTAGAAGTTGAATTACAGCACAGGATCTTTGAAGATACTGGTAGAGGAGAGGAATGAGATCTGTAAATAGTGAGAGAAGGTGCTGGAATCATGGGTCCCAAAGTTGGCACCCTCGAGCCCTGCAGGGATGTGTAACATAGACAAGAGCTTCACTCTTGGCAAACTAGTGTTAGTAACTCAGATTTGCCCCTTGTCTTGTTGGTACTTTTCCTCGTAGACAGTGTTAGCAAATGTGCTTCCCTTTACAAATGACCTTTAATTAACTCAGGAGAAGGGTTTTTCCTGACAGTTCCACTGGAAAAATGGAAATATTGGAATCCTGTTAATAACTACTTACTATTGATGCCCGGTAGCTTTTTGCTTGCTTTCTCATCTTGAGCAGTCCTTAGTAAAGCTCATGTCACATTGGGATCCTAAAGCTTTCCCTGAAAGGGTTCACTGTTCCCTTTGGTCGGCCACCTATTATTGGACCTGAATCTCAGCTGTGTCGTAACTGTTTCCACTTCTGGTTGTTGCTTTCCCAGTCTCTGTGTCACAGACTATGTCACCGTGGCTGGCGGCAGTAGAAGCTGTCTAGGCCTCTGGGCTTACGGTGTCTTAGAAAATGATTCCATGTTGGCATCTGTCGTCTTCATCTTGGCGCTTAATGCCATGAAATGGATGGTTGAATGCTTTGATTTAGGGAGTCCTTATTTTTTTTTTTTTTTGCACAAGCGGTTTTAAAGATTTTTTCTTAAACATCTTAGTATTTTAAATTGCTCTTAGCTGTCCCAGCCTCGTTGGTGTCTTGGTGGACAGGAGAGAAGACCGCAGCTCCTCACTGCACCTTGGCTGAGCATGGGTGTCACCGGAGTGACCGTCACAAGTGACTGACCTTGTGCGAGTCTCAGAACCCGGGGGTTTGGGCTTATTGGCCCGGAAGGTGCATTCCAACTGCAGATCTTGGACTGTGCCCGTCTTCTCCCCGCCCTTCCTCCCCCCCCCCATTCCTGCCATCCCGATGCCACTCCTGACATCACCCAATCATGTGTGGTTGGAGGTGGGGAGAGTAAGAGTCTTTTAAAACCAAATTTGTCTGAATCTCAGGAGAATTAGCTGAGTTCTCGTGTTGGCCCTTGGGTCAGGGTTGGTTTCGGCTGCAGAGGAGCCGTATCTGTGTCTTTGAGATGAGGCCCTGTGAAGCCTGTTGTGCGTCGTCACCCAGGAGCAGGAGGGCCGGTGTGGCCTCTGCCTCACTGGGCAGAGATGGCCTCAGAGAGGCTGGAGAGCCCGTCCGTTCCTTTCTTGTGGGCCGAGAGCACGGAACAGAGAGATGTGGGATGAGGGCGCCAGATCTGCATAAAGAGCCGGAAGCAGGGCCTTGATGAGGAACTCTGGGGAGGAGGCTCACTAGGACCTTCTTATTTCTGCTTCTGGAGACAATGGTTCGATTACAGAGCATTGTTTTATATTACTAAAAATGTTATGACCCGTACATAGTGCTTCTTTATGTAGATAGAAATTGAGAAGCCTGTTTTTCTTATTTCACTGTTAATAATGAACAATGTTATATATCATATCATTACCATATAATAGTGTATAAAATAGTATTTATAACATGTAACCATATAATGATATCAAGGACATAATGATCTTGTTATTTGTGTCTTTTTGTGACTCTAAAATGTAGTTGAAAGCCTTGCCATGTTCTTATGTTCTGTTCCTTCGGGTATTTTACCCTTTTGAATAAATGTTCTCCTTTAGCCTTTTACTTTTATAGGGATTCTTGGATTCTGTTGCAGGGGTGTAGATGGACATTAGCGGGAGAAAGAAATCTCTAAATTTCCTTTGAACAGTCTTTTATTTGTCACAGTTATCTTACTGGGTTATGACCATTCATAATTAGGTGTCTCCTCCCATCTGACCTTGGGGGTAAGCCTGAGAAAGGGCTACAGATTAATTTTTGATTTCTTGCTTCTAGTACAACCTGTAACACAGTAGCCTCTTTCCATGTATGTTGACTAAGTGCTAAAAGCCATGTAGAGTATATAGTCTTAGATGAATCACACACCTGCTTTTTTTTTTTTTTTAAGTTCTGAAATTGGTACCTTCTGTCTTTTAAAATGATAACGTGTTGTGTGGATATTTTCTAGTTAGTATGAGGGAAATAATCAGGAACAGGGTGATCCCACTGAAACCTTTTATAAGTAAGCAATATAGCTTATAACATCTATGACTGTTAATTTCTTTTTAAAAAAATCTTTTTTTTTATATCTTTGTTTATTTTGAGAGCGAGAGTGTGAGTGGGGGGGAGAGGCAGAGAGAGAGAGAGAGAGAGAGAGAGAGAGACAGAGACAGACAGACAGACAGACAGACAGACATAGAATCTGAAGCAGGCTCCAGGCTCTGAGCTGTCAGCACAGAGCCCCATGTGGGGCTCGAACTCATGGACTATGTGAGATCATGACCTGAGCTGTAGTTGGAAGCTCAACCGACTGAACCACCCAGGCGCCCCCATGGCTGTTAATTTTTAAAGCCAGCCAAAAGTTGTTCTGCTAAACCCTTTGGATCCCATTCTGTTGTTCTAAGCAACAGGAAAAATTCAGAGGAAATGAAAGATGACAGGAAGGCATAGAGGATGATAAAGAATCAGAGGCTTTACCTGAAAATTAAAACACAGGTTCTTCTGTCCGTCATTCCAGAAACCACAAAGTCTAAAACTGGAAAGGTCTTTTTCCTTCCAACTCATTGATGCCAGAACCTGACTGGAACTCATATAATGCAAATAATTGTCCGCATCTCACCCGGTGTGAATGAGTTGAGTACAGAAATCGTGTATCTGTGTATAGAGTGTTACATCGTCGCATCTCTTCCATAATAGATGATACATGTTTTATGCGCTGTATTTCCTTCCTGAAATCTGGAAGATTCTGAATTCTAAAACACATTTTGCTTGGAGGAGTACAAATAAGGAATCGGGGCCTATTCATATCCATCAATAATTCTGAACAGAATTGATAAGAGACATGGAGAAGGTGTCATCAACTCTCACAGAACGGGGGGATTGGCTCGTTCAAGTAATAATTGAGTGCTTACAATGTGCCAGGTGCCCTGCTAGGTTGCAGATCACAAATTTGAGAAGACTGGCTGTTCCCTCTTAGAGGCGGGACACAGGAAAATTTGAATACAGAGATTGGAGAGACAAGGATTGTTGCATTGCAGATGAAAGGGAAGGAAGACCTAATTGAAGGTCATGGAAGGAATGGAGGGAGGAGGGCATATGTGGATTATTGCTAAGAAGAATTGACTGGCTTGGCTACTGATAATGTCTGAAAAACAAGAGGAAAGAGAAGGAGTCCAAATGGATGCCAGAGTTTGGAGCCTGTGTGGCTGGGGTTGTTGACTGTGTTGCCAGATGTGTGAAACGTGGGCCAGGGGAGGGGTTTGGGAGAAGAGGATAAGCCATGGTGCTTACCTGTAGCAGACTGAGATGTGGGCTGGTGGGTAGGAACCGTGGGCTGGGAACATGGGATAAATAAAGTCACAGCTGAGACAGGGCCTTGGAAACCATGCTCAGGGAAATGGTGGGTGGGACTCCGGGCAGTAGCTTTGCTGCTGTGCTTCATGGCACGCAGGAAGAAAATGGAGGGAGATCCTTGTTCCGACAAGACTGTCTGCTGCGTAGCTAATGGCCCCAGCGTCTCCATTTGTGTCTAAATAAAGTGAGCATCTTACACTGTGGCTCGGGAATCTTAAAGATGCAATTTGTTGTAAGTCTAGACATGGATATTACCCTCTGTTTCCAGATAAGAATCTGTCTGTTGTTTGATTGTATCTAGTAGATGTAGAATAGCCACGCTACTGAAACTTTTGATAAAGACCCATTTCTTTTCGTGTAGTGATGATACAGTGTTGCTGAGTAACAAATATGTTCTGATGATAGGTTTAAGCTGGTTGGCGTTGAACCATTTGGTTGTTTTTCCCCTAAAGGAAATTTAGTTTCTTTTCACACATTTGTATTCTTTGCCATTATAGGAACGTGATTGGAATTGGCATTGATATAGCAAGATTGTAGAAATACTATGCATTATTGCTTGCATACTGCTGGTTATGTAATGAAATTATTTGGGTTTAAAAAATATATATACTGAAATTAATTGTATAGAGCTAAGTCTACGTAATTGGACTAGATCCAGGCATCCATTATGCACCATGTAACAATGTCTAGACAAAGGTGTTCTGTAAATATTAGAGGTCATTTATTTTGGACCTTAGAAACTTGCCAGAATGTGGAAGGATATATACAGATTTGGCAACTGGCGTTCTGTTAAGATCAGAATACATTCATTCTTAGTGGCACCGTTTGATCATTAGGACCTATTGGCTTCATAGTCGGTGTTCATCTTCTAGCAGACCAACCAGTTCACCTTTGAGGGTTTCTCAGCTGGGCTATAAACTCAGTCTTGAGGATGCTTGTTCCACATTTTGGACTGGGATCCGAAAGCGTCTCATGGGTTTACAGGAAAGACTTGAAGAGATGACCTTCGGAAAGCACTATGGCATCCAGTCAGGGGTGGGGACCTGTGTGTCGGAGGGGCGTCTACCTCAGGTTACTCTCGATTCCCTTAGCACCTGTGACCACATCCCCTCATACAGCACAGCCCCTGACTGCTTGCCCACACTCACTCACTCACTCACTCACTCACTTGCTCACAAAATCACTTAAATCGTTAATGGCTTTCCATCTTGCTGTGGGTGCTATTCATCTTAATAACATCTTTTTGTACTTTTTTCTTTTGAAATGATTTCAGACTTACAGAAAAGTTGTAGGAATAGTACAGAGAACTTGTCTGTGTCTTTCACTCAGTTTCTCCAAATTATGATTTTATTCCATATCCTTTACTATTTTTTTTCATCGTACATATTATGGTCATTTTTCTAAAGCATTTGAGAGCATTTGAAACTTACAGATACAGTGTCCTTTATTCCCTGGATAGTCCAGTAGCGTCTCCTAAAAACAAAGACTGTCTCTTATCTATTCATAGAACCACTCTCAATATCAAGAAGTTAACATTGATACAGTATTAATTAATCTACAGACTTTCTTATTTCACCAGTCGTCCCACTAATGTTTTCTATAGCAAAAGAGTAACAATAGAAAGAATAATAACAACAATAATAGAAATGAAGAAAGAAAAAGAAAGAGCTGTCCAGGGTCCAATTGGGATCAGATACTACATTTCATTATTAGGTCTCTTGAGTCTGTTAATCTGGATGAGTTCCTCAGTCTTTTCTTGTTTTTTGTGACCTTGACATATTTGAAGAATAGAGCCCAGATATTCTGTAGAATGTTCCTCAGTTTATGTTTATTTGATGTTTCCCATGATTATTAGTTTGAGTTTTTGGCAGGAACAGCACAAAAGTATTGTGTTCTTCATGGTGTGATTTAAAACAAATCTTTATTAAAAAAAACTTTTTTTTTTTACATTTATTTATTTTTGAGAGACAGCACAAGTGGGGGAGGGGCACAGAGAAAAGGAGACACAGAATCCGAAGCAGGCTCCAGGCTCTGAGCTGTCAACACAGAGCATGATGTGGGGCTCCAACTCACAAACCGTGAGATCATGACCTGAGCCTCAGTCGGATGCTTAACCGACTGAGCCACCCAGGCGCCCCCAAAAAGTCTTTATTTTTAACTTAAGTTTTCATTTTGTTGTTACTATTTTTTTTTTAATAGAGATGCTTCATCGGTGTGCTTTTTTAATCATCCGTTAATAAATAGTTTCTAAGTACTTTCTATTTGAGGAAGTGTAGGGGATACAGACAAGACATTCTTGTTCCAGCAGAGCATTTATAATCTTCAGGGAAGGAGGCATCAGTATAAACAGCTGCCTTCTCCTTTGTGATTTGTAAGGTACATATATCCCAAGACCTTTAGAGATCCCCAGTTTTCCAAATGGCATGGTCTCTCACCCCCATTAAATGTTGTAAAGTACAACTGAAATTTTCATAGACTCTTTCGGAGCCTTAATGATCATATAAATACAAAGCTGAAGTCATTCACAAAGCTTTTAAAATAGTTGCTACCAGTAAAAGAAAATACATATAGTATGTTTCTTCATTTCAGTAAGAATAACCATGACCTTACTGGTGGGTGAATGTAAACTCAAGGTAATGGTGGTGGATGATGAGTCTGCTGAACGAGCCATATTGTAGACCATAACCTGAGCCACCTTGGAATTGGACATGCCAATCCTTTCCCCTCACCCCCTGTGTTCTTGCTAAGAACCTTCTCTTTCTCTGAGCCCTCTTTTTCATCAGTCCTAGTTTCTAGCTTTCCACAGAGGAGAGTCATATTGCTTTCCAAGAGTCATGGCTGTGAAGCTGCACGTAGAACCAGGGGCAGTGAGAGGGCAGGCGGACAGATAAGAACCTTCGTTAGCTCAGAGCCTTCCTCCCTCACCTGAGCATTAAGATGTGTGCAGCCCACTAACGTTCCTGAGCAGGACTGGTGTGGGCTTTTAGCTCACTTGTGACGAATTAACATCATGAAGGTTGTTTGTTGAACGCCAGAGGTTTGCCTTTTAGAGTTTAGAGTCTTTCTCCCGCCCTTTCCTTCCCCACCCTTCCTGACTCCCTCCCTTTTTCTCTCTTTCTGTTTAACTCTACAAGCAATACAGGAGAACACACATGTCATAGTTAAGTGCCAGTAAGAACAGAGCCTTTGTTCTTCACGCATGACTTCTAGTACCTTGCGTTTGTCTGACACCCATAGTAGCAACTCAGCAGTGGAGTGAGTGAACGAAGTGTACAAAGCAAAAACTTCCCCTTCTCCTTGCCCTTCTTCTTCCCCAAGGTGACTTTTCGTTGAGTTCTTGTTTTACCTTAGTTGGCCAACTTCTGCTCTGAAGAGTTGGAGTGATATCATTTTCCCTCTGGAGCAGGTCTTGGGCTAAGCAGGAGGTAGTTAAGCACTCTGGGTTTTCCTCATGCACGTGTAGCTTGGCCCTAAGCTGGGCCCTAAGCTCTCTGCACACTCGTAGGGACGGTGATGCGATTGTAGCTCCTTTGCTGTAGCAAGAGAAAGCGCCTTCCGGAGGCTGGCACTGGAGGAGGGGATGATGGTCTCAGTCACATGGGAGGCACTTAAAACTTTGTAAATTGTGGCTTTGGTATTCAACTCTATAAATGTTATAGAGAGCAATGAAGGTAATTTTTCATAGTTTTCCCAGTTACCCAGACTTTTTCTGGGATACTTAAATACTTCTGTCAAAAACAGTTAAGGGAAAAGAAGTTAAATTGAAAAAAAATTTTTTTAATGTTTATTTTTGAGAAAGAGAGAGAGCAGGGGAGGGGCAGAGAGAGAGGGAGACACAGAATCCGGAGCAGGCTCGTCTCTGAGCTGTCAGCACAGAGTCTGATGCAGGGCTTGAACCCGCGAACTGTGAGATCATGACCTAAGCTGAAGTCGGCCGCTTAACCGACTGAGCCAGCCAGGTGCCCTGGAAAAGAAGTTAATTTTGATGTTTATTTGCAACAATTAGGGCAAGAAATATTTTGTAAATAAATACTAAGTACATGCAACAAATTAGAACATTTTTACGCATCTGTTTTGACTATCTTGCTATGACAGAACCTTTGATGAATATAGGTATTTAAAAGGTGACTAGATTGTGTATTTCCTTCTTCCAACCCAACTAACATTCACCTGTTTAAAATTTTTTTTAATGTTTATTTATTTTTGAGAAAGAGAGAGAGAGAATGAGCAGGGGAGGGGCAGAGACAACAGGAGCCACAGAATCCAAAGCAGGCTCC
Organism: Panthera onca; assembly: GCF_046562875.1. Taxonomy (NCBI): domain Eukaryota; kingdom Metazoa; phylum Chordata; class Mammalia; order Carnivora; family Felidae; genus Panthera; species Panthera onca. The sequence goes on along the minus strand of NC_138339.1, from coordinate 141,321,444 downwards.
AAGGTCTGAGCTGTCAGCACAGCCGATGCGGGGCTTGAACCCACAAACCGCAAGATTATGACCTGAGGCAAAGTCAGATGCTTAACCAACTGCGACACCCAGGTGTATCCAGCATGCACCTGTTTTAAAATTCAGCTTTCTTCCTTTGTTGACTATAGAGTTTGTATTTGAACCTAAAGGCCTTAACCATATAACCACCAACAATTTAGCTTCCTTATATCTTACTCTACATTAATTCACATTTAAAATGTCTCTGTTGTATATACTTCTTTAGTGAAGTGAAACTATTATTGATTTTTACTCTTGTGAAGAACTTCTTTATAAAAAAGACATCTTGAAAAATAAAGGATTTTCTAATTTTTCTAAATGACAGAGAACGTGTAATGTAGAAAGCGCCACACTATCTTGGAAACTATAAATATGTTTGCATTTCGTTTGCTTTATTTTACTCTCCTGTTGTGAAGAAAAAAAAAATAACACACGTTGCTCTCTTCCTGTCTTTGACAGCTATTGACCTAAAAAATGGTTCTGGAAAAGTCTATCAAGGCCCTGCAGTAGGCTCTGCGGATACGACCTTCACACTTTCAGACGAAGATTTCATGGAGGTAGTCCTGGGCAAGCTTGACCCTCAAAAGGTAATGTTCCTAACAAGTCCATTCATCATCATTGCTTCCTATTTGACAATTGCAGTTTTCAGCTGACTCCCAAATGCTGATTTATAAGACAGGTTCCTTATAGCTTTGAAGAAGACACAGTTGATATCAATATCTGGGTTGACAGATCATATATATTTTTAAAGGAGTTCCAAATAACACCTTTTAAAACTGAATTTGGGGGTGACGTTCTTCTTCAGCATAGACTAGAACAATATAAAACCCACATCTAGACCTTTAAATATATTCTGTCATTAATTCAGAGGTGAAAAACCATGCATTACTAGATACTTTATGAAATTAGAAATTCATTCCTGATGTAGAAGATTAATAAGTTGTCTTAATCATCATTGAAAACTGGAAATAGAAGGATAGAATGTAACAGCTGGTGTCTTACTTAATAAGATGAAACATTTAGAGGCCTTTCCCTGGAAAATAATGCTTATGACAAGGCTGCCCTCTCAGATCACTATTAGTTAATATTGTTCTGAGACTTTTGGCCAAACCACAGACGCAAAATTAAAGAAACTGATGTAACAATTAGAATGGAGGAGAAAAACTTGTTACTTTCAAACCATGATCATGTAGCTAGAAATCCCAAGAGAATCAACTACTATTTATTAGAATGAAGGGCTTCAAGCAAGCAGTTGGATATTCAATTATTATTAAAAAATAGCTTTCACACAGCAGTGAACCCAAGTAGAAGATGTCACTGAAAATAAAAGTTGTTTATAATCACAACGCAAACTGTAAAATGCCAGTGACTTCCCGAACAAGGAAAGCCTATTTGAGAACAGTTGTGCAAGTTTACAAGGAGCAGAAAATTTGGATACCTGAGAAAGTGCACTTTTCCTGGATAGAAAGACTAATTTAAAAAGAACTGTACAGTAATTAGTGTAGTGTTAAAAATATGATCTTTGACATGAGATAGGTCTGAGTTTGAATCCACGCTGTCACTTATTCTCTAAATTCTAGTGTTCTCAACGATAAAGTTAATACAATAATTGTGATAATCCCAAACAATAGTCATAACTAAACCTGATAACGTATACGAAGAGCTCAGTCTGGTGCTTCGCACCAGCTGACCTCAGTTGATTCCTTCCCAGAAATTTACTTAGCACTTAACTCTGATTCAGGCATTAGGTGTGGCTCAACATGATAGTGCCCCCTACTGTTTGAGCTTAGTTCTGGAGTGGAAGGGAAAAAAAAATCTAATTTCAGGTATTGAGAAAAATAAGGCACAGTAATGGGTCAGAGCACTGGTTGGCAAACTTTGTCGGTAAAGGGTCACCTAGTGAACATTCTAGGCTTTGTGGGCCAGATGGTTTCTGCTGCATCCCCTCACTTCTGCCCCTGTAGAGTCAGAGTAGCCACAGATAATATGGAAATAAATGAATGGGGCTGTGTTCCATCTGTAAAACTGTATTTCCAGAAACTGGCCTCAGAGTTTGGCCTGCAGGCTGTAGTTTGCTGGCCCCTGGATTAGATGGTGATAGGCTAGGGGAACTGTTTGAGATGGGGTTGTCCAAAAAGGCCTGACAGAGCACTGGCCAAAGTGAGTGCTCATGGATGAACCATGAGGCCAAGGACATGAAGTGTTGATGCAGGAGTAGCTGGACTTTACTGAAGCACTTTAACTGTGAGGAGACAGGTGAAGAGCCCTGGGAGGGAGGGAGGAGGGGGAGTGGGAGAGTGGGGAAGGGCTGGTTTGCATAGGACCTTCGCAGTCTTGGCAAGGAGTCTAGATCTTGTGTGTGATAGGAAGCCATTGTGGCATGAGTTTGAAAGGTCATTCTGGCCGCTGAGTGGAAAATTGACTCCAGGGCAGAGAGTGGGTCGTTAGGAGTTCTTTTTTAGACGTGTTACATTTGAGGTGCCCTTATATAAAGATTTAATGTAGGATCAGGGAAACATTTTTGTAATTGCCAGGAATACAAGACCCTTGGGGGTGAATGGATCATTTAGTGGATGGCACTGGGCAGCGGCATAGCAAATGGTAGTGCTTTCATCATTCCATGTACCTAAGTCACCACCAGAGGGAATGGGATTAAATGTAAAAAATAAAAGCAGAAGCAAAAACTTAACAGAAACCTAGCTACTTATTCTTCTTAATGATAATCCTTTGAGAAATTCTAATTAATATCGGAGTTTTTCTGAAGCCATTTGGCTTTGTTACCTTCTCCCCAACCTCAGTGCTAATAAGATCATTAGTCTTCAGTCATCAGAGACCGCATCTCCTCATATATACAGTCTTTCTCTCTCTGCCACCGACTCTTGCTGACCTTGGTAGCTTCCCTCATGATTCATAAAAATGGCTTCTCCAACAAGTGACCCTTTGTTCATTCATCTCTCTTCTGATTATCTTTTACTGCATTCCAAGTCTGCTTTAGCCCTTCTTAGCATTCAACTGAGTTAACCACCAACTTCTTGAAATGATGTCATCCCTTGGCTTTCTTGACACCATATTCTCCTGTTTTGCTTTCTGTACCTTTGGCTTTTCCTAATCTCCTTTACTGTCTTCTTCTTCCACCCCACCCATTAAATTTGGTGCTTCTCAGGGCTCATTTCAGGGCTCTTCTCTAAGTAACGTCTTTCCCCAAATGCGTTCCTCCATCCTGTGGTATTTAAAGCCTTGGATGTGCTGACAGCTCACAGATCTAAATGTCTGACTTGTCTTCTCTGAGTTCCACAGTGTTGTCGGCATCTCTCCACCTGACCCTCTGATGGGAGGTCTTACTGGCATCTCTCACTGACGTCATCTAAGATAGAACTCATGAGTTCATTTTCTCCCCCAGTCTTTTCTGTCTCCGTAAATGGCACTACCATCTATCTATACAAGTTAATACGCTTGGTAATGTAAGGATTGTCTTGGCTTCTTTCTATACCTCTATATTCTGTTTGTCCTTAATTCTGCCTGATCTTTCTCCATAATATATCTTAACATTCATCCTCCACCTTCCCCGCTAGAGATACCACCACGATCCAAGCCTCCAGCATCTCCGCTGGCTTACTCCTGTGGCTTCTTGGCTGGTCTTACTACTTCCAAGCTTGCCTCTCCACCAGTCTGTTCTCCACACAGGGTCCAGGGGAACCATTTAAAAATGTAAATTAGATTATTGGTCGCCCTACCTGAAAACCTCCCTAAGATTTCCGTTTGCACTTGGATGACATCCAGACTACCAATCTCCCATGTCCTGCGTGGCGATTTTCTTGCTCGTCTTTTCTCGCTTCAGCCCACACCGTTTGTCTCCCCACTTAGAATTCTGATTCATTCACATTGTTCATTCTTTCCATTTCTTCCCATCACCTTTTACTGCTTTGGTGTCTGTGCCGTTGCCTTTTCTGGATCTTGTCCCCTGAGCTTTTGGCAGAGCTGGCTTCAGTTCATCCAGAGTAGTTCCTTTCTGTTAGGAAGGATGTGAGGATAGCATCCTGCTCTCTCCTTCCTAGTGTTTATGACAGGTTTTAATTACTTGCTTACATTTTATTTTTTGACTCCCCTACCATAATGTTAGCTCCATGGGAACAGAGGAAGATAACCTATTTCCTGCCTAGATTATCACCTGGCATACTGTGGGCCCTCACTGATACTTGAGCAGATGAAAGCAAGGATAAAAATCAGGAACAGGAGCTCACCAGCAGCAGTTGAGGCCATGGGGAAACTGAAAACGCCAGCTTGTCGGACTCCTCGAGGTGGTCCCATAAACCTGGGGGAAATAACACAGACAACGACGATACACGGTAGAGTGGTGTCAGTAACCTCTGCAACGCTCTGAAAAACACCAAATAGAAAAAAGTTAGCAAAAGTTGTGATCCAGTAATCAATAAATAGAAATGACTTAGATACATAAGAACTATTCATTTTTCCCAGTAGCCACAAAATGCAAATTAGCGGATGTCATTTTGCCTCAAATTTTCAAAGGTTAAAATGAACAGTATTGTTACAGTTGGGATAAGAGAACTCACAGGTAGCTGAAGCGACTATAAACTGGGTACAGTCTTTCTGGAAAGCACTGTGGGAGGGCTTCAGACTTTGTTCCTTCGTGGCAACCTGCGGTCTCAGTACTTTTTGCCTCGCACTCCTAGGCTCAGAGAAATACCTAACAGCCCTTTATTAAGTGATTAGGTCCAAGCAAGAGTTGTGTTTCACTGATGTCCCTGTATTTCCCTCGAAAATGCTAAATGTTCCATACTGTTCCATACTGTGCCGCACAGTTTGCACACTGGTGATGGGCAAGCGTGGTTGTGTCATGATTCAGTATTTCTTCTAGGAATCTATCCTAAGGAAATAGATAGGGACAGAGATCTCTGTACAGAATTCTTCTACTCTGCGACACCTGTCCTCGTTGGCTTTGGTGTATCTACTTCAAGGAATTAGGTGTTCTGATCCTCGGTGGCAGGTCCGTCTCAGAGCTGGACCCCAGCAGGCAGGTCTCGGTACTGACGCCTCTGCCAGGCTCGCGGAGCGTAGTGCCTGTCACTGCCCCGCGAAAGCAGTCTTAGCTTTGAAATCCCAGGCTCCTCTTTGGACCCCTCGCAGTTGATCCTGATTGTGAATGAGTTCCCCTTTATTTTTTTCTGGGATAAGAAGTTGGCGTAGTTTTGGCTTTCCCTCCAGTTGATGAGAGTTTGCTTCTAAGATCAGGTTGCTGTATGTTGATAAGCCGGAGGCTGTGTTGAGGAAGAACACGTGTGAGTTCAAGGCCTAGCCCCTCTTCTTGCTGGCGCTGTGGCCTTGAGCCGGTTATTACAGCTCTCAAGTTTTCTCAGCTGTCAACTGGCAGGAAACAGGCTCACTGCAAGCTGATGGCTTGGCTTCTCAGGTGAGACTGTATTCCTAGGCTGCTTTGTAATGGTAAGAATACATGGATATTACATTTTTTTCCATCTATCTAAAAACCTAGGGATTTCTTTTTCACTTCATAGTCTATATACTATTTCCCCATTAGCTGTATGAACTTTGACGTATGTGTTTTCTTACTGCGAGGGAAGTTGACAGCGAGGGTGAACTTAAGGAACGTGGACAAGTCTCTGTGTCAGGCCACGCCCACAGGCGATTCTGTAGTGTTCGAACTCTCCAGCCTTCACTTGGTTATAATAATGACACGTTTGATAGGCCCTTACCGCACATCACACTCTAAGCTAAGCACTTGACACACTATTTCGTTCAGCTCAGCGACAAAGCTACGTTATTTAGGTACTGTTGTCATGCCCCCATAGATGAGGAGGCTAGAGCTCAGAGAGGTTAAGTAATTTGCCCAAGCTCACCTTGCTTGGAAGTGGCAGAGCCTCGATTTTAACCCAGCCCTTCTGATGCTATAGCACAGGGCCGATTCACTACTTAGTTACATGGTGTTGTTTTGTCGTTACATGGCTTTCTCTTTCAAGGAGTAAGAAATACTTTTATTGTCAGGACTACAGCAAAGCCCTATATTCATAGGGTCTCAAATTCACATTTAAGAACATAGACCAACATCCAAGTGTGGGTTGAGACACAGAACTCCCAGATCTGTCAGTTCAGATAAATTATTCTGTGGTTTTCCAAAATACACAAGGAGTCTTTTTGTTTGTTTGTTTCCTTAGGTATCTAGGAATTTGGGTACTATCTATAATCATTAAAGTATTATTGCTAGATAAAAGTTGCCTTTGTCATCCAGAGTTATTATCTCAATTGTATTCAGTCTGAACAGTGATCTTTTCAAAAAAGAAATGAAATGCAACATGATAAAGTCTGGCGCTCTTTTGTCCCGCTTTCCTTTCCAGGCATTCTTTAGTGGCAGACTGAAGGCCAAAGGGAACATCTTGCTGAGCCAGAAGCTTCAGATGATTCTTAAAGACTATGCCAAGCTGTGAAGGACACACCACCTTATTAATGAGAATAGAGAAATTAAATACTCTCCTCTCCCAGATATGCAAAAGTGATCACAGCCAAGATACAGAGGACTCTGCTTAACATTTTCAGACTTTAGATAACTTTTCAGATTTTAATTTTTTACTAACTTTTCATGTTATAATTATTTTTTACAATGAACTATAAGCTAGCATGTAATTACTTTCTGTTCTTAGAGCTATATCTTCATAATAAAAATTTTTCTCCCAATTCTTTAGAACTGTGATAGCATTTATAAGTGGAAAGGAACATTAAATGAGGAAAACCACTTTGATGTCTTCTGCACTTTGTTTTGCTAATTTCTGTTCTCTAATGTATTGATACCCTAGTTTTAACATGAATTGTCACATGTATTCACTTATTTTTCCATACTTTGCTATGACATTGTTCTGCTTTAAAGCAGGAAAAAGGTCTTTATGTTCCCAAATAGTTTTCCTTCTTCTCACCTCGGTTTTGTTGAAATTTTTTTATTTTCATAGAATGCCTGTAAATCTACCAAACATAAGAATTTTCTTGTTTAATCAGCACTCTCAAATCAGAAATAGGTCACAGGCAAGTGCTGTCACACTGGTGTTTTCCCCCACCATTTTAGCTCGGATGATGTGTGCCGAGGAGATGCCCTTTTGATGGGTCGGCCGCAGAGGCGACCAGCAAGTGGGATGCCGAGGTCGGAGATGGAGTGAATTCCAGTTGTGGAGTGCGGCCGAGAACATGTGTGCGGAGAGGGCTGTTACGGGCTGCGTTCCCTGGCCACCGGGCTTTGACGTGGAGATCTCCGGGCAGGAATATATTTGGAGATGTGGGATCAACGCCTGGGTGGAGAGTGGTAAGCAGAGGAGGCAGAGAGAGAACAGAGGAGGCTCTGGTGCCCGTCAGCATTGCCCTGCGCTAACCAGTCACCGATTACGGCCCGGCCTACGGACAGACTGTGACCTGGGGCCGACGAGTGTGCTCAGAGACCGCTGTTGACTTGCTCAGGAGCTGGGGGACCATCTTCAGTCCCAAATAGGGCTTCGGGCAGCGTGGCCTGGCACTTCGCTTCAGGAGGCTCAGGGATCAAGGGAAACGGTCTCAGAAACATGGAATTGGAACATTTAGCACACTGGGGGAACACGAAGGCACGCCTCAGGATTGTTGGCTTAATGAGTGAGCAGGATGCAGAGAAGACCTAGAAGTTATGCCTCAGCCTCACGATCTCTGTATGGTATCCTAAAACTATAATTCAGAGTGATTTTTTGTTACACCAGTTGAATTTGTTTTTTAAAGGGGCAGCCTTTTAACGTTGGTCTTTTGTCATAGCCGTTGTTGCTCTTGAGCTTGGAAGAGCTTAGTGTCCTTTCAAATAGAAACAGTATGTTAAAATGAATCAAATGCCACACACTGATGAGAGTGTTGAATGTAGACCCTACATCTTTAAAGCATGTTAAGAAAGAGATGTTTTAATTATCTTCCTAACCTTTCTCTGTCAGTCTCAAAGGTCAGAGAGAGGCTGTTATCCAGATTGAGCGGCTTCTTCTTTGTCTTTGTGCTCCTTAACTTTTTCTGTAATCTTCATACTGTTGAATACACTGTCCTCCTTAATTCATCATTTCCCTTTTATCCTTCATTAAGAAATATATTAACTTATTAATGAACCCATGGGTTAGTCTCCCTGTTTTCTCTTTGTCTCTTCTATAATTTCTCCTATCTACCCACCTCTGTAGGATCAGGATTGAGGTTTCAGGCCTGACCACCCTTTGGAAGACATTTTCTTCCTGGATGGTTTCATCTCCTCTCATATCTTCACCCATCGCCTGAGTGCTGGTGCCCCTGAACCTGTATTTTAGTTACGCTCCTTCCATAATCCCACAGTCCCACCCACAGTTACAAGTCATTACGAGGCTGTTGTCCTCTGGTTACTGTGCAGGTCAACACGTCGTCTTCCCCTCCACCCCTAAATGCGCATGTATTCTTGTTGCCTTAGTTAAGAACATCACCTCTTAGGGACACCTAGGTGGCCTAGTCGGGTAAGTGTCAGACTCTTGATCTTGGCTCAGGTTGGGATTTTGTGGTTCGTGAGTTTGAGCCCCGCATGGGGCTCTGCACTGAGTGGGGATCCTGCTTGGGATTCTCTCTCTCCCACAGCCAATCCTTCACTTCCATTTACTGAATCTTCCAGGGTTTTCCAGTTGCTGGTACCATGTATACCCTCTTACTGGATAGCTCATTTAGTGGTGTTCCCACTGGTCTCCAGTTTTTCACCACGCACCTCCTGCCCACCAGAGGGGCCTTACTAGTACACACACCTGAATAAATATGTGACTTCCCAACTCAGAAACCTGACAGGGTTCTCACTTAGTCTTCTCTCCGTCAGACTCTGGCATGGTTCAGTGTCGCATCAGTTGGGATCCTTGCGGTGTGTTACTAGTTCACACTGGTAACACAACTTGCCTGCGTAACAGAGGAAACATCTAGAAGGGTAGGACTGTCTTTGAAGGGGCTTGATCAAGCAATTGATTGTGATCCTGGCCCAATTCCTTGCCTTCTGTGCCTGCCTTATCAGCAGGTTCCACGTGGTACCCTCCCTGGTAACTCCAGGTTGTTCTTGTTTGGTCATAAGAAGGCAACCACCAGGTGCAGCCTCACAGTCCCATCCCACATCAACCAGCAGAATAAAGAATGCTGGGTTCTCAGAACGCCAGGGAAGGCCTCATCTGGTCTCACTAGCCATGCTGGAGTCAGAAGCCAATCCTCGGATCACCTCGATAGAGATGTTGGCTATGCATGCATCTATCAGGACCCAAACGTATGGCTGAGGGTAGTGTGTTGGCAGGTCCCCGACTCCCCTGGTTTTGATGATTTGCTGGGAGGACTCGTGGGACTCAGCATACAGCCACACTCAAGACTACAATTTATTAAATCAAAAATACAAAACAAAAGCAGAAAAAGGAAGAGGCTGCATTGAGTGAAGTCCAGAGGAAATCAGGTACAAGCTTTCAAGACTTTTTTTTTTCCCATGGAGTCACACAAGACATGCTTAATCCCCCCAGCATCAAATCGTGACAACACGTGTAAAATGTCTATCAAGACTCAGTGTCCAGGGTTTTCACTGGGAGGCTTGTCACACAGGCTCGTCTTGCCAGACCCCGTAGCAGAATTCCAGATTCATAGAAGGAAAGCAGGTATATTTAGCATAAACCCCCTGGTACAGTTTGGGAACAGGGAGCCGCTTTCTCAGGGAATGGGGGAGCCCTCCTGAAATCTAAGTTCCCACATGCCAGCCGAGGGCCAACCTTGCAGGCAAACCTTTCTAAGGATAGCTGTCTCAGAGCTGCCCTGTTAACTCTGTTAACATCCATGGGATCCTTTCCCCGAACCTCATGGCCCAAGAGCTCATCAGGTGTGATGTCTGAGGAAATCGAGAATGCTGGGAAACCAAATCACAATGGTCCCTCTGCAAAGACTCCTTAGCTCCTTTTTTTTTTTTTTTTTTAACTTCATCACCTGGTAAACTCCTCTATATCCTTAAACTTTTCAAGTGTGCACCTGTGTGAAACTGTTTTTATTAATACTGTTGACTTCTCACAGAAGTCGGTGTATCTATTTTATTTTTTAATTTTTTAAAATGTTTATTTTTGTGAGAGAGAGAGAGAGCACAAGCAGGTGAGGAGCAGAGAGAGAGGCAGACACAGAATCTGAAGCAGGCTCCAGGCTCTGAGCTGTCAGCACAGAGCGTGACACGGGGCTCAAACCCACCAACCAAGAGATCATGCCCTGAGCTGAAGTCAGACACTCAACCAACTGAGCTACCGAAGCACCCCCTGAACCTCTGTTTTAAGAACCTTGGCTACATAAATTATCCACAGCTGACGAGAATAACAAAATACACAAGCAGAAAAAGCTGTGTGTTGCTTGGGGCAGCATTGACTGGGGGAAGTTTCTGGAGGTATAATGGAAGAAGATGTAAAATTGAACCAGAAAAACAGACTAAAAAGTATCACATCGAGGAAGAGTCCTTTGAAGGAATATTGAACAGCTCAGCTTTGTATTCCATAATGTCTTTTGATGTTACTACTTTTTTTTTTTTTAAACACCTTTGTTAAAAAAGGTACAAACTTGTACAAAAACAGGTCAGGGGTTGGATTTGGCCTATAGGATGGGGCCTGGGGTAGATATTGAGTGCCAGTTAAGAAAACAGTACTTAAAGGGTGCCTGGGTGGCTCAGTCGGTTAAGCCTCCGACTCTTGGTTTCCGCTCAGGTCACGATCTCGTGGTTTATGGGTTTGAGCCCTGCATGGGATTCCTCGCTGGGATTCTCCCTCTCCTCTCTCTCAAAATAAATGAATAATAACAAAAAAGAAAACAGTATTTAAGACTGTCATTCCTTCTTGCTGTAAACAATTATGGAAGTACGCAAGACCCTCTCCCACTCACACACCCAGGCAGTTAAAACTGCCGGGCACACACAGTTACCAGCTCTTACCAGCCTGAGCTGCGCATTCCCTGTATCTGTGAGAGGCACCGGCACCTACTCAAGTTTTCCAAACCAGCAACTCAGGTATCACCTCGATCTTCACTTTTCATCCCCGTCAACATTCATGAGCCTCCGCCCTGTTTACACAGTGTTGTTGTAAACATTGCCCTTCCTCGGAGTTGTTTTCTTAGACTAAAACTTTCAGGAGTGGAATTACTTACTGGGTCAGATGGTAAGAGCGGCTTTACAGCTGGCAGGTTCCCTGTAGGCTTGTCTCACTTGGGGAGGTGAGGCAAGGAAGGCAGGTGTCAGCGTGTCCATAACGGTGAGTTTTGTCATTAAAAAAACCAAAAGCGATGGCCTTAAGCAAAGTCATTCCTTGCTGACAGCAGCAAGGCTTTCATTGCTTAGCGTTACTACGTTTTGTATCACCAAACAAGAAAAAGCAATTGAAGCAATTAAGACTCAGATGTCTGATTCAAATGAGGTGGCTGTGGCAGTAAATTGGACAAGAGGTACGTGCCCTGTGTCTGGGGGCTGGTCCCTGTTTCTGATTGGAAGTGGGTTCATGATCAGAACATAACAGTCCTGTTCACCCAGTGTATTGTAAGAAAATCCGTAGTGTTGTGTGTTTGAGTTGAATCTTTGACTTAAAAAAATATTTTTAAGTTTATTTATTTATTTTAAGAGAAAGAGAGTGAGCAAGGATGAGCAGGGGAGGGGCAGAGAGAGTCAGAATCCCAAGCAGGCTCTAATCTGTCAGTGCAGAGTCCGATGTGGGGCTCAATCTCATGAATCGTGTGATCATGACCTGAGCCAAAATCAAAAGTTGGACGCTTAACCTACTGAGCCACCCAGTCGTCCTGACCTTTGTGAATAATCACCTGAAGCTGGGTCCAATGACAGCCAAGCCTCAACCCAAAGTGAGCCTTCACGTTTGCCTGTGTCCCAACGGAGGACACATGGACAGTGAAAGTGTGTTTTACCTTTGAGTTCTGATTGGGAGATTAGAGATTGGGGTGTTGGTACCACGACTTTCTTGCCCACTGTCCCCAGTGAAAATAGACCTCCCTTCTTTTTCTTCTGCCTAATTCAGAGTACTCAGTTTTATTGGCCTGTGGAGGTAAGGACACACTGGATGGAACAAATTGTTTCCCCTCACTCTTCACCCTTCAGCTTAATATGGAAGCAGTAGCAGAAATTGTTTCCCAGAGAACAATTTTCAAGACCATTAATGGATCCTCAGTCAAGGAGTATTCATTGGACTCCTAATGTGTACTGGGCATTGGAGATCCAGATGTGAACAAGGAAGACAGAATATCTGACATTATGGAGCTAGTTCCATTGAAGAGTGAATGCAATTTTATTGTTATGTCTTAAGATATTATCATTTAAAGAAATTACTATTCTTTAGCACATGTTCCATGATGTCTCAGGTTTGAATTCAATTGCATTAAATTTTTTTTAATGTTTATTTATTTTTGAGAGAGAGAGAGAGAGAGAGAGAGAGCGAGCACTCACAAGTGGGGGAGAGGCAAAGGGAGAGGGAGACACAGAATCTAAAGCAGCCTCCAGGCTCTGAGCTGTCAGCACAGAGCCTGACGCGGGACTTGAACCTACAAACTGTGAGATCATGACCTGAGCTGAAATCAGATGCTTAACCGACTGAGCCACCCAGGTGCCCCCAGTTGCATTTTTAAAATTAATTAGAGAATATATATTTGCCTAGGAGTTGTTCCAGAAATATGTATTCTGGGATACCTCTCTGACTCATTTGGTGGAACATGCGACTCTTGATCTCGGGGTTGTAAGTTTGAGTCCCACATTGGGTGTAGAGATTATTTAAAAAATAATATAATCTTAAAAAAAGAAATATGAGGGCACCTGGGTGCCTCAGTCGGTCAAGTGTCTGACTCTTGATTTCGGCTCAGGTCACTAACTCACTGTTTGCGAGTTCGAGCTTACAGCGTGGAACCTGCTTGGGATTTTCTCTGCCCCTTTCTTTTTCTCTCAAAAATAAATAAATAAACTTAAAAAAGGAGAAATATGTATTTTTCCTCCATGTGAATTGTTAGCTTCTAACTCCTTAGAGTTGACAATTAAAAAAACCTGATTTGGCAGACGGCCATGTAACTCAGAAGATAATGAATTGCGCCAGATCACCCTGGGAGACTCATGAATGTCACACCAAGAAACAAGGTCGCCCACTCCTACTTTGTGTTTATTCTACTATGCATTCGAAGCGATATCTCTAAACCTCCATCCCTATCTTTGGTACATCATCTGATTTGACTTAGACCCCTTAATTAAGCTGAATGTGGGATGCCTGGGCGGCTCAGTCAGTTAAGTGTCTGACTCCGGCTCAGGTCCTGATCTCGCGGTTTGTGGGTTCGAGCCCCACGTCGGGCTCTGTGCTGACAGCTCAGACCCTGGAGCCTGTTTCAGATTCTGTGTCTTCCTGTCTCTCTGCCCCTCCCCCCCCCCACTCACACTCTGTCTCTCTCTCTCTCAAAAATAAAAATAAATATTAAAAATAATTTTTTAAAAATTAAACTGAATGGAGCTCAGAGGAGTGCTGATCTATAATGCTAGCAGGACTTTAACTCTATAACTTTGGAATTATAGAAAATTCTCTAAAGATGAAATAGGAGAATGCTGGGTATTATAGAATTACATGGACCAGAGAAGCCCCTTTATGTTGGACATGTTTTATTTCTGATTTTCCTTGCAGGGTTGAAAACGTGCCCCTGGCTTATTCTCCTCTAGCTCCTCGATGTTTTAAAGTTCTTTCCCCTAACTTTCTTTTTACAATACCTTGGGGAGTCCTCTCTCCTGGACCATCACACCTCCTCTAATACCCAAGCAAATATCTTTTGTCTTTTTCTGATAAAATCTTATAGTTGACAGTCAAGTTTTCTCTTGAATTTAATTAGGTTTATAACTCTATTATCCAGGCAAATACTTAGAGGCGTGAGACATGGTCTGTTAATTTCAAGTTCTTTTTTATTTTTATTTTTTTTTAATGTTTATTTATTTTTGACAGAGAGAGAGAGAGACCGAGCATGAACAGGGGAGGGGCAGAGAGAGGGAGACACAGAATCCAAAGCAGGCTCCAGGCCCTGAACTGTCAGCACAGAGCCCAATGCTGGGCTCCAACTCACGGACCGTGAGATCATGACCTGAGCCGAAGTCAGACGCTCAACTGACTGAGCCACCCAGGTGCCCCAAATTTCAAGTTCTATAGAGTAGCTCATCGTTGACTTCTTTGTATACCTTGAAAGTGCAGTTATTACTATTAAAAATGTATCGCACCACTGTGGGAGTTATGGCTTTATCATTCAGCCATTCTGTAAAAATCACAGGTTTAAAATCTCCAAATGAAGTTAATTAAAACGTTTAGTTCATTTTTATTTCATACATTCAGTGACATTTAGTTTAAGCACATACTCGATAATTAGACTACAACCACAAAAATTGCTTAGTCTTGTATTCTTTGTAAAGGCATTCGATTTTCTAAACTTGTGTTCGTTTTGTTTCAACTCACCAGAAAATCAGTTCAAGACACAGAGAAGCAAATGAAAGCTTGAGAAGTTTTTTTTTTTTTAAATATTTTTAGAAGGGTATTTATTGATTTTGAGAGAGAGCAACTACAAACAGGGGAGAGGCAGAAAGAGAGGAGAGAGAGAATCAGAAGCAGTCTCAGCTCCCTGTCAGGATGGAGCCCAATACAGGGCTTGATCTCACAAACCGTAAGATCGTGACCTGAGCTGAAATCAAGAATCCGCTGCTTAACCGACTGAGCCACTCAGGTGCCCCGAAACTTGAGAAGCTCTGATAGTCCAATGGGCCTGTTTTCATACTTCATCTCACTTTTCTATGTCAAAGAATGAGTCTCATCATGATATTTTATCCTCAAAAGAACATTCATTTGTCGTCAGAGTTACCAGATCTAATAACATATTGACATAGTTGATTGGTGTAGTTGAAACAGATTGTTGCTGAAGTGGAATCACTAGTGTCTCTTCTCTGGAACGTCTGCAGGGAACTAGGAAGAGCTGCCTGGTTTTGTGAGCCACCTTACACACTCAGGCTCATTTTTATTCCCTTTCTGACGTGAAACAAACCAGCCCAGCGATAAGGAGGGGAATGGCTGCCTGTGGCTGTGAGCTCCAGTCCATTTACTGCTGGAATGAGCTGTGAGATCTGGGCATGCCACTCCCCAGGCTGGTTCCCTAGCTGTTATGAGCAGGGACTAGGTCACTGCCAGAAGGTTGTCTTGCTTCAAGATTTCCAGAACCCTATGAGCATGCACTTTCCAACGTTGCTTTGGAATCAAATATTTCACTTCATTGAGTAAGAATCATACATATGTCCAGTTAAAAGCTAGTGATGAAAAGGGGAAAATGGCACAACTAAGCTGTTAGCAGTCTTGATAGGTGAAGGGGGTCAGGCCCAAGTTTTCCAGCACTATCCATCACCCCTCCTTAATAATTAAATCCAGAATTTCCATCCTGCTTACAATGAGAAATCCAGTGTCCCCACCAATGCGCCCAAGTATTCTTGGGGAGTTTTAATGGCTTTTCCAGTCACCTTTTGATATGATTTTCTGATTCCATTGGATCATAATCTCTCATTTCACCTGGCTCAGCCATTCCTTTCTGCCCTGAAACTAAATTTGGAGCAGCATTCACTTTTGTTGACATTTTCTCCACACACACTCAAGGTAATTATGTGTACTGGGCAGATACCGAAACACTTGGATGAACACAGAGGGCTTACCTTACAGCTTAGCCCAACTGGCTACTCATGGCATATACTAGACCCTCTGGCTCTTAAAAGTGCCTTGGCCATTCCCACTGTCCAAGTGCCTTGGCCATTCCCCAATGGGATGGCTCCTCTCACATCTCTGCTCACCTCTCATGCCCCTGGAAGCTCAATGCTCTCCCCCTTTATCATATCCAATGGTTTGGCTCATTTCTCAACCAGGCCATTTGGGAGTTTCTCTTCACAGATAACAAGGATTCCACTGTACATACCTCAACAGATACATTTCTTTCCCTGAGAGGCTTCAGCATCTAGCTTACATGTAGTATCTCCTTCTGGGCCACGTAGGATGGCAAGATAGGGAGAGAGGTGCATAGGAAGACCTGAGGACCCTGGGGAAAATGATGCTGGGAAAGGGAGCAGTCTGTGCCAAGAGTTTTACAAGCACCATCCCAGCCAGTCGTCACAACAAACCTGTGAGGTAGATTATATGATGACCCCCATTACAAAGATGAGGAAACAGGTTTGGGGAGGTTAAATCACTTGCTCACCATCATATCACTGTCAAGTGGCAGATCTGGGATTTGGACACACATAGTTTTCATTTTTCATCATGGTAAAATGCTGCCTTATCCATTATGCTGGCGCCCCCCCACCCCCGACATTATTGCATTTTATTCCTGTGATTTATGTGCAGTTTTCTTCATTTTTTTTTTTTTTCCCAGAGAGGAAACTTTGCCAAAGTCACAGACTTAGGATGTAGTGGTGCCGGGAGTCAAACTTAGATCACTCGTCTCCTAACTCTACGTGGCACGCTGTCTTGACGGGCTTTCCATTTAAAATATTCATGTATCGCAATAGCACTGCTAGGAATTTACCCAAGGGATACAGGAGTGTTGATGCATAGGGGCCCTTGTACCCCAATGTTTATAGCAGCACTTTCAACAACAGCCAAATTATGGAAAGAACCTAAATGTCCATCAACTGATGAATGGATAAAGAAGTTGTGGTTTATATATACAATGGAATACTACTTGGCAAAGAGAAAGAATGACATGTGGCCTTTTGTAGCAACGTGGATGGAACTGGAGAGTGTTATGGCAAGTGAAATAAGTCAGGCAGAGAAAGACAGATGCCATATGTTTTCACTCTTCTGTGGATCCTGAGAAACTTAGCAGAAGACCACGGGTGAGGGGAAGGAAAAAAAAAGGTTAGAGAGGGAGGGAGTCAAAACATAAGAGACTCTTAAAAACTGAGAACAAACTGAGGGTAGATGGGGGTTGGGAGGGGAGGGTGGGTGATGGATATTGAGGAGGGCACCTGTTGGGATGAGCCCTGGGTTTTGTATGGAAACCAATTTGACAATAAATTTCATATTAAAAAAATATTCATGTATCCATACTCATACTCGGGTTTAACAGGCAGAATTTTTTATAATGATTGTACTAAAAATTTGCAGACTTTATAATGAACATCACAGAGTTGATGCATATGGACATTTATTTGAAAACTTGACAGTGAGAACAATAGAAAAGGAGGAAGATACATTAAAGAAGATTAAAGATAACACTTTCAAATAGCAAAGATACCATTGGAAAAGAAATACACACATTTGGGGTTGTGAGGTATTAGGATTGTTCTAATTTTGGAATTCCAAACCCATGGATTCCAGTAAGAAATATCTTACTGTGTTCTTCCACTTGACAAAAATGAACTAGCTGGCAAGTATGAAAAAATACGTTGTCATTTATGTTCATTGTTGCGACAAAAATACCAGGCTTTCATGGTCCTTTGAAATTAGTGTGCCCACAGAAACATTTTGCACCTAAAAGTTACAGAGAGGGTGGGGCACCTGGGTGGCTCAATCGGTTAAGTATCTGACTCAGTTTCTTTCATCTAGGTCATGATCTCATGGTTCCTGAGGTCGAGCCCTGCATTGGGCTTTGTTCTGACAGGACAGAGCCTGCTTGGGATTCTCTCTCTCTCTGTCTCTCTCTCTGTCTCTCTGTCTCTGTCTCTCTTTCTCTCTCAAAATAATAAATAAAATTTTAAAAAAAGTGACAGAGAGGGTGATAGGGATATTGTGTTTTTTTAAATACTTTTTTTTTTAATTTTTGAAAAATGTTTATTCATTTTTGAGAGAGAGAGAGAGATTGAGAATGTGAGCAGGCGAGGCACAGAGAGAGAGGGGGACAGAGGATCTGAAGCAGGCTCTGTGCTGACAGCAGAGAGCCCAATGTGGGGCTCAAACTCATGAACTGTGAGACCATGACCTGAGCCAAAGTCAGACTGAGCCACCCAGGTGCCCCTTGAGTGTTTTTTAATGAATAGCCTAATGAAGAAATTAAGAGAATTTATAATCAATAGAATCAATAGCCATATCTGTCAATATCCATCCCACTGAATACTTGAATCCCCTTTTTAATGTACCTGGTGAGTAATTCTGCAACGTTCCTTTGCTTGGTTACCTCTAGGGATGGAGAATTCTGTTTTTCCTAAGGCAGGGGAGGGACTTCCCTTTCCGTGGGGAAATGGACTAAGCTAAGTGTTATAAAGTTCAGTGCAGTGATGAAATATGCTTGTTGGATAATCTGTTGATTTGGGTGTTTGCTTAATGAAGCAGGAGAGATTAAGTTTCTTCTGTTCTGTAGAGTTGGTTCAGATCCTTTTAATGTTATTTATTTATTTATTTATTTATTTATTTTTACATAAGTGTTTTTTCCCCCCTAATGTTTATTTATTTTTGAGGGAGAGAGAGAGGGGGACAGATGATCTGAAGCAGGTTCTGTGCTGACAGCAGAGAGCCCGATGCGGGACTTGAACTCATGAACTGCGAGATCATGAGCTGAGCCGAAGTCGGACGCTTTACTGACTGAACCATCCAGGTGCCCCTCAAATCCTTTTTAAATGGGAGGGAGTGTGGTCTAACGGGGGGAAAAATACTAGACTTGCAGTCAAAAGGCCAGGCTTGGAATCAGGAGGCCGGCCTCGACTTCACACAGTCGTGGGTCTGAGGGCCAGTCCTGTGATGCCTGAGAATCCTTTACTTTATCTCGCCTGTTCTCTTGGTACATCTCATGGGGTGGTTTGAAGAGTCATGTGACAGTGAACATGAAAGTGTTTTAGTGACTTTGCCTTATGGTTCTGTGCCTTATCATTCATTAAACTGGTGTACAGGGCTCTAATTGTAGGCAGATGAGTGTGGACTTTAGTGATTCGGGTATTTTGCTTAATTATAGAGGAATTGTAAAGAGCTGGCACATTTGTGGACATGGGTGGGGAGAGGGTAGGTTCTGATGCCAGGAGGGGAATGCATATTCCTGGAGGGTCAGGTTTTTTCATAGGTAGGAGATGCTCCCAGCTTCCTTGGCCTGAAGCAGTCTGTCCCAAATTCATTCCTCAGCCCATGGGGACCCTCCACAGCTTATTCTTGGTTCCCCTAAGGGCTGAGGTCGTAATCTGATTCCAGCAGCTAGATAGTGGCTGTAGGACCCCACCCATCTCTTTTCACCTTTCAAGGGGGAGGCTTGCTCACCTCACCTGATACTGATGGGTCTGCCAGATGGGGCAGATGTCTGGGACTCAGCCATTACCTGCCTACTTCCTGTCATTGGCGGCTTAGTTTTCTCAACACTGTGTTGTGCTTTTTGGATTGGATTGACCCAATACCAAAACACTTCTTAAAAAATGCCTCTGTTTTCTAGACTTTGGAGACACTACATGTTAGATCAGTGGGTCTCAAAATATGGTCTGGCGGACCACAATATCAGTCAGCATCTGCGTATGTGTTAGAGAGGCAAGTTCTGGGGCCCCACTCCAAACCCCCTGAGTCAGAAACTCTGGGAGTAAGGTCCAGCAATCTATGTTTTAACAAGCTCCCCAGGGGATTGTGATGCACATTAATATTTGAGCACCCTGTCCCGGACTGTCTGGTTACCCTCTGTGCAGGCAGATAAGGTCACTTCACCTCCTCCTCTTCCTGTCCTTCTTCTAGACAAAAGTTTTCTGCTGGGACACCTGGTGGCTCCGTTGGCTAAGCGTCCTTCTCTTGGTTTCAGCTCAGGTCATGATCTTGTGGTTTCGTGGGGATCTGCGCTGGCAGCGTGGAGCCTGCTTGGGATTCTCTCTCTCCCTTGCTCTCTGCCCCTCCCCAACTCATGCTATCTCTGCCTCTCTCAAAAATAAGCAAATTAACTTAAAAAAAAGTTTCTGCCTGGTGTCACCTTTTACCGTCTACCAGCCTACTGCTAAACTCCACCCAAAGGATCACCATGGCGTCTACATAGAAATAGTCTGGGTTAAATAAGATGACCACAAGAGCATAGCAAGCCACATGTTCCGGTGCTGTGATTTACAGGTATCCATCCTGATCTGCATTGCTCTGCAATGGCAAATAACATACAGTTTTCTCACAGACTAAAGAGATGCCACTTGGGTGTGGGGTGGAGAGGGTGGAGGGGCTTTAGGGATGGGAAGTCAGTTAGGATATTACCCCGTGTCATGCTCAGGATAGCTTTCCTTCTTTTGTCCTCCTCTTTTCCCTTCTAATTTTGTTTTACTTGCTTTCTACAGGAACAGATGAGCAGTTTGACAGTGTTATTAGCTAACGAAAAGAAGACCGCATTACCTTATTTATGGACTTAGGGCGTTAATATCCAGAGGTTTAAATGGGAAAGGTGAGGTAGGTCTTCATGATGGCTACTTAATTTCTTCAGGAATACCTAAGTGGGAGCTACAATACGTCTTTGTTTAGCGGCTTTGGTTTTCATTAAATTTAATTAACTCTCCCAGAAGCTTTAAATTTAGGGCAACTTCAAAATGCAGGTGGCTTCTGTTAAGTATAATTATATTCTGTTTATAGCTGCCGTGGAATGGGGAAGCTGGGCTGTCAGACCCAAAGCCTTTAACGGGCTCTCTAGTGTTTCAGGTTCAGAGAGTCCCACTCCCAAGCCCAGCCTGCCTGCCTGTCTTCTCACCTTCCTCTCTTCCTCCCTCCCCTTGTGCAGAAGGCTTAGGCTAATGTAAACTTAACAAAACCCGCCCAGTTATACTTACAACCTTACTAAAAAGTCAAGTCAACATTACAGGGATGGTTTTGTCAGAAGGGCTCTAAGCCCAGCTGTTGATCCCTGGGGCAGGTTGGGGTCCTTGAGTTCAGCAGATTCTGTGTCCAAAGAACCAAGTGGCCACCAGCACTGGAGAGGATGAGACAGAGATCTGTGCTGCTTTCATGGCAAACACCAACTGCTAGGGAATGGAGACTTAGGTGCACAGAGCTCCCTCACCTTCTATTGGACCCTTTTGCCTTCTAACTAAATGTATCCTTTTATATCTGGATTGATTCATTTATCATGTTTTTTAAATTTACTTTTGATAGACAGTGAGAGCAAGGGAGGGACAGAGAGAGAGAGAGAGAGAGAGAGAGAGAGAGAGAGAGAATCCCAAGCAGGCTCTGTGATGTCAGCACAGAGCCCAACACAGGGCTCAAACTCACGAACCCTGAGATCAGGACCTGAGCTGAAATCAAGAGTTGAACACTTAACCAACTGAGCCACCCAGGTGCCACTATACCTGGATTTAGAAAGGACCACGCAAATTTGTCACACAGGTAGTGCACTAGCATGACAGAAAGCCTTCTCATGTAACCATCAGTGTCCCCCAAATGACAAACCGAGTCACAGAAGGAATTTGCTCCAGGTCAGTTTTCTGCACCCTCACCTATGTGCAGTCCTGCAAACTGAAGTGCATTTAGGGAGGGGTAGGGAGGACGAAGTGTTCTTAAACAGTACGCAAAACCTGCCCTTCCCACTCTGTCACGTTCATGGGAAATGAGCTCCTTCTCAGAGATGCCCGAACAGGTGCGCTGGGTCTGTAATTCAGCTGATTTGGGATCAGCGTTTTCTCCACCTAGCCAAGAGCATAATGTATCATTGCAAAGATAATGAGAAAAGGTAGGAGTTTGATGAAGTCCAAAGTGTTTTGGTTCTCTTGATAGAAACTACCCTTCCTTGGGTCTGAACTCGGATGATCTAGGTCGCTTTGATTTTGTCGGAAGCAAACAATTTTCTTGTAAATTTGCAAGCAGATGTTGTCCCTATTCATGTCCATTTTATTTGATTCCAGCTGTACTCCCGTGAACATTTAATGACATGCATAATTGTTATTATGATCTGTGGTTACTGGGGATAAGTGTCAGACAGTTGAATAAATCATTGTGATTAGTGTTAATTACCAAATGTTCCTAAGTTTTGTTTCTCTTTTACAGTTGTTTGGTATCTACAGTCAGTGATGCTATAACCGATTTTTCAGTATTACCAGTTTGCCTGTTATCCACGCAAAATAAAAACATGTCTCTTCTTTCAGGATTGAATATGAAACTGGATGCCAGATGATATCTAGGAATTTTTTTAAGGGCAGCTGTGGTGTTCTCTTATGTAAGAAAATGTGCTGGGATGTCTGGGTGGCTCAGTTGGTTAAGTGACCGGCTCTCCATTTTAGCTCAGGTCATGATCTCACGGTTCGTCAGTTCGAGCCCCGTGTCGGCTCTGTGCTGACAGCGCGGTCCCCTGCTCACAGTTGCTCACTCTCTCTCAAAAATAAATAAACATTTAAAAGAAAGTGTCCTTCTGTTAGAGAAATGACACACTGAATTACGTAGGGTTGAAGAGATAAGAGTTGATGATACTGTTCTGTTTTTTGTGCACATTTGAACATTTTCATAAAAAAAGGTAGTCCCCTCATATATGTAAGTGTAGTGCAAAGCCGATGCATCTCTTCCCCCCAGATATCAGGTTCCAGTCACAGCCCTCCTTCCAAAGGTAGCCAGTAATGCTGGCTCAGTCACACCCCCTTTTTAGGAAACTGCCCTGTTGACAGTTCTTGATATCCTTAATTATAGGCTATAGCCTTTTTCATTATGCCTCTTTTTTAAAAAAATTTTTTAATGTTTATTTTTGAGGGGGTAGAGAGAGATAGAGAATGGGGGTGGGGCAGACAGAGAGGGGGACAGAGGATCTGTGCTGTCCACAGAGGCTGACTCAGGGCTCGAATTCATGAATGGTGAGATCATGACCTGAGCCAAAGTTGGGTGCTTAACCAACTGAGCCACCCAGGCGCCCCTCATTACCCTGACTTCTTGGACACAGTAAGTTGAGGTAAAAGGCTGTATTGTGGCCTTAGACCTAAGCTGTGTTTTCCAACTCTGTTTATAAGAAGCTGCTCATTTAGGGGAATCACTGGATATTTGTGTAATCCAACAAAAAGCATTGATCGAGTGACCTACCACCCTCTGTCCAGTTTGAAAAGATGAGTAAGGAGTCCTGGGAAATGCTGGGGGTCCTCCTGAGTTTTTGTGATAACCAGAGACACCCCTGTGTGTCCTAATGGGTCCAGGATCCTGGCATCTGGTGTGGCACTGTGTGTGTAGGAAAGGACAAGTTGTGTTTTTTTTTATGTTTATGATGATTTTTTTATTAAAAAATTTTTTTGAGGGGTGCCTGGGTGGCTTGGTCGGTTGAGGGTCCGACTTCAGCTCAGGTCATGATCTCACGGTCCGTGGGTTCGAGCCCCGCGTCGGGCTCTGTGCTGACAGCTCAGAGCCTGGAGCCTGTTTCAGATTCTGTGTCTCCCTCTCTCTCTGCCCCTCCCCTGTTCATGCTCTGTTTCTCTCTGTCTCAAAAATAAATAAACGTTAAAAAAAAAATTAAAAAAAAAATTTTTTTTGAATGTTTATTTCCTTTTGAGAGAGTGAGACACAGTGCAAGCAGGGGTGGGGCAGAGAGAGAGGGAGACACAGAATCCAAAGCAGGCTCTAGGCTCTGAGCTGTCAGCACAGAGCATGAAGTGGGCTTGAACTCACAAGCCATGAGATCATGATTTGAGCTGAAGTTGGACGCTTAACCGACTAAGCCACATAGTTGCCCCCATGTTTATTTACTTTGAGAGAGAGAGAGAGCACATGTAGGGGAGGGACAGAAAGAGAGGGCGACAGAGGATCTGAAAGGGGGCTCCGCGCTGACAGTAGCGAGCCTGAGGCAGGGCTTGAACCCATGAACCCGCAAGATCATGACCTGAGCCGAAGTGGGACGCTCAACCAACTGAACCACCCAGGCGCCCCAAGGCATGCTCTTGACATTCAGGCTGACCCTGTATGGCAGTTAGGATATTTGTGCTGGAGAACAAGGGCTCCAGTCCCTCAGGTGCCACTTTCCTCTGGCTCTTGCTCCCACCTACCATATCCCTTCTATTTCCGGGAAACAGTGCTCAACCATTCCCTGAAAATTTGCCCTCCAACTACTTGCTGCTGGCCAAAACAGCAGTATTGAGAGAGGGTACCACAATCTGTCCTCAGTGATTAAGTGCATAAAAGCGAACACCTGGCTGGGATGAAGCATTGGAATTCATTTACCTTGAAGTATAATCAGTCAAAAAAGTTAAGTGGTGATATGAGAGGTTTTCTAATGAGAGGGAAGAAGGGGATGGGGAGGGTGCCTGGCAAGCAGAAGAGGCCGCTCAGGACTCACTCTGGTCTGTGCCAGGACTAACAAAGGGCCTTCCTTCCTTCTGTGGCCTTGACTGCCTAAGGCAAGGAAGACCCCAAGGGGAACGGTGACCCTTGCTTTTGAAGCCAGGAGGCTCCCTGCTACATTTGCCTGAAGAAGATGAATTTCATTGCTCTGCAGTGTTAGGTTTTCTTTCTCCAAATGTGAAGGGGGAAGAAGCCTCTTAGCTTCAGAGAAGACAGGCAGCCATAACCAGAGAGCAGCCAACATGGCTGATGTGTTTTCCATGGACTTAGGAACCAGGGTGACCACCTCATTTTGGATAGTAGAACAGTTGGGTTCTCCTCTCTGCCTCTGTGATGTCAAGTTGGGGGGCTGCACAACTGAACTGGGCCACACAAGGTCTTCTTATTTATGGTTTGAAATTCTTGCTCCGTGCCATAAATAAATTGTAGTCATTAATATGTTCTGGGATTGTTTTCAATCATTATGTTGGTTGTGAGAAGATAATTCAGAGGGTTTGTTGTGGGGGGTGGTGATGGTGTTTGTTTGTTTGCTTGTTTAATGTTTACTTTTGAGAAAGAGACAGAGTGCAACGGGGGATGGGCAGAGAGGGAATGAGACACAGAATCCGAAGCAGACTCCAGGCTTCGAGCTGTCAGCACAGAGCCCGATACAGGGCTCGAACTCACGAACTTTGAGATCATGACCTGAGCCAAAGTCAGACCTTTAACCCTTAACCAAATGAGCCACCCCGTGCCCCTCGTGTTTTTTTTTTCTCCTGCCCTTAGGGAGTTTACAGTTTATTTTATTATTATTATTATTATTATTATTATTATTATTTTTGATAGAGAGCGAGCATTCAGGGAAGGGGCAGAGAGAGGGAGAGAAAGAATCCCAAGCAGGCCCCACACTGTCAGTGCAGAGCCTGATGCAGGGCTCAAACTCACAAATGGTAAGATCATGACCTGAGCCAAAATCAAGAGTCAGTTGCTTAAATGACTGAGCCAACTGGTGTTTGTCTTTTTTTTTAATTAATTAATTTTTTTTTTTTGAGAGAGAGACACACACAGAGTGTGACTGGGGGAGGGACAGAGAGAGAGGGAGACACAGAATCTGAAGCAGGCTCCAGGCTCTGAGCTGTCTGCACAGAGCCTGACGTGGGGTTTGAAGCCAGGAACCAGGAGATAATGACCTGAGCCTAAGTCAGGCCCTTAACTACTGAGCCACGCAGGCGCCCCACCAGGTGTTTGTCTTTAATAAAGATTATCCATGACTTCTCCCCAAACTATCCCAAGGTAATCAGCACATAATTTTGCTCGACGATGAAAATAGCAGTGCCTGTGAAACCTCTTTTGTGCCAGGGACTCTAAGTGAGCCGAAGCTATATTGTGAGTGCATCTGTAAATGGCTGGGCCTGAACAGGAATAAATTAAGGGGACTGTCAGGGGGATGTGAATCCCAGTCACATTACCCCCTCTTCTAGCCTCATCCAGCCTTTATTGCAGCCATGAGCTCATTGAGGGCATGCTTTTGCCTTTCTGAATTGTTCACAAGCTATTAAAGTGTTTGTAATAGTGGAAGCCAATATCAGATACTTCTCCATCCTATGAGTTTGGAGTCACTTGAAAATGTGCAGGGACTTCCGGAATTGCTAGTTTATGTCGAACCCTTAAAAGGGCTTGTGCTTTTAGAGGAATCTAAATACTGGGGCGCCTGGGTGGCTCAGTCGGTTAAACGTCCGACTTCAGCTCAGGTCACGATCTCGCGGTCCGTGTGTTCGAGTCCCGCGTTGGGCTCTAGGCTGATGACTCAGAGCCTGGAGCCTGCTTCCGATTCTGTGTCTCCCTCTCTCTCTGCCCCTCCCTCGTTCATGCTCTGTCTCTCTCTGTCTCAAAAATAAATAAAACTTAAAAAAAAAAAAAATTAAAAAAAAAAATAGGAGACTATTAGTCAGGAATCCTGACCTGGTGAGCAGTTTTCATCTGCTTTCAGAATATGACTAAAGTTTTTCTTCAGCAGGCTTTATCAGAGTCAGAAGATATGTGGTAATAAAGCCGTGATACTGAGACAAGGGTAACAACAGTCCAATAGTGAAGCAGACGGAGTCTGGAAAATTCTGGAAATCTAGGTAAGGGAGGAAGGTCCAGAATCTAGAAGGCCAGGAAATCTGCCAGATTTGGCAAGTGGTTTACAAAATCCACCATATCTCGAAGTAGGCCGCCAACGAGTTTTTGACGGTGTTACCTGTTTTTCCAACCTTTTCAGTCTTTGCAATTGGTATGCGTTGAGAAAAGTTAGTATCTTTCCAGATAAGAGGTTAATGCCATGGGATTTATGCAGTGGTTTCCAAATTATGGTCATTGCACAAGCAGTGTCTTTACCATCCGGTTCATTGTTGGAAACGCAAGTTCTTGGGCCTGGTCGGACCTACTGACTCAGCAGTCTGTGTTAGCAAGTTTCTAGGTGATTCTGAGGCATGGTCAGGTCACAGCACCACCCCGTCTCCATGCCTTCAGTGGATTCCAGCCCCAGGAAGGTGGGATTTCCAGAACTCTTTGGTGAGAGGTGGTGGAGAGCAGAGCCTGGTCTTCAAGCTCTTTTAGTAGCAAATGCTTATGTGGCCCGTTGAGCTGGGGTGGTGCAATTCGGCCACAAAGCCAACCACAATTTTTTGTTTTTTTTTCTAAAGCTCTGGAAGGTATCTCGCCTCTTTTAGTATAAAATACTCCTGAGCCTAAGAAGGGCAGTACTGACTTCATAAGGCAAAGGAAAAAGGGCAATTCTGGGAAACACCAACATACATACCTGACTCATGGTGATTAAGTTGACAACATGAACATCACTGGGCCCCAGGGGGAACTTATGTGATGATATTAAATGAAAATTTATCCAAATGATAGTGCATAAAAATTAAATATGGATGGACAGTTACCATGAAACTGTTGAATTTCAGGAAAGGCAATTTTCGTTTGCAGAACTTACATTTTTAACTCTATGGCGGCTCAGAGGCAACATCAGGAGACTATAAGCATCATGGGAGTTTTGCCCATGTAGCCTGGGATCGGTTGTAATGGGTCCGAGGTGAGAATCAAATTGAATGAAGATGGGATGTGAAACCTGTCTTGCAAAACATTATATTTGTGTAGTCCTTCAGATTAAGATGAATTCATTAGGTAATGCAAGGAATTCTAGTTGGGATATGGAATTTTATGACTATTCTCCTTTATAAATGTAACCAGAATGGATTAGGTGGCCACTGGGTAGACATAAGTGTAATAATGTTCTCTTTAGTGAAATAGCTTGCGGAAGAATCAGTCGCCTTAGTATGAAGGGCGAGGAAGCTTTTGGACCACAGACTTACACCAACATGAAATGATCCAAAATTAAAAACAAACTATACCTCAAGCCAAACTCAAGGCTTTCTGAAAAATGAGAACCCTTATATGCATAATGGAGAAACCATCTATAAAACTAAAAATATCACCTTGGGGATGCCTTACCTTTGGGATATGAGGCTCTCAATCTTTTAAAATTACCTCTTCCCTTGCATGGATATTATATGCTGAAGAAAATTAGAGAACTCTTTCTGGCTGATTGGCTTCCCTCTCAGACTATCCTGAAAGGTGAAATTATTTTTTAGAAGGCTGGATATAATATCAGACACCGACTAACAAAAGAGTTTCTCAACTCCTCATGTGTCTCCTCTGTGACTGATCCTTCCCATTATATCTTTCAGAAATAAATTGTGACTTAGATTTCCATGCGTCATTTTTGTAAACAATAGTCTATTAAATCTTTTAATAAAATATGTGCTGGCTGCTACTAGAAAAAACTGGAGTAATACATCTTCCTTGGAGTTCTAGTGAGGGTTCTTTTATGTTAATAGTGTTCTTTTTAACAAATGAAGCTTCAGGGTAAAACTCCATTCAGTAACACCTATGGGAAATAAATGATGAGCAATAAACCATAATCAGAAATGCAATCAGAAAACAGGGAAACAGGCTAGCTTTTAACTTAGAGCTGGTTTTTTACCTCATAGGACATAATCTGATCCAGAAAAGCTGGAGATATACGTCTATATGTAGTTATTAAATTAGGCAAGAGCACCTCTTCCTATAGCAGGCCAAAGTCTTTATAATTTACAGTAAGGTAAGAACACCTTCATTATGTTTAAAAAAGTTTTTTTAATGTTTTATTTATTTTTGAGAGACACAGAGTGCAAGCGAGGGGAGGGGGAGAGAGAGAGGGAGAAACACACACACACACACACACACGCACACACACACATATAAAAGATTACCTTAATATCTCCCAATAACATGAACTTGGTACACTGAGCTTGGTGATGTATCCTGCCCTTGTTCTCAAATGGCTGTGGGCTCAAGTTTGATCTTTTCTGGGGCCATTGTGTGGGAGTGAGACTGAGGTAGGGCAGATGCAGGCAACTACTGAAGAGGCCTGAAAGGGAGCAGGCATCTCTTTAGCCCAAATCTGCAGCATTGGACAACCAGAGACATTTCTGGAATTGCTGGCAGTGACCTGAAAGTTTTGGCCAGCCTTGGGTCCCAGAAGTATTCTGCTGTGTATATAAGCCAGAGCAGGCAATTACCACTAGATGGCATCACATTGCAGCGAGCCGGGTAAGTGTGAACTTTGTAACGTTGCCCCTCTTAGCCCCTGGTTGTGCAGGCTTGCCCCCAACATCTGGTTCACCTTGCAATTCAACAGCTCTGTGCTTACACAATGGATTTCTTTTGTTTGTTTGCACTCTACTTATCCAATTATGGGATTTTCTCTCCTATAGGCAAAGGAACTTAGATGAAATGGATATGTTCCTTGAAAAACATAAAATGGCAGAACTAGTGCAAATATAGAACACTTGAATAGAACAATCAATATTAAACAAATATTTCAGGAGGCTTCCCCTCCCTGGGACCCCAGGCTCAAGTTGTTTTACAGGTAAGTTCTACCAAGCTTCCAAGAAACAGTTCATTTCTAATTCCTCCTAGATGTTCCAGAGAGTAAAAACTGCCCAGCTCATTTTATGGATCTACAGTAATGAACAAGATTCACACTGTGTGTGTGGGGAGTGCACTTCTCTGCAGGGAGGTGGGGTTTCCTTAGTACCAGCTGGACTCTTGGAGCCTGGGTGATGCCCACTGTGCCCAAAGATGTGCCACAAGTCTGCCAGATTCTTCCATTGTCCCTTCTCTCCCTCTAGCTCTCCAGAAGACTAGAGCTCTGTATGCTCTGGATTGGAGACCTCGAGGGGTAAGTGGGGACCACTGATGAACACGGGGAGTGGTCCTCTGAAGGTGAAGCTGGGCCATGAAAAGAGGTACCTGAAGCCTGGGAACCACCAAATATCAGAACTGGGAGGGACCACAGAGACCACAGTTTCCAGATTATTGCACCATCACCTCTCTGACCAGGCTGAGTGAATGCCCTCTTCACTAGGTGAGGTTGTAACTACCTGTTAGCCACTCTCTCCTAGGACAGCTGGGACAGAAAGTCCTTCCTGGGACTGAGCTGAAATCTACTTCTCTGGGGACTAACCAGAGAACGTGATCTGTCTGGTTGAAGCGCTAACCCGGGAAGTGAACAGCAACCAGCTGGGAAAAAAAACAGAGACTTCGGGTCTGTGGTGCAGAGGTTACACAACCAGCGCTAAATCTGTGCTGGCTTTCACACACCTGGGACTTGAAGCAGATGGAAACAGATCAAGGACGTGTAGGGTCCTGACCACAGGAGCCAATGGCAGCTGGGTTTGCTGCTTTGCATACACCTGCTGTTGCTGGATAGCACAGGGTATGAATGTGAGAGGCTTCTCTATTACATAGTTGTCTCCCCTTATCTGCGGTTTTACTTTCTGCGGTTTCAGTTACTCTTGGTCAACAAAGTCCGGAAGAAGATAGTCCTTCTTCTGACAGCAGTATACGTAGCCTAATGCTACATCACAAAGCCTGTGTCATTCACCTCGATTCATTTTACTGCACACGCATGGTATCATCTCACGTGGTCCTGAGAAGAAGACTGAGTATAGTACAATAAAATATTTTGAGAGGGAGACACCACATCCACATAAATTTTATTGCAGTATGTTGTTATAATTGTTCTATTTTATGATTAGATGTTGTTAATCTCTGACTGTGCCTAATCTATAAATTAAACTTTATCATAGGTGTGTATGTAGAGGAAAAAACGTAGCCCATATAGGATTCAGTACCGTCTGCGGTTGCTGGAATCTACTGGGAGTCTTGGAACATATTCTCCACCGATAAGAGTGAACTGCTGTCCAGATATCGTTTCTCTATCAGTCCATGGAGAGGGATTCCCGCCAGAAAGACTGTATCTAGGAATTAATTTATTCAAGATTATGCACACGCTCTATGGAGACAAGTTTAAAATGTAAGTAAAGGACATAGAGGATGATCTGAGTAAATGGAGAGACATTTCATGAGATGACTTAAACATGAACATGGTGATTCTTCATATATTATCTGTGATTTCAATTCAATCCCAATAAAAAATTTCATTCGGATTTTTTTTTTTTATCAATTTGATAGGCTTTACTCTGAAATTTATACAGAATAATTAAAGTCCACAAATAGTGAGCCAGTCTCTTTAAAAAAAAAAATTTCTTAGGGGTGCCTGGGTGGCTCAGTCGGTTAGGCGTCCAACTTCGGCTCAGGTCATGATCTCACGGTTCGTGGGTTCGAGCCCCCCATCAGGCTCTGTGTGGAAAGCTCAGAGCCTGGAGCCTGTTTCAGATTCTGTGTCTCCCTCTCTGTCTGCCCCTCCCCTGTTCAGGTTCTGTCTCTGTCTCAAAAATAAACATTAAAAAAATTTTTTTAATGTTTATTTTTTAGAGAGAGAGAGGGAGAGAGAGAGAGAGGTGGGGGGGGGGGAGGAGCAGAGAGAGAGGGAGACACAGAATCTGAAGCAGGCTCCAGGCTCTAAGCTGTCAGCACAGAGACCGACAGGGGGCTCGAACCCACAAACCGTGAGATCGTGACCTGAGCTGAAGTTGGACACTCAACCGACTGAGCGCCCCTACCCTTGTAACAATTTTTAAGTGTACAGTAGAATACTGTTAACTATGTGCACAATGTTGTATGGCAGATGTCCAGAAGTTTTTCACAGTAAGCCAATCTTGACAGGGAAGAGTAAGTGGGGTAATATTCCCTGGGCAGATATTAAGACAGACTCCAGAGCCATAGTAATTAAGCCAGTGTGGTACTGGTACAAGGACAGACCAACAGATCAATGCGATAGGAGGAACAGCTTAAAACAGACTCATACACTGATTGGAAGGTGATATAATATGAAGGTTGCACCCTAAGTCAACAGGGGAAAGGAAGGGCTGTGTAATAGATGCTACTGGAAAATGAGGCTCATTCTATGGAAAAAAGAACACTGACCTTGTCATCACGCCACACACAATGGTAGCTTCCAGACGAATCAAAAATCTAAATAGGAGAGCTGAAATGATACAGTTGTTTGAAGAAAAGGTAGGAGAATTTGTTGTGACCTTAGGTAGGGAAGGATTTATTAAGTAAAGCTTCAGATGTAAAATCCATACCAAAATAAGTTGATTTTCAGGACATCTGGGAAATGTTATTACAAAGATCAGAATAGACTAGAAATAAAGTGGTGAATGCCCACAAGGGATTGATACCTAGAACACAGAGAATACCTGCAAATTAACAGGAAAAAGATACAAACTCTAGTGGAAAATGGCAAAGTATTACAGGAAAGAAAAATTTACAGAATACCTGCAAAATTCTACAAGGATATATGCAAAGAAAAGAATATATATGGTTATCTTTGAAGAGGAAGAGAAGAGTGAGATTTAAAACCATATACATGTGAATAAACGGTAAAAAGGGTTCATTTAGATAAGTAGGTGAGGAGGCTTTTCGGACTAGTGAACGGAATGTCACCAAGTGAGAAGCATGGTGAACTGAGTCTTCTCTGAAGGAGACTCAAAAAGAAAAAAGAGAGTTGCTGATACCTGTTCTTTTAAGCTTCAAGCCAACCCCACCTGCCTGGTTTTATTCCTTGAAATCATGTAAACACCTTCCCTTTAGATCATCGGGTAGCCTCAGAGGCTGTCTTGATTACTGGAAGGAATGGATATAGGGCACCTAGCAAAGAGCATAAACTCAAATGTGAGTTTCCTTTTGCCATTTTATTTACTTATTTTTTATTTTATTTTATTTTTTTATTTTAGAGAGAGAGCAATGGGTAAGCGGGGGAGAGGAGCAGAGGGAGGGAGAAAGACACAGAGAATCTTATGCAGGCTCCATGCAGAGCCCGACGCACGGCTCGGTCCCATGATTGTGAGATGCTGACCTGAGCGGAAATCAAGAGTTGGACGCTCGGAGCAACCCGGCCCCTTCTCTTGCCATTTTAATGTTGTCTTTTTCAGTGGCTTTTCTGCCAACACTTCTTTACTGAAGACCTTTAAAAATCGATGACCATCAGGGTCTTTCTCCTCTGTTTTCCTCCATTTATTTTGAAGGATGGTCACGATAGGGCTCTACTACAGGTGTGTCTCCTGAGTGCCCTTTTTTCTGGGGATCACACGTCTTTGAACGCAGCCTGGGACAGCATGAGCAAAGTGGACAGCCACGTTCCCCTGATGATTCATATCAAGATCCTGCCCCCACCCCTCCATCGCTGTGCTGGACGTCCATCCCAGAACTCATGCTGCTAAAACCCTTTCTCCCCAATCTTCTCCTCTCACAGGTGTTTCTTTAATTAAGTAAAAGACAGGATGCAGATACATGTTGGGTTTTATTTTGTGAAATTTGGCCTCACCTTTGCCTTCGGCTTGTCAGTTGTGCTCTCACAGAAGTTCCTCTGGGTTTGTACCCTTCCCGAATTCCATATATGTGTTGTGTGGATTTCTGTGGCCCTTGTGAGCAGAGCGAGCAAGGACAAATTGGTGGATGTTATGGAAAGGGAGGTTGAGCCTCAAGGTAAGGAAAAGCCTTTAAAAATCAAAACGGTCTCAACATGGAATGGATTTCCATGGAAGGTTAGGGAATTTCCTTTAAAAATTTTTTTTAAATAGTTATTTATTTTTGAGATTGAGAGAGAGAGAGAGAGAGAGAGAACGTGTGACAGGGACGGGCAGAGAGAGAGGGAGACACAGAATCTGAAGCAGGCTCCAGGTTCCGAGCTGTCAACAAAGAGCCTGATGCCTGGCTCGAACTCATGAACTATAAGATCATGCCCTGAGCTAAAGTCAGTTGCTCAACTGACTGAGCCACCCAGGTGCCCCAGGTTAGGGAATTTCTTGTCACAAGAGGTGTGTCAGATGTGCCTGCTTGATCAAGGTGTGGATGGTGGAGTCCAGGGACCGTGAACCCTCCTGACACATTAGCATCATCTGGAGAGGTTTTGGTACCCTCCCCCCAGTGCTTGCCCCCTGCCCTCAGATATTCTTATGTAATTGGTTTGGCATGGGAGTAGACATCACTTTATTTTTTTCCACCAAGCTCTCTGGGTGATTCCAATGTGCCCCGTAGCTGAGAGCATCTTAAAAAAAAAAAAGAGGGGTGCCTGGGTGGCTCAGTTGGATAAGTGTCTGACTTAGGCTCAGGTCATGATTTCATGATTCATGAGTTCAAGCCCCGGAGTCCGCTTGGGAGTCTCTTTCTGCCTCTGCTTTTCTGTCCCTCTCTCTCTCTCTCACAATAAAGAAGTAAATAAAACATAAAAAAAAAAAATGAAAGGGAATTTCAGGTTAGGGAGTTTGGGTCTAACAACAGAAAGTTCTTCTCTGATGTGATAGTATTTTAAGTTCCTATTTGGGATGAGGATTGTGCTCAGGTGCTTTTTGAGGCCAACTTGCTCTTCCTCACCTGTTTTCCTTCATCTGGGCTGTGTCCCGAGGCCACCTGGATCTGTCTTTGTAGAAGGAGGGAGCTTGCCACTCTTGAGGCTGCTCTGACTTGGGCCGCTGGTTTTCGCTCCCTTGGGGACCGATGGCCTGAAAGTGCCCTCTTACCTTCCCGCACTGGAAATCACAGCACTCTCTCCGAAGGGACAATTTTCTGTGGAATTGGTTATTTAACTAGCAGCTCGAGATTGAAGAAAACACGTTTCACTGTGGAAAGGCCATCGACAGTAGGCGTGAGTGTACAATTTTCTTTTTTGGGGGTGCATATGCGGAACGGGTTTAGTAAATCCCAGATTCCCGTTTTCTTAGGCAATTGGAAAAGACATTAAGGCATGACGACAAGGTCCTCCATCTGGGGGCACCTGTTAATTATTTGCAACCTGCAAGGACGAAGATAAGTTTGGGAAGAGAAGGAGGGTGAGGGCAGACAGGGTGAGAAATCGGCCGCAGAACCCCAGCTTGTAATGGGAGTTATCACCTCAAGTCCCCT
This sequence comes from Panthera onca, assembly GCF_046562875.1. NCBI lineage: Eukaryota > Metazoa > Chordata > Mammalia > Carnivora > Felidae > Panthera > Panthera onca. The sequence continues at coordinate 141,286,780 of NC_138339.1, read as the reverse complement.
CCCAAGAGTTTGCCTCCTGTTTTTCTGCAGAGACCTTAGCATGAAATTTCGTTTCTCCGATGCTCCTTCCCCTCTGTCCTTTTCAACTCACTGTCTGTTCTGTCTTTTCAGCTCCCCTGTAGGTAGGCTGGCTTTGCTGTGACACGGCGCCATTTTATAGAGTTAATTCTTCTCTTGCCTGCTTTCAGGAAAAAGATCAGGGCTTGACATTATAACAGGACTCTTTAAATGCCTGGGAGGGGGTAAGGTTCACTAAAATAAAATCAGTTGCTTGGACGTGAGTAGCAACAAGTCTCACTCCCAAACCTTAACTTTCCTACCATTAAAATGTTAAATGTAAACAAGATGGACCCTGACGTTACCTTAAATACATGCCTTCCTTAAAAACAAAACAGAACAAACCTAATCTTCAGGTAAATTTTCCCAGCTGGTTTCATAGGTTTCTCTTCTTAACCTGATTAAGTGGCCATATTTTTCCTTCCTCAATCCTTGGTGGAGTGTGGTGAGGTGCATGGGAATGAAAAATTCACCGTGTGAAGAAAATTCTGTTACCTTGCTGGTGAGCGAGCCAACCTTTGCTGGGTTGGCTTTAGTGAGCCATGGCCGAAAGTGACGCTCTCCACTTAACCCCCGCATTGCCCTCCTGGAGCCACAGTGACTGGGTCACACGTGGCTGGAGCTGTAGATGATGAGGAGGAGAATCTGAAGGATGGGAGCAGGCGCTGCTTATTCATGGAATGAAACCCTGTCTTTCTAAGAGAACAAAAGCCAGTTTATGTTAGTATGGATTGCTTTTTAATTCATATGATTTTAGGGAGGGAGACAAAAATGCTCACACAAAACAAGAAATGCTAGGCTCTTCAGAACTTCTGGGTGGTGTGCAGTGCCCAGAAGCTTCTAGAGAACAAAACACAGTAATGGTTGTAAGGGAGGGTGGGTGAGGGGTGTCAGCTTTGGCCTTGATCTACTCAGAGGTTTTGCTTTAGAAGTCTGGTTCCTGAAAGGTCTAGGGATGGATAAATGCTGTGGCTCCAGGAAGGTCTTAGCAGTTCTGGGCTCCCTTACGAATCATTTGCTTGACTGTAAGAAGTAGGCATAAAGAATTTCCTAATCAAGAGTCAGTGCCCTGTGGCTTGGTGGACATTGACAATGTTGGCATGACCCATGTAACAGATAAAACACCTCCATTTGAAGCTTCTGGAAGGCTTTCCTCATTGGAGGGTGCAGGCACCACCATTACCTGGAGATTCTTCGAAGCAGGAGGAGATGTGGTGTCCAGAAAGAGGTCCTCAGACTACCAAGCTCCCTAACCTCTGGGTCCCGGCTGCCCGAGCATTTTGGTTCAATTTGAAAACTGAGCCCCCACTTCAATTAGCTCCTGGTGAGTAAGTGGCGGCTGTTGAGAACCGTGTTAGGGGATGTGATGCAAATAAGTTTTTATAATTAGGTAAATTTGAACTATTTTGATTCAACTCAGATGATCCCAGAACTGTCTGATGAAGAAAGACACAGTGACTGTAAATAGTGCCTTGGTGTATATACGCCTGATATCCTTTACATACATATGAGTGTCCATCTTTATATGCAGATCATTGATCTTTTCTAGCTCTTGTTATCATCAGTTTAAGCAATCCCTCCACTTAGGTTTTTATTTTCATGTGACCTGAAAATGAAAAGAAAAATGAAATGAAAAGAAAAATGTGGATGCCCTCCCAATAATGTTCTTGGAACAATCTGATTCTGAGTGTCTGCCTCCTGGAGGATCTCCCTGGGACTGTTCCTCGTGGCCCTCCTCTATCCCCCTCCCCTACCCCCCCTGCTAGAGATTTCCACACGGCGGGCCCACCTCCAGCATCTCAGCCCTGGTGGGTACCCTTGTTTCCAGATGGCTATGGCACTATCAGGAGATTCTGTTCTTCTTTTAGGAAATGTTACAGCTTTCCCCAGAGCTGTGTCCTATAACTACAGAGACCACAGGGCCGGTGGGGAAATATTTTCCCTTTGTTTTAGCTGAACACAGGATAGTTGGAGCAAAACTGAAACTGCTACTGAGAAAGAAGAAAAGCATGGCTATTCCGTGGACAACCAGTCGTTTCTGTCCCACTTCATTTTCATTTCTGGAAAATCTTGAGTTTATGAAAGTGCCTGTTGATAATACAGACAGTAATCTGGTCCCCAAGGCAAAGATGGTTTCAATATCTCCCAAGACCTCTCAAAGCAACCACACAAACCAATGATGGTTTTGCATCACAGTGTGTGTGTGTGTGTGTGTGTGTGTGTGTGTATACATATACATATATGTATGTATGTATATATATATATATATATATATTTTTTTTTTTAACATGACTGATCTTCTGCCTTTTGGTCTAGTTTGGGGAGAAGTTTGTACCCCTGGAAAGGAAATGCAAGGAAAAAAAAGATGAGGCTCTATTAGTAACTACTGTATCCCTGTGAATGGAATCTCTTGGTTTGAACCAGTATCCCCGTTTAACAGATAAGGAAATTGAAGCTTAGAGAGATTAAGCCCTTTTGCTGCAGGTGTTTGTTGAGTACCTGTAAGTGCACATTCTAAGTGTTTGGGACTCATTCATTAGTGAAGAAAACAGGGTTTTCTGGCTCAGGGGCCAAGTTCCCACCTGCAGGCACAGAATGGAGACTGGAAGGCAAGTGTCTTAAATGCACTTTGCCACATTGCTTAGGGCCAAAAGGACTGGACCTTTAAGGTTATTTGAAATTAAAGTTAAAAAAAAATACTGTGATGCAAAACCATCATTGGTTTGTGTGGTTGCTTTGAGAGATGTTGGGAGATACTGAAACCATCTTTACTTTGGGGACTTGATTGACCTCCAGGTCAAAAGACAATTTGGTAATACCTGCTGACTACCTTCCAGTTCCCATCCACCCAACTTTGGCTTTTTTTCCTTTTCTTTCTTTCTTTCTTTTTTTTTTTTTTTAATCTCCTATCAGTTTTTTTTTTAAGTCCTGTAAATGAGAGGGTTCAAGAGAAGACAGGGTAAGTCTCCTTCCAAATAATACTTGAAAGGGAAATAACCCATTTGGATTAAAACAGGTAGGTATCCAGTTAATAGGGATTTGCCTTGCGTGGACAAGTTGTTTTGAAAAAAAATCTGGAAAAAGCAATAGGAACTATTTTGAAAAACCGTATCTACATGTTCATAACAAAAAATTTTATTCTTTACTTTCATTTTGGAAAAATATATTTTTTCTAACGATGCTGCCATTAATAAAAACACTTTGGAATTCCTCCTATCCTACTGATTTAAAAACCACTTCATAAGTGACAAAAGAAATGTCATGTCATTACATCATATGGAGACTCCCATGGAGCAAAATACCATTTCTTGGAAGGACCATTTACCTTATTTTCCAGATGCGGCTCTGAATGTCTTTGTCTACTTTCCAAATCAAATCTACCCATAATTGCTGAAAATTTCTCACCACTGAGGAAATTTAAAAGTATATGTCACAAACTAAAGGCAATTTTAAAAGAGGTGTTCCAAAATATTTTGAGGAATGGCAGCATTATTGGATAAAAGGCATAGATTCCCAAGGTGCCTACTTGGAGAAAGGCTAACTCTTTATTTTGGCAGATATTGAACCACCTACCCCATGAATAGTTCAAATACATATTCAGGCATCTTTCCTCACCACATCTAAGCAAAGATTTTGGATGTTAAAATTTGGAATAGTGGTGACCTTTATCTCATTATTTTAAATGGGAAAGATTGTAAAGCATTTCCAACCCACTCAAAACAGTTTGCTCCCAAATCACTAAATCACTCTTACATCCTTCTACAACAAAGTGAAGTTTTCTGGAACCAACTACTACCTCAAATATCTTTCAAAGTTTTCACACATAGAAAAAAAAAATCATAGTCTTGGCAGAGGGGAACAATGCATGACCAAACTTCTGTCTTCTCACTTCTCCCTTCTAAATTTTGGGCTTTTCCATCCTTCTTAGATGTACCTACTTTCTTCACAAGCTTTTCTATCTTTCTACTCTTTGGGTAGATTTTTCCCTTAGTAAGGCGAGGGAGGTGAAGGTGGTAATACACAACACTTTTGATCGAAGAGTATACAGGTCTGTCTGGAGAACAGCCAGAGGGGACTTTTCTATTGCTATTTTATTTTATTTGAAGGACACACACACACACACACACACACACACACACACACACAGACAGAGAGAGGTATCAAGTGGGGGAGAGACGAAGAAAGAAAAAGAATCCTAAGCAGTAAGCAGGCTCATACTCAGTCCAGAGCCTGACATGGGTTTGTGGGGGAGGGGGGATGTGAAGGACTCATTCCCACAACTCTGGGATCTTGACCCGAGCCAAAATCACGAGTGTGACCCTCAATGGACTGAGTCATCCAGGAGCCCCATTAAAGTAGATATTCTGATGCTAAGTGTTCAGCAGATAAGGAAACCTGTGTAAAGTAGCTTGTGTTTCTACTTGTCTCATACATGGTAACTGACTTACTAGTACACCAAACATGTTATTTAAAAACAATTTTTTTTTAACATTTACTTATTTTTGAGACAGAGAGAGACAGAGCATGAGCAGGGGAGGGACAGAGAGAGAGGCAGACACAGAATCTGAAGCAGGTGCCAAGCTCTGAGCTGTCAGCACAGAGCCCAACTCAGGGCTCAAACCTGTCAACCACGAGATCATGACCTGAGCCAAAGTCCGAAGCTCAACCAACTGAGCCACCTAGGTGCCTCTCAGACATGTTTTATACTACAGGAAAATCTCAGTATTTCTTTGAAATTCATGATTGAAGTTTTTGTTTTGGCATCTTGAAAGAATTATCTAAGTGGCATTTGCCACCTAATTCATATAACTTTTGTTTTGTTTTTGGATCCATACTCTGTTTTTTGTGTGTTTTTATTTGTTTTGCTAAGCCTGCTCTTTGTTGGATGAAGGAGATAGTTTCTCTGGAGGTCAACTGACCCTCCCCCCCCCCCAAACATGACTTGTGACTTATCTTTAATTTAGAGTAATTCATTCCATGAGTATTTCTCAGGTTGGTATTTCTTGAAACAACATTCTGGGAATGTGTTCTGAAAAAATGTTTCATTGTATAGTAAGTATGGGGACATGGGTCCCTTCACTTCTTTAGAGATTCACAATTTATAAGAATACACTAATGGCTGAGAAGTCTTGTAGGGAAAACAAAAACTTTTAATTAACTTTTTTCCAATAACACGTCCCATTTTTTTTAAAATGAAACATCTTTTAATATCTGGCAGAACACCAGTTTGGGAGACGTTCCATTAAATCTATTATTTATTTCTATCACAGATGGAAGAGGCTTCTCTGAACTTTGATGGAGTTAAGAAATGTCATACAGTTCTACAGCTGCATTTCCCAGCTCTTAAAAATATCCCAAAGAAGCAAATGCTAATGCTAGACATCAGAATTTCACAAGGGCAAAATGATGTATAAGTTGGCAAGATGTTACGCTCTAATAATTAAAAGGTTTTTCCATGTTAAGCACTGATCATTTTCAGAAAAGGCTAAGAAGCATTTGTTTTGAATTCTAATGAAAATTAAAGAATGTAATTACAGTATGCCCCAAATGTGTTTCTATTATGAATAATTTCTCCAGGGATATTATATACACGTAGTATTCGATGCATTCCTTCAAAATCGTATTTACCACTGTTGTGAGAAGGGAGAGATCTTCACAGTAATAATATGAGTGTTACCTTACATTAAATGCAGCCAAATTTGAATTGGTAATTAGAGTCAGATTAGTGTACCAGGAGCAGATAGAATGGAAACTTCTGGAAATGAAGACTAAAGACCGCCATGGAAGCTGGTCTTCCCTTCTGGGCTTTCTGTGCAGCATCACAATCCTCCTTCCCAATCCCCACTCTTCCCCCCACCCTTCCATGCTATGTGCCCTTTGTATGTGCATTGACAAACTGTTCAAAGCTTAACTTTTGTCAGAGATACCGCCCCCTCCATGAAGTCTTCTCTGATGTCCTCCAAGTGCCTGTTATTTCTGTCTCTAGACCTATTACACTGGAAAAGTTACGTCTGTATTTTATTGTTTACATTCAACCTTGATTATGATATTTGTGTTCTTGTCAACACCCTGTCATGCAACCCACAGCCCATGTAGAAACTGTGTTTGCATTTCTTGGATTTGGACAATGTGCAGCTGGTGTCCAATATTTGTAAGTTGAATAGTGGGGAAAAAAACTCCTCCAAAGCCAAGTATTTTTTTTTTTTTTTTACTGTTTGTTTGTTTGTTTATTTATTTATTTTGAGAGAGAGAAACAGAGTGTGAGCAGGGGAGGGGCAGAGAAAGAGGGAGACCCAGAGTCTGAAGCAGGCTCCAGGCTCTAAGCTGTCAGTGCAGAGCCCAACACAGGCCTCAAACTCATGAACTGTGAGATCATGACTTGGGCTGAAGTCAGACACTTAACCAACTGAGCCACCCAGGCACCCCCAAGTACTTCTTATAAGTATCCTTATACCGAGAGTTATCAGTAAAAACAAAATGGGTATCTGAGGACTGTCACCTCAGTGTTTCATGTTGGCCTTTTGTGTTAATGGTCTCACCAGGATGCCAGTTTGTACCCAAGAAGCACTTGGATACAAGTGGATACAAGTGTGTTATTTCATTATTGTGTCTTTTAGAGGCAACACAAACTTAACCAGCAGAATATTTTTCAGTATTTCTGTTGCATGAACTGCTTTTTTAAAAAAATATAATGTATTGTTGAATTGGCTAAAGTGTGTACATTGTGCTCTTGGTTTTGGGGATAGATTTCTGTGATTCATCACTTACATACAACACCCAGAGCTCATCCCAACAAGTGCCCTCCTCAGTGCCCATCACCCATTTTCCCATCCACCCTCATTGTTCTCTGTATTTGAGAGTCTCTTATTGTTTGCCTCCCTCCCTCTCTGTAGCTATTTTCACCCCCTTCCCTCCCCCCTCATAGACTGCTTTTTTTAGTGTGTTATTATTTTAGAGTGTGTGAATTTTTTTTCTTTCTTTCTTTCCTTCCTTCCTTCCTTCCTTCCTTCCTTCCTTCCTTCCTTCCTTCCTTCCTTCCTTTGAGCACATGTGAGTTGGGAAGAGGGAGGGAAAGAGAATCTTAAGTAGGTCCCATGCTCAGTGCTGAGTCTGATGTGGGGCTTGGTCCCACCACCCTGGAATCATGACATGAGCTGAAATCAAGAGTCAAACACTCAACTGACTGAGCCACCCAGGCTCTCCTAGAGTGTATGAGGTCTTGGCACCTGTCTGGATTAAACAAATAAACAAAAACTAAAGATGCTATGAAATAACATTTATAAGGTCCATTACACCTTGACTTTGAGCAATTGCCTCATTACCTTAAGTTCAAAGCAAATTCACAGCATTCCATGTAATAATGATTTACATTTGTCTGTGATTGGAGCTTTATAAAGTGCTTTCATCTGTAGCATTCAATCAGTCAACTAGTTGATTAACATGTCAGTCCTTCAACAGACATTTTATTAGAACCCATTGCGTAGCAAACATTGGCCCTCCTGATTTGGGGATTCCTAAAATAAATAAGGCAAGTTTTTAATCTGGTGGGGGGAGAGAGAAATATAAACCAGGAAATGGGCTCGAAGGTTGTGTCTGAAGTTGGTATACATCACAGAAGGGACACAAGGTGGGGAGTGGGTGGTTCTCACTAAGGGAAGGACAGTCTACAGGAGAGCATTTGTAGAGGAGGTGTCATTGAGTGAAGTCCTATTTGATTCTTACTAGTGTCATTATTGGCCATGTTTTACAGAGGACAATCAGACTCAGAGGGGTGAAGCGTCTTCTCCGAGGTGACCCTGCTCTTAAGATTTCAAAAGTCTGTTGTCCCAACCCAAAATGTCTCCCCTGTATTCCACACAGTTCCTGGAATATGAATGTCATGCTCTAGCAGAAACAAGACAGAAAAGTTGAGGCCAGAGAACCTGAAATAGAGGATTCTATCCGCTTATTCTATTAGAATATCTGCTTATTATAATGGAGCTTGGTTCCCAGAGTAACTAGAAAAACAACTCGATTGAAAATGTTATTCATCCATAAAAAGAAGAGAGAAAGACAAACCCAAAGACAATGTTGACAGCTGGGAACAGTGGTTTTGCTAACATTTACAGGCCTGTGGGATTTCTCAGTTGCATAGAGTATTAAGGAAAGTTACTTGAAAAATATTCAAATTACTTTGACATCATTCCCCCTGGGCAATGGGAAACTCATTTTTGGAGGTTGGGCTTCTGTTAATGTTAACACGAAACTTTGGGGGAAATAGATTTTAAAAGGATGACCCACTTCTGCTGTCACCATGCACAGATTCCAATGTATTTTCTTACTCTCTTCACTAAAATCCAATAGTTGTGTTCATGGGAAGGATGCTTCTGTTTAGTCACACTTTGGGTGAGCGTGGCTATATTTCTCTAGGTTGGGGACATATTGATTGATGAAGCACCTTAAGGAAACATCCATGTGCATTTAAGATACCAGGGACAAAAGCAACTTGGTATTTGCAAAATAAACTTTTTAGTTTATTGGAAGAAAGCTTAATATTGGACGTTAGAATGAAGTGTCACTCCTAGATTTAATACAAGCTAAAACTGCCCAGAAAGGGCAAGGATTTGATATTCATTCTCTTTGCCCTGAACTTCAGACAATCACATGGGAATTATGAGCCAGAGTGTTATGTTTTATAAATTGTTAAACTGTAATATCACAGTTTGGGAAGCAGGTATTTTATTTTATTATTTATTTATTTAATATAATTTATTGTCAAATTGGCTAACATACAGTGTGTAAAGTGTGCTCTTGGTTTTCTGGGGTAGATTCCCATGGTTCATCGCTTACATACAACACCCAGTGCTCATCCCAACAAGTGCCCTCTTCAGTGCCCATCACCCACTTTCCCCTCGCCCTCACCCCCCCATCAACCCTCAGTTTGTTCTCTGTATTTAAGAGTCTCTTATGGTTTGTCTCCCTCCGTTTGTAACTATATATATATTTTTTTTTCCCTTCCCTTCCCCCACAGTCTTCTGTTAAGCTTCTCAAGATCCACATATGAGTGAAAACATATGGTATCTGTTTTTCTCTGACTGACCTATTTCACTCAGCATAATATGGGAAGCAGGTATTTTAACTTACCTCTTACGCCAATGGACAAGACAGCCCCTTATTATTTATGATCCTTTATGGGTTAAAAAAAAATGTTTCAAATGATCTCTTTTGGCCCTCATAAGTCTGTGACTTGTTGTTGTTGTTGTTTTAATTCGTGAAGAAACTGAGGCCCGGACATTTTAAATCTAAGGCTCTAGCTAATAATAATGAGTATTTTTGTTATCCTCTGGACCAGAGTTGCTTAGTTCTGTTAAAAAAAGATAAAAGAGAGAGAGGGAGAGAGAGAATTCCAAGAAAGCTGCACACTATCAGTGCACAGCCTGATGCAGGACTTGAACCCATGAACAGTGAGATCATGACCTGGGCCGAAACCAAGAGTCAGACACTTAACCCACTGGGTCACTCAGGTGCCCCCATATTAGAGATTTTGATTTCTTAACCTTGAGGCATTTATAGGTTTAGGTTCTGGTTTGCTTGCTTATAGGGGCTGCTAAGGTATCAGACGTTGATCTCATGGTTCTTTATATTGCTTCTTTGAAGAGAAATTCTCTCATGGACACAGATTGTGCCCCTACCCCTCACCTGCTGTTTCTCAAATGTGTGTAGTTAATTACAAGGGAATTTGAGTGAGAAAATGGATGATTCAGTACCTGCCCATCCCACTTACAAGAAAAGTAACAAAAATCATATCCCCAGTGGTTCAGTAGTTTGAATTACTTCAATATTTGAAGAGCAGCACATAATTAAATTCTAAGAGTCAAGAATCATACTTCTTTTAGTGGGAACGCCTGCATCAGATAAGAGTTGGGATGAACACAGCCCACTAGGGAGCTTCATTATAACCCTGTGTACAGTTTAAATTGTAGAAAAAGAAGAGAAGGAGGTGATATTACCAATGTCAGCCCATTTTCTCAGGCCACACTAGCCTGGAGTTTTAAAAGGGGTCACACGAATGGCTATAACCCATATTTGTAGCTTTTGATCCTTTTAATGGTTATGAACCTCTGTGCCTCCCCACCCACCCCTCAGCAGAGTCCCCAAGGGTTGTCTTCTACATGCTCTCTAGTTCTTTCTACCACCCATGGGGGTCATGATGTGTTTCCTTCCTCTCCTGCTTCAGTGTCATTTGGGGAAAGCTGGCTGTCCTCTGAGGGAACACAGATTTTACTCTGTTGGCAGCCTCCCCTGGTACCATTCTTGCCCCCGCCTCTGATTCTGTTCTTGGGCTTCTTATCGTAAGCCAGGGAGAAGGATAGAGTGTGGTCTTCTCCTTTGGGGATAAGTGTGGATTTCAAGGCAGGGCAAGGTTGTTAGCATGTTTCCATTTTATTTTCAGAAGTTCAAGCCCTTTCTTTTTAGCCCTGAGAGGTGAGTCTGTGAGGGGAGGCAAAACTGGGAAACATTAAAAGCTGTCTAAAGACCATCACTTTATCTTCCCCTTGGTTCTTAATGAAAATATTTATTAGCATTTCCTGGCAGACTATTACCTATTCACTGCCAGAGGGGTCCAGAATCTCAGCACAAAGTAGAACCTAGGTTAAGCTTGGGGTACACAAAATATCAATACTTTGTGCTCAACCCGGGTTGATTTTTTTCACCCCTTCTATTTTCTGTTCTCTCTTTCTTGTAGTCTCCTGTTTCCTTTGGCTAATTGATTTTTTTTTTTTTTTAATCCTAAATTCATGAAGTGAGAGCTGCTTGGAAAGGCCAAACTCCTTAGGTCAGATCTATCTTCCTGACTGAAGGAGAGGAAATGAGAGAAACCCACTGAAGCAAAGGTATGTGTGGCCATTGAGAAGAGGAACATCCTACTTCCCCCCAGAAGTGAGTGACACCAGAGCAGTAGGAGTGCATTGTCATTCCTAGGGCTAAGGAGTAAGGAACGTGGAACTCGGGGGTATTGTGTGTACAAAACAAAACGAATCTGAACTGTGCTGTAAAAGCAGTGTTTAAAATTAACCAAGGTTAGGGGTGTCTGGGTGGCTCAGTTGGTTGAGTGTCTGACTTCGGCTCAGGTCATGATCTCACAGCTTGTGAGTTCAAGCCCCGCACTGATCCTCTGTCCCCCTTTCTCTCTGTCCCTCCCCTGCTTGCACTCTCTCAAAAATACATAAACTTTTTTAAAAAGGGGGAGGGGGATAAAACTAACCAAAGGATACACAGCTCTTTGGACCAATTCACAGGTGGCAAGTTCCTGAGTTTATTGCCCCTGTTTTACTGTCCAGAGTGAGGTGAATATTCCTTACTCTGAATTGGGACTCCTGGGAATGTTGTTGGGAAGACCTTTTCTCCCTTGACATTGCAAGCATCTCCCCAAACCGTCCTGAGTCCATGTCTTTTCTTTACTCTCTCTTAAAGAAAAACAACTTTTTAAAAATTCAAGTAAAATGAACATGCAGTGTTATATTAGTTTCAGGCATACAGTATAATGGTTCAATAATTCTATACATTTCTCAGTGTTCATCACGATAAGTGTGCTCTTTTTCTTTTAAGTTCATTTATTTTTGAAAGAGAGAGAACACGCGAGGGGCAGAGAGACAGGAGGCCAGAGGATCTGAAGCCATCTCTGTATTGACGGCAGAGAACCCCAAGTGGGGCTCAAACTCACAAACCATGAAATCATGACATGAGTGGAAGTCGAACACTTAACTGACTGAGCCACCCAGGTGCCCCATGATAAGGGTACTCTTAAAAAATTTTTTTTTAAAATATTTATTTATTTTTGAGACAGAGAGAGAGACAGAGCATGCACAGGGGAGGGGCAGAGAGAGAGGGAGACACAGAACCCAAAGCAGGCTCCAGGCTCTGAGCTGTTGGCACAAAGCCCAACGTGGGGCTGGAACTCACGAACCGCGAGATCATGACCTGAGCCGAAGTCGGACGATGAACTGTGAGCCACCGAGGTGCGCTCATAAGTTTACTCTTAATCCCTTTCATCTATTTCACCCACCCCCTGGTCTACCATCCGTCTCCCATCTGGTAACCACCAGTATGTTCTTTGTATTTCAGAGTCTTTGTTTCTTTTCCCCTTTCTTCATTTGTTGTGTTTCTTAAATTCCACATATGAGTGAAATCATATGGTGTTTGTCTCTGACTTATTTCACTTTGCATAACACCCTCTAGCTTCATCCATGTTGTTGCAAGTGGCATTGTCTAGCTCTTTTTTTATGGTTGCGTAATATATGCATATGCCACATCTCCTTTATTCATTCATCAGTTGATGGACACTTGGGTTGTTCCTCTATCTTGGCTTCTATAAATAATGCTGCAGTAAACATAAGTGTGTATGTGTCTTTTCGAATGAGTATTTTTGTATTCCTTGAGGAAATACCCAGTAGTAGAGTTAATGGATTATACGGTAATTCTATTTTTAATTTTTTGAGGAACCTCCGTATTGTTTTCCCCAGTAGATGCGTCAGTTTGCATTCCCATCAGCTCTGTGCAAAGATTCCTTTTTGTTCAAGTCACAAAGAGGATCAGATGCCACCTGACAGTTTGAACTCTGTAGAAAGGTATTTCTTAACAAGGTAACATACATGCATGCATGCATACATTTTATTTATTTATTTATTTATTTATTTATTTATTTAACATTGTTTCATTTTAGCACGAATAGGGGAGGGATAGAGAGAGCGGGAGATACAGATTCGGAAGCAGGATCCAGTCTCTGAGCTGTCAGCACAGAGCCTGACGTGGGGCTCGAACTCACAAACTGTGAGATCATGACCTGAGCCCACGTTGGATGCTTAACCAACTGAGCTGTCCAGGCGCCCCTGATCTCTCCTTCTTTAAAGCTCTGAGTATATAATTGTGGAAAATGTCCTCCTACCCAAGGAGTTTCTTCAGACCCCAGTGCAAACTCTCTCATTTTGGGCAGAGGTGTTTTTGCTTACATTTATTGAGCACTACCTATGTGCCAGATGCCAAGTCGCTGTGCAAGGCGCTCTTTACATGGGTCATTAATCCTTAATCATGATGATGGTACCAGACATATAGCACCCCCCTGTGCCGGACACTGTTCTAATCTGTTTACATATATTCACTCATTTGAATCCTCATTATAAACCCTGTGCAGTGCTACTTTTACAATCTTCATTGTGCAGAGGACCACCCAAGGCTTCCAGAAGTAACAAACACAAACAGACCTGCCCAAGGTCTGACCATTGATCTCAGCTCTTCATAAACCAGGGCAGGACAATGATCCTCTCTTTACAGATGAGGACGTTGGGGTTCTCGCAGCCTGAGGGAAACTGCTCAAGGTTAAGAGCAAGTACACAGCACACCTGCAAACCAAACTCACATCTTCCTCATTCCTGAGCCCAGATCCTTTTCATTTTGCCGTTGTGTGTTCCCAGAGGCAATTCTGCCTTGTCATAAACTGCAGACCGTGGCACTTTTGATGAAAGAAAAGTTTGCCAAATGAAAAGCAGATTAATGAGATATTTGGGATGCCTTGCAGTAAATAAATCTCTTTTGAAATTCTCATCTTCTCCCACTCAAATTGCTAAAGCCATAACAGTAACAATTACCTCAACCTGGTCAAGGCTGTGTGGGAGTGAACTCTTTGAATTTTATTGCTCAGGGTAGACACGGGAGACCAACAAAACTTCGCTGTAGCTTCCTGAGCCATAGGTCAGAAACTGAACATATCAGATGTTGGCTTTCCCCAGTAGCCTCCTGTTGCCCCTCATGTGTTAGCCGTGTCTAGGAACATCATTACTTTAGGAGAGAAATAGAGCTTAAAACTAGGTCAGCATTAAAAATATTAGAAATGTCAATGCCAATCTGTTTTCCCGAAAAGCTGAAACCTAAAGAATCATTTGACCGTGACTGCCTGAGACTTGAGGGGAGTCTTTTTTTTTTTTTTTTTTTTTTTTTTTTTATAATGGGTAACCTTAGATACTCCCTGGGAATTGTCAATATCCCTGGTATAACTGAGATTTCAGAATAGAAATGCAATTATTTCTGTGTGATATAGAACTGAATTTGAAGCCAGATGCTCACATATATATTCAAAAAGGAAGTTTGTGATGTGGTGCCTGAGTGTCTCAGCTGGTTGAGCATCTGACTCTTGATTTCTGCTCAGGTCATGATCTCATGGTCTTGAGTTTGAGCCCTGCCTTGGGCCCTGCAGGATAGTGTGGACCCTGCTTGGGATTCTCTCTCTCCCTCTCTCTCTCTGTCCTTCTCCCCCACTCACCTGCATGTGTTCTCTCTCTCTCTTTCTCTCTCTCAAAATAAATAAACGTTTAAAAGAATGAAGGAAGTTTGTGTCTACTCATGGTAGGCGTCAAGGTGCTGAGGGATATGAGGATAAACAAGAGTTTGTCCCTTTCTCTCAGGGTTACTAATCGATTAAGAGGAATAAGATGTAATTAGTAATAATCTGTACTCTGAGGGGAAACAAGCCATTTAGTTTTTATCTACCATAGACCCAGGTATTACATCAAGCACTTTAAGGACATGGCAGGATAGGAGGATTATCTCCATTTCTGGGGGAGGAAACTGAGGCTCAGAGTAAGTTGCTTGGGCCATTTGATAAATGCGGCTCTGACTCAAACTCAGGTAGTTCTAAAGACTGACCTGAGTTCCTTCCCTGGCATTCAGCTCTTAACTAGACAGGATGCGATTTGACCTTGAATGGCTTACCTTTTCAGGTATCCCTTCATGAGATTTAAAGGCTTAGGCAGTCAGCTCATTAAGTTGCATAAAATTTAGAGATGACCATTTTTTGACTTGGGGACGTTTTGAAGAACCCTGGCCAAATCAAACAATTGTCAGGTTTTTAAAAGGAATATGCAAAACAGAAAACTTCATTCATGCTTTTGTGTTTGTGGAGTGGGACTTATGAATGGGCTCTGGGTAGGGGACAGAAAGGGTCTGGATACCATTTGGCTATATTACTTGGTAACAAATAATGGTTTTGAATTGCAATGTGGTTATTTCAGAGTGGCCAAGTCAGCTCAGTAGAGTGGCCAAGTCAGCTCAGTAGGACTGAACAGTTTGACATGCCTACCTAAAACTGGGTGTGGGAGAGATATCTGTGACAAGGGAAGTAAGAGCCCCATCCCACATTGCCTTGGTTAGACCTTAGTTGGAAGACATTGCATTCAGTTCTGGGGAATGTACATTAGGGCAAAAAGTAACTAGGACACTTTCAGGAGAAAGATGAATGGCAAAGAGGAAATGAACCCTGGATGTTTGGAAGAATAGGGGTCTGTTGTTGAAAAGATTTGAAGAGCTGAGATAACAGTCTTCAAAAATTAGAAGGACCATCTTAATGGAGGGATGCAGATTTGTTATTTGTGGCCCCAAGGGATGCAACGAGAAACAGCAACCTCTGGGAAAGTAGATGTGTCCCTTACAAGGAAGTGCTTTCATATATATATATATATGTATGTATATATGTATGTATATATGTATATATATATATATATATATATACATATATATATATGTGTGTGTGTGTGTGTGTGTGTATGTATGTGTGTATATATATATGTATATGTATGTATATATATGTATATGTATATATATGTGTGTATATATATATATATACACATACATATACATATATATGTGTGTGTGTGTGTGTGTGTATATATATATATATATATATATATATATATATATATTTAAAATTTATATCCAAGTTAGCATATAGTGCAATAATGATTTCAGGTTTAGATTCTAGTGATTTGTGCCCTATGTATAACACCCAGTGCTCATCCCAATAAGTGTCTTCCTTAATGTCCCTTACCAATTTAGCTCATCCCCCCATGCACAACCCCTCCAGCAACCTGCAGTTTGTTTTCTGTGTTTGAGAGTCTCTTAGGTTTTGCCCCCCTCCCTGTTTTTACATTATTTTTGCTTCCCTTCCCTGCTATTCATCTGTTTTGTATCTTAAATTCCACATATGAATGAAGTCATATGATATTGTTTTTCTCTGACTTATGTTGCTTAGCATAATGCCCTCTAGTTCCATTTACGTAGTTGCAAATGGCAAGATTTCATTCTTTTTGGTTGCCGAGTAATACTCCATTGTGTGTGTGTGTGTGTGTGTGTGTGTGTGTGTGTGTGTGTGTGTGTGTATCTATCACTTCTTCTTTATCCATTCATCTGTCAATGGATGTTTGGGTTCTTTCCATACTTTGGCTATTGTCAATAGTGCTGCTATAAACATTGGGGTGCATGTGCCCCTTTGAAACAGCACACCTGTATCACAAGGAAGAGTCTTCTGTTATCCCCACTCAAATACAGAGAGTTGTTATTTTCTTGTTTGTTTTGTTTTTTGGGGGACAGAAATGTTGGATACCTGGGCCTTAAGTTGTTGGAATACGAGCCAAGTAACTACTTGGTAGAGGAAATTCATTGCAGAGGAAATTCAAGATAACCATTGAATTGGAGTACCACTGGGGACTGGATTTCACAGGCATCAAAGTTGTTTCCAACCCTGAGCATCTCAGAAGCTACTGGACTCTCCTTTTAGGCTTTGCCTCCACCTTGGTCACCATGGTTGGAATATGCTTTTAGCAGATGGATGGATGGACAGATGGGTGGATGGCAGGCAGAGGATGGAAAGAATCCATGATGGATGGCAGGGGAGGGAAAGAATCCATAATGGCAGAGCAATTACTTCGGCCCTTCTCATTTAGTCTGCCATTTCTATTTTCCCTTTCCTTTATATTCACAGACTTGCCTTAGACTGTGGGCTTGTGGAGGGCTAATGCGTTAATCACGATCCTCAACTTAGCCCACCATCTCATGCCACTGGGTTCTTAGAAATGATACTTGAAATGATTTTATCAAGTATCAAATCAGAGATCAAGTATTGTCACACTCCGGCACTAAGACAATCTGACTTGACTGCTTACATAAACTCTAGGTTTGTGAAACTTTTGGATGCCTCCTCTCTCTGGTGAAGACAGAACCTGAATTCTTTTCCAGATTTCAATGAGATGGAAATTTTGGGTCATCCAAGTGACAGAGAATCCATCAAAGGGTTTTATACACACTTGAAAGTACCTTTGAAAATTACTCATCTGCTAGTACATGGCTGCTGGCTCTGTGTCAGGTAGGAATGTTCAACTGTTTTGAGCCTCTACTGGCTTTTTACCCATATACACACTCAATGAGATTGACAGAAGGCTTTTGCTCACAGCCTGCAGCCGAACTCTTGTAGAGTCAACCAATAAATATCCCAGCAAAAAAAGTGGGAGCTGACCATTTTATCGCTTTCCCTGGGGCAAACACCATGGGCTAATGGCAACATGTAATCTTCAGTGACCTCACTTGTCACACCTAGAAGCAGGTTTCTCTTTAATCCATTACAGACCTGTAAATATCAGAGAAGCATAATTTATAGACCAAGAGGCATTTTAAGTGTGGGATTTGTGGGAATTTCACATTCCCCTCCTCATTGAAGATATACCACCCATCTTTTGGCATGGACACTGAGACCATGAATCTCATTTAGTTCCATGAATTGATGTCAAAGGTGTTAGGTTCATGGAGATTTTCAAAGCCCTACTAAATAGGTTTAGAGGGAGATATGGCTCCATTAAGATTATTCCTTTTGGCCAGGGTTTTTTCTAGGCACCAATAATCATCTAACTCTGCTTCATAAAGCTTGCTTCACTTGCTTACAGTTTATACTCCTAGCAGCTGAGTCCCTGGTGAGGTGTCCTTTCTAGTTGTGCATTTTACTGCAAACTCTGGGCTCTTTTATAATTAAACTTTGATTACTCTGGTTTTTTTTAACTCCTTGAGTCTCATCTCAGTTTGTTAACATTGCTAATTTGCAATGGGTATATATGTTTTGTGTTCTTTCTTTAAAAAAAGTTTATTTATTTATTTTGCATGAGAGAAAGAATGTGAGCCGGGGCTGGGGCAGAGAGACAGAGAGAGAGAGAGAGAGAGAGAGAGAGAGAATCCACAAACAGGCTCTGCACTTTCAGCACAGAGCCCAAGGCAGGGCTTGATCTCACATACTGTGAGATCATGACATGAGCTGAAACCAAGAGTCAGACCCTTGACTGACCGACCTCCCCAGGAGCCCCTGTTTTATGTTCTTAATACATTGCTTCACCCTGGGACACCATCTCTGGAAGAGCTTGTCTGTTGCAAATTTCTGAAGAAGTTGAATATTTATTTTCGATACTTTCTCACCACCATGGCCAACATCTGTCTCCCTGCCAGATACCATTCTTTCCTTTCCCAATTTCCACATCTCCTATCCCATGAAAAAATGGCCCACTTCTCAGCCTCTTTTCCCCTAGTCCTTCTGAACACAGGGGCTAATAATGGCTGAAATGAAGGTAGTGCTTCTCAGAAGGTTTAAGTATTCAAAGGACTGAATCTCTATGGCTAAATTTTAGGCAATGGAAAAAATCATTTGAGAGGGAGATGAAGGGAGTTGGGTTGATGACACAGGATGACCAGGGCTCTCGCTTTGGTTCAGGCATGTGGGTGTGGTGCCAATTCTGGGATAGATGCAGAGATAGCACTTCAGTGCTGGGATGAGGAAAAGATACGTAATGGGTCAGGATATTGTTTGGTCTAGAGAAAAAGAAGATCCTGTGTTTTGGCATTTGATTTATTTGAGCTTTGTTTTTGGGAGTTGGGGGAGCCTGTAAGGGAGGTAGCTCATACTAAGTGCAAGGAGCTGCAGAGATTCCAGAGATAAGGAATCATAGCCTCCTCTTCTCAAGGATTCATACCGTGTTGGGGGTGAATGAGACACATTCATTAATAGACTGATCCAAAGACAGGATATGGAAAGAGCTATCAGAGGTACAACTACAAGTGGTCCATTCTCACTAGGACGCCGGGAGAGGCTTCTTTTCCAAAGTAGGATTTTAGTTCAACTTAAAAACAAATGGTACTTTGACAGACCTGTAAGTACCCAGAACACACTGATGGTCTCACCGGAGGGGAGGGGGTGGGGGGATGGGCACAGTGGGTGAAGGGGAGAGGGAGGTACAGGCTTCCCATTATAGAATGAATGTCATGTGGATAAAAGGCACAGCATAGGGACTATAGTCAATGGTATATAATAGCGTCACATGTGAAAACAAAAACAAAATACAAATTGCTCTTTGAAAATCTGTACTTTTGAAAGAAATGACTTGAGCAAGGAAGGTGCTCTGTTTGAGGTGGGGAAGTCTGGCCCCGTAGCGTGGAGATGAGAAGATAGGTGTTGTGTTGTCGCCTGGAAAACTCAACAGGGACCTTAATCATGCAGAGCTTTGAATACTGGGTTGAATGTTCTAGATTTTAATTCAGAAGCCATTTACAATTTGAGCAGGAGAACAATGTTCTTTCAGAAAATAACTATGACCAGGATGGGTTAAAGACTGGCGATGATGTACTCATTGGTCTACAATTGGGGGAAGAGTGGAAGATTGCCTCTAATTAATTAGCGGTGCATTGTACCTTCAGGCGCAAAGTAAGCAGTCTATCTCGATGCAAAAATCTTCTTCCCGTGTATGCATTCTTTTTCATCATGGAGCGAATATTTCGCAGTGAAGTTACCTTTAAGATACTAAGAACAAAAGCTATTTGAGGCAAATGTTTCAGAACCTTTTGTTGCTTTGCACAGACCTGTGAGCAAATAGGATTCAGCTCAAGCATTTTCTGTAGTATTTGGTTCTGCAGGAGCTGTCACGCTATTATCTAGACTTTTGTCTTGGCTAGACTCTGGCTCTTGCCACCATTATTATTCAAAGACCTGGAGTGTCGACAAGGAAATCAAAATAGCAACATGAGAGCCAAGAGTTTTTCCTCCTGTTGCTTGAAAAGTTTTCGAAAGATTGTTTCCTTTGTATTCCTTGAATTCAGAATATAAAATCCTCCCAGACCTCTCCTCTTTACCGGGTCACACATTTCAAGAGACAGTGAAATTATTTTCCAGTTGTTTTTCAGTTTAAGGCAAGTGGCTTAGGAACTCCCAAGCCCTCCCTCTGTTGAGTCTATTTAGAAAAAAGAAACAAAACAAAAAATGAAGTAAATGCCATGTAATCCCAACTATATCATCCTGGTATAAAACTCCCAACATAGCATGGTAGGAAAAGGTGATGAATTTTTATCTAAGAGATCTGAGTGCTAACTCTAGTTTTGTATGTGGCGTGATAGTTTTGTTAGGTCTCATATCTCATGGGGAGTGATTAGGATTTTTCTACATGATCTCTGTGCTATTCATTGGTACTGTTCAAGATTATTTTTGCCTAAGAAATTCAGAAGATGGGGAGACACTTAAGATCGTGATCAACAATTTTGGCTAGAAGCAATGTGTTACTTTTGGGACAGAACATTCAATGGCAGTGTGAAACTCCGGAATTCTTTGTCAGTGAAGGCTGATAGTGGTGGCTTTTATCCACCTGAATCCAGGAATGAGGACAATGAGAAGTGGAACTTTGGCCAGCCCACAGTGGGTGCGTACAAGGAGTAGGAAGTGAACTTTTATTATTTTAAGCTACTGTTTTTTGGGGGAGTTATTTGTTACAATAAAACAATTAAGCTTATTCTTTAAAAATTAAAAAAAAATATTTATTTTTGAGAGAGACAGAGAGAGAGAGAGACAGAACATGAGCAGGGGAGGGGCAGAGAGAGAGAGAGGGAGACGGAATCTGAAGCAGTCTCCAGGCTCTGGGCTGTCATATGAGGAACCCAGGTGCCCCTAAGTTTATTCTAGACTGATATGGTCCCCAGAGAGTTTGACTGTGATGAATGGGGTAAAGAAGATGTTTCCTTTTGTTAAATTAAGATTTTACTAAGTTTTCTATAGATAAATGTTGTAGGTGCTTGGAGGGGAAGTAAGTTTTCTATCATTGGAAATAGTGAGATATAGACTAGGCAACTTCTTGAAGGCAGTGCTGTAGAAATTGAAGGTGGTTGTGTGATATAGTAAGAAATAGGTGTTTGCTCCTGGCACAGAGCTCCTAAAACTCTTGGAATTTCCCAAGTCATAAGAGCCATGAAGGTGGCTTATGTTAATGACACAACTTTGGAAGCGCCGTTGGATAGAGACTGGTTCAGGGAACCAACCACGTAAATAGAGGTTGGCACTTTCAGTCCCACCCTCAACTTCTGGGGAGGGGAGAGGGGCTGGAGGTTAGATCAGGCCTCACTGGCCAATGATTGCATCAATTGCGCCTATATAATGAAGCCACCATAAAAACTGAAAAGGGCGGGATTCACAGAGATTTGGGGGAGATTTGGGGAGATTGGCATGGAAGCTTCATGCCCTTTCCCCATACCTTGTCCTATTCATCTCTTCCAACTGGCTGGTGGAAGTTCCTGAGTTATATCCTCTTAGAATAAGCTGGTAATCTAGTATGCAAAATGTTTCTCTGAGTTCTGTGGGTCACTCTAGCAAAATAGCTGAACTCAAGGTGGGGTAGGCTGTTGGAACCTCCCAACCACAGCCAGTTGGTAAGAAGCACAGGTGACAGCTTGTGTCCGAGGTGTGTGTGTATGTGGAGCAGGGGTAGGTTGGGTGGGTTGGGGAAGTCATATAGGATTTACCCCTTACCCTGTGGAATCTGATGCTGTCTTGGGGGTAGACAGTGTCCACATTGAATTGAATTGTAGAATGCACAGCTGGTGTTGGAGTATTGCTTGGGGAAGCCACTCCCTTGCACGTTACAATTGGTGCCAGAATCTTAGATTCGATTAGAGATCTTCAAGGTCCTTCTAGCTGCTAGTCTAGCAGCTCCTGAGGATAACTTTTGAGCCTTACACTGGTTTATGGAGTGTTTTTTTCCCAGTAACTTTCTTGCTCTCCCATGGATAGCCAAGAGGGTTTACTAAATGTGCCTTCCATGGATACTTGCACAGGTGCTAAGAAAAATTTGTTTGGAGAAGCAAGCTAATTCTTTACCTGAATCCCATAGCCAGCCACATCTATTTTTAAACAAGTACTCCTAGTCCAGTTTTTTTTTAATTAAACTAATTTTTAGTTAACTCAAATAACTAGTTTAAATTAAACTCACTTAACTAATTTTTATTTTTATTTTTTATTTTTATTTTTTATTTATTTATTTTTTTAACATTTATTTATTTTTGAGACAGAGAGAGAGCATGAACAGGGAGGATCAGAGAAAGAGGGAGACACAGAATCTGAAACAGGCTGCAGGCTCTGAGCTGTCAGCACAGAGCCTGACGCGGGGCTCGAACCCATGGACCGTGAGATCATGACCTGAGCCGAAGTCGGACGCTTAACCGACTGAGCCACCCAGGCGCCCCACCACTTAACTAATTTTTAGATCATTGTGCATTCACGTGCTGTGTAAAAAATAATACAGAGAGATCCTATGTAAACTTTACCCACTTTGGCCAATTGAAACATATTACAAAACTATAGTATAATGTCACAGCCAAGACATTGACCTTGATAGAATCAAGACACAAAACATTTTCATGACCACAAAGATACTTCATGTTGCCATTTTTATGGCCACACGTACTTCCCTCTCACTCTTACATACTACCCCTTAACCACTTAACTGTTCACCCACTTTCCATTTCTATAATTTTGTCATCTCCAAACTGTTACATAAATGGAATCATTTAGTATGTAAGCTTTTGGGATTGGCTTTATTTCTCTCAGCATAGTTCTCTGGAGATTCATCCAGGTTCATTCCTCTTTTATTGCTGGGTAGAATTCCATGGTATCGATGTATCACGGTTTATTTAAACATTCACTCACTGAAAGACCTGAGTTGTTTCTAGTTTTTGGTTGTTATGAATTAGCTGTTCTCAATATCCAAGGATATGTTTTATGAACAGCCTTCTCATTTCTCTGGGATAAATGCCCAAGAGTGCAATTGTTGGATTAGATGGTACTTGTATGCTTAGTTTAAGAAAGTGCCACAGTCTTCTCCAGAGTGGCTGTCATTTTACGTTCTCACCAGCTGTGTTTGAATGGTCAAGTTTCTTTACTTTCTTGCCAGAATTTTGTATTGTCACATTTTTTTTTTATTCAAACTTCTGTGATAGGTATGTAGGAGTGTTTGATTGTGGCTTTCATTTGCATGTCCCTAATGGCGAAAGACATTAGACATCATTTCATATGCTTATTTTCCATCTGCACATCCTTTTTACTCAAACATCTCTTCCTGTCTTTTGTCCATTTTCTAATCAGATTGTTTACTTTTTAGCGTGGGAGTTCTTTACATGTTACCGATATTACGTCTATTGGATATGAGGTTTGCAAATATTTTCTCTCAGTCTCTAGCTTGTCTTTTCCTACTCTTAAAAGAACCTTTCACATAGCAAATGGTTTTAGTTTTCATGAAGTCTAGTTTATTTATTTTTCATCTTGTGGATCATCTCTCTCCTGGATAATTGCAGTAAGACCACTGTTATTTATTTTTTTAAGTAGGCCCCACACCCAATGTGGGGCTTGAGCTTACGACCCTGAGATCAAGAGTTGCTTGCTCTACAGACTGAGCCATGCTAGTGCCCCAATAGATCCCCTGTTTTCTTGATTCTGCCCTTAACTACCAGTTGGCTATTGTTAACAGAGCAGAATGATCTTTTTAAATGTAATTGCTTGCTCAAGATTCTCCACACTTCCCATGTCACTCAGAATAAATGCTAGTCTTGACAATAGCTTACTATTGTCCCTCATTATCTATCTGACCTCTTTTCTTACCACTCTCTTTGGCTCTCAGTTCTGGTTACACTGGCTTCCTTGGTGATAGTCTATCAGGCCAAGCAACCCTTGATCCAGGGCTCTAACCTCTTCTTTTTGTGTGGAATATAGAACCTTAGCTGTAAACTTTCTTATTTCTCTCAGGTCTTACTGAAAAGGGATCTTTTTAGTAAAGGCTTCCATGATTTCCCATTTAACATAGAAATGACCCATTTCTTACAGACCCAAATTCAGTTTGTTTTATTTTTCTTCATGCTACTTGTCAATATCTAACCTACTACATATTTGATGTATTTGAAAAGATGACCTGTCTTCTCTTCCAGAATTAAACTCCTTGGGAGAAAGTGCTTTTGTCTGTTTTGTTCATAACTGTTCAACTGCAGGATCTAGAGAGCTTGTCACATAGTAGAGACTCAATAAGCATTTACAGAACAAAGAATGAAGAAATGAAGGAACAAGTAAAGTATGTCCCAGCATGGAGAATCTGCACTGGTACCACTGGAATAATCTTTTCTTTTGTGAAGAGAGGTTTGCTTCCTTGAGAAATTCTGGATCTAGGAAACATGCCTTAAGAATCTTCCTTCTTCTAAATAAACAAACAAAAACAGAAACAGACCTATAAATATAGAGAACAAACTGATGGCTATTAGAGGGGAGGGGCAAAATGGGTGTAGTGGGAAAAGAAGGGAATTGTCTTCCTTGGAATTAAGGGATTAGAACTCTTAATGAAATTTCAACTCCTGATGAAGTCGTAATCATCAGGGCTTACTAATGCTAAATATTGAAAGGCTGATGGGATCGTTATGGTGGAGGGGCTAAGCCGACAGCACTGGAACCCACTGATCAATCTCAACATGGTTAAACATGGGACAACCTTATGTGCTTACTGTTGTGATTTAATCGGAAGGCACACAACACCACTTATAAAATAATCTTGCAATAACGAGAAACTGAATTGAAAACTGATTAATTTTCTAGGTCTAACTGCCTGTTTGGAAGGAATTGCGGGTAATAGAAGAACATCTTAAATGACATCACAAGATACAACCAATCAACTCCATGCTGCAGAAAATACTACAGGATAAGTGATTTAGTTTCTTCAACAAATAAATGCCCCCTAAAAGGTAGGAAGAGCTCTCACAGACTAAAAGACACATTGACCACATGCTGTGTGTGGATCTTGATTTATTTCTGTTTTTTAAAAAATGTTTATTTACTTATTTTTGAGGGGGGCTGGGGGGAGGGAGACCGACCCAAAGAGGCTCTGACACAGAGCTTGAACCCACGAACTCTATCATAACCTGAGCAGAAATCGAGAGTCAGATGCTTAACCAACTGAGCAACACAGGTACCCCTGGATCTTGGTTTTAATGAATGAAGTATAAAAAAGACATTTGGTATGATTAAGGGAATTGGAGTATGGCTTGGTTATAAAGTGATATAAAGAAATTGTGGTTAAATTTGTTCCATAAGATAATGATAGTGCTGGTTAAAAAAAACCAATTATTATTGGATATAAATACTGCTGCATTTAGTGAGAGATGATATAATGTCTGAGATTTTCTTCAAAATACAGTACTCCCCAACCCCCTCACACTCTTCCAAACATTGAAACTAAAGGAATTGAACAAAAAGCTATGTGTGTGTGGCGTGAGGGAGGGGGTGTGGTGGATGGGACAAGAATGAGAGAATATTGATAATTGTTCATACTGGGTGATAGGTCCATGGCACCACATCCCTGTTGTGCAATTTCTTTTACTTTTTCTATGCTGGAAAATTTCTACCACAAAAAGTTTTTTTAAAATTCATTTTTGCACCTTCTTACCTAGGGATTCTCCAAGAAACAGGAAGATTGAATCTCATCAGCAAATTCTCACAAGGGGGTATTTGTCCTGTTTTCACTCTCCCTGCTTGGAGACTGATGTTCCACACGTCCTTTCAGATTTGGACTTGCCTTTGTCCAGTGGGGACTTCTGGGAGCCCGCCTCATTCCAGCACGCCAGTACTCCCCCCGGATCACGGCCACTGTCCCAAAAGGAGGTGTCTCTCATTTTAGACTGGGATCAGAAGGATCCAGATGGGTTGCCGCTTATAACTGGTATACATTTCAGCCCACGAGCAGAGGTGTGCAAGAAATAGTATGAAATTGTTTTTGTAACTCCACTTAATTTGTATTTTAAGCCTTGATCCTGCTGAAGTCCTGTTTGGATTTCTACCCATCCCTCTTCGGAAATCATACAGAGCCACAGTCATGAGGGTTGAGGTGAGAGCATGATTACTGTTTAGTGGGGTATACACTTGTAGCTTAGAGGTCCATTGGCTCGGTTGCCATGTTTCCTTTTGGTTTGGTGGCTCTTGTGTCATGGGTGGGACAGGTTGGTTCTGCTCATATGCACAACACAGCCATCTCCTCCAAGAGTTTTTGCCCTATCTAACCCTCTGACTGCACTTTAGAGATTCCTTTTCTTTCATGGTCCACGGACCTCTCTGTGATGATATAGATCTTAAGCTAACAGGAAAAGAAGACAGTAAGTGTATAATTTCAAAGTTCCTACTTCTGATAGGTTTCTGCTCAAGTATCCTCACTTTTCTGTGGAGTTTGGGATTTTAGAAATAAAAGCCCAGATGATAAGCACAGTATTGCTGCGTTCAGCCCTGCACGTCCTTCCTCTGGCCAGTGAACCCAGAGCCTGCTTCCCACTTGAATGCAGAAGGGAAAGGGTAAAAAATAAAGGGAGAAAGGGAAAAAAAATCAACAAGAACAGATTCGCATCTCAAAATATCCTTTCATTCTTAAGAAGATGAGAGTTGAATTCACAGGAAAGGTTCCATTGGGAAAAAGGAATGACTCTTGAAAATGGGGTCTCCGCATTTGCAAAGGCTGTGTAGGATCCAGGTCCTCAGAATGCTCTGACATCATCAGTGAGGTCAGAGAACTCTGCTGTGGGCCTGGTGACCTTTGAACCTTAACAGCCCTGTGCTGTAGCGAACCCTGGGCAGTGCTGCTCGTTCTCTGAGCCGTCTGACGTCCTCAGCCACTTAGGGGACTCAACTATTTTTGCTTATATTGGGTCATTTCATCATATTTTCTGAGAGTCAAGAAGGGCCAACCAGCAAGGGAAAAGAAGAGCTGGGAGTTAGGTGTCTTCTAAGAAGCTTCTGTAGCTGGTACCATGAAACAGCGACAAAAGAGGAAACATCTGGAAGATGAAGAGTCCCAGGAAATGGCTGAGCAGGGAGGAGGTATGTGCTGGGCACCTTGTCTGGGGGGGCACAGAGGCTGCGGCCAGTCTGCGCCTCCCCCAGGGAGGTGGGCAGCAGATGTTGCCGTGTCTGTCCTGAGGGTCCCCGGTGGTGTGAGATGGCACAGGAAGGCCAGATGCCCCCCAAAAGCCAGGGATTCATCCCTGCCAGTCTGAGAACTTCTCTCTTGGCCTGTTCAGGCCTGGAGCTATGTTGGACTCAGAGCAGGCTGGGGTCCTGCTTGCCCAGGCTCAGTCCTGTGTTCTCTTTTATCCTCTTTATGTGATTTTCCTCTGGGGTCCCTGGGTGTGGGGTGTGATGGGTGCTGATAGAGATTGACCCATAAAAGAGGAAAGAGAAGCCTTGCTCAAAAACATTTTGAGAAGTGACATGCCTGTGCAGAAGGAGATGGTCTGGGGATGGCATCATACGGAAAGTGTGGAGATCGTATTCCTTTAGCAGGAAGAATTTACCAGTTGATCCATGGGCGTTTGTGAATCTACAGGTGTGGGCTTTCCAGAGGAGATCAAGGGAAGGGAGGGGTCTTTTACAGACCATGCCCAGATGGAGAGGGGTGAGAAATGTAGTCAGGGACTTTCAGGGAGCTCTGAAAGCTGTGGATTTACTTCCTAGGGTGCATGGTGACTGCATGCATTTTACACAAACAAGTAGCTTGTCCTGAGAAAGTGGGTGGTCACATGCAAGAGGTGGGGCAGAGTGGAGCCCACCCCAGCCGGAGGCTTCTGTCCCAAATTAGAACTCTCTCATCAGCTTCCACGAGGTCCAGGGCCCTGAAGAGTGTAAGATGGGCCCTGGGAATGGAGGCCTGGACAGGAGGAGGATTTTGATGCAGCAGCTGGGATAGGACAGAGAAAGCAATGATTGGCAAGATACGTTTGTCTCTTTGTGTGTGATGGGGCAGGGGGAGCAATGGGGAGAAGGGGGAGAGTGTCCTTAGCTGTGAAGTCTGTCTTGTAAGGTTCCTGTCACTTACCCATATACATTTTGATAGAGAAAAAAATTGCACATCTGCACACACACTATTTTATTAAATTGTACAGAGCATATAGGCATATATGCATATCACTCGTCCACTGTGTTCACATACGATCCATGTGTATCGAAGTCCTCTCCTGTTACACCAAACTCTGGAGTATAAGTGTGTCACAGATACTCTATGGTACATACTTACACTAAAAATAAGCATGACCCAAATATTGCATGGGAACACTCGCACATAAAAATTATTTGTGGTTTACCTGAAACGCAAATTTAACTGGGCGTCCTCCATTGTTGTTTTGCTAACTCTGGGAACCCTTGTATACTTCACACCAGCTGACATATCATACCCTGATTAGTGTCTGTCTTCTACCAGAACGTTCAACATTCCCAGAGCCTAGAAGTGTGCCTGATACATAGTAGCTGAACACTGTTGAAGGAATGGATAAATGAATGATTGAATACACACCATAAATACAGACCATATTATATAAATCAGGAAATGTGACATGTCGCACGGTTCCTGAGTTGTGAACACACACTATGCTCCAAACGCTCTATGCGTTTCTACCCTGCTCGCCACACCGTCCCCACAGGCATGAAAGGTTTGACTGATACATATTATTCTCACGTGTCAGACATCCTGTTCACAGCCACCACTCAGGCCTTCGCTTCTGACAAGACACTAACAAAATAGTTATCGATAGTAACTAAATGCAGGAGTATCCACCGGGGACCAGACAGTCGACCACGTGTATTCGCTGCCTCTGACCCAGGTCAGACCCTCTGTTAATATTTGTTGGATGGATGAGTGATGCATTAGCATGCCCCACCCATGGTGTCTCAGGCTTTCCTATCTTTCTCAGGAGTCTCGAAGTTGCAGGAGGATGCCCTTCAGCTTGGATCCCCTGGGGTGGCCAAAGGCTGGGGCGCAGGGGTAGGGGAGGTGTCCTCTGCCTCTGAATACTTCTCCTGTGTTTCTTCTCCACGCAAGTTCATCCATGGTGGTAAGCATTCAGGGCTCCTTGGATGTGGGGCCCCTTGTGTTCGGGGCTGGAGACACACAGATCCAGGAGAGGCTGGGAAGGCATCCAGGACAGTCAGAAGTGATCAGGGCTCAACGGAGGAGCCTGGGAAGATGGCGTAGCTGTTGGGAGAGTGTGGATACGAGCTCCATGTGGGAGAGCGTGAGCCCTGGTACAATCATAGTGGGGAAGTTAAGATACAAGGGCCAGAAAGGTCCGAGCTCGAGCTGTCGGGCTGAGGGACAGAATTAAGCACCTTCAGAGGAGCTGTGCAGGCTTTGCCTTTATCCTTACTTCCAGAGAAGGGCGGAGCATCTCAGCACAGGCCTCTCCAGCTCTGGAGCAAGACCATCCAGTTCAGATCCCCACGCCTGACGCCCACCATTCACTCCACGCACGTCCATTCTTAGCACGCACACCCCAAACCCGTGATCTACAGTGCCATGTTCTCCACCACTGTCCCCATGCCACATGCACACGTACCCCGATGGTAGCCCCAACTCATGTTCTGCTCATGGCACGCGCAACCCACCACCGGCCCTCACGTTCTGCAACCCCCTGCTACCTGACTCCACACCCCCACATACAGACGCCCCCCCAGTCTCCCTACAAACACTCAAAGCCTGCAGATGCCACCAGATACACCCCCCCCACCCCGCCACCACCCCGGAGTATGAACACCAACACCAAGCTGCTTACACCACAGCCCCTCTGCCCTCTACCACACTTGAAGCTCCTTCAGCTTCTGGCCGGCCCCACGCACGTTCTTATGTCTCTAATTTCCTTTCCCAGGAATCCGGAGAGTACATCGAGACAGTCCCCAGCCTAGATCACCCCTAGTCCAGGGTCAGGAGCGAGGGGAGACTGCTCCCCCCTCACACCAGGTCTCCTTCTCGTCCCCTTCATCCTATAAGACCTGTGTGTCCTCTGTGTACAGAAACAAAGAGGAAAGGGGCATGAAAATATACTACATGCAGGTACAAATGCAAAAGGGTGTGGCTGTCTCCTGGGAGACAGAGGAGACCTCGGAGTCACTAGAGAAGCAGCCGAGGATGGAAGAAGTGACCCTTCCTGAGAACGTGCGGGTAGGTACTCCCCCCTCTGATGTGTCCACCAGAAACCTGCTGTCTGACAGCGAGCCCAGCGGGGAGGACAAGGACCACGAGGAGCGGGCAGAGTCAGACAGCCCGCCAGGCTCACCCACTGTTGAGGAGAGACCCAGGGCCAAGACCCCCGACTGGCTGGTGACCGTGGAGACTGGCTTCCGATGCATGGCCTGCTGCCGGGTCTTCTCCACCTTGGAGGTCCTCCAGGAGCACGTCCAGTACGGGATCAGGGAGGGCTTCAGCTGCCATGTGTTCCACCTCACCATGGCTCAGTTGACGGGCATCGTGGAACCTGAGTGCACCCAGGAGGAGGAGGATGAGAACGAGGAGGAGGGGGAAGAGAGGCAGGAAGAAAAGGACGAGAAGGAGCAGCCTGCGCAGGAGGACCCTCACGTGAAGCGACCCTGAAGCCAGTGCTCAGGCTGTGTGTTTCATTCTCCAAAGGACAACAAGTGAGCTGGGGCTGAGCATGTGAGGGCACTGTGCCTTCTCCACAACACTCCTGTCTCTCCCATCCAGGCTCACGCCTCCAGAACGGAGAGTAGGGGGCTTTGACAGCTCAGGGGACACCTTAAGGAGGGGGGTGGTGAGCGGGCCCCTTGCTTCTTGTCCAGGCATTTGATACAGTTATGACTGTCAGTGGGGATTTATCCCGAGCTTTTCAGCTCCCGCAGGAAGTCCTGCAAATTTCCGAGGGCTAACCGAGCATCTTTCCTCTTGAACCAAGAAGTGTCTTTCTCTGTTCTGGTTTCCACACAGCAATTGAGATCCATGAGCCATAAATTCCTGGAAGACGGTGTGGCCTTCTTTTGGGAGAAGTAAGTAAGGCCTGAGGTTGGTGTGGTCTGAGCTGATGTCAGGGGGTCCCAGGGGAATCTAGGGGAAGGAATTACATGGCCGTGCTGGGTTACCTTGTGGCTCCGCAGTGGCATCAGCTTGTGGCATACTCAGTGCGTCCAGGAAATTGACCTCCATTTCCTTAAGTGAGAAAGTGAGAATTGAAAAAAAATTTTTTTTGAGTTTTTAAAATTTATTTTGAAAGAGAGAGGAAGTGGGAAGGGGCAGAGAGAGAGGGAGAGAGAGAGAGAATCTCAAGCAGGCTCCTCACCATCAGCACAGAGCCTGACACGGGGCTCGAACTCACAAACCGTGAGAGCGTGACTTGAGCCAGAACCAAGAGTCAGATGCTCAACTGATGTAGCCGCCCAGGTGCCCTGAGAAAGTGAGAGTTTTGATTGGCATTTATTTCATTGACTGCATGACTGACCTGAGCTCTAAGAGCAAATACAGCCAGCGGCCCTTCTGGGATGAGAGCTCATTGCAACTTCAAGGGCTAGGAGTGGTCTGGAGAGAGGACATGGGGCCTAGCAGGACCAGAGGTTTGAGGTGTGAGAGCCTTCGGCCAAAGCCAGCATCTTATCCCGGCCCATGGATAGCCCTCTGGAAGAAAGCAGAGTGTGGAGGGAGAGAAACAAGGAAGTGAGCCCCCAAGAGATCTGGGAATATTCCAGAACCTTCCGTTTGCTATAGTAGGTCTGGAAATAAACTCAGTGTGGTGTATGTGGCTCTGAGCTTTAAGGCAAAGGTGAAGGGTCACCCTGGCTCACGGAGCTCATGTTCACTTCTTGTCTCTTCCTGTTCTGCCTTATGTGTTTAATCAATTCCAGGGAGAAGAAAGGATCCTGGGGATAGTAGCAGATAAAATGCCAATGATGTGAAGAAAGATGAAGGAACCGGCATTCAATCTGGCATCACATGAAAATATAAATACCATATGCAATAAAGGCTGTTTTCCAAACCTTACCTGGATATGTTCTTTAAGTGAAGTTATCTATCTGTCTGTCTGTCTGTCTGTCTATCTATCTGTCTGTCTGTCTATCTACCATCTACATCTTTCCCTCTAGTGGCTCATGAACCAGGTCTCCTATAAGCACCAAAGACGCCCACAATCCTTTTCCAGCAGCAACAGTACTGAAGCACACGGGATTGATTAGGCTTTTGTGTGACTGTTTTCACAAGGCTGGATTCCACAAATGACAAACTACACTGGCTTCAGAAGAGGTCGTCGGTAAGTAGCGGGTGCTGTAAAAACTGTGTCCCGGGGGTCGTATTTGAAAGCACTGTGAAGGCAGTCTTCAGAGGGCTGCTGGCTGGTGTGCATATCTCCCCAGGTCTGGCCTGGATGAGGGATTATGAGTTGTGGCTTCACAAGGAAACACCAGGACAGAGGAGAAATTTCTGAGTTTTGAAGCTGTCCATGGAACAGGTCCCTCTTGCATGGGTGAGACTTTGTCACAGTGCTCAGAAGAGGCCGTCTAACCAAAACCACCCGTTGTCTTTGCAGAGATAGTTGTAGCAAGAGTTTAAGCCAATAAGCTCTGATATTTTCAGTTCTGACATTAAATTTCCATTTCTAAATAAATTCTTCCTCTAGCCTCTCAAGTTTTTGACCTTTTCATCCCTGAACTTAATCTTCACAACACGGCTACCACCCCTGGAACTAAAGACGTCTAGGAGGCCCTGAAGACTCATTTCGATGCATGAGGTTGTCCCTGGACTGCAGGTGAGGGGGTAGTTATGTGTCTTTCTAATCTGAGTAGGGGGGCAATGCCAGGCTTTAGAGAACTGATGGAATTAGAAGGAAATAATTCAAAGTTCAGAGATTCTGTCCATTTAAGCAGGATAAGGTCTAATTCCAAAGTCCTATGGATTTTTTTTCGGAATGTGAAATGTGATTTCCATGGGGCTTTATTGAATCAACCATGGTTTCTGTGATCTGGCGTTGTCATTTTTATTTGAAT
The DNA here is from genome assembly GCF_046562875.1 of Panthera onca. Classification (NCBI taxonomy): domain Eukaryota; kingdom Metazoa; phylum Chordata; class Mammalia; order Carnivora; family Felidae; genus Panthera; species Panthera onca. The sequence continues at coordinate 141,253,797 of NC_138339.1, read as the reverse complement.
AATAATGATAATGACAACGACAATGATAATAATAATAATAATAATAAACCAGCTTACTCACCGGTTTCATGTTTCTCAGCTTGTCCAATGGGGATGTCGTCTGCATATTCACATGTTTTGCCTCAAGATGCCCTGTTTCCCCTTTGCCATTCCAGGAATTCAGAATTGGGGGCTTATCCTACCCTTCCGTACTCACACCACCGTCTGGGGGATTCCACTCCCTCTCTGACGGCGTCTGTGTGCTCTGTAACCTTCCCCTTTGTCTTGTTCCTTTGTTCCTTGAGCCCATCAGGAACATTCCCTTTCCACACCCCACACCCCCAGTCTTCCTGGGTCTTCATCATTTTCTTCTCCTTTTCTTGGAAGGTTTTTTTGACTTCTCTCTTCCACTGACTGTTTCAAACACTGAGAGCTTATTTCACATAACTCGGTGGGATGCTGTTGACACAATGAGAGTTCTGGCTGCCATTCCTGTTCAGAGAGAGACTTCCCTGAAAGCACAGAGCAGAGCAACACAAGGGCCTGTGGGTCCAAGTCAGGTTTTACAGGAAGAGGTTATTTCGAAGTGTGGAGACACTTGCTGGATTTTTAAATTTGTTAATCTTGTATCCACCTGCCTTATTAAACCAGTCTTATTCTTACTAGTTTATCTGTGTGGTCTCCTGGGCTTCCCGGATAAATGATGATGTTAAATGTAAATCGAATGCTCTGTGGATAACTTGAGTTCATTATAATTCATTTGATAGATACTTTTTTAATGTTTACTTATTTGATTTGAGAGAAATAGCACAAGTCAGGGAAGAGCAGAGAGAGAGAGAGAATCCCAAGCAGGCTTCATACTGTCAGCTCAGAGCTTGATGTGGGGCTCGATCTCATGAACTATGAGATCATGACCTGAGCCGAAATCAAGAGTCGGTCACTTAACTGACTGAGCCACCCATGCTCCCCACCATTACAGTGAATTTGTAACTTGATAATCCTGTTTCTCATTCTTTTCTTAGCACCTTCTAATAATTGTATCTGCTTTATGCCACAGTCTTCACACATCAATAATCCTCCTTAATTCTGTTGAAGCAGATGAATCCATTAAGAATCTTTTCTTTTTCTCTTTATTCTTTGCATTTCCTTTCTATCTTTTAAGATCCTTTTCTTGTCTCTTTACTATCCTGACTCTTTTTTCCCCCTATTTCAGTAAACTTTCAGTCTCCTTCCCTAATTTCCTCCCAAACATTTGGAGTTTATTCCTCACAAATTAGAGGATGTTTTATTGTTGAAAAGTGATAACTTCACTGGTGTTCTTGCAATGGTGGAAGCTTCCCTGTCTGGCAGCCCACAAAGGCTGGCCCCTGGAGACCGGCAGTTGAGTTCCAAACCCTTCTAAAAACAAAATGCATAACAAGAATACCTCCCAGCAAATTAGAGTCCCTAGACAACTGCTCAAATCTCAGCTTTGAATTACCATCCAGTTAAGATGATTTGGGTAGGAGTCATGGGGTAAATGTGTCCCCAGATCTATGTAAATAGAAAACCAAAGAAACCGTGAAACGAAAATTGGAAGGAAATCACACGTGAAACAAATTAGGGAGTGGTTTTAATCTGTACCAAGATGTGCATGAGCGTGTGTGTGTGTGTGTGTGTGTGTGTGTGTGTGTGTGTGTGGTTTGGTATGTTGGAGGTGGAGATGGGGGTAAAGGGTAAAGGGTCCTATGAGCTCTAATCACTTACCCAGACAAGTTCAGTGGAGATGCCCATTTGCCCTGTAACAGGTGCATCAAACCTGAAAGGTCCTTCCTGTTTCTGTGTTGCACCTGTAAGTGCAGAGGCCCAAGGTTCCCTGTGTAAGTTTCTCAGACGATACTCCAATCTGAGATTTTCTAGCCTCATCCAAGAATCTGACCTGAGTTCCCTTCTGCTCTGGGCCCCTGGAATCCTCTCTTCTTCTGATTCCTGGGGAATATTTTTTCTAGTCTCTTAGCCAAGCTCTTCCCTCTCGGAGACATTCCACTTGTTTTCCCTCAAGACTTGAACAGTACACATTTTGACAGCTTAGTGAACCTAGAGTCAGGTTAAGCTGAGAATGTGGTGACAGGCAGGATTGTCAATAGAAAAACCAGTTCCCCTTTTCTGAGGGGACTTGAGAATTTGATCTTTAAACCACTCTGTTAAGGAGGGGAAACAGAATAATAAAATTAGCAAGTAATGAGAAAGTACCACAAGCGAGGTATTCTTGTATTTGTGTGGGTTAATTAGTCTAGAGAATGACTCTGTCAGGCCCATGCCATTATCATATTGTGGGATGAGACTTACCTGGTCTAAGGGTTGTGGGCACAGCTCCTGGAACCATCTGGGAACTTTGTTCTTATTCTAGATCGCACTAGCCTGGGGCATATGAGGGGCTAGATGAAGAATTTATTCATGCCTAAGGTTACTGTATACTGTAGTCCTATCAGGTGCTAAGAAATTCCAAGATTAATGAGGTCCACCTGGCCCAGATAGCCAGAGTGGTTTGTGTGTGTGTGTGTCTGTGTGTGTGTGTGTCTGTGTGTGTGTCTGTGTGTGTGCACGCATGTGCAGAAAACTTCTGGCCTAAGAGAGTTCTGAGCCGGTTCTGTTTGATCTCATCAAGTGCAGGTAGGGGTCTCCTCTCCACATCACCACTGCCACCACCTTCCTAGGTGTCTGGGCCATGCCATAACTGCCACCACCTTCCTGGGTGTCTGGACCATGCCATAACTCAAGGGTTTATGAATGGCCTGGCAGAGTGAACGCAGAGTAAGTTGGATGGGTTCCACCTGAATACCTCTCTTGCTGGGGAGTCAGGCTGATGTCTGGAGACAAGTAGAGTGTTCTCAGACTGTGTGTGTGTGTTGCCTTCTGGTTGGTTCTCTCAGCCAGGCTCTCCAAGACTTCATCCACTCTCAGCCCAAGAGATCCTTTTCATCGCAAGGGTAGGACGTTTGCCTCATTTGCCATCATATCCTTTCCCGAAAGTACAGTTATTACGAGATGTTCCCACTTCCCAGACTCCTTTCCTCTCATTTGATTTCTGTTCTGTTACCTCTTCCCTGCAGGACAGTGTGTTGACTCAATGGGCATAGATCCAAAGATTGCAGGAAATGCCAACAATTCCAAAATAACAATACAGGCACATCAGGAAAACTTCAAACCATTTATCCTGATACATTTGTTAAAATTTCACAAACAGAGTTGCCTGGGTGGTTCATTCATTTGAGTGTTTGACTCTTGAGTTTGGCTCAGGTCTTGACCCCAGGGTTGTGGAATCAAACCCTGCCTCGTGCTCTGTGCTAACTGTGATGCCTGCTTGGAATTCTCTCTCTCTATCTCTGCCCCTCTCCCCAGCTTGTGTGTGCTCTCTCTGAAAATAAAATAAAATGAAAAAAAAACCTAAATTCACAAACAATATATTAAGAGTATAAAAACTCAACAGATAAATTGAGTAAAACGTAATTTTTTCTTTATTCTTTCCCCACTATATTCATTCCAATCCTCAAAGTTAACATGATTAACCATTTGATATGCAAATTTTCAGACATTTTTCTACACATACACACTTTTTCATGTAGAGTATGAACTAAGTCCCCTCTAACTTGCTGTGATTCTGTGATTTACTCTCTCCCGTTGAGTCATCTGCTGATAAAGAAGTCCTTTTCATGGACAAATTTTCCAGTAGCTAATAGTTAACATCTGCTGAGTGCTTACTCTGTGTCAGGTACACTTCTCACTGCTTATATATAATTCTTACACACAGTTTCATGACATCCCCATCGAACAGGTACAGTTATAAACCCTCTGTAACAGATAAAGGCAGATGAGGCATGAATAACTTCTTCATCTACTTCTTCTTCTTTCCTTTGCTCCAGAACTTACACAGGGGCCAGACAACTTGGCTGAGACTTTGGAGCAAGTCAAAATCCATTCCTTTAATCATTTTGCTTTATTGTCTCTATTTGGAAGAGTGGATGGTTTTGCCACTAAAACCTTTAAATATGTTACCTTGTTACATCTCTAGCATGCATGGGTTTGTTACATGGGGTAAGTAAACTGACTTTTTAAAAAATGTTTATTTGTTTTTGAGAGAGAGACAGCCAGAGCGTGAGTGGGGGAAGGGAAGAGAGAAAGGGAGACACAGAATCTGAAGCAGGCTCCAGGCTTCACGCTGTCAGCACAGAGACTGATGAGGGGCTCGAACCCACGAACCATGAGATCATGACCTGAGCCAAAGTTGGATGCTTAACCCACTGAACCACCCATGTGCTCCTAAACCGACTCTTTATAAAAACCCTTATTCAGCTGAATGAATGTAAGCCAGGGACTAGAATGTATATATTTAAGACTGCCTACCAAATTTTAAAAATGGTTTCTTGAATATAATTTATGTAATGTCAAGTCTAGTATGCTGTCTAAATAGTAACAGACAAGTGAAGATGGGTAAAACGGTACTTCAAGTTGACCAGTACCAGGAGTGTGGTAACACTGGGGCCAGTGCAGAGACCCACAGAAAAACTTGCTGTTTCCCTCCAGGCCTTTGCAAGGGCTCCATCAACTGCCAGTGTCCCCGTAGCAGCTACTCAGCTCACTTCTTAGTATAAAAGCATCTTCAATTTGATAGACTTAAGGAAGGCTTAAATGTGGTTAGCAGCCCTGCATTCTTGATGCAATCACATCTTCAGAGTGTGGGAGAATATGAAGCTATGAAAATGTCCTTGGAAGGACTCACTTATTAAATTTGGCTTTTTCAATCTTCCTAATACTTTTTCACCAAACACCAGGCGGTTCCCTTAATTTTTCAGATTCATGTTGTTTTTCCTTTGTGTAATGAACGTTCAAATATTTCCTGAGGAGCTATTAAGGTTAAGGGGAAAAAAATAAACATCTCCAAAACAAAAAAGATAATGACAAGTAGAAAAAGCCCTGAAACTAAGGATATACTTCATTATAGCTTATTAATTGGAGTGGGAAGTTTACGCTCACTGCTTAGGGTGGATAAATAAAAGTCAAGGATTCTCTGAGTCTTCTCTGGGATCCTTATGAGTCTCCACCATTTCCGATGAGTACGATATGACAGATAAAGTATAGGATGTGTAGTTAAATTTGAATGTCAGAAAAACAATGAAAACATTTTTAGTATTAATATGCCCTGCATAGCACATAGGATATACTTATACAAAACATAAGTATTTATGATTTATGTAAAGTTCCAGTTTAACTGGGTGTCCTGTATTTTTTATTGATTAAGTCTGATGACAGTTCTGATGAGCTATGGTGGAGGCAGCTCAGGGGTGTGGCACAAAATGGCTCTTGGGTAGTTACAAGTTGCTTGAGGTCGTCTAGGTATGGTGTAAAATCCTTAGTGAACATAGCTGAAAAGCCATAGCCAGTATTTGACTGGAATTACTTCCTTGGGCTTCTCTTAGGTGGGATGAACCTTTCTCTTAATGACTTTTGGTAAATCTGGAAGCCCATATCTAAGGGGGAGCCCCAAAGCGAAATTGCATCCTTACAAACACATTTCCAATTCAAAATGGAATCTTTCTAGAACTGATTGCATATGAATAATAAGAGATGAGAAGGTTTGTGAAACTTGGGATTAATATACCTTTTACCCTTTATGAGTAAAGTTTTGCTGTCCTGGGAGATTTAACATGAGTCATGTGAAAAACCCCATGTTCTCAGACAGACAGAAATAGTCCTGTTGTACTTCTGGATGCATGGCCAGGCTCTCGTGTTTCAGACAGTGACTATCTGGTCTTAGAAAGACAGACCCAGGCCTGCATCTTTCTGAGGACCAAGCAAAGACCAGAGTTTCAAGTTTAAGTCTTATGGCTTACAGAGACAACAGTTAACTTCACGTTGTTTCCACAAGGCAAGTCATGGAGCCAGACTTGAGCTAAATTCACTGTGCAGGTTCCATCCAAACTGTATGTCAACGTAGAGCTTGTTTAAAACTATAGAGGTCCAGAAAATTCTCTGATATGCTCTTTGGGCCCTCACTGTCAGAGAGGAAGTAGGGCTGATACTATAGTGGTGCCATGAATTTTCTAGGCTTACATTGGCATTTCCCAGGCCCCAAAGACTTGGTGTTGCTTCTTGAAGTGTGCAGAGAGATTTTTCTCTCTTTTGTGGCCTCTAATAGCATTGTGAAAGGAAGGTTTTGCACCTGGCTCAGAAGAAGGCTGGGCAGGTTTAGGCTCACTGGTATTACTAGACTCAAGGAGAAACATATGCTCAAAAGTAGGGGTGTCTGGGGTGGGAAGGATATTGCTGGAATTTCACAAATGCTGTAGGACCAGGGAAGGACACCAGAAGAACTGGGCTGTGATTTAGGTTGCAGGTAAGGGAGTGAGGAATGGAACAGGGACTGACCTTATACAAGTGGCCAGCTTGTCATGCATTCATTTGTAAAAATTCATTCATTCATGCATTCACTCATTCATCAATTGGATTGCTATCAGGTATCAGGTATTGTGTCAGGTTTTGAGATATAGTAGTGAAGGAAACAAGTTCTCAGTCTTTCAGGAGCTTATAGTTCAGAGGGACTGATAAATAAATAGGCATAGGAATGAATTAATTAATTGGCATAGGAAATAAGTTGCCCAATAGAGGAAGTAGAGTCTCTGTGGGTTCAAACAGGAGTGTCAATGAACTGAGCCCAGTGGTAGGGGTAGGGAACGGGGGACCAGAGAGGGTTCTCAAAGGAAGTGATAGTGGAGATCTGCAGGATGAGCAGATATTTTCCATGACCCTCCCAGACGGAGGGAATGAGGGAAAGATGGAGGGAAGGAGTAAAATTTCAGGAAGAGAGACCAGTCCGTTATGAATCCTTAGGATGAGGAAAAAAAATGTATGTTCTTTAGTACGTTGGGGTCATGAAATCTGAGGGAGGAAAGTGACAGGGGATGTGCCTGGAAAGGGAGGCAGGGTTTCATAGGCCATGTTCACAAGTTTAAACTTTGTTCTTTGGGCAAAGGGGATTCACTAGAGGTACTAGGCAGAGAAGTAACTATGTCATATGTGTGTTTCAGAAAAGTCAGTTAGATGACTGTGTATAGGGTGGATTTATCTGGGCATCGACACAGACAGAAAGGTCAAATTCTTCTGTGTGTGGGCCAGGGTCACACATGGGACTACACAGGGCACTGGAGTTAAGTGAGGCAGTGAGTGGGGTGGGTGGAGGCCATCATACCTTCATTCTGTTAAGAGCAACATGGAATCAGTGACACCTCCTAAGATTATACAAGGCAGAGCTTTCTTTGTATTTTAAAAAGTTACCTCACGACCTGAAAGGGTCATCACTGTAGAAGGGGAGTCTGGCACCTGCAACAGCTGAAAGGAAATAGCAACTGATGGGGAAAAGCAGAATATGAGGGGTTTTAGAGCAGAATGCTGGAAGCAAGTAGCAGCTAAGGGCCTTTCCAACTCCTGGGCCTCTCTACCTTCTCCTCTTCCTGTCCCCCAACCTCGTGAGGATGAAAAGGGTCTCCTAGAGGGGCACCTGGGTGGCTCATTTAAGGGTCCGACTCTTGATCTTGGCTCAGATCATGATCTCACGGTTCATGAGGTCCAGCCCTGCACTGGGATCTGTGCTAGTAGCATGGAGCCTGCTTGGGATTCTCTCTCTCTCCTTCTCTCTCTCTGCCCCTCCCCTGCTCATGGTCTTTCCTGCCCCCCTCAAAATAAATAAACTTAAAAAAAAGAAAGAAAAGGGTATTCTAGAGACCTTTGGTCAAATTCCCTTGTATGGAGACTTCCCATACAATTCCTAGCTTCTTTCTTTATCTTGAGAAAAAGATGAAGTTAACAGCCATGATAATTAAGTGAGGAGTGCCACCTGAAATGTATGTATGCCACAGGTTGTCAGAGATGGAACATGCGCTAACTTGGAAATTTCTTCAGCGACCTCTCTCTGGGCCACACCTGTGCCAGCCCCATATGCAGTGCTGTTCCCCTGGAACAGAGAGGGCCCTGCTTTCTGGGCTTGCCTCAAATGAGGTGATGGACCTTGCCACAGGGAACCTTTTTTACTTCAGAAGAGGTTGTAAGCAAAGTCAGAACACCTCTCCTTAAAAGTGGTTGCTGAATTCCTTATTTATCCAGGACATTCTGTCCTACCAAAGTGTGTGCGTGTGTGTGTGATCTAGATCTGCTGAGACATTTAAGAAATAGTCTTAAAATCACAATGATGGATTCAGTATGTCTCTGTGAATTAAGTTCAGTGCACTTTTATGTTTGTTTGTTTTTTATTTTAAAATTTTTTTTTTCAATATATGAAGTTTATTGTCAAATTGGTTTCCATACAACATCCAGTGCTCATCCAAAAAGGTGCCCTCCTCAATACCCATCACCCACCCTGCCCTCCCTCCCACCCCTCATCAACCCTTAGTTTGTTCTCAGTTTTTAAGAGTCTCTTATGCTTTGTGTTTGTTTGTTTTTTTTTATGTCTAGTCTGGTCTGTCTCTTCGTGTTGTAAAATATTCACCCTACTGATTATTTTGAAAGAAGAAAACTGATGCCTGCCTCAGGGAAGAGAGCCACTCCTAAAAGTCTCCTTAGCTTCCCTTTTGAGGAAGGGAAGATACTTCTGTGGAAATAGTTTTAGGATGTGAAGGAAGCCTCTAGTCACATTGATGAAAAACCTGTGATTTTTCAGAGCACAGACCTAATGAAAGGTTTCTTTTTCTCAATGTGTGTGTCTATGTTAACATTCAGATTGACAATTATGTGTTACAAGCACCTATCTGATAAAGGGTTAGTATTCAAAATACGTAAAGTACTTAGGAACTTCAACACCCCAAAAATGAATAAGCCAATTAAAAATGGGCAGGAGACTTGAGTAGACATTTTTACAAAGAAGACATACAGATGGCCAATAGACATGTGAAAAGATGCTCAATGACATCGGTCATTATCAGGAAAATGCACGTCAAAACTACAGTGATTTAGCACCTCACACCTGTAAGAATGGCTAAAGTCAACAACTCAAGAAACAACAGGTGTTGCCAAGGATGCGGCAAAAGGGGAGCCCTCTTGCCCTGCTGGTGGGAATGCAAACTGGTGCAGCTACTCTGGAAAACAGTATGGAGGTTCCTGAAAAAGTTAAAAATGGGACTACCCTACGATCCAGCACTCACACTACTAGGTAGTGTATTCTTACCCAAAGAATACAAAGATACTAATTTGAAGGGATAAATGCACCCTGATGTTTATAGCAGCATTGTCTACAGTAGCCACAACATGGAAACAGTGCAAGCATCCGTTGACTGATGAATGGATAAAGAATATGTGGTGTATTTATGCAATAGAATATTACCCAGCCATAAAAAAAGAATGAAATCTTACTATTTGCAAAGACATGGATGGAGCTAGAGAGTATTATGCTAAGCCAAGTACTTCAGTCAAAGACAAATACCATATGACTCACTCATGTGGAATTTAAAGAAACAAAACAAATGAGCAAAGGGAAAAAAAAAAAAAGAGAGGCAAACCAAGAAATAGGCTCTTAACTGTAGAGAACAAATTATGGTTACCCGAGGGGAAGTGAGTTGGAGAGGTGGGTTAAATAGGTGATGGGGATTAAGGAGTGCACTTGTGATGAGCACCAGGTGTTGTATGGAATCAGTGAATCCCTAACTTGTACACCTGAAACCAATATTATACTGTATATTACTAAGTGGAATTTAAATAAAAACTTTTAAAAAAAATTTTTTTTTTCAACGTTTATTTATTTTTGGGACAGAGAGAGACAGAGCATGAACGGGGGAGGGACAGAGAGAGAGGGAGACACAGAATCGGAAACAGGCTCCAGGCTCTGAGCCATCAGCCCAGAGCCTGACGCGGGGCTCGAACTCACGGACCGTGAGATCGTGACCTGGCTGAAGTCAGACGCTTAACCGACTGCGCCACCCAGGCGCCCCTAAATAAAAACTTTTTTTTTTTTTTTTTTAATTTTTTTTTTTTCAACGTTTTTTTATTTATTTGTGGGACAGAGAGAGAGCATGAACGGGGGAGGGACAGAGAGAGAGGGAGACACAGAATCGGAAACAGGCTCCAGGCTCTGAGCCATCAGCCCAGAGCCTGACGCGGGGCTCGAACTCACGGACCGTGAGATCGTGACCTGGCTGAAGTCGGACGTTTAACCGACTGCGCCACCCAGGCGCCCCAATAAAAACTTTTAAAATATGTGTAACAACCAGAGTGCAAAAAGTACCCCTAATCATGGCAACACCCCTAATATCCTGTGGTTTGAAAGTAACGGAATTCCCTGAGTAGGGATATGCTGTTTATCTTCATTATTCATCACCGGATGGATACCATTTGTAATTTCCAAATAGCTACTGTTTTTAGAGCCTTCTTACTTTCCGTTTCTGAAGGTCCCTCATTACCAACTCCTTTGATCTTGGGAATCTTCTACAAACCACCTATTACCACAAAATGTTACTATAACAAAACATAACAGTATTCTCCATGGGATTTGTTGTCCCAGGATGTGACCTTCATTGCCTTTCCTTGCTTGTGGCTTAGGAAGCACAAGTGGACGCACTATCTTCCTAGCTTGTGGCTTAACTGAACTCAAATCTCCTCCTGCCGATCACCTCAAAGCTTTTGTCTAGAAATTAAGCTGGTGAAGTAACGGAAGCCTTTCCCCCATGATAGGCCTTTCCTTTGATACAAACTGAAAATGAGCTAAGATAACGTTAGAAGACTTGAAGTTTGCAGGTTTTAAGAATGATTTGGAGAATCAGGAATAAAAAGGGATTCCTACATGAGAATATGAAATGTGATTTCTCCCCAGATACCATGTAACAGGGATTAGAATTTAGGTTTACTCTATGGGAGAGCACAGTTTTACTTGACCACTTTGAAGTTCTAACACTCAGATGCTCTTTGGAAATCTATTTTAAAGTTCTAGCTGAATATCTGAGAATAAAATTGCCACTTGGTGGAACATAGAATGTGAAGGGGTAAAACAAAAGTCAGGCTGGGATGATCCTGCCGAACAGAAACTGCCCCCTCCGTGATCAGGCAGCGTGAATGGAAGTCAGACCGGGAAAGGACATAGAAGCCGAGGTGGTTTCATAGTGCCAACCACAAAGGGTCAGGTGCTAAAATAAGAGCTTCTCGTGAAAGCCCACACTGTAGGAATGGCAGGGCCACCAGTGTGGGAAGTCTCTTCGTTTCTCGTACACGGGCTGGAATTATGAAGATATTAAAAAAAATTTTTTTAATCTTTATTTCTGAGAGAGAAAGAGACAGCATATGAGCAGAAGAAGAGCAGAGAGAGGAGACACAGAATCTGAAGCAGGCTCCAGGCTCTGAGCCATCAGCACAGAGCCTGACACGGGGCTCGAACTCACAAACTGTGAGATCATGACCTGAGCTGAAGTTGGATGCTCAACCGACTGAGCCACCCAGGTGCCCCTGGAATTATGACGATATTACGACATAGGTTTTTCTCGGAAGGAGGTGGACTATGAAGTTCTTTAAATAGCATTTCCAGAGCTGATTACATATTCATGCTAACAAAGCCATATCCGTTCATCTAGGGACCTTTGAAAACAATAGAAGAATGTATATGCTGGTATCTGTCAGACCTGGGTTGGTATCTATTACTTCAGTAAATTACTTAACCCATATTATTTAATCTTAAGTAATAAGTAATTATTTAATGTCCTCATCTGGGAATTAGAGATGATAATAATAGGACTGGTGTGAATAATAAATGTGATCATGGATGTTGGCCCCTCTGGGCAGTACCTGGCAAACAGGAGGTGTCAAATAAATAGTAATCAGCAACCATTATTCGAATTATGAAGAACAGTGAGTCGTGGGCTTTTGGGGAGAGACATTTCTTATTATCTTTACTCACCTGCTAAGATCACTTGTGAAACCTTCAGAATTTGCTTTTTGCTAATTGTCTCCTATTGGTAATTCGTGCAGTGCCCTTCCCATACCTCTTACACGTTACCATTTTGTGCACTTGGCAGACTTCCAACTTGCCAGTGTCTGCCATTTTCTAGTCCAAGAGTTTCTCCTGACACTGTAGAAGTCTGCTCTGCTTGTCCAGATGGCAGGAGGAAATGAGGGGAATTAATAGTTCCTCAGGAGCAGCCCTCTACCAGTGATTGGTACATAAATGTCCCAGCTCCCTTGCCCTTTTGGTAGGACCATTGCATTTCTTAGAGTTTTTTCCATGGATTAGCCCTACTTTCCTACACTGTCACCTGGCTAATAACACACTTTTCAATGCTGGCCTTCTCTTCCCTATCTCTCTTTCTTACTTTCTTACTGGGATTTCTTCCATTTCTCAAATTAACTGTTGGAACCAGAATATTTTTTTTAAGTTTATTTATTTATTTTGAGGCAGATGGAGACAGCAAAAGGGGGAAAGGGACAGAGAGAGAGGGAGACAGAGAATCCCAAGCAGTCTCTGCACTGTTAGTACAGAGCCTGATGTGGGGCTCGAACTCATGAAACTGTGAGTTCAGGACCTGAGCTGAAACCAAGAGTCAGACGCTTAACCGACAGAGCCACCCAGGCACCCCGCAAGGAACCAGATTGTTTATTACTGGGTTTGGTTCTGGGGGAACCCATCCAAACTCATTTTCTTGAGATGAAAAGTTATCAAGTTGTCTTCTAGCAGAAGATATTAACTAAGAGAGAAACTGAAGTTTTCTTTATGGTTAACTCATAATTCACTACACACGTTATTTGCTTACAGTATTGTTTAAGTAATTATACAATATAGGAGTGATACAAAAAGCATAAGGACACAACTGATCTTATAATTGAATGCATTTACTTGAAGCATCTACGAATAGGCTTCAGTTATACAAAATGCTAAGGGAAAAGTAATCTAAAATAAAACAGTTTATGACTTAGGAATAATTAAAATATCGTTTGCAGTCATTGAGTCCTGCTGAATCTTTTGAGTGCACACAATAGTGGTTGGTGTCATGGGGAAACTAAATTAAGTTGAGAGTTATTGACTAAATTTAAAAGAATGGATATGGTTGGGGAATGGGTGGTCCTTCATATTTTTTTAGTTCTTATTTACAAAAAAATATATAATAAAAAGTGCTAATATCCACTCTTTCCGCATTGTTCTCTTTTTTGAGGAATGAAAGAGAAAAATGGAAACAAAGTGGAAGCTCTTTCTTAAAGTCATTTTATTGATATTCCTTTTTTTTAATGCTTATTTATTTATCTTGAGAGAGAACCAGAGAGTGTGAGTGGAGGAGGGACAGAGACAGACATGGAATCTGAAGCAGACTCTAGGCTCTGAGCTCTCAACACAGAGCCTGATGTGGGGCTTGAGCTCACGAATCCCGAGATATGACCTGAGCCGAAGTCAGACACTTAACCAACTGAGCCACCCAGGTGCACCACTTTATTGATATTCTTAAAGACAAGTTTAACTGAGGAATAATTATTGTATAACTTACAGGAGTAGCTTTATTTTGAATTTGGAACATAGCTTTATAAGGTAAATAAATAGAGGCAAAAGGAAGAGATTGAATAGGGCAGGAAGGCTAAGGGCAGAGCTGAAAGTCATGTAGTCATGTATGATCACAACTCAACATTGAACAGCTACTTTAATTCTTTTTTTTTTTTAATGTTTATTTATTTTGAGAGAGAGGAGGGGAGGAGCAGAGAGAGGGAGAGAGAGAATCTTGAGCAGGCTCCGTGCTGTCACTGCAGAGTCGGATGCAGGGCTTGATCTCATGAGCCATGAGATCATGACCTGAGTGGAAATCAAGAGTTGGATGCTTTAACCTATTGAGTCACCCAGGCTCCCCGCAACTACTTTAATTCTTTATCAGAAATACAAAATCCAGGCCAGAAGCACACAGTATTTATGATAAATGCTGATAACATATTATTATTATCAGACCTGTTTGCATTCTTTCTGATACAGATGATGTCTCAATTTCATTTCGCCTGAAACTTACTTTTCTAGTTTTATACATTGACTACATATTTGATTTTGAAAAGCTGTTCCAGCTGTGTTTCAGGTTGGCATGATGTGAAAAGTGTCCTTCTCTTACTAGTGACGCTTACTCACAGCTTGGGAAAAATACAGCTTGGACGACACAGTTGATTTTTGACTCCAATGACCAGGATGGTTCGAAAATATCAGTGGTTATAGAGTAGCAATTTTCAATCTTTTTTTTTTTTTTTTAGCTTGTGAGTCCTATTTTCTGATAGAATATTGTGTAGAACTCTGTACTCTAATCTATATTACGGGAATCCTGAGTCAATGTACAGGTAGTTGAAAATGTAACAAAGTATGCTCTCAGGACACTTTGTAATTATTATCTATCCAGAAGGTATAGTGGGAAAATTTCATTTCAAATTTGTACCACCAACAATATCTAACTACTGCTTGTCTTTCTTATCATAAACATCAAAAACAAGAAGGACACAAAATCTTTAATAAATACTAACAGATTTGTCAATCACATTTCCAGTGTTATCTGTTGGAAATTAATGTATCATGTATGACTAATAAGTGGTTGACTAATAAGTGATAAGCTTGTGTTCCAGGCAGATGAATCTGAATCTTACATGGTATATAAATGGGAGGAGCACAATATTATAGAAACTGGGTTATTGGTTTGAGAGAACCGAGTTCTCTTACCATATCAACCTTATGGAAGGTATAGTTTACTGTGAGAAGGTCAAAGGACATGTACATGGCAGATTAAGCCAGGAGATGTCAGGCCAGGGGATGTTTGAGGAACGACTACTCTCCATTGTCCTCTGTTCTGTCTGAGATCCTATATGATTTTGTGATCTCCCAACATGATTGCAAAATCTGCCATTAACCAACCAGGCTTGTAAATTGGCTTTAATAATTTCTTCTTATACTGTCTCACTGCACTGCCCACAAGCTACTGAATGAGACCATGTGTCATACATGTCCAATAGGGATGGCTTAGCACACAGGCCTTTCATGGATATGAGGCCCTTGTTATACATCTCTAGATATAAATGGAAGCCAGATACTAGCTTAAAAAAAAAAAAAAAGACCAGGGCCTTTTTGATACCCTTATTAATATATAACATAGTTAAATTTTTTAAAATTATTATTTATTTTTGAGAGAGAGAGAGAGAGAGAGAGAGAGAGAACCCAAGCCGGGGAGGGGCAGAGAGAGAGGGAGACACAGAATCCGAAGCAGGATCCAGGCTCTAAACTGTCAGCACAGAGCCTGATCAGGGCTCGAAGTCATGAAAGGTGTGATCATGACCTAAGCTGAAGTCAGATGCTTAACCAACTGAGACATCCAGGTGCCCCAATAAATATTTAAAGAAAATTCATTTGTATGCACAGATTTGGTAGGAATAGCTTTAAACTGAGGTTTGCACACAAGAATGAGTCAACCAGGCAGTATCTTGGAAGGGAGTTCACCAAAATGTGTTCAAATTTGATACATAGCGCCTATGAGTTAGTGATTCCTAGTATAGTCTCACAGTGTTAAAAATATACATTAAAAATAAAAAAAATTTGGACCAAATATCTGTACCTAACACCTGTAACATCTATGCAGACTTTTAGGGCTTCTAGAAACCCTTTTTAGATGCTTTAACGTAAATCCTAAAATGAGGTTTGGAGAACCTTGGAGAATTTGGATTATTGCCATTTTACATATGGAGAATAACAAACCAAACAAAATGAGCTAGGCCTCATTACATTGTAACTTAATGGCCGGACTGAAAAGCGGAGCTTAGGGTTTATGTGGTGAAGTTAAGAAATCTAATGAGTTAAACTTCAGGTAAGTACAGTTTAGCTCTAAATTTCCAGACTGGAGCTGTATTATTGAATTTGGTGTAAAAATTCATTTCATTCAAGTGGGAACTATTAGTTGCTCAAAAATCACAGTGGAATATAATTTCCTATTTGACTTTGCTCCAAATCCATGTCTGATGGCTTGGCAATGATAAAAAATTAAAGTGTAAAGATATGTGCAGGAATAATAATTAGGCTGTGAGGACAGAACTAGTAACAGGTAGGAATTGTAGGCTGCTGTCTTAGGCTATGAAGTCATCCGTAATCATCTTGCTAACAGTTTTGGAGCCATGATGTTGTGCTGAATGTCAAGTATTAACCGACTCAGTTTGTAGGTTGTGAAGTCTCTGTAGGAAGCAAAGTGTTGTTTGCTTTTCCCCTGAATTGTTGCTGAAGTACATTCCCAAAAGATTATCATTTTAAACGATCATCATTAAAAAAAGTCTTTTTCCTCTGAGAATAAAATTTGGAACATTCTACCCTAGACTGAAGGTTTGGGTGGCTTCCTGTATGTAAGCTCATGATCATGGGCAATTTTGAACTTTCCCCTCTCCTCATCACAGGAAGTCGGGAGGAGCCCAGACAAGGTGCTCATGGTGGAAATGCATGAGAAAGATTGGATAGTGGAGGAAAACATAGGAGTAGGTATTCACTAAAGCCATTTAATGTGCTCATTCAGAAGATAAATCTGAAGGATGTGAAAAGATCTAGAAATGGAAGACAACGCCAAAAGTAGAACTGGGGCAATATACATTCAGGTGCGCACGGAGCATGGAAGGGTCTGTGTTTGTATTTATTGGTTTTTGAGTGTGTGGCTTACTTGTTGTGGAGAGCAGGTGTGAACATAAGCTTTGTGTATGTGCAATACTCTTGTTTCCTCTTGCTGCAAATCCCTGGCCTCGGGTAGGATTAAATTCAGTAATGGTTAGTGGGTGTGACTCAACAAAGGAGCAGATCTCAAGAGGCAGTTCAGTTAAAGAACTTTATTCAGCAACTAATAATTGCATGAGAAGATAAGGCATGTTTTCAGCTGACACATACAAACAATGGAAACATTTTACACGAAAAACAGGCCATCTCTGCTACACATGTTTGCGCTCACTGGGATAGCAATCCCAGGAGAAAGAAAGTATTTTTCAGTTAGTTGGGTTGTTATCAAGTTCCTACCACTCTACTCCTGAAAGTACTTTTTTTTTTTTTCCCGTATGAATACTTGCAGACTTTGTAGAGTAGATATACAATGAGCTGGACCATGTATTCCCCGTAGGTAAAATAAATAGGAAGCTTAAGTACCTCTCATGGAACAGGACCCAAGTGCATTGTGAATGACCAAGCATTCGTTTTATTCCAAGGAGGGTGTTGGGTAAGTGCTTCTGGTTGTGGGCCAGATGTTGTTTGACAACCCAAGGTAGTGGCCACAGAGACCGGCCATGTCACCTCAGAAAGGGTGTGTTTGCCAACACCGTCACTCCTTCTGGGGGCCATCTTTCTCATCATTTGCCACACGTCTCCCACAAAGTTGTTTTAGATGACAGATGCTTCTCGCACAGAAGCTTTGAGTTAACTACCTTTCTAGAGATTTTATTCCACCTCAAGCTGGGATTACTGGAGTTGTTCGGCAAATGAGCAAGGACTGGACCAGCTGTTCTATTTCTCACACGCTGAGACCCTTCAACTTGTTGGATGCCTGGTACTATTTGTCAGCACAGGTGCTGCAGGTGGAAAGCTATTAAACTGTCATTTATGCTGCATTTATCTAGAGGCATGCAAGTCTCCTGGAGCTGGAAAGGGTTATGCTCTTAAGTGAGAGGATTCAAAGGAAGTTTACATCTTGGGGTGAGAAGCAGACATGTAGGCAAAGACCCTGTTTGCTGATAACGCCTCCTTGGTTTCTGGGCTCCTTCAGTACTTTGTCCTCCCGCTGCCCCTCCAGATGCTGCTGTGCTGGATTCATTACTGGATTAACCCTCCTTTTCATTTTCATGTGAGTAATAAACACTGGTCTCATTGGTGTGCTGCTGACTTTGCACTTGTTTTGAATTTGCTAGCTGGCTGCAGTTTATCCTTCAAGGCATATATGAAATTATCTTTTTTTTTTTTTTTGATGCAGTGTGAAGAAAAGTGATTAGAGATGGTCTCAAAGACTAGACCACTACACGAATGGATGACCCCCCCCCAAAAAAAAACAAAAACAAAAACAAAAACAACATCTCAAAGAGAAGAAGGTGGGATAAATACTTCCTGGCAGGGTAGGGCAGGTCTAATGTGGGTGTGCTTGGGAGACAAATATGGAAATCCTTTAGCCTTCCTATTAGAGACTGGGAGGTAAAAGGACATCTTTCAAGTTCTGTTAATTTGTTTAAGAAATGACCTCATCCTTGCATCTGAATGTGTCTGGATGCAAGTCCCAGTTGAATGGAACCCGTTGGACTCCTGATGTTATGGTGGAGCACTGCTATACCTCCTTAGTGAGATGCCTGAATAAGGTGGGTCTTTTTCTTTTCTTTTCTTTTTTAATTTATGTATTTATTTTGAGAGAGAGAGACTGAGAGAGAGAGAGACAGAGAGAATGTGCTCATGAGCAGGGGAAGGGCAGAGGGAGAGAGAGAGAATCCCAGGTGGCCCAAGGCAGGTCTTTTAATTTACTCTGTTTCCTTTGGAAAGGAGGTTAAAAGAGTAGCTTTGTATCTTAGGGAATCTATGGCATGTCAGTGCATCTTGCAGTGATATTCCTTCTACTCCATTTTTTTCCCTACCACCTCCTTCTCAGAATATACAGAAGATAGAGGTTTCCTAGTCTCCTTTTGCCGTTGGCTTTTTTTTTTTTTTTTAGTTTATTTTTTGAGAGAGAGAGACAGAGAGAGCAGGGCAGAGAGAGAGAGAGAGAGAGAGAGAATCCCAAGTAGACTCTGCACTGTCAGCGTGGAGCCCGAGATAAGGCAGAGCCCAGCATGAGGCTGGAACCCACCAACTGTGCAATCATGACCTGAGCCAAAACCAAGAGTCTGACGCTTAACCAACTGAACCACCCAGGCACCCCACCACTGGGTTTTAAAACACTTACCGTGTCCCTTGCCCTATGCCAAGCATGCAGCCTTCATTACCTCTTGTAATACCCCAATGAGCAGCAGAGGTAAACATTGTCAACATTGTGTTACAGACAGAAAACTGAGGTGTAGAGGGGTAAAAAAAACTCAGTAAGGCCATGTAAATAGAAAGTGATACAGACCCATGCCTCATTACAAAAGCCAGAAGCCACCCGTCCACCACTTGACTGATCTGCATTAATGCTGAATCCAGGCTTTTTTAAAAGAGGTTTGGAGAGGGCTGCCTGGGTGGCTCACTTGGTTAAGTGTCAGACTCTTGACCTGGGCTCAGGTCATGATCTCATGGTTTGTGGGTTTGAGTCCTGCATTGGGCTCTGTGTTGACAATGAGAAGCTTGCTTGAGATCCTCTCTCTCCCTCTCTCTGCCACTCTCACGTTCTCTCTCTCTCTCTCAAAATAAGTATATAAACTTCATTTAAAAAAAAGTTTGGAGAAAGAGAGACCAAGTCCTTGACTTGTGTTGAAAAGGAATTACACAGACCTGAATCTCAAAATACTTTTAGATTAATAAAACAAGAAACAATGAGAAGTCCACGTATTTTCAGGGCTCAGAACAGTTGATATTCCCCTTGTCTTGTATCCATTTTATCAAGTATGAATTGATTACATTTCAATTAAAAAAAAAAAACACTGAAACATAAAGCGGGACAATTTAAAGTCATCTTTTTGAGATTTGACAGTCAGCATTTTACTTCCCTTTGTTGCTATGTCATAAGGCCAAATATAGATCTGATTACAAAATGTGGTTTTATTCCTCTCCATGTTCTAGACAGACAGTGTGTTAAGCTGTAGTGACCTCTACTCAAAAGAGACGTGGTTGGCGAGTCATGGAATGTGGGCAATTACTCACCCAGCAAGCACTGCTTCTGTGGATTGATAGACATCTTTAGCTAAAACATAGCAGTCATCTAGGAGAACTTAGCAAGGTTGAATGTTGAGAAACAATAGTTGCGTGGGTCTTGTGGGTTGTGGTCGTGAAATCAGTCATCATTATGCAGGTTGGAGTTTGTCAAAACCTCAAACACAGAAATGGCGCCATAGCTTTCTGAACTGGAATGTGGCTTTGAGAGAGTGAATGTTCAGCAACTAGAGGCCAAGAAGAGTTCCATTTTAAAGAGGAAAAACCCATAGGTCAATTACATATTGCCCACCTGGCCAGGTCTTTGCCTCTGATGCTTGGCATGTTTTTGGACTCAATACCCCCTTTTGGCATGTGCTTTAAGCATGTGGGCAGGTGTTTGGGTACCACTCATCAAGGGGGGGCTGCTGTTGGCTGCTGGCACTGAACAGCACCTCCTCATGTATCTTCCTGCCCCTCTTACCCTGCACGAGAGGTCACAGCTCTATCTTCTTCCTTCACTGCTAACCTCAGTCATGACTGGGGGCTGTATCCTCTGGTGCCACCATTAATTTGGGAGCTTTGCATCTTCTTTTGAAGCTGGTTGTTTCAAGATTTGAAAATGTATATACTTAAACCTTGCCAAAAGCTTACTTGGCACAATGGTTCTTGCAAATTCTTCTTCACGTTTGAAACCAAAAAAAAAAAAAAAAAAAAAAAAAAAAAAAAAAAAAATTCTGAGCCAGTTCTTCTTATTTTGTTGTGATTTTCTTTTATGTTTTGTGAATTTCCTATTAATTCTCAATCCATTCAAGTATCAAATTTGGTATGTCCTGTATCCACCGTTAGCTTTACATTCCTCGTTATCCACTGATATTTAAATTCCTGTAAGCATGTTTTTTTAAATTAATTTTTTTGAAGTTTATTTATTTATTTTGAGAGAGAGATAGAGAGCGCATGCATGAACATGGCAGAGAGAGGGAGAGAGAGGATCCCAAGCAGGCTCCACACTGTCAGTGAGCCCCACACAGGGCTTGAACTCATGAGCCAAAATTGGACCCTTAACAAACTGAGCCACCCAGGCGCCCCTCCTGTAAGCATGTTTAATGGTGGTGCTGGCCCATGCCCTGCAAGTGTGAAGTTCTCTGAGACCTGTGAAGCAGGGGATGTGAAAAATTCAATCAGTATTTTTGCTTTTTCAGAAGAGGTGGGGCCAGAACTTCCAAGAGTCTGAAACTTGTAAAATCATTGCTATCCACAGCTGCAAGGTTGTTAAGCATCCATGAGGCATTTCAGGAGGAGATCCTTTAATTTTTCTGGTATCACATTCCGTGTCTGATAAACAATCCCTAGTGCTTACACATTTGTCCTGTCAAGAGTCTGAAGATGTCATTTTGACATACTACACCAGTTGACTTTATCTTTCCTGTTACAATAAGTAGTCTGGAGTCCATGATAAGTAGCCTGGTACATCACGTTCGAGAATCATCAGGTTCACTAAGACCCTTTTGGCCTGAAATGTTTTCACTAGTTCCACTCACCTCATTGTGCTCAACCAGCCCTTTTAAGTTTTATTTCTTGTTTCCACTGATTGCCCCCTTAAGTCAGAGGCCCTATGATTGGCCGTTTCAGAGCAGATGCTCTCAGAGTTCACCTTGATGGATCACAGATTTGTATGTCTACCAAATGAAGTGGGAAGATACTGTGAAAAGGAAATATGTTAAGTCTATCTGTCTGACATATCATGAGACTCACTTGGCATATGGGCCAATATGCATTCATGATTCTCATTGCCTTGTCTTTAAAGAAATATTTTTAAAATTGTGGTAAAATTTACATAAGATTGTTGACAGTTTTAACAATTTTGTAAATAGGTATATAGTTCAGTGGTATTCACATTGATGTGCAATGTGGAATTGTTGCAATATGAAAACCCTGTTCCCATCAGTCCTTGGCAATGACCATTCTACTTTCTGTCTCTATGAATTTGAGCACGTTAGGTATCTCATATAAGTGGACTCATACAACATTAGTTGTTTGATTCTGTCTTATTTGCTTAATGTCTTCAAGATTCATCCATAGCATGGGTCAAAATTTCCTTCTTTCTTAAGACTGAATAATATTCCATGGTATGTATATACCACATTGTGTTTGTCCATTCATCCATTGATGGACACCTGGTTGCTTCTACCTTTTGAGCAAAGCTGCCTATGAATGGGGGAGGGCAGATACTTTTTCAAGTCCTTGCGTTCAATTCTTTTAGGTGTGTATTCCAAAATTAAATTGTTGGATTTTATGGTAATTCTATTTTTAATTTTTCAAGGGACTGCCATACTGTTTTCCTCAGTGGCTGCAACATTTTACATCCCACCAGCAGTGTTTAAGAGTTCCAGTTTATCCACATATTTACCAACACCTATTTTTTGTGTTTTTTAAAATGTTTATGTATTCATTTTGAGAGAGGTGGGGGGAAGGACAGCGAAAGGGGGAGAGAGAGAATCCCAGGCAGGCTCTGTGCTGACATTGTGGGGCTCGAACTCACCACTGTGGGATCATGACCTGAATCACTATCAAGAGTCAGACGCTTAACCAACTGAGTCACCCAGGTGCACCCCCCCCTTTTTTAAATTTTTTATAACAACCATTCTAATAGATATAAAATAGTATCTTGTGGTTTTGATTTGCATATTTCTAACAGTGATATTGAATCTCTTTTCATGTACTTATTGACTATTAGTGTACTTTCTTTGGAGAAATGTCTGTTCTTTCACTCACTTTTTCATTGGGCTTTTTGTTGTTGTTGTTGAGTTAAGGAGTTATTTATATATTCTGGATATTAACCACTTCTCATATGTACAAATTACATCTATTTTCTTCCATTCCATGGGTTACCTTTTCACTCTCTTGATAGTGTCCTTTGATGCGCTAGTCTTTAATTTTGCTATTGTCCAAGTTATCTATGTTTGGCTGCCTCTCCAGTCTTTGTATTTTTAGATTAAATTTCTTCACAGTGTTCTTATCTTGATGGAATAATGTTGGTTACTTTATTCTTTCCACAAGCTTCCTGTTATTAGACCTTTAATTAACCTCCCTGCTAAATGTGCTTTGAACTCCCACAGACATGAAAGTCCAGCCTGGAATATTCCTCCATAGGGAGGGTAAGCAAACAGGCTATGAGGCTAAGGAGTCTTATAGCTCCATGCTGACTTTTACTATGCTTTCCCACAAATTGGAATTCTGTTCTAAACAACATTTTATTTGGTTTGCTTGATACCCTCAGAATTCCATCTCCCTTTCCACCGCTTTCTTCACTTTTCGTTGGTGCTTATATTTTCTATTTGTGCAGTTAGTTTTATCTCTGTTGCTGTCATCTGAAAAATTAATGAGCATACTAGATACCCTTATCTAGGTCAGGGTTGTTTTCAACTTCCTTCCTGAAAGCAATTGAACCCCCTTTGCAAACAAAACCTTAAGTGGATTCTCAGCACAGCCGATAAGAGCAGAGCTGCTCTGTTTGGAGCAGGGATAAAGAGGTTTGGTTTGATGCTTTCCCCCCTCCAGCTCCTGAAGCTTTTCTCTGAACCTAGATGGAAGCTTTGTGGAGTCTGCTCAAGAAAGGAAAGCTTGCTGGGGCGCCAGGGTGGCTCAGTCGGTTGAGCCGCCGACTTTGGCTCAGGTCACGATCTCGCGGTCCGTGAGTTCGAGCCCTGCGTCGGGCTCTGTGCTGACAGCTCGGAGCCTGGAGCCTGTTTCAGATTCTGTGTCTTCCTCTCTCTGACCCTCCCCCGTTCATGCTCTGTCTCTCTCTGTCTCAAAAATAAATAAACGTTAAAAAAAAGAAAAAAAAAAAGGAAAAGAAAGGAAAGCTTGCTGATGGAACAGGAAATACAACATGATCATTTGTGCCCCTCTTCCCCAATCCTTCTTACATCAAAGCAATTCAGCTCTTGTATGTTAAGTGTATTTAGGAGTTCATGACATGTTCAACTTAAGCATCAGGGTTCTTTGCCTGAAATGGCTATTGAGAGATCCCCAGTCCAGCTTACTGGCCCGATGATAAGCCGCGTGGAGCTGAGGACTTGTAACCATGATATGTCTCTTGTGGATACTGACCCAGTTTATCGCTGACTACTTCCCATAGGAAAGATTTGAAAGAGAGTCACCTGGTAAGGAGGGTAGCTACTGAGATACAGGAAACTTAATTTTGATCCACAGAAATTTTAAACTGGAAAGGAGCTCAGAGATCACTAGCCCACAGGCTAGTGTTTGGTTTGCATAGCATTTAAAAAATTAATTGCCAATGTTAAAACATGAGAAACATTTGTATAAAAATCTCAATTCTAGCTTCTCTTGGAAAAAATGTAAGATCTGGCAGCACTGGGCCCATGGTCCTATACACAGTAAAGAACAACTAGGAGGGCTTTTAAAAAATTCCCAGTATCCACTCTGCATCCTAGGCAGATTAAATGATATTCTCTGAGGTTAATATCCAGATACAAGCATATGTTTAAAAAATTGTGATAAACCACATGATTTTAAAGTTACCACCTTATTCATTTTTTTGAAGTAGGCTTCACACCCAGCACAGAGCCCAACACCGGGCTTGAACTCACAACTCTGAGATTAAGATCTGAGCTAAGATCAAGAGTTGGATGCTTAACTGGCTGAGCCACCAGATGCCGCCCCCCCCCCCCCCGACATCTTATTCATTTTCAAGTGTACAGTTCACTGTTGTTAAATGTATCACTTTGTCGTGTAACAGATCTCTGGAACTTCTTTGTGTTTCAAAACTGAAACTCTATACACATGTAATAGGATTTTCTTATCTTTTTTTAAGGCTGTTTAAGATTTCTTTGTATGTATGTACTGCATTTCTTTACACATTCATCTGTCAGTGGATATTCAATGGGTTGCTTGTATTCTGGGTTATTGTGAACAATGCCACTATGAACATGGGTGTACAAATACCTCTTTGAGATCCTAGTTTGAACTCTTTTAGATATCATATGGTGATTTTAATTTTGTTTTTTAAAGGACCCTACACGGTGTTTTCCATAATGGCTGCACCATTTTATATTCCCACCAAGAATGCATGAGCATTGCAGATTCTCAGTGTCTTGGCCAATATTTACTGTTTAGTGTTATTTTGGTAGTAGCCAACCCAATGGGTGTGAAATGATATCTCACTGTGGTCTTGATTTGCATTTCTTCTGCGGTTAGGGATGTTGAGCATCTTTTCAGACTTGTTAGCCATTTGTATATCTTTTTTGGAGAATTGTCTCTTCAATTCCTTTGCCCATTTTTTAACTGGTTATTTTTCTCTTTGTTGTTGCATTATAGAAGTTGCCTTTTCTTTGGCTGTACAGAAAATTTTAAGTTTGATGTAGTTTAATTTCTCTATTTTTGGGTGTTGTCTGCATTTTTGGTGCCATATCCAAGAAATGTCAATTTTGCAAAGCTTTTCAAAAAAATCAAGGCCAGGGGTGCCTGGATGGCTCAGTTCATTAAGAATCCGACTTGGACTCAGGTCATGAATCGTTGTTGGTGAGTTCAAGCCCCATGTGGGGTTCTGTGCTGACCACTCAGAGCCTGGAGCCTGCTTCGGATCCTGTGTCTCCCTTTCTTTCTATGTCCCTCCTCCGCTAGTGCTCTATCTCTCTCTGTCTCTCAAAAATGAATAAACGTTAAAAAAATTTTTTTAAAGAAAGCAAGATTTACTTTTGTTGTTGTTGTTGTTTATTCCTATTGTTTTCCTGGTTTCTACTTTGTTTATCTCTAATATTTCTTATTTCTTTCCTTCTGCTCACTTGTGGCTTAATTTATTTTACTTTTTCCAGTTCCTTGGGGATATAAAGTTAGGTTGCTTGACATACATTTTTTTCTTATTTTTAAAAAATGTTTATTTTTGAAGGAGAGAGAGCATGCAAATGGAGAAGGGAAGAGAGAGAGGGAGACACAGAATCTGAAGCAAGCTTCAGGCTCTCAGCAGTCAGCACAGAGCCTGACATGGGGTTTGAACTCACCAGCATTGAGATCATGACCTGAGCCAAGGTCAGACGTTTAACCCACTGAACCACCCAGGCACCCCTTTCTTTTTTTAATGTAAATGTTCCCTGCTCTGTACTTCCTTCTTAGTATTGCTTTCATTGTGTTATATAAGTTCATTGTGTTTGCATTTGTCTCCAGATACTCTCTGAATTCCCTTGTGATTTCTTCTTTGACCTATTGGTTATTTAAGAATGGGTGGTCCAATTTCCATATATATTTGATATATTTTCATTTTCCTGTTTTCCCTCTACCTTAGATTTCTACTTTTGTTCCATTCTGGTCAGAAAAGATGCTTCGTATGGTTTCAGTTTTCCTAAATGTGTTAAAACTTGTTTTGTGACCTAACATGTCATTTATCCTTGAGAATGTTACATGAACACTTGATAAGAATGTGCCTTTGTTGCTGAATTTAGTGTTCCGTATGTGCTTGTACAGTGTTGTCCTCCAGTATTGTTCAACCCTTCTATTTCCTTATTGATCTACTGTCTTGTTGAAAATGATGTATTGAAGTCTTCAATTAATGTGTGGCTATCCATTTTCCCCTTCTGTTCTGTCAATGTCTGCTTCATGTATTTCTTTCCTCCTACCATCCCCTCCCTCCTTTCTTCCTTTCTTCCTTCTAGAGAGAGGGGTTAAACACAGCAAGAACACTGATTTTTAGCTCTGCAGTGTGGCTGAAGCGATAAATGTCTTCCTAACTTAGATGATGTTTTGAAAGTGGACTCAGCCTCTTTCAACTGTCCCCTTTGAAAAGCACATGGAAGTTGGGATTCCTGCTGTAGGGCTGTAGAGTATCACTAATTTTCTGACTTTAAAGACTGTCTGCTAGTATTGGGCAGATTGTAGGCAGATCATCTGCACTGACATCCGTCCATGTCAATTCATTAGGAGAGATCTAGGTTAGCCAATATTTATTTTTCCTGGCTAGCTCAAGAGCCTTCTGTAACAGAAGACCAGAGACCCCTCAGACAAGCAAACTGAAGTTGGGTTTATTATAAGACTATATATTGTAAGAATGAGAAAGATATTTGAGTTCTAGAACATCTTTAGGGACCGGCTGCTCTTCATGGCCAAGTTGGCAGGACTGATTTTCTCAGAAAAGGACAGAAGGGAGAGGTATAGTGGATGAGCTGCAGGATGCTTCAAGACTTATCCAGTCCAGATTTACATGGAAGCAAATCAGATGTTTTTAGCATTTTAACAAAACTGTGTCAGTTTCTTTTTTGTTTCAGTGTTGTTTAAAAACTTGTTTTAGCCTCTATTTTGCATTGTTTACATTATATAATCATCTCACTTTGCAACAAACTATGTCTTTTAAAACCCTTTAATGAGTTTTTTTTATAACAAGATAAAATATAAAATTAACTGGGATATGAGAGATAGTTGATGATTAAGAAGAAAAAGTTCCAGGGGTGCCTGGGTGGCTCAGTTGGTTGAGGGTCTGGCTCTGGCTTAGGTCAAGATCTTATGGTTTGTGAGTTCGAGCCCTATGTCGGGCTCTGAGCCTGTTTTGGATTCTGTGTCTCCCTCTCTCTCTGCTCCTCCCCTGCTCGTGCTCTGTCTGTCTCTCTCAAAAATACATAAACATTAAAAAAAATTTTAAAAAAGAAGAAGAAAAAGTTCCATTGCTAAAATTTATGATGTTATTTAGTGTGATTACTTATTATAAAAAAGTGAATATGACTTTAGGATTTAGTGTTAACTATGCCTGTTAACTTAAAAATTATTACAAATTCAGTAAATTATTTAATTTAGTAAATTGCATCAGCCATTAGAATGATTTCTCGGGTGTCTGGGTGGCTCAGTTTGTTAAGCATCCGACTTCGGCTCAGGTCATGATCTCACAGTTTGTGAGTTTGAGCCCCTTGCTGGGTTCTGTTCTGACAGCTCAGAGCCTGGAGCCTGCTTCTGATTCTGTCTCCCTCTCTCTCTACCCCTGCCCTGTTGATGCTCTGTCTCTCTTTCTCTCTCAAAAATAAATAAACATTTTAAAAAAAGAATTATTTCTTAGACATTCTTGTAAAAATTAAAGTTGGGTATTGTAAGTGAAAATAGAAATTATTTTTATGGTATCTATACACATGTATCCTGGAGTGAGGCTTGGAAATCCTGCCAAAAAGGGCCATATTTTGTACTTTCAATGAACTTTTGTGGTATCATGTCTACTTGTGTAATTTAAAATCAAGTTCAGGTTTGGGTATTTTAATATATATCTGTGAAATCTATTGTTTTTCATGTGAGACTTCATAACTATATTCGATGAGTATATTTCTTTTATGCTTTTATTTCTTTAATGCTCAATTTTGCATGTGTATTTGCCTTTATATACCTATTTCACAATCGTAAAAATCAAGTCACCTCCTCAGGTTGGAATATTCTGTGTAGTCATATGGATTGCTTTAAATTAGTTTTAGGGGTGCCTGGGTGGCTCAGTTGGTTAAGTGGGCTCTGTGCTGACAGCTCAGAGCCTGGAGCCTGTTTCTGATTCTGTGTCTCCCTCTCTCTTCCCCTCCCCCATTTGTACTCTGTCTGCCTCTCTCTCTCAAAAATAAATAAACATTAAAAAAATGAAGAACAGAGGTTTGGGGGCACCTGGGTGGCTCAGTTGGTTAAGTGTCTGATTTCGGCTGAGGTCATGATCTCACGGTTCGTGGGTTGGAGCCCCACGTCAGGCTTTGTGCTGACAGCTCAGAGCCTGGAACCTGTTTCAGATTCTGTGTCTCCTTCCCTCTCTGCCTCTCTCCCCCCTCCTCTCAAAAATAAATGAACATTTAAATTAGTTTTAGCAATCAAAGGGATATTTTGAGTTTTCATTCAATGCCTTCACTTCTTCCCTGTGATACATACTTTTAAAAATTTCTCCTCTATCTATTGTGAAACTCCTAAAATAGTAGGCAAGAAGATGGACAAAGCAAGTTTTAAGGTATTGTTTTCCTTCACCTCAGTTTTGGCCCACACTGTTCTCTCAACTCTGATTATTCATGAATTTGTTAATGGGTGTGTTTTGAATTTTCTCTAGCTTTCTCTTGCTATTCTGTTTGCCATCTTCCTTTGGCCTTTGTAATCCTTAGTTCTTCAGGAACCATGGAATTGTTTCTTCTGCCTGCCTTGCTCACAGCTGACTCTGCTCTAACAATCAGTCAGAGCATGCGTGATTTAGTGTTCTTTTTCTTCTGTGCCCAGCTCTGTGATCTGATGTGACAGAACTGGCCTTCTAGGGCTCCATTAGGTAGGGCACACTGACCACACAAGTGATGCTTTTTAAATACTGAGTGTGTCACCCACATGAGGTTATTAGTGGCCTGAGGGAGTTTTCTTACTATGTCATTTTATGCACTTGGGGCACCTGCACACCAGGGAGAACTTTATCCCAATGGATCAACACTTGTTTATAAGATTATGGTGATGATGACCATAAGTAATACAAATTAGGAAAAAGTTAGTCTGCTGTCCTTTCTTCCCATGCCTGTTCCCCCAATCCAGTGGGGTTTGGCTCATGACGGTGCTTCGTCAAGGTCTATCTTTTCCTCATACCCATCTTCTGGACACCAGGGCAGTTCTGGGACTCCTAGTCACTCTTTTTTTTTTTTTTTTAATGTTTATTTATTCTTGAGAGAGAGAGCAGGGGAGGGGCAGAGAGAGATAGGGACAGAGGATCCAAAGCAAGCCCTAGGCTCTAAGCTTCAACACAGACCCTGATGTGGGGCTCGAACTCATGAACTGTGACATCATGACCTAACCAGAGGTCAGATGCTTACCTGTCTGAGCCATCCATGCACCCACCCCCACCTCCAGTCACTTCTGATCCATAGTTCTTAAACTTTTTAAGGTTATTAACCCCATTGAGGATCTAAAGAAAGATGTGGATTCTGTCTCAGGGAAGTAAAAAGTACATAGAACACTTTAGAAATAATTAGTGTCTTCATAGATGTCCCTGAAGTTCATCTTAGGGTTCTCTAAGGAGATCTGACCTTTGGTGTTTGATTACCATACTGAGCATTATGGGAAGCACGATACCTGAGTCATCTTAATTAATGCCTGCAATGACCTGTTGAGACTTTAAGATGAGGAAATGGAATCCTAGAAAGACTGCATAGCTAGGTTACACAGGAGGTAGGGAGAGGAGCCTAGAACCTGGGACTAGAACCTAGGCAGTCTGATGCAGAGCTGGAGATCCAGGGACTCCGTTTGGAGAACCCTTGCTTTGAAGAATGTGGTTTAGTTCTAGGCTGGATTTTAATCTGAGGAAGCTTCAGGAATTTTGGACAATTATGAGGGTTCTGAATTACTAAGGTATCCAAGGGTGTGCTCCATAGGTTAGCACTTTTTTTTTTTAATGTTTATTCATTTTTGAGACAGAGAGAGACACAGCATGAGCAGGGAAGGGGCAGAGAGAGAGGGAGACACAGAATGTGAAGCAGGCTCCAGGCTCTGAGCTGTCAGCACAGAGCCCGACGCGGGGCTCAAACTCACGGACTGTGAGATTGTGACCTGAGCCGAAGTTGGACGCTTAACCGACTGTGCCACCCAGGCGCCCCTAGGTTAGCACTTTTGATAGCACCCGGGAGTTTGTTAGAAATACAAAATGTCAGATCTCAACCAAGCTCTCAACCAAGAACTACAGAGTTTTAATAAGATCCTCTAGAAGATTTGTATGCACATTAAGATTTGAGAAGCATTGGCTTAGATCGCTCAGCATTAGCAACTTAGACACCCTGTGAAACCGTTTTGATCTTAAAATTGAACATTTGGTAGTTTGGTAACAGAGCTGATGGTCCCTAATGGTATGAATGGGAGTGATGGTGGTGTTGGGGAGAAGGTGATATAGAGAGAAACATGAAGTCAGCGTGACATGTATACCTGTGAGAACAATGTGTTGGTGCCTAGTAGGAACCCCTGCTCTGATGTAACTGTATGGTCTATTAAGAATGTTCCTTTAAAATGATAGCATTCTCGGGGCGCCTGGGTGGCGCAGTCGGTTGAGCGTCCGACTTCAGCCAGGTCACGATCTCGCGGTCCGTGAGTTCGAGCCCCGCGTCAGGCTCTGGGCTGATGGCTCGGAGCCTGGAGCCTATTTCCGATTCTGTGTCTCCCTCTCTCTCTGCCCCTCCCCCGTTCATGCTCTGTCTCTCTCTGTCCCAAAAATAAAAAAAAATAAAATAAAATAAAATAAAATGATAGCATTCTAGAATTGAGACACAGATTTCCGAAAATGCCTTTCTCACTTGTTAGCCGCATGCCTTCCAGCAGCACAGGATGATTTTGGGTAGTACTTGGCTGTGGATAGCCATATAAGTTTCAGAAAGGAAAGCTTTAATCTCCCCTGAATATTTCCTGCTATGGTAGGTCTTTACAAGACAGTGGGGATGTGTCACCCTTGGTGAGTGGTGTCCTCTGAGCGGATTGCGGATTGCCTGCTGTGTCCGTTTCTTGCTTTACGACCTGATCTCTGACCTCCAGATGTCAGCTATTCTTTTAGATTCCCATTTAGCTTGGATGCCAAGTGCCTTTCCCTGTACTCCATTTCCCTCTTGAATTGTTAGCATCTTCACCTGGGTTTTGCAAATAACCCCTTTCTTGTTTTTGAACTGTAGTAAATTGGGCTGCCCATGGCTACGTGATGGTATACCCTAAGCTGGGGCTTTTACTAAGCAGTAGTTCTTTTCCCTCAGCTGTCTTTTCATTTAGGCAGGACCGTCTTTTGTCATCGAGAGCAGTCATGATGAAATCACAGGATCACACACAAAAAAAAGGACCTTTAAAATCCTTTTAGGTACATTCTGGAATGTAAGACATTCTGTAGCAGAGAGGGATAAAATGAGTTAAAAGGCCCTCACAGACATGCTATTTCCATGAGAATAGCAGAGGTTTTGTAGCTAATTTAATAGGTTCCGGGATAGGTATTGGACTTTGGTGATGATGAGTGGAGACATTGTTATTTGAATGTTAAGAGAGCTACGTGTGCTTTTCCATCTCTGAGCAGGGAGCATGAAATCTATTTAGAGATGTAACCATCAGCCAAAATTGAAGAGTCTTTTAAAACAAGCAAAAAAGGCACTGCTAATAATTTTGGTTCCTGCACCAAGAGTGCTCTATAAACGTGGTGCTAAAAATTCCCCTCTTAAAAAAAAAATCTTATTTCATTATACTTTAAAGGACGGTTCAACTTCTTCAAATGATAAAGGACAAACTGTTTCAGAATGTTTAATATGGGAATCTGTATTTGAGTTAACTAAAATAACCATGCGAGATTGAAATTATAGACATTTATAGGATTACCCCTGAGACATATTGGTATTTAGCAAGAGAAGAGTATCACCCAAGATGCAGGGAAACGCACATCTTTAACTTTAGACAAATGCATATACCATTTAATAATCTGGCTGCTACCAGCCCTGAGAATTTTGCTTTTCCTTTAATCACTCATTTGAAACAAGTGGATGAGTGACTGAAAGAGTAAACAATATGTAAACTCTTGAGCTGGAGGAATATTTCAGAGTGACGTGTAGATACCCATTCACGTGTAGATTAATTTTTTATCAACCATTGTCCAAAAGTCAGAGTAAGCAGCTGCTTGCCTTAGGAATAGAGCAATTACTGCCAACCTTGGAAGGGTCGCTCTGACAACCACTTTGAAAAGATTGCTCAGTGCAAGAGTCTGAATTGCAAGTTTACGGACTATACCTGGGAATGTTTCTTCATAGGGACGTACCTTACTTAATTCAACAGAATTAAATTCATTCATACTCTGTGGAGTTCCAAAGAAGACTCAAGAGCCAGTGGGGATCTAGCCACGATAGATACTACTTTCCTAAAATTGAAGATAATCCATAGTTGCCTCAAGAGACGAAGGGCATCAGTTAGTGGGCTCATTTGTTTGTCCTCTGCGGACATTTTACTAGTGATCACCAAAATCGTTCAGATTTCGATCAGCAGTGTTCTTCTTCCACAAGGCGAAAGGAGTCCAGACAGTAGTTCAACATTTCTTGGCACTTGTGAAAAATGTAGTAATCAGAGTAATTGTCAAGGGCCTTAATTACAGCTCCAGGCGTGACTTTTTTGCGTATGCATTTTATTCTCAGTGGTATAATTTGTAAGGAAAGATTAGAGTAAGTGGATTAGCATTTGGACTATTAATTAAAAAGAAAGAGAAGATCTTGCCAGTGAATCAAATAAAGTGTTTATTTAGTTTATTTGCTCTTTTTTGCTTGTCTCTTAGGCTATGGGCAGCACACCCACCCCCAGGATATCCTTTTTTATCCATCCCTTTAGATCCCTGAGAAGCCTCTACTGATGGAGGATCTGACAAATACTGATTGTGTCTCTGCATGCATTTCTGGGTACTTTGTTGCAAAGACCACAAAAACCATTTTTGCTGGTGACATTCTGAAGGGAATGCCATGAAAATAAAATATCTCTGATGTTGCTCATGTTGATCTGTCAGTGGCCTTGAAATTGGGAAAAATGAGGTTTGAAAGGAAGAAATAGGAGAAGTTGGGGGAAGGTGACTGGGGAAGGTGACAAGGGAGACATAAAACATCACCAAGGCAGAGGGAAGGAAGAAAGTAACATTTTAATGGAAGACCGTCGGAGAAAAGAAGA
Organism: Panthera onca; assembly: GCF_046562875.1. Classification (NCBI taxonomy): domain Eukaryota; kingdom Metazoa; phylum Chordata; class Mammalia; order Carnivora; family Felidae; genus Panthera; species Panthera onca. The sequence goes on along the minus strand of NC_138339.1, from coordinate 141,220,397 downwards.
AATTACAGAAACAAAGATAAATGGACAGAAAAGGAATACTTGTTAATCTTTTTCATTAGGATTCGGTCTTTCTTTTTCTTTTCTTGTTAAGCTAAAACTTGGAAGCATTTCCTGTGCACCCAGTGCTGTACTAAATGCCATGTATTTTTATTTTATTATTACATTTTAATATTATAACCCTCTGAGGAAACAGTAAAGCTAATAAATAGTGCTTAGATGTATTAGCCCTGGGGCTTGATTGTCTGAGGTTGGAATCCCTAATGTACCGCTTACTTGCTCTGTGATATCGGGCATAGTAGCCTTTCTGTACCCATTTCTTCATCTGTAAACTGGTGATAATTCTAGTATTTATCTCGGTATTCATCGGTTATGGTGCCAATTTGTAGGTTAATACCTGTAAAGCATTTAGAACAAAGTCTACGCATAGCAATACTTAACAAAGATTGGCCCTTCCTATTATTTTCATTACATTCCGATTTCATAGTTGAGGCTCAGAAAAATCAAGGCAGTATCTCAAGATATCTTAGCTAGTTTCTAATGCGGGTGAATCTACTTGAAAACACATGCTTTTAATCCATATCCCATAAAAAGATACAAGACCTAGATCTAGGTCTGACATATTCTAGACTCCAAACATAAGTGACTTTTTAAAAAAAAATAAGTTACTTAAACTCTTAGATTCTGCTTAGATTCTCTCCCCAAAGCGGCACCTATGACAAGGGCTTGATGAGAGGTTCCCCAGGAATATGACTTTTTTTGATGTATTTATTAACTCTTAATAAACTCCTGCAACCGAATACAATAAAGCAAAATAGGTATGACGAATGGGAAAGAGCAGAGCAGAGAAGGAGGACAATGCAAAGATGCTTTTTTAAAAAATGTAAAAAAAAAATGTTTATTTTGAGAGAGAGAGCGTGTGCGAGCATCGGCGCACAAGCGGGGGAGGGGCAGAGAGAGGGAGAGAAAGAATCCAAAGCAGGTTATATGCTGCCAGTGCGAGCCTGACCTGGGGCTGGGACCCATGAACCATGAGATCATGACCTCAGCTGAAATCGAGAGTCTGATGCTTGACCAACTGAGCCACCCAGGTGCCTCCAAAGATGCTTTTTAAAGAAGATGGCTGGCAGTAGCTGGGGCTTAGTGATGCCAGGGCTCCACCAGCATTATCTAGAATGTACCCCAGAATCATCCACCAAGGATGGGGAAAGAGGAGTCCTTATTTACCACTTCCTACCCCCTGTTGATTAAATATTGTTCCAGCGGTGTTGACCCCCTTGCACTCCCAGCTTTGCACATGACCTGGGAAAACCCAGAATCCCAGTGGACAGAAAGCAAGTGTAAGGGATCACCACTAAGGGTGGCGGTGGGGGGGGGGGGGGGGCGGTCATTTATCAAAGGTAATGTCTGTGGCGCCCCCTGCTGGCATAGCCGTCCAAGTAAAGTCTGCCAAGGGATTGGAAAAGGTATTTGCCACCCTCCCCTTCTTCAGTAGACATGTGGATTACCTGAGATCCTTGCTCCATGTTTGTGTATGTAAATTTTATGTCGTTAGCACTGGGTTGATAAGAAGATTGAGTGAGATGTGTGTAAAAATGATCTGATATACAAATCATGTGGAACGTGACACAGTATGTGTTCTAACATTGAGAGCTCCAAAGTTGAAGGTCAAACAGTGGTTGAACAATTATTTTTAACCCACCATTGTGGCTCCCTTTGAAATCAATGCCTCTATCATTTTACTGTATAAATGTGTCTGGGTTTTAGCAGGGGAAAATAGCCTTGGGAACCCAACAGGGCATGCATAGCTGAATTCCAAATTGATTGTTGATGTAGCCCTTTGGATTGGGAAAGTCCAAACCATTCGTCTGCCTAACGTGTAGTCATTTGGTTACTTGCTGCCTTGGATGTTGTTCCCCTAATATTCTGGGTTAAAATGAAATAGAGCAGAATAAAAGTTTTGTTCTCACTAGTTTAAAATCTGAGCCAGTTTGGCACTTCCTATATTGGGTGGAAATCAGTCTGTGCTCCACTTTCAGAACTAAAATATGGCTTTGCGATGTTTAATGTTCAATGTCTTCCTGCTCCCTGTTTGAATCCTTTTCCCCTTCATTTACTCATGGTGTGATGTTGGTCACGTTATTTAATTTCTCTGGGCTTCAATTTCCTCACTGAAAAATTGGGGTAATATTAACATTTAATCTAATGAACTATGATGATGATGACTGTAATGTGTTTGGAAGAGTTCCTGGAACATAAATTCATGCAATATGTGTTAGCTGCTATTATTATTGTTGTTAGCATTATCTGTCTTGACACAGATCTGTAGCATTATTTTCTGAGTGTTTAATGTAACAGTATTTCTGTTAATCCAGTTTAATGATGAGCTGCTCGAATATAACATTTTTTAAACATTATTTCAATTTTTATTTATTTATTTTTATTTTTTAGTTGAGAGAGAGTGCAGAGAGAGAAAGTGCAAGCAGGGGAGGGGGTGGGAAGGGGGAGAATGTTAAGCAGGTTCCATGCTCAGTATGGAGCCTGATGCAGGGCTCAATCCTACTACCATGGGATCATGACCTGAGCTGAAATAAAGAGTCGGATACTCATCTGACTGAGCCAGCCAGGTGCGCCTCTAATCTAACATTTTATATGAAATATAAAGGCCCTAAGAATAGTCTAGATGACCTGGCTGAGAGATAAGTTAAAATCTTTTGACCCTCTTAGGAGCTCTCTGACATCACTAAAGCCCAGAGCCTTTCTAAAGTTGATTTTCTTTGTTGTTGTTTTCTTTTAATGAAAAAAAAAATTTAATGTTTATTTATTTTTTGAGAGAGAGAGATAGAGTGCGAGCAGAGGAGGGGCAGAGAGAGAGAGGGAGACACAGAATCTGAAGCAGGTTCCAGGCTCTGAGCTATCAGCACAGAGCCTGATGCGTGGCTCGAACTCATGACCTGTGAGATCATGACCTGAGCCAAAGTCAGAGGCTTGACCCACTGAGCCACCCAGGTGCCCCTAAAGTTGACTTTCTAAAAAGAAAATTGATATCCCTATCCATATCTGATTTGGAAACCATTTGGAAATATTAAGGACCTTAGGAAGGAATAACGATTTTGGTGATAATGCTGTGGACTTAGAGAGGTTGTTCTACCTCAAGAACTAGAGGTGCCTTATGTTCTTATTCCACATACTTCCCATGTACCCTGCACAGGAGTTTTGCACACAGGTAGTATCGATGTAACAGATCTCTATCTCCTAGATTTATAGAAGAGCCTGTAAATATAATCCAGTATGATAAGGACTCTGGCTCTGTTTTTTGATGTTTGATTGCCAAAATCTTAAGCTTCCCCTCCCTCCCCCTCTGCCTCACTTCTGGACTAGCTGCTTAGAAACTCTGGATCCTCCTTCCTTGATACTGCTGGGAAATTCAAACCACACAAGACCCTGCCTGTGCCCATGAGTCCTCATGTCAGCCTTCCCCTCTGACTACTGTAAAGACCCACGGCAGTTTTCTTTTCCTGTCTTGCAAAGCGTTTTCAGACCAGCTTGCAAAGCCTTCCCTGCTTTCCCAGAAAGCGTCATTATGTAAGTAATAACCCTTTTGCTATGAGTCATCAGTCTGGACCTTCCAACCAAATTTTGGGTGGTGGGGCAGGGTCTATCCTGTTTCTTCAGAGTGGCGACAACACACAGATAGTAGCTTGAACTGAAAAGAACTAAGGTTTTTGTGTAGAAATGGCCGAGTCCAGGTCTAGGCAAGAAAAATACAAGATAAGTCTGGGCTATTTTTGTTTTGCCCTAAAGCAAGGAAGTGTTCGAAGACTAATGGGCTCATGTCAAAAGAATTAACAGAAGCCAGGATGAAGGGGCTTCCACTTGCCAAAATGGGGGCAATTTGAGCACTGAAAAGAATAATGATGGTAATGGATTATATCACATCAAATATAAATCTATAATGATACAGAGAAAGAAGAGGGGAAAGAGAGAGAGGGAGAGAGAGAGGGGAAGTAAAAGGCAGAAGGTCTTCTTTATAAAAAATTATTCACTAATGTGAAAAGAAGATTTTTAGAAGTCACCATTTTGCAGCCAAACGTAATTCAAGCAAAGATCATAAAATAATATGAAAACTCTTGAATAAAGTGTTGTTGAGATATTTGCATGGACTCAATGTATTATCCCAAAGATGATGTGTTTTAATTGCCAAGGAAAATTAAGCCCTGTGATAGATACATGATAACAGTAGGAGGTATGCAGCATCACATGTAGTGGGTAGTACTTAGGACAAAATAATTAACATGAACCTAATGGTGAAGAAGAATTAAATACAGAATATGGGGTATAGTAGAAGGCAACTATCCTGAATTTTTCAATGTCATCAAAACGAAAACGAAAAGCTGAGTGCTCTTCTAAAAGAGATTAAAGGTATTAAAGAGACATAGCCACATGTCATGTGTGAACCTTGATTTGATTCTAGAATGAAGAAGTAAAGTAATCTTAAAAGTTATTTTCCATCAGTTGGGGAAATTTTAATGTAGATAAATGAAAGGGATGGTGTGGTTATGTAGGACACTCATTCTTAGCAGATATGTGATATTTAGGGATGAACTGACACAGTGTCTGTAACTTATTCTCAAATGTTTCAGCAAAAAAGTATATATATATTTTTATGTCAAAGAATAGAAGATTAGCCCACATAAAAAAAGGAAGAAAGGAAAGAAGGAAGGAAGGAATGAAGGAAGGAAGGAAGGAAGGAAGGAAGGGAGGAAGGAAGGGAGGATGGGAGGGAGGGAGGGAGGATTGGAGGAAACAGAAATTAAAGCAAGTGTGACAGAATGTTAACATTTTGATGAATTGAGATGGATGGTATTTATTGTTCTCTTCCTTCAAGTTTTTTTCTGGGTTTTAAAGTTCTAACATAAAAAGAAATTAAGGCTCAAAGCCCAAAATGAAATAGAAACAACAAAAGAGCTCCACAGGAGTGCCGATGCCCTCCAAATGCCCGTGTTAACTTCCTCTGAACACTTAACAGACTTGAACAGAATGTAATATTTGCACTTGAAAATTATTCTTAATGTAGAAAATAAACTGCAATTATTATGATATCAAAAGACCTACCGCACAGCAGCACACGTTCATGAATCAATGTTATCTGCCTCTGTCTCTGGCATCTATTTGGATTGCTTTGCCCTGAAAGCTGCATAAATATGTGCTCTCTGCCAACAAGGACAAATAGACAACTGGCTCGGAAATCAAAAGATTTATGGTTGCTGTAAGTCTCCTTATTGTGGTACCTCGTTAATACCAGATTTGATTTGGGAGCGTCTTGCTCGAACTGCAAACGAGCCTTGACTTGCCTGATTGGAGAGCCACTGGCAAGACTCACCTGTGATTAACATCTCTTTGCTCAAATAAGGACGACTCCTCCAGGATGACATTTCTGACTTGTTCAGCTTGTGTTATTACATCTGAAAACAGCAGTAATTCCTCGTCCTGCTCCTGTGCCCTGAGACAATAATTGGCGGGCTCATTATCTTTTAAGACCCTGGAGGAATTTATCCTATTAAGACCGTGGACAAATGAGTACTTACCGAGATCTCTTTGACTTTGCAGTGCCTTTCCACAACTTGTTATCATGCCTAATCTTTTTTCTCCATTCTGTGGTACTTTTTTTTTTTTTAAGATGACAACTTATTTTTCTTTTCCTCTTCTGAAAGGCTCTCTGTATGAAGAAGGATTGCCAGTCAGTGCGGTTTTATGAATTCAGGGTAAAATGTAATTGTAAGGGAATTCTCTGGCCTTACATACTCCATCCTCTGCCTGTGAGAGATGCGACTATTACCATCATATTCCGTGTCTGTTCACATCTACTACATAACAATTTTTTGGTTCTTTCTTGTTTGTTTTTTGTGAATGTTCTTTGGATCTCAGTCTTCATTTTCCTACCAATAATTTCTCCATGGGAGAGAGCACAGCCTGCTCTACATGAAAATGAAAACCTGTAAGCCAGATAATGTACTCGGTGAATTTAAGGAACACGAGTTTTGGTGAGACTTCCTTATGCAAGGATTATTTGTTTCTGAAAACTGGAAAATTCCTGTGGAAGGAACACATACTTTCAAAGTGAAACCAAACTGGTGTCTCAATATCATATGAGTGTTTCCAGATAGCTAAAAGAAAGAAGCGTAAAATCAGATTCACATGACACAGGTTTGAATCCTGACTTTTTGCCAGTTGTGTGTTGCCTTTGAACAAACTGCCAGACCTCTCTGAACCACAATTCCATGAAGTAAGTATAATAATCCCCACCACACAAGACACTGTAAAAGGGTTAAATTATGATGATGTCTATCAGTGAGCCCAGAAGTGTTAGGCTTTCAGTACATGTTGGTTGAATGTGGATCTCTTGAGAATCTCTAATATCTGAATAATTAGCATGGAAAGGAAATTCACACCCTGACAAGCTAGCTAAACAAGTAGATTTATCTTTACCTAATACAAAGTCAAGGTAGATGCTGCGGTTCTTGATCCAGGGGTTTATTGTCACCAGGGTTGGGTGGCTTCTCTGTAGATCATCTGGTCTTTCCTTAAAAGTCATCACAAAATGAGGGCTATGTCTCTTATCACAAGATCTGTGATCTTGGCAGAAAGAGGAGAAGAGCAGTGACTCATATTTGTCCCCCCCCCCAATCTTTTAAAAATTATTTGAGAGAGAGAGCGAGCATGGGGGAAGGGCAGAGGGAGAGAGAGAGAGAATCTTAAGTAGGCTCCATACTCAGCATGGATCCTGATGCGGGACTTGATCTCACAACCATGGGATCAGGACCTGAGCCACAATCAAGAATTGGTCACTGAACTGACTGAGCCACCCAGGCACCCCTCAGATCTGTCCCTTTGATCCTAAAAACAGAGATTTTCCAGAAGCTCCAGTCCACTGCTCCTTATATTTCTCTTGCCATAACTGTGTCACATGGTCTGCTCTGGCTGTGATGGAAGCTGGAAATGGAGTGGTTGGCTTTCCCAGTCTCTGCTATGGAGGGTGGCAAAGGAGAAGAGGTTGGGAATGGGATTGGGTGTACCTGCCACACAGGGTTATCTGAGGAGGTAGGGAGGTGGTATAAGAGCACGGACTTTAGGGGCACCTAGGTGGCTCAGGTCATGATTTCGGCTCTGGTCATATATATTAATTATATATGTACTATACACATTTATATACACATGATATACACATATATATACACACACACATATGATATATACATAATTTATACTTATATACATATGATATACTTATATATACCTATGATATATACATAATTTCCGTTATCTGGTACATGGAAACTTTAATAAATTATAATTACTGACGAAATATTTTTAAAAGTTGTATTTTTGTTGTGATAGTCACTTGGCAATGAAATAGTAATAATGAGTTAACCTTCTATTAGAGAGTTAAATGCATTCAATGTATAAAATTAAACAACAATATTACAAGGAGTGGAGAAAAACTTCCTAAGAGAGACAGAAAATTCTAACGTTTTGGGGAAAAGATAAACATTTGGCAACTGTCATGAGGTAATATTGGAAGGTTCCCATTTGGCTGATGTGCTCCCAACAGCAGTCTTTGTGAAGGGTCCTTCAAGGGAAGGTGTCTTCATTAACAGGTTTGATAATAGTGATGAATTGTTTTGAAGTAGTGATTTGAATCATGGCTTAGTGAGAGCTAGTTTCAGCTGAATTGATTTAAGAGAGTTCATATTGTAAAGGGTTGAATTTTCTGCAGAATTAAATGTTTGGAGCTTTTTAAAATTATACTGATGGTAAAAGGTAATTGAAATAAAAGTTTTGATTCTTTTACATCTCCTAGAACAACACATATCAATCTTCTGAAAAAATATCTTTCAATAAAAGATAAAGTACGGGTTGTATACCTTTTGGAATAGGGACATTATAACACTAAAAATTCCTGCAAATGGGGCCACTAGACTCTTAGCAAATGAACTTTCATCTCAAGCTAGCTAGACTGCTGGAATTGCAGGTAAACAATGGATTCCTTTTTATTACAAGCATGTCCTAAATATTACATGGGGAATGCTTATACTAAAATAATATCTATTGTTTTAACAAAAATTCAAATTTAATTGGGCATCCTATATATTTACTTGCCAAATCTGTCCAACCTACCACAAGCGAATCTTAAAATCTGCGCAAGTCATTTGTTACAGGAGCCTGGTTATGTCCTCTAGACTCTGAAGAGGAAGCAAGACTTTTGATGAGTGGCCATCATTTTGTTTTTCCCACTTTTCCACAATAACTAATCAGTCTTCCTTTCTAGATCTGAGGAAGGAAGGCAAAAATGAAACCTTGTGTGAATGCATTTCCCCTCTTAGCTGTTGAACACTTCCTTGCTATGATCAAGTCAATTTTTGGTGAACTTGTAAAACGACCTGGAGAGTAGAGGTAGAGGGACACGGAAAAGTATCTGCTGTAACAATTGCCCCTGATTCCAAGGCATGAGACCTGGATATTGACGAGGATCCACCACAGGTAGGGCTTTGACTTTTCACAATGCACTTACCTTTATGTATTTATTTACTTCAGTGTATAATGAACCTCATTTACCTCATAGGATCTAACTTTATATCAAATGAGGTCATTTATGTGAAAGCACACCATAAATAAGCATTTTTATTAAGAGTCAGAAGTTAAGGGGTGCCTGGGTGGCTCCATCAGTTAAGTGTCCAACTCCTAGTTTCGGCTCAGGTCATGATCTCACGGTTTGTGAGTTCCCTCTCTCTCTGCCTCTCCTCTGATCTCTCTCTCTATTTCTGTCTCAAAATAAATACACAAACTTAAGAAAAGAGTCTGGGGGTGCCTGGGTGGCTCAGTCGGTTGAACGTCCGACTTCAGCTCAGGTCATGATCTCGCGGTTACTGAGTAGAAGCCCTGCAAAGTCTGTGCTGACAGCTCAGAGCTTAGAGCTCGCTTCAGATTCTGTGTTTCCCTCTGTCTGCCCCTCCACTGCTTGCACTGTGTCTTGCTCTGTCTCAAAAATAAATAAACATTAAAAATAAATAAAAATAAGAAAAGAGTCACAAGTTAAAACTAGGATCAAATCAAGATAAATGTGTGTAAAATTAGGGTTAATTTTGGTATTTAGTAATTTTCTAGGAATTTATTTATTTTATCTACTTTTAAAAATTTGTGTATAGTATCTAACTGTTCATTAATTGCTGGTATTATGATTGTCTGCCTGAAAGAACTAATAAGATTCAGAGAGAAACTATTAAAACTAATGTAAGAGTTTATCAAGGTTGCTGGATACAACATCAACCTTCAAAAATAAGAAAATATTTCTCTATACCAGCAATAATCAATTAGAAGTCTCCATAAAACTATTATTCCATTCATAATTTAAATAAAACTATGCAGTATCCAGGACCTTTATGGAGAAAGGTACCAAAATGAAATCTTCAAATTTGTCTATATGTAAATTGTCTATATGTAAATAGACAATGAACATGTGTCAAAGATTTTAAATTCATTAATTAACGAGAAAACCACTCATGTCATGGTCAGTTCAAAGAGCACTTGAGAAGCTAGGGATTTATAGGCACTTTAATAGAGAAATATTAAGATACAAGGGCTGAATTGGTTATAAAACAAATGTCCCACAGACCTTGGATGTTTGGAGTTTTCTGTTTCATCAGACACAAAATTATTTGCATCTACTGGGTGCAATTTTAGAAATTAACATGTAACCTCACTAGGTCTGAGACATTTTATTAATAGTAAACAGTGAAATAAACCAAGTGCATTCCATAGCAATTCTTTCCTTTTGTGGTCTTCATCCCAGAGTGATAGTGTAAGGATGTTCTATGCATCTTTTTGGCCTTATTTCCAAGTTTCACATAAATTTCCTGACACTTCAAAATTCTGGTAAAGGATATAAAAGATGATCTAAATAAATGGAGTGACATTTCATGCTCCTGGGATGGGATGAATTCATATTCCTAAGATGTGGATTTTCTTCAATTCAGTATATAAATGAAATGCAATTTCAATCCAAATTCCAGTTAAATATTTTAGAGGAACTATTAAACTTTCAGTAAAAATTGTAGAGAGGAATAAAAGTCCATGGCTGTCTGTTGGTTAAAGGGAAGTCATAAAGATAGAGAGTTTGCCTGTCACGTATTAAGACATACTACGAGGCCAAAGTGATAAAAGCAATGTGCTACTCATATTAAGACCAGATAAACGGGTAAGTGGAAGGAAATAATACACTCAGAAGAGACTCATGTATCCACGGGAACTTAATAAACTTTAAAGGAGTTACCACAAATCAATGAAAATTGTTTAGTTGAAGTGTTTGGGGAAAACTGGCTCACCATATGCAGAAAAATTAAAGTGGATGCCTACCTAACCCCCAAAAAAGGATGAATTCCAGATAGACTAAATATCTAAATTGAAAAGGGAAAACCATACAGCTGATAGAAGAGAATATATGAGATAATCCTTACAATCTAGAATGGTGAAACCCTTCAAAAACTTCAAAAAGAAAATAAAACAAATGATTGATAACCATAATTGTATCAAAATTAAAGCTTTCTGTTCATGAAGAATACCAGGGGCCAAATTAATAACACGAGTAACTGGAAGAAGGTGTTTTCAAATTTTATTTTATTTTTTAAAATTAATTTATTTTTGAGAGAGAGAGCAAACAGGGGAGGGGCAGAGAGAGAGGGAGAGAGAGAATCCCAAGCAGGCTCAATGCTGTCAGCACAGAGCCTGACATGGGGCTTGATACCATGAAGCATGAGATCATGACCTGAAAGCTAAGATCAAGGGTCCTATGCTAAACCAACAGAGCCACCCACACACCCCAAGAAGGTGTTTTCAATATCTAAAAGGGGCAAGGGAGTAATAATTAGTGAAAAGTTTCTGTATATTGACAAGTCAATTACTATAGTAGGGAAACAAAGAACATGAGCAAGTAATTTAAGGGAAAGAAAATTCTGAAAACCAACATGTGCCCAAAGCCATGCTGAAGATAATTGGAAGAATGCAGTTAAATTAACAATAGTAAAGTGGCAAAAATAAGAAAGCTGGGTAATGCTAAGTATTGTCAGGGAAGCAGGTATGCAGGAAGCTTCATGGGAGAGTAGACTGGTATAGGCATTCTGCACAGTCTGGCATGATGGATACCAATTATATATATATATATATATATATATATATATATATATATATATGTAGCTATGACCTGGCAATTCTTCTCCTGAGACTTTATCTAAAAAATTTTTCAATCATATTTATAGCATGAAATATATAAAGGTATTTACTGCAGTGTTGTTTACAATGGTGGGAATTGGGGGCAGTTTGGGTAGACAGATGTGGAGAATACCTCCATGGGTTATTAAGGAAGCATTAGAAGGAGCACATCTGATGTATACATAGAAATTAGATCGGATCTTAAAAAGAAAAAAAAAAGCGCTTCATCCAAAAAAGTAGAAGCTGAATGAGATCTATAAGGATTTTCATAGTTTAACACAAATGCCAAGGAAATCACACATCACGTTTTTAAGCACTTAGTAATAAAAAGAATAAACCACAATAGAATGGTTACTTTCGAGATTGGGATAAAATGTAATAAATAAATAATAAAACTGGAGACCCTCGTATGGATCAGTGATAATAATGTGCCTTGAACTGAGGCGCGTTGTTAATATCTGGTGAATAAATAAAAAATAAAATAAAACGAAACATAACGGTGCGCTGGAGAAGCATAAGCATTCATCACTATGGAAGAGTTACGACTTGCTAAATTTACCACCATGATTGCGTTCTGGGGGATAGTCCACCTGGGAGGCAGCTGTAGGCTGATTCAGGGCTTTCACGTGCTCCGAGGTCAGAGACCAGCAAGAGAAATTCAGAAAGAAGGAGCACATTCGCCATCAAAACAGTTGTAGTCCCTTTTGTGCATATTGTTAAAATGCTGCAAATAGTTTTGGGTATCGGTCTTTGCCAGCAAGAACCCCACTGTTTCTTCATTTCTTCCCCTGTGTATTTAGCAGATTGTCTTCGTGGTTATTAACAACCCATGCTACTGTAGTTTTCCAGTATGCGAACCGCTTTGCTGAAACATGCTTTTGTTTCGTCTTTGCTACAGCTCCTCTGGAGGCCCTATCCTGCTACTTTCGCAGTTGAGAAGGCAAAGGCTGAGCGAGACAGATAACGCGCACGATGTCAGGTATCTGGGAAGTGATGGAAATGGAACTTGATGTCACGTCTTCTGGCTTGAAACCCCACGTTTTTCATCTAATGCTTCAGGCTGCTTTCATGCAAAGAAATATTTAGTCCTAACTGAAATTCAAGTGATTGACGAAATGAAATTAATGAAATTTTTATATAGGTTTCTATTGCTGTCTTTGCAGAAATTAACTAAGAATCGGTAAAGAGCTAGTAGATATCTCAACCAGGGTAAGGCACTTTTTGGGTGGAAGTCTGAAAAACAGTGATAAATAATGTAATTCCTTGGTCATTCACTACTGTTTGGAAACTACAATTCATTTTTTTTTAACGTTTATTTATTTTTGAGACAGAGAGCATGAATGGGGGAGGGTCAGAGAGAGAGGGAGACACAGAATCTGAAACAGGCTCCAGGCTCTGAGCTGTTAGCACAGAGCCTGATGTGGGGCTCAAACTCATGGACGGTGAGATCATGACCTGAGCCAAAGTCGGACGCTTAACCGACTGAGCCACCCAAGCGTCCCTATAATTCATTTCATAATAAATTCTGAATTTCAAGGAATTTCAATTTGTCCAAATGCATGAGGCTATGAGTTACAGATATTCTATTACGTCATCCCGGATGCAGTTTCCAAAAAGAGGAATACTTATGATATTAAACTTGACAAAATCAGAAAAAATTTTAGGCATGTATGTAATACAATCTTACAAAATAACAGATATGGGAAAACTGATTAAAATAAAACATAAATGTTGAAGTAAAAGCTACGACAGTCTACTGTCAAGTGGCCTATGGGCTTTCTCCATGTGTCTTGTACAAGGCAAGACTATGGTCACTTCTCTTCAGAACCATTCAATGTCCACAGTCTCCAGGTCCTCATTTGCCACACAACAATCAAGGTGATCTGATTATTTTAGGGTTCTCCTGCATAGTTCATCCATATTTGCTTTCATAATAAAGAAAGAAATATGACTTCATCTAGCTTCATCTACCTTATCCTAACCTTACTTTCAACACACTCCTCTCCCCCATAAACCTTAACCTAGAATAAGTACATGGTCCTTCCACCTCCTCAGACTTGCTGTGTTCCTTCTCACCACAGGCCTTCTGCATATGTGCTTCCCTTCACTGGAATGTTCTGGAAGGTTCTTCAACTACTTCCATCTGTTTAACTCGTTCCTTCCTCAGATTCAGTTTAGAAATCATCTCCTCAAGAAGTCTTGTGATCCCTAGTTCCATTTGGGTCCCACCTATATCAGTGGGATATAGATCTCTGTCCTTTGCATCACTTATGTGGTTTATAATTGTATCTTTATTAATGTGGTTATTTGCTTAATTTTTGTTCTGTCTTCCCCAACAAACTACAGATTCCACGCAAATCTGTTGCTTAACATATTTTTATTTTTCCTCATCGTTTCCTCACTTTGTATCTAGTGCCCTCTGCTTGTTGGGGGCATCGGTCTTTTATTTTGACTCTTTGGGACCTCTGCACACCACACCTTTCCTGTGTTTGAGGAATACTTCACCTTGTGAGCCCATTGCTAACAGCGGAAGGGCCCAGAAACTTACTTCCCTAGCCATCATACTTTGTAGCTGAGCACAGACCTCTGACCCAGGCAATGACATGCAGCTTTACAGAGGCGTAGTCTGGAAGATTCCAGGAGTTGTCTTCAGTCCCTGGAATAAACAGTGCAATCCACGGGATTGTGCCTGGTGGTCGCCCTGGGGCTGGCACCATTTTGCATCTTACTTTGAAAATTGTTCCTGGAAGAATGGCCACAAGCCTGCTTCTGTGACTTTCCCAGAAATTCTGAGACTTCCGTCCTTAATAAAGCATTTTTATCTGCTTTAACGAGCTAGAACAGTTTCTTTGGCTTGCAACTAAGAACCTTGAAGTGAATGAATGAATAATGGAGTCTCTTTGCTGCCAGCACAAATTGGATGTTTTGATGTCTATGCTGTTCTAGGAAGTTATTGCAAAAGAGATTCAAATTACAGAAGTGATCTGAGTGTTGTCTAGAGGCTTGATTATGGCCCAGCATATTTCAACCGTAGGAGGCTACAAAATGTTCTTAGATTCATGTAAATATATGCATTGTCTTCCTAATATCTATTGCTTAAAATCTTCTGACAAGTAGTTTGGAGTTCTGTGTAAGTAATTTCAGAATAATTCAGCTCTTAATGCTCTCTGTGTGTTGTTTTATTGTGTACTGCTAAGCTGAAAGAAAAATATTAGATACTTTTGTGTCAGGATTTATAAGTACTTTATCCTTTGTTCTATGCTAAAGGGAGATATTTCAAATTAAACAAATAAATTGGAAAATAGTTGTATGTGTGCTGTGATTCCCTGAATCACACCAGCCAAGATTCTGTGAATGTATGTGTCTTATAAGAAGAGAGCAATCATTAGTAACATATTCTTCTGGTAATGAACTTTGGCATCCTGGATGGAAGGCTTGGAAGAGCTGAAATACACTATAGCCAGTTATTAAATGTGTCAACTGGGATAACAGCAGCAGTGACTTAAGAGTTTAATTGGCCTCTCCTTGAACCATCTACCACTGGACCCTGCCAGCACTCACTTAGATAGTAGAGGCTCTCAAGCTCATATGTCACTGAGGCACAAAACTGTGAAACGCAGCTGCTAAAAGACATTTAAGAGGGGTGGGACTATGAAGGACTAGAGTGTTTATGCTATTAAAAGCTAAGCTGATGGGGCACCTGGGTGGCTCAGTTAAGCGTCTGACTTCAGCTCAGGTCGTGATCTCACAGTTCATGAGTTCGAGCCTCATGTCAGGCTCTGAGCTGTCAGCACAGCTTCGGATTCTGTGTGTGTCTCTCTCTCTGCCCCTCCCCCTCTCATGCTCTGTCTGTGTGTCTGTCTCTCTCTCAAAAATAAATAATAAACATGGTTTGCCATGGCATGGGAGCGACATTGGTCTAATGGCCTCCTTTTAAAAATTTTAACATTTATTTTTTTGAGAGACAGAGACAGTGAGAGAGAGAAAGCGAACACAAGTAGGAGAGGGAAACAGGCTTGGTGATGTGAACACAGAGCCCAATGTGGGGGTCGAACCCACGAACCATGAGATCATGACCTGAGCCCAAACCAAGAGTTGGCTGCTTAACCAACTGAGCCACTCAGGCACCCCATGGCCTCCTTCTTTAATTAATTTAACAATACCCTGCTTTTTTGGTCATTCTCTTGCTTTTGTCTTATGATGAAACTCATAAGTTATGATGTCAAATCCATTGGAAGAATTGTTTTTGCTATTTTTTCCCTTGTTCTATAAGCAAGTTACCAGGAAGAGTTTTTCCAGCATTCCAATGTTTTCCAACGTTGGTAGTATGACCAATATTTCCGACCATGTCCTCTTACACGAAGAACCGATTTTTACTGAACCTGTATGGATAACTGTATTCCCATGAAAATAAGATTGGAGTTTCTGAATTCTGGCAGCATCAGGTAGGAAGGAAAAGGTCAATGTTTCATCCTTGTTCATAAAGGTGTATTTTCCAAATGGCTAAGAGCTTAAGAGAAAAGGGCTAAAGATTTACTTACATCTGGAAAAATAAAACATTAAAGACCCACACAAGTCAAAAGCAAAACTAAACAAGCAAAAGTCCTAAAAATGATAGTTATTCTCATCCATTCATTGACTCCCATGTAATTAATTCTTAGTGATCTTGATTTTTGTTAGCAGTTTTATACAGTTATCACTTTTTCCATTAGAGTTCTGAAATTCTCATTCAGTTAGGGGGTATGATCTGAAAGCTAGCAGAAACTTGGACTAATCAGAATCCTTTCTGTGAGTCTCCTTAAAGATGAAGGACTTTGGCAAAAGCATCAGATTAAAATCATAACTGTCCGTAAATGACAAAAGACTTAAAAAATAGCCATGGTTAAAGATATGAGGGGAGAGTTTATTTTAATGAAAATGACAAGAAAAATTGGTTATTTCTTTGGCATGCAATGTTTTCTAATTCTTTTTAAGTTTTACTTATTTATTTTGAAAGAGACAGTGACAGCGTGACTGGGGCAGGGGCAGAGAGAGAGAATCCCAAGTAGGCTCCACACTGCCAGCACAGAGCCCAGTGCAGGGCTCAAACCCACAAAACCATGAGATCATGACTGGAACTGAAACCAAGAGCTGGACGTTTAACTGACTGAGCCACCCAGGCACCCCTGGCATGCAATATTTTAAAATGCTTACAGGAATTACAACTGGCAACACTATTATACTAGGATATCCTGGATTTTCAGATATTTTATATAATTTCTGTAACAATATTAGTAAAATGTATCCATACATTATAACCTAAAGAAGGTTTAGTATCACTTCTTGTTGGACAATATTTCCCCTGCAGTTTAATGTATGAAATAAGCCCAATTAGTTTAACATGTCTCTTTTTATAAGAAGAGACAAAGAAATCTTTTGAGATGATTCAGGGACTGTCTGCAAACCTCAAAGTTAGTTCAAAGTTAAAAAAAAATACTTCATTTAGAATTTTATTTTTGGGAAGTGTGTTTAAGAAAATAAGCATTTAGGGGCACCTAGGTGGCTCAGTCGGTTCAGCGTCTGATTATGGCTCAGGTCATGATCTTGTAGTTCACAAGTTTGAGCCCCATGTGGGGCTCTGTGCTGACAGCTTAAAGCCTGGAGACTGCTTCGGATTCTGTGTCTCCCTCTCTCTCTCTGCCTCTCCCTTGTTTGCACTCTCTCTCTCTCTCATAAATAAACATTAAAAAAATTTTTTTTAAACACCCACTTAACCGAAGAAACCATTAAAAACTTCAAAGGCAAATGCAGAAAGTTACAGTTGTTAAGACCTTAGCTTTTTCAATATTGAAAAGACTGAGTTTTCTTAAGTAATCAAAGACCTGATAAAGACAACATGAAGCCCAAGAAATGATCTTGATGAAACACAGAATTTTTGCTTTCTAGACAGATGGCTTAAAAGTAAAACCCTTTTATAGTCTTATTAAGAGCAGACCAGGGGCACCTGTGGCTCAGTCAGTTGAGCCTCTCGCTCATGATTTCAGCTCAGGTGATCTCACGGTCATGAGATCAAGCCTGGCCTGGGTGTGGAGCCTGCTTGGGATTCTCTCTCTCTCTCTCTCTCTCTCTCTCTCTCATAGTAAATAAACTTAAAAAAAAAAAGCAGACCATTAGGTCAAGAGAACTTTGTTAAGCAGATGAAAGAAAAATGTTTAGTTTTACAGAAGTGCATATTTATTAAAGCTTATCTTATTACCTTATAATAAATCCATTGTGTTTTTAGCCAGCTTGACTGTGCAGGTAAAATTCTCTCTCTCTCTCTGCCGTGCTTTTCCTCCTCTTCTCTCTCTCTTCTCAGCTTTCTGTATCCAATTTGTTTGGTCTTTGTCCTCCTCTTTCCATTAAAAAAAAAAAACACTTCTGCTTTAGGACACAATTACTTTGTTTTCCTTTAGCAAAAATGTATCTCTATCATCGATACCTTTTCTTAGTCAAAACTCATCCTAGTTCCCTCACAAAGATTGTTTCTCTTATTATTTCTCGTCATTTTAGTTATACAGATTAATTAGAATTTTTAACCCTTAGAAACCTTCCTTCCTAGTGAAAACTAACAGTTACTGTCAATTTTCTGTTACTCTAGCTGGCTACTGCCGGTAGGACCCTAATCACAAATGGAGTACAATCTACCTTTTGGTACAGCCGGGTATTTGTTGCCTCCCAGTCTGACAGTTGCCAAGTCAAGTCCTCAGGACACAAAGTGTGACAAGTAAGAAGGCAATAGTTGTCTCTGGAAGAGAATGGATCAACAACAAATGGTACCCAAAAGCAAATTCACAAGTCAGAATTCAAAGATGTAATTCTTACCAATGGTTTTGTTTGCCAATCTGAATATGGAAAGAAATGGACAAAGTTAAAATTTCCCTTCCTCTCTTGGCCAGGTAACACTAACGGAGATCTGGCAGAGCTGACTTTGGTAAGAATTCTTACCTTCTTCTGATTCCTGCCAATGTTCCCAGGATCCCGCCTATAGGTTCTAGAGGTAACAGGGTGGCCTAGCAGGTCCCATTCTTATCCCTAGAAACTGTAGAGGAGGGAAAATAATTTTCCCTCTACCCTTTATGGTGAGCACCTGGCTAAGACCCCGTTATTTATATGGCTCCTCATAGATGGATAAACTTATGGAGGTTAAAATGCAATCCAAGATTATCTTTGGTAAATTAACCCGTGTTCAGCCTTAAGACAAAATTGCATTCACCTAAGTCCTCACACTGGACACAGTCTGGTTTCTAAGTCAGACTCAGTCTGGTTTCTAAATTGGACCCATTCTGAGCCTGGACCCAGTCCAGTTTTTAAGTCAGACCCAGTCTGGAAAAAGGAATGTTCAAATAAAGCTTGAAAGCTCATAATGCAAAAACTACAGAGCTTGGATCCAAAAGGGACCCACCTGCCCCCTCCAGCAGCAGTGAGGGAGCAGTGAGCTCAATGGGGGTCAGCAGGCACCTTCACCGGGACCTTAGCCTTCCCCTTTCTAGTCTTTCTGAGACACCCCACAGATTTATATTTGTGCCTCTGCTTCTGTCCGCGGTAGCTGCTGCTTCTTTTATTAACTCCCCAGGACATTGTGTAAAATATATCCTGTGACTGCTGTCTACACTGGCCTGCTGGGCCACCAGCAGGTAGCCCATTGAGTGTCTGTGACTCACTTTTGACCTCTCAAGCTCCTTGAGGCCTCTTCTCTCTACAAAGCCGGGACTATGAGCTCTTCATCATCTTCCTGTGAATCTCATATGCTCTCCTTTATCTGGCCAATAGGAGATAGTTATTCCTTGTCACGTTCTGCTTCTTATTTTCAGTGGTGGTAGTAGGAAAATTTATCACAGGATCCTTAATCCCTTAGTTACGGCTCTTTGTTAGGCTCCCTCACCCTCCCCTACAAGAGGGCTGGTTTGGATAAACTCAAGTGCAGTCTTCCATGCTAGACAGACCTTCCCTCCATTCCAACACACAGGCCCTCAAGCTGAGTCGGGTCTCCCCAGGGAGGCCTGTGGGTAGGGTTGGACTTCTTGGTAAGTGAACTAATCCACCACCCAATAGTATCGCCATCCCAGCAGGGTCTTCCTGTCTTCTGCTTGTTTCAGTGTAATATTTAAGTAATGATAATAATACTCGAGTAGTAAGAATTAACTGTAATACTCAAGACTACTGCATACACAGTATACAGAGCCAACCTGATGATAATAACCTGAGAACATAATGTTATCACATACCGAGCTTTATTAAACCTTGTCCACAGCCAAGAGTAACTATTTTAGCAATCTAACAGGGAAAAAAATTACACAACAACAGAAGCCATCCTGAGTTTTCTCTCTGTGCAGTACATTTCTTTTTTTCCCCCAAATGTTTGTTTCTTTTGAGAGACAGAGAGAGCACGTGCGTGAGTGCAAGCAGGGGAGGGGCAAAGAGAGAGAGAGAGAGAGACAGAATCCAAAGAAGGCTCCAAGTTGTCAGCCCAGAACCTGGTGTGAGGCTGGATCCCACCAACCAGTTAGATCATGACCTGAGTCAGAATTGAGTCAGACGCTTAACCAGCTGAGCCACCCAGGTGCCCCTACCCACCCCCCACCCCCAACAATGAATTTCCACGCGACTTCTTTAACTTCCCAATGAGCGCATCAAGTCCATAAAGATTCTCCATACCAAAAGACTACCAGTGTATATTCTTGCTCCTTTTATTCTGATAACAGAGACTCACACAAGCTGTTAGGCAGCTTTCTTTGTGAGGTGTTAAGAGAAGAAAAAAAAGAAGATGAATTACTGCCTGTGGAAAACGATCACTTGAGTGGAGGGTAGTGAGCCACTGCAGGCTTGGGGTAGAGGAGGAGAAGGAGTCACGACCCTAGCGAAGCATGCCTTCAACTCCATCAGAGGAAGGATGGATGCCATCACACAGTAAGAAGCAACCTCTTGCACCATGATAAAATGCTGTTGGTCCTCAAATCATGCGAAAAAAGGGGCTTTGCTTGTCCTAAGGGACTTCTCTTCCCAAAGCTGGAGGGGTCATAAAACAACTGCTAATGTTTTTCTAACCTCTGTCCCCTTCAAGGCACAGGACTGGAGTTGGTTTGTTTTGAATCATAATAAAATATGACAACTTCTAGCTTCTCAGCCACTCTGTCATTTATGATGCCCAATATTTTCCAAGTTCTGGTCCTTTATCATGGTGAGCCTGACTTATGAGCCATATTGAAGCTAATGCTTTCCTTCTGAAAGCAGAAACAATTTATTGTAAATGGCTATGTTTGACTATTTTTTGATGACTTCTTACTTTTGTCTCAGGAAAAATGATATTTACCGTAAATGTCTGTTTTGTGCCTGTTGAAACATCTTTGTTCTTTTACAAGAAAAAAAAATCTGAGGTTTGCCTGGCTTTTAACATTGCACTTTTGTTATGAGAGAAGTATAGAACGAATGGCTATAATTTCTGAATTTAAATATTTTAAACCTCCTTGTTCATATATATACACATATATTCACTGTGATGGTTTCTTTCTTTTCTTTTCTTTTTTTTTTTTGAAGTGTCTGCTGGGCTAAGCTACATTTCCACTCATTCAAACACTAATCTGTGCGTTGTTGTGAAGGGAATTTGCAGATGGAATTGAAATCCTTATCCAGTTGGCTTTAACTATAGGAGATTATCCTGGATAATCTAGGATCTGATTAAAGCAGTTGAAGAGCCTTAGAAGCAGGGCTGGGGACTGTGCTGTGTGTGTGTGTGAGAGAGAGAGAGAGAGAGAGAGAGACAGAGAGACAGAGAAATTATCCTTGTGTTTTAAAATTTTTTTCTAGCTTATGTATAATTGACATATTACATTGTGTGTTGAAGACATAGGACATGATGATTTGATATAAGTATACATTTCAAAATGATTACCACAATAACATTAGTTACCACATCCAGCACCTCACATAGTTAACTTTAAAAAAAATTTTTTTTGGAGGTGAGACCTTTTCAGATCTACTTTCTTAGCAACTTTCCTGTATACAATATGGTGTTGCTAACTACATATACTATGTTTCAGAGTCTTTCATCTCCTTGGATAAATTTGGGCAAGGCCACTACTCATGCTCTGAGGTCAAGGGTATCACTGTTGGTTGGGCTCCATGTTCAAGTGGGGCTGTTGGGTCGGCTCGGGAGTCTGGAAGGGCAGCTAAGTGTGTGCTGCTGTCAGGTGGGGCCACTAGCTGGCTTCTGCAATCACCTCAGGTGCGGTGGGGGCATGAGCTGTGTTTCCTGGTATGGTGGTGCCAATGGCTGGATGTAGTGATTGGACAGGGATACAGTCTGTGTTTTGCAATCTGTCCGAGTTGAATGGGAACTCAGTCCTGCCTCCTCCATCACCTGGTGCCACTAGCTGGAATCTGTGTCAGGTGGGTCCACAGGCAGGGCGGGAGTTGGTACAAGGGGTCAGAATATGTTGTGTGATCAGGTTAGGCCCTGAACTTGGGCATGGCCACAGCCTGGTCTTCACAGCAGGCTGTTGGCTGTGCTCAGCTGTTGGGGCAATAGTTGTTGTAATTTGTGTGGTGGGGCTATACAAATATTGTTTCTTACCAAACTCATCCCCTACCCGTGCTAGCCAAGACTAACCCATTGGTAAGTCTTGCCTCAATGTATTTTATCATAATAATTGCATGTGATTTTCTAGTGATTTTCTAAGTGGATCTTTCCAGATTTATTAGTTGCATTCTACAGTCTATCAATCATCTATTTATGATCAAATGGACTCATGGTGGGGGGGGGGGCGCCTGGGTGGCTCAGTTGGCTAAGCGTCTGACTTCAGCTCAGGCCATGATTCAGCTGAGGTCATGATCTCGTGGTTCTTGAATTGGAGCCCCCAGTTGGACTCTGTGCTGACACCTCAGAGACTGGAGCCTGCTTGGATTCTGTGTCTCCCTTTCTCTCTGACCCTCCCTTGCTCATACTCTGTCTCTCTCTCTCAAAAATAAATATTTTAAAAAATAAAATAAATATGGACTCATGGATTTTTCTTTTATTCAATGGGTTATTATAGTTCTTATTTATTTTAATGCTCACATTGTCTCTGACTTGTCCAGTGGGAATCCCTTTGACCTGGCTCCATGTGTCCTTTTGGCACATCCTTATGTTTTTGGTTCATTTTATATGTTTTTTTTTCCTTTTTCTTTTTTCTTCTTTCTTTCTTTTTTTCTTTTCTTTTCTTTTCTTTTCTTTCTTCTTTCTTTTCTTTTCTTTTTTTTTAGCTGTTTCTTACTTTCTGGCACAAAATGTTCAGGTTGCTCTTGTACTTTCCCTGCCCCAGTCCTGGAACCTGCCGTTTCACCAAAGACACCTGAATTTTTAAAATAGAGAATGGTATTTAGAAATAAAGATCTGAGTGTCAGGTGTGCTAATTAATCCTGGGGTGTAATTGTTCTGGGCTTTCAGACCCTTTCAGTGAGGAAAAGAAATCTAAATGGCTACCTCTTAAACCTGAATACTAAGTCTCACTTTAGAACCCAGCTACATTTAACCTTTATAAGCATACTTTACACTTGATTGTTTCCTTGTTCTGTCACATAAACCTTCCAAGTAGTTCCATTTCGATGCCTGGTTCTTCTTTCTCATTTATTAGCACTTTATTTCCTAGGATTTTCTTAGCCTTCTAGAATCCAGTGAAAATTTTAAATTCTATCTTCAGAGTCAATCTTCAAAGACTTCTGTGGTTTCCCTGTTATGTAACTTCAAGTCCCAGGTTCAAGTGTCTATTCCCTGGGCTTTGGTTTACCCTTTAAAGTCCACACAAAGTTGATTAATATGTAACGGACACTAATATTTGAGTAGAGATTTTGGGGGTTGGCAGAATAGATGATAGTAGACGATGTTTTCATCATGTGGATTCTTTTTCCAAAGTCTGGTGCCAGTAGATTTGTCTAATGAGTTTATCTTGTGATTTAATTTCCTATAACACTGGCCTTCTCCAGAGGAATTCTTCTCTGAAACAACCAGCAGTGGGCGTGTTGTGGGTAGTTACTTTTGGAACCTTAAGTCTTAATCTGAGCTATGGCTTCTTTGGTAAGCTCAACCACATTTGAAAGTATTTTTAAAATCTTGCAAAGGATTATGGACAAAGTGCTTCAGCTAATTTTTTGTTTATAGGGTTAAAATGCTTTTGCAAGAAGACTAAAAGCCATTAAGGCCAGGACATTAGAGTTGCTTGTGGTTTTGATTCATCTGCGGTATTTTTGCCTTATAACATCAAGGGAGAAATCTGATACTGTACCCAAGAGCAAGTTCCAAAAGCAAATGGAAAATTCTTCTCTGGTACTTCTAAACCCTGGGAAAATACAACCCAATTTTTATTTATTATACTTGGATCTATAATAGCGGGGAAAATGCTATAATTTATAGTCCTGAAGGTTTCTTCTTGCCTTGGATTTATTTGTGTTATACAAGCCCTTAAATATCTTAGCCCTTAAATATCTTTCTACATGAGTTACCTCTCTTTAGATACTATGTCCAAGCTGTACGTGGGAAATCCCATTCAAAGATGGCCAGAACATTAGAGGCGAAAAAAGCCCTGCTTCTCTTCTAGGGTTGTCTTTCCAGTTCAGCCCCAATCCACTCTTATCAGGAAAGAATTATGAGAGCTTGGGAATAGCAACTACCGATATATAAAGAATTATCAAGCCATTTATACCCAAAGGAGGTTTAAAAATGTTTTTTATTTTTAAAATTTGTAAATTATTATTATAATTTGAGGACACCAAAGAACAACGTTTGTTTAAGAAGAGAAAAAAAATTTTTCTTCTAAGGGAGAACAAGTATATCTCAATATCTACATATGACATCAAGGGAGAGGTAGATAGATATCTCCTAACTAGAAACTATACACACACACACACACACATATGAACTCATTGTCACAATATAGCCATGAATACATAAGACTATTTTTGGTGGTTAATAACAAAGAGAAATTTTTATCTAGGAAGTTAGCTATACATTTCAGAGGTGGTTCCCAAGATTCCAGAGTACATTTCTAAATCAATGTATAACATGTCAGACTCTGTTTACCAGACTATGATCTCCTTAAGGATGGGTACTAGGATGTTCATCTTAGTAGGTACTCAATAAACAAATGTCACACATTGTCATCAGGAAAAGAAACTGTGAGGTGTAAAAATAGGAAAGTCATGCTGATGCCTCTGACCTTCAGATGAAATGGCAGAGCAGAAATTCTTCTGTAAAAATAAAGCCCTGAAGGCCAAATCTGGTCTTCCTGGGTGGCCACCACAGGGATAACTTACCCCAGGGCTCCAGAAACAAATCTGTAGATGAACATGACAAGACTGGTTTATCTCACACAAATAAAAGAAATAACAGAGCCTTGTGCCAATTTTTGACAATTAATTTCTTTATTTGGAAAGAGAAAACCACATCACTTTAGCCATTTACTGGAACATGCAGGACGCCTACATGGGGGTGCTCTCTCGGTTGATCTCAAAGACAAACAACATAGCTCTCCATAATACCCAGCTTCCTGCCAAGGGCTGGCAGCCCAGGGGGCATGGATATGAAGAAAAAGCTTTATATTTCATCTTCAAAGCTGAGGGTGAAATGTGATGATATTCAAGCCAAAGCTTTAGGTGGCAATGCATATGCTCTGGGGGAAGAAAATCAGGAGTTATCAGCACAATTA
The DNA here is from genome assembly GCF_046562875.1 of Panthera onca. Taxonomy (NCBI): domain Eukaryota; kingdom Metazoa; phylum Chordata; class Mammalia; order Carnivora; family Felidae; genus Panthera; species Panthera onca. The sequence continues at coordinate 141,195,438 of NC_138339.1, read as the reverse complement.
CAGTTAGTTTCTTTCGTAACTACAAACTAGTATAGGCATTGAGCAAGGACTCTAGAAAGACTCTAAATGATAGAACTTGAAAATGTTCATTTGCATATGATTTGATCATAAATCTAAAAAGAAAGTGTTTGTTAGCTCTCAGTATCTTTTCACCAAGAGAAACATGAAGTTGGCTGGAGGGTAAGTCCTTCTATGGGAATTCTGCTCTTTGGAGAAAGGAGAACAATGGATTTTTGAATGTATTAAAAGTTGTAATAGAGGGGCACCTGGGTGGCTCCGTCAGTTGGGCATCTGACTCTTGGTTTCCGCTCAGGTAATGATCTCGGGGTTTCGTGATTTTAAACCCTATGTCAGGGCTCCACGCTGATGGTGCAGACTCTGCTTGGGATTCTCTGTCTCCCTCTCTCTCTGCCCCTCCCCCATTCATGCTGTCTCTCTCTCAAAATAAATAAACTTAAAAAAATGTTTAATAAAAAAAAGCTGTAAGGGATAACTGCTCTTTTTGCTGGTCCTGCATCCATCCCCCTACTACTGGAAAAAGTACCCCAGTTTTCCTTTGGGGAACTAGATTCCCCATTTTCTGGCCAAGTGTCCAGGTGGGACTCTACATCAGAGAGAATGTGACCCTGATTTTCCACGATATCATGTTTGTTTTAGGGAAAGACATCTGACTAAGGAGGCCAAGCAAAGTGAATTCTGTGGGTTGTGAGTTGAGCTTTCTATAAAACATGCTCTTTATTTTCTGTTAGACTTGAACACGAAAGGTGTGGATCAGCTATCTTTGTGGAAGCTGGGAATAAGCCATTGCATTAGGGAACAGGGCAAAGAGAAGGGGAGGGCTAGTTTTGCTGACATAGTTTGAGCCCTGGGTTCAGGTCATCTATACATTTTCAATTCATGTGATCCAGTAAATTCCGTTATTTGCTAAATCAGCATGCGTATGATGTCTATTACACAACAAAAAGTGATTTAACACATTAATATGGTGATTGAATTCCAAGCAGGTTTTTGGGGCACCTGGGTGTCTCAGTCAGTTAAGCGTCTGACTTTGGCTTGGGTCATGATCTCCCGGTTCATGAGTTCAAGCCCCACATCAGGCTCCACACTGACAGCATAGATCTGCCTTGGGATTCTGTCTCTCCCTCTCTCTCTGCCCCTCCCCTAGTTTCATGCTTTCTATCTCTCTCTCTCTCTCTCTCTCTCTCTCAAAAAAAAAAAATAATTAGAAAGACAAAAAAACAAACAAACCAACAGGCTTTTCTTCTCTTGCCCCCTTGGAACACCACCTAAGTGTTTTTATGTAAAATGTAAAAGAAACATTATTGGATCATTAGGACTCAGAAACTAAAAACTCCACACAAATATATGATTGTATTGAATGTTGGTGCTAGCAGAAATGAAAGTAAAAGATCTAAGGAGGGAACTGACAGGTATTTATGGGCTATTGCTCTCATAAAACAAGTTTGGTAGAAGAAAACTTCATGCATATATTCATTCTTCCCCAAGTCCTTTGCGGAGCTAGACTGTGATTAACATCTGTTGGAGCTCTAGTGTCCTAAATACTGACCTTTGCAGTGTAAGCCCGATATCGTTTAGCAATAATAGATTAGTCTTACACATCTTGCTCTGCACGTCTGCACTGACCATATTCCTGTAATATACCTAATCTAAGATAGGGACAGAGGCAGTGTGTGTGTGTGTGTGTGTGTGCAGATATCTGAACTAGAGATGCATCATACTCCCTGTCCATAAGTGGCAGATAAGTAGCAAATTATTTGGAGACACAAAGCTTCTACTCTTCGTATGTTAGAAACAACATGAAAATTGGATAGCAATAGGGTGACAAGAAAGAGAAATCACAAGGAGGGGTTATTTGTCAAGTGACAGAGGAGTGTTTGTGTTCAGAAGCTGGGCAGATCTTCCTCTGGCTGATGTGGAACAGAGACCTCTCATAGGACAGTTGGGCTTGTGTGAAGCTTTGATGAATGGATAGATGTAAAATTATTTAAATTCGAGAGTGATGTGTCAAAGACTGTCTTGTGTTTATGAAATCCAATTTTTGAATCCATTTGTACCCTATCTTGGGCACATGGCTGACTGTATTTCTGAGTTAGGTGGGGCCATGAAATGTTGGTAGAAGTTATGGTATGCGATATTTGTCTTGGTCCTTAAAACACCAGTCACATGATGCTGTACATTCTCTCCCTTCCCTGGTCTATGGTCAGGCCTTGCTTTCTTTCTGTTCCTGTCCAACTTGACATGCTTAGAAATATCCAGGTGCTACTCTTTTCTTTATTCACTGGATTTGTAGTTTCAGTTCATCTCCTGGCTTCCTTACAACACTGCCCGTAGGACACGGCCTGACCCAAATTAAATCAGAAGTTGTTGCAAAATATTCTATCGTCCAGTAGATGCTTTGCATGTGGGTGGTCCACCATGAAGCTGGAGAAGCCAATTGATTTCTATTTCTGGATTTTGAATTCCTGAACTGACTCACATGGTTCTAGAAAGGGTGTTTTGTCCTGGCTTGTGTGTACCTCACTGATTGAAGTAAAACATTTGTTTGCTGAGCCAATAACTGTCCTCTGGGAGGAAATGTCATTCCTTCTACAAATCTAAGTTTCTTAGTGCTCACCAACTGCAGGGGTGAATGCAGTTTTTAAAATACTGTGGCCACAGGGGTTGTTCACTTGGTCAGACTGACCACACTCTGTTAACATCTGGATGCTAGAGGCAATGAAGCCCTCATAACTTGGGGCAGCCGTAAGGCAAATCTGACCTGTGTAATTGTATGAAAACTACTTGATGGAATACACTTGAAAGCATAGACAATTGTTGGCCACACCCAACACTCAGGATCTACCTGAATGTGAGTATTTGATGATGAGGGCGTGAGGGGAATAGGAATGATTTCGGTTCTTTCCTATACCTTGCTTTATTCTAGCAAGTCAGCTATGGATAGCTCTTAATGCCATTAGTTGTTTTCATATTAATTAACTCCTGTGTATTAAGGTTTCTTTTCCCTCAGCCATGACTAAAATTTTAACCTGTCTTCTCAATTTGTAATGTTAAGAAGAATCATATCAGGGGGTGCCTCAGTGGTTGAGTCAGTTAAGTGTCTGACACTGGCTCAGATAAGGATCCCACAGCTCATGAATTCAAGTTCTGCGTCAGGCTCTGTGCTGATAGCTCAGAGCCTGGAGCCTGCTTCAGATTCTGTGTCTCCCTCTCTCTCTCTCTTCCCCTCCCTGGCTCATGCGCGCTCTCTCTCTCTCTCTCTCTCTCAAAAATAAATAAACATTAAAGAAATTTAAGAAAAAAAAAAAGAAGAATCATGTCATAGACTTCAATTTCAAGCCACTCTGCACAGATTGCCTTTAATGGACAGGTAAGCCCAAGGGCTGTAGTTTGAGCTGTAGGGAAAAAAAAAATCCAAGGATCTTTTGAATATTGCGTTAAGCACATATGGGACTTCCAGCTTCAGCATCCTATAAGAATGAGGGTGATTAGATTGAAGGGAAACACATTATTGGAAAGCTTTTACCAGAATCTGTTGAAATCATTCTCTGTTACCCAGGGACTGGTTTTTATTCCAGATGCTTGCAATTAATTCCACATTCAAAGCCTGTTTTCTGGAGGAAGAAAGATAGGCTACTTTCAAAATTTTTTAAGGGTTAAAGGTGGGAAAGTTTTGAATTTATTTTCGTGGAGAAAACAAAATATAGTGAGGCAGCATTATAATCCCTTTTAAGGTTTTATTGAAATGTCAACCTCTGGGGGACTGAAGCTGTATGAAAAAAATGAATAAACAGTGGATTAGCATTTAGACAATATTCTTTCGTTGTTTGACCACAGAAAATAATGCTGAATAGAATTAATTTGGAATTTGGCAGGAATTTGAATAGTAGAGGTAAAGCATGCAAATAATTGAGTAAATTTGAATCTTGTAGGAACATTTATTGGAATAAATTAAAGAATAGCATGAGGAACAAGATTCTTTTGGAGGCTCTAAGCACAAAAACAACAAGAAAGTAAGAATTTTATACTTACTTAATGGTTTTCTGGAATTAAAAAAAGGAAAGTGTGTTTTAAAACCAGGACTTTTTAGCGCCAGTGCAATCAAGAACCAAAACCCATAACTGGTAATGACCATTGAAAATTGTGATTTGTTGGGGAGTATCCAGGTTAGAAATAAAATAAAATGATTTCAAACCCTGACTATCCAATTTCAGTCAAAAATTGAGAAGGGATCACGCCTTAGCTAGTTATTTGGGATTCTTTGGATAACGTCAGATAAAGAAAGGGTACCTCATTTCTGAAAGAAAGTTTTTTTTCTAGACAGGGACCTATTCAGACGATTTAATTATTGTAGTTTATTGAGCATAAATTGTGGACATTTCAGCTATTTTCTCCACTCTCATTTAGATCTAATTAGAACTAGATGGCCTATTTAAATATATGTATATATACGAAAATAGTTATATATAATGGAGAAACTTAAAAATAGCCTAAATTAGGAAGCCATTTACTTTATTAATGGAGACTCCCAACCATGCCAGGATTTGATCAGATCATACAACTGAATGGGATTCATTTCTTTCATTTGTTCTCCTTTCTATATATTGTGACTTTCCGGGGCATTGTTTCACAAGCTTCTCCATTACTGTCTTGAGTTGTCTGTGTCTGTTATCAGTCTCAATACAGAAAATAGTGGTTCATATTTCTTCCCCTATCTCTAGTAGAATAGTCTGGAGGGAAAGGATGTAGGGCTGTGCTGAATACTGTCAGGAGTGAGTGAGAGGCCAAAGAGCTTATGAGGGGACAGTCCTCCAGTAAGAGGGTGGTGTTCAGGAGCAAAACCACAGTGGCCCAGAAGGTTGTTTAGATGAGAAGTCCTAGTCTTAAGAATGCTGCCCTGGGACGCCTGGGTGGCTCCATCAGTTGAGTGTCCGACTTCGGCTCAGGTCATGATCTCACAGTTCGTGAGTTGAAGGCCCACATCAGGCTCGCTATCGCTGTCATTGCGGAACCCACTTCAGATCCTCTGCCCCCCTCCCCCTCTCCCCTTCACCCTCCCCCACTCACCCTTTGTCCAAAATGAACAAACACTTAAAAAAAAATACTGCCTGACCTTTGCATTCCTTTCTCTCCACTCCCATTCCCACTCTCATTCATTTGAATGAGCACCTGTGATGAGTATATCCTTGGTCTGCCTATTTTCAGAAAAAAAGAAAAGAAAAATAAAAAAGCAGGCTGGGATCATAGGAACCTGGGCATATGTGTGTGTGGTTAACTGAGAGCCATAATGTTGCACCTGTGGCCCCAATTGCCTAAGAAGGAAATTGTTTAAGAGGACGTGCTTGATCTGTGCCCATATTTCAACCCTCAATAAGACTTGAATAATCCGGAGAAATCACTGTGTGCCCAGCCCAGTGAAGGGTGATGGACAAATGCTCTTTCTCCTTTCCTTTCCTTCTCTCCCCCTATCCTTCCTTCCCTGACTCTCCTTTCCCCCCTCCCTTCCTTTTCTAATTTCCTTGCTGCTCCCTCTCCCCTTCTATTCACTAACCAAATGACTGTTTGGGGACATAGACTTGATTTACTACAAACATTTAATAAAACTTGCCGTTTATTAAACCAGCCCTCTTTGGTGTATTTGTCATTGCTATAAGATCCAAAAGTGAATTACGGAGGAAAAAAATGAGATCCTCCAAATCCATTCATCTTATGACCTAATCTGATACTGCAGTGTAGGCCCCTTGAGAGCAATTACATAATTTAAGCAGAGTAATAGTGATTTGAATGTATAGATCTCCCAAAGCCATGAGTAGAATTGAAGACCTGTAACATTAGTGAAGATCTCTCAGTGTAAAAAAGCCATTTGAACGAGGATGTTTCAAGGCCCGCTGGTTTTTCCTGAGCACGTTTGAACATGAGGTAGCCATATATCTTCCGCATGTATATTAGATTATTTAAATGCCGAGTGCAAAATTGAAAACATTTAATTTCCTTAAGTATATTCAGCAGCGCAAAACTACTAAAAACATGTTTGTGAGGCTAACCAATCTCTTTCCTTTGTCCAAAAGAAACGGTTGTTTGTGTATTACTAGTGAATGCTGAGTGTGCCTCAGGTAATTGATCATGAATGATCCAAAGTTTCACCCTCTTGTCGAGCAGGAACTACCTCCCTTTGTGAGTATGTTTTGATGTTATAATGAAATGCGTTTTTATCTATTCACAGAATCCTTATCACATTCCACTTAACTGTTGTGTGTTTCTCCCTCTGGCATCTCTTCCTATCTTGGGAGCATGTCTAATTATGAGCAATCTTGGTGGGGACAGTGTCCATCTCCCAATATGGAAATGCAAAAGGTTATGGCCTCCCTTCCCTGATCCTGATAATACTACTTGGGTATGACCTATACCCCGCTGATTGGATGTTGCTGCCAAGGACTTTAAATTTTGAATGAGTAAATAAAGGAAAGGACAGCTGGACCTCTTTTCACAGAAGCAGCAGTGACAGTGTCCAGTGGTGTGGTATCCTGGCCAATAGCTGCTAAACATGATTGTGCTTTCAGCTTCTTGGTTTTTCAGAGATATTTACTTTCTAAGCCTGATCATTACATTTCCATCAATTGTGTGAATCCTCAATAACTTTTCTAATAATTTTATTTTTGGTAAACAAAGACAGATTTACTATCTGTCCTTGATTCTTTTTTTTTTTTTAATTTAAGTTTATTTATTTATTTTGGGAGATGCAGAGATAGTGCATGTGGTGAAAGGACAGAGAGAAGAGAGAGAATCCCGAGCAGGCTCCGGGCTGCCAGCTCAGAGCATGATGTGGGACTTGAACTCACAAAAAACTGCAAGACCATGATCTGAGCTGAAACCAAGAGTCAGATGCTTAATCAACTGAGCCACCCAGGTGCCCCCTGGTTTTGATTCTTATCCTCTCCTTGCATTCAAACTCCTTGCTATGTGATTTTGCAGTCCTTCCCATCAGAAGTAGTATGTGTGTACTTATATTTTGACTTTGGGCTTAACCATGAACTTGCTTTGTCCTAGAAAAGGTGGGTAGAAGTAATAATGTGTCAGTTCTGAATCTAGACCTTTGGAGGCATCATATATCTGCCTGGCTTCTTGTGCTTCTGCTATCGCCAAGCTTCCTTGGATACCTTCTGTTCCTTTGCCTGTGCCTCAGAATAAATACATCTGGAATTGACCTCAACCCAACCTGCAGTGAGGAGCAAAGCAGCTTGACTCACAGCTTGAAGCAGCATCACTTAGCAAAGCCCAGCCTGGATTAGCTGACCATCAAAAGACCCAGAGATGAGGGAGTGCATCTCTCTGTGATTAACAGAACCAAACCTCTAAGGCTAACCTGCAGATTTCTGAGAAATACGTGGCTTTTGTTTTGTGCCACTGGGATTTTGTGTTTGTGTGTTTTGTGATCTGTATCTGCTATATGCAATGAGAAGTATTCTTATTGATGGATTATAATACATTGATGTTGAGAATATGAAGGGTGTATGTGTGTGTGTGTGCCTATCTTTGGTTTTGTGAGGCAAATCCTATTGAGACTTAGCCTCATATTTATTCTCTTTCCTGTTGATTGGTTGGAATGAGTATATAATTCAGCTTTCACACTGATGGGATGTGTGCGAAGTCGTGTGTGTATGTGTGTGTGAAAGTGTTTTTTTTTTCCCCCTTTCCTAATAAAAAGCGAACATTGGAGACACATTCTCCACATTCTCTCTTCTTCTGTTCTTTTCTCTTCTCACCTGGAGCTGAGGCAGCTGTCTGTGTCCGTCAGGAAACGCCTAAGGATAGCAGAGAGGGAATGAATCTGTGTGCATGATGTACATGAACCATTTAGACAATTCTGGAACATCCTACTATTGAGCTTTGTATCCTTTCATAGAATACATTTTTATTTTTTAATCTGATGGCTTTGGGTTTCCTTTAACTTGCTATTGAAAGTATCTTAACAGATATGTGGAGTATATGTGTATGGGGGCACGGGAGGACTGAATGCAGAAGTCTATATGAAAAGAAGAAAATAGCTCAGGTTATCCCTCGTGAACCTGTAGCCTCTCAGCAGCATGTGTTAAGTGGTATGTAAGCTGAGGTCAGGTGGACAGAAGTCCACTTTTACCTGACTTTTCCTGCCACAGCTTTATGTGCTCTGTATGGAATACCAGAAAATGACAGATGTTATCTTCCCTGCTGACCCTTTCGGCAGAGTGTCCATATCTAGAACGCTTTCACCCATAAAACACTGACCCTGCCTTTCAACACTTTTGGAAATAAGTGAATGTTTGGCGTCTGAGATTTGCTCCATGTCATCTGAAATCATGTAGTGTATTATTTGCAGGTAATAACTTTGACTCGATCCTAATGTCCAGGCTGCATCCTAGAACCAAGCAATCTGGATCTCTGGGGTTCCTAAGTAAATTCCATTATACAGCCACTGTTGAGAACCACTGTTCTAAACTCCATTCTCTTGTGAATTAAGCAAACTCCAAATCAAATGTGCACATAAGGGGTTAAAAAAGAGGAGAATAAAGACTATGAAGGTATTCATTATCTATTGCTATATAACAAATTGCCCTATAATTCAGCAGCTTAGAACAGTAATAAACCTTTATTGCTCCCAATTCTGGGGATCAGGAATCTAGGAACAGCTTAGCTGGGATGGCTATGGCTAAGGGTCTTTCCTATAGTTGCAATCAAATTGTGGGCCAAGGCTGCAGTCACTTGAAGGCTTCGATGGGGCTGGGGGGTCTGCTTTCAAGGAGGTTCACTCACATAGCTCTTGATATGAGGTCCTAGTTTCTTGCTGCCTTTTGCCAGGAGGCATCAGCCCCTTACCAAGTGGCTTTTCTCTCTGGAGCTGTGTGAGGGTCCTTGAAACATGGAAGCTGGCTTGTCCCAAGCAAGTAATTCAAGAGTTAGCAAGGTAGAAGCTGGGATATCTTTCATGCCCTAGGCTCTGAAGTCACACACCATCACTTTCAAAATATTCTATTGGTCGTACAGGTCATGCATCCCTACTTCCTAGGAGAGGGGACTACAAAGGTCTCAATACCAGGATTTTGGAATCGTTGAGAAGGCCATCTTGGCAAGTGCAACAGGATAGGAATGAATAAATGATTTGTGCTCATTTCAAGGGTGAATGCCTAGTAGGCTGAATGATGGAAACCCATGCCTGTAGCTTCCTTGAGGAGGCTTCATATGAATCAAAATACTCTGTGGAGTAGCCCTATTAGTTTCTCGAACACCAGGTGGCTGGACAGAGCTTTGGGAGCTCTTAAAGGGCACTATTCAAAGGCACAGTGCCTTTTAGAGGAGTTCAACTCTGCCATTTCCTGAATTAATTTTGTCCAGATTCAGATTAGCTGAGACTAGCAGCTGATGTTTAGCAAACAGATAAATAAGGTGCTAGCTTCATTAGTACTGATTTTCCTAAATGAGGGACTTACAATACCTTCCAATTGTATGTAGCTATAAAAGAGGCCTCTGACATTAAGATGCGTGAGTGAACTCTTTGCAATTCTATCTTCTCCCTCACCTTTTGCTTTTTTGGCTGTGGGAAAAGTAGGGTCTTCAACACAGTCTTAAGCTCTCTGTCTTTATAATCCCTTCCACCCAGAGTTCCTTATGCTGTGCCAACCCAGTATTGCCTAATTTATATTTTCAGGTTCAGTTTTCTCCTACCAAATGCCAGGCTTCTGTAGCCAACTGCCTATTTGACATCTACTCTTGAATGACTAATGCAAATCCCAACTTTATTTGGCCAAAACCAAATTATTTTTTGTAATATTTATTTATTTTCGAGAGAGAGAGAGAGAGAGAGAAAGACAGAGACAGAGAGAGAGACAGAGAGCAGAGGGAGGGAGACACCAATCTGAAGCAGGCTCCAGGCTCTGAGCTGTCAGCACAGAGCCGATCGCGGGGTTCTACCTCACCAACGCGCGAGATCATGACCTGAGCCAAAGTCATTAGCTTAACTTACTGAGCCACTCAGGTGCCCCGAGTTTGCTCTCTTCTTATGTGGGTGAGTTGACCGCGGCTGCTGTGGTTATAATATACTGTCAACCTTTCAATTTCTGGTTTCTAACTCTGTAGAAATACAGTTCTTGTCTATACAAACAAGTAAGTTTGAGAGGTCAGTCGATCTCCAAAGCAATTAAGTAAAATAGCTTATAAAGCTTGAACTGGTTTGGTATTTTTGGTCTGATGTATCCAGCAATCCTATACAGAATTAATTGGTTTGTGTGGATCCAATCAGAGCTGGAGGCAGTACTCTTTCTCCACGATTCTCCTCTGTCTGTGATTTCAAGAACCCGGGCAAATGGGAACAAAGAAGAATGAAGAACAGACTTTTAAAAGATTTCTGGCAGACTATAATGTGACTATGGATGACTTTTATTTTATCATGAGCCATCAGATTACTGGGGGTTTTTTTTTAGTCATTTTTAAAATTTAAAGTTTACTTATTTATTTTTGAGGGAGAGAGTGCGTGAGAGGCTGAGAGAGAATCCCAAGCAGGTCTCACGCTGTTAGCACAGAGCCTGATGCTGGGCTCACGGGGCTCCATCTCAAGAACCTTAAGATCGTGACCCGAGGCAAAATCAAGAGTGGGATTCTTAACTGACTAAACCACCCAGGCGCCCCTTAGTCATTTTTAACGGAGAAGGTATATCTTGTAGGTAATCTGTGGTTCATCCATCTAAAAATTTTTTTTTGTTTTTTTTTTTTTGGAAAAGGTATTAGTCTAACATATGTGCATAAAATTATTTTGTTTGTTGCTCATTGTTTCTGTTATTTTCATTGCATCAGTATTGCTGAAAGCATTGATTTTTTTTCCTTCTCATTCTCTTTTCCTTTTTTTTTTTTTGCTTTAAAAAGAGGTAGAAATAAGTTAACCTCTAAGCATATAAAAAAGATTGGATATTTCAATGAAAATATAGATAAAAATTTGACCACAGTTGTATTTTAAGCCAATATTGCTTAAATCCTTTAGCCTGAAAGATTACCAAGTTGATAGGATTTTAATTAATGATTTTAATTTTAGAATTATAATTTTAGCATTAAAAATTTCCATATCTTTTTAAAAGTCAAGGACAAGGATAGCAAAATAAAGAATAATTGTGAGTGATACTGGATTCATATCAAATGTGCTCATACTGAAACTAAAAAATATAAAATGCAAATTTCATGGCAATTAAGATTAGCATATTCAGTAAACAACTTGTCCTGAAATTATATACTTCATATTTTAATATTTGGGCATGTAATACATTTTGAGTATATAATCATGACATTGCCAGCTTTTTATGCATAAAAAGGAAGATTTCATCTATTATTTAAAACCACAAATACCCCGTAATCATTTCTGTGTCTTCCTGTAGTAAAAGCAATATCTGTGCCTTTGACTTGGTGATCAGCATTTGATGATACACCATTTGTGTGTGTGTGTGTGTGTGTCTGTGTGTGTGTATGTGTTTTTTGAGCCCCGCAGAAAATTGTAAATGCCATACTTTCAGGAGAAACAGCTGGAATAAATTACAAGGAGCAGGCCGACATGGCAAGCAACAAATAAGAAAACTAAATTAGGGTTTTAAGGGCCTATCTTCAGTGGAGGAGTAGGTTTTCCCTCTGTCTCTAGGGGAGGCCCATTCTAATCTTCAAGCTGGAATTGTTCAGCTTGCTTTCTCTTGGTATTTGGATGGGAAAGTAGAGTGAGCCAGGCTTTAAATTAAATAGCAAAATACTTGCAGGATGGGGGTCTAGTGCTCTGCATAGGGAGTTGTTTTTATTCTCTGCCTTGGCACTTTTTGGATGAGTTAGACTGGAGCGTATCCCTTAGTTCTCCATTCTATAAACAGAACACAATCACTCATTTACAGAGCTTTGTTAACGCTGTAAACACTTTCAAGCACTTGTTGAAATAATTACAAGAAACTTTGAAGTATAATCCTTTACCTTAAGATCTGTGTTGACTTTTGGACAGTCTGGCTCATTACCAGTACCCCTCTATTTTGAAAAACAACAATGTTTTAAAGACTAGGACTATGGAAAGAATTGGCTCCGAAAATCAAGTTTCAGTCTTTCTTGCTGCAAACATATTGGGTATTTGGGGGCAAACTGGGTCCATGAGTGCAAGCTGCCTCTAGGAAGGGCAGTTTGGAATGAGCAGAAATGCCATTTAAACTGCCCATCTAACAAGCCAGAAATCAATCCTGGGTCAACAGAGTAAAAAAATTTTTTTTTCTTTTTTTGCCCTAAATTAGGACTTAGTATACTCAAAGTCATGTGTAGCAGTTTATATCTACCTCTCCTTCTTGCCCCCTACCGACAGCTCAGTGCTGTGGGCTGAGCCCTTGGATGTGATGACTGAATCAAATTGTTTTTGAGAAACTTTAGGAATTAGTGTATCTACTTGGAACATAGTTCAGCTGCTAGCTATGTTACATCAGGCAAAATGAAGCAATCATTAGTGGGTATTCTCATAATTGTTGCACGATTGAGTTTAATATACTCTGAGTGGCCTCTAGTAAGAATTAAAAACTGTAGTTATTACTCTTGTCATACTGTTAATAATGAAACTGTAGTTATTACTGTTGTCATACTGTTAATAATATCTCATCCTAAATATTAACTGAGTGAGGTAATCTTGGCCATACTTCTACATTTGGGGACATTTTATTTCTAATTTTGTTGTTGTTGTTGTTGTTATTCTTACTTGTTCTTGTCTCTATAGTTTTCCTTCACCACTTTCCTTAAAAGTTGTACCTACTTTGGTTGATTTTTACTTATTCATTTACTAATTGCTTAGTGAATTATGCCAAGCATTGATGGCTAAGACAAAAGCTTATGTAAGTTTATAGGTTTATATATACTGTGCATTGACTCCCTGTTTTCACAAAATAATAGTAAGCAGGCTGATGGGTGAGTGCTCCCTAACCCGGTAAAGCCACTGATGGTTCTAAGAGGGGAAATGTCAGTGCTTCTCAACCCAGTTGCATGTGAAAATCACCTGGCTGGGCTCCACCCCTGAAAATTCTGATTTAGTGGATCCCCCGGGGCCCTGTCATCTTCCACAAGTTTTATAAGCTATCCAGGTGAGATTTACCCCAAGTACAGGTGATACCACATTCAGTGATGGGTAAACCCACAGATGAAGAGAACATGTGAGCTTCCGGTAAAGGAGGCTCCTGCTGGCAGCCGATGTCATACCTTCCTGACTGCCTGCCATGGGTCCATTTCTGCCTTTACATCTGGTTCAGGCTGTCAGGTTTCCCTCTTCCGTTTTGGCTGTGGGAGAGCACCCTTCAAGGACAAGCTGGAGCTCCACCTCCTCCATGAAACCTTGCTGTGTCTGCCTTACCCGGCCTCTGTGAACCTGTCCTTGTCCGCATTCCTGTGTTCACCTGCTGTGGGTAGTTGTTTAAGCACCTTGCAGGCGTTTTGCGCTAAACAATGCGCTAAACAGTTTCAAGTTTGGGAACAGCCTGTTGACTTCAGGAATATGGTTCTCCTCTTTAGTAAGTACTCAATAAATGTGTGATGGTGGTGGTGAAGCAAATATTTGAGAGAGGTGGGAAGATGTGGGCTGGATTTATTTGGGAAAGACCACAGAGAAGATAGAGCTTGAACAAGTATTCAGGATTAGTTAGAATTTGAATTGTTGGCAGAAAGAGCCTTGTACAAAGTAGTATTTTTGGTTTGGCTTGAATAACTGTATGTCTGTGTGTACAAAAATATATAGGCACACATATGTACCTGTAGAGCCATCTGAATTTCTAGACCTACATATATATATATATATGTATATATACACACACATGCATACATGCATATATATATATACACAAGTGTATGTATGTACACACACATATATATGTATATATAAACATACACACACACACACTATATATATATATATATATATGTATATATATATATATACATATATATATATATATATATATATGTATGTACTCTGTTGAACCAGGATTAATTTCTGGCTTATTAGATGGGCAGCTTAAACAGCATTTCTGCTCATTCCAAACTGCCCTTCCTAGAAGCAGCTTGCACTCATGGACCCAGTTTGCCCCAAATTCCCAATATTTTTGCAGCAAGAAAGACTAAAACTTGATTTTTGAAGCCAATTCTTCCCACAGTCCTAGTCTCTAAAACATTGTTGTTTTTCAAAATAGATGGGTATTGATGTATATATACTATATATATAGGGTGTATATATATATATATATATATACATATACATATACATATATATATACACACATAGGGTGTGTGTTTGTAGTAGCTCGACCCCCTTCCCCATGTGTGTTTTGAACTAGCTGTCAAGAATATTGTATTAAAATCTAGAGCACCAGTGATCTTACTCACTTAAAAAGCCTGGTATTGCATGTGAAATTAAAAACTTTTCAAATTAATTCCATCTCAGAGATGTGTCTGGAACCCTTGTCAGCACTTCCTAGTTCTGACAGGCCACCTGGGTGCATGATGGGAACATGGTGCTACAAGAGCAGGAATAGTCAAATCAGCCAGGAACCAGGTTTCTGTTTAGTACGACATTGATTTCAGATAGTACCAAGGTCACCAAACCATCTTCTTGTGCCCATTGGGTTTGGGGCACTAGATTTTTCTGTCCAGCAAGACATTTATTTATTCAGAATTTAAAGCTCAATTTCAAGTTGAGTGCTTTTTAAGTAGACCCATCTTTTTTTCCCCCAATGTGTGAGGACCACTCAGCTTTGTTTACAATATGTATGACCTTGCAACAAGCCTTCCTCCTAAATCTCCCTGTGCTTTTGTATTCAGCATTAGCCGACTCCCACCGTAAATTCAGTGTGGCCAATTGCTTTTCATAATGAAGTTCATGTAAATGGAAGTAGAGCAGAGGTTTTATTAATGAGACTGATCTATTATTAAGACCGATTTGATCATCCTTTCTGAATAGTGAGATAAAAGTCAAAAATAATGTTCCTTGTCAACAGGCTTGATGAAGAAAATGAAGTTTGGAAAATTTACACATCTTAGTTTTTGGAGGGGGGGGAACGCAAGCAGGGTAATTTATTTTGAGTCCTATTCAAGGTTTTTATAACTTCTATTAAAATCAGGATCTTCTGAAGGCATATCAGTTGTACATAATGAAAATTTTATTCATGTGCAACATGGAGCCAGATGGTGATGTCTTTAGGGTCCATATGTAGTCAATTTCTAGGATACCTATACACTCATATTTTCTTTTCTACTCTCCCCATGGATCTACTCATGGATGTCATGCCACGTATCTGGAGTTTTAGTGTGCAAAACATGGTCTGGTCAGGGCATTTACTACCTAGCTCACATTAAAAACAAACAAATAAACAGACAAACAAACTCAAATGGTATAATTATTAATGGTGGTTTCATAGGAAGTAGGATATGCAATGGAGTGGTACAGTTTGAGATGAGGTGGGGCCCTTCTAAAGGTTCCTCAACCTGTACAGTTACTTGCTCTGCCTATTTTTGAATCACCGATGTTTTGAATATGTATGTCAAAGCCCTCATTGGTACCTTATTAATTTACGTTTGTTGCAAATTATTTCTTTCTATATTTTTGTGTGTTTCTGACTCTTCAAAATGATTTAAAATGTAATAGCCTATGTTGGGAAACGTGAAAGAAGCTGAAGGAATTGAAACCCATTCAGGGATGGGTCAGTAAATCAACATTTAAAAAATGACATTGCCCAGGGCACTGGTGTATAGAGAGAAGTAGAAGATAATTAGGATAAAGCCCAAAAGGGTTTCTTGTGTTTGTGGATGAAGGATATACACAGGGACATGGAAAGAGATAGAGTTCTGATGGCTGCAGAGGGGGAGGAGGGAGGCAGGCTAACACTAGTCTTCTATCAGAGAAGAAGGCAAAGAAGTGTGGTGCTCTGCGGCATATCAGATATGAATCTCTCCATTTACAAAGGCCAGAAAATCAATTCAAACTGATTGAATTACAAAAAGAAGAGAATTTATTGACTTATATACTGGCTTCATTAAAAAAAAAATTATTGGCTTTAATAATTAAAAATCCACAGAAGATACCCCTGAGTCCAAGTTCACAAGTAATTACATCAGAAATCCTTCTCCACTTCTGGGTTCTGCTCTCCTTTAATGGCTTCCTCCTCAGGTGGGCTCTCCACAGAAGCTTCTGAGCTGTAGCCTTCCTGTTGAGCAACCCTGATGGAAAGAGAGCACCTCTTCTAAGGGATACGCTCCCACCCCCCCACCCCCCCCTCCGCCGTCTCTGAGCTGATTTCTTGGGAACTGAGCTTAATTCGTTATTTCTTATGAACTAAACACAGTAGTCAGGGGATATGATGACCTGACTTTACAGGTTGGAGTTGTCTACCCATTTTTGAGCTTAGGAGGGTCAACTCCACCAACCTAGACCACAACTACTGAGGGCATGGGGGAAGGAGGTTCCCCCCCAAAAAGTTGGAGGCTGGTAGCAGAATGGGCTGTGACTAGGGTAGGCAAACAAAATGAAGCTAAAAAGCAAATGAAAAATTAAGAGGTCCACTGCATATGGTTACAAATAGTATCAGGGTGGAGAATGGTTCATCCGTAAGGGAGCCTGGGCTTTAGGAAAAATATAAAACAGGCATTGATGTCACTATAGGAGAATCTAATGAACATTATTCAGGAAATTATAATGCTAATACTCAGTTATGGTTATTAAGAGAATGAATAGCTAAATCAAAGAACATATTTTCATGCAGCTGTCTCAAATAATTAGAAAAATATGTGAGAAGATTGATCCAACTAAAGGATTTTCAAAGTTTTCTAGGGGAAACTTTTAGGTCCAAGTTATGATCATTGTTAGCAATAGTGGGTGATTTTGTAAAAAAGGAAAACATCCTTGCAGAACATTTGTTTTTCAGCCTCAACTTTATATACGTGCCAATCAGTAAACTTGCAATGTAGGAACAAGTGACTTCATTTTGCTAACAAAATACTGCATTCTTCACCAGAATAACTTAATTTGTGTACAAGAGAAAAAGGTATTGTTACTAAATCCCTTTAACTTAAACTATAGGCACGTACTTGTCATTCTAATAGGGGTGCTTTGGTTAACATTTCCAAGTTAAATATGGTTTGTGAATTTATTCTAGTTTTGTTTATTTTCTTAAATTCTTTTTTAACATTTATTCATTTTTGAGAGACAGAGAAAGACAGAACTTGGACGGGGGAGGGGCAGAGAGAGACGGAGATACAGAATCCGAAGCAGGCTCTAGGCTCTGAGCTGTCAGCACAGAGCCTGATATGGGGCTCAAATTCATGAACTCTGAGATCGTGACCTGAGCTGAAGTCGGATGCTTAACTGACTGAACCACGCAGGTGCCCTGTTTAATTATTTTCAAAGTGGTAAAAAAAAAAAAAAGAAATTTTGTGCCAAGTTATAGAGGATATATAGTGCACAGCTTTTGTATTTTGGATAGCCTCTGTTTAATGTTAAAAATAATGTTGCTTGAAAATTTGATATGTATGTCAAAAAATTCAGTCAATGCACCTGGATACAATTCAGGAATTATTGAAGACAGATACTGCAGAGGATATAAACAAACATAACATTTCCTGCTTTCAAGCAGTTTGAAATTTAGCATAGCAAAAATTTCTATATTTTATAATCATGATTATAATACACTTTAGTACATATAATAGTATTATATATGAGATTATAAGACATAATAGTACATGATGATAATATGTAGTACAAAATTATCACATACTAGAGTACAAGTCTGTAAGAGTGATATAAGTCAAATATTCACGAGAAGAAGGAAGCATTTCCTTGGAGGAAAGTAAAGAGGGAAGTTTTTGAAGGAACTCGACACATGTATCTTTCTTACAGATACGATTGGTTGGCAAAAGGTTTTCCCATTACAGTAAATAATGTAGAGGCAAGGCATGCGTTATATTTTAAGAATAGGATAAAGATCATGAAGAGAATGGGGGACAGATGAGGCTGGAAAGGCAGATGGAAGCCCACACGAGAAGGTATGTAATGATTCACAATCTAGATTCCATGTTTGGCGACACATTTAGATATGGGGTTGTGGGAGAAGGTAGGAAATATGTCTGAGGTGGTGAAGGTGGTGGACTGGGAAGCAGCTCATGGCATTAATAGAAAAAGGCAAGTCCAGAGGTGTTGCCAGTTACTGTTAAGTTTGGGATGAATTTATTTTTCTTATTTTAGAGGGAGACAGATACAGAGGAGAATCTGTTGTGGGGCTTGATCCCATTACCCTGGGATCATGACCTGAGCAGAAACCAAGAGTCAGATGCTCAACCAAATGAGCCATGTAGGTGCCCCAAAGGGATGAATTCATTTTAAGTGGCTGGAGAAGATCCAAGCAGTTGGGGCTGTAAGTTGAGAGTAATGGTTAGGTTAGAGAAAGACTTTTGCCTTCTTCTGCCTGGAGGTCATGGTTGAAGGAAGGCATAAGAAGAACGGATGACATTATACAATGAGTGAAAATTTGAGGACAGACACTTAGAAGAAAAAAGAGTGAGTGATGGTTTGTAGATCAGTGGAGCTTGGTCTGACTGTACTTGGTCTCTGACCTTGTCACCAATCCCCTCTACATGTGCTTTTTTGTCCAGAATTGACTTCTTTCTCTCCCATCCCTTTGTTGGCTTCAGTTTGTGCTAAAAGAAGTGTAAAGAGGTTCTTGTTCTACCAGATCTCGTATCAGGATCAAGTTCTTAGCATAGCACTTAGATTGCTGGTGACTTGATTTATTTTTGGCCTTGCATTTTTCAGGCTTTTTACCCACCCCTGACTCACATACATACTTCTTAATTTGTAACTCAATTTACCAAGTAGAGTCTGTGCAGCAAACAGATGGCAAATTTAAAGGGCTTAAAAAAAAGTTCAGTAAAGGGGAAACGTGCAATGGTGTCAGGAGGCTCAAGGGAAAAGCTGGACTTCCGGGGACAAAAGGAAGTGGTAGTTACGAGAAGCTGGGGAGAGTTGCAGCCATGGGAGGGAGTCCATGTGATAGGAGTTGCTGCCAAACAGCACAATCACAGCTGAGTATCACCAGGAGGGGTGCAGGAGAGTAAATTCTCCAATCTCTCCCTTCTTCCACTCTCCTGTCTCCTGCCAGTGCCAACCACTGGTAGACCAATATGGAAGCCAGAGAGCAAGGTAGCTGGGTGGTACTATCAGTAACGGTAAGGTTACCGCGGGGGGAGAAAAAGCAGGGTAGAGAAAAGTGGAGAGTATGTTTGGAAGGGTAGAAGGGATACACACCACACTTGACTTCCTGTTCTTTTTTCTACTCCTGACTTCTGATAAGGGCATTTACTTTACCCTTGCTTGTACTACTTAGACCCTGGCTTCCTCTTGCTTTTTGTGATCTCTAATCGGTCAGAAGGTGCTTTAAAGGCACTAAGGACTTGTCAAACACTTCTCCTTTTTCATTTCCTTTTGTTTTTCCTCATTCATCTTAAGCTGTGGAATGTTTAAAGAAAAAGGAAAAAAGGCACAAGAAGGCAAAAAAGACAGATGCTTGGGCTGGGGGTCTTCCTTTTATGTCTTTGCACAAAAGGCAGATATTACACATGACTAAGAGTTTGACTATTAAATATGATCAAGCATTTATCTTGGCAATATCTGTATTCTTTTGTTTTTATTATTATTTTAGAGAGAGAGGTGGGGGAGGGAGAGAAGGAGAGAGAATTTTAAGCAGGCTCATACCCAGCTCATACCTCATATGCAGGGCTCCATCACACCATCCTGCGATCATGACCTGAGCGAAATCAACAGAGTAAGCCACCCAGGTGCCCCAAGGGGAGTTTTGTATTCTTAGTTGGGTTTTCCTTTTAAAGCTACCAGTAAATAACTCACTGAGGTAGACAGTCCCGGCTGCCTATCCAACATCATTGCCATATTTCTACCTTGATAACAGACTCATTTTGTTTCAGCATTTGTGGCCAAGAGCTTTTGGAAAGGCTGGTTTTTCATAGCACCAGAGGTGAACTGTGGTTAGTCTAAGAAGCAAACCGAGATGTAGCAGGATGCTAAATACTATTTTTTTGTGTGAGTTTCATAATTATAATTGGGGTTCCCGAACTGAGGACAAAGAGTGTTCAGGAATCATATATTCTAAAGACAGGTTATAAATCACCTATAACAATTGCACATGATTGATATTCAAAACAAATCCAGCAACTAAGTCCATTACCCACATCAAGAGTATATAAGAGTTAGGATACTTACAGAGAGATTTTATTGGAGAATGTATTAGTCTTCTAGTGCTACCCTAACAATAGGAATTTATATTCTCACAGTATGAAGGCTAAAAGTCCAAGATGAAGGTGTGAAAGGGCTGTTTTTTTTGGTCAGGCCACTATACCTGGCTTGCAGATGGCCACCTTCTTGATGTGTCTTCATGTGAATGTGGACAGAGAGAGAGCTCTCTGATGTCTCTTCCTCTACTTATAAGGACACCAATCTTATTGGATTAGGGTCCCACCTTAATGACATCATTTAACCTTTCCAAAGACCCCAGCTCCAAATACCATCAAATTGGGGATCAGGGCCTCAAACTATGAATTTGGGGGCACATAATTCAATCCATAACATTGAGGATTCCTGGAGCTGTACTTCTGCTCACTTGAAGCTGAGTGAGTAGAGGACTTGAAGAATGTTGGGGGTGTTTTCCAGGAGGAGAAATGGAGCTACAGGAGTCACAGATGTAGCAAACTGATCAACACAGAGTATAGGAAGATAGTTCCTGTGAGAACCTGATAAGGTCCCCCTTGATTTGGGAAGCGAGAGACTTCAGGTGAGTCTCACTGGAGCTTTCCAATAATGTGAGTAGAAAGGGTTTCCGTGGATACAAGTCATTTCCCACTGAATCAGTCTCCCTCTCTATCTATCTATCCATCTATCTTTACCTTACTTTGGTGACACCACTGACTGTTGGTAGTGAAAGACCCTGGTACTCATATCCATAACTATACCTGATTTAGTTCTGAGAAATGCCTTTCAAAAGCGGAATCTAATATAGAAGACATAAGGAAAATCTTGATAGCCCTGTGTACACAGAAACTTAAAACCCTATCAGTAATATCAATGATGAATCTAAAAAAAATTGTAACGTAAGAAAACCCAAAGTTTATTATCTTTAATGAATCTCCCTCCAAATTTTCGAGAAATGAACAAGGTTGATTCATAAAGAAATATAAAAAGCCAATAAAGACATGAAAATATGTTTAAACTTGGGAGTGAGCACTCTTCTACACTGTTGGTGGGAATACAAATTGGTAAAACTGGTTTAGGAATAAGTATCAAATTATGTATCTTTGATCCAGTATCTCCAATTTTGCCACCAAACAAATGATCAGAGAGCATGCAGAGAAATCTGTGAAACAATGTTCGCAATTGTGTTGTTGATAATGATGAAAAAATGTAAAAAGCCTTACATTTCCACAAAATATTTATGTGGTAAAATACTGTGCAGCTATTAATCATATTTTAATGAACTGGGGATAGTCTTGTGATAGGAGAATGTTAAAAAAATAGAAGGACACACACACAGGACCCAAAAAGCACTACCCATAAGAGAAAAAAGTAGTAAATGGGACTTCATCAAAATTGAAACATTAGTCTCATTCTCATTAAACCAAAAATTGTTAGTAAAATAAAAAGCAATCCATAGACTGGGAGAAAATAACCGCAATACACATATCTGATGATTGCTACAAGTCAACAATGAAAAGAAAACCAACCCAATAAAAAATGTGCAAAAGACTTGGGCTCTACTTAAGATAATAGGAGGGGCGCCTGGGTGGCTCAGTCAGTTGAGGTCTGACTCTTGGTTTCGGCTCAGGTCATGATCTCACGGTTCGTGAGTTCCCAATCTCTGCTTGGGATTCTGTCTCTCCATCTCTCTCTACCTCTCCCCTGCCCTCTCTCTGTGTCTCTCCTTCAAAATAAATTTAAAAAACTTAAAAAAATAAAAAAATTGAGAAGCTATAGGAATAGCCAATACATACCTGAAAAGGGGATTTACATCAGCAGTCATCAGGAAAGTGCAAATCACAGCCACAGTAAGATACTACCATACACCCACTGGAGTGGCTAAAATTAAAATGATGGATAATGCCAAATATTGGCAAAGACTAGAACTCTTATGTACTACTGGTAGGAGTGTGAAATTGTACGACTATTTTGGAAAACTGTTTGGCAGTTGCTCGTAAAGTTAAATATACACTTCCCCTATGACCCAGCAATTCCTTTCCTAGGAATTACCCAAGAGAAACAAAATCATATGTCTACAAAAAGACTTTACAAGAATATTCTTAGAAGCTTTATTCATAATACCAAAAACTGGCAGCAAATGTTCACCAAAAAGAAAATGGATAAACAAATTGTGATATCTATCCACAGAATAGAACATTATTCAGCAGTTAATGAATTACTGATAAAAACAACAAACTGGAGGAGTTCCAAAAACATATTAAGTTGTGCAAAAGAAGTCAGACACATAGATGATATAAATATGATTCCAAATAGTATATGAATTTCAAGGACAAGGAAAACAAATCTATGGTGACAGAAATCAGAATAATGATTGCTTATGTGTGGGAAGGGCAATAGCCCGGAATAGGGAATG
Source organism: Panthera onca (assembly GCF_046562875.1). Lineage (NCBI taxonomy): Eukaryota > Metazoa > Chordata > Mammalia > Carnivora > Felidae > Panthera > Panthera onca. The sequence goes on along the minus strand of NC_138339.1, from coordinate 141,172,741 downwards.
AAGGAAGTTTAGCAATGACAGAATCATTCTCTTGATTGAAGTGGAAATTATATGGGCTTGTAAAATTATCAGAATTCATCAGGGTGTATACTAAAAATAAATAAAATTCATTGATTGTAGATTATATTCAATTTTTAAAAAGGACTCAAAGAAGTGCAGTCTGGATAGGCAGTCCAAAGGGCAAGAGGTGCTCAAATTTTCCCTTAGCTAAGATTCCAGAGGAAGAGACCACTTACTAGTTGGTCTTGTGAGTGTTTCTCTGCAGACGAGATAGAAGTATAGACTGATGATTCTTGTGCCCCAGTGATCGTCCAATCCACCCAGTTCTTTCTCTGCTGACTGTATGCTTACTGAGAATGTTCTCAATGTAGCAATTGTTTCCCCATATAGATTTTCTTGTTGGAGAGGGAAAGTGCTGATCAGTAGACATGCTAGGCTGCCAAGTTGATAGCTACGGACTGACTAATGTGTATTCTGCTTAGTTCTGCTTACTACGGGTCAGTATGAATGTATGAATGGCTCCTCTTGAGGAAAGTTACCTTCAGTTGACCTTTTATCCTGGTTCTGCAGTATCCCAAGCATCAATGCCTACCTACAAAGGACCTACAGGACATCCACAGGCCTCTTCTAAAAAAGCCAGTCCTCTAACTGCTCAACAGCTTTGTGAAGAAGCAGTTTGATTACAGTGTATACACACCTTCTCAGATCTTTAATTTCTTTGAGGGGTTTTGGCTTGTTACATGGCAGCATGAGGTGATGTGATCATCACAGACGTGATGTGGTTTTGTCTTGTCTTGTCGTGTCTTGTCTTATCTTATCTTTGAGAGAGAAGAGAGACCATAACCAGGGGAGAAGGGCAGAGGGAGAGTGAGAGAGAATCTTTTTTAAAAAAAAAATTTATGTTGATTTACTTTTGAGAGAGAGAGAGAGTGAGAGAGAGTGGGAGCAGGGGAGGGGAAGAGAGAGAGGGAGACACAGAATCCGAAGCAGGCTCTAGGCTCTAAGCTGTTAGCACAGAGCCCTACGTGGGGCCCGAACCCACGAACCATGAGATCATGACCTGCGCCGAAGTGGGATGCTTAACCAACTGAGCCACCCAGCACCCTGAGGGTGAGAGAGAATCTTAAGCAGGCTCTGCGATGTCAATGCAGAGCCCAACATGGGGCTTCATCCTATGAACACTGGAATCATGACCTAAAGCTGAAATCAAGAGTTGGATCCTCAGCCAATTGAGCCACCCAAGTGCCCCATGATGCTGATTTTAAATTCAAGTAAGATCCACAGCAGGATGGGGTTATGGGGTAGAGAAGCCTGCCTTCCAATTTGAGATTTATCATAGTTTTGACATTAGGTGCATTTTCTGTTATAGTGAGTTAAAGGCCTCATGTTTCTGTTGTTCACTGACATCTTGCTGTAATTGGTGCCCACTGCACTCATGGAAATAAAGGAGATGCTGTTAAAATGATGGTGGTTAATGAAAAGATGGGGACACTGTTTTGATTGGGGGGATGAGAAGAGGGGAAGCAATAATATAAAAACTACTTGACAGCGGCAGAGGGGCACTCTTTTCCATTTATTTTCCAAACTGTAATTAAAAAAAAAAAATTGCCTTAAGAAGAATCACAAGAAAATTTAGTCTATTATTGCTTTCAGATAACCTGGTAATTTACCATTAAATGAACAGAAAATAAGAACAGTATGAACATCAATAAAAGCTAGGTTTGGGAAAAATTGCTTTGTGCAGAAAGAAAATTCTGTAATTTATCCCAAACTCAACTCACCAGATTCATAGCATGATGTAATCCTTGTCTGTTACATAGCATTCTGTGCAAATTAATTTAGGAGATCACTTTCTTTATTCTTTAAGGTGAAACATGAAGCTCAGACACTATTTTATTCTGAGAGTTAACAGATTATATATAAAACGAGTATAAGATATTTACCAATATACAATATGCAATTCTACATATAGATATGGGGGAAAAAGAGCATTTAATATCGTTTTAAAGATGCTTTGTGGGAGATCTTTTAAATATGACAGAAGCTGCTCCGAGTTGAAAAGATACTTTATGATTTTATAATATGTATACATATATCTATAAGTTTAGATTATAAAAAAGTTCTTTGCACATTTCATGGAAAATTTGGACAACTATAAAAAACACTGTAAACTCAATATCCAGAGATAAGCCCTGCTAGTATTTCAGTGACCCGTCCTTGCCTATTTTTTCAGTTTAGAAATAATTTTCTGTTTAACATTATATGAAGGCATTGTCAAAGGTCCTAAATAGCGTTCAAAAACATTGCTTTCAATGACTAGCCTGGGGGGGGGGTCTCACGATGACGTCATCAGGATTGCGACAGCGGCGGTTCGCTGACGTCAGCGCCTCCTGCTTGGACCAAGGCAGCACTGGGAGGATCCCAGTAGCCGTGGCAAGGCTGAGGCACCCCTTGCCTCCGCCCCTGAGACAAAGGACCACGTGGGAAGGGTAAGAGAAGCGGCCGCAGGCTTACCTCGTGGTCCCTGAGGGGGCACCCATGGTTTTCGGTTTTGTTTCTCCAGTGTTTGCCAGAGAGCAGGAGGCGCGCACCCAGCTACCCCCGCGTGGAAGGGTGCTACCCAGGAGGCTCGCTGGGAGTATCCCCTCATGGAGGTCACTCGGGGAATCTGCAGGGCTCTGCCCCTCGAGATCAGAGAAGGGGGCGGCCTTAGGACAACCAGCACTCAGGTCCGGGCCGACCGCATTCCTGCGTGCAGTGACGCCATCGCCACCAAGCAGAGATCCCAACCAGTGGCTCTGTCCTTCTGAAGAACCACGCCAGCGGCCTCGCGTGGCCGGGTTGCTTGGTTGGCAATTCTGCCAGATTTGGGGCCTCAGTCATGGGCTATGCTGGCCGTGGAGCCTGTTTAACACCAGCCCAGATAGGGAAGTAAATTCTAAGCCCCACGCCATCTGCTGAGCATAGGCTCCAGTCCCGCCCATCCAGGAGCTGGTCAGAGAACCCAGGACGCCTTGGAGCCCATCCTACAGCCCTGCTGGGACAGGGAGCCAAGCCAGCAGCCCTTCCCCAGCTGTTGAGAATAGTTTTTGGTCCGGCATTACAGGATAGCCTGAAAAATAACCGTGGGCAAACTCGGAGAACAGCATATGCTACCAGAGAGCTGGGGAACTCAGACTACAGACCCGACCAGCTGTGAAGACCAGCCCACAGCCCTACTGGATTGCTGAACACAGTCTTCGTCCTCAGTCAGGCAGGGAGCCCAATCCTGGGCTTAGGCTGTGGCACACCCACCAAGGGAGCCTGGACAGTGACCCTACCAGATCATATAGCACAATCTCTAGCCCTACCTAATTACACCGATACAGCTGTAGGCTGTTCCTGAGCAGCTGACCAAACCAGCGAACTTGCCATACAATGGAGCAGAGCCAGGGACTTACAGGATCAGGAAGCCCAGACTGTGGCCCCTTCCTACTGCAGGACACAGCCTGTCACTCCATCTGATCACACAGTACACCCCGAGGCCCCGTTCAACCACAGTGCCCTGCCTGTGGCCCTACCTGAATCTGGAGTCCAGCCAGCAGCACCATTCAGTCAAAAAACACATGCCTGAGAACACGTCTGACCAGGAGTGATTGTGGAGTCCAGCTCATAGCTGTGCAAAGTCGCACAGTCCAGCCAGTGGCACTACTCTGCCGGAGTACACAGCCTGCAACCCCATCTCACCAGGGGTGATTGGACAGTTCAGCTAGTGGCACCATCTGACTGCAGAACACAGCTAGCAGTTTTGCTGGGCCAGCGAGCCTGCCTAGCAGGCCTCCCCAGCTGTAGAGTCCAGCCAAGGCCACTTCCTGACCTGAGAGCATGGGTAGTGTGGCCTCACCCAATTTAAAGACCCTATTATTCTTTATGTGCAGTTGATCCTAGGGGTTTGAACTTCATGGATTTACCTATATGCAGACCTTTTTATGGTAAAATATTCTAAATGTACTTGCCTTAAGATTTCCTTAACGTTTTCTTTTATCTTTATTATAAGAATATAGTATATAATATATATAGCATACGAAGTATGTATTAATTGAATGTTTATATTATTGGTCAGGCTTCCGGTCAGTAGTAGCCTATTAGCTAAGTTTTTGGGGAGTTAAGAATTATATACAGATTTTCAACTGCTTTGGGGAGCCAGCACCCAGCAGCTCTTGAACCCTGCTCTTGAACCTGCATTGTTCGAGAGTCCAGTTTATATATACATACATACACAAAATTATTCACAAAGTTTAAATATAAAAAGTTAAAGCATTTTTGGAAAAGTTATTTAATTTGTGAATTTATTTTAAAATTAATTTTCTGATTGAAATTTTTTTCTTCTGACTTAGGCATAAATTTACCTTAATAAAATAAACACATACAGGGATTTATATCCAGAATTATTTATTGCACAGTTATTTGCAATAGTCCGTCTGCAAAATGTAAAATTCTCTTGAAAAGAGGGAGAAAGTAAAATAAACCACAGTAAGTTAAACAATGGCTTAATAGGTGGCTCTTTGTTATTTTTTTCCAGATTTATTGAGATAAATTTGACATATAACACTGAGTTTAAGGTGTAAACGTGATAATTTAAAATACTTACGTTTGCAAGGCACCTGGATGGCTCAGTTGGTTGAGTGTCAGACTTTGGCTTGGGTCACCATCTCTCCTCAGTTTGAGCCCCACATCCGGCTCCACTGCTGTCAGTGCAGAGCCTGCTTCAGATCCTCTGTCCCCATTCTCTGCCCCTCCCCGACTTGTACTATCTCAAAAATAAAGAAAATATTTTAAAAAACCCATTAAAATACATATATTTAGAAAATGATGGTCACAGTAAGGTTAGTTAACATGTCTATTACTTCATTCGGTTGCAATTTCCTTGTGCCTGCAGTGAGAACTTTTAAGATTTCTCTTTTAGCAACTGAGAACAAACTGAGGGTTGATGGGGGGTGGGAGGGAGGGCAGGGTGGGTGATGGGTATTGAGGAGGGCACCTTTTGGGATGAGCACTGGGTGTTGTATGGAAACCAATTTGACAGTAAATTTCATATATTAAAAAATAAAAAAAATTAAAAAAAAAAAGATTTCTCTTTTAGCAAGTTTATAACTCTTTTCTTTAATGTTCTTCTTTTATTTTCTTTTAAACCTTTAGGAAAAATTTGTTTTTTTTTAACGTTTATTTATTTTTGAGAGAGAGAGACAGAGCATGAGCAGGGGAGGGGCAGAGAGAGAGAGGGAGACACAGAATCCGAAGCAGGCTCCAGGCTCTGAGCTGTCAGCACATAGCCCGATGCAGGGCTTGAACTCACAAACTGTGAGATCGTTACCTGAGCTAAAGTCAGATGCTTAACCGACTGAGCTACTTAGGCTGCCCTAAACTTCTAGGAAAAATTTGAACTTGTCTCCTACTTCATATATATATACACACACACACATATATATGTATATGTATGTATACATATATATGTGTGTATATACACATATGTGCATGTGTATATATGTATATGTATACATACATATATACATATGTATGTATATGTATATATACACACACATATTTTGTAAGTACTGATATAGTTTCATGGATACAATGTCCTCTTGAAACATGTTGAAAACTAAAAATACTTAAAAAATATATTATCTATACTAATTTAGGGGTTCCTTGAATTTTTTAGCCAGGAAATCATTAGTTGTGAGTCTCCAGAGTGATCTCTAATTTGAACTGCATCATATTCTCATGATTTTTTTTATTTTTTGAATTTCTTTATTTACCCTTACAGAACGAAGTCTACATGTGTCCAGACTGGCAGATGAAGTGAGTTTGGTAAGCAATCCATGTCCATTTCTGAATACTTCATGCCTAGATGAAAATGAAGGTGAAGTTTCACATTGTTAGTTAATCTTCTGAATCTGAAATCCAGAACTTCCAAAGCAAGAGGTTTATGTGTGGTGGTGGGATGGAGAGGAACTAAGACGTAGGAGTCAAAGTGCTCGTATAGTTGGAATAGAGAGCCTTTTCACTGTCCAGAAGAGTTTCTCTGCATGCTTTGTTTGGCAGCCAGCATTTAGGTACATGCAGTCAGTTGTATGCCAAGGGATTATGTGGCTCAGATGCCCCCCAAGTTACCCTAAGGCTAAGAAGTTGTTCCCTAGCTTTTAATAAGCTCTACTTAAAATTTTCATTTCAACTGCTTCACTAGTCCTTTAGGGCATTAGTGTGGTTATCCTAGGGTCTCATTCATTCACCCCCTGGTCTTATTCATCTTCTTTCGCCAGGACATTAGAAGGGACATGATGTAGCTCTTTGCCCAAAGTCCCATCTGTGCTGTATCTAGTAGAAATTACAGTTGAAAGTCCAGATGTCTTGACATGTATGTGACATCCTTCCCTAATTGCCATTATTTATGCTTTATTTTCCCATTTTCCTATTTCTTTCTCACTTTGTGGAGTGATGGGGTTAGGAGATGTCATATTCTTTGTTATAATCACAATGGGGAATCGTAAACATTCAGTCCTTTACAGAATACATCTGCTGAAACTGGAAAATCTAAAGCAACAGCAGTGAAACAACAGCAAAAAACCCCATTTTTTAGCTATGTCAGAGTGTTTTTAGCCATTGATTTCCTAAATGTCTAAAATAATCCAAATTTAGAAGTAGTTTGAAGTGAGAGAATTAATATTTAGTCATATTTACCTTATATACATGACCATCATTGATTCAATGAATCAATTTTTGAATTTATTTCTATGAAAAATCTTTCCAAGTCATCAACATTACAGAATAGTCACAGGTTTAACATATTTACTTATTGAAAATAATATGACCATGTGAAATTGAGAATGTTCAGTCACAGTGCATCTAAGGGTAAATTCATCCTCCTTCCTGATCAGTATGATGGGAGCAATTTCTAACTTAGAGTGTTTTCTTGTTACAGCCAAGTGGTTGTGGAGAATGTACACATGGGATCCTGGGTTTGTTAGCTGAGAAATACAAAGTTCCTCAGTGTTTTAGACCAAGAAGGCGTCTGAGGCAGCTGTTCTTTCAGTAAGCGACTTTGAATATGTAGAATGTCTGCCAGATTTCTGGGTGTTTGTGTGTGGGCTGTCATTGAACTAATTGCCCAAACCCCTGACATGAAGATAGAGTTTTGTCTGAAGATCAGGGAGGGAGGGCGTATCATTCTCCGAAGAGAATGATTAACCAACAGTTTAAACAATAGTTTCTCTCTCGCCGAAGCCCACTTGCAGCTCCTTCCAGGACATTCCATCCTAAACAGACGAAGCATCTTTTCTACTTCTGCTTTGTTTATATATTTTGTAAAATGTTACAAAATTTACCTAAGTAGATTGTAGATAAACCAGAAAATAGAAATTGTTGCAAAGAAAGCGGCCCAAAATCCATCCACCTAGAAATATTTCCTGATGCATATGTAAATATATTTACATGTACTTCTTTTGACTAAAGTGAAATCATACTAGAGATACTCTTTGTGACCTGTTTTAACTCACTGATATATGACTTTTCAACTAAGTTTTGTTTACTTTGTAACAACATTCATTTATTCATCAAACTCGTATTTAATCAGCATGTACGCATAGCAGATGTCCTGCTGGGAACAAGAAGACATTGCTAAAGAAGATACAGCTTCTGCCTGAAACATTTAATACTCAAGGTGGAGGAAATGTAATTAAATTTTTTTAAACCCATTTATTTATTTGAGAGAGACAGAACATGAGCAGGGGAGGGGTAGAGAGAGAGGGAGACACAGAATCCGAAGCAGGCTCCAGGCTCCGAGCTATCAGCACAGAACCTGATGTGGGGCTCGAACTCACAAACCATGAGATCATGACCTGAGCTGAAGTCGGATGCTTAACCGACTGAGCCACCCAGGCGCCCCCCCCCCCTTTTTTTTTCTTTTAATTAGGAATCTTAATTAGATCAATAACCACAATGTAATTTATTACGAGCTAGAATAGAGGCAGAATACAGGTAGGATGTTTCTTCAGAAAAGAGTACGTGTACTCTAGAGAGGTTTGAGAAGATTTCTCAGGAGTGCTTGGGCACTCAGTCTTTTTTAAGGCAATTCAGTTTCCTCAGCTCATATTTGTGGGGCTTTCTAATTCGATTGGTCTGCCCTAAAGTGTGGTTGAGTGCATGGGTAGGGGTGTGGTCTCTGATCATCTGTACCTTTTGTGGTAGGCTGTTCCCCTGAAGAGAAAGATAAAGCTGTCACCCACTGTGGCTCAACAGTGTTGCATTGTTATGGGTGCAAAAACCTAGGTTTCCCAGCAAAAGTGCAATTGAAATCTTGGTGTGGAGAAAGTGAGTAATGGTAATGTTTTATCTGAGAAAAGTCATTCAAAGCAACAATCTGGCCATTTAGGAAAAATTTCTTTTCTTTTATTTATTTTTATTTTTATTTTTACATTTATTTATTTTTGAGAGACAGAGCACAAGTGGGGGAAGAGCAGACAGAGAGGGAGACACAGAATCCGAAGCAGGCTTCAGGCTCTGAGCTCTCAACACAGAGCCCGACACGGGGCTTAAACTCACGAACTGTGAGATCATGACCTGGGCCAAAGTCAGATGCTCAACTGACTGAGCCACCCAGGTGCCCCTGGAAAAATTTCTTTTAGCTTTTAGTGGTTTACAGCAGTAACAACTTTTCATTACCAGAACCTTACTTATATTTTTAATCACAGAGTCAGAGTGATCCATGAAAAAATTGTAAGCATAAAAATGATTATAATAGCATAAACTTCTGTTGGTGATGTTGAATGGAATACAGATCAAAGGTAAACAGGAGTATCCCACCACTTCCAGCTGTTGAAAGAAGTGTGCTGTTATTCTTCACAAGGATGATGCCAATTCCATTGCAATGGTTTTTAGATTGCATTGGATATATTTTAAAGAATGCAATCATATGTGTGAAATGTCAATATTTATAACACAGGACATTGTGTCATTTATGACGAGTTAATTTTATAATGAAAAACAGATGTCATCTTCAAAATGTGTGAGGGCATACATGGGTCTTCTAAATTCTCTTAGAGTGCATGTTTAAAAAAGTATAATATAGTTGCTACATGAGTAGCTGCTGAAGGTGGAAGAAAGGGGTTGAGCTCTTGATCCGCCAATACCTAGTTCCATGACTCAGGCAAGTTGTTTCATCTTTGTAAGCCTTGATTTCTTCATCAGTAAATAAATAGATGGTACCTACTCATGAGGTTTCCATGAAATTTAATGTTTCACTGGAGTGAGTTTACCACAGCAGAGTCAAAGAGAATCACCTTATTGTATTCCTTTTTTAAAAAAAAATATTTTTTTTTATAATGTTTATATACTTATGAAAGAAGCAGAGAGAGAGACAGAGGCATGAGGGCAGGGGCAGAGAAAAAGGGAAACACAGAATCCAAAGGAGGCTTCAGGCTCTGAGCTGTCAGCACAGAGCCCGATGCGGGGCTTTAACCCATGAACTGTGAGATCATGACCTGAGCCAAAGTCGGATGCTTAAATGACTGAGCCACCCAGGTGCCTCATGTTGTTGTATTTCTTAAATATATGCAAAAAGTTAAATCTGAGTCCTTATCAAGTCCCAATATCAAGTCCTTTTTCTTTTAAAAGGTGTTTTTGTTGTTGTTGTTTTGTGGTAGGGTAATGGTATGAAGAGGAGGATTCTTTTTCCTGCAAATTGTATTCAAATTCCAGAAGAAGGGGTGCCTGGGTGGCTCAATCGGTTGAGTGTCTGACCTTTGATTTTCGCTCAAGTCATGATCTCATCTGGCTCCGTGTTGTGCATGAAGCCTGCTTGGGATTCTCTCTCTCTCACTTTGTCTCTGCCCCTTTCCCACTTGTGTTCTCTCTCTCTTAAAATAAATAAATAAACATTAAAAAAAAAAAAGTCCCAGAAGAAGAATATAGTTTTGACAACCTGAACTTCGGGTCTTCAAATTTCAAGCCCACAATAGCACAAAGTATTTCTACTCTTTTCCTGCCAAAATATGCTCAAGTTTCTTTTGATTTGGTTTTCAGAGTTACGACCCTTAAGGATTAGATCCCAAGGTATCCATATGTGTAACCTGCCCCCAAGAGTTCTACCATATCCAGACCTGCTGTGTTGGAGATGAGCATTGGACCTTGCCACTTGTTTAGAGACTGACCTCATCTTTTTATTTTTAGAGAAGGCACACCAGAAACAAGCCTCTTATTCCTCTTCAATTCAACACCATCACCCCCTTCTCCTCTAAGAAAATCTAGCTTAATACCTCTTCCACAAATCTACATTCCTCCCAAAAGCTTGAGGCTTTCTTGAGGGCTCCAGATTTAGATACAGAAGTTTGGCCATCCTATCACAAAGGGCATGTGCAGAAAAGAATTACCATATCAAGTCTGAGACTACTGTCCTTTGAAAGGTCTGTTGGCAAGGTTGGTTCTTGGCCAGCATTTGGAAACTTGGATTCTTGGAGTGTTCCCACCATTCCATAATTAATACAAGAGTGGCTCACTGTGCTTAATATGTTTGTGGAAACAATAGGGTTTATGCAGAACACCTGCTTTACTTCTGAGAGTCTGGAATTTCGGCAGAGCTAGAGGATGTATCTGTGACCAGTCTCCACCCAGACCTTGGCACTGAGTCTCTCTTGAGCTTCCCAGGTAGACAGCACATGCGTTGCCACAATTTGATGCTGGAGGAATTAAGTCCTGTGTGACTCTACTGGAGAACTCTTGCAAGCTTGTGCCTGGTTTCCTTTGGCCTTGGCGTATGTGTCTTTTCCCTTGGCTGATTTTGTTTTTTATCTTTTTTTGTTTTAATAAGTATTAGGCATGCAAACAAGTATCTGCTGAGTCCTGTGAGACTTCCTAGAAGTCTGGAAAATATATAGCTGAAAAAAATATAAAGCTGAAAAATATAACGGTGTGATCTTGGGGATAACCTATACAAGGAGAAATAGGAAAAACCACATTTTAGTATTTCCTGAAATTTTAATACCAGTAACAACAGTAAAACCAAGGCAAAATTCTTATCTTAATTTCAGAAAGTTAAATGAAATGCCAAGGGTCATTACACTAAAGGAAGGCTTCCCAAAGGAGACGACCTTTGGTAATTCCCTCAGTCCTAATGGTTAGCTGTTACAGTGTAGTTAGGGAAGGTTTCCCAGAAAAGGGAACTCTTGAGTCCAGGCTTACGTCTTTTTAGAGATGACCTCTCTTTTTATGCAGTCACAGAATACTAAGACCATGTCCATGGAATTCTAATTAAACCTGAAATCATACTTTTGCTGTAGAGGCTATCCAGATGGAAAGATAGTGTAAGAATGCTTTTAAAAAGTCCTCTTGATTTTTCTTTTTGATATTACTGGAGTTATCTGCTGTTTTAAATATTTTGCTGAAAATCGTGTGTGTGTGTGTGTGTGTGTGTGTGTTTATGTTTGTGTGTCTCGAAGCTTCAGGAATGGGCACAGTTATAGAAATCCACTGAATAAATAAAGAGTGAAAAATTGTAAAGACAGGTGGGATGTTGTTGAATCTGTGTTGTGTTTTGCTAACAAGCATATCATACTTTCCAAAACTAATACCAATCACAGCTGAAAACCTGTGATTAGATATATGGGAAGCTTATCAAATTGCATTTGATCTCTTAGTCTCAGTGGATGAGCTTTTTGCTACATTTTGGTTTTTCACCTGTGCATATTGATATAAAATAAGCTTTAGGGTGGAAAAATGTGGACAAAATAAATTTCTGCCCTTAGAGAGCAACCCAGTTTTCTTGGTCATTTTTAGGAAGCATTATTTTGTTCCCAGCTATTTCTTCAAAAACCTGTATTTGTATTTCAAAACAACCACTAAAAATTAAATCAAACAAGCAAAATTAAACATATATCCCTAGCACAAAATATTATTGTCTAAATATCAGTCATAGAGCTCTTCCAAGGTGGTAAAAGATTCTCGATGTTCATAGCCAGTGGCTCAGAAATGATTCAGTGTGTAGGAAAAATTATACTGAAAATTAAAAAAAAAAAAGAAAAGAAAAAGAAAAAGATTTGATGTACTTGAGTTTTTAAAATCTACAGTATAGTCATACTTAAAAGCAACAATACCCCTTATCATCCTTGTTCTGTAAAAATCATCATTTTAATCCTTGTCGTGCCTTTGCATATTGTACTAATTCTTGCACTTGAATCCTTCGTGGTCACAGACTCTCAGATTTTTCTTTCCTTCAAGGCCAGCTATGAAGTACCTCTCGTGTTCCTTGTCATTCTTGCACATTTAATTGTCTTTCCTTTCTTTTTTTCCCCTTTTTTTAGCCAGAAGCTAGTTTAATGTTGGTGATGCCTCATAATTATGGTTTTGGTTTTAGAAGAGATGACTGGAGGCTCTGTTTTCTGTTGAGGACTTTCCTAGTTATTTTTTTTTTCTTTCAAGTATATGGCATAGTGATTCGACAGGCTGATATATTATGCTGTGTCATCACATACGTAGCTACCATTTCTTGGCATCCAATGCTATTACCATAACATTGACTACATTCCTTATACTGTGCCTTTTATTCCTGAGACTTATTCATTCTATAACTGGAAGCCTGTACCTCCCTCTCCCCTTCCTCCATTTTGCCCATCCCTCTCTCCCCTCTGGCACCCACCAGATTTAGTTTTCTTATGCAAGCACACCTCTTGTGTTCCCTCTATGCATCTGAACTTTGTAGAAATCTTTTTAACTGAGGGTCTTTTTTTCTATGCAAAATAGAAATGAAGCTACTTATGATTACACTTTTCAAAGAATATATACAAGCAAATATAATACTAAAATTAAAAAAAAAAATGTTTATTTTTGAGAGAGAGAGAGAGAGAGACAAAGCACGAGTGGGGGAGGGGCCGAAAGAGAGAGAGAGAGAGAGAGAGAGAGAGAGAGAGGGAGAGAGAGAGAGGGAGAGAGAGGGAGAGAGAGGGAGACACAGAATCTGAAGTAGGTTTCAGGTTCTGAGCTGTCAACACAGAGCCCAATATGGGGCTTGAACTCACAGAATGCGAGATCATGACCTGAGCTGAAGTTGAAGGGAGATGCTTAATTGAGCCACCCAGGCACCCCACAAACAAATATAATATTAATTGATGTTATATAATCACTTTTTAGAAATTTTTTCCTTGTTTTTTGGTTTGGGTAGGAGTAGCTCTAGCTAACTCTTCTCTGTCTTAGATTTTTTTACTTTGTGAATAACCAAAGGGCTTTGTTTTCGGTTGCTAATGTTAATTTTAGGGCAGCACCCTCCTAGCCAATCTTATGGACCTGAGTCACCCCTTCTAGCTGGTGCTTTGTTTTTTATGTTTATTTATTTATTCTTAAATATCCAGATGGCAGGCAGAGGCCACCAGAGGTATTGGGCTGTGGTCTACCACGTAGATTGTTGTCTCTCTTCGCTGGGGTACTAAGGGCTCCCCATAGCACTCCTGATGTCTCCTTTATCCACCATACAGGGAATATGAACCGCAGTGACAATCACCCATCTCTCACAGATGCTCCTCTGTTCTTCTCATAAGATGACTTAACATCAGTGAGAATTTCCCCAGTGAAGAGTGGTCTCTTTTCCTCAATGTTAACACTCTGCTGCCATCATGTCTTTAATTATTATTTCTTTTTATTTTTAAATTTACATCCAAGTTGGTTAGCATATAGTGCAATAATGATTTCAGGAATAGAATCCAGTGATTCGTTCCCTACGTGTAACACCTAGTGCTTATCCTAACAAGTGTCTTCCTCAGTGCTGTTTACCCATTTAGCCCGTCCCCCCACCCACAACCCTTCCAGCAACCTTCAGTTTGTTTTCTGTAAGAGTCTCTTATGTTTTGTCCTCCTCCCTGTTTTATATTATTTTTGCTTCACTTCCCCATGCTCATCTTGTTTTGCATCTTTTTTTTAATGAAAAAAAAAAGTTTACAAATTTTTAAAATATTTATTTTTGAGAGAGAGAGAGAGAGAGACAGAGCGTGAGCAGGGGAGAGGCAGAGAGAGAGGGAGACACAATCTAAAGCAGGCCTCAGGCTCTGAGCTGTTGGCACAGAGCCCAATGCGGAACTCGAACCCACAAACCGTGATATCATGACCTGGGCCAAAGTTGGTTGCTTAACTGGCTGAACCACCCAGGTGCCCCTTAATTTTTTTTTTAATGTTTATTTATTTTTGAGAGAGCGAGAGACATAGAGTGCAAGCAGGAGAAGGGCAGAGAGAGAGGGAGACAGAATCTGAAGCAGGCTCCAGGCTCTGAGCTGTTAGCACACAGCCTGACACGGGGCTCAAATCCACCAAGGGTGATATCATGGCCTCAGCCAAAGTCCAGTGCTCAACCGACTGAGCCACCTGGGCGCCCTGTTTTGTATCTTACATTCCACAGATGAGTAAAGTCATATGATATTTGTCTTTGTCTGAATGACTAATTTTGCTTAGCATAATACCCTCTAGTTCCATCCATGTTGTTGAAATCCTCTGCCTCCATCTTTGATGTGAATATGCTGAGGAAGCTACCTTAGATACCTACTCCTGAAGTAGGGTTAGCTTTTACTGATCAAATTTTACCCCATTCTTTTTAAAATAGTCTTCTTCCTAATGTTGCATCCACAGGACTCCTGAAACAGAACGCTATGGGCACCAGTGACAGTCACAACAAAATTTATTGCACTGAGAGGCAAGGCCAACCGATCGGGACCAACACTCTTGACCAGAGTGTGGTCTCGAACAGCCAGGGTACAGAGTTTTTATAGCTGACCACATCATCTTATCATCACCTGGGAAAAGAACAAAAGAATAGTTCCCAGATGGGGGTGGAAACAGTTCAGATGTGCCCTTGCCCCAATCCAGTCAAACACTAATCCAGTTGATTTTCCTTGAACTTTTGTTCCCTTGATTGATAGAAAGCCGTTGTCTCTTAACCTATAGTGTTAAAACAAAGCTGTTATTTCTTAAGGCTACAGGTTAGCCCTATACTACAATTTAACCCTTACACTAAGCCACCTTCTTGTGACCCTGTCACTCTCCTCACTGCTGCTTTCATCTTTTTTTGTTGCTAAACTTCTAGAATGAATATTTTCTATTAATTGCTTCCATTTCATTACCAGTCTTTTTTTTTTTTTTCTTGTTTGTAAATGTCCTGATTTCTGTTGTTTAATGAGAGTCTCCAGTGATTTTCCAGTCACCAAATTCAGTGGCCCTGGCCTCCCAGTTATCTAACATTATATTTTGTGCTTTACTCATGCTCATTTTTGTCTTTGGTTTCGGTTTTTCCTCCTGCTGGTGAACTTTAATGATTCTCTTAAGCTTCAGATACTGCTATTCTCTGTATATATTCACCCCTTGGAGAAATTACTGATAGGCTTAACTTTCAATGCTATCTCTATGTTTCATTTAGCTCCTGATAACTATCTTCAGTCCTGCCCTCCAACCTGGCAAGCAGGCCCAGAATTTTGTGCAGATAAACACACAGTAAATATACACTGGGTATATACTGAGTGACTGTAAAGGTAAACACAGCATGAACTTTTATATAAATGCTTTTAAGAAAGGCAATTTTTAGTGCCTAAGTGGAGAAAACTTGAACCAAAGAATTGTATTTGAAATTAAAAATACGTTGTTCTGGGTTGCCTGGGTGGCTCAGTCGGTTAAGTATCTGACTTCAGCTCAGGTCATCGACTTTGGCTCAGGTTGTGATCTTGCAGTTCATGAGTTCAAGCCTCACATCAGGCTCTATGCTAACAGTTGAGCCTGGAGCCTGTTTCAGATTCTGTGTCTCCCTGTTTCTGTGCCCCTTCCCCACTTGTGCTCTGTCTCTGTCTCTCTCAAAAAATTAATAGACATTAAAAAAATAAATTTTTCTTCCAACTTCCTCAGAGAAAGACAAAGGGGATTTTCTTTGTCCTAACATGTATGACTTTCCCTTTCATATTGTGTTGACCCAAGGGCCAAATGAAATTGAGCAGCGTACTTTGATTAGAGTCAGCCATTTCTAAGTAGTAATGAAAAATCTTCAAGTTTGACTTGAATTAATTCCAGGAATGGGTAAGAGTAATGCAGGGAGGGCTATTACAATTATTTTTTTTATAAGACTTTTTAAAAAACTTCCATTAAAGAAATCAGGTTTCAAAATAAGTTTTTCTTTAGTGATGATTGTCTCTGAAGATTTAAAGTTTATATTATGTTGAAAGTGAAGAAATGCAATAGATACCAAAAATGTACACTTTACCTTAAAGAGCTAGAGAGTTTTAAACTTTAAAATGTTTCCTTTGTCTTAGGAATTGTACAGTTTATGTTTATTTTTGCTGCTCTGTAGTAGACTCTGGGTCTGGAGTTCTGTCTTGTCCAGCAAGAAAGCGGGATGCAGGATTGAAAATGGGAGAGGGGCGCCTGGGTGGCGCAGTCGGTTAAGCGTCCGACTTCAGCCAGGTCACGATCTCGCGGTCCGTGAGTTCGAGCCCCGCGTCAGGCTCTGGGCTGATGGCTCGGAGCCTGGAGCCTGTTTCCGATTCTGTGTCTCCCTCTCTCTCTGCCCCTCCCCCGTTCATGCTCTGTCTCTCTCTGTCCCAAAAATAAATAAAAAACGTTGAAAAAAAAAAAATTAACAAGAAAATGGGAGAGAGAGCTGTTGTATGGGAAGAGACAAGAGCCCCAAGTAAGGGTCCTTGCTCCGTTTTTATTAGGATCAGAAGGCTTACAAGCATAATGGGTGTGTACAGAGAGACAATGAAACTGTGAACATAAATTCATGGGCATGAGGGATAGGGATTTGGGAGATATGTGGTGTTAGGAGCTAGGGTCAATACAAAACAAGATTCTGGTGCTGGGTGGAAGGTTGTTTACAGCAAACATGAAGCCCCACCTCTGTTTACCTAAACTGGCTTAGGAGACAAGAAAGAGAACGTGCTACCTCAGGGTCAACAAGGCATCTTTTGCCTAATTAGCTCTGTTCTGGGCAACTCCCCCCGCCTCCCCCTGCTGTGGTCCATAGCCCTATTTACCCGTTTACCTAATTTGGTCCTTCCTTCCTGTGAAAGCAGCTTTCTGCTATTGTCCTATACCTTTGTCCTATACTGGGGGGCCTTTGCCCCATTTACCTAATCTTATTTACCAAATGTTGTTTACCCAAACTTGGGTGTGTTCATCCTATGGCTTTCTAATTCTTTATGCCTTGTTAACCTATCAGTGCAGGCTCAGGGAATTCCTAAGCTTATTCCCCATACTGCTTGTGTTTCTTTAGTCTGAGAATTCATGTATCCTGAGCACTTGTTTCCTCATGAGTTTCACAACTTTAAAATGTGAGATTATTTTTGAGTAGCTTGTTTTTTGTTTTTCTGTGAAAATTCCTTGTGGCCTGGATTTGGGGAGTTTCTCTTCAGAATGGTCCCACCTTTGCCTCTGTCAGACACATCAGGGATAGTGCCAGGTTTCCATTAAGTTTTTGGTGTAGAGTTTTCTGCACCTCTAAGGAATTGTATGTTTGGGCTCTAAACATACAGAGCCCAAGGGGCAGGCCTGGGCTTTCAGTTTCCTGCCAGAGTCTTTATTTTCTTAACCCAGAGAAAAGCTCTTCTCTCCTTGGTTTGCTTGGGTGGCATTCTTCACGTGCCCTCCCCCCACCCCTGCCCCCCGCCTCATGGTAGTGATGGTTCCTGGCTTCTCCTGGCTTCCAGCCGTAGGAGCATTGCACATCCTCCTCACATTCTTATCTTTTCTCTCACCCTGCGTGGATGTTAACATCAGCCCCTCTGACCGCTGGATTTTATCTCTATCCCTCACCCTAGAAGTGGAGAATTTCCCTGATTATTTTGGTAAAGGGGCTGTCAGGGAGAAGTACTATCATACACGGTAGATTTATTATTTTACTCTTTGAAACATTATGAAAAATATCAGATGTCTTTAACCACACTGAGCAGATAATCATTCTGTTGATCTCAGCCAGTGTGGGATCTCAATAGTTGCGAAAAATCTCATGTCTGGGCAGTAAGATGATAAAGCATGGGATACTTATTCATAGATTTCTTTGTCTTTGTATGTACTTTCTCATTTCTCAGACTGCAGTTAATATTCTAAGCATTCAAGGGGCGCCTGGATAGCTCAGTCGGTTAAGCATCTGACTTTGGCTCGGGTCATGATCTTGCGGTCCGTGAGTTCAAGCCCCACATTGGGCTCTGTGCTGACAGTTCAGAACCTGGAGCCTGCTTCCGATTCTGTGTTTCCCTCTCTCCCTGCACTTCCCCCACTTTCTCTGTCTTTTCTCTGTCTCTCTCTCTCTGTCTCTCTCTCTCTTTCTCTCAAAAATAAATAAACATCAAAGAAAAATTCTAAGCATTCAAAATATGAGTCGATAGTAGTTAGAAGCCAGAAACATACCTAAGGATAACCCTGTAGGAACAGAATCTGACTTTGAAAAACCAGAAACAATTAGGAAAAGTGTGTATCCCTTAGGCGGGGTGATGAATTTAGGGCTTTTGTTCATGAGCAGCATTATGTATTACTATTAAAGTCCTTGGCTAAGGAACCAGATGACAGGGTTGAATTCTGGCTCTCTATTTTATAAATCCTGTGACCCCAGGTAATTAACTTTATGCTTCAGTGACTCATCTGTAAGATGGGGATTGTATTGTGACCCCCCCAAAAGTGGTTGTGAGATGTAAGGAAATTAATGCAAAACTACTAAGAGCGTCTGATAAAAGCAGACAGTGTGGTAGTAGCTAATACCTTGATGACAATAAGGAGGATGAAGATTTTCTAAGGCAGATTTCATAAACCTAAAGGCATTCCAATTTAACTGCTTTTAAAACACAATGGAGGCAAACAAAGCCCTTCTGTGAACTTATATTAGTCAGTGTTTATGATCTAACTAGTTTATGACCTCTGTTATGGACAGATATACAATTTTAATAGAGAGCCATTATAGGAGATGATTGTTCAATTAACACCACATAAAACCAAACCCAGCAAATTTAGGAATAGTAGTACCCTTATAAATAGCATGTCTTATCAACCAATAGATTTTTATTGCGTATTGAATATATACCTACTATTTAGTTGGGTTAATTATTCAAATGAAAGAATGAAGCCAAAGTTGTTGGTTTAGTCATTCCTTTTGGAGCCCCAAACGGGCCATGGCCACATGTCACGTGGAGGGTTTGTCCATGGCTCTTTCTGTGTATTGGGGAAATACAATTAAAAACAAAATCTTCTCCCACCCCAGGAATCCTTTCCACAAAGGTAGTAGAGACAGAAAACATTCTAAGAATTTTTTTTTTTTTTTTATTTTAGCACGAGCAAGGGAGAGGAGCAGAGAGAAAAAGAGAGAGAGCGAAAATCTTAAGTAGGCTCCATGCTCAGCATGGAGGCTGGCCTGGAGCTCCATCCCATGACCCTGGGATCATGACCTGAGCCAAAAATCAAAAGCCAGATGGTCAACTGACTGAGCCATCCAGGCACCCCAAGAAAACACTTTTATTATTGAAAGAGCATTAAACTAGAATGTGAGACACATTACAGGCAATCCAGTAACAGATTACAAAAGATGGAAAGAAATCTTACCCTTTTTGCCATGCCATGCAGAGATGACCTATTATATATGTTTGCAAGATAAACACTAGTCCCCAAGACAGAGGACTTTACAGCACCATTTTTCACTCATAGTTCATCCTTTCTTCACCTATTAATTGAGGTGACCATCTGTGCTAGCTAATTAGTTTTATCTACAGAAAAACCAGACTTCTTGTCTATTACAAGAGGTAGTTTTGCAGGGGAACAAGGCATCTACCAAAAGTGGACTCCTCCTCTCTCACAGACACTAGGATCTAGAGGTGCTATCTTCCTTGATGTTTGCATTTCAAGGAGATTGCTTCCAGGTCCAGGAGACAGATATTCCTGGGTTAGAAAGCTGACAAAAGGGTTTGCATACATTTCAAAGAGAGGAGCAAGTACTTACAATGACAAGTCGTAGTTAAATTCTTGGAGAAAAGGGTGGAAGAGGGGATTTCTTCTCTTATTTGCAATAGGAAAAATAAGTCTCTTATTTTCCTATTTGTCTGTATGTGTACTCTTGACATGCATCATCTGAATAAGGTCTGTCTCCAGTTTACAGCTGAGTTGCTGAGGTACAGATAAGTTTATTACCTAATCAACAGTTGATGGTTAAAACTAAGGTTATATATAAATCTTTAAATTTGGCAGTGGTAGGGAAGTTCTGATTTAATTTTTTCTTTTTTGCATTGTTAAAATATGGTACGTATTTAATGGTACATCTTCGAAAAGAAATGAGGAAACTCCAGATTACCTTTCATATTATTTAAGACTCTTCTTTTATTACAAGAACCTTGGGGGAGAAACTCTTGCCTATTTTAATTTAAAGAGAATTGCTCATTAATTCTTTCAATATGCAGACCATTTACTGTGTTAAATCAGCCTGATGTTAGAAATGTTTAATTGTGAACCAGAATCAGATTAGTGATATTTTATCCTATTAAAAGTTTTTCAAATGTTCTCACCAACTGTGAATTTTAGATCAACTAAATGATCTGAAAGAAAGAGAAAGCAGGGGGAGTAAATCCTGTGAAGAATACCCTTTATGAGCTTGATAGGAGCCTGAGGCTAAAGATAAGGAATGAAGGGTCTCAGTGTGTGGTGATAGTGTTGTTGGGAAGGAGGGGGTGGTCAGGAGGATGCTGTGGGCCTTAGGACTTGACATTCTTTTTGCCCTCATTTCTTATTTTCTGTTTTAGGAGGTAATCTGCTTTTAGTTTCTGCTAAGATGCAATGAGGTTGAATTCAGTGACTGATTTATGGAATCAAGGTTCAAATGGACTCCCTGATTACTCTCTTTTTTAAGTCTGACATTTTATTACATGGGCAGTAACCTTGGCCTGTGTGCTGTTTTAATTCAGGGTCTTATCTCACAGAAACCTTCGCTCTGGACAAAGTGAAAACATTTGTTTGGAATAAACAGTTTTCTCTTCTGCTCCAGTTTTTTTTTTTTTTTTTTTTTATAGCTTTTATGACATTTTTAAGGCCCTATTCTTTACAGACATCAGGCAGTTCAATTTGAAAGTGGCTTTAGTGACCCACAGATATGTTTTGCATCACTGCTGAGCTTAGGGTATAGGCACTTTCCTAGCTTAGCAGATAGTCTTGCATCTGGATTCAGTTTGGTCAGAGACTTGGGAACTCTAGACCTATTTTTATAGCTTAAAACATTTGATGACCTTTTGAAGAGTGTCTTTTCGGAAAAAAAAAAAAAAAAAAGTAATGATTAGTGATTCAAAAGTGTAAAACTGAAAGCCTGAAGTATGCTTTATGTCATCTAGCTTACAGGTAGGTTGGAGACCATAATTATTCATCTCTTGGCCTAGCGAGAGTCAAAGGACAGCAGCAGCAGCTTTATTAGTGTTCAAGCTGGAATGAAACATGAAGTTTGGATCCAAAGACAAGACGTGACCCCTACTACTTTTTCTTCTTCACGTCCAAGTCTAGATCTTGTGACTTGCTTGTGTGGCAAGCTGGCTGTACTCTATATGAAGGAACCAATGAGGGTAGAATAGGAATTGTTTGCTGACTGTGTTTCTTCTGTGGAGGTTGGAGGGTGGTGGGGACCCACATCATGGGAGTCACTGGTCTCCCTCAATGCAAAAACTATTGAAGGCATACCACTTGTAGGGGAAATAGAACTCACAATCCTAGTCTTTTAGCATATGCAGGGCTTGTATGATAGATTTTCTTTCTTTTTGAAAAATACTCTATTAAATTTAGGTTGAAGGAGAATTGGGTTAGGATTTGAATTAATCAATTTAGCTGTTCCCCAGCTTTTTTTTTTTTTTTTTTTTTTTTTTTTTTTTTTTTTTTTTTTTTGGCACCCTTAACGATTGCCCTTCAATTCAGCCATGAGTGAAAACCACATCTCCATTTTTCCTGACCTCTGTGCAGGGAACAGAAACTTTATTTATACCTCTTATTCCTTTGTGTAAAGAATTTATTTGAAGAGTGATATATTTCAAAGAAGAAATGACCCTTTTCCAGCTCTGTTGTAGACACAGTAACCATTGCTCCTAATTACTGTTTTATTTCTATGTTAAAAAAAATGCACTGTTCCCAATTCTTGGTGATGCTGGCAACTTTGAGACTGGGGCTTGAGATTTGGGGAAAAGTAGCCAGATCAAGAGAGATAGGAAACCAGCTAGGTCAAGATGAACACTTATGAAACATTCATTTTTCCCTTTCAGGAGAATAATGTTCATTTTTCCATCAAGACATATATTTATTCTGCAAGTCTTAAACTGCACATATACAGGTGTGGAAATAATGGATGAGTCAGCTAGCCACCTAACTAGTATAAATTCTAGGACTTGAAAAAGCTTCTCCTCCTGCCCACTTGAGCAACCTGAGACTAACATCTGAATTTTTTTCCTAAGGTTTTTCTCTTGTAAAAATGCAACTACACTTTGGGTAGATAATTTACTAGGATTATCACAAATTTACACCTTGTTTTAAAGAAGTTTATTATAATGTCCTGAGGATTTATTTTGATGGGATGGAGGTAGAAAGAATTTGAGGTCCCTTGGTTTCTAGAAAGAAGGTGGTAATGACTTAGTTTGTGGGGCGGGAAGGTCTGAAACCGTGCTTGGCCCTTCTCACTGTTTTGCAGAAGACTATTTTTGCTCTCGAATCTTTAACACATGCCAGGCACTCAGCCATGTCAATGAGTTTTGATGCTGATAAACTGAAGTGACAAACCGCTTTCCATAAGATCAGAATTGTAAAACTAGAACAAGTCTAGTATTTTCTTTTTTAGGTTTATAAACTTTCCCTTCAAAGTCTTATGATGTAATTAAATTTGCTTATTGCTTAAAAACTCATATAGACTACATATTGCTTACACAGGTTATCAGAATGAATGTTTAGCTTCTTTTTATATGATTAAATACCCTAAGGCCTTTCTTTCACATGGCTAGTGTGAAAAAGGGTCTTCAGATGAATGCATTACCTGGATATAGGTGCCTCAGCTCATTTTGCCTAAATTAAACTGCGTCTTCCCCTCCAATCCTGCCTACTCCTGTGTTTTCAGTCTTTATAAGTAGCTCTGTAGTCTTTCTATTCATCCTAACCATCCGTCTGGCTAGACTCTTTCCTTTTCTACTTCCTTTATTTAATTCATAATTTAACAGGTTCCAGCAATTCTCTATATTTTATGTACTTTAATAAATTGCAAAAAGGAATTTTTTTAAATAAAAGAATTAAACCATATACAATGTGTAAAGCAAAAAGTGAAAGTTTCTGGCCTTCCCCTTTGTTTCGCTGGATTCTAAGGAGTCATGCAAAATGTGTCTCGGAACTGTGTGCCTCAGAGCAGGGAGCCTAGGTGTGCCCAGTGTGGGCTGAAGTGAGGCCTGGTCACCTTGCACACATGACCTGGGTGGAAATGGCCTATGTCAAAGCCTGTGTGGAAATGGCCGAGGCAGCAATCACTGTAGGAAGAAGTGGTGTTGAGGTGTGCACAAGAGGTGTCTGAGACAATATCCTTAGAGATTTTTATCAGCTTTCTGTATATGTATAGTCATGCATTTTTTAATTTTAATTTTTAATTTTTTAAAAAAATATTTAGATCCAAGTTAGTTAACATATAGTGTAGTATTGGTTTCAGGAGTGGAATTTAATGATTCATCTCTTACATATAACACCTAATGCTCATCCCAACAAGTGTGCTCCTCAGTGCCCATCACCCATTTAGCCCATCCCCCCCACCTCACCTCCAGCAACCCTCAGTTTGTTCTCTACATTTAAGATTCTCTTATGGTTTGCCTCTTTTCTGTTTTTATCTTATTTAATTTTTCCTTCCCTTCACCTATGTTCACCTGTTTTGTTTCTTAAATTCCACATATGAGTGAAATCATAGGATATTTGTCTTTCTCTGACTTATTTCACTTACCCTCCAGTTCCATCTATGTTGTTGCACATGGCAAGATTTCATTCTTTTTGATCTCTGAGTAATATTCCATTGTAAATATATATATATACACACACATATGTATATATATACACACACACACACGTATATGTATGTATGTATGTGTGTATATATATATATATATATATATATATATATATATATATACACACACACCACATCTTCTTTATCCATTCATCAGCCGATGGACATTTGGGCTATTTCCATAATTTGGCTATTGTCGATAGGGCTGCTATAAACATCGGGGTGCATGTGTCCCTTCAAATAAGTACTTTGTATCCATTGGATAAATACCTAGTAGTGCAATTGCTGGGTGGTAGAGTAGTTCTATTTTTAACTTTTTGAGGAACCTCCATACTGTCTTCCAGGGTGGCTGCACTGGTTTGCATTCCCACCAGCAGTGCAAAAGAGTTCCCCTTTCTCTGCATCCTCACCAACATCTGTTGTTTCCTGAGTTGTTAATTTTAGCCATTCTGAAAGGCATGAGGGGGTATCTCATCATGGTATTGATTTGTATTTCTTTGATGGCAAGTGAAGTTGAGGATCTTTTCATGGGCCTGTTAGCCATCTGGATGTCTTTGAAAAAGTGTCTGTTCATGTCCTCTGCCCATTTCTTCACTGGATTATTTGTTTTTTGGGTGTTGAGTTCAATAAGTTCTTTATAGATTTTGGATACTAACCCTTTATCTAATATGTCATTTGCAAATATCTTCTCCTATTCTGTTGGTTGCCTTTTAGTTTTGTTGATTGTTTGCTTTGCTGTGCAGAAGCTTTTTATCCTGATGAGGTCTTAGTAGTTCATTTTTGCTTTTGTTTCCCTTGCCTCTGGAGACATGTCTAGTAAGAAGTTGCTGCAACTGAGGTGAAGGAGGTTGTTGCCTGTTTTCTCCTCTACGGTTTTAATGGTTTCCTGTCTCACATTCAGGTCTTTAATTCATTTTGAATTTATTTTTGTGTATTGTGTAAGAAAGTGATCCAGTTTTGTTCTTATGTTTATTGCCGTCCGGTTTTTCCAACACCATTTCCAGAAGACACTTTTTTTCCCCATTGGATAGTCTTTCCTCCTTTGTATTTGTCAAAGATTAGTTGGCCTATGTTTGTGGGTCTATTTCTGGGTTCCCTATTCTGTTCCTTTGATGTATGTGTCTGTTTTTGTGCCAGTACCATACTGCCTTGATGATTACAGCTTTGTCATACAGCTTGAAGTCCAGAATTACGATGCCTCCAGCTTTGGTTTTCTTTTTCAAACTTACTTTGGTTATTCGGGGCTTTTCTGGTTCCATAGAAATTTTAGAATTGTTTGTTCTAGCTGTATGAAAACTGCTTTTATTTTGATAGGGATTGCATTGGATATGCTGATTGCTTTGGGTAGTATTGACATTTTAACAATATTTGTTCTATCAATCCATGAGCATGAAATGTGTTTCCATTTCTTTGTGTCTTTTTCAGTTTCTTTCATAAGCTTTCTATAGTTTTCAGTGTACATATCTTCTACTTCTTTGATTAGGTTTTTTCCTAGGTATCTCATGGTTTTTGGTACACTTGTAAATGGGATCGATTCCTTGATTTCTCTTTCTTCTGGTTCATTATTGGTGTATGGAAATGCAACCGATGTCTGTATGTTGATTTTATATCCTGCAACTTTGCTGAATTGATGTATCAATTCTAGCAGTTTTTTGGGAGTCTTTTGGGTTTTCCGTGTAGAGTATTATGTAATCTGTTAAGAGTGAAGGTTTGACTTCTTCCTTGCCAATTTGTATGCCTTTTATTTCTTTTTATTGTATGATTGCTGAGGCTAGGATTTCCGGTACTATGTTTAACACCAGTGGTGAGAGTGAACATTTCTGTCATGTTCCTGATATTAGGGGGAAAGCTCTCAGCTTTTCCCCATTGAAGATGATATTAGCTGTGGGTCTTTTATATATGGCCTCTATGATGTTGAGGTATGCTCCTTCTATACCAACTTTTTTGAGGGTTTTTGTCAAGAAAGGATAATGTATTTTGTCAAATGCTTTTTCTGAATTTATTGAGAGGATTATGTGATTCTTATTCTTTCTTTTACTAATGTGGTTTATCTTGTTGATTGATTTGTGGATATTGAACCAGCCCTGTAGCCCAGGACTAAATCCCATCTGATCATGGTGAATAATTCTTTTAATTTATTGTTGGATTTGATTTGCTAGTATCTTGTTGAGAAGTTTTACATCCATGTTCATCAAGGAAATTAGTCTATATGTAGTTCTTTTTAGTGGGGTCTTTGTTTGGTTTTGGAATCAAGGAAATGGTGGTTTCATAGAATGAGTTTGGGTTTTCCTTTCATTTCTCTTTTTTGGAACAGCTTCAAAAGAATGGGTATTAATTCTTCTTTAAATGTTTTGTAGAATTCCCCTGGAAAGCCATCCAGCTCTGGACTCCTGTTTTTTGGGAAATTTTTGATTACTGATTCAATTTCTTTACTGGTTATAGGTCTGTTCAGATTTTCTATTTCTTTCTGTTTCAGTTTTGGTTGTTTATGTGTTTCTAGGAATTTATCCATTTCTTCCAGATTTCCCATTTTGTTGGTGTATAATTGCTCATAATCTCTTATTATTGTTTGTATTTCTGTGGTGTTAGTTGTGATCACTCCTCCTTCATTCATGATTTCATTTATTTTGGTCCTTTCCTTTTTCTTTTTGGAAAGGGAAGGGGTTAGGGGTTTATCAATTTTGTTCCTTCTTTCAAAGAACCAGTACCTAGTTTCATTGATCTGTTCTACTGTCAGGGAGTAAGGGGGGAAAAGTCGTTAACCTACAAGGGAAGACAGATCAGGTTTGCAGCAGATCTGTCCACAGAAACTTGGCAGGCCAGAAAGGAGTGGCAGGATATATTCAATGTGCTGAATGGGAAAAATATGCAGACCAGAATACTCTATCCAGCAAGGCTGTCATTCAGAATAGAAGGAGAGATAAAGAGTTTCCCAGACAAACAGAAACTGTCCACTAAACCAGTCCTGCCTTAAAAGAAATTTTAAGAGGGAGGGGAGAAAAAGCAAAACAAAAAAAGACCCAAGGCAGCAAAGACCAGAAAGGACCAGAGAACATCACCAGCAACACCAACTCTACAGGTAATACAATGGCACTAAATTCATGTCTTTCAATAATCACTCATTGTAAATGGACTAAATGCTCCAATAAAAAGATATAGAGTATCAGAATGGATAAAAAACAAGATCCATTTATATGCCACCTACAAGAGACTCATTTTAGACCTACAGACATCTGCAGATTGAAAGTGAGGGGATGGAGAACCATCCAGCACACTAATGTATGTGGAAAGAAAGCTGGAGTAGCCATACTTATATCAGACAAACTAGATTTTTATTTTATTTTATTTTATTTTATTTTATTATTATTTTTTTAATGTTTATTTATATTTTGAGAGAGAGATTGATAGAATGTGAGCACAGGAGGGGCAGAGAGAGAGAGGAAGACACAGAATCTGAAGCAGGCTCCAGGCTCTGAGCTGTCAGCACAGAGTGTGACACGGGGCTCAAACTCACAAACCGCGAGATTATGACCTGAGCTGAAGTCGGACTCTCAAGTAACTGAGCCACCCAGGTGCCCCAGACAAACTAGATTTTAAAACAAAGACTGTAACAAGATATGAAGAAGGACATTATATCATAATTAAGGGGGCTATCTATCAATAAATTGTAAATATTTATATCTCCAGATTGGAAGCACCCAGATATATTAATCAATAACAAATATAAAGAAACTCATTGATAATAATGCAATAATAGTAGGGGCCTGACTTAACAGCACTGGACAGATCATCTAAGCAGAAAATCAACAAGGAAACAATGGCTTTCAATGACACACCGGACTGGATGGACTTAACAGATATATTCAAAACATTTTATCCTAAAGCAGCAGAATACACATTCATCTCAGGTTCACATGGAATATTCTCCAGAATAGATCACATGCTGGGTCAAAAATCAGCCCTCAAAAGCACAAAAAGATCAAGATCATACCGTGCACATTTATAGACCACAATGCTATGAAACTTGAAATCAACCTCAAGAAAAAATCTGGAAAGATTACAGATACTTGGAAGTTAAAGAACATCCCGCTAAAGAATGAATAGGTTAACCGAGAAATTAAAGAGGAAATAAAAAAGTACAAGGAAGCCAATGAATGTGAAAACATAATAGTCCAAAACCTTTGGGATGCTGCAAAGGCACCCATAAGAGGCAAGTATATAGCAATCCAAGCCTTCCTAAAGAAGGAAGAAATGTCTCAAATAGGCAACCTAACCTTACACGTAAAGGAGCTGGAAAAAGAAGAGCAAATAAAGCCCTAAGCAGCAGAAGAAGGGAAATAATAAAGGTTAGAGCAGCAATCAATGATACTGAAATCAGACATGCATTTTTTTTTTTTTTTAAACAGAAAACTGAATCACACACATTGTTCTACATCTTAAAAAAATAAGAAAAATTTGGCTGGAGTCTTTTCATGTCAGTAATTAGAGAACTGCCTCATTCTTTTTGAAAAGATCCCCCCAAGCTTTATTGAGATATTGACATATAACATTGTGTACACTTAAGGTGTATAACGTGTTGATTTGATACACATATTGCAAAGTGATTGCCATTGGTAGTGTTGGCTAACACCTTTATCACATCACAAAATCGCCATTTCTTTTTTTTTGTAGTGAGAACGTTGAAGATCTACTCAATTAGCAACTTTCAAGTATACAATACAGTATTATTACCTTAAATTGCTATGGTATACAATGGATCCCTAGAGCTTATTCACCTTATAACTGGAAATTTTTACACTTTGACCACTCTCTTTGCATTTCTCCCGCACTGCATCCCCTAGTAACCCCCACTTTACTGTTTCTGACTTTCTATCCCATTCTTTTTAACATTTTTTCTTTTTTGGAAAGTGCATTTTGTTGATATATCACAATGATAATTAAATCATATTTCCTATAGGAGGACGGTTGTTTCTAATCTTGTTTTTTGTTGCTGCAAACACTGATAAAATAAACATCCTAAAACATGTCTTTGCCTCTGAGTTATTTATCTAAATTTTCTTTTAACATCTATCAGTACATTTTAGAGTTTGTTTTTCATGAGGCCTTGTATATTTTTTCTTATATCTTTTCTATGTATTATAGTGACTTCTAATGCCTTTAGATATGGTATCTAATGCTTTTGTATGTATGGTATTATAATTTCTGGTTATTTCTGAAATATAACAAAGGTAGATTTTTTTGTGGTGCCTATTTACTTTATAAATGGCTATCTCATTAAATTCTAACTAAGGATAATATTTGCTTGTCTTGACTTTTCCAGGTATAAGATTTTATCATATGCAAGTGAAGCATATTGAAATTATTTGTGTCCAATTTTGACACTTCTTACTCTTTTTCTAGTCTTGTCACATTGTCCAGGATTTCTGAAACAATTTTGATTAATACTGATGATAGTGTGTCTTTGTCTTATTTATACCTTGATGATAATGCCTAAATATATGACTATAAACCTCTCTCCTTTCTAATCATTAATGATATCACCCATTTCTCTGTGTCCTTGTTTATGTTGGATATTTCCATCTTTTACATACTTGTCAGTCTCATAAATAAAAAACAATATTCCATTACTGTTTTAATTTGTATTTCTCTGATAATCCATAAGATTGAGCATGTTTTCATATGTTTATTGGCTGATGTGCTTCTGTGAATCGTGCACTTGTATTCTTGTGGGTTGTTGATAAATTTGATTTGTGGGAGTTCCTTATATGGAAATTTTTTTTGGTTTGCTGTGCACACATTGCAAATATTTTCTTCAAGGGTATCAGTTTAGGGTTTCTGGGAAGGCAGAATAATTTATTCTAGCTAGCTGAAGGTTAAAGGAAATTAATTAGCTTCTTTAGTTTCTGGAAGTGCTAGCAAACCATCTTCAGTGAAGGCCAAATAGACAGAAGTGATCAAGTTAAGAGAAATGCCCCGCTTCCTCTGAGCCCAGTATTGTAGAAATCCTACTGTTGGTTCTACCAACCATCCTACCGTTGTCCCCAAATCAACAAAGCCAGGACCCAGTTTCAGAGCACCAACTATGGATACTGTAGGATATCAAATGCCTTAATAACTGCTGTTGCCGGAAGAGCCCAGCAGCTTTATGATCTTCAAATCTGATTTCCCAATTCTTCCATTGGTGTATCTGTTTGATGGAAACTAGTCAGGAGTCTACATGTTGAAAGAAAGAAATGTTGGGAAATACCGATTTTAGATTCAACCTGGCAAAGGTGAGGGTCAACAATATGGAGAACTATCAAAATGGAGGATGGTTAGAAGTCCTTGGGCAGCCACACATGATAGATTTTTATCACAGCCAGACTGCCATTTTGTGCAAAGCTTTGTTTTTTTCTTTTTCTTTTTTTTAAAATAATATAGAAGTTTAACATTTCAAACATTTTTTTATTTATTCTTTATTTATTCAATAGGTATTTATTGTAAGCCAATTATGTGTCAATCAGTGTGTTTTCTTAATGGAGATAAAATGGTGATCCCAACTTCCTGGAGTTTTGAGTCTAGTAGGGGAGACAGACATTAAATTATCTCAGAAAGAAATTTAGCATTCTGAGAGTGACCAGTTAGACGAAGGGAGGGAGCATTGAGAGCAGATACAAGGGATAATCAACCCACTCAGATAGGTCAGCTGAGTTTGCTAATGAAATGGTACTTGATCTGAGATTTGAAAGATGATCAGGAGTTGATTCAGAAACGTGTTGGAAGGGTGTTTTAGGCAGAGCAGATAATGAGGGGCCAGAGGACCCTTGGCAAGTGTGAGGATTTGAAATGACATGGCTGTGATTGAGGTACAAAGAGTGAAGGAAAACACAGTTCTGAATATTGCTGAAATTATAGGTAGAGGCTAGACCATGAAAGGCATGTGGCCAAGATAAGATTTCTGGTCTTTGTCTTAAGAGCACTGGGAAGCCACAGGCTCAGGCTTCAGTGTGGAAAATAGTTTGGAAGATATAAGGTTACTTTGGGTGGACAAGTTAGAGGAGGCAATTAGAGTTGTTGAGGGAATAGCCACCCAGACATCAGCTCAAAGAAGATCCTGACAAATGTTGGCTGAATGAATGAAGTAACTAAATGCCCAAGTTAATACTGGTAGGTCTTTTTAAGCAATAACAAAGCAAAAATAAAGCTATCTGGAAAGCATCTTATGGAATTTGATGAGGAAATTCAACACAGAGAATAAAGAAGCAATTTGTTACAGAGTAGCAAGGCATAGGATCAAAAGTATTTCTATTATGTGAAAATATCCAGTTATAATAAAGAGAGCATCTCTGCAACATATAATTATTATGCTTAGTTCAGGCTGTTCGTTTTGATAATTTAACATGTTCATTGACTGGCTAATGAGATTTACCAGTAATAACATGTAAGCAGTTTAGTAAAAATCTATTAATTTAGATCATCAGGTTATGTAGATGGACGCTTCCTTAAGGAAATGCTCAGTGCCTACCAAATATATAGTTAACTGTGCTGGTTAATAAGGTCATTTGTATAAAGGCAATAATCTGTCAGGCCTTGATTTTACTTGTTAATGAACTCTTGCTGAATATATTAGGAGATTTGGAGTTTCTTAGTAACAGCAGTTCTTTGAGAGTCATAACCTGCTTAAGGTTTCAGAGAGGTCTTATGCATGAAGAGAGGCTGACTTAAAATAATTATGTGCTTTTAAAGTTTTTTTGAGTTGTGGTATGGCAGGACCTATCCATATTCCCTGAGATGATCTAAGTAGGGGGATAAATAGGTAGAGAAGCCCTTAGAAGATCATGTTTGATGGTTGTAAAAATAATTTAAAAAGTAGGATGAGGAAATCACTGCCTAGCGCAGTAGATGTGATAGGGGTCTCAGCTTTTGCCTCCATGTGAGGCTAGGTGTGGTCTGAGTATTGCCTTCAGAAGGATGGAGAGGATTGAGGGTTCTTTGAAGTGTCATATGCTCTAAAGGTCCAAAGGCCTTGGCCCTTCTTCAGTTCAGGTGCCCATAGGCCCCTGGCTTTCCAGTACTCTCTTTGTACTTTTTTATGGGAAAGTCTAGATGTCATTTACTAAACTCATGCACTGGACTTCCCAAGAGCATCATGTGTCCCTAGATCCCCCAAGACCACCATTATCACA
This sequence comes from Panthera onca, assembly GCF_046562875.1. Taxonomy (NCBI): domain Eukaryota; kingdom Metazoa; phylum Chordata; class Mammalia; order Carnivora; family Felidae; genus Panthera; species Panthera onca. Next base: position 141,140,548 of record NC_138339.1, on the reverse strand, counting down.
CCATGAATCCAAGGATCTCATTTTGAAGTGGTAGTTGATATTGACTTATGGGAAAAAGGAGCTGTTGGCAGTTGATCCACATGCTTCTTTAGGCAGGTCCCATGTCATGGAATTACAGATTTTTGCCACAGTAAGGATCCACAGAGAATATCTTATTCATTGGTCTTAATTCACTGGTAAGGAAATTGAGGCCTAATGGAGGCCAAGTAACTTCCTTAATTATAAAGCAGGTAGAAGGTAGAATGTGAAAGGAATAAATTTGTAACTTCTGCTTCCCTACTGAATGAAAAGAAAAGGAAGGAGACGGGTTCTTCAGTGCTGTGACTATGAGGATTTTTTAGATTTCATTAGGTTGCTCTCCCTCATGGCAAGTTTTGTTAATCCTTCCATACCCAGCAACAGAGAGGTCCCTGAGGGTCAAAGAATGGCTTTCTAAACGTGAAGGAAATAGTCCTCTGTTCCTGAAAAATCTAACTTCTACGAACGTGGCTTTAAAGAAAAAAAAAAAAAAAAGGACTTTTTAAAAAAGGAATTTTTGCCTTTGCAAAAGATATTGAAAACCAAGCCTAAAGGGAACACACATGTCTTAGGAGTCAGAAGGAAATTTAGCGATGTAATCTGTAACCTTTTTGGTATATTCCTATAGCTTAAAATGCTTCTAGTGTCAGTAAAAATAAATGACCTTGAGTCGTAAGCTACCGTAAAAGCTACCTGCACATAAATGTACATTTACAAACAGCAAAGAAAATGCCTCCCACAAATCCTGAATTCTCTCCTTTATCAGCCATACAAACAGAGGCAAACTTCTACCCATATGTCTCAAAATAGACAAACACAAACCAAGTGTAGTTACCTAAATTGTATTTGTATTTATTCCCTGCACTGCCATCCATGGAGTCTTAGAGGCAACTGGTAAGACACAGAAACTATTGCAGTTGGAAAAATTCCATAAACTCTTGTAAATTCTCCTCCTCCTCCTTCTTCCCCTTCTTCTTCTCTTCCTCCTTGTCTCTTTAATTCTTTTGCCTTCAAATTTTGCTTGTCCAAAGTAGCATCGTTCTCCATTTCAAGTTCCCATTTTGTCCTTGTTTACTTTTTTCTTTTTTTGCCTCTTCAGTGGTGACTTCTTATTCCCTGTGGGTGGGTAGATCCTCCTTGGTAGAAGCAAGGTGCTGAGTGAGCACTCAGAGCATAAGCTTCCTTGGCTGTCAGCAACTTATGAATGAATTTACCTTTATCAAGGTAGTGATAAAGAGGAGATACAGCAGAGGTTCAGGAAAATTTGACTTATCTACATTGGTCATATCAATGAAAGAACAATATATCTTTATTATTCAAGATTCCCTTAATCCATTGGGTTCTCAAATCTAGATTCTTCCCTACATCCTCTTCCCCAGTTTAGCTAGTTAGAACTCATGCTTTTCTGCTTATTTCTATTTACTTCATTTACATAATAATATCATTAAGGGGAGAGCATAAACTATAAGCAGAGCAGTGGATAAGGGTCCCTGTTCATCCAAGCTTTACCAGTGTTCATAAATATCTGTTTCTTCTGTCCTTCCAGATACCTTGGAAAGTGGCCTTCTCAGCTTTAGGTTGGGCTGGGCTATGTGATGAATCATGGCAAATGGGTTATGAGTGGGTATGATGTGAGTCATTGTTGGGCCAAGGCATTGATTTATCAAAGCCAGGGTCTCTATCTCTCTCTGTCATGTTGATTATGGAGACCAAGGATAAAAGCATCCTGATTGCTCACAGGCCGTAGGGAAGATGTAACCTTGGAAATTCACCTGGAACAAAGGCAGACTTTATATGAGAAATAAGTCTTTAGTATCTTACACCATTGACACTGTGAGATTTATTCCTGCTGAATAACTTTGCCTATCCTAGCCACTACACTGGAGCTTCTGCCCTAATTAGTTAAACTTAACATGGTGTTCTTATCTCACCTAATGCTCAAGGTCACAGGAATATAAACCCTCTGCATACAGCCTATTTCTCTATCTTGTTTGTGTCCCCAGTGCCCTGTTGAATGGCACATATTTTCTAAAAATAATCGACATTTTATTTCTGCTAAATAAACATGAACCAAAAGTGTCTGTTATAACTTTTAGCCTATAAAACCTGTTACTGCATGTTGAAAACTCATTTCACAAGCTCATCTGTTTTTTTCCTTCTATGCAATAGATTTCTCTTTTAATCAAAATTGCCTACCCACCCCTAAAATTATCATTTCCTCCAGATATATGAGAAACTATTTTGTCAACTGTATTTCTAAGCTATAGTGATGGATTAGTAATTTTATTTATGTTTCTTTGTAATAATACCCTGTGGATATAAGCAGCAGATTATAGGCAAGAGTTCTATTCACTGGACTGAGAAGTCCCAATGTCTGCCATCTGTGAGTTAGAGATCCAGGAAAGCTAGTTGTGTAATGAATCCAAAGGCCTGGGAAACGAAGGCAGTTGATGGTGTAAATCCCAGATGAGGTCTGGAGAAGATGGGGTGATGTGTTCCAGTTTAGTCAGTGAGGCAGGGGGTGAAAAAGGTGAATTCCTTCTTTCTCTGCCTTGTGTTCTCTTCAGGCCCTCAAAGGATGATGCCCACCATCATAAGACTTTAGTGAGTCCCCCAATTCCAAAGGTAATCTCATCTCACCTGGAAACACCCTTGCAGACTCACCCAGAAATAATGTTTAATCTGGACACCCTGTGGCTGGTCAAGTTGACATACAAATTTAACCATCATACCATATTATTTTTACAATAAACCCAGCAGTTATGTTGAGATAGTTCTTTTTGTCCTTACTGTTGCTCTTGTTATTGTTACCATGTATTATCCCGAATAGAACTAGAAATGGAGATACAGATAGAAGAGGAAACAAGTTTCAGAAAAGTACATTATTTGGCCAGTGACCCAGAGTTGTAAAGCATGGATAGGCTTAAATCTGGGTCTTTGATCTCTAAATTCTTTTTTTTTTCCATCTCCCCTTGACCAACCTGAACTCCATCAAAAGTAGTTGAACTAGTGTCCTTACCACAACTCACTGATAATTATAAATGTGTAACCTTCTTCAGGTTTTGGGGAAGTAGAGCAAGATGATTGTATTTTTTCTTCTTGATGCCCAAATATGTACTTCAGTTGTGACACAATCCACAGTACAATCTTTACACTGAGTATCTCCAGGTTTCTTGTTTCTTTCTTCGTTTTATTCATCCTAATGGGCAAAATCCAGTGTTAATCTTTCTCTCTTAGTGTCCTTTGTTGAGAAGTGTTTTCACCATGGGACATCTCTCACTACTTTACAGGCAGTTTGCTTTCTCAGTAGTGAGCACACTGTGCTAAGGGATATGTCAAGTTTATTTTATCTTCTTTGGGTATTTGAAGTTCTAGTAAAAAGACCAACTACCTAGAGTCATCACCCTTTCTGGTAGGATTCTGTCCTGCTCTTAGATGAATGAGACCCATTTGAAGACACCTTTACTGGGCTCCTCATGAAAAGACTCTTAAAATATTAAAGGTTTAAAAATTTTAAAACTTTCTTTTTAAAGTCATTAAAGTTGTATTTTTATCAGAGCATATATGTCTAGGTTAAAAAAATTTTAATGACAATAGTTTATAGTAAGTTTATTGTGCTCACTCCATCCTGTTCCAACTCCTACTCACCAGAGGCAACTTACTTATTTGTTTCTGTTTTGAGTTCTTCTGATTATTACCTCTATAATTCTAAATAATATGCTTCTTTTTTTATATTTTGATTTAATGAACATTAGAGAGTGGCCACATACCTTACCTACATTCCTGAAAATGAGAATTTATCTCTTTGCCCAACTCCTAGCTCTGTGCCTCTTCTCTCTCCTATCTTTTTCTGAATTTTAATATTTTTAATTTAATTTTTTAGGATAATGGAAATGTTCAGTGTCTAGATAGTTTGATTTGATTAAATTATATGCTTAAGATTTGAGCATTTCATAATATATAAATTATATCGCAAAAATAGTTTTGAAATGCATGTGAAATGCATTACTTTAATTTTTCTTAAAAAAATTTTTTTAAACGTTTATTTATTGAGAGACAGAGGGAGACAGAGTGCGAGCAGGGGAGGGGCAGAGAGAGAGGGAGACACAGAATCCGAAGCAAGTTCCAGGCTCTGGGCTGTCAGCACAGAGCCCAATGTGGGGTTCAAACTTATGAACTGTGAGATCATGACCTGAGCTGAAGTCAGATGCTTAACTGACTGAGCCACCCAGGTGCCCCGAAATGCATTACTTGAAAACAATTTTTTATGGGAATGTAATTAACATACAGTATTATTACTTTCAAGTGTGCAATATAATTCAGATTCAACAACCTGTATATTAGTTAGTCCTCATCATGATAAGTGTACTCTTAATCCCCTTTATCTATTTCACCCATCCCCCCACCCATCTCCCTTCTGGCAACTACCAGTTTGTTTTCTGTATTTTTAAGAGTCTGGTCTTTTGTTTTTCTCTCTTACTCTCTATTTCTCTCTCTCTCTCTTTTTGTTCTTTTGTTTCTTAAATTCCACAAATGTGTGAAATACTCTGGTATTTGTCTTTCTCTGTCTGATTTATTTCACTTAGCATTATACCCTCTAGGTCAATCCATGTTGCAAATGGCAAGAGCTCCTTTTTAATGACTGTGTAATAGTCCATCTTTAGTATCATCTTTAGCCATTCATTTGTAATATTTAAAAATTAATGTAATATTAAAAAATAGTATATATATATTTAGTATAATTTATTGTCAAATTGGCAAACACACAGTGTGTAAACTGTGTTCTTGGTTTTTTGGGTAGATTCCCGTGGTTCATTGCTTGTATACAACACCCAGTGCTCATCCCAGCAGCTGCCCTCCTCAATGCCCATCACCCTTTTTCCCTCTTCCCCACCCACCATCCACCCTCAGTTTGCTGTCTGTATTTAAGAGTGTCTTATGGTTTGCCTCCCTCCCTCTCTGTAACCATTTTTGTCCCTTTCACTTCCCCATGGTCTTCTGTTAAGGTTCTCAAAATCCACACATGAGTGAAAACATGTGATATCTGTCCTTCTCTGACTGACAAAAATTAATATATTTTAAAAAGTTTTACTGGTTCCCTTTCTAACTTCCATTCGTACTCATATAAAATATTTTGCATATTTATGTATTCGTGTGTGTGTGTATACACACACACACACACACACACACACACACACACACACACTTTGCATCCATTTTACAGTCTCCTTTGAGTCCTTGCTCTGTAACATGGTTGTTTTAGAGCTGCTAGCTTTTCTTATTGTTTTTTCTATCGCTCAACTTTTGAAGGCCATACCTCTGTTTTTACATTTTTCAAATTGAAAACATTTACAACTTATTTTGTCACCATAATTAATCTTGTTAATTTCCGTAGGTTAATTCTTGTTCTGAAACCCAATAAAGATCATTATGGCCTTATTAATGTAAGTTTCCATGCCCTTGTCTGTGGGTCTAATGCCCACATGGCCCTTTAGAAAGGTACCATCAAGGTCAAATGGAGTATGTTCTCTTACAATTCAGCATTTTCTCATAATTATGTACATTTTAGCTTGATACACTTTGGAGTCATGACTCCTCTATATAGTTTTTATTTTCTTAGGATTTTTTTCTGATTTTTTTTCTTCAAGGTTTTCTTTTCATTTTTGATCTTTTGCAATTTGAATATATCTAGGTGTAAGTTTTTTTGGTATTTATCCTGCTGTGTTTGTAGATTGGTGCCTGTCATTAATTTTGGAAAATTCTTACCATTACTACTTCAAATGCTTTTTCTTAAAAAAAAATTTTTTTAATGTTTATTATTTTGAGAGAGAGAGAGAGAGAGAGAGAGAGAGAGAGAAAGGGGCAAAGAGAGAGGCAGACACAGAATCCGAAGTAGTTCCAGGCTCCGAGCTGTTAGCAACAGAGCCCAGTGTGGGGCTTGAATCCATTCATTGTGAGATCATGACTTAAGCCGAAGTTGGATGCTTGACCAACTGAACCACCCAGACACCCCTTCAAACTTTTTTTCTATTACTTTTCTTCTTTTCCTTCTGGAATTCTTTTTTTTTTTCTTTTCCTTTTTTTTTGAGAGAGAGTGCATGTGTGCGCACAAATACTAGCAGAGGAGGGTCAGAGGGAGAGGGAGAGAAAGAATCTCAATCAGGATCCACACTAAGCACAGAACCCGATGCAGGGCTTGATCCCATGACCATGGGATCATGATCCGAGCCAAAATCAAGAGTCAGAAGCTCAACAGAATGAGCTACCCAAGCACCCTTGGAATTCTTATTATGCATATATTATACCTTTTATAATTATGTTTCATCCTTTTTTTCTTGTTTGTCTTTGCATTTAAGTTTGGTAGTTTCTACTGACATATCTTCAAGTACCCTGATTTTTTCCTTACTTGTGTCCAGTCTACTAATGAACTGAATCAAAGACATTCTTTCTTCCTGTTAACAATATTTTGTAATTCTCGCATTTCCTTTTGATTCTTTCTTAGTTTCCATCCATCTTTTTATGCTACCCATCTGTTCTTGCATGTTGTCCACTTTTTCACTAGAGCCATTAGCACATTAATTACAGTTATTTTAAATTCACCATCTGATAATTCCAAAATCTCTGCCACATCTGATTCTGATGCTTAGTGTCTCTTCAAGACTTTTGTTTTTTGTTTATTTCCTTTTAGAATGCTTTGTAATTTTTTGCTGAAATCCAGACATGATATATTGGATAAAAGAATTGAGAATAGACACCTTTAGTGGGATGTTTTATATTTATCTGGCTAGGAGTTAGGCTTTGTTTACTTTGGCTGTGAGGTTGGTATCAGAGTCAGAAATTTCCTCGGGCATCCTGATTTTTGTCTCCGCTGTTGCCTTTGTTTTTTTTCTGGAGATTCCTTCGTGTGATGGTTAATTTTATTGTCAGCTTAACTGGGACAGAGTGCTCAAATATTTGGTTAAACATTATTTCTGGATGTGTCTGTGAGAGTGTTTTCATATGAGATTAACATTTGAATCTGTAGACTGAGTAAAGAAGATGGCCCTCCCCAAAGTTGAGTGGGCCTCATCCAATACACTGAAGGCTTGAATAGAATAATAGGTTGAGTAAGAAAGAATTCTTTTTCTCTGCTTTACTGTCTTTGAGTTGGGATACCCATCTTCTCTTGCCTTTACACTAAGACTGAAGTGGGACCTTATAGCATCAACTTATTGAATCTGCTCTCTTTGTCTTACAAATCTTTTGGAATCCTTGTTGGGCTGATGACCATGCCTTATTTTTTGCATTGTTATTGTGCTATTCATTTTGTATGTTTATGATACTATTTCAGCAGAGTCTTTGATGGAATGTGGATGCTTATTCTGTCTCCTTGAATACAGAATTTTGGTTATTTAAACTGTCTTATTTATCTAAATGAGATGTCAATAATTCTTTTAAAAATTCAAGCAATAAACAATTGTACAGAACAAAATGTTAATATCTGCTTTTATCTCTTCCCCACTTTCCCTTTATTTCCTTCTCATCAGTTGAACTTTGCCGTATATAACCCTCTTTTCCCACCCACTGCTTCTCATATTTAACCACTGTAAATAGTTTGGTAGAATAGTTTGGTAGATAGCTTCATGGACTTTTTTCAATGAATTTTGAATCAAATATAATTATAAAGATTTGCTTCATTTTTTTATTTTTATTTTTTTTATCTTTAAGAGTGTATTTTATTATCCATAACTTCAATAAAGCTGTCAGTATATTTGTGGTCTGATTTTTGATAAATGTATACACTAGCATAACCACCATCACAATTAAGATGTAGAACATTAACATCACCCTTTCTTCATGCTGCTTTCCAGTCAGCCTCTCTCTTAGTTCCAGGCAACTGTTGGCCTGCTTTCTGCTCCTGTAGTTTTGCCTGTTGTAGAATTTCATATAAATGGAATCATATAATATCTACTCTTGTTTCTGGCTTCTCTGGTCTAACATAATCTTGAGGATTTATTTCCTTTCATAATAAATGAGATTATATTCCATATATTATTTATGTAGGTTGCTTTTTGGGAAGACTATTGAATAATATGTTTTAAATCTCTAGTCATAATTAAATACAAATTTCCCCCAATTACCTGATATAAATTTGGATTTTATTCTTTCCCTCAAGATAGCTATATTGGATGTCATATGTCTGATATCAGTTAATTATTATCTGATAATCATTTTGTAATTTAGAATCTACTTACTTTTAATTAAATTATCCCACTTAAGCATTTTTCTATTTTACAATGAATTCTACAAAAATAGAATTCTAGGCCACTTCACATCAAAGCATTTCAATTTTTATTATCCTTCTTTTTATAAAAGAAGAAACTGAAGCCCAGAAATACTGTGATTTTCCAAGTTTACATGGATAATAAGCAGGCCGGGAGCAGAGCTGTTGGCTTTCCTGACTAGTGGTATAGGGCTCTTTTAAGCCAGCTCATACTTTGTGGAGGGTTGGAAGTTCTATCTCCCTGCCAGGAGAAAAATTAAACTACTGATATATATGAAATATTCTTTAACCTTGAATAAAATAAATCTCATGTAAGTAATAAGTGAGAAGAAATTGATGAGAAATATAACCAGTAGCTCCAGGCATAGACACAGTTCACATTTCTCAGCACATAAGAAGCAAAGATAGCCTGGGCTATCTTTGTGTGTAAATGATACATCTTAGTGTGTAAATGACAACTTGCCCATGCATCCCTCTTTCCTGTCAGCCCAGGTTGTTAAATAGTTAACTACTCCTCTTTCTAAACTTTATTGTACTTTTGACTCTGTATTATCATTTGTTTACATGTCCATCTCCCTTGTTGGTATTTTACTACTTGATTATTTGGGGAACTTTGGGAACTTTGTCTTTTCATGCCTGACCCCCAGCCCCTGGGGCAGTACATGGCTCACTAAATGTTTCTTGAATGAATTGACACTTTCTGTTACAAATGCTAAGTTCATTAGGTTTGACTCCTCAGGGTAACTAACTGCAGGCTGTGACAAATATTAAATTTTATGGGTAATTCTGAAGGGAGGAGATTCTAAGTAGTTCTTATGACAAGTATGAGATAGGACAGTGCAAAGCAAGCTTGGAAAGAAGGTCACTTTTTTCTTTTCTTTTCGTATCTCTGAATTTGTGGGCTGAAGACACCACAGTTTTAGAACTTGTGCAGAGAATAAGCACACATCTTATGAAAACATTCAACTGGGTTTTGGGGTAAGTATATTTTTAATATCTCTCTTGCTAACTAGGACCCCTCACCTTTTGTTCATTTATTTTAAGGCATATGTCAGGTTCAGGGTCTTCAATGAACTGAAGTATTTAGCTAGAACTTAGCATTTTGCTTTCGCTCTTTTATTTATAATAACCTTCCATTTATGATGAATAACAGTTTTACATCTATGGTCTTAACATAAATTTTCCTTTAATGGCAGGTTAATTTGTGTCTTCACGTGGGCCAAGTTAAAGAAATATAAGTAAATGACAGCACAGGAGGGACATGTACTTGATAATAATTATGGCAGTGGTATGTGAATGGCTAAAATGTGAGACACACTGGGTTAGAGCTGGCTTCTGATTGTAGCAGCATATTCACAAAGACCAGATTTGTACAGCTGGAGAGTCCGAATCAGTAGGTGTGACTGACTCCTAAGTGTGTTATGGTGGAGAACCACTGGCTGAAGACGAAGAGAGAGACTTGTTGAGAGCCCTGTACAGCTTCAGGAAGACCAGGGCTGTGAGGCCCAGGCCCAGGTCTGAGTCCGGAAGGCCATTAACAGCAGGCTTTTTGAGAGTCAGCTTGCTCACGTCCCATCAACTCTTCCATGTGCTCCGGTTGGGCTCCCAGCCATCCCATGTTACTCTACCACTGTAGCTCATGTTCATATTCAGTATTGACCTTCCCAGAGGACATTTGTCAATATTTACCTTACCTGACATGTCATTAGCTTTCAGTGTGTATTATATCCTCACTGTTCCTTCAACTTGTTTGCCTTGGCTTCCATGAGCCCATATTCTCCTCGTTGGTCTTTTAAGTCATATAATTTCAAGAAGGCAGCCAAAGAGATAGAGGCCAGCTTTGCAGGCTGATTCTTATCTGTCAAGTCGCTAAATGTTGAGTTTCCTTAAAGCTGTTCATAGACTCTCTTTTTTCCCCCCTGGACCCTTGCCCTGGGTAGTCTAATTCACATTCAAGGCTCATTTTTTTTTTTTTTTTTATTGTTTGTTCCTTTTTTTGAGAGACAGAGAGAGACAATGTAAGTGGGGGAAGGACAGAGAGAGAAGGAGACACAGATTCTGAAGCAGGATCCAGGCTCCGAGCTGTCAGCACAGAGCACGACACGGGGCTCAAATTCGCAAACCATGAGATCATGACTTGAGCTGAAGTCGGATGCTTAACCGACTGAGCCACCCAGGCACCCTGACAAGGTTCATTTCTCATCTGTGTGCAGAAAGCTTACAAATGAGCAGTTCTAGTCGGACACCTTCCTAGACTCCAGACTCATGTCCCCAACTGTCCTCTTGACAGCTTTGCCTTACAGACACCTGCAAGTCATGTCCAAATCAACCCTTGAGTTGTCTTCCTCCCTATTCCCTGACTCCCTCATCAAACCTAGTCCTCCTGTCCTTTTTTCTTTCTCATGAAATGTTATCATTCTTTACATTACCAAGGCCAGAAACCTAGAGTTGCCTTAATAACATACTATTCCCCTTACATCTATGTTCATTTCATCCCTACATTTTGTTAGTTTTGCCACTTAAATATTTCCCACAGATATCTCTCTATCTCTGGATCATTATTACTTCCATTATCTTGTCTAAGCTATCATTTTCTTTCCTCAACCATTTCAGTGGCTTCTGTGGGACCCTCTCCTTACCTTTCTCCTCTCTGTGCTTCCCTTCCCCCATTCTGTTTTTCACACTGGAGTGAGAATATTTATCTCAAGTATTATAATCCCATCCCCTTGCTTGGAAATCTTTTGAGAACTTCTCACTGTTCTTAGGATAAAGATCCAAATCCTTAATGTAAACTTGAAGACCCTGCATGATCAGACCCTACTTCTTCACGATAAGGCCTGATCCCACTCCTGCTCTCTGCCTGCTTGCTCACTAAACTGTGCAGATTCCTCTTCCTCAGTGGGTACTGTTCCTTCTGTGTCAGGTGCTTCATGTCTTTTCACCCCCATCCTTCCACATTTGCCCACTTTTAACAAGTTCATGTGTGCACAAAAGGATCACTGCCTCAGAGAGCCTTTACTTTCCTCCCTGACTCCAGCAGGCCCTCCTGCGACGAGCTAACATGCCACCATATACCTTCCTTCCCTTCGTGGCACTTAATCATGGTAATAATTTCACTTTTTTTGGTGCTTGTTAGTTTAGGTCTATCTCCTGTGCTAGACTGTACATTCCACGAGAGGTACCGACACCATGTTCGCTGTTGTTCACCTGAGTCCTCACTTTTTAGGAAAATCCTCAGCATAGTACTTAACAAATACATCTAGAATAAAGGAAGAACAAAGAAAAACAGTGAAGTTGTGTGCAAGAAAAAGGGGGAGAGTAGTGGTTATGAGCGAGTAAAGGACGAATGATCTTTATCTTCTTCGTTGTTTAGCTCTGGTTCCTCTTGGTGACAATGTCTGCCCTCTCTGTCTACTGAATTGGAACTGGAGATATTAGAGAGAGTGAGATTAAGAGTGTGCAAAAGTATTGCTTCTTTGAATATTTCTGATCCCTGTTTTGTATATCTCTTCATGAGCTAGGTTTTAGTGTGATAGTATACTTACAGGGAGTGATTAATTGTGGGAATTGAAATATAAAAGCTTTGCTTGATAAAAAATATTTTCATTGGTTGAGAAAATTTTCCTAAGGTGGGATTTCTAGGTTGTCCATTTCTATATTCACTTGAATAGTTTTCGATGGTATCAACTAGATCTTTTGTAAAGTACTTGCCAAAAAGTGAAACTCTGTTCATCTAAAAATCATCCATTTGTGTGCAGGGAAAATTGCCTGTCATGGTTTGAAAGGATTATTTATGGTTTCTAAACATTCATCTTTTCCAACTCGACTCATATATTGCCTTTACAGAATGGAAATTTAATTCCATTAGAATGTCCTATTGTCCAATATATACCCCTTGTTACAACATGATTGCATTCAATTGCTCTGCTTGCCATATTAGAAAATGACAAACTGTATCAACTAGTTTTTAACTTTTTCCTCCAATATGTACTGGTGATGGTGACTAATGCTGTTGATGATTACCTCAAGAGATAATCACTAGGAACAACAATGTTTTGCATTGACCCAAGAAAAAATAGTTCATGGTAGTACACAAAAGAGTAATAGTGGAAAATGATTATATAATATACTCTCCAAAGATAAAGGCTTGCAAAATGGAAAAAAGAAGGTTAGGGTTTAAATGACATCTCTTTGTATTTGAATCTTGGAAATAGTTTCTTTGGCTTATGTTGAATTTTATTAAGTTTGATATTAAACATGTATGACATAAATAGAACATTGTATGAATATGATTTTTTTTGTGACCAAAAGTTCAAAATTCCTTAATTCTTGATGTATGTTTCTGTATTAACATGATGCTGGTTGGGGGCGAGGGACAGACTGCAATGTGACAAAATGGTCTCAGCAGTGCCTCATACCTGAGAAATTGTGATACAGAGATGTATCCATTCTGAAGGGTACCTGTCAAATTTCAGAAATTGGCTCTGTCATACTATTTGGCCAAATGCTTGCTTCCTAAGAGGAGACACCATCTGCTTTAGGCATTACTCACACTGAGGGGTACATGAACAGTAATTAAGAGGAAATACAGCATAGGTTGTTAACAAAAAAAAAAGCTTTGGAAGAATTTGATGCTGTGCATGAACATATAATTAGGAAGGACAGTCAGATGCAAAAGTTTGAAGGGAAATGCGTACATTAGGTATTCAAATCCGAATTTATTTTTAAAGGCCAATTTGTATTTTTTTAGGCAAGACCAGTTTGTAGAATTTTAAACATCCATGTCTTCCTTTCTCTTTGTCCTCTTCCATGATTTTAGTAATGTTGCTATGCTTTTTGACCATGACCTTTGCATTAGAATCTGTGTGGTTCCCTGTAGCTACTTTGCAGGAGCAAGTGCCTTTTGGGCTGGGGTGGAAGGGTTTGTACCCTCAGCCGCTACACTGACAAGGGGCTTGTACAGGTCATTGACTTTACCAGCAGTGAGGTGACTGATTCAGACTGTTTTGATCTTGTCTTTCCATTGTATTTTGAACACTATGCCATGGAACTAATGTATCTTGCCTTCAGTTTCTGTTGGTAGCTTCAAGCAAAAGAATCTTCTCCATTAGGGAAGAAGTTTTATTTTCAGGTGGAAGATACAACAATGGCAAAGTGTTGGAATTATTGTAAAACTTGAGAAACAGTGGCATGTTTTATTAAGATGTCATGATAACTCTCAGCACATTTTGACAGTTATTCTTGAAATTTAATGACAGTGGAGATAAGTCATGATCAAAAGATTTTTTAAAAAATCTCATTTATTTGAGAGAGAGAGAGAGAGAGAGAGAGAGCGAGTGAGAATGGGCAAGGGAGGTGCAGAGAGAGGGAGAGAGAAAGAATCCCAAGCACGCTCGGCGGGTGAAAGCATGGAGCCTGACGTGGGGGTTGAATACATGAACCGGGAGATCATGACCGGAGCCAAAATCAAGAGTCACATGCTTCATTGACTGAGCCACCCAGGTGCCCCAGTGATCAAAAGATTTTAAAAACACTGTTGCGTGGACTGAAGAAGAAGTTATCAGGGTCTATGTAAATACTTAGGAGACTTACTTTTGCACTAAAATGGAAGTTATTGTAATGTTTGATTATTACTTGTCTTTTCAACTAAAACATAAGAGCTATTGGTATTCCTGATGGTGTAGTTTTGCTTTTGAATAGAGTATATGTATTATGGAAAAACAGTTTATAATTTTAGCTTTTTGACGGAGTGGACTAATTGAAGGAAATGAATCACACGTTTTTCTTTGGTCATATTTTTTCCTAAGAGCCAATGTGCAAAGTCAGTGAGGGTAGAAGCCATGACTCTTTTGTTCATCTGTGGCTCTCCATGGCCTGTGACTTACAGTGTCCTCCGCAAACACTTGTCTGGATGGTAGAGTGAGTAACAAAGGGAGACTTCTGATTAGTATTATTTAGTAGATGGCAGGTGTAATGAAGACAATTATTGAGTACCTGCTGAATGCTCAGTATCATTTAATGTGCTATGCAGGTATAAAATACAGGGTTCTGCTGATCATTTTAGACCACGGAGGGGAAAAATAAGGCACAGTAACAGAATACACCTTATCCACAATGGTTAAACTGATTCCCCTTGATATCAAGTACAGACTGATGAAAAGATCATCAAGGTGATTTTTGTGTAAGAAGTTTGCTTTGTGAAATAGATGTATATTTATGAAGAGTTATGTTAGTTAATAATATATGTTCATGATGAAGGGCAAATTACTATATAATACAGTTCTTATTGAAGAATTACTTATAAAACTGGTGATGATGATTTATTCTCTACGTAAGTAAATGATTATTTCATCTTTCAGAAAAGCATAAAATGTAGAATACTAGTACAAAAGACACACAAGTGTTACTTAGATAAAACTAAAGATTTCTTTTATGTTGCCATACAATGCCTTCCATCATGGAATACATTTTTTTTAAGGTTTATTTATTTAGTTTGGTAGAGACAGAGACAGTGTGAGTGGGGAAGGGGCAGACAGAGAGGAGAGAAAATCCCAAGCAGGCTCCACACAGTCAGCACAGAGCCCCACACGGGACTCAAACCTACAAAACTGTGAGATCATGACCCGAGCTGAAACCAAGAGTTGGACGTTTAACCGACTGAGCCCCATTATGGAATTTTTATAGAGTGCTATCAAGATAATCAAGTGCTTTACAAGTAGAATTCAAATTTTATCACATGAAGCAAACCAGACAAAAATCACCTTAATTTCGTCAGTCTGCTGTAAGGTGGTTTATTTGTTTTTACTATGAGCATCTTGAACTAAAGTCAGCTTGGGTCCACCCATCCATATATGAAATATATATATACAAAATATCCTATACTGTATTTGATATATTTATATGTATATAGAGAGCCCCTGTCTCTATTGTCTCTTTATCTGTGTAACTCTACTTCTATATCTATATCTATATATAAAATTTCCTAGAGAGATTCCTGAACTTAGATTCCTGAACTTATAACTTTGCTGTGAGAATTTTTCAAGAAAGACTGAACCAGTAATGAGAACTATGCTTAATTCATTATTGATGAAAGAATAAGAATATGTGAAGACTTTTAGTAGAAGATTGGTGTTTCTCCTGTCTCTGGTTTTGGTTGGTCTGTCCATCCATGCACATAAGGAAATAGTTTTGGCCACTTCCTGATAGGTTACTTGGCAGATGTTTAATGAATACCATGGAAACCATTAAATATCCACCTTGCAAATACCCAGGATTCTTTTGTGTATCATACTCTGCTTTACCTGTAGGACATATGCTGTGATTCCTACACCTAGCTTTTGGGCCCTTATTACTTAAATGAGTGAGTATTTATAGAGTTGTAAAAAGAGTTCTTGCTACATTGTAAATGTTTAATAAATACTATTAAATTAACCAATAAGTAAAAGTAATACTTTAGAAAAGATAGAGTACTTATGATATAGTAGGGTTGGGGAGCAGTTAGAAAATTCATTGGTGTTTCACTTGAAAGGCACTAGGAAGCAACATATTAGTAGGTGTGAATCAACATCATAGGATATAAGCTAAAGAGGTGACTATCGTGAATCATGATGAGACCGGGATATTACCCCACCTTCAAACCGAAAGTTAGTCACAATTTCATGGATGCTGATGAAAGGTCTTCTGGACTCAGTCTTCTTGTTTAGAGAATTTGTAGTGTGCTTGAACAGTTCTTTTGACTCTTTTCCAATGAAGTTGCAGATTCAAAGCCATTGAAAGATTTGGTTCAGCCACATTAAGCCTGAAGCATAGCATGAACTCCTGGCAACATTTGTAGCAATGTTTTACAGCCTTCTCTCATGGTTGGGTGGACGTGAGGGTTAGAGATCCAGCACCCCATTTTTTTTTTTTTTTTTGTGGAGGGTTTAAAAAATTCCTCTTCATAGGGATCCTAGCATGTATTGCTGGCTTCAAGATTTGAAGCACAGAAAATCTACTTTGACTCTTGCTTATCATTTTGGTTTTGACTCCATTTCAAGTTGATAGATCTATACTATATTTAAATCCATGTTGTTTCTCTTTATATTTTACCATCATCTCTCTCTCTCTTTGGGGTGGAAAGAGTTAATAAAGTGTGATGTCATTGCATAGTCTTGACCAATGTACCCTTTAAGGTGATTTTAGGGCTGTAATTTTAGGCCAGTATCATCTTCTCTGATATCATTTTATAATACACATCAGTTCTTTCTAATGGGTGGTCATGGTCTTTGTACATTGTAACTGTTGGATCAGCTGAGGAGTCCTAGTGGTAGGAAAGTGTGCTAAGGTAGTCATTTTGATGTTAACATCTGGCTGTAGTGGATTAAGCATGCATGTGCTTTAAAAAGTTATCTCAAGAAAAAATATATTATTACTACATTTCCTCCCACAATTGGAAAGTTGAGGTTTTTTAAAATTTTCATCACTTCAAAATGGAGCATCAACCATATATATTAGATTAAATGTTAGGTTACAGAATTAGAACAATTCTTCTTCGGAAATTATCTAGAAAACAGATGGTTGTTAGTCCTACCCTGTGGCCAGAGAAGGGATGAGGTCATCTTTTGAAGTGTCTCCCTGTCTTAATATGTTAGGTTTGAGATGAAGGCAGAATCAGAGGAGATGCTGGTTTCTTCATTCAGTTATTTCTTTACGAGAGGGTCTTTACCAATTAAAGTTCAGCACCTAGCATAGGTCACAGCTCAACAGTGAATGACAAGTTCAGTTTAAGACAATTTTGTCATCATTTTGAAAAAGTTGCGTCTACGTCATTTATGCTTAAAGCACCAATGGCATTAGTCTATCTCTTTATTCTGGAATCTATTCTATTATTTTATCTAATTTTCAAAGTTCCTGTTTGTTGAATTTCATTTTTTTTAAAAAAATAAACATTTAGTACAGCTTTAACTAGTATGTTGGTGACCTGTACTTGGTTTTATGATTATAGTGACATGTTTAACTACACATGGCATATTCACATCTTCTATTTTTGAAGTAGACATAAGTCATTTACCACAGATTCCTTATTGCCTCAAAGAGACATTCTTAGCAACAATGTTGTCAAGGAAACACACAGAAACTGTTACATAAAAGAATGTCTCTTTGAGGAAAATCTTTCAAAATGATATTTCTGTGTTTTCCCAGATTGTGTGAAATTATAATTTACAAGCAATTCAATTTAAGCAAATAAATTATAAGCAGTCGATGTAACGGTATAGTTCTGGAAATATCTGGTAAATGCACACATTTTTGAATTTGACGTTTAAATAATTAGATATCACTAATACAGTGCCAAGGCCTAATCAGGAAGATATTTAAAAAATGATATGATGTCTTGAATAAGACATATTAAACATATTAAATGTCAGAAATCTTTAATATACAAATGACATAAGTTCTTAGAAGAATTCCTAGATAATAATGTTCTGTATTTCCATGTTGGAAGAGCATCTGAGGGAGAGAAGAAAAGGCGATGAATGCCCTTGAAGGTATAAAGTTCAAAGACCGTAGGAACTTAATAGGAAGTACCATTAAATAGCAGGTATATATTATTAACATGTTCAAGCAACCATGTTAGGAAATAATAGTTGCAGACTAGAATGGTCACAGACTTCTATCCTTAGCTCTTGCTTGCTGTCTTTTTGAAATGTATCTTTTAGAATTTAAGACTGTAACCTTAAGTGAAGAACTCAGAGGAATATATCCTAGATTATATATATCACATATGTTTTGCTAAAAAGTATGTATTGATCTGCATTATGTAATAGAATACTTGAATTTGAGGGTACTGAAGAAGATCCTTCAACAGATGAGGAAATGTTCCAAGAAAGGCTAAGAAACTTGCCTAAAGTTACTTAGGAACAAAGCCAGAAATAGAACCTAGCTTCCTGATTCTTAGTTCAGTGCTATTTCCATGATATTGTTGGCTTAAGGAACTTGGGTTACCACTTTTGTCTGATTTTTTTTCCCAGTCATTAGCACCACTGATCTTCAACTGAAATGTCAATTCCACATAGCATTTTGGATGTTATTTAAGTCACTCCTTGTGGGATGAAAGGAAAAAAAAATGTAAGAAGTAAAAAAAGATTTTTTTTTTTTTTTTAAGAAATGTATAGGAATTCTCAGTAGGCCTTTACATCAGGAAGTAGAAGGCTTTCAAGTATAATGGAAGTATAATAGTCCAAATAGATTTTGATAGTCAAAGTTGTGAAAAGGATAAGCTTTGGCTGGAGGCAAAGTGAAAATAAGATGATATTCTTAAGTGACATGACTTGTCTCTGAGAATGTCAGCATCTTGACTGGTGATGTCAAGCCTCACATGGTGAATATCTATGACTGATTGAAGAGTACTTACATTGTCACCTTTTTCAAGATACTGAAGAAATTGCTTATCAATGGTCAGTTTTGGTTAATAGTCTTATGCACTTAAAAAAACTGTGTGTTATTTTTTTCTTTATTTTTACAGTTTTTTTTAAACTGATTTTGGTTATCAGCAAATTTACTAGCATGTGCCCACATGTAATGTTCTTTTGTAATTGTCCCACTTAGTGTTCAGAATGTTTTTGACCTTGTGACTTAATATGTTTTCATCAGTTTTGACACATCTCAGCCAATATCTCTTCCAATATTCAAATATTGTTTCTACTTCATTTTATCTTTCTCCTCTGGGCCTCTAGATACACTGTGTAATTAATCTGTCTACCATATGCCATTCATTACTTACATCTTTGTTTCTGTATTTTCCATTTAAAAAAAATTTCTGGAGTCTACCTTGAGTATATTGTTCTTACCTTTATTGGAGGTCACTGATGCTCTTAGTAGCTATAGTTGGTACTGGTGCAACTGGTATACTGATATTAAAATTTCCATTTGGTTTATTTTTGTTATGCTTCAGTTATTTGCTATATTCTCTTTACTTGATTATATTAGACATATTTATCTTAATGCTCTTGTCTCAGGATCCCCTGAGTAATTATTTCTATACTATATGTGGAATATAATTTTAGTATTATGATAATGTTATCTTTTACTAAAGAGAATTCTTATTTGTTTCTGGCAGGTGGTTAGGGACAGTAGCAATTCCAGGTCACTTGAATACAATCAGGGGTCAAAATAATTCAACACTGGGCTTCAGTCCTTATGAAATTGCTTTATTTCTAATTATTTCTAGAGTGTCAAACTTAACAGTCCCAGCCCAAAGTCTGGATGGCTTCCCGGATCACCCTTCCCCTCTCTACTCTTTGTTGATTCTTGATTTTCAATTTTTGTTCTTTTAGCCTTGTGAATGTACTGAAAGTTCTGCTAGGAACCTTGGGTTTTTCTATTAAAATGGACGTATGTGCTTAGGACACAGCAGTCCTCAAAGTCCACGTCCTCAGTCTGGGTTTCCTTCTTATCCTAGATCTTGTCCTCCTCAGTCTTCACTGCGTTAGGAGTTCTTTGATGCTGTTAAAAGATTTTGTTTTATTTTGTCCAAAGTTTCTCTTTTCTTTCTGGAAGAAAACTGGTTCAAATTACCTAGTCTTCTGTTACTAGAAGTGAACTTCCCAGATTTTATCTTTGAAATTTGCCCCATTTTTATGTACTTGTGAAGTTCTCAATTTTTTGATACCAAGACTTCTGGGGAACGAAGCTACTGTGCATATCTTTTTTTTTTTTTTTCCTTTTGCTAGCAGTACTGAGCTACAACACAGCAAAAAAAAAAAAATGTTTAACAGTAATTTTCATGTTTCTTTCAAGATTTGCAGGTAGAAATTCAGTAGAATCTCTTAGGGGTGTGGAAGATATAGTATACTTTGTCTTTTCCCTGATTCATTTAATAGCAGAATTGTTTCAGGTGCCATTTCATGTGTTTCATCCAGAAATTCAAGTAATATCATTTGTATTTCCTTATTAAATATTTGTATTATGGTACATAATTGATAATTATAGAGTTTTTCTTTTGCTAACATATTGATTTTTTTCTAAGTTCATTTATTTATTTTGAGAGAGTCAGAGAGCAAGCACGTGCACACACAGGAGTAAGAAGGGGCAGAGAGAGAGAGGGAGAGGGAGAGAATTCCAAGCAGGCTGTGTGCTGTCAGGGCTCACACAGGGCTCCATCTCCCAAACCCGTGAGATCGTGACCAAAGCCTAATTCGAGAGACGGATGCTCAACCAACTGAGCCACCCAGGCACCCTGCTAACATACTGTTGAACATTGTATAAGGTTAACTAGAAGCCTCTTAAGACTCAACTTTTACATAATTAAAATGTCTCATTTCTAGTTTTCAGATTACAAATGAAAGGGAAAACTATCTGCTATTATAAATAATTTGTTATTGTTGAGGAGCATTACATATACATACATAGGTATGTATATTTTTTTATACTTTGGATTCACAAAATTGAATTACTCAGATTCCTGGGTTCATGACACACTTTTATTATTGACTTATATGGTCCTCATAATTAAGTTAGTTATTTATAGTAAATTAACATCCATAAAGTCACTATTTGACCTGAAAGATAAAACATTAACATCTATATATTTGTTACTTTCCAATCCTTTATTTCTCTCTTGATTCTTGAAAGTAACTACTTTTCTGAATGTGTGTTTACCCCGTATGCCTACACAATGTACTGCTTAATTCTAATTGTTTTAAAATTTTTTTCTAGAGCCTTGACTCTTGAAAGTATACTGTGCATTTTCCTCTGGGATTCATTTCACTCAATATTTTTCTATTAATATTCTTTTCTAAAAATTTTTTTCTAATGTTTACTTTTAAGAGAGAGAGAGAGAGAGAGAGAGAGAGCGTGAGCACAGGAGGGGCAGAGAGAGAGAGGGAGACAGAATCGGAAGCAGGCTCCAGGTTCTGAGCTGTCAGCACAGAGCCTGATGCAAGGCTCTAACTCATGGACTGTGAGATCATGACCTGAGCCAAAGTCGGACACTTAACTGACTGAGCCATCCAGTCCCTGCTATTAACATTCGTAATTTTGCATGAGCTGGAATTCACTCATTTTCACTAATGCATAATGTTCCACTGTGAGTTTACCACAATTTGTATATTCACCTGTTGTGAACGTTTAATGTTTTGTGTTTTATAATATAACGAACAATTCTGCTATGAAAATTTTTGATGTTCTACCTTGTGTATATTTATAATATCTTCATTGCTTATATTAATAGTAGATTTTCTGGACTTATTACATATAAATGTTCATATTTTAAAAATGTGTTTGTGTTTGGCCAGCCTGTTACTGTGGGCTGGTTAGGTGTGGGTTCCACTGGGTCCCAAGTATCCTCTTGTTGGGTCACTGGGCTGGTCCCTTTGTGGCAGGACTGTAGCTGGACCATGGTAGAGCAGGGCTGGAGCCAGGTCCCAGAGCCGCTTCAAGGATAGCAGTCAGGTCCAAGGCCAGCAGGCCTGTTACTGGTGGTATGAATGGATGTGGCTCATCGTAGGTACCTTAGCAGAGGGTAAGGTACCTAGGCTGGACTGTGGACAAATGGGACGAGACCTGAGTCCACAGGGGGATGGGACTGTTTCAGGTCTGCATCCAGGGCCACTGGTGGTTCTGCCACTGTTGTGGGGTGGGGGTGTGTGGGGCTGCATTCTTCAGAGTGATTCTCTTCATTCTTGGGCTTTATCAGAGTTACACCACCTCTTACTTGGTCCCAAAGCTACCATAAAGGCACTTTATGGAATAGCTTTCTGTCAGAGGGTGTGCATGTGTTTGTTGGGGAGGGGGGGGACTTCCTATTCTGCCATATTGCTGATGTCACTCCTTAAGAAATCTTATTGATTCCCTTTCTCTCTAATACTTGTTTTGTTGGATTTCTTGATTTTTGTTTATTGACTGGATATAAAATGATATCTTACTGTGGCTTAGATTTGAAGTCTGTGATTATTAATGAGATTGGGCAACTCCTAATTCATTGGCCATATATGTTTCCTCTTCTTTGGAATCCCTGGTCTTGTCCTTTGTCTAATTTCTCCCGTTGGTTATTTACCCTTTTCTAATCATTCTGTTGGAGATCTAATATATATCCTCGACCCTAACCAGTGAGATTATTTTTTTTTTGCAAATTTTTTTTCCAGTGTTATATCCAATGTTTTCACTTTGTTAAAATACCATTTGATAAAAATTCTTATTTTAAGATAATCCATACAGGATATGGAATTTATTTTTATAAAGGAATGATTTGTCTAGGCCACTAGGTGAAAATCATTTCTCACTTGGATATTAGAGGGTTATGAAGGAACAGTATATCTTTCTCTCCAACGTTCACTTTCATTCTGATGTCTCCAGAAATGGGTACAAACTAACCATAAATCTCAAATGTTATTGCTAAGGCATTTGAACCACAGGCTGTCATTTCAGGTATCTCAGATCTATTGCTTATTCTTAATCCAAGAAGAGGAGAACTTTTACTCTTTGTTAAAGCTCACGTTAAACCAGGCAGAGCTTCAGCCAACATGTTTAATAGGCATTGGTGGGTGGAATAATTGTGCTGCTTTTATTATATTTCTTAGCCAGGTCTATAGATGGTTTGCAGCTAAGTCCATGTGGGCTACAAATAGCTAGCCTGAATTTTACACCCAGCATACAAATGCAGGGCTCGGTCAGCTGCCTCCAGTTGCATTCCTGTTCGCATGAACTGCATTCAGCACCGAGACAAGGCAGCACAGAGTAGCTGACTGCTGAGGGCCACGTGGAGTGTGCACTGAGTGGTTTTTACTTCCCTCCCAGTTCATGGGCTCCTATGGGCTCTGAAAGTACTAATTATAATAACTCTGACATTGGATTTTTATTTCAGGGAGCTAGATTTTGGTTTTAGCCTAAAAAGGTTGGAGAAATTTACTAATGAACAACAACAACAGAAAATGGATAATCTTAGTATATAGTGAATAGTGCAAAAAGGTGACAAAATGATTGTGAATCCTGTCTAAAGAAAGAATTAAGATAGGCTGTACCCTTAGACACTTCTCTTGTGGATTGGCTTTGTTTGTGATTCAAGAAGAATTTCTCTTTTAAAAATAGGCTTTGGTTTTATTATTAGAATAGGAATTTGGGGAAGAAAGAAAGAAAAGCAAAATAAAGTAGAACAGACAAATTATATTGGAAGCAGAGAGAAGAGACATGTTCTTAGGAGAATGATTGAAATCTTAGAGGTCTGACTAACTAGATATGACAAATTAAAGAAAATAAGTACCCACTTAGTTGCTTTTGAACGTGAGACTGTAAAAGGGATTTTTTTTTCCAGTTGTTCTGGGAATGGAGAGGATGGCTGGGGTTCATAAAGAAGTGTAGCTGGAGCATAGTGTCAGGATCACAGAGAGTAAATTGCAGTTGTTACACTGAGGGACCCCAGATCTAACAAACTCTTGGAAAATGTCCTCTTAAAGTTGTAAACAGGGAGTCTTTAATGAGGACTAGCCATATGCGTACAGAATACTTGGACAGATTTGAAAGGGAATGATAGAAAAAATCAGCCATTATTTAAAGAAGTACTTACCTTCAGTGGGATTAGAGGTATTGCCTCTCTCGCTAGGGAATGAAATTTAGGAAATAAGGGCTTGAAGAGAAGGTGCATGGGAGATAATGTCCACTAGCAGGGGAAGATGGTGGTAGGTCTAATCCAGCCTGGGTTGGACACTTGTATGATGGGTCCATAATTGAGATGACTTCGCTCAGGCGGTGAAGGGTGACAAGATTTGTTCAAACAGTGGATGTTTTTGTTAGCACCACAACTCACCGACTGTATGTCTTTCATGATAGGGCACCTTACAAGACGAGACCTGGAGAAAACTGTGTCAGAAAAGCAGATAATTGGGCTTAAAAAGGAAAAGATACAAAAAGTAAAGCAGATACTCAGATGTTGTGAATAGCCATACCTGTGGTAGAGACGGAAAGGAACGTATTCCAGAAGCAAGTTGAACAGTTTTGAGCTCAATATCAGAGCCTTCTTCCTTGTTGCAGAAACCTATGTAGCAGAAAGAAATGTTGCTCAAAGTCTAGAACATTGAAACGCTGATGAAAGGCAGGACCCGTAGAGGGTGATTCTCCAGCAGAAATGAAGTTGGGGGTAATATGAAAACCTACACTAACAGGCCAGTCTCCTAGGCCTAGGACATTCCAGAGCAAGTGGCAGGCACCCCTATGGAATGGATCTGCCTCCTAAACAACTCTGATCCCAAATGCAGTGCTGGGGGTGGGTTTGGGGAGAGGAAGTGGAGACTCAAAAGGCAAATGAAATGGAAAAGCTTTTAATAGGCTGAATAGGATTGAAAGAATTTCAGTGAGGCCTGGTGACTGGGTCTGTGACCACTGCAAATTTCAAAACTTTGCCAGGAGTTTCTCTGAGGATAGAGAATGTGAAAGGAGATTCTCCTCCCCTCCATACTGTGGCAGACTTCACAGTTTACTGGTTTGGAACATGAGCAAGTGACTGATAAGCTAGGAGTTTGGTGTAGTGGAAATTAAATTTTTCTGCATTCACTTTCCTTTCCTCACATAGCCCTGAGCCTCTCCTACCATCTTTGGGAGCACTGTGCTAGTTTCTGGGAACATTCTTTTTTATTTTTTCCTGGGAGTAATCACTTTGGAGCTGGGATTAAGTTGTTTTTTAACTGTGACTCCAAAACTTCTGTCTGTCCTTATAACTCTTTGTACTTTCTCTGTGGTGGGTCCTGTAGGCAAAATAATTTAACTCCACATATCTTGAAGGGACCATACTCATTACCGTGGAGCACAGCCAATTTCTATTGAGCTATTATGGACCCAAATTAGAAAGGGAAACAAAATAAGAAGTAAATTTTTAGCCTGACGTACAACAGTACTTCGGAATGTTTACTTACTGTAGTATTCTTAACCAATTCATATATATATATACACACACACATATATATATGTGTGTATATATATATGTATATATATGTATATATATATATATATATTTTTTTTTAACGTTTATTTATTTTTGAGACAGAGAGAGACAGAGCATGAACGGGGGAGGGTCAGAGAGAGAGGGAGACACAGAATCTGAAACAGGCTCCAGGCTCTGAGCAGTCAGCCCAGAGCCCGACGCGGGGCTTGAACTCACGGACTGTGAGATCGTGACCTGAGCCGACGTCGGACGCTTAACCGACTGAGCCACCCAGGCGCCCCTATATATATATTTTTATGGGAAAAAGCTACATTGGCCACAATGGAGCATTGGCTGGTATTTGGAGAAGAGCTTCATGAACACGGAGAGGACTCTCCCAAAGCTCATCTCTTTCCCTGAGGGATGTGCCAAATCTTTCATCCATTATTTCCTTGATTGTTAAACCAACTAGGTAAAGAGAACTGAAAATCGAGGAATGTGTATACATGTGTAGGATACTTATTCCCTACCACTAATCTTTCCATAAAGGGGAAATAATATGTATGCCAATTCCCAGAAGGGAAACTATGGGAAAATCTCTTTCCCTACACCCTTACTCCTAACCAGGGCTCAAGTGGTGACTTCTGGAATTGATGAATTTGGGAGAAGGTACTGAGCCTTGTCAGTTTTGCTCTTTTTGAGTTTTCCTGTTTTGGGAGACAGTCTGAAACACACATGGAGGGAAGTTTGTCAGGGCATGTTCTGTCCCTGCAGCAGGTAGAGATGTCTGCAGTTTTGGATGGGGTCAAGCTCAGATGAAGGGGACTGTATTAGGAGCATATTTGGCCACTGATTCAAATCATGTTCTTCAGTTCAGTGTTATCAGTAATAAAGTTAAATTTTTATATTCATTCCCCTATCTCCCTCATCTGTGTTTCAACTCAGGGAGGCTGCAAAGGGTGATTATCATCCTAAAACCCCAGCAGATGCAGAGACGTACCAACCGATGCAGGAGGAACAGTAGTTGTGATAGCATCTCAGTGAACAGGGACTGCCTTTCACTGGGCTTCAGGCTTTTTCAGCGACAAGAAAATTGGGGTCATCAAAGGCAAAATAAAAATGGTGACTCGTGACATATTGCCTCTTTCTGTTGCAGGGGATGTGATCTCAAATGCCTATAAGGGCCAGGTAGGTGAAATGAAAGAGTAAGAGATCACTGTGTTCATTGTACGGATGGTGGTGATAAGTTGGCGAATTGGAGGATGGTGTGAACTGGAGAACATCTACCCTCTCTTCCAAGTGGAAGTTGTTACATGTACCAGAAGGCTCTAGCTATGGAGGAATTATCAGATCTTATTTTTAAGAGAAAACAGAGATAAGTATTTCTATAGTAGGTTTCTCAATTTTTAAATGTTGGCTTTAATTGAGGGGAAAAAGCTTTCCATGTTAGACAGTTAAAACAGGTCTATAGACTGGATGTGGTTTGTGTACTATTGGAATGGAACTACTGTTTTTTCTCAGCATGTTGGGGACCTGCCCCCCATTGCACTTAGATTTGCGTTTCTTTGTCAGGAATTTATGCTATCCCAACTGGATAAGGCAGCTCACTCTCCTGTCTGTTTGCTGTATTTAAACTTCTGCTCTACCTCTTTTATTACCACTGATTTAAGAATTGATCATATACTGTCCTACACCAAATGTAGAGTTTATGACTCCAGTGTTCATGGGACTTGATTAGATCCAAAGAAGCACATATGGTGAAATGTGCCATCTCAACGTTTTGTCAATTATGCCAGTGTACTTGTGCCAAGGAAAGTGATTTCTCCCTCCTAAAGACATATGAGCCAGAAAGAAGTTCTTTGATTTCTTGTTTTATGTGACATTCTGTCTGCAATTAGCAGGCTTCCAGATGTTCATGAATTTTATATTCAACTTACATAGTCATTTATGTTTCCCACCAGAAAGCAGAGTGGTTTATGTTCCAGAAACTCCATCGAAAAACATTTCTTCTAACTTGAACTTGAAACGACTAAATATTTCATGGTGTAACTTCTAATTATAAATGTTCTGTGAGATTAGAGGACTTTTATTTTTATCTGGATAGTCTGAATTTTATCCACACTCATTGAACAAACATTTGAAAATATTTCCTTCAGCTTGGAGCTGCTTGGATCTTCCTTTTTTTTTCTTTTTTCATTGATAGGATTCTGTTGCTCTGCTCTGAAAACTATTCGAAACTTAATCGCATTTCAAAAATCACATTTGTTCTGTGTTTTAATTGTGTATTCTACTTTTTGTAGGCTGTGAGATTCTTGAGAGGTCTTTGCAACACTTAGCGTAGGACTTTCTTATACCAGGTGCTCAAGAAACTTACTTTATTAGTACTAAATCATTCTCTCTTGAAATTCAGAGAACAGTTATCTATAGATCAGTTATTTAACTGAGTTCTCTTTTAAACATCCCTGGGCTATCGCCATTGCCCATAATTAAAACATGGATGTGTTTCTGTCCTTCCCTATAAAACTGAAACCTGAAATACCAAGCTTGTTCTATGCAGGAATCAATTTAGCATGGAGTCAGGTTGGATTAAGGTAGGCAAGCAGCCAGATTTACCACACTCTTTTAACACAAAGCAAGTTTCTTCTAAAATCAGTTTTTGTTTACATATGCAGCAGTTTTAGGATACCAAAAATCAAAAATTATGTGTGTATAACTTTGCTAAGGTTCGAATGCATAAAATCATAACTTTGGGAGGTATCCTAGTGATAGTTTTAATTTTTTTTCTACTGTGATTGTACGGTATTCTTTGCAAAGAGTACTAACTTCCAAGGGATGAAGAACAGTCTTCTAGAAGAGGCTGTTTCTTTTGAAGAGCATAATGAGCAAACTTTTCCTTCTATCAAATAAAATCTACCTTTTCCCACTTTTGTTCATTAGTTTTAGTTCTTCCCTTTAGAATAGCCTAAAGTAAATTTTATTCTTTCTCCACACGTACTTGCAATGTGTTACCTTGGTCTTTCTCCTCTTCCTTCCGTCCTTCTTCCCTCCCCCCTCCTTTTTTTCCTGTTCTCCATTTGTCTTCTTCTAAAATGGCTTGATTAAGGTATAATTTACATACCATGACATTCTTCCACTGTCATTGTACATCATAGTGATTTTTGGTATGTTCGTTGGAGTCGGGTAATCATTATCACAGTTCAGTTTTAGAATATTTTCATCACCCCTAAAAGTTCCTGTGCTTATTTGTAGTTAGTCCCTAGCCCTAGGGCAATCACTGATATGCTTTCTCTGTATACAGATTTGCCTTTTAAGGGGTTTCATTTAAATAGTACCATACAATATGAATTGTTCTCTGTCTGGCTTCTTTCCATTAGCTTAATGGTTTTGAGGTTCATTCATGTTGTGGAATGTATCAGTAGTTTCTTTTTATTTTTTTAATTATTTAAAAAAGTGTTTACTCATTTTGAGAGAGAGAGAGAGTAAGAGCTGGGGAGGGGCAGAGACAGAGGGAGAGAGAGAATCCCAAGCAGGCTTTGCACCATTAGTGCAGAGTCTGACCCTGGGGCTTGATCCCATGAACCCTGAGATCATGGCCTGAGCTGAAATCGAGAGTCAGACCCTCAACCGACCAAGTCACCAGGAACCCCAGAATTTTTTTTTTTTTTTTTAATGCTGGCTAGTATTCTCTTATATAGCTATTTCACATTCCTTTGATCTGTTCACTCATTGATGGGCATTTGGATTTTTTCCAGTGTTTGGTTCTTTCGAGTAATATTTCTTTAAAAAAATTTTTTTTTTAAATGTTTTTTCAATGATTATTTATTTGAGAGAGAGAGAGAGAGAGAGAATGTATGTGATCAGGGGAGGAGCAGAGAGAGAGGGAGACACAGAATCCGAAGCAGGCTCCAGGCTCTGAGCTGTTAGCACAGAGCCCAATGTGGGACTGGAACTCACGAACGGTGAGATCATGACCTGAGTCGAAGTCGGCCGCTTAACTGACTGAGCCACCCAGGCACCCCTTGTGTAATACTTCTATGAATATTCATGTACAAGTCTTCATGTGGACATATGTTTTCATTTCTCTTGAGTAGATACTTATGATACTTAGGGATTACTGCACTGTATGATAAGTATGTGATTAGCATTTCAAGAATATGACAGATGTTACCATTTTGTGATGTTCCATTTTATACCCGACCAGCCAAGTGTCCCAGTTGTCTCCATATCTTCACCAATGCTTGAAATTGTCAGGTTTTTTTTTTTTTTATTTAGAATTCTTTGTTGTGGTTTTAGTTTGTGTTTCCCTAATGACTAATGATGTTGAACATCTTTTCATGTGTTTATTAGCCATTTATATATTTTCTTAGGATAAATTAGTCTAGTAACTTATATATCTTCTTTGGTGAAATGTATTACCCACTTTTAAATTGTGTTGTCTTCTTATAATTTAGTTGATAAGACTTTATATATCCTGGATATGAGTTCTTTTTTAGAGATATGATGTGAAAATATTTTCTTCCACTCTGCTTTGTTATTTCAATTTCCTAGTGCTGTCTTTTAAAGAGTGTGTTTAATTTTGATGAAATTCAATTTTTAATTTAATAGCAACTTTGTAGCCAGTTTTGAAATTGGGCAGTGTAAATCTTCCAGCTTTGTTTTGCTCTTTAAAAATTGTTTTGGGGGTGCCTGGGTGGCTCAGTTGGTTAACGCGTACGATTTCGGCTCAGGTCATGATCTCTCAGCTTGTGGGTTTGAGCCCCGCGTAGGGCTCTGTGCTGACAGCTCAGAGCCTGGAGCCTACTTTGGATTCTGTGTTTCCCTCTCTCTGCTTCTCCCCTGCTTGTACTCTGTCTCTCTCTCTCTCTCAAAAATAAATAAAGACTAAAAAAAAAATCTTAAAAAAATTATTTTGGCTATTTTAAGTCCTTTGCCTTTTCATGTAAATTTTAGGGTCAGGTTATAAATTTCTACAAAGAAGCCTGCTAGGAATTTGATAGAGATAACAATGAATCTGTAGATCATGTTAACAATAGTAAATCTCCAGTCTGTAAACATGGAGTTCTATTTACTTAGATCATCTTTGACTTCTTGCATTTAAAGATGTGGTTTTAGTATACAGGTTCTATATTTCCATCATTGAATATATTACTCAATATTTTATTCTTTTTGATGCTAATATGAAGGAAATTATTTTCTCAATTTCAATTTCCAGTTGTTTGTTGCTGATATGTAGAAATACAGCTTGGTCTTTGGTTGAAATTGATTTGCGTTTTTCTAGTTTTTTTTAGGATAAGAGAAAATGCCTAAGCTTGTGTTCTCGGCTTCCTTTACCCATTAAATGACCTTGTAAGGACTATCATCTTCTCAAGAGCACTGAATATTGATGAGAATTTGAGTTACTTGTGTTCAGAGTATGGAAGTAATACATTTGAAAATTACAATCTTGTTAGCAGGGTCAACAGTCAGTCTGTTAAACTTGATAAGCGTCTCCTAGTCTTGAGGAGTGTGGTAAACCAGAGAGGTTATTGAACGGGATACCCATTAATCAAAAGGCTGTAAACTTGAAGGGTCCTGTATTCAAGGCCATCATTCAACAACCCAGAGAGTGATGAAAATTTGCAACCTTTCAGTGGTTCGTGAGATGTTACTGTGACCCTGTGTGAGCAATCACTTTGTGACTCTCCGTGAACTGCCTCCTTCCTGTGGCCCTGCCATTTCCCCAGAAGAAAGAATATTTTGTGCATCCTACCCTTCTTTCTTCCATTCGTCAGCTGAAGGAGACCTTGCTCTTAAGTGACCAGATAGTTAACACTGTCCTAAAATTTGTTGTTACTAATTAAATTGTGAATACCTGTTGTTCTACTAGAGTTCCTACATTATTTAACTAAAGGGGAAAACAATAAGAATCTTTTGTTTCTGACCTCCTCTGTTGAATCTAAAAGAACTGTTGCATATTATTAAAGATTGAATGTGACTGAATATAGCAAAAGCCTTGGTATAATGGTTTAATAAGGTGTGGATTGATCGCCACCTACCCATCCATCTATCTGTCTGTCTACATTAAGTCTGTAAAGTGGGGTGCCTGGGAGGTTCAGTTGGTTGAGCATCCAGCTCTTGGTTTCCAGTCAGGTCATGATCTTGAGTTTTGTGAGAGTTGGGCTGTCTGCTGACAGCTTGGGATTTCTCTCCCCTCCCCCCCGCCATTGGTGTGCGCTTGTATACATGCACCTTGTTCTCTCTCACTCTCTCTCAATAAATAAATAAATGAACATTAAAAAAAAAGTCTGTAAAGTAGTCTGGAGGTGATTGATTCAGGGATATTTTGGCTATTCACCAAGTCATCAAGGAGTTAAAGCCCCTTCTAGTTGCTGTTCCACCATCTTTAGTATATGGCTCTATCCTTATGATTGTAATGTCCTCCAGCACAGCGCCCACTTTCCTGCTTGGGAGAATAGGAGAGTGTGGGAGCCAAAGGGAACATGCTAAGTCTGCCTCCTTTATCAAGCTTTCCTGGTGAAACTTCTTATGTCAGATTCATGTCTCTTGGCCAATTCTAGCTGCCTGGGAGTCTGGAAGGTTGAATATTTAAAGCTGGGCATGTTTTTAGCCAGGAAAAAAAAAAAAATGTGCTCCTGTTGGTGAACGTGTTAAATATTATCAGTTATTACCGTATATGATCCTTCTGCCCTTCTGGATTTTGGGAAGGCTTTACTCCTCAGCCTCCTTTGTGTTGGGCGAGGTAATATGATCAGTTCTGGCCAAGGAAATGTGAACAAACATGACATTTTTTCTAAATGAGAATGCCAACAGTTCATTTTAGGGACACTTGGCTGGCTCAGTTGACAGAGCAGGTGACTCTTGATCTTGGGGTTGTGAATTCAAGCGTCACGTTGGGCCTACAGCTTACTTAAAAAAATCATTTAACGTTCTTCAGTCTTGCCTCACCTGCTGGAGTGATCCAGGGGCTGTTTTTCAGATAGTATGGTGACAAGAGTGTGGAGCTTTCATTAGCCTGGTCCCCTTTGCCAACCTACGTGGGACATATGGTATGAACAAGAAAGGCACTTTTGTTAAACTGAGATTCGTGGTCTTTTACTGCCACATAACCTAGTGTTCTAACTAATGTACTAAAGAAAAGGAGTTAATATATACATTGGCCAGGCAGCTAGCTGGGTCTGCCATACACTGAATCCCCCAGAGCCTTGGTGGCCATCGCTTTCCTTTCTAACTATTTTTATTATATTATGGCCAAATTTTATGTATTTGCAAAACCAGAGAGAATGATATAATAACTCTGTGTACCCATACATATATGACCAATCCTGTTTATTTTTACTCCTACCCTCTCCTTCCCACCAGATTATATTTAATCAGGTCCCAACCCATCACATAATTTCATATATAATGTTTAAGTATATGTTTCTTTAAGATAAATATTTTTAATTTAACCATAATACTATTTTCTCAGCTGAGAAATTAATAATTCCTTAATAGTATTCACACTTCACTTCTTGTCTTATTGGGGATTTTTTTTTTCTTATAATTTATTTGTTCAAATTGGGATCCGCATGAAGTTTCTAATTGTGATTGCATGATACATTTTTGAATTCTCTCTTCATCTAGCGATTAATCTGGCTATTTTCCCCTCTAGCTCTAAAAACCCTATTGTTTGTTTTGGAGAGTTTCCCGCAGTTTGTTTAGATGTTGTCCTGTGCCTCCATGGTGTCTTAAATGGACTCATTTGCCCATTGCATTTTCTATCCATTGCTAAATAGATCGAGAGACTTGATCAGATGAAATTAGTTAATTGGCAGGAGCACTTCATGGATATCTTTTTATCCATGCAGATACAAGCATATAGTATCTGCTTGTTTCTACCACTGTACCCCCTGCCCCCACTCTTTAAATGACTGAACATCTTAGAAATAGCTTCTGTTCTTGACAATGGGGATGCATGAAGCTTTTGGTAGGATCCCGATTGTATTGGCAGGACTTTTCTCTCAATTTCCGCACAGTTGAACTGTCTCTCTTTCTCTCTTTTATCAGCTTTCTTGGAGTATAATTTACAAAAATAAAAATCATACATTTTAGGTGAATAGTTTGATGAGTTTTGGCAAATGTGTGCATTCATGTAACCATCCCCACAATTGAGTTGTAGAACAATTTCATCATCCCCAAATCTGTTGTCCTCTTCCTGGGCACTTTCTTCTTCCTGGCTGCAACTAACCAGTGATCTACTTTCTGTCACTATAGATTAAAATTTCATATAGACAATTCAGAGTTTCATAAAAATGGCATTATATGGTATGTATTCTTTTGTGACTTACTTTTTCTTTTGCTCCGAATGATATCTGTAAGTTTCATCCATGCTATTGGGTATATAAGCAATTTGTTTCTTTTTATAATTGAATAGAACTCTATTTTGTGGCCATGCCAAAATTGTTTATCCACTCACAAGTCGATGGACATTTGAATTGTTTCAGGGTTTTGGCTATCAAAAAGTTGCTACAAAAATTCCTGTACAAGTCTCTGAATGGATGTATGTTTTCATCCTATAGTGTAAATCTTAGAAGTGAAATAGCTGGGTTGTAGTATTGGCATATATTCAACTCTATGAAAATGCCAGTTTTCTAAAATTATAGTTGAGAGATGTTATATTTCCACCAGAAATGTATGATAGTTCCATTGCTTCACATTTTTGCTAACATTTGGTATGTCAGTCCTTTTAATTTAGCCATCTCATGGGTGTAGAGTGGTATCTTAATTTGATTTTAAAATTTGTTTCCTTGATGATTTATGATACTGACCATTTTTTTCAAGGGCTTACAGGTTTTTTTTTTTTTTTTTTTAAGTTCTGTCTTTATTTTTACCTACCTACCAACATACTACCTACCTACCTATCAATCACCATCTGTTTACTTGTACTGAGGGAGAGAGAGTGATGGCTGGACCCATCTGGGAGGATGTTACTTGGTACCCCAGCTGACTCACCAGTGCTCTGCCCACTATATGATTGGAATTTGAATGTTTTCCTTTTGTGTATGAGCTCTTGGAATTTTTTATCTTACGAGTCTTTGGTTGTTTTTTACCTTATGAAATGTAATCCTATGCTTCTGTTGATGCACAAATTAGCCCTCAGCTCATATTCAAAGGAAGTTATGCAAATTTCTGGATGACTCCTTCTCCTGCCTCTTTTCCTTCTTATCCCTCTTCCCTTCATCTCCCCTCCCCCACCCCTCTCCTCCTCTTCCTTTTCCTTCTTCTTTCTTAGTTTCCTTCTTTGCTCCACAACTTCCAGCCCTCTTATTCTCCCCACACTCTGATCTTTGTTTCTTCAGATTTATAAACTTTTTTGCTGTGCTTGGGATTCTCTTTCATGATCCAGAAGCTTCTACCACATAATTGTCTTATATATTTTGTCCAGTTCTTAGTTGTTTATGGTATGGGGTTATGACCAAATGGCCAATAGCAAAAATCCTACAACTCCTTCTTTTAGGTATTCTTTGCTTTTTTTTTTTTTTTAAAGTTTATTTTTGAGAGAGAGAGAGAGCACATGAACCATGGAGGGGCAGAAAGAGAAGGAGACAGAGAGTCCCAAGTGGGTTTGTGCTGTCAGTGCAGAGCCCAATGTGGGGCTTGAACTCATAAACCGTGAGATCATAAACCGTGAGAGCTGAAATCAAGAGTCGAGCATTCAAACCGACTGAGCCACGCAGATGCCCTGGTATTCTTAAGCTTTTGATACTCAGCTGAACCCTCAAAGGTTTGTTAGAATTTACTTGCTCTAAATATTTTCTCTTCTCCTTTATCTGTGGTAGATGTTCCTAATCTTTATTTTTCTCGTTTTGGCATTACCTAATCTTTTCTTCATTTATTTTTGCAGAATTCTGGAATCTTTCTTCTCTGAAGAAATAAACAAAATTCAATATGAATTCCTTCAATTTTATTCCACCATCCTGGTATGTCTGATAAGACATTCTGTTTCCTATTTTAAAGTGCGGTGACCTCATATGACCAATATTCATGAGTTTTTTTTTAACTGACTGTATCTGCAGAATTACATTTTCCTTACTCTGTCCTTGCATTTTCTCAATTACCCTGTATTCCAACATTTCTTCCATCTATTGCCAGGTCTTTATCTCGCCATTTACAATTAAGGCATCCTCTCCTCTCAGGTTTTTACCTGGCTATTGGTGGCCAGTTTTCAGCTTTAATTCAGCACATTTGTGAACAACCCTCAGGGTAACAGTTATCATGGCTGGATCCCGCTACTGTATCTCTTTTCTTGTACCACTTATTCCTTCCAATATTTCTAGGAATCATTTAGATTAGGACTGCTCGTTCTCAGCTTTATTGTCATTTTTCAGATAATTCTTAGTTAAGGGAGCTGTTCTGTGTATTGAAAAACCCAGTGGCTCTACCCACAAGCTGTCAGTAACATGGGACTCCCGCCCCTCAGGTGTGACACACTGTCTCCAGACTTTGTCACATGTATCCTGGGAAGCAAAATCACCCTTGGTTAAAAACCACTGACTTACAACAACTTTCCCTGACTCT
This sequence comes from Panthera onca, assembly GCF_046562875.1. Taxonomy (NCBI): domain Eukaryota; kingdom Metazoa; phylum Chordata; class Mammalia; order Carnivora; family Felidae; genus Panthera; species Panthera onca. Next base: position 141,104,822 of record NC_138339.1, on the reverse strand, counting down.
TTTCAGAGAAAGTTTTCTTAGACTCTGTTTTCTCAACTGTAAAATGAAGATAAGGAAACATATTTTCCAGGGCTATTTTGGGGAATCAAGGTGATGCATGGAAGTTTTTAGCATAACGTCTGCTCAGAAAATATTTTGATATTATTATAATAATTACTGACCTATCAATACACCGCTCCCCTGTCTTCTTACTTCTCAAATCCTATTTTATCTATTATGTGTGTATCTGCAATGTATCATATTGTCAGTTTAGTTAATTTATCTAATGTATTATATAGCATATGCATTTTACTTTGCATCCCTTATATACTAACTCCTCTTTTTCTTAAGTTTCCTTTTCCTAGGAGATGTTGATCTTTGTGAGTCTATTGTCACTTCTTCTTCCCTTTACATTAAATTAATTTAAAAAAAAGTGAATCTACATTTATTGTCATAAAGCTTTTGTATATCTTTCTGTCTGGCTTCCGTTCCAGTCACTTTACTGAAATTGCTTAGGCAAACATCAGCAATATATTTTTATTAAAAAATTTTTCTTATTGAAGTTAAACATACACATGGTTTAAATAGATCAATTTTTCAAGGGCTATGAGGAAGAACAAAAAACAGAAAATAAAAACAGCTATCCCTTTCTCCTCCACACCCCATCCCAATTCTCACTTCCTTGAGTCAAACACTTTGTATTGTCTTAGATGATTCTTTAGGTGTTCACTCTGTGATTATATGGCAACTTGACTGGGACAAAGGATGCCCAGAAACTCGGTTAAACATTGTTTCTGAGTGTGTCTGTACGATATTTCTGGAAGCGATTAGCATCTGAATCTGTAAGTAGAAAGGGGATCAAAGATGTAAACTTAGGAGGCTCAGACAGTTAATAGGGTGGGCTGAGGGCAAAGTACCTGCAGACTGAGGATAAGGAAGTGGGAAAGTAGGAGAATGACGAGTATAAGATACACAGTAAGCCAGGAGAATTACTTGGCAGAGGACTGAAAAATAAGCATTTTGATTTGCCAGGTGGGGGATCATTGGTGGTTTAAGCAATGGTAGTTGTAGAGTGGGTTTTGCCAATGTTCTACCTCTGATGCTGATTGTATCCTTGATCAGTCTTCAGATATCATCTAAAACACTTCTATGACAATGTTTCTAAGTTCTTGCAATATCTTGGGGGATATAATTGATGTGGTTTAGTGACCTGAGCTCCATGTTCTTTTAATGGAGACAGCAAGAGTTCATGTTTTCACAGTTTTAAATTTCACACCGTTGGGTTCCTGGAAGATCTGTGTTGCCATTCTGGGTGGGTTTGATCTATTGCAGTAGCCAAGAGGGGGATAAACACACTGTGGCAAAGTTGCCACAGTGGTAGCAATGCAAACCCACATCCAGCACAGCAGGCCCTAACTGTAGGACAGCGAGGCGTCATGGATTGAAAAACCCAAAGGTTATTTGCATCAGTTGTGACCTCATCTGCACAGAAGGTACAGGTAGGTACCATCCCCAGGAAGTTCTCAAGGTCAGAGCAACTTCTTGTAATCTACAGCTCATACTCTTACATATCTGTTCTCACTCACCCCTCTGCCTAAACTGTACCCTATTTATCCTTCTTTCTTCTGGTGATAAGAATATAAAAATTATGTGGTTTTCTCATTATCAGGACTTAGTCTTCAGTTATAATAGAGGCATTCTTATTGAACCATTCATGCTATTCTTAGAGGTTTTTATTTTTTATTAACATGAAGTACCAAATATTTCCAAACATGCATTCAAAGTGTCTTTCCCAGTACATGACATATACTTAGGACTTGTCCTAATTACCTCCCCTACTACCTTGCAATAGATTTCCTTCTTGCCACTAATGGCTCATACCCAACACTTCCCATATATTAGTTCAGTGAATCACACATTTCAGCCTTCAGGCTCCAGCCACTTCATTGTCTTGTTTGTTCTTCCATTTTTGGTTTTAAGGATTCTTTGATAGAAAAGACAAATGAAAAATGAGACTTAAGATGTTCTATGTTCTCTGTGCCATCTGTTAACATTATACCATCTGCTTCAAATACTGATCTAACCCTCATTTTCTGTGCTTTTGAAATGCACAGAGTTTCTTTTTCTCCCTTGCATCCTTTGTGATTATGTAGTCCAGAAACCCTCTCCTGCAGGTCCTTCTCCCTCCTTCTCCTTCCCTCCTCTCCTTCTCTCTCCCTTCTTCCCTTCTTGAGAGCTTCATTCTCTTGAACAACATTTTAGTATCTAAGACCAAGTGACCATATACATATTTTTCATAGGAAATGTTTGAAAACCTTATTTAAAAAAGTCCAGGATACCGGATCATCCCGGCTCATGGTTCCTTTCCTAAACTCTGTGTGCATGCAGGTATGTATGCCCATGTGCTCACTCTGAAGGACGTGAGGTGGGAGGTGGGATGGAAGAAAGGCAGAGACTAGAAGATGTTGGTTTGTGTTCAGAGTCATCAGTCTTGAATGCTGGCATCACAGTCATTCCCACATAGAAATTCTCATGTCATCCGAGACTTCCGATTTCTTATTCCTTGCATCCACTTAGTCTCAAACTGCTATTGATTCTACCCCAGGATAACTCTCAAGACTGACCTCTGCCTTGGACTCTCCACTGGTACCCGCTCCCGTGGTGCAGGCCCTCCCAACTCGGGCAGTCCCATGGCTTTGGACCGCATAGGCCCATTTGCTCTAGTCCCTCCTTCCCATGTTACCTGGTCACTTGTCTTTTCTCACATTCCCTTTAGCCCATGACTGCTGCTGTCACTGCTGTTGAGTACTTTAACAGCTGCCTAGATGATCTAGCCAGCACCAGGCCTCCTGTTTCCATAACCTCCTACACTTTAAATGTTTCCTCCACCTTTTTCAGCCATCTGCTCCCAGTCATCACCAGCTGCTTTCCCACCTCCCTAATCTTGATTTCAAACATCTCAGTCCCTTATCACTTCTTATGTTTTAACTTCCTTGTTACAGTATTTCTATTCCAACAAGCCCCCCATCTTTATGAGGCTTTTAGTGCATTGACCTTATCTCTTCTTCACTAGCCTTGGTTTCCTAATTTTTCTGTTTTTTTTTTTTTTTTTCCTCTCACATAGTCTGTTCACAGATAGTTTTCTGGTTCCATAATTGGAGACAGTGGCTGATTTATTTCTCTAAATGAGTAGAACTTTACCCACCACATCAGATTCACAGACTGTGACGTTTGAACAAGCTTGATTATTCCTCTTTATACCTTTTGAGGCCTAGGAATGAAAAGAAATGATCTTAAGAGAAGGAAAGAAGTTAGAGATTACAAGTGACTCAATATCCAAGCAGGATTTGGACCATGTGAGCAGAGAGAAGATGAATGATTATTTGAAAAATTTACAGGTATAGTAATAGCAGCATGGAGCAAGTTTGTTTCTAGCTTAAATCCAGGAGGGTCATTCCTGTAAACCTCCCTTTCATGAGGCCGGCTGGTTTCTGACTGTCATTGAATAAATCCAGATAAGTAGGGGCTTTTAGACTCCCCTTGGTGACTGTACCAAAGCAGAGGTAGAGACAAATTTAACCCTCTAAACGTTTTCAACTCATAGCTAAAAGTCATTCAAATATTTACATTTATTTAAATTTTTTCTAAGTTTATTAATTTTGAGAGAGAGAGAGAGGGAGTGTGAGTTGGGAAGTGGCAGAGAGGAAGGGAGAGAGAGAGAATCCCAAGCAGGCCCCACACTGACAGCACGCCTGGGTGGCTCAGTCAGTTAAGTGTCCGACTCTTAATTTCAGCTCAGGTCATGATGTCATGGTTTGTGAGTTTGAACCCACAATGGGCTCTGTGCTGGCATTGCGGAGCTGCTTAGGATTCTCTCTCTCTCCCTCTCTCTCTGCCCCTCCTGTGCTCTCTCTTTCTCTCAAAATAAATAAAAAAAATAACTTAAAAAATAATTAAAATGAAGGTTTGAATAGATACTTGACCAAAGAGAAATGGGTGGCAAAAATGCATATGAAAAGATTTTCAACATGATTATTCAACATCATTTAAACATACTTAAAATCATTTTGCATTAGAAAAATTCAAATTAAAACCACAAGGACTCTTAACTATAGAGAAAAAACTGATGGTTGGCAGAGGGGAGGTGGGTGGTGGGATGGGTGAAATAGGTGATGGGGATTAAAGACTACATTTATGATGAGCACAGAGTGATGTATAGAAATTTTGAATCACTATATTGGGCACCCGAAACTAAGATAACCCTGTATGTTAACTATACTGGAATCAAATTAAAAACTTAATAAAAAACACAGTGATAATAATACACATTACAAAAAAAAAATTAAAAGCTAACTGAATACAGTAAAAAATAAAACAACAAACCAAATCATAAGGAGAAACCACTACCTACCTATTAGGGTAGCAAAAAGAATTCTAATCAGTCTTCAAAGTAACTAGAACTGTCATTCATTAATGTTGTGAATGCAAAATAAGCCCTGCCACGTGGAAGACAGTTTGATGATTTCTTATGCAGTTAAATGTACACATAAAATATGATCCAGCAGTTTCATTTCTAGGTATTTACCCAACATGTACATCTGTGTCTACACAAAATCTGCTTAAAGGCTGCATAAAAATCTCTGTATTGATGTTTGTAATAGCTTTACTCATAGTTGCACAAACTAGAAACAACCCATGTATCATTCCACTGATGAGTATATATATAAAATATAGGTACATCTGTACAATTGAATATAAGCAAAAAAAAAAAAAAAAAAGAATGAACTATTTATTGATACATGCAACAATATTGGTGAATCTTGAATATGTTTTGCTGAGTGAAAACCGAACTCAAAGGCTACTTAATGTATGATCCCATTTATATAACATTCTGGAAAAGACAAAAGTATAGGTAGTAAACAGATGTATGGTTGCCAGGCCTGGCATTCCTATCCATTGTATTTTTCTTCTCAGATATAGTAGTTTTCATTTCTATTAGTTTGGTGCCTTTTTTATATGCTACATTTTTCTACCTTTATAATGTAGAATATAGCTATTGGAAGTGTTTTAATGTCTTTGTCTTCTAAATCTAATATAGGTTTCAGTTCTGGGTCAATTATGATTGATATTTTTGTTCTCTACAGTGCAGATCATGTTTTCTTCCTCCTTTTCGTGCTTAGTAATTTTTGAATGGATTTTAGGCATTGTGAGTTTCATTTTTTTTCCAGGTCTTGATTTTAAGTTTTGTTAGGTGAAGCTTTGTTGGATGGCAGAGCAGTGTTTGTTCCAGGGATAATTATGCTCCTCTGTTGAGGTAAGGTAAGGTCCTTTTGTGTGCTCCATGGGATACCCTGTGAATCCAGAGGCTTTCCATTGTGGCTGGTGTGAATGGGCATTGTTCCCAGATTCTGGGAACCCTAGGCACTGTCACCTCTAACCCTTCCAGATGACTCTTCCTTCAGCCTTGGTAATTTCCTTATACATACACACTGACTAATATTCAGCTGAAGGCTCAAGATGATCACACGCAGATCTCTGGAGTTACTTCACTGTGCAGCTGTCTTCTCTCTAGTACGCTGTTTTAGAAACTCATCTGCTTTAATATCCTTGAACCCCAACTCTGTCTTAGAGAATATACTTGTTTTGTTCTGAGTTTCTTCTCTCTGTGCTATGGATTGGAACCTCTCTCAGCACAGCAACTGGACAGTCAATCACAGGTTCACCTCATTTGTTTCCTATCTCTCAGAGATTCCTGCCCTTTGTTGCTTGATGTCCTGTGCCTTGAAAATCATTGTTTTAAATATCTTAACCAGTTTTTTTGATTGATTAAAGTGAGAAAATAAGTCTGGTCCATTTTGGCCAGAAATAGAAGTCTACAGTATTATGTTTTTGATACTTCTGGGGTTTCCTTCTTGTGTTTTATCATGGGATGGATTGGGTTTTTCCTACATCAGGTTTTTGTTTTTTTGTTTTTTTTTTTTTTTTAATGAAAATCCTTGAGAGGGCCAGATGGAGGTCAAGGTAGCATTCCAGTTTTATTGCGGTGCACAATTCAAAAGTTCTCTTCCTCCCTGTTGCCAAAAAACAGGCTGCTTCATTTACCTGTAGCTTTTACTTTCGATTTTTAAAATATTTTTCTGTTTTCTTTCTTTTGTCTTTCTTTTGCCTGCCTGTTTGCTGTACTTCACGGAACCAGACACAGTTGAAGAGAATTTCATTTGCTAGCTCATTTTAACCCACTTCTTGCACTCCATGTATATCAAGAGGTATACATGGGAAAATATCAGTCGGAACTTCTCACTTTTACAAATGCATTTTGAAAGCACTTTTAGGTATGTTCTCCATTAGGAAGATTTCACTCTGAAGTTTTATTCAAATGTCCTTTCCATTCCTCTCCCTTAACCTCGTCTGCTTTTGATAACCCTCACCTGCAGTTGAGAAACTGGGGATTATTCTCTCTTCATTGGAAATAGTGTTTGCATTAAAAATTCTCCTTATTGCTTTTGGATGTTTCCTACACGGAGAAGGTGAGATGCTAATTTATGAAACTTGTTTACTCATTTATGGAACTTGTCAGGGAGTAGGGTGATTAATTCAGTTTTCTAAAAAAATTGAGGGGCACTTGGCTGGCTCAGTCAGTAGAGTATGCGACTTTTTTTTTTTTTTTTTTTAATTTTTTTTAACGTTTATTCATTTTTGAGACAGAGAGAGACAGAGCATGAATGGGGGAAGGTCAGAGAGAGAGGGAGACACAGAATCTGAAACAGGCTCCAGGCTCTGAGCTGTCGGCACAGAACCCGACGCGGGGCTCGAACTCATGGACCGCGAGATCATGACCTGAGCCGAAGTTGGACGCCCAACCGACTGAGTCACCCAGGTGCCCCGAGCATGCGACTCTTGATTTTGGGCTTGTATCTTCGAGCTGCATGTTGGGTGTAGAGATTACTTAAAAATAAAATATTTGAAAAATTTCAAAGCAAAATTTCTTGATATGAAGGGGATGCATATGTTAAAATAATTGTGTTGAAATGCCTTTATTGAGATAAAGACATTTATCTAATATTAGTATATAAAAAATTAGGTTATAAATAGTATTTGTAGCAGATACTATTTTGGAAAATATAATGTATATATGCAAAGAACAATGAGGGACACTTTGCATTAAGCTGTTAAGTATGCACATATTTGAATGTTGGACTTAGGAGTGGTTTTACTTTTCTGCTTTGTGATAACCTCTCTTTAGTAATTTTTAAACAAAAAGTTAGTATTTCTGATGTAAAATTGTCACTGCTTCAAATGAGAGTATATACAGAGTTCATGACAAAAACATGGCAACTCAAAGTATAGATTAAGCATTATATAATTACTTAATACATACTTCCAAAAACAGTACTCCAAATATACATATAGATTTACATGAGAATGTTGACATCCTGATCCTGTTAAATAAAAAATAGCAACAATTCTCATTTCTACCTATAATAGGTATCATTTCTTTTTAAAAATATTATCACTGGGACAGTCTCATAGAGTTAGATTCAGTAGGAATTAAACTGTAGCGTAAATCACATTTTATTTTCTGCAAAAGACTTGAAGAGAAAAAAGACATAGTGGGTCTTTAAAAATTAGTGTGGAGGTTGAGTGATGAGCTCTGTTACTCCTTCCAAAAATGTCATAGAGTCGTGTTGTATAATGTGTATATCTGAGTTTCTTCCAACAGTGTAAAAAATATGTATATCCTACAACTCATTTACATTGTTTTTAGCTGTCTATCGATCTATCAGTCTATTTGTTGAATTATTTTCCATCAGCTGGACTGGCTGCCTGTGTAAGTGACAAGCGAACAAAGAACATGGAGTTCCCAGTTAGAATGTCAGTTTTCTCTTCCCTGTGTACAATTGTAGACCAAAAATGGCATTGTACCAAGATAGCAATAGTCCAGACTTGAGTTTCAACAGCACTGTGACAACCTGGGGATACCCGTTTAAACAGCCTTCTTTGTGTAGTGTGCACAAGGTAATGATGGTTCTTTGATTTGTAGCAGCTTCTGTCACTGCAAATCTGTGCTATATCAGAAGTTTGTCATTCCAGTTTTATCTGAGGCTTTTACTCTCTCCATTACCGCTACTGATGGCCATATGCCCAGCACTATGATTTTTAAATGTGTTTCTCAATTTTTCCTAACATCATTGTTCTTTGCTCAGTAGGTATTTATGTCTCCTCGATTATTGTGCAGACTGCACTTGTGAAAAGCACCCACATCAGTCATTAAACACAATCAGGATCTTTGGAATTCACGTGTATCTGGGGTTCATTCATTCATTCATTCAAAAATTCTTATGAAATGCCTACTATATTTTAGGCACTGGACATACACAGTTGAATAATCTCTACATCAAAGCATTCTAGCCAAAGATGATTGGAAATATATCAGTAGTCAAATGAAGTGAATTTATTGCCTAATGGCAAAAAGGGAGACCACACACTGAGGAGAGCCATCAGGCTTCCTAATAGAAAGGTGGTAAGAAGGATTTATTACAGGATTTATGCTTGTGTTGTGTGATTTTTTTTAACTTTATTTTTTATTTTTTAAAATTTACATCCAAATTAGTTAGTATATAGTGAAGCAATGATTTCAGTAGATTCCTTAATGCTCCTTACCCATTTAGCCCATTCCCCCTCCCACAAACCCTCCAGTAACCCTCATTTTGTTCTCCATATTTATGAGTCTCTTGTTTTGTCCCCCTCCCTGTTTTTTATATTATTTTTGTTTCCCTTCCCTTATGTTCATCTGTTTTGTCTCTTAAAGTTCTCATATGAGTGAAGTCATATGATCTTTTTCTTTCTCTGACTGACTAATTTCACTTAGCATAATACCCTCTAGTTCCATCCACGTAGTTGCAAATGGCACGATTTCATTCTTTTTGATTGCTGAGTAATACTCCATTGTATATATTTACCACATCTTCTTTATCCATTCATCCATCGATGGACGTTTGGGCTCTTTCCATACTTTGGCTATTGCTAATAGTGCTGCTATAAACATGGGGGTGCATGTATCCCTATGAAACGGCAACCTGTATCCTGCGGATAAATGCCTAGTAGTGCAATTGCTAGGTCGTAGGGTAGTTCTATTTTTAGTTTTTTGAGGAACCTCCAAACTGTTTTCCAGAGTGGCTGCACCAGCTTGCATTGCCACCAACAGTGCAAAAGAGATCGTCTTTCACCACATTCTCACCAACATCTGTTGTTGCCTGAATTGTTAATGGAAGCCATTCTGACAGGTGTAAGGTGGTATATCATTGTGGTTTTCATTTGTATTTCCCTGATGATGAGTGATGTTGAGCATTTTTTCATGTGTCGGTTGGCCATCTGGATGTCTTCTTTGGAGAAGTGTCTATTCATGTCTTTTGCCCATTTCTTCACTGGGTTATTTGTTATTTGGGTGTTGAGTTTGATAAGCTCTTTGTAGATTTTGGATACCAACCCTTTACCTGATATGTCATTTGCAAATATCTTCTCCCATTCTGTCGGTTGCCTTTTAGTTTTGCTGATTGTTTCCTTCACTGTGCAGAAACTTTTTATTTTGATGAGGTCCCAGTAGTTCATTTTTGCTTTTGTTTCCCTTGCCTCTGGAGACGTGTTGAATAAGAAGTTGCTGCAGGCAAGATCAAAGAGATTTTTGCCTGCTTTCTCCTCGAGGATTTTGATGGCTTCCTGTCTTACATTGAAGTCTTTCATCCATTTTGAGTTTATTTTTGTGTCTGGTGTAAGAAAGTGGTCCAGGTTCATTCTTCTGCATGTCACTGTCCAGTTTTCCCAGCGCCACTTGCTGAAGAGACTGTGTTTATTCCATTGGATATTCTTTCTTGCTTTGTCAGAGATTAGTTGGCCATACGTTTGTGGGTCCATTTCTGGGTTCTCTATTGTGTTCCATTGATCTGAGTGTCTGTTCTTGTGCCAGCACCATACTGTCTTGATGATTACAGCTTTGTAGTATAGCTTGAAGTCTGAGATTGTGATGCCTCCTGCTTTGGTTTTCTTTTTCAAGATTGCTTTGGCTATTTGGGAGCTTTTCTGGTTCCAGACAAATTTTAGGATTATTTGTTCTAGCTTTGTGAAGAATGCTGGTGTTACTTTGATAGGGATCGCATTGAATATGTACATTGCTTTGGGCAGTATTGACATTTTAACAATATTTGTTCTTCCTATCCAGGAGCAGGGAATCTCTTTCCATTTCTTTGCATCTTCTTCAGTTTCTTTCATCAGCTTTCTATAGTTTTCAGTGTATAGATTTTTCACCTCTTTGTTTAGATTTATTCCTAGGTATTTTATGGTTTTTTGTGCAACTGCAAATGGGATCGATTCCTTGATTTCTCTTTCTGTCGCTTCATTGTTGGTCTGTAGGAATGCAACCGATTTCTGTGCATTGATTTTATATCCTGCAACTTTGCTGAATTCATGAATCAGTTCTAGCAGTTTTTTGTGGAATCCTTTGGGTTTTCCATATAGAGTATCATGTCATCTGCAAAGAGTGAAAGTTTGACCTCTTCCTGGCTGATTTGGATGCCTTTTATTTCTTTGTGTTGTCTGAATGCAGAGGCTAAGACTTCCAATACCATGTTGAATAATAGTGGTGAGAGTGGACATCCCTGTCTTGTTCCTGACCTTAGGGGGAAAGCTCTCATTTTTCCCCATTGAGGATGATATTAGTGTTGGGTCGCTCGTATATGGCTTTTATCATCTTGAGGTATGATCCTTCTATCCCTACTTTCTTGAGGGTTTTTATCAAGAAAGGATGCTGTATTTTGTCAAATGCTTTCTCTGCATCTATTGAGAGGATCATATGGTTCTTGTCCTTTCTTTCATTGATGTGATGAATCACGTTAATTGTTTTGCGGATATTGAACCAGCCCTGCATCCCAGGTATAAATCCCACTTGGTTGTGGTGAATACTTTTTTTAATGTATTGTTGGATCCGGTTGGCTAATATCTTGTTGAAGATTTTTGCATCCATGTTCATCAGGAAAATTGGTCTATAGTTCTCCTTTTTAGTGGGGTCTCTGTCTGGTTTTGGAATCAAGGTAATACTGGCTTCATAGAAAGAGTTTGGAAGTTTTCCTTCCATTTCTATTTTTTGGAACACCTTCAAGAGAATAGGTGTCAACTCTTCCTTAAATGTTTGGTAGAATTCCTCTGGAAAGCCATCTGGCCCTGGACTCTTGTTTTTTGGCAGATTTTTGATTACTAATTTGATTTCCTTACTGGTGATGGGTCTGTTCAAATTTTCTATTTCTTCCTGTTTCAGTTTTGGTAGTGTATATGTTTCTAGGAATTTGTCCATTTCTTCCAGATTCCCCATTTTGTTGGCATATAATTGCTCATAATATTCTCTTATTATTGTTTTTATTTCTGCTGTGTTGGTTGTGATTTCTCCTCTTTCATTCTTGATTTTACTTATTTGGGTCCTTTCCTTTTTTTTCTTGATCAAACTGGCTAGTGGTTTATCAATTTTGTTAATTCTCTCAAAGAACCAGGTTCTTGTTTCATTGATGTGTTCTGTTTTTTTGTTTTTTTTTTTTTGGTTTCAATAGCATTAATTTCTGATTTAATCTTTATTATTTCCTGTCTTCTGCTGGTTTTGGGTTTTATTTGCTATTCTTTTTCCAGCTCCTTAAGGCATAAGGTTAGGTTGTGTATCTAAGATCTTTCTTCCTTCTTTAGGAAGGCCTGGATTGCTATATACTTCCCTCTTATGACCACCTTTGCTGCATCCCAGAGGTTTTGGGTTGTGGTGCTATCATTTTCATTGACTTGTATATACTTTTTAATTTCTTAACTGCTTGGTTAGCCCATTCATTCTTTAGTAGGATGTTCTTCATTCTCCAAGTATTTGTTACCTTTCAAATTTTTTCTTGTGGTTGATTTCGAATTTCATAGCTTTGTGGTCTGAAAATATGCATGGTATGATGTCGATCTTTTTGTATTTACTTAGGGCTGATTTGTGTCCCAGTATGTGGTCTATTTTGGAGAACGTTTCATGTGCACTGGAGAAGAATGTATATTCTGCTTTAGGATGAAATGTTCTGAATATATCTGTTAAGTCCATCTGGTCCAATGTGTCATTAAAGCCATTGTTTCCTTGTTGATTTTTTGATTAGATGATCTGTCCATTGTTGTGAGTGGTGTGTTGAAGTCTCCTACTATTATGGTGTTACTATCGATGAGTTTCTTGATGTTTGTGATTAATTGATTTATATATTTGGGTGCTTTCACATTTGGTGCATAAATGTTTATAATTGTTTATAATTGTTCTTGGTCTATAGACCCTTTGATTATGATATAATGCCCTTCTGCATCTCTTGATACAGTCTTTATTTTAAAGTCTAGATTGTCTGATATAAGTATGGCTACTCCTGTTTTCTTTTGTTGACCATTAGCGTGATAGATGATTCTCCATCCCCTTATTTTCAATCTGTAGGTGTCTTTAGGTCTAAAGTGGGTCTCTTGTAAACAGCATATAGATGGGTCTTGTTTTCTTATCCATTCTGTTACCCTGTGTCTTTTGATTGGAGCATTGAGTCCATTGACGTTTAGAGTGAGTACTGAAAATATAAATTTATTGCCATTATGATGCTTGTAGAGTTGGAGTTTCTGGTCCTTTCTTATCTTTTGTTGCTTTTGGTATTTATGTGTGTATATAAATTTTGTATATAAATATATACATATTTATATAAATATGTAAATATGAATTTTTTTCTTTTTCTGTATTCAAGAAAAAGAAAAGAATTGTAAATGTGAAAAAGGAAAAAGAAAAAAAATTGAATAGATGAACCTGCTAACAGATTGAAGTAGGACTGAAATATATATATGTATATATGTATGTTTTCATCTTTCTTTCCCTCAGAGAGTCCCCCTTAAAATTTCTTGCAGGGCTGGTGTAGTGCTCACCACTACACCTTTAATTTTTGTCTGGGAAACTTTTTACCTCTCTTTGTATTTTGAATGACAGTCTTGCTGGATAAAGAACTCTTGGCTGCCTATTTTTCTGATTCAGCACACTGAATATATCCTGCCACTCCTTTCTGGCCTGACAGGTTTCTGGATAGGTCTGCTGCAAACCTGATCTGTCTCCCCTTGTAGGTTAGGGACTTTTTTCCCTTGCTGCTTTCATGATTCTCTCCTTGCCTGAGTATTTTGTGAATTTGACTATGATATGCCTTGTTGATGGTCGGTTTTTATTGAATCTAATGGGAGTCCTCCGTGCTTCCTGGATTTTGATGTCTGTGTCTTTCCCCAGGTTAGGAAAGTTTTCCGCTGTGATTTGCTCACATAACCCTTTTACCCCTATTTCTCTCTCTTCCTTCTCTGGGACCCCTATAATTCTGATGTTGTTCCTTTTTAATGAGTCACTAATTTCTCTCTTAAATCGTGCTCTTTTGCCTTAATCTCCCTCTTTTTCTCTGCTTTGTTATTCTCTATAAGTTTGTCCTCTATGTTGCTGATTCTCTGTTCTCCCTCGTCCATCCTTGCCGCCACTGCATCCATCCATGATTGCAGCTCAGTTATAGCATTTTTAATTTCATTCTGGCTATTTTTTACTTCTTTATCTCTGCAGAAAGGGATTCTAATCTATTTCTGACTCCAGCTAGTATTCTTATTATCGTGATTCTAAATTCTGGTTCAGACATCTTGCTTGTGTCTGTGTTGGTTAAATCCCTGGCTTTCATTTCTTTGTGCTCTTTCTTTTGGGGTGAATTCCTTCGTTTTGTCATTTTGAAAGGAGAAAAGGAATTAGTGAGGTAGAAAAATTGAAATTAAAAATAATTAAAGTTAAAAAAATATTAAAGTTAATAATTAAAAACACACCCACACAAAAATCGAATAGATGATGCTACATCCTAGGGGTGTTTTGGTCTGGGTGTAGAAAATGGTTTGACAGATTAGAGAAACAAACAAACAAACAAAAAAGGGGGGGAGAGAAAAAAAATCATTTGAGAATTTGAAAAAATGAATACACTAAAGTAGACAAATCCACAAAAGTAGAGAATGTAGTAGAAAAAAATTATAGAAAAATATTTTAATAAAAATTAAAGTAATATGAATTTTTTCATTTTCTGTATTTAAGAAAAAAGAAAAATGAAAAAGAAAAAAGGTAAAAAAAAGAAAAAAGGAAAGACAAAAAAAGAAATCGTTTGAAAATTTGGAAAAGTGAATACACTGTAGTAGACTGCAATAAAATGATGGGAGTAGATAGAATATGAAAAAATTTACATAAAAGCAAAAAATATAGTAATAAAAATTAAATAAAAATGTTTTTAAAAGAAATTGAAAGTAAAAGTGAAGTTTTTTTCTTTCTGCATTCAAGAAAAAGAAAGGAAATGAAAAAGAGAAAAAAAGAAAAAGAAAAGAAAGGAAATTGTTTGAAAATATGAAAAGGTGAGTACACTGAAGCAGACTAAAATAAAATGATGGAAGTAAAGTAGAATTTGAAAAAATTTACACAAAAGTAAAAAACATAGTAATAAAAATTAAGGATATTTTTAATAAAAATTGAAAATAAAAATGAGTTTTTTCTTTTTCTGTATTCAAGAAAAAGAAAAGAATTGTAAAAGTGAAAAAGGAAAAAGAAAAAAAAATTGAATAGATGAACCTGGTAACAGATTGAAGTAGGACTGAAATTGCTTTGTTTTCCCCTAGAGGTCAGTCCATGTAGCTCTTTATAGGCCATAAATTAAGCTGGTGGTGAGGTTTGTGTTCTTGAACAGTGAAGTTGGCCCAGTTGGGCAGAGCTCAGTGTAACAGCTCCGCTCTCCCCTAGATGGCGCTGCTAGCCTACTAGGGTGGATTGTTGGGGGGGGGGGGTGCTCGTTGGTGCGCATGCGCGGGAGGTGAAAAATGGCGCCACCAAGCCACCCAGTCTGTTCTCCTGGATCAGCAGTCGTGCACTGGTCCTCTGTCTTCAGCTCTGGTCCATTCCCGACTTTTCCACTCTCTGTAACCAGGCCCCAGGCAGTACCTCTCTCCCAAGTGTTGTCGCAGATGCGGCTATTTTCCCCGGCCCCTTACTTCCGAAGGACTGCGGCTTTGACCCGCTACTCCCCTCTGCATCGGTCTCACCAAGCGATGGCCAAATGAACAATGGCCAAATGTCGGCTGCACCCAGGAATGCCTGCTGGATCCTGCTGTTGCCAGTGCCCTGAAACTGCAGCCAGGTTCCAGCCCGCCCCCCCAAAAAATCGCAAGACAGTGTAGCCTCAGCGTTTCAGGGACCATGGAAAATTGCAACACACATCTGACACCAGGCTTCACCCTCAACAACCTTGTCCCTGCACCAGTGAATGTGGCTGCCTTCCGGGGTCTGCTGGGACCATGTGGCTTCAACAGTCTCTATCAAATGTCCTTCCAGCAGTGGAACCGCTTTTCCCCGTGTGGCCTGAGAACCTCCCGGACCCCACTCTGTTCCTGGGGATTCACCTTTCCCACCAGAGCACCACCAGGTATTGAGCTGAGCTGCGGAGTTGCAGCCTTTGCGCTCCCCTTGTTTATAATCTTAATGGAATTTAAACCTTCTCCTTTCTCCTTTCTCCCTTTTTAGTTTAGTCCCTGCGGCTCTTTCCAATTTTCCACTTTCTCTCCAGCTGCTTTTGGGGAGGATGCTTTTCCCATATGCTTCCCCCCTCCCCAGTCTCTGTCCTCTCTCCTCCCGCTAGAGGGGTTCCCTCCTTTCGGGGCTTTTTGCTCCCCAAGTTTAGCTCTTCGTGTCTCGTACCTGCTGAATTCTTTGGTTCAGGTTGTGCAGATTGTTGTGTTAATCTTCCAATCGGTTTTCTAGGTGTGTAGGATGGTTTAGTGTTGGTCTGGATGTATTTCATGGACGCGAGACACACAAAAAGCTTCCATGCTGTTCCACCATCTTGGCTCCTCCCTCCTGTCATGCGATTTTTGAGGAATGTTCAAGGAAGTGGGATTTACTCTGGATTGGGTGCTGTCAGGGAGTAGGGTAGTTAATTCATTATTTCAATGAATCTTACCTAGAAGGCAGGAAAAATAATCTGAGGCTAAGCCTATAATTGGCAAAGAAGTAGTTGTTATCCTTGTTTGCTGGGAAAAGAGGATAGTTGGTAATTTTTGTTATTTGCACTTTAATCTTGTTTTGTGTGTGTTCTAATAAGATCATAGAATGATATTTTTTGTCTTAGTTTATTACAGTCACAGAGCTACCTTCTCTGACATCAGTGCACTGTGAGGTTAATTTCAAGAAAAGAATGCCACAGTTTGGCTGTAAATGTCAGGCCATCAACTAGTAACACCAAGAGCTAGCTGGTAGGGTTAGGTCAGTCAGATTGTTTTCCTTTTTCTAATCAGATTCATTATCCAGTGAGAAAGATAAGCCCTTAATCTGATCATGTAACAACAATAGCAGCAGCAATAATAGTGACAACTAGTATATATTAGGTTTTTATGTGCCAGGCAGTTGTCTGAGCACTTTACATATATTATTTCATTTACTACTCATGACAGCCCTATGATGTAGATACTGCCATTACATTATTCCTATTAATAGATGTGGGAACTGCAGTTTGGAAATATTAAGTGATTTGCCCCAAATTGCATAGCTATATGTAGGGTTGACACCTATAGGCAATCTGGTTCAAGAGCTCATGTTCTTGCACACTCTTTTAAATATATACTACATGTGATAAGTGTTATGTGATGTGGTGGATATCGCTGGTGTTCATCTGAGATCCCCTCTACTGGTCTGGTACGCTCTCCCCCAGTTGCTGTGAGTATGGCTGCTGATGGCTCACAGTTGTCTCTTTCTTCTAAGAATTGCCATCTCACCAGAGAGATGATGTGCCTCCTCAGGACAGCCCAGGGGTATTGATTTTGACTGTTGGGCTAGTGATGGGGAAGGCAGGTGGTTGGAATGGCTGGGATGGGGAGAGAGGCTGGTCTTTTACAGTGGGGTTTACGCTGTGATGCAGTTAGTGCTCTGAGTTTCCCAGGAGATTGGGCTAAAGCTGGAATCCATCTGAGACCCAAGACCAAATCCTTGCCTGGCTTTCCCTGTGCCCTGTCATACTTCTTGGCTCGCTCCGCTCTGAGAGCTTTCTTGTGATAAGCCACTTATGCACTAGTCCCTGTCTCAAGGCTCTTTGTAGGTGACAAACAGATGGTAGCATGCATTATTGATGGTGACATGCATTTTTGATAGCTTTTATCAACATGGAAGCAGAGAGGAGAGATACCCACACTTTCCTGGCATGAAGAAGTTAGGGGATGGTATTGGCGAGAGAAGACTTTCTAGATGAAGTAACTCCTAAATGTAGTCTTAAAGCATGAAGTGGATTAGGGAGGTGAAGTTGTTTTCAAAGTCAACCAGTTTATTTGTTAAATCTTTGCTAAAGAAGAAAGGGTGGAGAGGTGCCTAGGTGGCTCAGTCGATTGAGTATCTGACTCGATTTCTGCTCAGGTCATGATCTCACAGTTCATGAGTCCGAGCCCCACATCTGCCTCCCCACTGATAGTGCAGAGCCTGCTTGGAATTCTGTCTTTCCCCCTCTCTCTGCTCATCCCCTGCTCGCTCTCTCGCTCTCTCTCTCTCTCAAAATAAAGAAATAAACTTAAAAAAAGAATAAAGAATGAAATTTAAAATTTTATTTTGTGATCAAATTAATATCCTTGCAGGAATTTTAGTTTTAAAATTCTTACCCTTTAAGTGATAACATTTATAAAGGGAACAGGAGGGGAAATTTACATTCACTAACTACCTAAATGTGAAATTTATACTATTAGGGTATTTTATCATATACTGCCTCCCTTAATATTTCAACCAAACAGAAGAAATGAAATTCAGAGGTGAAGGAAATTCTTCAAGTCTTTATATTTTAAATTCATGCAATTTATCTTTCAAAATATACTTATTTATGTGTAATGGACATACAATAAAATATGCACATTGAAAGAAAAAGTTTTGATGAGTTTTGACAAGTTTATGCATTCATTTAAATCTGCTACCATTGAGATGTAGAACATGTGCGTCACCTGAAAAAGTTTGGCTGTGCCTTTCCCAGTCAGTTCACTCTGATATTCAGCCCCAGTCAAGCATCGCTTTGCTCTGTATCTTTATAGATTAGCTTTCCCTAGTAGATTTCTGCTTTTGTTATGCCCTTTAATACATCCACATTTTAAAAATATTGCCATTAGGTAAAATTAGCCACATTTTATGGAAATGTCATGGATTTATTCTACAGTTTTGTTTAGACATACCACAAAGTATCCCAGAAAAACTCAAGAAATGCTTTCTCATATATTTCAAGGGACATAGCAGAAATTTAACGAAAGCAAAATTGCAACTTCTCCTGATGGTCTTTTTCCCCTTAAATCTGCTTTAAGACCCTCATGGAGCTTACAAGAGGTATATGTGTGTGTATGTATGTGTGTGTGTGTGGTGTGTATGTATGACTATGACTGCAGGGGCTTGTCTAGATGCATAGAGAATGCATAAGGTGAATGGAACTTTTTTTTGGCCATGATTACAAGACATAGATGATTCTGGAACAATGTCTCATAATTGATATTCTTATATGCCAGTAATTGTTTTTACCTTTATATAAGGTATATATAATATATATATTTTCATTCTAATCTTTTTTTTTTTTTTTTTAGAGATAGAGAATGCATGTGTGAAAGACAGAGGAAGAGGGGCAGAGGGGGAGAGAGAGAAAATCTCAAGCAGGCTCTGCACTGAGTGTGGAACCTGACACAATTTTCAATCCCGTGACCCTGGGATCATGTCCTGAGTTGAAATCAAGAGTCAGGTGCTCAACTGACTGAGCCACCCAGTTGCCCCTCACTCTAATCTTTTAAAAATATGTATTATGTATGAATATGTAGAGGATATATCTACATTAATTATATTACTATATCTAGATTAATATATCTAAATATGAAAAGTGTTTTTGGTAGATCTTGGTTATCTGTGCTGAGGACAAATGGAGCTAATGTGAAGCAATTATGGAAGCTTAGTTGTACCAATCTGAATGGTGTAAGAGGCGGTGAACTGTAGATTCTTTTGACTGTCTTAGTGATACACAGAGTTATGAATAAACTACTACTGTGTTTTGTTTTTTGACGAATTACAAGCTGTATGGTTCAAGACAAATTTACCTTTTATCACTTACATTCTAGTTGTACCTTTTAGATATTTTATGTGTGATGTTTTCAATTTTTTTCTATTAATTTAAAACATAGAGGGGCGCCTGGGTGGCTCAGTCGGTTAAGCGGCCGACTTCAGCTCAGGTCACGATCTTGCGGTCCGTGAGTTCGAGCCCCGTGTCGGGCTCTGGGCTGATGGCTCAGAGCCTGGAGCCTGTTTCAGATTCTGTGTCTCCCTCTCTCTCTGACCCTCCCCCCGTTCACGCTCTGTCTCTCTCTGTCTCAAAAATAAATAAAAAAAAAAAAAAGTTAAAAAAAAACCCATAGAATACCTTAAAAATAGTTGGGAGTCATGACTTTGGCGCATACCGGCAAAATAAATTTTGCCTTGTGTTATCACTCAAGGCTTTCTTCTAGCTTATAGTCATAAAATAAGCTATACAGAAAATATGGCATATTAAATTGTAATTATTCATGTCCTATATCTTTGCATTCTACTAAGTCTTATGGATTTTAGCTTAATATTAAATTAACAAAATTTTTTAAGCACCAAGAAAAAAAATAATAACTTCCTATTTGGTAAATCATAAAATACAAAGAATTAGAATAATTTACCTCTAATTCTACTATGCTGATGCAACTGTTGTTAATATTTTGACAAACATAATTTAATATATTTTAAAATTCTCAAATAATAAAATCACAATATTTTGTACCTTATGTTTTACATACCATCTTTGTACTTTTTATTTTTTTTCCTTAGTGAATTACTTATGGATTTCTGTAAAATATTGAATAGGGATTGTAAGAGAAGCCATGCTTACCTTGTTCTTGATTTTAGGAGGAAAGTATCGAGTTCTCATTTTTTCACATATGAATTTTTTTGTAGATGTTTATTATAAAGTTGAAGAAGTTTCCTTCTTTTCCTAGATGGCTCAGAATATTGATCATAAATGGGTATTGGGTTTTTTGAAATGCCTTTTCTGCATCTATTGAGATGGTCATGTAGTTTTGTCCTTTATTTTATTTATGTGGTTTATAAGAATTGATTTTGGAACTAACCAATATTGCAATTTTGGGATAAATCTTACTCAGTCTTTATGTACATAGTAGGCATTAATTTACTAATATTTTATTGAGGATTTTTGCATTATAATCATAAGATATATTGGTCTATAGTTTTCTTGTCTTATGCTGTGTTTGTATTTTTTGGATAGTAAGGTAATTGTGGTCTCAAAGAATGATTAGGAAGTACTCTCTCTCCTTGTATATTCTCAAGAGATTGTCAAAAGTTGATACCACCACTTTCTTAAATGCTTAATAGAATTCACCAATGAAACTATCTGGGCTTGGTACTTTCATTTAGGAAAGTTGTAAATTATTAGTTTAATTTATTTAATGGATATAAAACTATTCAGATTATTTAGTTTTTCTTGTGTGAGTTTTGATAGTTTGTGTCTTTTAAGGAACTGGTCCATTTCATCTAATTGTCAGATTTGTAGGCATAGAGTTGCTTGAACTATTCCTTTACTATTTATTTAATTTCCACGGAACCAGTAGGGATGAACCTTCTTTCATTTGTGGTATCATTCATCGATCAATTTGATTGATCTTTTCAAAGTGTGTCTTTGACTTTATTCATTTTTCTTTTTTGTTGATTGGAAATTAATTGCTTTCTGTTCTTTTAATTATTTTCTTCTGCTTGGTTTAGGCTTAAATTCTTCTTCTCTGTCTAGTTCTTTAAAGTGGAAGCTTAGGTTATCACTTTTACATTTTTCATATTTTCTGGTGTATGGATTTTATTATCATTTAGCCAGAGAACATTTAAAAATTTTTGAAACTTCTTTGAGTCATGGGTTGTTTGGAGTTGTGTTATTTAATTTTCAAATATTTGGAGATTTTTCTAGTTATCTTTATGTTCACTCTTTTCTCCCCTTCTGGTATTCCAGTTACAGTTGATCCTTGAACAACACAGGTTTGAACTGTATGAGTCCACTTATATGGATTTTTTTTCAGTAAATACACTGTAGAACTGTAAATGTATTTGGGATGTAGCAAAAACTGTTCTAAAAGGAGAGTTTATAGTAATAGAGGCCTACTTTAAGGAGCCAGAAAAATCTCAAACAATGAAACCTTACACCTAATGCAGCTAGAAAAAGACGAACAAACAAAACCCTAAACCAGTAGGAGGAAGGAAGTAATAAAGATTAGAGCAGAAATAAATGAAATGGAAACTAAAAAAACAAACAAACAAAAAACCCCCAAAACCCCCAAAACAGAACAGATCAATGAAACCAAGTGCTGGTTCTTTGAAAAGATCAACAAAATTGATAAACCTTTAGCTAGACTCATGAGAGAGAGAGAGAGAGAGAGAGAGAGAGAGAGAGATAGGTCTAAAGTAAACAAAGCCAGAAATGAAAGAGAAGTAACAACTGACACCATAGAAATACAAAGGAGTAAGAGAGATATTATGCAAAATTATATGCCAACAGACTAGACAACCTAGAAGAAATGGATAAATTCCTAGAAACATATAACCTCCAGAATACTGAATCAAGAAGAAATAGAAAATTTGAACAGACCAATTATCAGTAATGAAATTAAATCAGTAATTAAAAAAAACTCTCAACAAACAAAAGTCCCAGACCAGATGGTTTCACAGGTGAATTCTACCAAACATTTAAAAAAAAGTTAATACCTATTCTTCTCAAAGTATTCCAAAAAAATGGAAGAGGAAGGAAATCTTTCATATTTATCTTATGAGGTCTGTGTTACCCTGATAACAAAACCAGAAGAAGACACTACAAAAAAAGAGAACTACAGGCCAGTATCCCTGATGAATGAATATATATATATATATTCTCAAGAAAAGATTAGCAAACCAAATCCAACACTACATTAAAAAAAATCATTCGTCACAATCAAGTGGGATTTATTCTTTGGATGCAAGAGTGTTTCATTATTCACAAATCAATCAATGTGATTAAGAGAAAGGATAAGAACCATAAGATCATTTCAGTAGATGTAGAAAAAGCATTTAGCAAAGTACAACATCCATTCATGATAAAAACCCGCAACAAAGTAGTTTTAGAGGGAACATACCTCAACATAATAAAAGCCATATATGAAAAATCCACAGCTAACATCATACTCAGTGGTGAAAAACACTGCTTTCCCCCTAAAATCAGGAACAAGACAAGGACATCCAATCTCACCACTTTGATTCAACATAGTACTTAAAGTCATAGGCACAACAATCGGACAAGAAAAAGAAACAAAAGATACCCAGATTGGTAAGGAAGAGGTAAAACTTTCACTATTTTCAGATGACATGATACCATGTATACAAACCCAAAAGACTTCACCAAAAATCTACAAGACTGATAAATGAATTCAGTAAGGTTACAGGATATAAAAACAATAGAAAGAATTGCATTGCATTTCTATACACTAAATAATGAAGTGGAAGAAAGAGAAATTAAAAAATAGATCCTGTGTACAATTGTACAAAAACCAGTAAAATAGGAATAAACAATCAAAAAAGGGAAAGACCTGTAGTCTGAAGACTATAAAACAATATAAAAGAAATTTAAGACAACACAAAGAAATGGAAAGACATTTCATGCTTATGGGGTGGAAGAACAGATAATGTTAAAAAGTCCATACTTCCGAAAGCAATCTACAGATTTAATGCAATTCCTATCAAAATACCAACAGCATTTTTCACAGACCTAGAACAGATAACCCTAAAATTTGTGTGGAACCACAAAAGATCTCAAACAGCCAAAACAATCTTGAAAAAGAGAAATAAGACTGGATGTGTCACAATTCCATATTTCAAGTTATATTGCGAAGCAGTTGTAATTAAAACAGTATGGTACTGGTATAAAAGTAGACATACAGATCAATGAATAGAATAGAAAACTCAAAAATAAACCCATAATTATATGGTCAATTAATCTTTGACAAAGGAGGGATGAATATACAATGGGAAAAAGATAGTCTTTTCAATGGATGATGGTGGGAAAACTGGGAAACATCTTGCAGAAGAATGAAGCTGGATGACTTACACAAAATAAACTCAAAATGGATTAAAGATGTAAAGATGAGAACTGAAACCATAGAAATCCTTGAAGAGAGCATAGGCGATAATGTCTTTGACATTGACCATAGCAACATTTTTCTAGATACGTCTCCTAAGGCAAGGAAAATAAAAGCAAAACAAAACAAAACAAAAACAAAAACAAAAACAAAAACAAAACACACACACACACACACACACACACACAAACCCTATTGGGCTACATCAAAATAAAAAGTTTCTGCACAGTGAAGGAAATAATCAACAAAACTAAAAGGCAGCCTACTGAATGGGAGAAGATATTTGCAAATGACATATCCAATAAAGGGTTAGTATCCAAAATATATAAAGAACTTATATAACTCAACACCCAAAACACAAAATCCCTATTAAAAATGGGCAGAAAACATGAATGTACATTTCTCCATAGAAGACATTCAGTAGGCCAACAGATACATGAAAAAATGCTCAACATCACTCATCATCAGGGAAATGCAAGTCAGAACCACAATAAGATACACTGCACACCTGTCAGAATGTTTAAAATCAAAATCACAAGAACTTCCAAGTGTTGGTGAGGATGTGGAGAAAACGGAAGCCTCATGTATTTTTAGTGGGAATGCAAACTGGTGCAGCTACTCTGGAAAAAAATATAGAGGTTCCTCAAGAAGTTAATAATAGAATTTACCATATGATACAGTGATTCCACCACGGGATATTTATCCCAAGAATAAGAAAACACTAATTCAAAAAGATATATGCACCCCTGTGTTTATCGCAGCACTCTGTACAATAGCCAAATTATGGAAGCGGTCCAAGTGTCCATTGATAGATAGATGGATAAAGAAGAGATGTTTTATATATATTTACATATATATATTTATATATATAATTACATGAAATCTTGCCCTTTGCAACAACATGAATGGATCTAGATAATATACTGCTAAGTTAAATAAGTACATCAGAGAAATACAGCTACCATGGTATCTGTATATAGGTGGAATTTGAGAAGTAAAACAAATGAACAAAGACAAAAGGGACAAACCAAAGACAGACTCTTAACTATAGAGAACAAACTGATGGTTACTAGAGGGGGTGAGTGGGTGAAATAAGTGAAGGAGATTGGTTACTAGAGGGGGTCAGTGGGTGAAATAAGTGAAGGAGATTGAAGCATACTTATTATGATGAGCACTGGGTGATGTATGGAATTGTTGAATCATTATATTGTAACTATACCGGAATTAAAAAAAAAAGAGCTCTAAATGTTTTTCTCAAGATTTTCTTAGTAAAAATTTCTTTACTCCAGTTTACTTTATTGTAAGAATATAGTATATAACAAATATAACATACAAAATATGTGTTTATTGACTATTTATGTTATCACTAAGGCTTCTGGTCAATAGGCTATTAATAGTTAAGCTTTTGAGAAGCTGCCCATAAATCCCACATTGTTCAAGAGTCAACTGTGTATGTGTAACATTTTTTGATATTGTCCCACAGTTCTTGAATGTTCTGCCTTTTTTTTTTTTTTTCATTCTTTCATTTCAGTTTGGGAAGTTTCTGTGAATCTATATTTAAGGTCACTGATTGTTTCCTCAGCCATATTGAGTCTACTGATTAGCCCCCTAAAGGTCTTTTTTATTCCTGGAACAGTCTTTTTGATTTCTACCATTTCTGTTTGACTTCTCTTAGAATGTTGATCTCACTTCTTACATTATTTATATTTTTGCATGTTGTCTGTCTACTTTTTAACATTAGACACCTAAGATATTAATGATACTTACTTTAAATTCCCTTTGTGGTAATTTCAACAGTTGTGTCACATCTGACACAATTCTAAGTCTGGTGAGTGCTCTGGCTCTGTAGACTGTTCTCTTGTCTTTAGTCATGTCTTACAGTCTTTTATGAAAGACAGACTTGTTGGCTAGGGTAATAGGAACTGGGGTAAATAGGCCATTCGTAAGAGGGGACATATGTTAATATGGCAAGGATGTGGTCTATGTTTAATGTTTTCTGTAGCCTTATGTGCCAGACAATTCAGATTCTTTTAGTGTCCTTGCTTTTGTCTCTCCTCTTGACTGTAAGCTTTTCCAAGTATTCCTCCTCATGGAGAGTCTGTGCCTTGTTACTCTCTGAGTTGTAATCTACTATTATTGTTGTTATATAATTATTGCATATTATTTTATTGTAATTATTACTATTGCATTATAATTATCACATATTGTATTATATTGTAAGTATTATATTATACTGGAGCCCTGTATTATAGTAAGCTGTTGGGGAGGGAAGAACATTCTGTATCTTCTGATTAAATCTTAGTCATTTAGGGGGCCAGTGTCTCACAGCTGTAATCTTTACATTTGTTTCTCTAGCGGTATGGCTTTCCCTTCCCTCCCTGCATTCTACATACTTTCTCTCAATACACCATTCCCAATGTATTTTATTGAAGTTCTGACCCTTGTTGACTTCTCTTTTCTCTTAGGGAAGACAGGAAGACCAGAGGAAGATGGTGTGGTAGGAATTCTCTTTTTCCAGCTAAGATAAGGCTCTGGTGTCCTTTTCCCTGGAGAGTAGGCTTCGGTGTGGAGTTAAGCTCTGGGCTTATTTCACAGTGATTACTCTTCCCTTCCTTCTGTCAGGGCCACAAAAAGATCTTTCTCAGATCTTCATTGTGAGAATCTGTTGTTTTTCTCAGAGGAAAGGCCCACAAAATTGTGGGTACTCTCCCCTCAAGAATCCAGCTCCCAAGAATTTCTTACTTTGAAAGTAGTCCACATTCAGCCTCCAGCAATTCAAGAAATTAACATTTAAACGTTCCTATCAGTTACTGGCTCCAGAGGCTTCTCTACATGGGCAGATCTTGGTTGTGTCTCTTTGAATATACTTGTCTCCCCAGATTTCCTCGTGGCAGTTTCCCCCAAGACCTCAGTTTCTCTAATATCTAAGACAAAAAGTCTTTGATTTTTGGTATGTTCAGCTTCTTTTTGTGTGTGTGGGGATGGAGATGACAACTTCCAGGCTTTTTATGTATCAGAGATAAAAGTAGACATCCTCCTCCCAATTTTAAACTAAATCAACCATGCTACCAAAAGCAGAGTAGATATGCTTATTTTAAATATTAGTTGGAATAAACATCTTTTGTTCTTGGCAGTTATATTTGATTTGCTTTTTATAGCCATAAAATAATATGCTTGTCAGTATATATATCTAAAGATAGCTATCCATACATTTATTATTATTTCAACAAATATAAAAGTTGCTTTCTTAGAATAATAATGCAACTTTTGTGACTTTAACTGAGATAAAATGTGAAGTATAGTTATAAAACTATCCACGGTGGACTCCTCCAATAACTTTCATTTGTGGTTTTTAAATTATTTTTAGACATCCCATCTTTAACCAGCCTGTTATTTTCCTTGTGGAAACAGCATGATGTTAGGGATCTTTCACCATTTAAAAAATAGAAACATCAAGAGGTCACCTAAGTTTTTATGTGTTAATGCAACATCTCAACATCCATTTCGTGGACTCGATATTCACATGATTGTTGAACAGTTTTTGAGTCTGGCCATGTAAGTTAGCCAAGTAATTGAAATCAAGTTACAATTTTCAGCCTTTAAGGTAAGGAGTAAGAGCCATCACCATTTTATATAGGGAGACAGTCAGAAGAATTCCCTGGAATTAATGATAAAGCTGAGG
This sequence comes from Panthera onca, assembly GCF_046562875.1. Classification (NCBI taxonomy): domain Eukaryota; kingdom Metazoa; phylum Chordata; class Mammalia; order Carnivora; family Felidae; genus Panthera; species Panthera onca. Next base: position 141,077,899 of record NC_138339.1, on the reverse strand, counting down.
TTACAATAGAAGCTTTTCTTAAGTCAGGTGTATGAGTAGTGGTCAGTATCATCTGCAGTGATAGGTATTTATCAGTCATCTCCAAAGAGAAATTCTCATTAATCTTACTGTGTGTGTGCTGTGGCCCTTCCTCCAGTACCCGGTAGAGATGGAACATGCTATTTGGCATTGTAAATACTGTAAGATTTTTACCTTATTAAAAATGTGGGTGGTTTTATCTTACTCAATTGTTTCTGCACGGCATAGTGTGTACTTGTCTGTGCTTGACATGGATGCTTAATGTTTACTTGTCAGCTTTTCAACTGAGGCCTGCTTTTTGAGGGTAGGCTGAGTTTGCTTAAATCTCAGATACAACCTAGGATAGATAAATGGGGCAACACCAGATCCTATAGGTAAAATTTTATTTTAAAAGTCAAAGGGAATGAACACACGTGAGAGACATAAGCATTTTGATGCTAACTAGTTAACTGAAGAAGATATTCCCAGAAATGAAGAAACAGGAATCTCATTCTGCATCTCCTGGGAAGCTCCTGCCAGCTGTTAATGAGAACAAAATAAAGCATTCCATGGCACAGTGGAAGATAACAGAAGACTAAAGTGCAGCTCATGATCCTGGGAAAATGATTGACGGGAGGGGAAATTATGCCCTTGAGATGTAGCAAGAGGGAAGGAATGGCTCGTTTTATTTACTGTTAATCATGCCTCTTTTCCTGCTTAGAGTCTAGGCTGAACTTTCAGGCAGAAGTTAGGAGCCCAGTGCTCCTTATTTTGACCTTAGTCTGGTTGCCTCGGTTTAGAGACAAGGCAACATGGAACCAATACCAGCCAGGGTGTTGACCACAAAGTGCTCACTTGTGGATGAGATAGTAAGGGAATCAGAGTTGTAATACTTAAGTCCTCCTAATGCTGAATAATGGCACACTCTCTGATATCTCTCTCTGCTTATCATCTTTCCCAAAAGCCGGATACTGTTGGATTGTCAAGGAAGTAGGATAAGGAGGGTAGTGTGTTCATGGATTAGTGGCAGGAAGGGATCTAGGAGTTACTCCCAGTACCTTCCCAGACTAAACTTTGAATGAACAACTTCTAATGTTTTCTAAGCAGATGTGGTGGGTGTAAAACTGCATGCTTACTCCAGTGTTTCCCAAATTTTGCTCACATTAGAATCAGCTGGGTGTCTTCAAAAATATTGATGCCTGGTTCCCACCCCCCAGACATTCCAACTTAATTGGTATTAGCTTTTACCTGGCATTGGGATTTTCAAAGTTTCCCCAGGTGCTTCTAATGTGCAGCAAAGTTTTAGAACCACTGCTTTAGTCTCAAAAAATTTGGTGCTGTATATAGGTTACTTTGGTTCTGTAGGAATCAAAGATCCTATAGAGAATTTGCCAATATATTTCAGTTTGCCGGGGCACAAGCTAGTTTGGTGTTTGTTATCTTTACATTGGCCCAATGTGACTTCTCAGTAGTTATTCCCAATTAGCTAAGAGTTTCTCACAGATTTTAATGAATAGGTACTTAGCACAAGTGATTGGTGTTCCCATCTGAGATTGCTCAGATAATCTCGGAAACATGGCAGTTGGTCAGTCTTTAAATTCTTCAGAGAGGAAATCATTTAAACGATGCTGCCCATACTTTAAAAGAGTTGACCATTGTAAAATTGTTGTAATTGCTAATTTCCAACTTTGGTTTGGAGACAAAAGTTAGCACTTGCTATACTTCTGGGATTGTGCTGGATATAATATTAAAATTAATTTCATTTTCCACAAAATTTTGTATATGTTCATCCCATTTTTTCCCGTGAAATATGAAAGTCATGACAGTCTCATCACATTACTTTCATGAAAATGGGAACTTTGAAAGAAAACATCAGGGGGAAGGAAATTTGTAAGCATAGAATGGGTATCTAATAGTGGAGCTTTAGGCGTCAGGCAGGGCAGTATTTTTAGGGGGAGGGACCTCATGTCCAGTCTCAGGGCCACTTTTTTTTCACTCTTATTTGACTCCTTCTTTGATCTGTGGCCAACTCTGATCTGTCTTTCCTTAGTCTCATATTTGGATTAGTCTTGTGTCTCAGGGATAGCACCTCAATCTGGAATACGTTGGAGTAAAAAACAAAACAAAGCAAAATTTCCTGTGAACACTCCTTAGGCATTGCTAATGCATTTGTAAGTTCTCTATGGATAGTGATCATTTTTTTTTTATTCCCAGCTAAGGAAGAATCTTCTGAAGATTTTTTCAACAGAACCTTCTGTTGAAAAGGAGTTTTTACCTTTATGCACATTTCTAGCTTCGCAGGTAGTATGGCCTAAAAAAGAGAACAGGCATCCCAGATTTTCCCTGGCCAGGTGAAAAGCATCACCAGCCATATGGTACTCAAGTCTGAAATCTTGCAGTCACTTGACAATTTTACCCTAACCTCTTATTAATTGGTTACTAAGTTCTCTTAGGGCTATTTTGAAAACTCTCCTGAATTTTTCCTACTTCACTATTCCCACATCTTTGCCTCATTTCTGGCCCTAATTGTGTCTCACCTGAATTGAAACAACAGTTTTCTCTTTCACCTGGAAAATGGACCATCTACCCAAAATATAATATGCACTGTGGCCCAGGTGCGGGTGGGTTATAAGAGCTGAAGTTCATACAGGTACTTAGGAATAAAGCTTCTGACCAAGGAAAAGGTAGAGAAGTTTACATAAGTTGTCTTTATATCTTAAAAACTCTTTTATTATGAGGTATAATCCACCTGTAGAAAAAGTACACAAAAATATTTGCAGCTTGGTGAATTATCACAAGGATAACAGTCATGCAGCCCCCATGCATGGGAAAGAATAGAGTGTCGCTACACCTCAGAAGCTTCCATTGCTCCTTGTCAATCACAGTCCCTTCTTCCTTCCCAAAGATAACCCATTATTCTGATGTCTACCTCTGTAGTACATTTATGTCTATTTTTGAACTTAATATAAATGGAGTTGTGTAAAAGTCATATCTTCAACACTGTGTGTGTGCTCTGCAAGTTCTTCCCTAGTCATGCCATCATGCTCTGTTGGAATAAATTGAGTTAACCATTGCTTACCCTCAGGCCTTGAGAAGATATTACTCATTTAATAGTTCTCCATTCTTTTGTTTTCTGTCACACCAAATTCCACCATGACACTGAAATTCATAGATCAAGAGGCTCTTTTTGCCTTTCCCTGGAGTTCCAGGATGGCAGGATGTAGCCTGAGGGAAGGTGCTGAGGACAGTAGGATTCTATCACTTACTTCCCAATGCATATTTCCTACCTTTAAGAGCTCTCACAGACGGGATGCCCTACCCCTCGTTTCTTGACTTCTAAGTGCCCCTAGGGACCTTCTTAACCACAATTACATCTTGTTAAAGATTTCCCTGGGAAGGCAGGCACTACTTGCCTTTTTTACTTTCATTTTGTTTTCATTTAAAAACAAGGGGAGGGGCGCCTGGGTGGCGCAGTCGGTTAAGCGACCGACTTCAGCCAGGTCACGATCTCGCGGTCCATGAGTTCGAGCCCCGCGTCGGGCTCTGGGCTGATGGCTCAGAGCCTGGAGCCTGTTTCCGATTCTGTGTCTCCCTCTCTCTCTGCCCCTCCCCCGTTCATGCTCTGTCTCTCTCTGTCCCAAAAAAATAAATAAAAAACGTTGAAAAAAAAAAAAAAAAAAAAAAAACTAAAAACAAGGGGAAATGCTTTTGCTTCACTTTGAGAAAGCAACGTAAAAACAACTTTTGTGTCCCTTTGAGTAGAAGGGAATCTTCTAGGCCACTGGGGCATTCATCCAGTGGGTGCCTGGTAAGTTTGTCCTCATAATCAAATAGTTTTTCTAATAAGATACTTAATGGACATAGAGATAGGGATAACAGAGAGATGTAGAACGCTGTGTAATATTTGCTATTTTTTAATACTATTAAAAGGAATTAAGAAAATGCACATAGATCCTTTATAATTATGATAGCCAACTCCATAGAACTTTTATTTAATTGTAATTTATAATATAAAATTGCATAATTGTAAACTCTGTTGCCTACACCTCAGGCACCTAGCTATTTCTAGGTATCTTTTCTCCTGCTGGAGTTCTCTCCCCAGCTTTCCTTGTTCAAAGCCATGTTCATGTCACATTCCTCCAGGAATACTTCGTGAAGCCTGGTTTGGGAAGATGACCCTTCTTTCTGCTCTCTTATAACACCTTGTGTCTTTGTCTTACTATATCAAAATCCTCTATATATCTGTTTCTCCTGCTAAACGGAAGCTCTTCAATATCAGTATTTTTTTCCTATTATTTGTGTACTCTAGTACAATGCCAATCAGGGATAACTATTTGTTGAATTGAGTTGGTGATGCGTAACACTATAGGTGATCAAAGACTAAAATTGTGATCTAGGGCAGTGGTTCACCAAGAGTGCTCCCCAGACCAGAACCATCAGCGTCACTGAAGAACTTGTTAGAATTGCACGTTTTCCAGCTCTACTCCAGACGTACTGAACCAGAAACCCTGGGGGTGGGCCTCAGCCATCTGTGGTTTGGCAAACTCTCTAGCTGATTCTGAGGCATCTTAAAATTTGAGAGCCACCAATCTCAGAGGATTTGTTTCACTTTTGGATGAGCATGGAATCTAAAGGTTTTTTAACATGTATTCTAAAGCTGAAATGCCATGATCATATGAAAATTCCTGCAATTTCCATTTCCAAAATAACTGTATTTATTCTTCTTACATTTAAGTTTGAATGAAGTTTAGGAGGGAAAAGCATCCTAAAGTTGATTGTTTTCTTGTTTTCATAGGTCAGTAGTTTGATAAAATTACTAGGAAGCAGACAGTTCACTGGCAACAACTTTACTATAAATATAGGGATTAGACATTAAATGAGTGTTTCAAAGCAAGACCTGAGGGTCTCCAGGAGTCCTGCCCATCCTCTAGAGCTCATGCCTGTCCTATATTGCTCTTACTTTTGGACTTAATCCCAAATATTGGCAGTACAGTTTTAAAGCCATGTGGCTTAGGCTGACACAGCTACTTTGTAATTCCCCCAAATAAATGACACTGCTCTGGATTTTCGATATTTCATTTTATGCTGATTCCTTGAAAAAGCAACTCTCTTGTGAATGATAATGTGACTGCTTGTCTGCCTGATGATTGTTTTCCTGTATGGGGAAAAAATGTAATTTAGTGCAAAGCATTAATCATATCTTAGGCTATTTGTACCTGAACATGAAAGGTGTACATCTTAAGAAAATCCATCATGATTAGAGTGAAAAAGAGACAAAAAGCAATGGCATTAATGTGACCAAGGACTTTTTCGCCATAAATTTTGAGATCAAAGATATTATATATGATTCTCCAGAAGGTTACCTGGTCTCCAAGCACTCAGGCTAATGAACGGTTCTATAGTGATTTTATGCTGTGTGTCTTTAACAGCATCTGACCTCTTGTTACTTTGCTGTATTATCCAGGGTGCCTAAGACCATGCCAGCCATGAAAATACCAGTTCTTCATTTTGTTCTTCTTCATCTTTTCACCATGAAAATGAATGAAGAAATGCACATATAACCTTTATGGTCATGATAACAGACTCATCTTTTATTTCTCTGTGTAATCTGTAATATCAAACTGTGTGTTTCCAACCTCTCTTGTCTATACTTGCTGCCAAAGAGGGGCTTAGATAATAAGCCTCATAAAGTAAGCACTTCAGCACATATTATTGCAAAGATTATTTCTGGGATTGTATATTGAAGTAAAGCACACTGTCTTTTATATTCCCATGAGTATATCTTTCAGCTTAACTGACGTTTTTAAGACACATCTCTGTGTGTAGGCACTATGAAGACACCAGAAATACTAAGACAGTAACCTAGTCCTTGCTCTCAAGGAGCTCGTAGCATTATAACCAAGACAGGTATGTAAACAAACAAAAAATACCATACAGGCCCAAACTTGTATTAACGCACTTAATTTGTATACATTTAGCCTAGAACGCATTTTTACTATATTTAATCAATGATTAGAATATCCAGTTGGTACATCCTTGTACCAAAAGCATCGTTGCTTTTGTGAATGTTTCTCATCTTGATTATGGTCACAGGAGATAGGAAGTGTCTTTTTGGGTGATTTCTTCATCACTGCTGTAGGAGTTTTTGTAATAGCCAGTAGTCTCATTGTCATAGTCTTCAGTTTTATAATCCCTCTTCTTGGACCTTGGATTAATGCTTGGCGAATACTAAGAGTTAAGTGAACACTGGTTAAATGAATGAAAGTTCTCCCATATTTTCACTTCTAGTAAGCTTGGCTGAAGCACCCAAGAGCACATATGTATATAAATAAATACATTAATAAATATATATACATACATGCACACACATATGATATTATACATCATTATTATATCCATTATTATCATCCACCATTACATGTATATATATATATATATTTTTGCTATTCTGCCGTTGAAAAAATATACGGGAAGCATCATGCATCTAAAATAGACTCAATTTGTGATTTTAGATTTCCTTATAATCTAATCCTATGCTATAAATAACTAAATAATAGTACTTTTAAGCAGTTATATCAGTCAATATCATTATAGCTTTCCTATGGGAAACCATAGCAGTAAAATGTGGCAAAACTAGTAGATCAGCAGTCTGGATGAGCAGTAGTTTTTCTGTTCTCTAACACATAACATTATGAAAATGAGCGTGACTGAGCAAGCATAAAGGAAGGACTATGAATATTAGGTTATTTATCATAAAAGTCGATCCTTATGATTGCTTTTCTTAATAAAATGTTCTGTAACATAATGAAATATGCATAAATACAGAATGAATGCTCCATTTCAAAGAATGTCTATAGAACTTGTGGGAATAATTTAGCAGATAGACATAATTAATGTGATAGCTGTTGGATAACTTTGACTTGGATATTGCAGATAATTGTAGGGGAAAGGGTTTAGCCCAATCACGGTTTATGTTTCAAAGGGAGCTTGGAGAAATGACTACTTAGCAGTGGAGAGTGAAAGAGAGACTCTGGCCATGATTAAATAGATATAAAAGTGAATAAATTCAGCTATCTTCTTCATAAAAATATTTCTCTTACTAGTACAAAGAAAGACCAAGACCTGTTAAGGTCCATCATTCTTTATTATGTATTCCTTTTCCCTGTTTCTTGGAAGTACTGTTTTCAATTTATCGTGGAACTTACAAATTTTTGTTAGAATTAATTTAGGTCTCATCTAATATAACTGGAAAATACAAACATATTTTAAATAGTGTTAAATTAATTAAACAAGGAGGACTGGTTCGACTGATGTGGCACTAATATCATGGCATCTCGGAAAGGAAAGCGAAATCATCAGCCTATAAATACCTCAAGGTTATGGTATCAAAACCTAAGGACAGCCAGTGAGTCATGAACAGCCAGCTAGGCTTTAAGCTGTAGCCAACCAATTTTCTTACTTTGCTTCAGTCTTTTCTCTATAAAGGTTTTTCCCTAGCAGCCATTGGCAGAGTGCTCCTGACCACTGTCGGTTGGGCACTGCCCAAGTGAAATCAATTCTTGCTCGATTTAAATTCTCAACTTTTAATACGCTTCGTTATACCTTTTAATGATAATAATGCAATTTTGTGATTTCTTTTTAAAGAAACTTTAGATATACAACCAACGATGATCTTAGTAAAATAAGAGACTGGGAAACTGGGGAGGAGAAGAGCCACATGGATCTCATGACGTCAGATCAGAGCAGTGACCTGATGAAGGGCATCGTTTATGAACACCAGGCTTCATGATGAGTATGTTCATGGTTTTGCTGTGGTCACACCAGCACATTTTAATCACACCTGGGTGAAACTTTGTGGTTTCCTTGGTGGTACAGTAATCCTGTGGCATGGTGGCCAGCCTCTGATGTGTCCTCATATTTACTCTTGTGGGAGTTTGTGACGTAACTTCATGGAGAGCCCAGCTAACTCTTTTCTGGGCTGCTTTCTGTTTCTACTTGCGCATAGTAAATGCAATTCTGAGAGCGTGAACTTCTGGATTCCTGAGGAATCCTTCTTCTTCTGAGCAAAGGCCTAAACTCCACATGAAATTAAAGCTTCAGAAAACACCATAAAATCAGTTGAAATAAATTCATCCCTTGCTGTATTTCTGAGGGGATGTACGTGCCTTATATTCCATCCTGCTCTCACCGATCTTCCTTTTAATCCTGAGAGACAGTTTTACATTTGGCTTAAGAAGTGACAAGGAGGTTATGGGGTAAGAATTAGTTAGAAAGAAGGCCTGTCTTCAATAACTTTATACAACACAAATTTTTAAGATCACTTTTTAGGATAACGACTTTTCCTTTAAAATTTTACAAGAAGGGAACAGTTTAATTTCAAGAAGATGCACTTGACATTATATTACTTGTGCCAATAGTGTCTCCAGAATTTTTTTTTTTTTTTAATTTTTTTTTCAACGTTTTTTATTTATTTTTGGGACAGAGAGAGACAGAGCATGAACGGGGGAGGGGCAGAGAGAGAGGGAGACACAGAATCGGAAACAGGCTCCAGGCTCCGAGCCATCAGCCCAGAGCCTGACGCGGGGCTCGAACTCACGGACCGCGAGATCGTGACCTGGCCGAAGTCGGACGCTTAACCGACTGCGCCACCCAGGCGCCCCTGTCTCCAGAATTTGACACCCTACACAGAACTCGTTAGGATGTTGGTATCATTATTGTCCCCACAGTACACTTGGAGCAGCTGAGGCCTAGTGGGATATAAACCTTGTCTAAAGTTTCTTGGCTCATTAGTATCAGAACTTAGACTCAAACCTAAGCTTGTTTGCTTTCAAAATCGCATTTGCTTTTAAACTGCTATGCCATACTGCATATCAGCCTTCACTTATGGTGATTTATACTGTAACTTATTGGATCAGCAACCCAGATTCACCACTGGGTTAATAAGCAAAGCAAGTGAGTTTCTGAGTTTCAATTTTCTGCTCAAGAAAATGTGTAATATGATATCTAACATGTAAGATTATTTTCAAGCTAAAGTTGTTAACAGACATAAAACGGCTAGTTCCTATTCTGGCACCAAGTTCATGTCCAAGAAATGTTTGTTGTAACTTGGAAAAAAAAAAAAAAAGATTTGTTCTTGTCTTCCTCTCTCGCTTACCTGTCCAACCCATAACTTACCTTGGTTCAAATTTTGTGCAACTCAAAGCAGATAACTTGGTGATATTGTCATGACCAGTTTTTATCCCCTCCATTTGGAAAGATCAAAAATAGTTTATACAAGGTCTTTATACAGGGAAATGCTTCTTATGCCTGAAGATCATCATGAGCCAGGTGCTGTGGATTTATAGAGAAGGTATTAAACCAGGGCCCAGAGGCAAGAAGGAAGAAATTTGCAGAGGCCTCAGTGGAAGAGATGGCACTTTGAGCTGAGCCTTAAAGAATAAGCCCCACAACAAGTGGAGAAAGAAGTAACTGCTTTTCATATCATGGAAACCCCCAACCCCCCACCCCGAGGCAAACACCTGATCAGTCATTGGGGAAATCAGCTGGCATCCAGGGCCATTCCAAGGTAAGAGACAGGGAGGATGTAGTAGGAGATAGTGACCTTAAGACAGGAGAAAACTTGAGCCACCTGGGTGGCTCAGTCAGTTAAGCGTCTGATTCTTGATTTTGGCTCAGGTCATGATCTCATAGTATGTGGGATCAAGCCCCACATTGGGCTCCACACTAATAGTGTGAAGCCTGCTTGGGATCCTCTCTCTCCCCGTCTCTCTGCCCCTCCCCTGCTCACACTCTCCCTCTCTCAAAGTAAATACATAAATTAAAAACAAACAAAAAAGACAGGAAAAAAAACTTGATCTTGAGCAAATTTCAGTGCTTTGAAAAATACTGTTCCTTATTTTATTTAAATTATGCCAATGAGCCAGTAAATGTTTTTCTTCTTGGTTACTTTTTAGTAAAAAAAAAAAACATTTTGGAATATTTGGGCTTTGATCTTGTCAGTTACTAAGAAATCACGTATTAAATGCAACAAAGCCTAAATTTATTATATAATACCAATGGGCTGAAGGACAATGCATGTTGAAAGATAATCAGTTTGCTTTTTTTTTTTTTTTTTCCAACCTGCCTGTATAAGGCCTTGTGAGGGTCACTTGTTCTTTTAGAGCTAAAAGATTTAAAACTATTTGTGATTATTCTGCTAACTGTCAGAGTTTGGGCATGTCAGTCTTGTACGTACAACATAAAGAGAGGTTTTAGAAAAGATTAGTTATAATTCCCTATTTTATAATGCTTTAAAACTGCTTAGTTCAACCAGTTTATCAAAACCCCCTAAAGAAGGACTTGCTGACATTGAGAAATGCTTTTCCATCATTTGCTTTATCTTTCATAATTCATGAAACTCTATGTGAATTCAGTATTTAAAACTATTTTTTAATTTTAAGAAATGCTGGTATACCTTTTCAGTATTTCTCTTCCTTAGTTACATTAGAACCATGGGGGTTCTGGGGCTCATAATGTTACATATTTGAACTTAACCTTAAAGGGAGAGAATGAAAAGTAGATGGTCAAAGAGATTCATTCCCTTTCTCTAGAACAAACACTATGTTATGTAACTAACTGAAACTAATTGAAACAGATACTGCATTTCTCTAAAAGCAAATTTGTATATAGTTTATACACATTTAGGCTGTGCATTTAAAATGAGAACTACTTTGAACTTCAAAAGTAATTTTCCCTGTTTGATAGAATAAAGGGAGACTCTGAGATTGCTTTCTGTTCTATAAACACTTATAGCTTGAGATTTTTAAAAAGTATTCTCACAATCCAGTCTCCTTTGCTGAAGAAATTTAAAATCAGACAAGCGACTGCAAATTCAAGTAGACAGCGTTCAGCCTGCTTTCTTACAATCAGTGTTCCAGGCCACACAATAATCTATTTCATGCTGCTGTGTGCTGCAGTATTTTATCTTTTAATTGTCAAGTTTATGCTGGTAATTTCATTTCGTGGGAGTGGGTACTCCTTGATGCTCTATTTTCTTCCTGTTCATTGTCCTGGTACTAATGGAACAGTTGAGTGTTTATTAAATGTCTGATGAAGTGCGTTGGAGTGAATGTGAGCTTATGTGGCTTTCCCAAGCACATCATCTATTTATAAGATTTCTGGTTCTTATAGTTTGGCTTTCACTTTATAATATACATCCATTTGTATATATGTTATAGTTAATGCAGTCTGACCTTTTCTTAGCCTTTCTCCATACCCCTATTCCAGTCAACTTCTTCTCATGATCAGTTAGATTACTTTATCTGTGTTACAGTAAAGAGAATACAAATGACTAAAGATTAGAAAAAGTCAAGTCCTGAAAATATAAACTATGCCCAATGCATATAATCTAACATTCCCTTATTTGCGTCTTATTTGCAAACCATGACCTAGGGAGTATTTAAAGATAACAAAGAGCACAAAGAAATATTTGGAGACTGTCATCATAGATGACCTTTGAATAACCTTGGGGTTAGGAGTTCTAGCCCCTATGGAGTCAAAAACGCAACTTTTGACTTCCCCCAAACCAAACTTGTAATAGCCTGCTGTAGGCTGAAGCCTTCCTGATAACATAAATACATATTTTGTATGTCACGTGTATTATATACTGTATTCTTACAACCAAGTAAGCTAGTGAAAATGTTAAGAAAAATCGTAATGAAGAGAAAATACATTTGCAGGTACTGTATTTATAAAAAAAAAAAAAAAAAACCAACCCACATGTTAAGTGGACTCCTGCAGTTCAAACCTGTGTTACTCAACTGTCAAGTGTATATTAGTTGTATCTGGGAACAGAAGTGGAAACAGTGTGTAGGAAATCTTTATTTCCAGTGTTCATAAGCTGATTTGGGGATGTATAAAGGCATTATAACATTATGAGTTAATACCTCCAGAAGTGTGAATTCTAAGAATTTTGTATAGATCAGCCATGTACCACATCCACATATCAGATCACAGTAGTCAGAATGCATGCAGAATGAATAGTTTGAAAAAAAAGAAAACATTAGAAATGATAATTATTATAAATGTATAACATTTATTGAAAATTTATTATATGCTATAAACTTGTAGGTGCTGTACATTTATCCCACTTAATCCTCAAAGCAATCCTATGAACTAGAGATAATTATATCCTCTTTCACAAATGAAGAGATTGCTGCAGAGGAAAGTTTGTAATCCACGTGTGAATAACTGACAAGTACTGGTTCAGACTTTGAACCTGGGTGTTCGACTCCAGAACACAGACACCTAATTATTCCTCTAATCTCTGGTTGTGCTTGGTTGGCCAGAAATCTCTCCCTTGTCTTCAGTCCTGGTGGTTGAAAATTTCTGTTAAGACGATTTAATTTTTATGTTTCGATTTCTTGAGTATAACTCACTTTTGCCTCCACTGAAGAATTTTCAGTGTGTAAAGTTCATGTCCAGGTATCTGTTCTTATTCTAGAAGACCACACACATAGGAGCTTAGGTTGAATTTGTAATTATACCAACACATATCTTGGAAATTGGTTATAAAAAATTAATTAATTAGTTAATATTAACAATATTAAACTCCATGTTTTCCCCCTAAGAGTAGAATTCATAGAACAACATTAATATCTGAGGATAGTTTTATTTAATTTTTTTTTAACATTTATTCACTTTTGAGAGAGAGAGAGAGACAGAGCATGAGTGGGGAAGGGGCAGAGAGAGAAGGAGACACAGAATCTGAAGCAGGCTCCAGGCTCTGAGCTGTCAGCACAGAGCCCGACGCAGGGCTCGAACTCACGAACTGAGAGATCATGACCTGAGCTGAAGTCGGACGGTCAACCGACTGAGCCACCCAGGCGCCCGAGGATAGTTTTACTTAGATAGGGTCTAGCCATTGTGTTTTTAATTCAATGTTGTTATGCCCTCCATTCCAAAAGAATCTCAAATGACTACCAACAACTTATATCTGGTGATCTGCTACAGTGTGAAGACAGTGGAATACATTTTTGCTCATGAAGCCCTTGTGAAAGTCAGTCAACTCTATGCAATGCAGTAAACATTAGTTTTTAATTTAATGTGAGAGACTTGCTGCGATTGGAAATGTCTACAAAAAGAACAGAAAGATTAAGAGGGAACTTGAAAAATTAAGGTAATTACAATTTTGAGGCCACATTCGACTCCCACTAAAATATATATTTTTGGCATTAACGGGCTGTATTGTAATGGTTCCTTTATTGATTTTAAGTTTATAGCATAATACTTAGAAATTATGTTTGGAGATGAAATACTGATTGGATGAATTTGCCTTTAAAAATGGCTAAATGTATAAATTTAAGTGTTTGTAAATTGAAAGTAACGTTCTGAAAAATGGGTAGGTAAAACGGGAATCCTGAAGTTAGATAAATGTGTGTGTGAACTCTGCAGTGTGGATTATTTTCTTACTCAGGTTAGTGAGCGTGGAAATCTTACACAGCCTATATAGTTACATGCGGTAACATTTGAAATAATAAAGCTGTTGAGTCTGTGAGTCCTTGAAAAATCAAAAGGAAAGGAAAACTAATTACTATGTCTTACATATGGAATGGTTAACAGAAGGCTCCAGACAAAGTCTTTCTCTGATAGTACTTCCTATTTTGGGACAAACTGTTGCTACAGCCATCACTACAAGTGGCCATTATTGTAGTATGTTTTCAGTGGTATGTTTCATCTAGCCGTGTCAAAACAGTGTGGGAATAATCAAAGATTCATATTAAAGGGAAACATCTTCAGCATCACATTAGGTACTTAATTAACTCGTGCAACAGCTTTGAGTGATGATACAATGGATGTCTGAATCAAGACTGTGTACTGCTAATAATTAAAGTAGCCATATTCTCCATCCTGACCATTCATGATTTAAAAGTCAGTTTATGGTTCTCCAGAGCTGTTGCTGAGCCCATGAATCTAGTCTGCGTCTTTTTGTTTTCACTGGGCATTTGCTTTTTAAATATCATAGCATTTGCAGCAGGGAGTGTTTCCTGATGTAATATATGGAGAAAGTAATAGATGATTGCAGGATTAGTGGCTAGAAATAATTAAAATGACACTACTAAGCTCTGTCCTTTCACGGAGAGAACTCCAATTAAGCCACATCTCCTTTCCATTATCACCCTACTGCCAATTAAAATCTGATGTATTTTGTCAGTTTTATACAGACGAAGCTTTTAGTCTTTCATACGCTCAAGAATTTACATTCTGGCAGGATTATAAAGGGCTCTGTCATTTAAATTTTATATGCCTATAAAAGACTCCACTCAGACCTTCCTTTTCTCACTTCCCAAACTTCTCTGTCACCAATATTAAAAAATGTCTTTTATTGTAACAGCAGTGTGGTGCTTGTTAATGTTTAACATTTACATTTTCTCAGAATGCAATTATGTAAGAAAGATAATTTCAGAATAAACACAAAGTACATAGTATACTATTAAGAACTCTAATTTATACAGTGTATCTTTTTTAGGCATCACAGTTTGGTGTGGGTCAAGTGTAAGGCAGAGTTGCCTTTAGTCTGCATTCTTTTAGGCAATGGAGACAGAGAAGGGCAGATATTTATTATTAGGGGCTGGTACTGCATATCTGCAACTATGGTAGAATAATTTTTAGGGAACTATGGGTAGTAGAGAAAAAATATGAAGGGAGAGAGTCTTTCAGAATTGTACATAGATTTAACCTACGTAATTACAGAAAAATGGTAGTAGAGAAGCACCGTGACATGTTGGATGGAGGTATGTTCTGGAAGCGAGCAGTCCTGATTTTGAGTCTCCAGCTTTGTGTCCTACTAAATTGGAGGCATTTTTCAGGTTATATATTCTCTCCCAAGTATCAGTTTCCTCAGTTTTGATAAGAGGGTGATAATATGCAGTCCGAGGCTTTGTGAAAAGAATAGACACCAAGCACAGCAAGGAACAGATACCAGATACTTGGTAACTGGTAATAATGTTGCTGGATTGTGGTTGGCATTCTGTAGTTCTATTAGCTGAGTGATTTCCAGTCCCAGATGTCCCATGTTGCTTCTCACCCTTATCCGAGAAGCAGCATCATATGGGCTCTCAGGAAACATTCTACTGATGTATCAAAATTTTAACTTAATCACCAGGAAATCACTTGAAAGAATAAAACATTATACAACCAAAGATAAACAAATATTCATCTCTCTGTTCTCTTTGTCCATTGATCTCTTTCTCTTCCCTAGTTATTGATGTAGATAATAAAAAAATCACCATGGAGGACAAATTCACTGAATCTACATTCAACTTTGAAGAGAATTGTAGCAGAAGTGAAATCTGTGAATATAGTGCCTTTAATATTTGAAAATCAGCTGTTTAATCCTTCTGTTATTAATACAGATATACATGTTTGAAACAACTCATAGCTTGGTGGTCTCTTTGTTGTTCTTTGATTTACTATTGTTTCTCAAATGAAACCTTTTGTACTTGAAAGCTGATTGCAGAATATTCTTGCTTTTTTGACATACCAGAAAATGTTCGATATTAGTAAGCTCTTTGGTAGATATTGTAAATGATCATGTTGCTACTGAATAGTCATTTATTTATTCCAGTGAGCACACAAATAAGTCTCTTGTTTAAAAAGAAACTCTCTCAGAGGCTCCTGGGTGGCTCAGTTGGTTAAGCGTCCGACTTCAGCACAGGTCATGATCTCACCATCTGTGACTTCGAGCCCCACGTCACGCTGTGTGCTGACAGCTCAGAGCCTGGAGCCTGCTTTGGATTCTGTGCCTCCCTCTCTCTCTGCCTCTCCCCTGCTCATGCTCTGTCTCTCTCTGTCTCAAAAATAAATAAAAACATTAAAAAAATTTTTTAAGAAGAAACTCTCTCTTGAGCCCACTTTGTTTTCCCAGTCCTGCTCCTTACCTCTATGGCTTTTTATAGGAAAATTATTTGGAAAATTTGTTCAACACTTAGCGACTCCACTTCCTCTGTTATTTCCCAAGTCCTATATAATCATGTTTTGACCCTATGGTTTCCATCAAAATATCTCTTATAAGTATCAGCAAAGTCCCCCATGTTGCCAAATTAAGTGGTTACTTCTTAGTGTTCCCTTACTTGACCTGTCAACTTCATTTGACACAGTGATTGGGCTCTCTTAATTAGAAAAACACTTTTCTTCTTTAGCTTTCAGGATATCACTCTCTTGTTCATATTTATTTCACACTATTGCATTCTCAGTTTCTTTTGCTAGTTTCTGTCCATCTTCCCAAATGAGGGCTTGGTCTCTGGGCTCAATCTCTTTTCTATTTCTACTCTTACCCTAGAAACCTTACCTAAGGAGTCAGTGACTCACCAAGGAATACCTACATCCTGAATCTTTCTCCCTTTCCCTTAAACTACAGACTTGTTTATGCACCCGCTTAACTGATGTTGTCTCTCGAATGACTGTAGAGTATGCTAGTTAATCTTTTGCCTTTCCCATGCTACCTCCTTTTGTACCATTCCTCATTTTAGTAACAGGAATTCTGTTCATCTAGTTACTCAGAAAAAAAAATTGGAGGCCTCCTGGATTTTCATCTTTCCTGTCCCATCTTAGTAGATTCTGTTCGTCCTACCTTCAAAATATATGTAAATTCTGGTGCTCCTTGCTACTTGGAGTCTAGTCTAAAGAACCATCCACTCTCATCCTGTGCATTACACCAAGCTAGCATGTCTCCTTGCTTCTACAGCTGCCCCTGTGCAAGTAAGGGTAGGTGGCCCTCATGTGCTGTCCTCACAGCTTCCTTTGGCTTTCCATCTCTTGTAGTGAAGTATCTAAAGACCTTGCATTGGGGTGCCTGGGTGGCTCAGTCATTTGAGCGTCCCGACTTCGGCTCAGGTCATGATCTCACAGCTTGTGAGTTCGAGCCCTGCATTGGGCTCTGTGCTGATAGCTCAGAGCCTGGAGCCTGCTTCGGATTCTGTGTCTCCCTCTCTCCCTGCTCCTAACCCACTCACATTTTGTCTCTGTCTCTCTCAAAAATAAACATTTAAAAAATTAAAAAAAAAAATAAAGGCCTTGCGTTGCTTCCACGGCCTGGAACGATCTGCCCTCCCCCTCTTTTCTCAGTGACCTCATCTCTTCTCTTTCCTTTCTCTGCTCCAGCCTCACTAGCTCTCTTGCTGTTCCTTAAGTAGGGCAAACCACTAAGCACTTCACCCTCTGAGGGCCATGGCATTTGCTCTTCCCATTGTGTGCAGCATCCTTTCCTCAAAAGTCACTTGGCTCATGCCCTCATTTCTTCCAAGTCGCTGTTCAGATGTCAGCTTGTCTCTGAACTCGCCCCCCCCCCCCCGCCCCCGAACGTCCTATCAGAAAACCTCGCATTTCAATTTGCCACACCCTATTCCCCTTATTCCAATTTCTTTTTTCTCCAAGGCACTTATTACTATATTACCATTAATATCTGTTCATTCTTTTAAAATTTTCTGCCTACTCCATTACGATAGAAGTTTTGGAGAAGCTTGGGCGTTATTTGTACTACTGAATCCCAGTGCCTTGAACAGAGCCTTTAAATAGTAGGTACTCAACAAACATTTCTTGAGAGAATAAATGAAATGTAGATTACTATTTTGATTTGTAAGAAAGGACCTAAGGACCATTTGTAAGAAAGGACCTAATCCAAACTTTGGGAATCTGGAGAGGTTTTGTTTTGTTTTGTTTTGTTTTGTTTTGTTTTTTTTAAAGAAATGACTCTAGCCTAGACCTAAAAGATGTGTAGGAGTTAACCAGATGACAAAGAAGAAAAAGAGCGCTCCAGATGGAGGAAAGGAGTGTGCTCGAAAGAATGGTGTGCTTGAAGAATTAAGGCAGTTTATTCTAACTGGAGAGTCATTTGTATTTGGGGCAGCGAGTGGGAGTGGTGAGTGGCAGTGGATAAGGTTGAAGACATAAGTATAGAGGACCTCACCAGGAAGGCTTTGTGTGCTGAACCAATGTGTTGGGAGTTTTACTAAGAGAAATGGCTACCCCTTAGGGTTTTAAGGAGAGAAGTGACATGCATTTTAGAAAGATCACACCAGCTGCCATGTATAAAATTGATATGGGAGAGAGAAATAGGGGAGAGAAGACTAGATACGGGGCCGCTATAGAAATGTGGGGGAGAAATCATGGCTCCTGCCCTAGAAGGTGGCAGTGGGGTTAAAGAGCAGTGGCTAGCATCTGAGATATTTATGAGCTTATAATTGGATGTGAGGATAAAGAAAATGGAGAAATCAAGAATGTTTTATAATATCTAAATGTGTATTTGTGCTTAAGCAGATAAAATTATAGCATTCCCAACCTTTTTTTTTTTTTTTACATATCTGAATTTCCAGTAAATTCCTGAGACACCTGTAAAAGATACATTTTGCAGTATCCTATGCATATTTTCCTTGTAAAAGAATCGTAAAACTGGAATAATATTTGTTTATAGAGAATGGATGAATCATGATTTGTTTGGAATAAAACCCATCCCAATGGACTGAAGACTTAATTTGTGCAAAGTGTTCTGCTATTGGACTGCAAAAAAGTATAAGAAATAACAATTTTTCTTAGTGAGTGTAAATGATAAAAATAGTTGTTGATTTGATCATTTCTATCTTAAATATTTCAGTATTGCAGAATATCAAGAGGATCTAGAAAGTCTAGTCATCTTCTTTATTTGGCTCAGCAGTGTGTTTCGTATTTTGAAAAAAACTCCATGTGACTTTCATAATGGCAGGTACCATTAATTTAGCCCTGTGTGTCAAGCATTATATAAAGTGTTTCACATGCATGTTGTTTCATTCAGTCTTACTACAGTCCTGTGAGGGTAGGTACTATTATTGTCCCTATTTAAAAAAATTTTTAATGTTTATTTTTGAGAGAGGGAGGGAGAGAGAGAGAGAGAAGTAGAGCATGAGCAGGGGAGGGACAGAGAGAGGGAGACACAGAATCCGAAGCAGGCTCCAGGCTCTGAGCTGTCAGCACAGAGCCTGACGCAGGGCTCAGGCTCGTGAACCACAGGATCATGACCTGAGCTGAAGTCGGACGCTTAACTCACTGAGCCACTCAGGCACCCCTCTTCACTCATGGTTTTAAAAGTGTACCTTGAGAACTTTATAAAAATAAACAAATAACCAGATCAGTATGACATGAAATTGGTTCTTCACTGTATACAGGGCCCAGCTTATTAGGATTAGGATCAAATTCCATGGATACAGTGGAATTTTATAACATAAAAGTTGCTGGGGTATGCAACAGCGTGGATGTACTTTGAGGCCATCGTGATAAATGAAATAAGCCAGTCACAGAAAGACAAATAGCTTGTGATTCCATTTATAGGAGCTACTTAAAGTAGTTAAAGCACAGAGACAGAAAAGGGGAGGGTAGTTTCCCTGGGGGCCATGGGGAGGAAGAATGAGGAGTTGGTGTTTAATGGGGAAGGAGTTTCATTTCTACAAGATGAAATGTAATTTGATATTAAAAAAATTTTTTTTTAGTGTTTATTTTTTTTAATTTTTTTTTCAACGTTTTTTATTTATTTTTGGGACAGAGAGAGACAGAGCATGAACGGGGGAGGGGCAGAGAGAGAGGGGGAGACACAGAATCGGAAACAGACTCCAGGCTCCAGGCTCCGAGCCATCAGCCCAGAGCCTGACGCGGGGCTCGAACTCACAGACCGCGAGATCGTGACCTGGCTGAAGTCGGACGCTTAACCGACTGCGCCACCCAGGCGCCCCTTTAGTGTTTATTTTTGAGAGAGAGAAAGAGAAAGAAAGAGAGCGAGGGAGGGGCAGACAGAAAGGAAGACACAGCATCTGAAGCAGGCTCCAGGCTCTGAGCTGTCAGTACAGAGTCCGATGTGGGGCTCAAACCCATGAACCCTGAGGTCGTGGTGGGATGCTTAACTTACTGAGCCACCCAGGTGCCCCTATTATTCCTGTTTTATATGGGAGAAAAAAGCTGAAGCTCTGAAAGGCTAGGTTAACTTGCCTTATATCACATAATAAGTAAATGAGCCAGGTTAGAGTTTCCAGTGTTGTGTGACTTCATATCCTGCTGTTCATTGAACCTGTACCTGTCTTGATTTCCTGGGTTGTCCAAAGAAGCCTGGAAGCAATGTGGATTGACCAGTAGCTCTTCAGCAAAGTCTAGAACTTTGCACTCATCCATCAGTCCTTGTAATAAGTGCCCCTTAATTTTTCTAATTATAACTCATCTCTCAATTAATAATAATGTATTTTAGTGAGCTTTGCGTCCACAGATTTATGTGTTCCTTTCAAGCTCCTCAATTGCTTCTGCATAGCTAAGCAATACTTATTCCATTTCTTTAATCTGACAAATGTGAAAATCAGCAATAGTGTGGGGACCCTTAACTTGCAGTGTTCCCTGTGTTAATTTCTTTTTAAGTTTCCAGTGCTCACATTTTCCTTGCATTTAATATGCATCATAAAAGTGTCTCTTTGGCAAGTTCATTGCATATGCTCTTTGATTGCAGTTAGAGCCTTTGGAATTGCTGTTAGGCATAGTGGAAATAATTAGCAGTTTAGGCCTATGCTGATTTTAGAACAAATAACTGCAGTTGGTTAGTTTCTCAAATAACTTAATTATTGTTAATCAGTGTCTTAATACGATCCTCTATAGCCGTGTAGTTGAAGGGTAACAACTGCCCACTCAGCACATATTTCCCTTTCCCTGGGGAAGAATAATTTCATGTCTTTTACAGCTCAAAGCAGATAAAGATAAGCTTTTGATGTGTCTGTAATTTTAAAAGGAAGTATTTAGTAATTTGACAGAAAACAATGAAGGAAATTGCTCACTTTTTTTTTTTTGTGTGAATATTCAGAGTTGCTGGATAATAACAGTGACCTTAAGTGACAAATAGACTACGTAATAAAGTTAACTTGAGGTCTTTCTATTCATTCATTCGTTGAAAATATTTCTTTTGAAAAGCAAAGCGTTTAATAAACTTAAGCAAAGGGAAACTAGAGGCATCTTTCCCCAACAATCAAATTAACAAGGAAAAAAAAAAAGGCGAAAACTGGTTAATCTGTTGTGTTTGGAGAAAGAGAAGGTACATGGGCACCTGTGAAGTAATGCTGAGTTATGGGTGAAGTGTAGAGATTCTCAATGACGAAGTCATTAGTGGGATATGTACATGTGCGCTGAGTGGGGCTTTAGGAGTTCACGTCTCCCACCTCCAGTACCTGTAGGTGGATTTGTGTTTTGGGATACAGATGTATAAACAAATCTTCCTCCTTTATGTGACAGAAATGATGTCTGCTAATAGTTATTTAGATAATCTTTACATATATTCTTTGTACAGTATTTTTGATATTTCCTAAATTCTTCATCAGGAGTTAGATATCTATGAGTAGCATTAGTAGCAAATGGTATGTGTGCCTAAAAAATGAGTTAATATCATTAGTCTATTGAGAAACGTATGTAATACGAACTGTCTATATTTTTAAACTTGCCTGGATATTTGGCTGAAAATTATTCTCCTTTACGTTTTTATTTTTATTTTTACCCTTTTACTGTTTTATTTTTTTTACAACTTTGTTGAAGTATAATTGATGTTCAATGAACTGGACATTTTTAAAATTATATACTTTGGTGTTTTGACATATGTATATCCCTATGACACCATCATGACAATCAAGATAGTGAACTACCTATAACCTCAAAGTTTTCCTCGTGTCCATTTGTAACCTATTCTTTGTTCCATGCCTGTGTTCAGGCACCATATATTTCCTATATATCACTATAAATTAGCTTTCACTTTCTAGAATTTAAAAAAAATTTTTAATGTTTATTTTTGATAGAGAGAGAGAGAGAGAGAGAGCAAGCGAGCATGAGCGGGGGAGGGGCAGAGTGAGAGGGAGACATAGAATGTGAAGCAGGGTCCAGGCTCCGAACTGTCAGCACAGAGCCCCATGTGGGGCTCGAACTCACGAACCGTGAGATCATGACCTGAGCCGAAGTCGGAAGCTCACCCAACTGAGCCACCCAGGCACCCCTCACTTTCTAGAATTTTAGATACATGGAATCATACAGTATGTACTCCTTTTGTTTGGTTCCTTTCACTAAGTGTAATTATTTTGAGATGTATACATTCTGTATCAGTAGTTCATTTTTGTTGTTGTTGTGGAATAGTGTTTCATTGTGTAATGTATATACTACTATACCTTTATCCATTCTGCTGCTGACGACCATTTGATTTGTTGGCAGTTTTGGGCAATTCCAGTAAAGCTGGTGTAAACATTCACGTTTGTGTGGACTTAATGCTTGCATGCATCTTCACTAAAGTGTGGAGTGGCTGAGCAGCTATTTAACTTTTAAGAAACCAAAAAGACTTTGTAACTTAGTTGACTTGGTCAGTTGGGGCTGCTATAACTAAGTGGCATAGACTGAGTGACTTAGAAACAGACATTTATGTCTCAGTTCTGGAAGCTAGAAGTCCAAGATCAAGATGCCAGTATGGTTGTGTTCTGGTGACTCCTCTTGTCTGGGTTGGAATGCCTCTCTCTCCTTGTATCCTCACATGGTGGAAAGAGTAGAAGAGAGCTCTTCTGGGTCCCTTTTATAAGAGCACTAATCCCATTCATGAGGGCTCTGCTCTCATGAGCTAATCATTTCCCAAGGACCCCACCTCCTAATGGCATCACTTTGGGAGTTAGGATTTCACCATAAGAATTTGGGGGGAAAACAGACGTTCATTCCGTGAGAGTAGTTGTTCATGTAATAGTTCCCACTAGTAGTGTGTGAAAGTTCTAATTGTTGTACATCTTTGTTAACACTTGTTACAGTTGGTCTTCCTAATTTTACTTTTTCTTGTGTATGTAATGTAACTCATCAGATAACCAGTTGATCCAGTACCATTTGTTGAAAAAAAATTTATTTCTCCATTGAATAACACATTGAATTCACATCATTTGAATGTGTATTTATGGAACCGTTTGTGAACCTTCTGTTTTATGCCATTAAGGATACATTTATCTCTTTGCCAGTACCCAAATGGATTGATTACTGTTGTTTTGTAGTTAGTCATGAAATCAGGGAGGATAGGTCCTCAAGCTTTGTTTTCGTAATGTTAAAATATCTTTAGTTCTAGATCCCTTCCATTTTAGTCAAAATTTTGAAATTATTTATCATTTTCTGCACATAACACATTACCGCTACTGCTGAAAGTTTGACTTGGATTGTACTGAATCTGTAGATCAGCTTGGCGAAGAGACCTTTTAAGCAACATCAGGTCTTAGAACACATGAGCGTGATATATCACTCCATTTATTTAGGTCATCTTTATTTTTGCTCAGCAATATTTTTTATTTTTTAGTGTATACATCTGGATATCCTTTCTTTGAATTGATCGTAAATATTCTCATGGTTTTTGTTGCAACTCTGCATGGAGTTGAGTTTTAAATTTCATTTTTCAAATTTTTGTTACTAATGTATATTTAATTGGCTTCTAATATGGTAACTTGTATTCCATGACCTTGCTAATTTCACTTGTTACTTTTAGTAGTTATTTTGTAGATTCTCTGTTAATATCTACATAAATAATCATATCATTTCTATGCAGAGAACTTTTTTTTTCTTTTCATTATCTATTTGATTTTAATTTATTTCTTGCTTCTCTTATTACATTGGTTCTGACCCCAGTGCAGTGCTGTATATAAGTGGTAATAATGAATGTCATTGCTTCCTTCCCAATCTCAAGCTGAAAGCAGTCAGACTTACTAGTGTAGGATTTGTTTTTTAATGATGCTTTTCTTCAGTTTAAGTAATTTACCTACTCTTCATAGTGTGATAAGAGTTTTTATCAATAAGGCATCTTGCATTTTGTCAAATGCTTTTTCTGCTTGTATTGAAATAAGAGTATTTTTTCTTACTATATCAATATGCTAAATTATATAGATTGATATTTGAAGTTTTCAAAAGTTTACTTATTTATTGAGAGAGAGAGAGAGAGAGAGAGAGAGAGAGAGAGAGAGAACACAGGAGAGGAGGGGCAGAGAGAGAATCCCAAGCAGGCATTGCTCTGTCAGCATAGAACCCAATGTGGCGCTTGATCCTACAAGCTGTGAGACCATGACCTGAGCTGAAATCCAGAGTTGGATGCTCAAGTGACTGAGCCACTCAGGTGCCCTTGATATTTGAATATTAAATCAAGATTGCATTCACAGCACAAACCGTACTTGGTTTTAGTATATTATCCTTTATACAAAATAATTTGTATTCTAGTTACTAACATTTTGTAAGGAGTTTTTACATTCATCAGGCAAGTTGGCTTGTAGTTTGTTTTGTTTTGTTTTGTTTTTGATTTTGGGATCAGAGTAATGCTATACTCATAAATGAGTTGGGAAATATTTCCTTTCCTATAATTTGTGTGTGTGTGTGTAATTGGTATTATTTGTTCTTTAAGTGTTTGATAGGATTCACCAGCAGAGTGATATGGGTCTGTAGTTTTTCTTGTGGGTAGATCTTAACTATGAATCAGTATCTTTAATAGATACTGGGCTATTTGGGTTTTCTATTTTTTTTTCCCTGAGTGAGTTTTGGTAGTTTGTGCTTTGCAAGGAATTTATCCATTTCATTCAGTTGTCAGATTTACTGAGAGAATGTTGTTCATGATATTAATCTTTATTAATCTTTCAATATCTGTAGCAGTTTAATCTGTCTCAATTTTGGTAATTTATTCTTTTATTTATGATCAGTTCAGTCCTAAGCTTGTAAATTTTTTTCATCTTCTCAAAACCAATTCTTCATTTTATTGATTTTTTTCTATTGCTCTAATTTTTTTTTTTATTGATTTCCATTCTGATCTTTATTATTTTCTTTCTTTTTCCTAATTTGGGTTTATTTGTTCTGGGTTGTTGTTGTTGTTGTTTTTGTTGTTGTTGCTTTTGTTTTTGTTTTTTTAATTTCTAAGGTAGAAGTTGATGTCACCATTTTATGATCTTTATTCTTCGTAATGTAGGCATTTAGTCCTGTGTATTTCTCTCTAATCAGTGGCATCTCACAGATTATGTACCACAGTTCTATTTTCCTACAATTCAAAAAAACTTTTTCATCAAATTATTATGCTGTATATTTAAACTTACACAGTGCTGTGTGACCATTTTATTTCAATAAAATTAGGGAAAAAATGCAATCTCTTTTCATTTCTCTTGTCCTCTTTAATTTCTTCTTTGATGTGGGGATTATTTAGGTACATGTTGTTTAATTTCCCCATACTTGGTGTTTTCCAGGTATAGTTCTTCTACTCTTGTCTTACTCAATTGCATTGGGGTCCGAGAACATATTTTGTATGACTCTGATCATTTACAATTTATTCAAACTTGTTTTATCTCCAAGAGTATGATCTCTCTTGCTTACTGTTTCATGTGAAGCTGAATAGAATGTGTATTCTTCTCAGGGGGACACCTGGGTGGTTCATTCGGTTAAATGTCACTCTTGATCTCTGCTCAGGTCATTATCCCAGGGTCATAGGATTGACCCCGTGTGGGGCTCTGTGCTGAGCATGGAGCCTGCTTGGGATTCTCTCTCTCGCTCCCCCCCTACTCAAATGCTCTCTCTCTCTCTCTCTTTTTCTCTGTCTCTCTCTCCCAAAAAGAAAAAAAAAAAAAAAAAAAAAAAAAAGGAATGTGTATTCTTCCCTTACTGGATGAGATGTAAGTTAAACTGATTGGTAGTGCTTTCCAACTCTTCTGTATACTTACTGAATTTGTATGTGTTTTCTGTCAATTTTTGAGAAAAGAAAGTTGAAATATGAAATATTTCATATAATTTTGTAGCTTTGCCTGTTTCTCCTTGCTGTTTGGTCTGTTTCTATTTTAAGAATTTTGAAACTCCATTATTAGGTCTGCTTGATGAGCTGACGCCTTTATTATGATGAAAAGACCTTCATTATCCCTGGTGAAATATTTTGCTCTGAAATTTACTTTGTCTGTTGTTGCTATAGCCATGCCAACTTTCTTGTTACAGTATTAGTGTGGTGTACCTTTTTGTATTTTAATTTTATAAACTACTCTGTCTTTGTATTTGAAGTGAGGTTCTCATAGGTGGCTGTGGTTGAATCTTGCTTTTTATCTAATTACAAATCTTTTAATTTGGGTCACATGCCAATTATATTTAATATGATTTTTTGATATAATGAGAGTTAAATCTGCCACCTTGCTACTTGTTATTTGTTTTTCATTTTTCCTGTCTTTTCTCCCCCACTGGTCAGCTCTTTCTTCTTTTTTGCCTTTTTGTTTGACTAATAATTGTAATGGCCCTATTTTATCTCCTTTGTTGTCTTGATAATGTAATTCTATACTGTACTATTACAAAAGTTGCATTATTGTTTTTACACACTTGTAAAACATATCATAGTCTGCCTTCAGGCAATAGTTATGTCATTTCACATTTGGTATAAGAATGTTGCAATAGTATTTTTCCCTTTTGGCATTTGTGATATTGTTGTCATACATTTCATTGATATATAAATGCTGTAAATTCCTTGCTACATTCTTTTTTTTTTAAATCATTTTCTTTTAAAATATTTAGATAATGGTGGGAAAAATGTTATATAGGCTCACAAAATTACCATTTCTTGTACGTTTACATTCTTTTATGTAATTATACATATTCATCTGATAAAATTTTCCAGTGCTTGGAGGGCTTCATTTAACATTTGTTACAGTGCAAGTCTGTTGCAAATGAATTATTTCAGTTTTTATGTGTCTGAATGAAAAAGATATTTATTTCATCTCATTTTTGAGAGATAGTTTGGGCATAGAATCCTAGGTTGACAGTACTAAAATGCTTGAAAGTATTTATTGAAATAATTTAGAGATATTGCATTGTCACTGATATGAAATCTGTCGTACTTTGTTCTTCTCTGTGTAACGTGTCTTTTTCTCCTGGTGCTTTAAAAAATTTTTTTTTTTTAATGTTTATTTATTTTTTGAGAGAGAGAGAGAGACAGAGTGTGAACGGGGAAGGGATACAGAGAAAGGGAGAGACAGAATCCGAAGCAGGATCCAGACTCTGAGCTGTCAACACAGAGCCTGACGGGGGGCTCAAACCCGTGAACTGCGAGATCATGACCTGAGCTGAGGTCAGATGTTTAACCGACTGAATCACCCAGGTGCCCCTCTCCTAGTGTTTTTAAGACTTTCTCTACATCACTGTTACTGAGCAGTTAGATCATGATGCATTCTTTTGTAGTTTTCTTCATGTTTCTTGTGCTTAGTTTTTGTTAAGCTTTACATCTTTATTATTGTCAAATTTGGACATTTTTAAGCCATTATTTCTTCAGATATGTTTTTTGTCCTCTTTTCCCCTTTTTTGAAGACTCTAATTGCACCTGTATTATGCCAGTTAATATTGTCCCACAGGTCAGTGATGCTGTGTTCATTTTTGCTTTTAAGTCTTTTAAAACATTTTTTTTCTCAGTTTCATTTGGGATTATTTTTTAATGTTATTTTTCTAACTGAAGAATACAATGTTGACATACAACGTTACATTAGTTTCAGGTATACAACACAGTAATTTGACAATTCTGTACATTACACGTTCACCATGGTAAGTGCAGTTGCCATCTGTCACCGTACAATGTTATTACAGTGTTATTGATTATATTCCTTGTGTTTTATGTTTCATCTCCATGACTATTTTATAACTGATAGATTGTACCTCTTGATCCCCCTCACGTATTTCATTCATCCCCCCTCCCCACTCAGTTCCCTCTGGCATCTACCAGTTTGTACTCTGTATTTATGAATCTTTAAAAAAATTTTTGTTCAATGTTTATTTATTTTGAGGGGGGGCGCATACAGCATCAGTAGGGGAGGGGCAGAGAGAGAGGAGAGAAAGAATCCCAGGCAGGCTCAACGCTGTCGGCACAGAGCCCGATGTGGGGTTCAAATTCCTGAAACTGAGATTGTGACCTGAGCTGAGATCAAGAATTAGAGGCTTAACTGACTGAGGCACCAAGGCACCCTTGTACTTATGAATGTTTTTAAAAATATGGACTACGTCACAAATTTGTGTCATCCTTGTGCAGGGGTTATGCTAATCTTCTCTCTGTTGTTCCAATTTTAGTGCATGTGCTGCCAGAGTGAGCAGTGAGATCGTTTGTATTGCTGCATTTTCAAGTTCAGTGATATTTTCTTCTGCAATGTGTAATCTGCTATTAATCTTATCAAGTGTGTATTTACTCTCAGATGTCGTAGTTTTATCTGATCTCATTAATCTCATTGTAGTTTAAAAATTTTTTTTTAAATGTTTATTTTTGAGAGAGAGAGAGAGAACACGAGCGGGGGAGGGACACAGAGAGGGAGACTTAGAATCTGAAGCAGGCTCCAACCTCTGAGCTGTCAGTACAGAGCCCAACATGGGCTCGAACTCATGAACTGCGAGATCAGAACCTGAGCTGAAGTCGGATGTTCAACTGACTGAGCCACCCAGGCACCCTAACTCATTGTAGTTTTAATCATAAATTCAGTATGATCTTTTTTATATCTTCAAGGTTTTACTTAGCATGTTCAATCTTACAGTTTTTTGAACACATGGAATGCAATTATAATACTCATTTTAATGTTCTTGTCTGCTCATTCCATCCTCTGTGTTAGCACTGAGTCTTTTGATTTATCGATTTTGCTTCTCATTGTGTATAGTTATTTTTGCCCTTATTTAATGCCCGCTAATTTAAAAAAAAAAATTTTTTTTAACGTTTATTTATTTTTGAGACAGAGAGACAGAGCATGAATGGGGGAGGGTCAGAGAGAGGGAGACACAGAATCTGAAACAGGCTCCAGGCTCTGAGCTGTCAGCACAGAGCCCGATGCGGGGCTCGAACTCATGGACCACGAGATCATGACCTGAGCCGAAGTCAGCCGCTTAACTGACTGAGCCACACAGGCGCCCCTATGCCCGCTAATTTTTGATTGGATGACAGACATGCGATGTTTCACCTTGTTGGGTGCTTGAAAATTTTATGTTTCTTATAGTCGAATTTTGTTATGGAATGTGGTTATAAATTATTTGGATACAGTTTGATCCTTTCACTTTTTGTTTTTGGTATTTATTAGTCAGTACCAGAGTAGCATTTAGCCTAGGGATAATTATTTTCTACTTCTGAGGCAAGACCATTCTAAATCTTCTACCCAATGCCCCCAGGAATTATGAGGGTTTGTAGTCTGGCTCTTGATAACCAGTATGTTCTCAGTCCTTTCTGACTGTCTATTCTTTTCTCTCTAATCTTTCTCTTGGCTTCCCTCTCCTCCGCCACCATCATCTGGTAGTCTCATTCCATGCATACTCTGCTTAATACTGAATGGAATCTTCATGCAATTCTCTGGAGTTTTCTCGTGCTTATCTCTTCTCTTTTGATACTCTGCCCTGTGAAATTTTGTGTCTGTTTTCCGGTCTATCAGACATGTCTCCTCATCTCAGGGAATGTACTGGGCTCACCCCCAGGTTCCCTTGCCTGTGCTTCAGCCTGAAAAGTCTCTCAAGGAAATCAATTGGGACAATCACAGACAGAATCTTGTTTCTCATGTCGTCTTCATAGCCCAGTGTCCAATGTCTTTAAAACCTTTTTTTCAAATATTTTCTTCAGGTTCTTATCTTTTTAGTTGATACTGTAAATTCAGGGTTTTTTTAAGTTCATTTTGGGCAGAATTGGAAGTCACAGATTCACTGAAAAAAAAGCAGGCATCAAGTTGTTTTATAGATTTTGATTTTATACAGATTGTCTGTTAGTAGAGCAGAAGTTATGGGTTGTAGCTAGTAAAATAATTTATAAGTCTAACCAGAAATTGTTCACTAAGGAAGAGATCTATATGACAAATAGCATAAAAGAGTTAGATAGTTTGTTGTGGTTCTTATTGATTATTTCATCTTGTGAGTATCTGCATCTATTTTTATATTACATCTCTACTTTAGCCATGATTTTTGAAATGAGAATTTTGATGTGAACAAAATACTTTTGTACATTGAAACCTATATAACTTCCAGAAGCACAGATTTGTTATTTCTTTGTACAGAAAAAGCTGCACACAATTAGCAAGCCTGTTAGGTATGGTTTTCCTATAATTAGTGATAACACCTGACTTAATTCAAAACTTCACTCTAACATAGTAACATTGTGAAAGCACAAGGAACTGAGTTGATTTTTGCAATATGTAACAAATATTTTTGGGTTGAAAATTAGAACATATCATGGGCATGGTAATTAACACTATAAATTGTATCAAGTCCTTATGCTCAAGACATAGACATTTTAGGGACACCTGGGTGGGTCAGTCAGTTAAGCATCCCACTTGTGATTTCAGCACAGGTCTTGATTTCACTATTTCACTATTTCTAGGATTGAGCCCTGTGTGTTGGGCTCTATGCTGATAGCACTTGGGATTCTCTCTCCCTCTCTCTGCCCCTTCCCCGTTTGCACTCTCTCCCCTTCTCTCTCTCTCAAAAATAAATAAACATTAAAAAAAAAAAAAAGGAAGACATTTTAGCACCTTTGCCTGTGAATTTACTGTTAAACCTCACAGTCATAACTTATCCATGTTGTGGTCAGGAAAGCCACTATTGGAGAAATGGACTTGGTCATTGTCATCTTAGGGCAGGTACACCCTTGCCTTAAGTTTACACTGAAGATTGAAGACTTGGGCTTTTAGTTTTATATTAAATCCCATCTCAGTAGGTTTAATGATTTTCTGAAAGAGTATTCAAAATTAGTTATTCAAAAACATATGAAATGTATCCAAGCAGTTCATCTTTTTTTTTTTTTTTTTTTTTAACATTTATCTATTATTCAGAGACAGAGAGAGATAGACGGTTAGCAGGGGAGGGGCAGAGAGAGAGAGGGAGACACAGAATCTGGAGCAGGCTCCAGGCTCTGAGCTGTCACCACAGAGCCCGATGCAGGGCTTGAACTCACAAACCGAGAGATCGTGACCTGAGCCAAAGTCGGACGCTTAACTGACTGAGCCACCCAGGTGCCCCAAGCAGTTCATCATTTGTAACACATGTATATTACAGTGAAGGATGCCAGTAGTTGGAGAAATTGTGGGCATGGGGAAAGGAGGTATATGGAACTGTTTGTACTTTCCTCTCAGTGTTGCTGTGAACTTAAAAATTACCAAGTGAATAAAGTTCATTAATTAAAAAAGACATAATTTATATATTCCTAATAAAACTATCATTGGGAAAATCATTTTACAACAAAGAGTTTTGCCCCCTTTCTCATGCTGCCAGTAATCAGAAATGAAAGCAATAACCTACAATACATGTGCAAAATTTAGAAGTTGAAGTATAGAGTCCCCCAAATGTTCCCTGATGTCCATGCTTATAAAAATGAACCACATTATTCAATTAGACTGGTTCAATTTACAGTATTGGGGAGAAAGGAACATGTGAATTGAAGTTGTTGAACTACAGTGAAATTTGATGCTGAAACTGAATTTAAGCATTTTATAAATTTTTAAGAGATGTTACCTAAATATTAAGACCATTGTGCAAATAATATATTCAAGTTTTGAAGTGTATGTGTAAACAGACATAGTTTTTTGTTATGAAACTGAGTGAAGTTAAATATTGTGCCATTTAAAGGATTTAAGAATAAGTTGTGTGCTATGTATCACATTGTGAAATACAAAACTAGCTGTCACCATGTTAGCCCACAAAAATTACAGATTTTGTTTTTCAAATACACAGGCAACAATACCCAATAACCAAAAATAATTAACAATTTTTAAACTTTCTAACATTTAGTTTTTGTTTTTAAATGTTATATGTTTATTTTTGATAGAGGAAGAGAGAGAGAGAGAGAGAGAGAGAGAGAGAGAGAGAATGAATGAGGGGCAAAGAGAGAGGGAGGGAGAGAATCCCAAGCAGGCTCTGCACTGTCAGCTCAGAGCGTGACGTGGAGCTTGAACTCCCGAACCTTGAGATCATGACAGGAATCAAAGTTGAATGCTCAACTGACTGAGCCACCCAGGGACCTACCCCCTAACATTTAGTTTTTAAAATTTAGATTTGACAATATAATCTAAGGTTGTATATATATCGTATATTATTTCATGTGCTAAAGCCGTATTTTCAGCGGTGTGATAGAGTCAGTTTATGCTGTCTCTTGAGGATCAATTTTTAAATATTCAGGATTTTTAAAAATTGTAGTAAGAATACTTAAAATGAGATCTACCCTCTTAACGTATTTTTCAAGTGTACAATATAGTATTATTGATTATGAGCATAATGCTGTACAGCAGGTCTCTGGAACTTATTCATCTTGCATAACTGAAACTTTATACCTGTTGACCAGGATAGCTCTCCATTTCCACCTTCTTTCAGTCCCTGGAAACCAGCATTTTACTCTCTCTTTCTATGAGTTTGACTTTTTAGATACCTCATGTAAGTTGCCTCATGCAGTAATTGTCCTCTACCGACTTATGTCACTTAGTATGATGTCTTGACCTAGTTGTTAACCATTAGTAGCTTGAAGGAGCCAATGGTAGGAATATTTATAGCACATAAAATGGAAAACACCAGAAATCAGGTTTTTGTTTTGTTTTGTTTTGTTTCCAGAGAGCTAGTTTACCAATACATTTCTAAATACTTGACTGAAAGTACTTCTGATGGTTGTTTTTGATTTTTTTCTTACACCTCGCCAGAGTCTTTCATTTATATTACTCTGTCAGGTTCCTGTAGGCATTTGGGGTTCTGATCTTCGACTAGAGGAAAACACAGATATTTCACCAGGCAGGTCAGAGAGAGCTGGGAGCACTGCTCCCAGCTGATTGATGACCATGGACATTTGCTTCAGTTTGGTCTTTTCCCACCTGGAAATCCACCAGGGCATTTGTGCCACAGAGTCAGGGCAGGCTCCAAATCTATACCTGCCATTTCAGGAGAGTAAGATAGTCCAGGAGAGTATGAATTTTAAGGCATTGATGAACCAGCAGCCATCGAAGAAAGACCCTGACATATAGAGACTCTGGAAGCAGGCAGATTCAGCTTCCTAAGGGGAAAAGGATAGTGAAGGCTGAGTTTGCTGAGGAGCAGTATTCATTCATTCTCTGCTGGACACAACTTCAGT
This sequence comes from Panthera onca, assembly GCF_046562875.1. Taxonomy (NCBI): domain Eukaryota; kingdom Metazoa; phylum Chordata; class Mammalia; order Carnivora; family Felidae; genus Panthera; species Panthera onca. Next base: position 141,044,814 of record NC_138339.1, on the reverse strand, counting down.
GCTTATTTTGGACACACATGCATCTATCTTTGGGCACACATGCACCTTTAGGACCTGATCAATTTTATGCAGAACATCTGTTATTCTTCCCAGATGGAGGTTGAAGATAAATGGCTTGCCGCACTCAGAAGAAAAAAAAAATCTCTCATAAAAACTCAAAAGAAATGCATCAACTTCCATGGCTGGTGCTGAGATAGATCTGTGAAGAGAAGAAACCTCCCAGACAGTGATTGTAGGGGAAGGTTTAGGGCAGGAGGACACCTGGATCATAGGTTTCTGGACTCCATGGGCAGAGGAGGTCACGGTAGCAGCAGTCTGTTCCAGAGGTGGTGTTCTAGGGTAATTAATTATTCTGGTGGAGAGTTTGTATTCCCTTAGAATAGAAAGAAACCATGTGGTGGATCACCAAAGCATGGTTTACTATGAAGCCAGAGAAGTGTAAGCTTACATTGGAGATGCTGTAGGAGTGATTCAGATGTTCATATGCTTTTGTGGAGTTTGAAATAGTTGGCTATTTTAAGTGCGTTTGACTGAGATCACTGCCCCTTTCTAGTAAAACTTCTCTTCCACCATGCTTCCTGTTCTCGCAGGTGGTGACCATAGACATTTATGGGGCCCTTCTAAGGGGACATTGTGTTGGAGATATTCGAACTGCAATTTGAAAGGGCATTTAGAATATTTCCATATAACAGAAAACAATTTCACTTGGTTATTAATAATCCCCAGGGTTGTTTATTAAGCCAAAATGTGTTTTGAATTATTTGTCCAATGGTCTTTAATAAAGTTAACACTCAGTAATATTTTTTATCAGGAAAACTCAGAAATAAAATAATATGTTTGAAAATATTATCTAAGTAGCAAAATAACTCCCAGGTAAATACCTGGATGTCTTGAGCGAGTGTTTAGACACAGGGCTTCCTGATCTTGTGAGAGCGCTGAGCGTTGATAGGGGGGCCAAATTTCTCTGTGTGAAATACTTGAGATTATGGAGGTAAGAGATGCATATTTCGAGTCTGGTTTAGTTTTGTTAATTGAGGAAGACAGGAGAAAAGACAATGTGTTGTAATTGAATATATGAGGAGAACTTTTATAAAGCCTCGCAATTTGGAAGCTGTAAAGGAAAAGATAGATATATGTGACTGTACACATTGCATATGTATTTTTTTGCATGCCAAAGATATCATAATGTGAAAACTTAAGGAATATATTGGGAAATACCCTATCATAATATGAGAGGTGAATGGACAATATCAATAAAGTGCAAAATATAAAATGGTGGGAACTAAAAGATAAATAATCCCATGAAAAAAATGAACAATGAATATTTTTAAAAAATCCAGTTTATGGTGAAGACCATGGCTGGTAAACTTCCACTCAGTCTCACTGTGTTTGGAAAAATGAGAATGTAAGTAACAGTGAGCATTCATTTCACCTCCATGAGATTGGCAGGTAGTTAAATTAGTGATAATTCCTTTTGCTGGCATGGATGCTGGAGAAAAGTGTATACTCGTGTAATTTTACTAGAAATATGAGTTATTACATCCTTTTAAGTGAGCAATTTAGTGAGATCTAGAAAATTTAAATATACACATAAACTTTGACCCAGCATTAAAGCTCTTGTGAATCTATTCTAAATAAGTTAGAATATTAGGGACTTGTGCATATGTGTGCAACTGCTATGCAGTTGGCAATGACAACAAATTGAAAATGAAATTAATGTCACCTAAGGAGGAGAATGATTGAATAAACTGTGGTACATTTATTGCACAGAATGTTATGCATTTGTTATAAGGAGTGGGTTAGAGCTTTACCCATTGGCCAGCATAAATTTCCATGATGTATTGTTATCTAAGGAATGGAAATTGCAGAAATGTATATAAAACATGATCACATTAAAAATAAACAGAGTCAAAGAGCCCTTTGATTTTATTTTATATGCATAGAATAATATGGAAATAAACACGTAGGGTTATTTGTGTTGGTTATTTGATATGTGTTGTTCAGGCAAAGGAAAGAAGGGAGAGGCCAAAATAAGACTATAAGAAACAGGAAGTTCCCAGATTAGATAAAGGACATGATATAGGATTCAATTCATACAAAAGTTATACCTATATATGTGTAAAAATGTGTGTACATGAGAGAAAGGGGAGATGTTTTAAAATATGGTCACTATGGAGTGCCTGGGTGGCTCAGTCATTTAGGTGTCTGACTCTTGATCTCAGCTCAGGTCATGATCCCACAATTTGTGGGACTGAGCCCCACATAGTGCTCAACGCCCTGTGTTCTCTCTCTCTCCCTCTTTCTCTGCCTCTCTCCTACTCGCTCTCTCCCAAAACAAATAAATAAAAATAAATAAAAAATAAAACATGGTCATTATTATGACTTAAATTTAACTTCCCCAAATTCACAGGGGAAGCCCTAACTCCCGTGTGACTGTATTTGGTAATAGAGTCTTTAAGGAGGTGAGTAAGGTTAAATGAGCTCACAAGGGTCGGGCCCTGATCCAAGAAGAGAAGATAATATCAGGGGTTTGTGTGCACAGAGAAAGGGCCATGTGAAGCCCCAACAAGGGGGTAGCCATCTGCAAGCCTCAGCGGCCTTGGAAGAAACCTAACCTACCAATATCTTGATCTTGGAATTCAGCTTCCAGAATCCTGAGAAACGAATTTCTGCTCTTCAAGTCACCTGGTCTGTACTGCGTTGTTATGGCAGGCCCTCGCAAGCTCCTAGTACTGCCATCAAATTGTTTAATGTGAATTACCTCATCATTTCAGGTGACTTTGTCCTTTTTTCCTCTGATGTGTCTATGCTATGTGATTTTCTTTTCCACAGTGAGAAAAAATTACTTCTAGAGCTATTATTTTTTTTAAAAATTTTTAATGTTTATTTATTTTTGACAGAGACAGAGTGTGAGTTGGGGAGGGGCAGAGAGAGGGAGACACAGAATTCCAAGCAGGTTCCAGGCTCTGAGCTGTCAGTACAGAGCTCAAAGCAGGGCTTGAATTCACGACTGTGAGATCATGACCTGAGCCAAAGTCGGACGCTTTGAGCCACCCAGGCACTCCTGGAGCTATTATTTTTAAAATGAGATTTTTGAAATAAATAATTTTAAAAAATGAGATAAGAAGGAATAGAAGGTAGTAGGCACTGGAATCAAAAAGGTCCATGCCACCTGACCAAATTCAGCAAAATGGAAAACTAAAGTTATGTCTCATATAGTGTTGGAAAGGGGCAGAAGCACCCCACGGGAGCCTAGGAAGAAAGTGTATAGACAGTGAGGAGATAACAGCTGCTCAGAGGAAAACAGAGATGCAGAATCAGATAGCCCTGGAGGAAATTAAAAGAACTTTTAGCTTTTGTGAACTGGTGGTACCTTATTACTGTTTTCAGACTTCCATGAAATTTCACATATCTTTCTAAGATATTTCTTTTTCTGATAACTTGAGTTGAATATCTGCCTTGGGACCCAATGTCTACTAGAAAAATATACAAGATTTGCTCTGTTTTGTTACAGAGAAATCTGATTGCCATTGCTTACAAAGTTTTATCCCCATTGTTGCCTAACACCCCATCAAAGAACAAGGGCTCCAGGATCTGTGAAGTTCTCCCATGTACAGAATGTACTTCCTCTCCACCATTGCTGTGAAGCTATCATTATAACCTATTTGGTCTTGAGCTTGTGGTAAGATGAAAGGGGAGAGACAACCACCCAATTGAAAGATAAACTGAAGCCAATCATTATTTGAAAAAAAAAAAATGTGGTTGAAGAAAAGATATCACAACTGAGGTATTTTGCCACATTTGCAGAATAAAAGCTACAGTCAGCACCGTCACTGTTGCCTTGATGAACTATAGTGAGATCAGCATTTGACTTCGGGTTTTGTTGAATTCATCAAGGGCTTGATGTCATTGTTACCTAGTTTGTTTCTTAAGGAAGCTCCTGTTTTCTGCTTCATTACCTCTGATTTATCTTGCAGGGTCTCCTGGACTAAAGCACCTTTGCTAAGATTCTCTCCCTGCTCAAGAGCCTAAAATGGCTCACAGTCTTTGGTGTCCTTTGATGGGTTTGCCAGTTTGATGGGTTTGTCCTTTCGTGCTTAGTTTATCCATTAGTTCTTCAGCAACTGCTGTTGAAATTGGGCCACACTTTGCTACTCTCTTCACATAGCTTTAGCATTTTACCTTTACATTTCATGTGCTGTTTATAGGAGTCTCTTCCCCTACATGTTTCACTTGTGTGAATTCTTCCCTGCTTTGTGGTCAACTTCATGTCTTTCCCTTACTCTGAAGTATTTTCTGATCTGTCTCGTGATTAAGCCAACACCTACTTTTGACTTTCTCACATACTCAGAATTTATTTCACACAGTTTAGTTGGACATTTGGTTGTAAAAATAAGAGAGCCTGTTCAGAATGCTGTTGTGGGGAAACAAACCAAAAAAACTCCATGCGGGGATGAAAACCTATAGATGGGCTACTCATTGCTCTCAAAACCACAGCTTGTGATGTACTCAAGTAGTCAAATGAATGCTACTGAAGTTCCCTGATTTTTTTGCCAGAGGGAAGGGAAGTGATGGTATTCTGACTACAAACAGCTATAAATACTAGATCCTTAAAATGGTTCTGTTATCATACACACTCTTGAAGAAGACTGTGTCCTCAGGGTCAAATTGTGTTGACTGCACGTTGAGTAGGAGTCCCAAAGTACTTAAAAATTTCTCTGTTCTTTGAAAGCCTTAGGTGTGATTAGCTCCCTTCCTGAAACCAAACTCTTCAATATAAAATCTAAAAAACAGGGAAGGATTTCCATCCTCATAAAACTTAAATAACAACCAAAACTAACCATTTTTGATAAAATTTGGCCGAATATAGAAGCATAGCTCCAGTTGAGAAAGGAGGCTGAAATCTGATTGTAAGGCTTCTTATTTTTTTCATTTACATGTACATTTCTCTAAATACACCTTACTGTATCCTAAAGGGAAGAGACGGAAATAAACTGAAAATAACAATATGTTAGACAATTTGGAGATGCAAGCAAAGACAAATGAACAAAAAGTAAATAATCCTATGTGTCTGAACTTGTTAACTGCGGGACTTGCCTGTGAGTTATGGGATCACACACTGACCTGACTTTTTGCCAAGGAGAGGGGAGAACAGATTGGGGCATACATCTTTGTAAGCCATATGGGACTGTACACCCCAAAGCAGATGCTTGTTTTCCCATAACCTAGTATCAAAATGGGGCCCAACATGTGGGAGACCCTCAATAAATGCCAATTTATTGAATGCCAATAAACTGAATTCTTATTGTAGGCCTAACTTGAGATATGTGCAAGCATATACATGATTGATACTAAACTGGTGTGATTTGATAAGGCTGCATAGATTGTTTATGGCTTTTGTTCCTTCATATTCTCATTGGTTCATTCTGATTGGGCAGCCAATAGGTTGTACTCCATTATTATTATTATTTTTTTTTTTACTATCACCCCCATGCACAAACACTACTCACATACCATACCTCCACTTTTCAGATAAGTTACCATAACACACAGTCTTCTACCTTAAGAACAATACTGCCAGCCCACACCATGTACTACACCATGTACTACAGAGCATCTCTATATACCCCCCAGCCAAACATGAGCACCCAGTGAAACCCTAATATAAAACTCCCTTTAACATATTCACCATTTACAAAGATTACAGACTATAGAGTCCATCCAGTAAACAAGATCATTTGGCTTAAGTAGTTATTGAGTATTTACTATAAATCACCTATGCATAACATACATATATTATTTAGAAAAAAACCCAAAAAACATTTTTGTCCTCTGTGCTTGCTGGTGTGTGTGCTTGTGTGTGTGTGTGTGTGTGTGTGTGTGTGTGTGTGTGTGTGTGTTTGTGTGGTGTGATTGGGGAAGCAACTGGGAGACAGATGCAGATTTGAGGAATTACTGACTGCCTCTTTAGAAAACATGTAACTTGAGTCCATTGCAACTAATGTCCAAGGATCAACACTGCAATATGGATTCTTGTTGTATTAGGAAATAGTAATGAAGCCATTTCTGAAATATGTCTGAATGAAAGGAGCACTATCTTTCGTGGTTCTGATATAGAATGTGACTTATGGCCATGATCATAAATTCTGTAGAATTAGTCAAAGGAATCCAGTGTTCTTCATGAACTTGAAATCATGTTTTTCTGGATTGTCTTTGCTCAAGAGTCTAAAGTGGCTCCTTCTTCTTGTTTCTGTTTAATGGCTAATGACCCCTAATGGTACCCTTTAATACATTAATATAGAAGTAGATATATATGCACTTGCCAAAGCCCTCTTTGAAGTACAAAATTTGGCTTTGTTTTGAAGAACAGTTACTGAAATTATTGCAGAGATCTATGAGTTTTTTCAAGGCCACATAGAAACTTTTTTGACTATAGTAAACCACATCTACCCCAGGGTGGATATGGCACTCAATGTATTTTACTCTCGTTCTTCTAGAGATACAAACTGTTTTAGAGACAACATCAGAAACTAATACTTAGATAACACTATTGTAAGTACTTTAGATTTATTAACTAGTTTTTTAAATGTTTTTATTTATTTTGAGAAAAAGAGAGACAGAGTGCAAGCAGGGGAGGGCAGAGAGAGGGAGACACTGAATCTGAAGCAGGCTCCAGGCTTGGACAGTCAGCACAGAGCCTGATGCAGGGCTCGAACTCGTGAATCTCAAGATCACGATCTGAGCTGAAGCTGGACGCTTAACTGACTGAGCCCCCCAGGTGCCCCCGATATATTAACTAATTTAATCCCACAAATAATCCAAATCATTTGTCCCCCAGTTGATTCAGGAAGTAAGTACTGTTTTACAGGGGACAAGATTAAAGCTCACAGAAGTTAAACAAATTGATCAGAGAGACACAAGTACTAAGCCCTGAGTCATGACATAAACCACAGGTTGTAGAGTCTGTGATCTTAACCCAAAAATGAATGTCCTGAGTCAGTATAATTATGAAAGTTGTGCTGGAATACTGGGAATCAGATGCTTTCTCATTTTGTGGGCTTCGTGTGTCGCTGGGATGCAGACCTAGAGATGCTAGGAGCCACTTTGCCATTTCTTTGAGAGGCTGTTGAGACTAGTAACAGAGACATAGACACAGGAGATAGATTCCACCACCTTATTTGAAGCTGATATCCCCTTGGAATTTTCAGTTCCATGAGTCATTAAGCCTTTTTTTTTTTAACCTTAAATTATTTAAGTCAGTTTAAATTGGATTCCTGTCTGTCACATATAGTTGGGAGTCCTAATCAATAGATGTGTGCTTAAATTTGATCCTAATAATGGGGTATTGAGATTTGAGGGGGTATTGAGGGTCAGGAATGAAAAATAAAAAATGTGAAAAAGAAAAATTAAAAGAAAAAATGTGTAGTAAACCTGTTCAAGGCCACATTATGAAAGTAGCTGTACCCACTCCAGACACACGAGAGTCTGGGCTATAATTGTTCAGTGGGGTTCATTTAGTTTGGGTTTCAAACTGTAATGATATGTGAAGTGGTTCTTTATTTTTTAAGTTAGAAAAAGAAGAAATTCTAATAAACAAGTCTATTACCGTGCTAATAAGTAACAGGAGGAACTTTAGTCCTGAAAAGAGGGAACATTTCTATGTCTTGAGTGTTGAATGTCCCAAACATTATTCTAAATGCTTTCATGTATTTTATTATTTAAGTGTCCCAACACAGTGGAGAGGAAGATACTTTCCATGTGTGGAGATAGAGATTTGGGATGTTAATGGATCCATAGTGAAGGTGAAGGTGTTCTACTTGTAGCTGACACTTGGTCAGAAAACCAAATGACTTATCCCTGATTACCTCAGTCCTTTCTGCCTCTACATGAAAGTCTAATACAGCTTGATACTCCGTCCCTGCAGCAGCCAGGAGTGGGCATATGACACTTGATGCCAATGAAACTTCAGCAGAACTCTCTTTGGGAGTTCTGAAAATTACTGAGAGGAACATACGCATCTGATGCCTTCCCGTTCCCTCTTATATTTTGTAGTGAACATGGGCTCAATTCCTGGGACTTAGCAGCTACTTTACAACTATGATGGGAGAAGCAAATTCTTGAAAGGATGGTAGGATATAAAGATAGAAGGTCTCTCTCTAGAGACCTCTCTCTAGAGACCTTCTCTCTATCTTTATATCCTACCATCCATAGAAGGTCTCTCTATATCTTACCATCAGAGATTGCCTACCTCCATATTTTTTTGTAGGCTAGATGATTAAATCTTTTTATTGATTATCCCATTATCACTTGCAGCCCACCATTAATTTATGGGTATTTTCTTATTTCCCACCAAATGTACTTCTAATATATAGACCCTAGATAGACCCATGGCTAAAGCCCATGCTGTTTTTCTTATAATACAATATTTTTTCACCAATGCTTTCTTGCTTCTTCTTCAATGCATATGGATACAGTTCACCAGTATCTTACTTGAACATGATTATATATAAAATAAATCTGGAGAAGCGAGCTAAACCTGCCCCTCCAGCCCCCGTGCACCTTGCCTACCCACCCCAGCTAATACGCCAGATCCCCAGCAACACAAGCCTGGCAGTGTGCAAGTAGCCCAGACGGTGAATCCCGCCCCTAGGAGAGGGGAAGAGAAGGCACACACCAGTCTGACTGTGGCCCCAGCGGTGGGCTGGGGGCAGACATCGGGTCGGACGGCGGCCCCACCCACTAACTCCAGTTATACACCACAGCACAGGGGAAGTGCACTGCAGGTCCTCACCACTCCAGGGACTCTCCAAAATGACCAAACGGAAGAATTCCCCTCAGAAGAATCTCCAGGAAATAACAACAGCTAATGAACTGATCAAAAAGGATTTAAATAATATAACAGAAAGTGAATTTAGAATAATAGTCATAAAATTAATCGCTGGGCTTGAAAACAGTATACAGGACAGCAGAGAATCTCTTGCCATAAAGATCGAGGGACTAAGGAACAGTCACGAGGAGTTGAAAAACGCTTTAAACGAAATGCAAAACAAAATGGAAACCACAATGGCTCGGCTTGAAGAGGCAGAGGAGAGAATAGGTGAACTAGAAGATAAAGTTATGGAGAAAGAGGAAGCTGAAAGAAAGAGAGATAAAAAAATCCAGGAGTATGAGGGGAAAATTAGAGAACTAAGTGATACACTAAAAAAAAATAATATACGCATAATTGGTATCCCAGAGGAGGAAGAGAGAGGGAAAGGTGCTGAAGGGGTACTTGAACAAATTATAGCTGAGAACTTCCCTGAACTGGGGAAGGAAAAAGGCATTGAAATCCAAGAGGCACAGAGAACTCCCTTCAGACGTAACTTGAATCGATCTTCTGCACGACATATCATAGTGAAACTGGCAAAATACAAGGATAAAGAGAAAATTCTGAAAGCAGCAAGGGATAAACGTGCCCTCACATATAAAGGGAGACCTATAAGACTCGTGACTGATCTCTCCTTTGAAACTTGGCAGGCCAGAAAGGCTTGGCACGATATCTACAGTGTGCTAAACAGAAAAAATATGCAGCCGAGAATCCTTTATCCAGCAAGTCTGTCATTTAGAATAGAAGGAGAGATAAAGGTCTTCCCAAACAAACAAAAACTGAAGGAATTTGTCACCACGAAACCAGCCCTACAAGAGATCCTAAGGGGGATCCTGTGAGACAAAGTACCAGAGACATCGCTACAAGCATAAAACATACAGACATCACAATGACTCTAAACCCATATCTTTCTATAATAACACTGAATGTAAATGGATTAAATGCGCCAACTAAAAGACATAGGGTATCAGAATGGATAAAAAAACAAGACCCATCTATTTGCTGTCTACAAGAGACTCATTTTAGATCTGAGGACACCTTTAGATTGAAAGTGAGGGGATGGAGAACTATTTATCATGCTCCTGGAAGCCAAAAGAAAGCTGGAGTAGCCATACTTATATCAGACAAACTAGACTTTCAATTAAAGGCTGTAACAAGAGATGAAGAAGGGCATTATATAATAATCACAGGGTCTATCCACCAGGAAGAGCTAACTATTATAAATGTCTATGCGCCAAATATCCGAGCCCCCAGATATATAAAACAATTACTCATAAACATAAGCAACCTTATTGATAAGAATGTGGTCATTGCAGGGGACTTTAACACCCCACTTACAGAAATGGATAGATCATCTAGACACACAGTCAATAAAGAAACAAGGGCCCTGAATGATACATTGGATCAGATGGACTTGACAGATATATTTAGAACTCTGCATCCCAAAGCAACAGAATATAGTTTCTTCTCGAGTGCACATGGAACATTCTCCAAGATAGATCATATACTGGGTCACAAAACAGCCCTTCATAAGTTTACAAGAATTGAAATTATACCATGCATACTTTCAGACCACAATGCTATGAAGCTTGAAATCAACCACAGGAAAAAGTCTGGAAAACCTCCAAAAGCATGGAGGTTAAAGAACACCCTACTAACGAATGAGTGGGTCAACCAGGCAATTAGAGAAGAAATTAAAACATATATGGAAACAAACGAAAATGAAAATACAACAATCCAAACGCTCTGGGATGCAGCGAAGGCAGTCCTGAGAGGAAAATACATTGCAATCCAGGCCTATCTCAAGAAACAAGAAAAATCCCAAATACAAAATCTAACAGCACACCTAAAGGAAATAGAAGCAGAACAGCAAAGGCAGCCTAAACCCAGCAGAAGAGAAATCATAAAGATCAGAGCAGAAATAAACAATATAGAATCTAAAAAAACTGTCGAGCAGATCAACGAAACCAAGAGTTGGTTTTTTGAAAAAATAAACAAAATTGACAAACCTCTAGCCAGGCTTCTCAAAAAGAAAAGGGAGATGACCCAAATAGATCAAATCATGAATGAAAATGGAATGATTACAACCAATCCCTCAGAGATACAAACAATTATCAGGGAATACTATGAAAAATTATATGCCAGCAAATTGGACAACCTGGAAGAAATGGACAAATTTCTAAACACCCACACTCTTCCAAAACTCAATCAGGAGGAAATAGAAAGCTTGAACAGACCCATAACCAGCGAAGAAATTGAATCGGTTATCAAAAATCTCCCAACAAATAAGAGTCCAGGACCAGATGGCTTCCCAGGGGAGTTCTACCAGACATTTAAAGCATAGATAATACCTATCCTTCTCAAGCTATTCCAAGAAATAGAAAGGGAAGGAAAACTTCCAGACTCATTCTATGAAGCCAGTATTACTTTGATTCCTAAACCAGACAGAGACCCAGTAAAAAAAGAGAACTACAGGCCAATATCCCTGATGAATATGGATGCAAAAATTCTTAATAAGATACTAGCAAATCGAATTCAACAGCATATAAAAAGAATTATTCACCATGATCAAGTGGGATTCATTCCTGGGATGCAGGGCTGGTTCAACATTTGCAAATCGATCAACGTGATACATCACATTAACAAAAAAAAAGAGAAGAACCATATGATCCTGTCAATCGATGCAGAAAAGGCCTTTGACAAAATCCAGCACCCTTTCTTAATAAAAACCCTTGAGAAAGTCGGGATAGAAGGAACATACTTAAAGATCATAAAGGCCATTTATGAAAAGCCCACAGCTAACATCATCCTCAACGGGGAAAAACTGAGAGCTTTTTCCCTGAGATCAGGAACACGACAGGGATGCCCACTGTCACCGCTGTTGTTTAATATAGTGCTGGAAGTTCTAGCATCAGCAATCAGACAACAAAAGGAAATCAAAGGCATCAAAATTGGCAAAGATGAAGTCAAGCTTTCGCTTTTTGCAGATGACATGATATTATACATGGAAAATCCGATAGACTCCACCAAAAGTCTGCTAGAACTGATACATGAATTCAGCAAAGTTGCAGGATACAAAATCAATGTGCAGAAATCAGTTGCGTTCTTATACACTAACAATGAAGCAACAGAAAGACAAATGAAGAAACTGATCCCATTCACAATTGCACCAAGAAGCATAAAATACCTAGGAATAAATCTAACCAAAGATGTAAAAGATCTGTATGCTGAAAACTATAGAAAGCTTATGCAGGTAATTGAAGAAGATATAAAGAAATGGAAAGACATTCCCTGCTCATGGATTGGAAGAATAAATATTGTCAAAATGTCAATACTACCCAAAGCTATCTACACATTCAATGCAATCCCAATCAAAATTGCACCAGCATTCTTCTCGAAACTAGAACAAGCAATCCTAAAATTCATATGGAACCACAAAAGGCCCCGAATAGCCAAAGTAATTTTGAAGAAGAAGACCAAAGCAGGAGGCATCACAATCCCAGACTTTAGCCTCTACTACAAAGCTGTCATCATCAAGACAGCATGGTATTGGCATAAAAACAGACACATAGACCAATGGAATAGAATAGAAACCCCAGAACTAGACCCACAAACGTATGGCCAACTCATCTTTGACAAAGCAGGAAAGAACATCCAATGGAAAAAAGACAGTCTCTTTAACAAATGGTGCTGGGAGAACTGGACAGCAACATGCAGAAGGTTGAAACTAGACCACTTGCTCACACCATTCACAAAAATAAACTCAAAATGGATAAAGGACCTGAATGTGAGACAGGAAACCATCAAAACCTTAGAGGAGAAAGCAGGAAAAGACCTCTCTGACCTCAGCCGTAGCAATCTCTTACTCGGCACATCCCCAAAGGCAAGGGAATTAAAAGCAAAAGTGAATTACTGGGACCTTATGAAGATAAAAAGCTTCTGCACAGCAAAGGAAACAACCAACAAAACTAAAAGGCAACCAACGGAATGGGAAAAGATATTTGCAAATGACACATCGGACAAAGGGCTAGTATCCAAAATCTATAAAGAGCTCATCAAACTCCACACCCGAAAAACAAATAACCCAGTGAAGAAATGGGCAGAAAACATGAATAGACACTTCTCTAAAGAAGACATCCGGATGGCCAACAGGCACATGAAAAGATGTTCAACGTCGCTCCTTATCAGGGAAATACAAATCAAAACCACACTCAGATATCACCTCACGCCAGTCAGAGTGGCCAAAATGAAGAAATCAGGAGACTATAGATGCTGGAGAGGATGTGGAGAAACAGGAACCCTCTTGCACTGTTGGTGGGAATGCAAATTGGTGCAGCCGCTCTGGAAAGCAGTGTGGAGGTTCCTCAGAAAATTAAAAATAGACCTACCCTATGACCCAGCAATAGCACTGCTAGGAATTTATCCAAGGGATACAGGAGTACTGATGCATAGGGGCACCTGTACCCCAATGTTTATAGCGGCACTCTCAACAATAGCCAAATTATGGAAAGAGCCTAAATGTCCATCAACTGATGAATGGATAAAGAAATTGTGGTTTATATACACAATGGAATGCTACGTGGCAATGAGAAAAAATGAAATATGGCCTTTTGTAGCAACATGGATGGAACTGGAGAGTGTGATGCTAAGTGAAATAAGCCATACAGAGAAAGACAGATACCATATGGTTTCACTCTTATGTGGATCCTGAGAAACATAACAGAAACCTATGGGGGAGGGGAAGGAAAAAAAAAAAAAAAAAAAAGAGGTTAGAGTGGGAGAGAGCCAAAGCATAAGAGACTGTTAAAAACTGAGAACAAACTGAGGGTTGATGGGGGGTGGGAGGGAGGGCAGGGTGGGAGGGAGGGCAGGGTGGGTGATGGGTATTGAGGAGGGCACCTTTTGGGATGAGCACTGGGTGTTGTATGGAAACCAATTTGACAGTAAATTTCATATATTAAAAAAAAATAATAAAAAAAATAAAATAAAATAAATCTGAGTTTAGTATATATGTGCTTTATATCTATATATACAATATATAATATTTTTGAGCACGTAAAACCTATGCTAGCTAAATTTGAATTACCTTATCATTTCTTCAAACTGTTGCACTTAATTTCTCCCTTTGAGTCTCTTCTTCCTCTTTCCCAGTCTTGTCTTCCCACTTGTAACATATAGGAGTATGCAGTCAGGCCCAAGGACTACTGGCTTCAGTGTTTTAAGATTGATGCTACTTTTCTGTTGTTTCAGTTGAAAAAGAGTGTGATGATAAGATTGTTTTGTGCCAATATGGAGTTTCTGTATAAAAAAAAAGCCTTTTAACAAGATCCAAAATTATCTATGAAATGAAAGACTAACGACAGGACCCAAAGCCTGTGACCTCCTAGCTCTTGTTACACTTATTTCACACTTTTAAAGAAGCAGTTCATTTATTCTTCAAACACCTTAAGGCTTTCAGCAGTAAATAAAGAAAGCACAACAGATTTTTACTCAAAGATTGCAAATCCCTCATGTATTTCTTTACATGTTCCTTCTTTATTTCAATTTTTAAAAGCTCGACAGTAACTTAGAATCATCTCTTTTTGAAAGTATCAATTATGCAATAGTTAGAAGCAGCTTGTCATGCTTTAATAAATGAATTAACTGATTCATGCATTCAGTCATTATTTTGCGGCTCCCAACCTGATGGTTGAACCGCACACATTTGTAAGAACTGATAGTCTGCGTGTCTTAGGCAAGCGGAAGACCATGCCAAGTAGTCAGGACACAACATGGGACAAATGAGAAGGCAGTAGAAAGGATCAACAAGCAGTGAGTACTCCAAAACCAACTTACAGGGATCTGAATTTGGTAAGTAAGGGATGTAAATGTAAAATTTTACCTTCTCGCTACTGGGAAATACAGACATCTGGGAGAGCAAACTCTGGTGAGAATTCTCACCCTTACCAGATTTTTCAAGTTTTTTTCTAGGATCCTGTCTGCAGCCTCTGGAGTGAGTGGGGTTTAAAGTAGACAGTGTAACCCTTGTATCTACCAAAATTTGGCCAGACTTTTCATTAAATGTTTTTAAGTTATTGTGACTTTTTAAAAAATGGTTATTTATTTTGAGAGAGAGAGAGATTGATTGACTGGGGCAGAGGCAGAGAGAGAGGGAGAAACAGAATCTGAAGCAGGCTCTAGGCTCTGAGCTGTCAGCCCCAATATGGGGCTTGAACTCACAAGCTATGAGATCATGACCTGAGCTGAAGTCAGATGCTCAACTGACTAGCCACCCAGGTGCCCCTGTGACTTTTTTTTTTTTTTTTTTTTTTAAAGTAAGCTCTATACCCAACGTGGGTCTTGAACTCAGCCATCCCAAGATCAAGAGTCACATGCTCTATGAACTGAGCCAACCAGGTGCCTTGACATTTTATTAACTTTTGATTTTAGTTTCCCCCCGGCTCTTTAAGGGAATAACTAGTATCAGTTTACTGGAGAATACACTGGAGTCCCATCAATCCTGGGAGGGGCCTGTATGGGGACCCTTCTTTGATGGTAGCTATGGGAACATCCAAGTTGGTGTCAGAAGATATGCACAAAACCTTTGAGGACAATCTTTTTTCTAGTGTCCCAGTTGATTACAAATGAGACACTGATTTCTGGGCCAGTGTTTTGATTATGGACGTGTAGGAGGTTACAACAGGAGATATCCAGGTGTTTGAGTTTACTGGCCTTGGAGCTATTGCAGTGATAAGACCACTAATGTGGTGGACTTTTGTTTATCATCCTGTGGTCTCTTCAGAGTGGAAAGGCCATTCTGAAAGAGGATTAGTAGACTCTGAATTCTCAGGCACAGGAGGATAGAGGGGAGTAGTAGGAGTCACATCAGTCTACAGTCTTGTTTGAGGTACCTCTTGTGTCTTTACTTTTTCATTAACTTTTTGAAATCTTTCAGTTAAGCTGAAATAGTTATGCTGTTTTGGAATTTTGAAGCCTTTTTGTAGCTTCTGCACACCAGTTAAAATAGGTACCCCATTTTCTTTGTTTGATTTGGGAACACTTGCTTTCAGGTGCACTTTTTTTTTTTTTTTAACATTTTTTTAGTGTTAATTATTTTTGAGAGAGCTAGAGAGACAGAACACAGCTAGGAGAGGGGCAGAGAGAGAGGGAGGCACAGAATCTGAAGGAGGCTCTAGGCTCTGAGCTGTCAGCACAGAGCCTGACGTGGGGCTCGAACTTGATAACTGCGAGATCATGACCTGAGCCGAAGTCGGACGCTTTATTGACTGAGCCACCCAGGCGCCCTTCAGGTGCACTTCTTAAATGAACAATCTTGTCGAATTGGAAAATTCCTCATAATGGCCTTTGTAGTACTAGGTTGTCTTATTAAGATTTTGCCATTTTTGTAGACATCTAGAGCTTCTGGGACCACAGTTCTTAGACAGAAAGTAAGCCTTTGAGCCGGAAGGTGACGTGCCCATTTCCTTGAAACTGGAAGATCACGGTTGTTTAGCTAGGCCTTGGATCTCTTGAAGCCAAATAGATACAAAACAGGGGTGTGAATTGGGGGTTTTGTGGTGTGTTACAGTGTACCTTGTTGCACAGAAGTTTTCTTGAGGTTGGTGGGTGACCTAATGTCAATCTAACCCCTTCCATGACTGACTTACCCTCACCCTGAGGTCTTAGAGTTAGGTGATGAGCTCTCTGACGACTTCTAAGTGCTTAACCCATGCCCACCAATTTTGTGGCTTTGGTTTCTGAGGTTCCTGTTAGCCATAGCTCAGTTATTTCTTTCACGAGGACATTACAGTGGTAGATGCCCTAATGGCTTTTAATAGTCCAACTTGTGCCTACCCAGGTTTGTAGTGCCATTGATCAAAAGTTTCCGAATTTCTTGTCTTATTTCCCAAGTTCCCCCAGCACTTTGTGCTGTGGACTTACCTGGAGACTTTGTGAGTCTACTAATGGCTGCTCCCTCTTGTGAACTGACACTGTAGCTACCCTGGAACCTTTCCAGGCTCTCAGAACCTTTCCAGGAACTAGATGTTTATATATTTAATATAAATTTATATATAATATGTCTTTTCATATGCTTATTTTAATAACATTTAATATATATCTGTGTTTTATGTTATATGTATTTATATATTATTTAGACATTTACACACTTACTATGCATTTGTACTATATATTTATGCAAATATGTAAATTGGAAAGATACATATTTTTATATATTTAAATACTTATATTTAAACCATATTAATATCAATATATAAATAATACATATGTAAATAAATTGTTATATTTAAATATAAAGTTTACTTGGATTGGAGAGCTGCATGCAAGAGAGCAGAGCTCACATCCCCGTGTGACTTACCCATGGCCCTTGGTATCAAGTAGAGAAATTGTGAACTCACACCATTCAGCTGGCACCTCACCTGTGTGGCTTTTTGTCCCATAGACTGTTAGTAGTCAAGTTCAGATCCCATCCTTCATTGCCACAAACTGTTAAAAAAAATGATTAAAGAAGATGATTGATGCGATACAAAACATACTTTAGTTAACACTTCAGGAAGGAGATGGCCTCTCAAAGAACTGCAGAACAGGTCAGAAGATGGGAAAATTTCATAGGGCAAAGAGTAAAGAACAAGGAGGACACAACTAGAAGGTGTCTGATTGGCTGGGGCCCTGGTGTTCTTGTTTGGGTGAGAAGGCCCAGAGCTTCTTGGCTTGGTGTTTGGAGGCATTGGCTGACTGGATGTTCTGCATTTCTGGTCAAACGGCGAGTTTACGGGGATACTCAAGTTACCTGAGGTTTGGTTTGCTGCAGTGACACCCTGGTTGGCAGGGGCTCCATTTAGAAAATTATTTCAACACTACTTATATTTGATTTTCATCAGTTTGATTATAAGTGTTTCTCTGTATTTTCCTTTTTACATTTACATCATTGTGTTTTTCATGAAGTTGTGAAAATTATTGCTTTTTCTTCTAGTACTTTTCTGCCCTACCCCCTCTCTCACCACCTGTGGCCCCCTAAGCTTCATGTATGATAATACCTTTTAATATTGTTCCAGAGTTCCATTGAGGCTCTGTTAATTTGTTTCATTCTGTTTTTTTCTCTGCCCTTCAAGTTGGATAATTTCAAATGACTGAACCTCAAGTTTATTGATCTTTTCTACTGCCCTGCAGAATCTTCTATTAAACTTCTCCAGTGAAATTTTCATTCTCAATTATTGTACTTTTCATTTCTAGAATTTCCATTTGGTTTATTTTCCTTATTTCCTGTTGTCTGTTGAGATTCCTTTATAAGTTTAATCTTTATGACCATTTTTTTTTTCCCATTGAGCCTTTGAATACAGAACTGTTTTAGTGTCATAGAATTTCTTTTCCTGCTAATTTTGTCATCTGGGTTATCTCAGATTCCCTTCCTATTGAGCTTTTTCTTGGATCATACATTGACAATGGATCACACATTGACTTCCTAGGGTGAATCTGTGGGCAGCCTGAAGTGTTTACCAAACTCCTCTGACTTGGTAAACTCCAAACCCTGTCCTCTGTGAGGAGAAGTTGGCATTCATGTGACTTCTTTCAGCTTGCCATTTGAGGTTTTCCAGTCAGCCCCTAGGAATCTTCCCTGTGCATATGCAGATTTTAGAGTGCCCTGCTGCTTTTACAGCCTTTCTGCCATCTTGCTCACTTGCTAATCCAGGTCTGTGTGCTGACATCTCAAACTTGCATTCTGACCTCTGCAACATGAGAACTGGTGGGTGTCTTTAGGAGTAGAGCCCATGTTTACATAAAACTTCATCTCACTTAGGGTGCTTCACTTCCTTCAAAGGACAATTCTCTCTAGTGTCTCTTTGCTTTTGGTTATCTCTCCAGTACTTTCAAATTGTCTTTTCAAACAAAATGTCAACAGTATTTTCAGTTGTTATCTTTGAGAGGGTTAGTCAAATACTGAATGTGGACTCTCACAGTGACTCAGTTTTTTAAAGCTACCTATTGAGATATGAGTGACATGTAAAACCTGTACAAACCTGTACTCGATGAATTTGGAAATAAGTATACACCTGTGAAACTATCTCTAGTTTATGCCATAAACACATCCGTCAGCTCGAGGTTTCCTCCTACCCTTAATATTTTTTTATTATTCTTATTACTATTATTATTATTTGTGTGTGTATATAAGAAAAACACTTGACATAAGATCTATCCTCTTAGCAAGTTTTTAAGTATACGATACAGTACATATCTAGGACTTACTCATTTCCCGGAACTGGAACTTTGTACCTTTGGGCTAATACTTCCTCATTTCCTCCTCCCCAGATGTTTATTTTCAATAACTTTCTTCTAATTGAATGTTAGTTATTGAAAATACCTTGTATATTCATTTTAATTTCAACATTGTTGTTATAATTGCTTATTCTAGTTTGTTGTTAGATTCTTTGGGCTTCTGCACAGACAATACTATCACATGGGATAAATCCTATTTTATTTCCTCCTTTCTATTTTTTGTTATCTTTTAATGATTTTATAATTTTTTAAATTTCGGCTTTTTTTAATGTTTATTTATTTTTGAGAGATGGAGCAAGCAATTCAGGGGAGGGCCAGAGAGAGAGGGAGACAGAATTGCTGAAACAGGCTCTACATTGACAGCAGAGAGCCCAATATGGATCTCACCCACTATAAGATCATGACCTGAGCCAAAGTCGGATGTTTAATGGACTGATCCACCCAGGCACCCCTGATTTTATAATTTTTAAATGTTTGATCTTTTTTTTTAAATTTAATTTTTTATTTTTTTTTTATTTTTTATTTATTTATTTATTTATTTATTTATTTATTTATTTATTTATTTTTTTATTTATTTTTGGGACAGAGAGAGACAGAGCATGAACGGGGGAGGGGCAGAGAGAGAGGGAGACACAGAATCGGAAACAGGCTCCAGGCTCCGAGCCATCAGCCCAGAGCCTGACGCGGGGCTCGAACTCACGGACCGCGAGATCGTGACCTGGCTGAAGTCGGACGCTTAACCGACTGCGCCACCCAGGCGCCCCAATTTTTTATTTTTTTAAATTTACATCCAAATTAGTTAGCATATAGTGCAACAATGATTTCAGGAGTAGATTCCTTAGTGCCCCTTGCTCATTTAGCCCATCCCCCCTCACACTACCCCTCCAGCAACCCTCAGTTTGTTCTCCATATTTATGAGTCTCTTCTGTTTTGTTCCCCCTCCCTGTTTTTATATTATTTTTGTTTCCCTTCCCTTATGTTCATCTGTTTTGTCTCTTAAAGTCCTAATACGAGTGAAGTTATATGATTTTCGTCTTTCTCTGACTAATTTCACTTAGCATAATACCCTCCAGTTCCATCCACATAGTTGCAAATGGCAAGATTTCCTTCTTTTTGATTGCTGAGTAATACTCCATTGTATATATATCTTTTTTATCCATTCATCCATAAATGGACATTTGGGCTCTTTCCATACTTTGGCTCTTGTTGATAGTGCTGCTATAAACACGGGGGTGCATGTGTCCGTTCAAAACAGCACACCTGTATCCTGTGGATAAATGCCTAGCAGTGAAATTGCTGAGTCATAGAGTAGTCCTATTTTTAGTTTTTTGAGGAACCTCCATACTGTTTTCCAGAGTGGCTGCACCAGCTTGCATTGCACCAACGATGCAAAAGAGATCCTCTTTCTCCACATTCTCGCCAACATCTGTTGTTGCCTGAGTTGTTAATGGGAGCCATTCTGACAGGTGTAAGGTGGTATCTCATTGTGGTTTTGATTGGTATTTCCCTGATGATGAGTGATGTTGAGCATTTTTTCATGTGTCGGTTGGCCATCTGGATGTCTTCTTTGGAGAATTGTCTAGTCATGTCTTTTGCCCATTTCTTCACTGGATTGTTTGTTTTTTGGGTGGTGAGTTTGATAAGTTCTTTATAGATTTTGGATACTAACCCTTTATCTGATATGTCATTTGCCAATATCTTCTCCCATTCTGTAGGTTGCCTTTTAGTTTTGCTGATGGTTTCCTTCCCTGTGCAGAAGCTTTTTATTTCGATGAGATCCCAGTAGTTCATTTTTGCTTTTGTTTCCCTTGCCTCCAGAGATGTGTTGAGTAAGAAGTTGCTGCGGGCAAGATCAAAGAGGTTTTTGCCTGCTTTCTCCTCGAGGATTTTGATGGCTTCCTGTCTTACACTGAGGTCTTTCATCCATTTTGAGTTTATTTTTGTGTCTGGTGTAAGAAAGTGGTCCAGGTTCATTCTTCTGCATGTCGCTGTCCAGTTTTCCCAGCACCACTTGCTGAAGAGACTGTCTTTATTCCATTGGATATTCTTTCCTGCTTTGTCAGAGATTAGTTGGCCATACGTTTGTGGGTCCATTTCTGGGTTCTCTATTCTGTTCCATGGATCTGAGTGTCTGTTCTTGTGCCAGTACCATACTGTCTTGATGATTACAGCTTTGTAGTATAGCTTGAAGTCTGGGATTGTGATGCCTCCTGCTTTGGTTTTCTTTTTCAAGATCGCTTTGGCTATTTGGGAGCTTTTCTGGTTCCAGACAAATTTTAGGATTATTGTTCTAGCTCTGTGAAGAATGCTGGTGTTACTTTGATAGGGATCACATTGACTATGTAGATTGCTCTGGGTAGTATTGACATTTTAACAATATTTGTTCTTCCTATCCAGGAGCAGGGAATCTCTTTCCATTTTTTTGTGTCTTCTTCAATTTGTTTCATAAGCTTTCTATAGTTTTCAGTGTATAGATTTTTCACCTCTTTGTTTAGATTTATTCCTAGGTATTTTATGGTTTTTTGTGCAACTGCAAATGGGATCGATTCCTTGATTTCTCTTTCTGTCGCTTCATTGTTGGCGTATAGGAATGCAACCGATTTCTGTGCATTGATTTTATATCCTGCAACTTTGCTGAATTCATGAATCAATTCTAGCAGTTTTTTGTGGAATCTTTTGGGTTTTCCATATAGAGTATCATGTCATCTGTGAAGAGTGAAAGTTTAACCTCCTCCTGGCCGATTTGGATGCCTTTTATTTCTTTGTGTTGTCTGAATGCAGAGGCTAAGACTTCCAAATACTATGTTGAATAACAGTGATGAGAGTGGACATCCCTGTCTTGTTCCTGACCTTAGGGGGAAAGCTT
Organism: Panthera onca; assembly: GCF_046562875.1. Classification (NCBI taxonomy): domain Eukaryota; kingdom Metazoa; phylum Chordata; class Mammalia; order Carnivora; family Felidae; genus Panthera; species Panthera onca. The sequence continues at coordinate 141,022,810 of NC_138339.1, read as the reverse complement.
CTCAGTTTTTCCCCATTGAGGAGGATATTAGCATTGAGTCGTTCATATATGGCTGTTATGATCTCGAGGTATGCTCCTTCTATCCCTACCTTCTTGAGGGTTTTTATCAAGAAAGGATGCTGTATTTTGTCAGATGCTTTCTCTGCACCTATTGAGAGGATCATATGGTTCTTGTCCTTTCTTTTATTGATGTGATGAATCATGTTAATTGTTTTGTGCATATTGAACCAGCCATGCATCCCAGGTATAAATCCAACTTGGTCTTGGTGGATACTTTTTTTAATGTATTGTTGGATCCGGTTGGCTAATATCCTGTTGAGGATTTTTCGTATCCATGTTCATCAGGAAAATTGGTCTATAGTTCTTTTTAGTGGGGTCTCTGTCTGGTTTTGGAATCAAGGTAATGCTGGCTTCATAGAAAGAGTTTGGAAGTTTTCCTTCCATTTCTATTTTTGGGAACACCTTCAAGAGAATAGGTGTCAACTCTTGCTTAAATGTTTGGTAGAATTCCCCTGGAAAGCCATTTGGCCCTGGACTCTTGTTTTTTGGCAGATTTTTGATTACTAATTTGATTTCCTTACTGGTTATGGGTCTGTTCAAATTTCTGTTTCTTCCTGTTTCAGTTTTGGTAGTGTATATCTTTCTAGGAATTTGTCCATTTCTTCCAGATTGCCAATTTTTTCGGCATTAATTGTGCATAATATTCTCTTATTATTGTTTTTCTTTTGTTGGTTGTGGTCTCTCCTCTTTCATTCTTGATTTTATTTATTTGGAACCTTTCCTTTTATTTTTGATCCATCTTGTTAGTGGTTTATCAATTTTGTTAATTCTTTCAAGGAACCAGCTTCTGGTTTCATTAATCTGTTCTACTGTTTTTTTGGTTTCGATAGCATTAATTTCTGCTCTAATTTTTATTATTTCCTGTCTTCAGCTGTCTTGGGGTTTTATTTGCTGTTTTTTTTTTCCAGCTCCTTAAGGCATAAGGTTAGGTTGTGTATCTAAGATCTTTCTTCCTTCTTTAGGAAGGCCTGGATTGCTATATACTTTCCTCTTATGGCCGCCTTTGCTACGTCCCAGAGGTTTTGGGTTGTGGTGCTATCATTTTCATTGACTTCCCTATACTTTTTAATTTCCTCTTTAACTTCTTGGTTAGCCCATTCATTCTTTTTTTTTTTTTTTAATTTTTTTTAAACGTTTATTCATTTTTGAGACAGAGAGAGACAGAACTGAATGGGGGAAGGTCAGAGAGAGAGGGAGACACAGAATCTGAAACAGGCTCCAGGCTCTGAGCTGTCAGCACAGAGCCTGACGCAGGGCTCGAACTCACAAACCGCGAGATCATGACCTGAGCCGAAGTCGGATGCCCAACCGACTGAGCCACCCAGTCGTCCCAGCCCATTCATTAATAGGATGTCCTTCAGTCTCCAAGTATTTGTTACCTTTCAAATTTTTTCTTGTGGTTGATTTTGAGTTTCATAGCTTTGTGGTCTGAAAATATGCACGGTATGATCTCTATCTTTTTGTACTTACTTAGGGGTGATTTGTGTCCCAGTGTATGGTCTATTCTGGAGAACATTCCATGTGCACTGGAGAAGAATGTATATTCTGCTCCTTTAGAATGAAATGTTCTGAATATATCTGTTAAGTCCATCTGGTCCAGTGTGTCATTCAAAGCCATTGTTTCTTTGTTGTTTTTTTGATTAGATGATCTGTCCATTGCTGTGAATGGGGTGTTGAAGTCTCCTACAATTATGGTATTACTATCGAAGAGTTTCTTTATGTTTGTGATTAATTGATGTATATATTTGGGTGCTTTCGCATTTGGCACATAAATGTTTATAATTGTTAGGTCTTCTTGGTCTATAGACCCCTTGATTATGATGTGATGGCTCTCTCCATCTCTTGATATAGTCTTTATTTTAAAGTCTAGATTGTCTGATATAAGTATGGCTACTCCTGCTTTCTTTTGTTGACCGTTAGCATGATAGATGGTTCTCCATCCCCTTACTTTCAATCTGAAGGTGTCTTTAGGTGTAAAGTGGGTCTCTTATAAACAGCATATAGATGGATCTTGTTTTCTTATTCATTCTTTTACCCTATGTCTTTTGATTGGAGTATTGAGTCTATTGACATTTAGAATGAGTACTGATGCTTATAGAGCATCATGAGTATTATGATGCTTATAGAGTTGGAGTTTCTGGTGGTGTTTTTTGGTCCTTTCTAATCCTTGTTGTTTTTGGTATTTTACATATATATGTGTGTGTGTGTATGTATATATACATATATATATATTTACATATATACATATGTAAATACATATATATACATATATATTTTACATATATATTTACATATGTGTGTGTGTGTGTGTGTGTGTGTGTGTGTGTGTGTGTACACACACATACATACATTTTTTTTTCATCTTTTTTCCCCTCAGAGAGTCCTCCTTAAAATTTCTTGCAGGGCTGGTGTAGTACTCACAAACTCCTTTAATTTTTGTTTGTCTGGGAAACTTTTTATCTTTCCTTCTATTTTGAATGACAACTGTGCTACATAAAGAATTCTTGGCTGCCTATTTTTCTGATTCAGCACACTGAATATATCCCACCACTCCTTTCTGGCCTGCCAAGTTTCTGTGGATAGGTCTGCTGTAAACCTGATCTGTCTCCCCTTGTAGGTTAGGGACTTTTTTCCCTTGGTGTTTTCATGATTCTCTCCTTGCCTGAGTATTTTGTGAATTTGACTATGATATGCCTTGCTCATGGTTGTTTTTTGTTGAATCTAATGGGGGTCCTCCGTGCTTCCTGGATTTTGATGTCTGTGTCTTTCCCCAGGTTAGGAAAGTTTTCTGCTATGATTTGCTCACATAACCCTTCTACCCACATTTCTCTTTCTTCCTCTTCTGGGTCCCCTATGATTCTGATGTTGTTCCTTTTTAATGAGTCACTGATTTCTCTAATTCTTAAATCGTGCTCTTTTGCCTTAATCTCCCTCTTTTTTTCTGCTTCATTATTCTCTATAAGTGTGTCCTCTATGTTGCTGATTCTCTGTTCTGCCTCATCCATCCTTGCTGCCGCAGCATCCATCCATGATTGCAGCTCAGTTATAGCATTTTTAATTTCATTCTGACCTATTTTTTAGTTATTTTGTCTCTACAGAAGAGGATTCTAATCTATTTCTGACTCCAGCTAGTATTCTTATTATCGTGATTCTAAATTCTGGTTCAGACATCTTGCTTGTATCTGTGCTGGTTAAATCCCTGGCTGTCGTTTCTTCGTGCTCTTTTTTTGGTGTGAATTACTTCATTTTGTCATTTTGAAGGGAGAAAAGGAATTAGTGAGGTAGAAAAATTGAAATTAAAAAAAATAAAATTAAAAAAATATTAAAATTAAAAATTAAACACACACGTACACAAATTGAATAGATGATGCTAGATCCTAAGTGTGTTTTGGTCTGAGTATAGAAAGTGTTGTGACAGATAGAGAAAAAAAGGTGGGGGGGAGAAAAAAAGGAAAATCGTTTGAGAATTTGAAAAAATGTATACACTGAGGTAGACTAAAATGAGATGATGGGGGTAAAATAGAATTTGAAAAAATATACACAAGAGTAAAGAATATAGTAGAAAAATTAAAGAAAAATATTTTTAATAAAAATTAAAAGTAAATATAATTTTTTCTTTTCCTGTATTCAATAAAAAAGAAAAGAAACAAAAAAGACAAAAAAGATTAAAAAACAAAAAAAAGGAAATCGTTTGAAAATTTGAAAAAGTGAATACACTGCAGTAGACTAAAATAAAATGATGGAAGTAAAATAGAATTTGAAAAAATTTACATAAAAGCAAAAAATATATTAAAATTAAATAAAAATACTTTTAATAGAAATTGAAAGTAAAAATGAAGTTTTCTCTTTCTGCATTCAAGAAAAAGAAAATGAAAAGAAAAAAATGAAAAGAACAAAAAAAGAAAAAAAGGAAATTGAAAATTTGAAAAAGTGAATACACTGAAGCAGACTGAAATAAAATGATAGAAGTAAAATAGAATTTGAAAAAAATACACAAAAGTAAAAAATATAGTAATAAGAGTTAAAGAAAAATATTTTTAATAAAAACTGAAAGTAAAAATGAATTTTTTCTCTTTCTATATTCAAGAAAAAGAAGTGTAAAGGAGAGAAAAAAAGAAAGAAAATTGAATAGATGAATCTCCTAATGGATTGAAGTAGGACTGAAATTACTTTGTTTTTCCCTAGAAGTCAGTCTATGTAGCACTTTATAGTCCATAAACTAAGACAGTGGTGAGACTTGTGTTCTTGAAGAGCGAAGTTGGCCCAGTTGGGCGAGTCTCAGTGTAAAGCCTCTGCTCTCCACTAGATGGTGCTGCTAGCCTACTGGGGTGGATTGCTGCCATGCTCGTAGGTGTGTATGTGCATGTGCAGGAGCGGTGAAAATGGCGCCACCCAGCTACCCAGTCTGTTTTCCCCGATCTGCAATCACTCACCCGTCCTCTGTCTTCAGCTCTCGTCCCCTTCCCGCTTTTTCACTCTCTGTGACCAGGCCCCTGGCAGTACCTCTCTCCCAAGTTTTGTCTCAGATGCGGCTGTTCCCCAGCCCCTTTCTTCTGAAGGACTGTGGCTTTGACCCGTTCCGCCCCTCTGCTGGAGGGTCTCACCAAGCAATGGCCAAAAAATGGCCGAATGTAGGCTGCACCCAGGAAGGCTTGCTGGACCCTGCTGCTGCCCGTGCCCCGAGACTGCGGTCAGGTGCCTGCCCACCCCAGAAAAAGTTCGTGAGATAGTGTAGCAGCAGCATTTTGGGGATTATGGAAAATCACAACACCCATCTGGCACCAGGCTTCACCGTTAACAACCTTGTTCCAGCACCAGCGAGTGTGGCCGTTTTCTGAGGTCTGCCGGGACCAGGTGGCTTCAACAGTGTCTACCAAATGCCCTTCCAGCAGTGGAACCGCTTTTCCCCATGTGGCCCGAAAACCTCTGAACCCCACTCTGCTCCTGGGGATTCACCTTTCCCACCAGAGTACTGCTAGGTATTGAGCTACAGAGTTGCAGACTTTGCGCTCCCCTTGTTTACAGTCTTAACAGAATTTAAACCCTCTCCTTTCTCCTTTCTCCTTTCTCCTTTCTCCCTTTTTAGTTTAGTCCCTGTGGCTGTTTCTAATTTTCCACTTTCTTTCCAGCTGCTTTTGGGGAGGGGTGCTTTTCCCATATTCTCCCCCCCGCCCAGTCTCTGTCCTCTCTCTGCCTGCAAAAGTGGCTCTGTGCCCACCGCCAGCTTCTCTCTCCCCAAGTACACCTCTCCGTGGTATGCACCTACTGAATTCTGTGGTTCAGGTTGTGCAGATTGTTGTGTTAATCCTCTAATCAGTTTTCTAGGTGTGTAGGATGGTTTAATGTTGGTCTGGCTCTATTTCATGGACGCGAGTCACACAAAAAACTTCCCTGCTGTTCTGCCTTCTTGGCTCCTCCGCTTTAAATGTTTGATGTTAATGTGTTACTAAGAACACTGGAATAAAAACAATAATACTAGTGCATATTATTGTTTTTGATTTCAAAAGACACAATTTTTACATTTTACCATTGTGTTGCTTGCTGTAGCTTTTTATAGATATCCTTTTTTTTTTTTTTTATAATAAGGAATGTTAAGTATTTTTTTGAGTCTGTAGGATCAATCATTATTTTTCTCCTTTAGTCTTTTAAAATGGTAAATTACGTTCATTTATTGTTTAATGTTAAATATATATGTATATTTCAAGTCTTTTTCATTTGTTTCTAAATTAGGTTCATTATTTATACCTTTAGGATTTAGCATGACTGTTCAAGAGTGTTATTTTTTTTTTTTTTCATGTTTTTCTCATTAAGCTTTGCTGTCAGGAGTGTACTAGTTCATTACAGTGAGTCAGTTCTGTATTTTGTCATAGTATGTATGAAAATGCAGTTATTTGATTTTTTCCCAACCAACAAAGTTGTCTGTTTATTTTATTTAAAAGTTTATTTTTCTTAATGTTAATAAGATCTTTGGAGTTTTAATTTATTTTTGAGTAAATTTTGCGAAATTAAATTTTTCCTGCAAGGTGTCAATCTTATCCAAATTTTTTGTTTATGGAGATAAAGTAGTCATAATATCCTTTGATGATGTCTTTAATGTCTGCTTCATTCATCATTATGTGGATTTTTCTTTTAGTTCGTTTTTAAGTTATTTATTTTGAGAGAGACAGAGAAAGTGTGAGCTGGGGAGGGGCAGAGAGAGAGGAAAAGAGAGAGCCCCAAGCAACTCCCTGCTGTCAGCTCAGAGCGCAACTTGGGACTCCATCCCAGAAACTGTGAGATCACAAACTGAGCCGAAATCAAGACTCAGACGCTTAACTGACTGAGCCACCCAGGCGGTCTGGATTTTTCTTTTTCATTATTAAAGTAGTTTATTGAACATTATTTTCCTTTTGTTAAAGTATGTTTTGGCAGAATTAGTCAAATTTATGCTAGATGTCAAAGAACCAATTATTCACTTCCTTTGTCTTTTCTATTATATATATTGTATTTTGTTAAATTGTTAGCTTAGGTTTATCATTTCATTTTTTTTATATATATATTCCTTGGACTATTCTTTGTTAATTGCCTATTAATCTTTTAACATGGATGGCTAAGGTGTAATTTTCACTATGTCTTCTTAATAGAAACATTTGACACTGTTCATTTTTGTGCGTATCCATGATAGCTTCATCCTATAAGGCTTTTGGAGTTCTTTCTATTTTTAATTAGGATTTTTCCATGATTCATAAATTTTTAGATGTTTGATTATTTGATTTTAAAATTAATTTTTTAAACAGATTCTTTTTTATAATGTTTGTTTGAGAGAGAGAGAGAGAGAGAGAGAGAGAGAGAAAGAGAGAGACACAGAATCCCAGGCAGGCTCACCACTGTCAGTGTGGAGCCTGATGCTGGGCTCAAACTTGCAAACTGTGAAATCATGACCTGAGCCAAAATTAAGAGTCTGACGCTTAACCTACTGAGCCACGCAGGCACCCCTTAAAATTAATTTTCTTACGGATGGATTTTAAAAAGGCTTACCTTTAAAATACATACTTTTTAATTTCTTGAGGCTTGCTTCATGAGCCATTGGCCAGTTTTCATGGAACTAATTTTCTATCGTAGCATTAATTTTCTAGGCATCCTTGAAAAGAATGAGTATTTTCCATTTGTTCTGTGTCATTAATTCAGATTTGTAAATTATGTTGTTTGTTCTCTAACTTACCAATTTTTATTGTTTTTCTTGATTTATAAACTAAAGAGAGATGTATATGAAAAGCTAACCATGATGGGTGCTTTTTAAATTCTGTTTTGAAATTTCTGTCGGTTTGCTTCATGTATTTTGGAGCTGCCTCAGATGCATCCAAGTTTTGAAATGCTAAATCTTTCTGACCTACATTATGTTTCAAAATTTTTTTGGCCTGAATTTGTATTTTATGGTATTAATAAAAGCACACAAGGTTATTTGATTAACATTTTCCATATTTTTATGTTTGTGTATTTCTTTCTTTCTTTTTTTTAAGTTTGTGTATTTATTTGTTTTGATAGCAGGAGCAGTGGAGGGGCAGAGAGAGAGAGAGAGAGAGAGAGAGAGACAGACGGAGAGAGAGAGGACCCCAAGCAGGCTCTGTGCTGTCAGTTTGGAGCCTGATGTGGGGATCGATCCCACAAACTGTGAGATCATAACCTGAGCTGAAATCAAGAGTCAGACATTCAACTGGTTGAGCCACCCAGGCGCCCCTATTTTTCTTTTATATCATGTTTTAAATGGATGACAGTTGTTGGATTTTTGTTTTTTACTTCAGTCTGAATATGTTTGTCTTTAAATGAAGCATTTTCTCCATCTACAGTTATTATTACTCTTATTTTGGATTACTTTCTGCCATCTTGTTTAATTTTATGTTCATTCTACCTTTTTCTATGTTTTCTTTGCTTTTTTTCTTTTGTGTTATAATTTGGTTTGTGTGATTTTTCTTTAAATGTTTACACTTCTGTTTATGTACAAGCTATATATTCTGTGTGGTTTTTAGTTATTGTTATCATAGACATTTTTAACATCCACACTTAGTATTTCAAAATCAAGTCAATTGGGGTGCCTGCATAGCTCAGTTGGTTAAACTTCCAACTTCGGTGCAGGTCATGGGTTCAAGGCCCATGTGCAGCTCTGTGCTGACAGCTCAGAACCTGGAGCCTGCTTCAGATTCTGTCTTCCTGTCTTTTTGCCCCTCTCCTGCTCTCACTCTGTCTCTGTCTCTCTCTCAAAAATAAAAAAACTAACATTAAAAAACAGAAAAGAAAAATTTTCAAAATTGAGTCAGTTAACAATTTTACATTCTTCCTGAACAATTTGAAGATCTTAGAACATATTACTACACACTTTTCCCACTCACGTGTGACTTTTATGTCTATCCCATTTGTTTTTAATCCCGCATTACTTATGTTTTATACAGTGTTTGCCCTGAATAACCTGTAGGTTGCCTTTACTTTGTGTTCAGGTCAGTACTCCTTCATGCAAATCAGATGTTCAGTTTGAATACTTTCCTTATGCTTGAAAAAATGTAAATATCTTGGTTCTTCTGGTGGCAAACTGAAGATTTTGTGTAATTGAAAATGCCTATATTTTACCCTAGTGTTTGGAAGTTATTTTCTCTGGGAATATAATTCTAGGCTGACACTTTACTAAGCACATTTATTTGTTGTTTTGGTTTCATCCCTGCTATTGAGAAGCCAGCTTTTAGTCTCATTGTTATTCCTGCTTTGGAAATTTGTCTTTTTTCTTTTCCTGTTCTTAAATTCTTCTCCTTTTTGTTGCTCTGAAGTTTTTCACTATATTGTCATAGTGGGTATTTTTATTTATTTATTTATTCACCTCTAGATTCACTGGATTCACCTGAATCAAAAGAATGGAGCCCTTCACAATTTTTAGAAAAATCTTCAGTAGTTTTTTTTTTTTTTTTTTTTTTTTTTTTTTTTCAAAAATTGCCTCTCTCTCTTTTCTCCCATTCTTGGACTCTAATGTTCTAGGATCTTTATTTGCTATGTCTCTTAAATTCTTTTTTATATTTTCATTTCTTTGTCTCTCTTTACAGTCTACACACACACACACACACACACACAGTAGTGAAATATACAGAGTGCTAATGTAGATCAGTGATTTAGTTCAGCCATCAGTTTTAAAATTTAATTTATTATATTTTTTATTTCAGTAAGTTCCATCTGGTTATTTTTATAATTTCTTATTTCTTATTTGTGTTGCCAGTTCTGCCTTTTCCTCTTAATATTTATTTGATGTTCTTATTTTTCATGCTTGAGTATTTTATACTGCATATTTTAAAATGTATTTTGAAACAGACTTACCTGTTTTGATACAAAGTCCTTGATGGCAGGGGTTTTGATTATTTTACTTGCTACTCTGTTTCCAGAGCATAGAAGAGTGCCAAACTGAGGACACTTAGTAATCCTTTGTTGAATAAATTAATGATAAATTATACTCTGATGTTTTCAATCCTGAAGTATTTGTGTGTCTGACTCCCTGCCTGCTTTTTCTCTTGGTTCTTGCTCATAGTACTTTGTTTCCAGGTAAATCTGATTATTTTTGATTTAAGCGCATTTTTCTTGAAACTTTATTTACGAAACATGTTTTCCTCCTGAGAGGATTGTGTTTATTTTTGGTAGCTTCTTGGACTCACTCCCAATCTGGAGCAACTGTAAACTAAGTTACTGGCTTTCTGTTTTTTGGACTACCTGTGTCATATGAATTCAAGTTGCAGTATCTACATGTGAGAGGTTTCTGTTCATTCTTTTCTTTTTCCCCTCCTCTTACCATCATCAAGGTTCAAGGCAAACAATGTCCTTGCTAGTGGTTTTGAGAAGGCATGTTTTTGTTTAGTCTATCTGTACATTGGCAGTTAATTTCCTAGATTGGTCCTGTTCAGTAGAAGTGTAATGTGAGCCATTATACATAAGGTAAAATATTCTAGTAGCAACATTAAAAAGTAGAAAGAAAAGTCTTAGTCATATTTTATTTAATGTCATTTTAGTAGGTAATATTGAAAACATTAGTGAGTGGGGCACCTGGGTGACTCATTTGGCTAAGTGTCTGACTTCAGCTCAGGTCATGATCTCACTGTTCTTGAGTTTAAGTCCCACATCAGGCTCTGTGCTGACAGCTTGGAGCCTGGAGACTGCTTTGGATACTGTATCTCTCTATCTCTCTCTCCCTCCTCCACTCATGCTCTCTCTCTCTCTCAAAATAAATAAATTAAAAAAAATTTTTAGAAAATATCAGTGAGCATTTTACATTCTTTCTTCATAAGAAGTCTTTGAAATGTGGTATTTTACACTTAGAACACATCAATTCAGGCAAGGTTTTTCTTGAAAAAACTTCCTGTGTGTATATGTTTTTAAAAATTTATAGTTGAAAAGTAAATTTGAGTACACAAGTTTCCCAGCCAAGCCATATGTTTTCAAATAACCTAATTGAGTATGGGTTTTTATTTTATTTTATTTTATTATTTTTTTTTTAACGTTTATTTATTTTTGAGACAGGGAGAGACAGCATGAATGGGGGAGGGTCAGAGAGAGAGAGGGAGACACAGAATCTGAAACAGGCTACAGCCTCTGAGCTGTCAGCACAGAGCCTGACGCGGGGCTGGAACTCACGGACCACGAGATCATGACCTGAGCCGAAGTCGGATGCTTAACCGACTGAGCCACCCAGGCGCCCGAGTATGGGTTTTTAAGTTAAAATTAATTAAAATAAAGTACCAATAAAAATTCAATTTCTCAGTTTCAGTAGACAGATTGCAAGTACTCCATAGCCACATTGGCCTTTGACTGCTGTATGGATAGTACAACTCTCTGGTTTTACTTTATGGGGGCTTCTTGGACTGTCTAATCCTACATCGTGGGCAGGTGCTACTTTTTTTCTCATGTCCCTGAGCAACATGTTGATAACCAAATTTCAAGGCCAACCATATTATGGTAAATGGGTTTGTAGAATATTGCATTCATTGTTCCTCTTTCTAATTCATATTCAGGCTTTTCCTTATTTTTAGGAAGAGAATGGTGTTGAACTATTTAAAACCTTTTTGTTGTTGTTGTTGTTAGGTTATAAATATATTTTATTTATTTATTTTTTTAAGTTTATTTATTTTGAGAGAGAGAGAGAGAGAGCAGGGGAGGGGCAGAGAAAGGAAGAGAGATAGAATCCCAAGCAGGCTCCGTGCTGTCAGTGCAGGGACCAGTGCGGGGTCATGAGTTCAGAACTCATGAACTGTGAGATCATAACTGGAGCTGAAATCCAGAGTCGGGCCCTTAGCTGACTGAGCCAGCCAGGTGCCCCATGGTTAGGTAATAAATATATTTTAAATAATTTATTTTCTTAAATGTTTATTTATTTTTGAGAGAGAGAGAGAGAGAGAGAGCGCACGAGCACGCACAAGTGGGGGGGAGTGGAGAAAGGGAAACACAGAATCTGTAGCAGGCTCTAGGCTCTGAGCTGTCAGCACAAAGTCCCACACGGGGCTCGAATGCATGAACTGTGAGATCATGAACTGAGCTGAAGTGGGATTCTTAACCAACTGAGCCACCCAGGAGCCGCTTAAATAATATTTTTAATACTTGATCCTGCATTAAAAAACATTGTTTCACTGGCAGAGTCCGTGATAGTAGGTGGTCTTCCATTCTTTCTGCACAAAAAGTTTGAGTCATTTCATCTGGAGGAAAACACAGAAATGTTTATTCCTCAAAAATATTTAACAGTAAGGCACCTGCCTGGGTGACTCATTTGGTTAAGTGTCCAACTCTTGGTTTTGGCTTGGGTCATGATCTCACATTTCGTGGGGCCGAGCCCCACATTGGGCTCTGCATTGAAGGTGCAAAGCCTGCTTAGGATTCTACCCCCACTCTTTTTGCCTCTCCCCCCCTAAAATAAATAAACATCTAAAAATATATTTAACTGTAACATCTCAAGTAATTGTAAGTCTTAAGAGAAATATGATTTAAATAATAAAAATGTGAAAGGACTTGCCATTTAAATAGGCTGTTTCATACCAAAATGTACTGCAAGATATGACAGTTCCTTCATTGTTAAGGTTAGTAATGGATATCCTATTTGCTGTACTTGAAATATTGAACAAGTGGGAAATTCCAAATATTTTAAAATAAAAATAGCATTCATCAGGAAAGGTTAATTTATACTCTTTAAGAAATAGCACCTAGACTTTCTTCAGGGTGACTTTGGTAGTCTTTCTCTTTCATGGAAGGTAATGAATGTGATGGAGGATAAGTTTCTTATAATCTCTCTTACTTCTCTGACTGATTGCTCTTGCTCTTTATGTGTTAATGCTAACATTCTTTCAGTTCTCATACCTGGAACTCTTCTTTATTTGTGGTACATGGTACACACAGAAGCATGGAAGTCTCTGTTCTTGTTTTTTTTTTAATTGAAAACATTTTTTTAGAGAAGGAGAGCATGCAAGTGAGTGGGGAGGGGGCAGAGGGGAAGTGGCAGAGAGGAGGAGAGAGAAAATCTTAAGCAAGCTGCATGCTCATAGCAGAGCCTGATGTGGGGCTCCGTCCCACTACCCTGGGACCATGACCTGAGCCAAAATGAATAGTTGGACACTCAACCAACCGAGCCACCCAGGCGCCCCTGGAAGACTTTGTTTTAAAATGAGGTTAGTTTACCCAAATGGTAAAAACTTGGGAGCTTCATTATAAAACTCTGTGCAACAGAAAACATACAATGCCTGGGCTCTTGAACACCCAGTTTTCTTAGTAAACACATGGAGTTTTTATAGGTTGAAAAACTAGCAATAGAGTATCATAAGGCATTTGACAACTAATTCATTTGCCTAACATATAACTTAGTGGTAGAAATAAACTGATGTCTATTATAGAAGTGTCCAGTTTCTTGGTACAGTTTGTATCATTTATTTATGCTGTTAAAAATTGTTCCATGAAGTAGGTTTACATTAGATAGTCCATTTGATTAATAGTAATTTATTGAGCAGTTACTATATAGGTAAGGTGCGTATTTGTAAGAGATACATAAAGAAAAGACATGTTTCTTTTCCTTATGGAGCAAAGTGAAAATGTGCATTTTAAATTATACACACCTAAACACATGAAAGGCCTAGGTTTCCCAAACACATGAAAGGCCATAAATACTTTTTGTTTTCATAAATACTTTTTAATAATTTCTGTCAGGGAGAAAGACCTTCCTCTGCCCTAAGGTTCTTCTAGCTGCACTTAGAATCAAATTGACATGAGACAGATTAACAGAAGACAATCAAATTTCACAGGTGTACATATGGGGAATCCACACAGACACGGAGTTCCAATCATGGTGTGGCGACAGGAAGCTTTTCTGAGCTAAGGGGAGGGGTAGAGCCTGGGGGTACAGAGAGGAGAAAAGTCACTAACCAAAAAGGTGAAGAGAGATGTTTGGAAAAAGAAGACTGTTGTGTTATCCAAATGAGTTCCTTCTTAGGTCAAGTGGAGTCAATGTTAATATTTCTCTTCCTGGTATAGGCTCTCCTTTTCAGTGTAAATTGAGGCAGTTACGGGGGAGGCAGAGTGCCTTTCCTGCATCTGCTGGGCTTTTATTTTAACTCGACACGATCTTCATGTCAAAGTGGCACATTTGGGGGCAGCCTGCCGGAGGCCCCTATACTTGGTTATACACTGTGAAGTTTCCTTCTTCTTTTTTCCATAAAGGTGGGTATCTTTAAACTTAACATCCAGCTTCTTCCCATGTGCTGAGGCCACATGTAAACTGGTAACTACTGTAAGTATCTCCCGATTTTCTCTTCCTTGCCTCTTAGCCAGAAACCATCTTCTTTTCTTTCTTCTTTTTCTTTACATTTCTATAGCATTGTTCACATGTCTCTCATAGGCCATATTTCTTACTGATTTGTATTTGATTTCTGTGTACTCATCTAATTTTCTTTGCAGCTTTTGAAGATCCTAAAGTCAGAATCCATTCTCAGCCTTTGGTATTCCAACTTTGAGAAAATGAAAACGCACCAGAAACAAACTTTATATAATTTTCCCTTACATGTAGACAAATAATATTGCTCTCTCAGTTGAACAGTACAAATTAAACTCATCTAGCATTTTTGTCGGCAGGAAAATTCCAGAAGGTGGCAATTCTCATTTTACCCCAAACCAGCTTTAAATCCAGTAAGAAATAAGTAGGCTTGTGGAAGCTAGAAGTAAATTTGTAAGTTATTGTCGTCAGATAACTGTAGTTTATTTTTCTTGTAGTTAGGTCTTCACTAAAATGACTAGGACAATACCTAATAGAAGTGCTAAAAGCAAAAATTTTTACATATTATAAAACTTACGTACATTTATTTGCAGCACTGTTGTTCCCTGAATGATTTCTAAGAGGTAGGAAAGGGAGAATTGCTTACAAGAGGAGAGTTGTTGGAGACAGCACAAATTAAATCTTGGTAACAAGCCAACACCAATATTTTACTTTGATAAAATAGCTTTTAAAAACATCTAACTTTCCGATTTATTGGTGCTTAATTAAAAATCCTACTTTTACGGTTTCAAAAGACACTGAAGATCAATACTTACATAGTAATTCAATTTGTAAGATCTGTGAATAGATACAAAATAAAATAAATTTTGGATACTTTGAGCAATTTGAAGCATCATCAAAATATACAGAGTTGTGAGTTTAATGCAAATAACACATATTTATACTTTCAACATTGGCATTTATAAAAAGCTAGTACTGAAACTTAGACCCTGGCTACATTGTACTTTTCATCAAATTGGTAGTCTCATTCTTACAATGTCATTATTTTATCTGAAACTACTTCTTTTTAGCCATGAAATGTAATTTAAAATCAGAAAATGTGCTTTGTATTCTCATAATCAAATTTCCTAATATTTGTCACGTTTAAGAAATAGTGTACAAACACTATAGTTTTTCTTTAAGCAAATTATCATTGCAAAAGTTACTTTTCTCTGATTATTGGAAGGTATTTTCTATTAGTGTAATGACTAAGATTTTCAAATATTCATTGGGAGGAGGAAAAATTTACATGTTGATAATAGACCTATTTTTCAAAATGACAAAGGAAGTTGTGCTATCTGATAAACATTTTATTAAAAAGTGGAGTGGAATAGTAATATAACAGCTTTTCTCTCCATCCTAAATTCAGGTTTTCTGTTTTCCCAGTTAAATCTCAGGGGGATGTCCTTAACTTGGGTAATCCTATATCCATGAGCCCTTTACATTGTTTAACCATGTGTATTGAGACCATTATGTTTTCCCCAAGAGTGTTTCAACTTTGTATGAGATTGAGGAGGTTAGGCAGAATGTAAACGTTTTGGGAAATATCACACATAGTTTGAACCTTTGAAAGGTTCAAAGGCTGCATGCTAACTGAAATAGGGAGCCAGTTTCCAAGTCATTGCAAAAGTCACTATGTCAGTAGGAGTGGCTTTTGGTTTTGATCAGAGCTCTGCTAAATTTTATTTATCTAAATATTCCTCTAGAGTGCATATTTATCAGAGTACATAGACATTAGTTGAAAGTATTTGGAAATTGACCTGATGGAAAAATAAACTAATCTAACACCAGAGTGTTGAAACTAAACAACATTATTGGTCACTGTGAATTTGTATGTGCCTGTTTTAGGGGACGATGTGGGAAAGGTAAAAATCAGTCTATATAAGCACTATTCTTCCAAAATTATGTTTCATCGATATGTTATTTTTTAACTTTAATTTAATTGTATTAAAAAAATTTTTAAATGTTTATTTTTGAGAGAGAGAGAGAGAGAGAGAGAGAGAGAGAGAGAGAGAGGAAGAGAATGTGAGCGGGGGCGGGGCAGAGAGAGAGGGAGACATAGAATCTGAAGCAGGCTCCAGGCTGAGCCGTCAGCACAGAGCGCAACATGGGGCTCAAATTCACAAGCCAGGAGATCATGACCTGTGCTGAAATCGGACACTTAACCAACTAAGCCACACAGGTGCCCCCATGAATACATGTTATTAACTGTATTTTTTAGTACCATAAAACATAAAAAAGGAGTTTTACAATGTATTCTCTTTGTAGTAACTATTTTCAGTACTAATTTTCAGTAACTATTGCATGAAGGCTTAATGTAAAATTTGTTCTTTACTTAAGCTATTATTAAATATACCTAACACTTGTGGAAATATTCATTGAATTCACACAATTGAAGATGAAAACAGTTTTTAATAATTTAACAGAAAACTAAGTGAATATAAGATTTAAGAAGATCATAATTTCTCCTTTTTAAATGCATAGTCTATTTGATATTGAACAAAAAACGGTTAATCTTTATCAGTCAAGACAAATTGAATTAATTTTAATCTTGCAAATTGAATTAAATTTGTTCCACAGTGACACAATTCAACTTAAAAACAATTTTGGAAATTTTACTTCCAAACTCTCTATTTTTGACTTTGCCCCAACGATAGGTTCTACAGATAGTACTAGGAAAAAATTGAGTTTATTGCTTAACCAAATGCACATGTAGGGCTCATTAAAAATGATAGAAGATCTCTATTTGATTTTTCTTTTATATTATTTTTAAATTTTTATTTATTAAAAAGAAAGGTGGGGGCAGTAAATGAATTTATTATCTGTAAGACCTTGGTTTCACCATTATTTACCGTAATAATATTCTCCTCTATTCCACAGGTTAGTACATAATTTAGCTTCTTGAAATGTTACCTTGATCTCTAATTTAATTACAAATTTCTACATGCAACCTATTATGAATTGCTTTTTAGTATTACACAATCAGAATTAAATATTCAGCTAACAAGATATAAAGGGTTCTATCAACTTGAAGCAGAGTTATTTTATGTATTACTTTTATATGAATTAGAAGGAGTCTTGTGAAGTTTTGGTACTTAATAAATGATTTCTATAAATCAAGTGTATTTCTGAAAGTTAAATAAATAAATATTACCAAATATTTATTTGATAATTAAAGACACATAATTGATAAGACTAAAATTTGTTGTCTGGAACACTATATACTGCTATAATATCTTCTCAGATTAGCCTAAACACATTGGCTATATTAGTGAATTTCTATGATTAGTTTGTTAACTTACGTAGAACTGGATTATTTTCTGTCATATATATATATATTTTCTGTCATATATAAATATATATATGTCATATGACATATATGTCATATATAAATATATATATAAGCAATATATATATATATATATATTGCTTATAATGTAATGTTGGTTGAAAAGAGTGGAATTTAGTATTGAATTATGCAATTGGGTCTGATAGCTAGATAGATCAATTAGATAGAAAAATGGATAAATGCCCGTAAACTGCTTAGCACAATGCCTGGTGTGTAGTTTGTCCTCAAAAAATATTAATTAGTTATTGCTTTATATAAGTTTGTTATTAATAATAATAATTATTGTATGTACCATGGGGAGATATAATAAAATAGTTATTGGGCATTTACATCATTAAACAGACTATTTTAAAAATGTCGTATGGTCCGTGTTCATAAAAGAGGACTCAGTTTCAGAAATTTTTAGCAGCTACAACAGAGTATATTTTAGTTAAAATGTATTTGTTACAGGATACTTTGCAATTTAGGATTTGGAAAGGTGGTGGCAAAATTACAGTTGTCAAAATGGTGATTTTCAATAAGTACTATAATTAACATGCAGTACTTCCAGAATGCACGTGCTTCTCAGCAGTGGGCCATGACTCACTTGTATTTGCATATAACCAATGCATGTTAGATATAAATGTCCATTTATCCTCAGAGTAAAAATAAAGAAAATTTTGCCTAAATAGGTCCATTAATTGAAAGACCTTATCAGACTATATATTCTATATAAAATGTTGGCTTTCTGTTCTGCAGAGAGCGCAGTTTTCTGTTAATGTTTTATGTTATGTGCTATTTCAAACCTAGCCTATGTCAGGTTGTGCAAACAAGTGGAGAGTTCCTTCTTTCCCTTGATTCCTGAAAAAACAGACCAAGAATCCTCTTTAGGCATTTGGCAAATGTGTATAACTCCTCTTGAATCCACCTCCCGTACTCATACCTTTGTCAAGAAAGCACCAGCGGTTCATCACCCACTAGTAGATGTCCAGAGAGAACTGTACCTGAGAGTTCTACTAGTCATTCATGACCTGCATGCCACATTGTTCTGCCTGAGTGCTTAGCATTTGCTCTCAGTAGCTTGTGCTCAGAAGCTTATAATGGTGCCTGAGCTTTCATAGCTGCCTCTGGGTGCCTCTAATTGGGGTAGCTTCTAGGCTCCTCTCCTGCCTCTTTGATTCATGTCTGTTTTGTATGGTTTTTGGTCAGCACCTTCCTTGAATTTTAACACATCATAGTTGCTGCACCTAGAGCGTACTTCTGCCTGTAGATCTAGAAAATAAAAATAAACTTGCTCTCTGAGAGACCAACCTCCGGTCTTCCCATGAAAGAGTAAGTACTACTTCCAAATGAATATTGGGGATTTCTCAGCTATCAGGAATTTTTTTTTCCAGCTCTTCTAAACAAGTAATTCATCAGTTTATTAGTCCCATAATATACATGCATTTTTCTAATCTTTGACAAAAGGTCAGCACAGTGTTTGCCCTTTTAATATAACATGTGATTTCAAATTTCAGTTCATCGATTTTTCTTTTCTGTGCTTAAGTGCCCAATTTACTGACTTAATTTTCAGGTCCTCAAAAGCAGGAACTACTTTTCATCTCTCTTCCTTCCTTCCTTCTCCCTTCCCTCCCCTCCCCTCCCCTCCCCTCCCCTCCCTTCTTTACTTCCTTTCTTCCTTCCTTCCACTTCCCTGTATAACTAGTTAAAACTTGATTGGGTGAGACATTGTAAGCAGAGTTGGAATTTATTTGATAAGATTTTGATCAGAAATTCTAGAATTTGTGAAACACTAATATTTAGGCTTTCAGTAGATGCACCTCACTTTAAGGAAAATATTTTGCCTTATCAATTTATTCTGTATGAATTATTTAAGGTGATGACATTTAATGCAACTGGACAAGATAATTCTTATCAATTTCTTTCAAGGTGGGAGAAAATCATTCTGAAGATGATTCTTAGTCATTTTAATTGATATTTTAAATACAGTGCCTCTGAGAGAATCTGGGCCTCAAAAGTGTGTGCTGCAGCATTAATTTTTAGTTTAATTCAGGAAATCACATTGAAAAATAGTATATCGTGTTTCTCATTAGTGTGGTATTTAGAGTAGTCCACGGTATACATGGATTCCCATAGATATTTATCTAAGAACCTTTGCTTTTTCTCAGACAGTAGTTGTTGCTGACTGTTGCAGCCCAAATGGAATCTTGTTCCAACAACATTTGCTTTGTCTTCTGTTTTCCATGCTGTGATTCTAGATTGAATCTAGAATTCTGCATTGTTCTGCATCACTAACTGTTGGTTCCAGTTAGTAATAAAGTTCTGGTTCACAGCTGCCTCTTGCCCAGAAAGCCAGTATGTTTCTCCAAAGTGTTGTAATAGTGAAGCTAATTTTTGCTTTTATAGAACCAGGCTCTACTATTTTGGAATTTAAATGACAGATGTGCTGGGTGTAGTTTAGCTTCTTGAATATGACTGAGCAAGAATGTCCCTGGCTCTATGTAAGAGCCCTTTAATATGAGATTATGATGCTTGAAGAAAGAAGGTGATTTTTCAAAAGGTGTTGCTGTTTAACTCCTAAATTCATTCTAGACTCCCAAATTTTTCTTTTTTCTTTTTTTAAATGCTTACTTATTTATTGTTGAGAGAGAGAGAGAGAGAGAGCGAGTGAGCACAAGCTGGGAAGGGACAGAGAGAGAGAAAGAGAGAGAGAGAGAGAGAGAGAGAGAGAAAGAATCTCAAGCAGGCTCTATGCTCCAAGCTGTCAGCACAGAGCCTGACGTGGGTCTTGAACCCATGAACCGTGAGCTCATGAGCTGAGCCAAAGTCAGATGCTTAACCAACTGAGCCACCCAGTCGCCCTTGAATTTTTTCTATTTTCAATTTTATTTAATTATATTTGTGATTTATTTCCATTTTGCATGGTAATATAAGTTATTTGTAATAGAAGCCAAGCATTGCTGAAACTTGCAAGGTAAAAGAGTAAAATTTTAATTCTCCAGGAGAATTTTCTCTGGCACATTTTTGGTATGCACAAGTTGTATGTATTAAGTGGCATGTGGATATCAAGATTGCTAGTGGAATCCAAGTATCAAACAAGCTATTTTTTTTTTTTTTGTCTCATGGCCCTTAAATTTGCTCAGTATGATTAGTTTTTTTCTTACATGGGAGCTTAGGAAAGTCCATGAACTTTGGTGTTATTTTAAGACACAAAGGTCAGTCTGGATTCAAAATACCAATTCCATATAATTGTCAATACTTCAGTTTTCATTCAGAAACAGATGTCATGTTGCCTTCTTCCAGCTAAGGCTGCAGTGGGGGAAGTCTAGAAAGGTCTGGAAAATGGTTAGGATACTGCCAACTTGTTCTCTATTTCTCATGAGTATCCTCCACCATTCTTTCTCAGGGGTTTCTGGTACCGATCCCCTTTTGGGTTTGGTGCTTATGGTAGAGGAAGTAGCGGAGTTAAGGAGACTGGGAACAGCCATATTTGATGAGCACTGTTGTAAGCTAGCTTAATTTATAAAGAAATATTTTTTCATTACGGGGCACTTTGTAAGTTCTTCAGAATCTCTCCATCCTCATAGCTGGGTATTGAGAATTCTCCATGGGTTCATACTTCTGCACATTTAGAAGCAGAGGCCTGGTTGCTTTTATTCCAGACATAGTTTTGTTTCTGAATGTCATATTTGTATAGCAGACAACCTTGGAAGATAGAGATAGTGTCTCCCTAAGAGTAAAGGACATTATAAAAAACTTGGGTTCCTTAAACTCAGGGCTGAGTAGGAATGTATCCCTTCTCCAATAGATTGCATTTTTTACCCCTTGACTTTATGATTCAGTGGACTGTCATGATAGTCGTGGTATCATGGTCAGATACTTAGTCTTTACTAGAACACCCAGAGTTGTTCTTTAGTAAAGGTCGGGGGTGGGGGCACTCCTATGCTCCTCAAACTTAGAGTTGAGTTTGCAGTTGACATAAGGTTATTGAATTGTGCAACACCATGTAAGACTCTTCTTTCTTTGCTGAATTTCCTTTGTAACCCTGTCAAAAATCAATTGATTATGTATGTGTGATGTGTGTGGGGTTATTTCTGAGCTCTATTCTGTTGACCCATTTATGTTTACACCAATACCATACATATTGGTTACTGTCACTATTACTGTATAATATGTTGTGAAATCAGATAGTGTAAGAAATCCACTTTTGTTCTCCCTTTACAAAGCAGTTTGGACTATTTTTGGTCTTGCATTCTTATATGAATTTTAGAATCAGCTTGTCAATTTAAAAAAAAGTCGAAATTTATCATTGGAGTCGTGTTGAATTTGCTGATGAATGTGGAAAAAAGTGATAGTATGTAGTGTGTTGATACATGAACACAGCATTTATGTCCATTTATTTGGATCTTCTTTAATTTCTCTCAGCAATATTTTGTAATTTTCAAGGAACAGATTTTGTACATCTTTTGCAGAGTGAGCCTTAAGTATACATATTTTCAACTCCACTGTAAATGGTATTGTTTTTACAATTTTAGCTTCTCATTGGTCATTGTTAGAATAAACAGATACAATTGATTTTTCTATATTGATCTTGTGTCTGCCAAATTCCCTTTTTAATTCTTTTTGTCGATTTCAGAGAACTTGGTACTTAGATGATCGTCTTACTCAATTACAGTTTTACATTTTCCCTTTCTATCATTCTTCTTCGTTCATCTGTATGTATGTAATATATTTTTTCTTTTTCTGGATTTTCTTTTTATTGGTTTCAGTAAATTTGATTATTACGTGCTGTGACACAATTTTTTTCTTTTGTTTTTTTGCACTTGGAGGTTTGTTTCTAGGTTTCACTGGTTAATAGTTTTCATCAAATTTGTAATGTTTTTGGCAATTATCTTTTTAAGTATTTGTCTTCATCTCTCTGCTCCTCTTTGGAAATTACAATCACACTTATCTTGGACTACTTAATATTTTCTTATACCTGATTATTTTTAGCATTTTTTCCCTCTCTGTTTCATTTGGATAATTTCTGCTTCTATCTATAAGTTTACCAATTTTCTTCTGCATTGTTTCATCTGATGTTAATCTCATCCACTATATTTTTCTCTTCATGCATTGTGGTTTTCATCTTTAGAAATTCAATTTAAATATTTTTACATTTTCCATGTCTCTGCTTAGTACATTTAATCTTTTTATTTAGCTTCTTGGACATATGTAATTTAGTAATAATGTCTTTATCTACTAATTCAATCATCTATGTAATTTTAGGGTCAGTTTTGATAGATAAATATTTCTATTCATGTAGTCTTATTTTCCTACTTCTTTGCATGCCTGACATGTATTAAATTGGATACTAAAAACTGAATTTTACCTTGTTGGGAGATGGATATTTTTGTATTCTTATACATATTCTTGACCTTTGTTATCTGAACTTGGTAAATGTTATTGCAGTTAAGTGAGTTGATTATTTGGTAATTTGGTTAATTTTTAGGAGTCTTGCTTTTAATCTGTTAGATGGGACCAAGTGCAGCATTTATTTTGGGACTGATACTGTTTTACTATTCAGACAGTTTCCTTGTGTATTCTCTATCTGATGCCCCATGAATTATTTCTACTTTGGCTGCTAAGAATGGGATATATTGCCTTATATGAGTTCCATAGATTTATCCCTCAAATCTTTTCTGTTGGTTCTTTTCTCAAGTAGATCCATCACATGTATGTACTGATAAGTACTCAGCTGGAGATTTGAGGATAACCTTTTAAAGATCTCCAAAACTTTCTTTCCTTGAACTTCTCTCTTCTCATATACTCCGACTATGATTTTTGGCCAGTTTTGCCTCCCCAGCCTTCTGTATTTATCACCACAACTCAGGGAGATTCAGTGGCCTCTATGAGCCTCTGTCTGGGTTCATGGTCCCTTGAACTGTGGTCTGTAAATCATCTGCAGGCAGTAGAATGGACAGTAGTAGTGCTCTCATAGTTCATTTCATATCTTTTGGGATCAGTGACTTATTTTCCCTTGCTATTTAAGGTTTGAAAGCCATTGTTTCACTTATTCTGTTACTAGACAGAACTGATTGCTGACAACAGGGTAACTCTGGCCCTTGTTACTCCATTTTGGCCAGACGTAGAATTCCTTGAATTTATACTTGGATTCTATTATTGGGTCTTGATAGAGAACCAGTGCAATATCTTTATCCCTTATAGATATTTCCAGCACCATTGAATCTTCAGGATCATTTGGCCCAAGATACTGGGAAGCTTGCATAATAGCCTGGACTTGTTGCAAAACCTTTTCTGAAGCTCCACTCAAAATGGATGTAGTTATGGATCATCCTATAAATGGATCAAAACAACATTCCCATATGCAGCATATTCTCCTCAAAAATTGACTCAAGCTTGCCAAATGCTTTGCCACTTTCATAGTGGTAGGAGGCATGCATTCAACAATTTACCTTTTTTTTTTTTTTTTTAAATCAGGGTTGTCCTCGCATTCCTCAGTCAGTTGTACCTATAAATACGTTGCTGATATGACAGGCCTGTGAATCTTCATAGTATTTAATCTTAGATTCTCTAGCATGTAATCACTAGAACATTTAAGTTACTATACATTTGCTACCAGCCATGTGCCATTAGCATGATATCATCAGTGTAATGGGTCAGCCTGAAGTTATGGGGGAACATTAAGTCAATTAAGGTCCCTGTAGGCTGTATTTTGTGTTATGGTAAACATGAGAGATAATATAGTTTTGTAGTGAAAAATGTTGATGTTTACGTACTATTGTCCTTGCCTAAAAAAGCAAACTGATTTTGGTCATCTCTGTTCATGAATATAGAAATAAACATTTGCTCAACCAGTAGTTGTATATCAAAAAGTATCAGTTTTCCCTTTCTTAGTGTACACTTACCCTAGTAAATGGCTGCCCATTTTGATAACCACATCCATTTTGTCTTGGATGGTCAAGTACTGCTATATCCTTTGGATGTTCCAGAATTTCACCATCCCTGCTAATATGAGGGAATCCAGTTTCATGGCAGCAATCTTATTTTTGTATTCACATTGCTTTAATTCTTGACCATAATTTGATTTTTTAAAATAAAATTTTTAGGGGCACCTAGGTGGCTCAGTTGGTTAAGCATCTGCATCTTGATTTCTGCTCAGGTCATAATCTCATGGGTAGTGAGATTCAGCCCTGTGTTGGGCTCTGTGCTGACAGTGCAGAGCCTATTTGGGATTTTCTCCCTCCCACTCTCTCTGCCCCTCCCCAACTCATGGAGGAAATAAATACATAAACATTTAGAAAATAAAGTAAGATAAACTTATTTTTGAATAAATTTTGATTTACAGAAATGTTGCAAAGATAGTACGGAGAGTTCCTCTGTAGCCCTCATTCAGTTTCCTCCAGTGTTATTATCTTATATTACCATGGCACATTTGTCAAAACTAAGAATCTGACAGTGGCATGTTAATATTAAATAAACCCCAGAACTATTTGGATTTCATCAATTTTTTTCATCGAAGAGCTTTTTCTGTTCCAGGATGGAAATGAGGTGACCACATTGTATTAAGTTGTCATGTGTCTCTAGTATCTTTTGTTCTGTGACATCTCCTCAGTCTTTTCTTGTATTTCAAAACCTTGACAATTTTGAGGGGTACTGGCTAGGTGTTCAGTAGAGTTGTCCCCCAGTCTAGGATTGTCTGATATTTTTGTCACCATTTGACTGGGATTAGTGGTTTTTGGAAAGAGTGCCACAAAGGCAAAGTACTCTTCTTGTTACATCCTGTCAGAGGGGACGTGGTGAGGCCAAATGAGGTCAATGGTGATATTGACTTTCATCATTTGGTTAAAGTACTGTTTGCTATGTTTCCTTACTATAAAGTTACTATCTTGCCCTTTTCCTAACCTATTTTTGGGAAGGAAATCACTATTGAACCGACTATTGGGGAGGACAGTTAAATTTTCCTGGATAGGGAGGTTATCTACATATATTATTTAGAATTCTTCTATAAAGCATATTTATTCTCTCTCATTTATATATGTATTCAACTACTTATTTATATCTGTATAAACCTGTATATTTACTTTGTACTTTGAATTTTAATCTAATACCACAAGTAACTTTATTTTAAAATCCTGTTGCATGTATATATATAAATACTGAGCCCATACTGGCTATCCTTGACATGTCTGTTGTCTGGACCTTTTAACTTAGGGAGCTCCGCTGTTTCCATGTTTCCCTTGGACATCAGATTCTTTGACAAGGCTGGAGTGTAGTTCTGTGCTTGAGATTCTGTCCCTGTAGCCTCACCATACAGACATTGCCTAGAAAATTTCAAGACTATAAGCCTGAGTTTACAAGTTTTTTGTAAAACCTACAGAATGTCATTCCTTTTCTAGTGTTATTATCTTTCTCTCCTGGTGCCTCTACCTTTTAGAAGCAAAGATATTTAAATTAGAATTGCTGAATTAATATTAATTAGCTTGTCTGGCAAAAGCTCTTTAAGATTATTTGTTACCTTACCATGTCATTCTTTGACAATATAGGCTTTGAGTTTTCCTATTTGGGCTTACCTTGAAGCTATTGTTGGATTACTAGGAATAATTTATTTTATTTAATCATTTCTGAGTGTCCCACACTTTTGAATGAAAAAGTAAAGATGATGTGGTACATCTTTAAGCAACTAGAATAGAGGTAGGTACCTGGATGAGGGCATTATTTTCATGTGAGGGGCTAGTTGCTAATATACATCTCATTAAAAAATAAATCACATAATTTACAAAAGTGGAGAAAAATTACCATTGTTTGAAGGTAATATTAATTAAACTATTATTTATTTATAGTTTATTATTATGAAATTATTAATTAAAGGTCAAACTCACATCATAAACAGAAAAGTTCAAAACTTCTAACTTTTAAGATTCTTGTAAACTTTGATCTCTTTGGATTATGGCATTTCTGTATAAACAAAAATTTTTCTGACACTTGCTGAATTTGGCTAAACTTAAGCTGAAAGTAGCAGTTGTTCTATTCAAGTGTCATTCTTTGCAGTTCATTTCTTAGCAAGGTCACTCTTCCAGTAGGTGAAACTTGGAATGAATAGCGCTTTAGATTACCTAGTTGGAGCCCACTCATTTTCCTATTGTTTTACTTGCTATTCTAGCAACCTGTTTGCTTTGGTAGTATCGCT
Organism: Panthera onca; assembly: GCF_046562875.1. Lineage (NCBI taxonomy): Eukaryota > Metazoa > Chordata > Mammalia > Carnivora > Felidae > Panthera > Panthera onca. Next base: position 140,996,446 of record NC_138339.1, on the reverse strand, counting down.
GAAAGATGTAGAAACTAGTAAAAGCTACAATCCTGCAGAGAACCTTTCGCTTTATCTCCTGACCTCTACTTCTGGTATTAGTTATGTTTTGGCATATATTTAGGAAATATCTATGAAAGTAAGCCAACTTTTTGGGTGTTCACCTACAGCGTTGGCTTTGAGGATTTTATCTCTTTGATTTCATTGTACATAAATTTCATGTGTTGATATAATATGTTAAATCTAGAGACTCTGACTATGTAAGAGTCCCAAAAGAAGAATTATGTAAAATGCCAAGTTTGATCCTGACTGTGAGTGACATACTCCATCTATTGGAAAGTTACTCTGTCTCCTAGACCTCAGACTCAGATTTCATTAACATTTACATATTCTAAAGACTTTTATATAACATTTCATCATCATTATTATTGCTATTATTGTTTGTAATTATTATTACCCTCCATGTGAATTTCAACAATCTTTAGAATGGTTGTAATACCTACCTTTCTTTTTTTTTTTTTTCAATATATGAAATTTATTGTCAAATTGGTTTCCATACAACACCCAGTGCTCATCCCAAAAGGTGCCCTCCTCAATACCCATCACCCACCCTCCCCTCCCTCCCACCCCCTATCAACCCTCAGTTAATACCTACCTTTCAAGTGTATGGGGGAAATTTAAATATAAAATTGCTGAGCACATTCATTGGCATGTGATCAGATTTTAGTATGGTTTATTCTTTTATTTCTCTCCCTGCTCCCCCTCAACATTGCAGGTCAGGTCTTCACTTCTGAGATCTCTTGTCTTAACTCCTCAGCCTATGTTACTCTTAGGACGAATAACATCAGTTTGTTGTGTAAAGTCTTTGATGATGTAATAAAAGACATGAATCCATTAAAATAGATTCCAAAATGGACAAAATAGACAACAGACAGCACACTCTCTCATCAATGGATTGCATTATGTGTGTGATTGAGTCTATTCCTTTTAAATATCATAGCTCACTAAGCCTTTCCTTTTCTGCTACTATTTCTCACCTTAAACTCATAAAGTCTACCAGAACTTTTATTTTATTTTATTTTATTTTATTTTATTTTATTTTATTTTATTTTATTTTATATTTATTAAAAAACGTTTAATTATTTGCTTTGAGGGAGAGAGAGGGAGAGAAAGAGGCAGAGAGAGAGTGAGCAAGAGTCCCAAGCAGGAAGGCTGAACTCTGTCCCATGAATTGTGAGATCATGACCTGAGCCTAAATCAATAGGCGGACGCTCAACTGACTGAGCTGCCCAGATGCCCCTCCTACCAGCACTTTCTACAAAGTTTTTTCTAAAGTCTTCTTGCTGCCAACCTTTTAATTTTATCTGCATTAATGAAAATTTAGTTTTCCTAAAGCAGTTCTTTCATGTGCAATTCCCTCATTCCCAAGCATTTGTTCATCCTTCATTCCCAACAGAATCAAGTCTACATAACTTAGCCTAACACTCAAGAACCTCCGGGATATCTTGGTGCTTCCTTTTGCTTCTCCAAATTCATTCTCTACCCTTCTTCAACTACTCTGTGGCCCTGGTGGCTGATCTATGTGAACTACATCAGTGAGAACCCTGGTGAGAGTTAGGAGGAAGGAGGAGAAATCAGGGAATTTATTCCCTCAGATTCCTCCTTTCTACTAAAACTCTTGTGTCTTGTCTGGCATCCCTCTCCACAAGACTGTCCTTCTGGGGTTTGGTAACTCCCACTCTCCACTCCACTCTTCAGGATAAAGGGTAGAAATGGTTTTACTAGTACTGGGATACTGCCTTATTTTGGTGGTTTTTCTATACCTTGCACACACCTTTGTAAATATTCTCTGTTTCAGACTCAACTTGAATAACCCAACTGAATGTGCCATCTGTTGCCCGGCTGTTATACTTCCTAAATTTATCTCCTGACATACACTGCATCCTTTAAAGACAGATGGTTTATTATTGTTGGCATGGTGGTTTAGAGCACCTACTTTGGAATGATAAAGTATTGGATTTGAATCCCGATTTTACTACTTCTCACTTCGGTGACTTTGATCAAATTATTCAACCTCCCTTAGCCTCAATATCCTCGTCTATTAAGTAGAAATAATAATAGCCACCTTGCAGAGTTTATGTGGGAAACGAAGAAGTATGGGGAAGTTCTATTACATAGCAGATGCTAAGGAAATATAGTTTTGGCGATGGGAATTTTTTGAGCTCATATACCTCTTGCATTCCTACTGCCAAACCTCTTTTCCCATTTCTCCTAATATTCTTGGCTTCTATCTGTCCATTTAAGGCTTAATTAAAATCCTTGTTCTTCTGTAATTTCTTAATGTTTCTTAATTGTTATAGCACCTACTCTCTGGAATTCTCCTTTATGTTTTAATCTGTTTACGTCTCCTCTTCCCAATTATATTGTCAACAGTTTGATGATAGCAACAGGAATTTTCATTTCATTGTATTTACCCCTAATATTGTATTGTTCCCTAGCTCAATGGTGGGGATATAGTAGAAGCTCAACAAATATTTGCTTAATAATTTAATTTTAATCATTTAATTTTAATTAAGGTAGACAAATTTTATAATGCAAGTAATTTCAACTAAGGTAGACATAATGCATAATGCATGTCTCCAGAATAGATATGTTAGTATCACAGTGCCCATTTCAGATTAGATACTTACTGAATATTTGATGATTTGGGGTAATTATTGTGCAGGCAAATTATCTGTAATACTGTCTAAGGACCTTGTTGACTACTGTGTAGCTATAGTCTGTACATGTGTTGAAATACTTTACATTAACCACCAAAGGTTAATGATCTAAGCAGGTTAAAAAGCACGGGAAGGAAATAGCATTAACAGTATTAATGGCAATAGACAGTATTCAAAGATTTTTGTAATCTTTTTTTAAAAAGTTTATTTATTTATTTTGAGAGAGAGAGTGTGGAGGAGGGACAGAAAGAGAGGGAGAGAAAGAGAATCTTAAGCAGGCTCCATGCTGTCAGCACAGAGCCCGATGTGGGACTTCATCTCATGAACCCTGAGATCATGACCTGACCTGAAACCAAGAGTAGTTGGATGCTTAACCGACTGTGCCACCAGATGCCCCGATTTTTGTCATCTTTTAACCAAACCAGCTTGGACAGTCTCACCACAAACCTAGAGAATAGATAATCCATTTCCTCTGATAATAATATAAAAACTTCTGTTTCTGTTATATATTTTAAATTCGGCCCATTCATGGGTAATTCTTGGTCTCTAAAGTGAAGGTAACTGCAGAAGGGCCCAAGTATAAGAATCCGCTTTAGTTTCTGGTGAGCAGGGTAATTCATACCTCTCTGGTACCTTGCCTTTTTGTCCAGAGAAAAGAATTAAATAAAGGTATAGCCTGTAGGTGGCACTGGAGTCCACTGATCTCTCTCCCACAGTCTCAAGTACAGCAGCATGGTTATAATTAGTGTTGGCTTCTCAGCATGATGATGGGGTCCAGTGATATCTTGGACTTTGGGCAACTGTGGAAAATCCTCGTTGAACCATGCCAGGTTCCTGTTGGAATGTGGCAGCTCCCCAAACTTCTGTCCTGTTAGTAGACATGAGGAATAGTACAGAGGGAGCAATGAGGATTGCCTGAATGTGGTGTGTGCCTCTCTGAAAATGATCTTGGTGATAAGTATTTTGTGGGAATTAAAAGTTAATTGATTGTAAACAGTGGGCTGGTTAATGATTAGAAAGAATTGGGGATCATTTCTTCTGAGACTTACAACACAGTAAGATGAGTCTTGTTAATTTTTTGGTTTAATACATTAAGAGAGTTGGGATTTTTCAAATTAGGTTATTAACTGGCCTAATCACCCAGGGTTTTTTTTTTTTTGTTGTTGTTGTTTTACCCAGAGTAATATTTTTAAGCAAAAATAAGTGTAAAAGTGGAAATTAAAATATGTATTTCAGTAACCATGTGCAAAATAATTCAGTGAAGATAGTTTTATTTTGTTTTTTTATGGACTCATTTTTTTTCATATGTAGCATATGAATAAGTGAAAGAGGTAGCTTGGACCTTGAATGTACAAATCCTCCTTTTTAGGTTCACATGGGCTGTGACAAAGGAGGCTTTGGGCAAAAGTACTTTTTATTTACTTTTCTCCTATCACCTTCACTCACATGGGTACCACCGAAATTCTCTACATGGTCAGAACCTTTGGAGTTGGAGGATAGTGGGTACGTGTGAAGTGACCTCCTCCCTTTCCTTTCCATGCTCCCTAATGGAGAAATATTGCCACAGGGCTTTGGCTCCAAAGACCTAGAAGGCTTCCTGGCCTTGGTGACTTGGGTACATGTGAACCAAGAGTATTTCTTCTTGCCTGACATTAAAAACAATCTCTTTGGGGGCGCCTGGGTGGCTTGGTCGGTTAAGCGTCCGACTTCGGCTCAGGTCACGATCTCACGGTCCGTGGGTTCGAGCCCCGCGTCGGGCTCTGTGCTGACAGCTCAGAGCCTGGAGCCTGTTTCGGATTCTGTGTCTCCCTCTCTCTCTGCTCCTCCCCTGTTCATGCTCTGTCTCTCTCTGTCTCAAAAATAAATAAACATTAAAAAAAAAAATTAAAAAAACAAAACAAAACAAAACCAATCTCTTTGACACACTTCCCTTAGGCTCACATGCAAATCTTGGTCTTAATGGTCTGAGTATTCACAAGTTCAGCAGAATGACAACAATAAAGATGGTAGACCAAATTAATAGGGTTTCTATTGAGGGCTCCTTCTGAAATCTAAAGCAGAACTTACTAGCTGCTCATTTGCAGGCCTTTCTTGGACGGGAGATTATGCCAGGTGGGAGAGGGACCTGCCCATTGCCTAATACTAACCTCATTAAAACATCAAGAGGCAGAACATCCAAAGAGAAATATACTCCAAAAAGATAGTCTACAAGACAGACTTTCGAGGCTGACCAGGTATGAAGTGCATCGATGAGAAAGGAAATATACAAAGTAGAGGGAAGAGAGTATAAAGTATTAAGTAAAAAGTATAAGTAAAATGTATTTGCTCAGAGGTTTTGCTAAAGGAAAGGGAGAATTTTGTGTCCAGGCATTTCTGTTTAATGTTCATTTAGTTGAAATAGAGTGGTCACCGAGGATCAAGATTTGAAAAGAAAAAAAAAAAAGAAGTTAAAGAGAAGTCTTCAAGCAATGTTGATATTATTGGTACCACAGGAACGCTGGTAAGAACTTAGTAACACTATACAAAAAATTTGAAGTAGGCTTATTTGAAATGCTTAAACCCATTTGATTGTCAGTGGCTTGTTTCACTGAGATATCCGGAAGCATTAGGTCTACAGAACTTCTTCCTTTGAGACACCCTGCCACCAATCAATCTATAATCCTAAACTGACCAAGTGTTTGCTTAGTTCTAGAGAATATTTGTTTCCATTTATTTTCTAGTAATGGGCCTTAAGTCCACAAATGTAGTGACTTTCTACTAAATCTTTGGATTCAGATAGGTAAGAGGCCATGACCTTAAAACATTGAGGAGTGATCTCTTCATTTCTATGATAAGTTAAGCATCAAATGTAGTGTTAATATTTTAATATACAGAAATATCTGGTCACTCTTGGTCCCCATTGATACTTCATGTACTTAGGCTGCCATGTGAACAAGTATATATTGTTAAGAATATTGTCTCTGTGTGTGTGTGTGTGTGTGTGTGTGTGTGTGTGTGTGTTTTAATTTGATTTCTCTCCTGCTTAATCAGCTGGCACATGTGCCATTTTTGAATGTCATTTTTGGATATACTGAGGGCAGAAAATGATCCTTTATTTTTTAAATACTTTTCATGATAATTGGAACCTAAGATATTAGATCAAAATTAGTGAGCTATTAATCTACTCAGTATACATCTAGTTTTGTCTTTTTTTGTTGTTTCCAGTTGTGTTAATTGCATCATTATTAGCTAATAAGGCTGTAAACATTTTGAATGAAAATATAAGTTTTCAATTTCTGACAATATAGTAGACTAGATATTCTTAAAACACCTTTCACTTCAAAATAAATTAAGACATTAATTTAAATGCATTATTGGATAAAGAAGAAGGTAAGGAAGATATTTAGAGGGCAGTTTATACAAGAATCCAGAAAGTTAAGCACAAAATAGCTTGTTATTCTAGGGCAACTATCAATTAGTAAGAACCCTCAAGATCCATTTAAAAAATCTTACAAAAACTATAGAAAAGCATAGAAAGCCTAGCCTGCACACATTGGGAAATCTAAAAGGAAACTCTCACTCAAACCCAGGACCCCACTAAACTATATCCTCAGTGAAAGGGAAAGTTAATCCATCAAGAGAGACAGGAATGAAACTTGTATATCTCAATCATGATAGTATAGGAAGGAGAAAATTTGGAATCCAAATCCTGCCCTCGTGTGGCTTAAGGTCAGAATTCACCACCACCCATGTGGAAACAAAAACCCTCATCTAAAGTTTTATTTGAGGTGATCATTAGGAGGACTTCTGAGCACCTGACAGAAAAAGAATAGATTCTTTCTTAAGGAACACACTTTTAGTCCATGCTCTAAGAATTCCTCATAATGAATATATAGTGCAAATTTGAAAAGAAGTTAGAAAATAAAAAGGGGCACCTGGGTGGCTCAGTTGAGCGTCCGACTCTTGATTTTGGCTCAGGCCATGATTTCACAGTTTGTGGGATGGAGCCCAGCATCAGGCTGACCACGCACAGCCTGCTTGGGATTCTCTCTCTCTCCTCTCTCTCTCTGCCCCTCCCCTCGCTTGTGCTCATGCTCACTCTTTCTCTCTCAAAATAAGTAAATATTTACAAAAACACAAGACCCTCTAAAGCCAAGAGTAAGGGCCAGAAAAAACAAATGACAAAAATGAGACTCTCAACTAAGTTATTGAAATTAACAGCTATAGAATAGAAAATAGCTTTGTTTAATATATTAAAAACAACAGTTTATCAAAATATTAATATACTATGAAACTCATCAAGAAGATTAAAAATAACCCAACTAACTTTTTTTTCCTTTTGTAAAAAGTTTTATTTATTTTGAGAGAGTGGGGGCGCGGGGAGAAAGAGAAAGAATCCCAAGCAGGCTCCACACCGTCAGTGCAGAGCCCGATGCAGGGCTCAACCCGTGAACCACAAGATCATGACCTGAGCAGAGATCAAGAGTTGGGCACTTAGCTGACTAGCCACCCACTTGCCCCCAACTAACATTTTTAGTAATAAATTATAATAATTAAATAAAAATTTTAATGGATAGGTTAAAATGTTCACCTGTGTCCTGTGCCATTCACAAATTAGTTTAAGATGAACCATTATATATTCATCAACTTGGGGATAGTTGAAGATATTTTGACGAAAGTCGTAACTCAAAGAGAAAAAAAAATTATTGGGCTTTCTCAAAATTAAATACTTTGCTAATGAAAAAATATCACTTAGAAAATAAAATCCAATCCAGAGATTGTGAGAAAATATTTTCGAAACATATATCTGACAAACAACTTGTGTCCAGAAAATATAAAAATTCCTTACAATCAAAATCAAGACAATAAACCCAGTTAAAAACTTTTAAAAAAAGTTTCATTTATTTTTGAGAGAGAACATGAGTGGGGAGGGGCAGAGAGAGAGGGAGACACAGAATCTGAAGCAGGCTCTAGGTTCTGAGCTGTCAGCACAGAGCCTGACCTGAGGCTTGAACCCATGAACCATGAGATCATGATTTGAGCCACACTTGGATGCTCAACTGACTGAGCCACCTAGGCGCCCCAACCCAATATTTAAAATGGGCCAAACAAAGAGACATTAAACAAAAAATATATATATTTATAAAAGTCCTAAAATGGAAACAACCTCAATATCTGTAGAATAATGGAGAGACATGTTGTGATATATTCAGATGATGAGATATTACTCAACAATAAAAAGTAACAACCTACTGCTGATAAATATGACAATATGGACACAAGAAAATTTATACTATAATATCCCATTTACATTAAGTCCAAAAAGAGGCAGAACTAATCTATAGTGAAAGATACCACACATAGGTTGCTTCTGGGAGGGAAACTGATGAAAGGGGGCCTGAATATTCTAGTGTGATGCACATGTTCTGGATCTCAATGAGCCATATTAAGTGGACATAGACAGTTGTCACACATCAGAATGAAGACCGAAGATTTATGTATTTTATTCTATGGAATTATACATCAATTAAATGTAAATGTTAAAGCTATATTTCCAAGTTAGTTTATTACCTTAGATGCTTGTATTAGAGAAGAGGTAACACCAGAAATTAAACACTAAACTTGAGAATTAGAAAATCTATAAATTAAGCAATAAAAATAATAGAACAAGCTCAAGCAGAGTAAATCATAAATATAGAAGCAGAAATGAATTAAAAGAAAACAAGAATGCAATAGAAAAGATCAAAGAAGTCCACAGTTGGGAGTCTGAAAAGTCTAAGAGATATGAAACATTTTTGGCAAAATTCATTAAGCAAAATGAAGAAGACACAAATATCAGTGCCTGGAATGAAAAAGAGGACCTAAGTGTGGGTGCAGTAAAGATTAAAAAGATGAAAAGACAATGTTTTATAAAGAAATGTATATTGATATGAAATGGGAATTTTTTTAAAAAATACAACTTTTTTTCAAAAAGTCACCAAAATTGACTCAAGTAGATAAAACTCTGACTCCAATAACTATCAACAAGTTATAATCAGTAATGTTAAACTTCTTCCCACAAAGAATACCTCAAATCCAGGGGCACCTGGTTGGCTCAGTCTGCAGAGCATGCACATCTTGATCTCAGGGTTATGAATTCAAGTTCCATGTTGGGCATGGAGCCTACTTAAAAAAAGAAAGAAAAAAAAAAGGAAAAAGAAAAAAGACCACCTCAGATACAAATGATTTTGGAGGGAAATTTCATCAAACATTAGTGTGTAACAGTTTATTCCAATTTTATACACAGAATACCAGTTTTATACAATTTTATCCAAAGAACAATTAAAGAGGCAATAGTCCCCAACTCTTTTTATATGGCTAATATAGCCTTGATACACACCAGAAAAGGGACACAGCAGGAAGGAAAATTGCAGGCTAATTTCATGCATGAACTAAGATGTAAAAATTCTAGATAACTTATTAAAAAATTGTGTCCAGTAGTGTGTAAACAAGGTAATTCATGATGATCAAGTTGGGTTTAGCCCAGAAGTACAAGGCTGGTTTAACATTAGAAAATCTATTTCTATTACATAAATAGATTTAAGGAGGAAACGCCTTCTCTATTAATGAAGAAAAAAACACGCAAAAAGATTTATAATACACTCTACTAAAATCTCTTAGGGAATTTGGAATAGAGGAAACTTCCAAGAGAATTTGATAAAAGGTAAAGAAAAGATTGTACATAATAATGAAATATTAAAAAAACATTTGCTTTAAAATTAAAATCAAGTCAAGTACTCTATCATCTTTACTCAGCATTGTTCTGAAAATCCTAAATAACAAAGGAAATCAAGAGAAAAATACAAGCTCTAAGTATGAGAAGAGAAGAAGCAAAAATATTATTATTATGATTGTTTATGTGAAAAAACAAAATAATTTTCTAAATTACAAAATTAGAAGAATAAGTTACATTTTAGCAAACTTCTCAGGTACATAATCTATGTAAAAAGTTAGTTGTATACAGCAGGCAGAATTAAAAATTTAATTTAAAATTATCGTTTAAAGTAGGATTAAAAAAAAAAAAAGAAGATACCTAAGAATAAATCTAACAAAAGACGTACAAAGCTTGTCTATAGAAAGAAATAAAAAGTCCTTTATTTCATTTTATTAAAAAATATTTTTTAATGTTTATTTATTTTGAGAGAGCGAGTACAGGAGAGCAGGGGGAGGGGCTGGGGGGGTAGAGAGAATCCCAAGCAGGCTCCATGCTGTCAGCCCAGAGCCCCATGTGGGACTTGGACCTACGAATTGTGAGATATAACCTGAGCCAAAATGAAGACTTGGATGCCTAGCTGACTGAGCCATCCAGGCACCCAAAAGTCCTTTAAAATGTAGTAATGAGTACCAAATAGATGGGGAGATGTACCATGTTTATGGAGGGAAGATTTATGTTCATTTCCAAATTGATCTGTTGAGTCAATACAACCTGAATCAAAATTGCAAAGGGTTTCACAGATGAAAGTCCTAAATTCTAAAATAATTATGGAATAGTAAAAGATAAAGATTGGCTAAAGTAGTGAAGATGAACAATAATTCAGGGACCTTTGTTTACCCAACCAAGACTTATTAAAACCTGTAGTCAATTAGGTAGTGTTACATTCACTCACACAAAGATGGATTGAGCAGTAAATCAGAATAGAGTCCAGAGCCAGCTCCTGTGTGTATGAAAACTTGATTCATGCTGGAGTTGGCTTGCTGATCAGTGGGTAAAGAATGGATTTTTAAATAAATGGTGCTGGGATTGATTATTAGTATGAAGAAAGTTGCGTCTCTAACTCATATAAGAGAGTACATTTACTATCTCAGGACTTAGAAGGCATTGTTTTAAAGAAGATAAAAAGAGCACCAACCATAAAGAAACTCATTGATAAATTCTTTAAAATTAAGAACTTTATAAAAGGAGAGAATCCAAATGGGAAAAAAAGCCGTAAACTGAGAGATGATACGTGAAACTAACAAAAGAATATTTTTCTAGAATATAAAATGGATAGGATACATTAACAGTCATTATAAAATAAATACAAATATAATGAGGCAAGTGACACAAGAGAAAATGGCAAAAAAAATTTAAAAATTTTTCAAAGAATATGAACTACTTATGACCAAACAAACAAATAAATCAATAAAAATTTGATCAATCTCAAGAGAAAATGATAACTACACTGAAATAATAGTTTGAGGAGCTTGGGTGGCTCATTTGGTTAAGCATCCAACTCTTGATTTCGGCGCAGGTCACATGTCACTGTTTGTGGGTTCTCTGTGCTGATGGTGTGGAGCCTGCTTGGAATTCTTTCTCTCCCTCTCTCTATGCTCTTCCCCTCTTCTCTCTCTGTCTCCTCCACCCCTCAAAAATAAATAAATAAACTTTTGAAATAATAGTTTAAGTCTACCAGATTGGGCAGAAGTTAAAATGCCTATTAATATCAGTGTTGATGAAGATGTAGAAAAGCAGAGACTTTTATATACCCTGCTGGTGGAAATAGAACCTATTTCAACCACTTTGGAACAGTATTTGGTATTATTCAGTAAAGTTGAAGAGACACATATTACATAGCAGAAATTTATTTCTTCATCTGTATCCTTGAAAATTTATTGCGAATGTCAGCCAAAAGCAAGTCCACAGTGGCATTAATTAGGGCAGCAAAAAACTGAAAATAATGTAAATGTTGTCAATACCAGATGGATAAATATATTGGTGTAATTATATGATAGGATTACATGTAATTAAATGATTATATTATATAATTATATGATAGGATTATATGTAATTAAATGATTATATTATATAATTATAATTATATGATAGGATTACATGTAATTAAAATGAGTTAATTACCCTTATGTATCAACATGGATGATGTTGATGTTAATCATGTTGAGCAAAAAAAGATGACAAGAATACATACAGAATTATTGCATTATATAAAATGTAAAACTACTGTGTTATTTAGAGATTCATAGTTACGTATTTTTTTTAATATTTATTTTGAGAGAGAGCGGAGGAGGGGCAGAGAGAGGGAGAGAGAGAGAATCCCAGGCAGGCTCTGCACTGTCACCTCAGACCCCCACATGGGGCTCAAACTTACAAACTCATGAGATCATGACCTGAGCCGAAATCAGGAGTCGGACGCTTAACCAACCGAGCCACCCTGGCACCCCCATAGTTATGTATTAAAACTGTGAAGAATTAGTAAGGAAATGATAAGTACATAATTGAAGTTGGTGGTTACCTTAAGTGTCAAGGAACAAAGGGCTTCACTCTGGGAATGGGAACAAGGGATTTCAGAGATATTGTAGTGCTTTATTGCTAAGCTGGGTGGAGGGCATGCGTTGTTCATTTTATTGTTATTTAAAAAATGTATATACTTAGAAGTTTTTCTAGTATATATTTAACAAAATATTTTTTGATAAACAAAAACAGGAGTAAAGATGTGTTTTTCTTTCCAAGGCTGATGGAGTTGGACAATCATTTAATATAGGTTTCCAGAGTTAAATGAGACATTGTGGGAAATTCTTATTATTAGAGATAAAAAGATATTTCAAGATCCATTAGAGGCTATGTGAGGGTCAAGAAAATATTTTTAATTTTTCAGAAGTGGTAACTTGGAATCCTTTATATCAGACTGCTGTATTTTTTTGCTCCGGTTCCAAAGGGACCACGAGAATGTCTGCAGTCATATCAAAACACGGGATGAATTGTTTGTTGGTTTATGCTGTCTGCTATTTGAAACGCCACACTAGAACTATAACCTTCTGTGCTTCAGCTGTGCCAGGATGGTGGCTCAGGGTTCTCTAATCAGCCATCAGCACCCTGTTTTCCAATCTCCCTGCCCAGATGCCTCCCTACTTTAGTGATTGCTCTAGGGCAATCAGTCCTCACTGAGAGAGCTGTTTCTTTACTGAACCCTGAAAGTGTGAGTCTGGCCAGACTCAGAGTTTTCATAATCTCCCCACCAGGAAGCTGCCTAAGGAAAGTAGGTAACTTGCAAGAATTGTTTCAGCATGAAGCTCTACAAGGCTGTCTGTGCTGTCCCAGGGCTGGTGAATGAAAGGACATTTCCAGAAAGACATTTTCTAAGCCTTTGAATAGCTTTACCATAACAACTCAACAATCAGCCTCATATTGTCTGGCTAAAGAGAAACCACTGTCATTAGCAGAAAAAAAATAAATAAGGCTTCTACTCGCTCTGTGTTAGAGTCCGTTTCTGTGAAAATTATCTACTTATTTGGCCATTTGCAAACAGTTTCCCTGATTCAATTGCTTCTTTGGCTCTCTGGAGTGGTGATTGTTGTAATAGATAACTCCCCTCCAAAGAGCCTGAACTAACCTCACTTGGGATCAATACTGAGCAAAATTAAAATTGAATTTATTTGATGAGGTTTAAATTGAATTGTTGTCTGCGAGGAAACTCATGTATTTCTGCACAGTATGCCATACGTACTGAATGTATATTTTTTATTTTAATTTTCCTACATTCTGATGTTATTTATAAAATATGCATTTATAATATGTGGCATCTCATATAAAAATCTGTTTTCTAGAAGTTAAAAATAAATAGAAAACTAAATAAAGTCAGAAAAAAGCCAAAGAGAAAAAAAAGGAGTTAAGAAACAATACAGGAATCTTTCCTATTAGCTTTGAGGGCATATTTCTCCCTCCCACTCCATACTGCCCAGGGTTAAAAAGCTTTTCACATAATCTCCAAACATCCCAAATCCTCATGAGGAAATGTTGTATAATCACAGATTATCACCTTCTTTCTGATTTGTTTTGTGATTGTGGATAAGCCATTTAAGGTGTCCTCTGCTCTCCCCTTCTGTCCCTTTGAACAGGGTCTAGAATTTATTGACATGGATGCTTGACAGTTGAAAAAGACGATGAATAATTTTGTAGTACTCTGTGGCACTCCTGATTTAAAGGAAAATCTTAAACCTCTGTGAAGCTATAAGAGTATTTGTTGTCTCTCTTGTGGCTTCTGTCATTATCTGACTCTCTTGGCAGGTTTAACCATCACAATACCAAGTTGCTAGTAATAAGAAATAAACGGGCGTTTCATCCTTCAGAGATGCAAATACTACGCATGTTTTGCATGTTGCAGAAAGTAAAACAGATGAGATTTTATTTTATTTTATTTTATTTATTTAAAAAAATTTTTTTTAACGTTTATTTATTTTTGAGACAGAGAGAGACAGAGCATGAATGGGGGAGGGTCACAGAGAGAGGGAGACACAGAATCTGAAACAGGCTCCACCCTCTGAGCTGTCAGCACAGAGCCCGACGCGGGGCTCGAACTCACGGACCGCAAGATCATGACCTGAGCCGAAGTCGGCTGCTTAACCGACTGAGCCACCCAGGCGCTCCTAGATGAGATTTTAGACATGGATTTGAGGATTCTACAAGAGCCCACACGTGAACATCGTTTAAAAACAATTTTGTACTTAGATAGCTTTATTATCTTTACTACTAATAAAAAGTATGCAGTAATTCATTGTCAGATTTCCAGAAAAAAAAGGATTTTACTTTGAATTTGTTCATTCGCAGTCACTGAAAAATGTATTTATTTGTATCTTTAAAGAGTTGTTAGAGGTGCCTGGGTGGCTCAGTTGCTTGAGCATCCCACCACGGCTCAGGTCATGATCTCACAGTTTGTGGGTTTGGGTTCTGTGCTTGACAGCTTAGAGCCTGGAGTCTACTTTGGATCCCGTGTCTCGCTCTTTCTCTGCTCCTCCCCTGCTCCTGCTCTGTATCTCTCTCTCTCAAAAAAATAGACATTAAAAAAAATTAAAAAAAAAAGAGTTCCTAGACTCATGAGGGGTCCAGCAGTTACAGGAGATTAATAATACAATAAATGTGATAAATTGCAGTACTTATTTAAAGCTCCCCAGCAGCACCATGAGGAATAATCGAGTCTTCTCAGATGAGAAGGAATCAGGGAGAGCTCTAGAAATGTGATATTTGAAGTGGATCTTAATAGATACCAGGAGATGGTGGAGGAGTGAAGGGGCAATCCTTAGATCTTTTGCTTTCTTTCATTTGCAAATGAACAAGCCAAAATTAAAAGGGGCACAATACCAGCCAGGGTGGAAGCTCCCTGAGAGTCTATGTCTCTCTTCCTTATATGTAGAGTGACTGGGGTTCCACATTTGTGACTCTGCTGGAGGCAGAAATTCCACTCTCATTAGAGTTGTCTGTTGAACCTCGTGATTTGAACCTAGTAAGAGTTTATAGTCTACTGTAATTTATCACTGGGTGTTAACATCCACAAGGTAGACAGACTACTTTGCACTTCATATGACCTAAGAAGAAATAATTTGTAACAAGTAAACCAAGTATATTGCAATACAGAGTCAGCTGGAAAACATCTATTATCATAACTCAAAAAGCAGGACATAATGTTTCATATTTAGTATATCAACTACGTAAAAATATGCATAGAAAAGAGAAGGGAGAAGTGACAATATAATAGTGGTTGCCTCTGGGAGGTAGAATTATGGTTTTTTTTTTTTTTCTTCATACTTTTCTGAACTTTATAATTTTTCTACTAACAACACTAATTTCTTTTAGAGTAACAGAAACTATATTTTTAAAATACAGCCTTCTCAATTCAACGATATCATCTAATTGTTTCCCTCTTGAAAATGGGAGTTATTTTTTATCTCTATTAGATGGTGGCAGAATTTCAGATCCTCCGAAAGCAGCATTGTTTTAGATCTTTCTGTTTTCTCTCATTTGCAAAGACAGCACTGTTTTTCCTTGGTTAGGTTTGTTTTTTTTCCACCCTCTGTGCTTTTGAAGCTCATTGTGAGGTTCAAGTGTTCCCCCTCCTAAAGGGTCGGTTGTTATTTGTGACTCTATCATGTAGGCCCTGAGCTGATCTGAAGCTTGGCTCAAAAGAGGCCATAGCATTCTAAAGGCTGCTCTCAAGTCTGTTGGTTACGGTTATCTGGAAAAACTTATGGTCATGCTTCAGGGTATCCCTTCTGCTGCCTTCCTTTCTGTCATTATACCTGTTGATTTCATTTTATCTTGCCTGCCAAGGTGGCTTCTTTCTCTTGCCCCTTTGCCCACAGGCAGCTCAGAGGAGCCATGCCTCTTAATCACCAGTCAGTTCAGCAAAGCCCACCTGGTGTGGGGGAAGGTCTTCTTCTCTGCTTGAAGACTTCTCTGTGAGAGCCCCTGGTTGATGTCTCATGAATGTGGAGGTATTAGGAAGTGATGATATTGGGGCCCTTCCCTTTGGAGTGCATCTTGATGCCCCTTGTCACATTACAGCCACATTATGCCCATCGGTCTCCCCACAGAGATGCCAGCCCCCTGGTTTTAAGTCTTTCCTTCCTTGATTGTACACATACCATCTGGCCGGGGTGCTGACTCCGTAGCCACCTTCCTCAGCATCTTTCCTTGTGTGTTGTGGATTCAGTGCTTCGGCTGCCTGGAGATGCTCTGCAGAGTGCGCTAGCACAGGTGACTGTCTCGGTCCCTGGTAATGGAGTTGGGCTTAAGGGTGGGGCATGGGGCAGGGGAGGAACAGTCCCCATCAGTGGTCAGTCAAGTGGTCGCTGGGCATGTCTTGCTTCATAATGCGGTTATAAGGAAAATGGGGCAGAGGCTTGGTGTACCGCCGAGGAAGGCATTTAGAGAAACTCCCTCAGTTACTCAGGCATCCCGAGCCCCACGTAACCTCACAGCATGTGAAATGGGAGCTTGAGCAAGGGCAGCCAACCCAGCAGGACTCCTGGAGAGACAACAGAGACTTCATAACTTGGGTCATTTGTGGTCATCTCTCTCTCTCTCTCTCTCTCTGCATATATATTCAGTATGTATATATTTATTGGTGTATTTATTTAATATGAAAGATCTTTTTTTAAGACCAAACACCATGCCCATAGAATGATGTTTTCATTTGTTTTGTGAGTTAGCTGTCTAGGTAGGCTCTCCTATGCACACATAAAGTCATGGGAGCTTTCCCTAAGTTGGCACATATGCAGTATTAAAAAGTAAAAACTTACTTTCGCATTTTTTTTTTTTTTTTCAGTTTTGGAAAACTGGTAAGTGTAGGGACTTGCCTGTGTGAACCATATGTTCGAATAAGTGCTGGGAGGATGGGAACAGAATCTGTTTTCCAGGAGATAGATGCAGTGTGAGTGTTGAACGATCTATTTGCCGTTTAACACTTTTCACTGGGGTGCCTGGGTGGCTCCGTCTGTTAAGTGTCCTGACTCTTGATTTCGACTCAGGTCGTGATCTCACAGTTCGTGAGTTTCAGCCCCGAGTGGGGCTCTGTGCTGACAGTGTGGAGTCTGCTTGGGATTCTCTCTGCCCCTCTCCCACTCAAAATAAATAAATATACCTAAAAAATTAGAAAGAAAAATAACACTTATTATTCTAGCAGAGCTGGGAATTTTCAGACCTGCAGCCTCTTCATTCCCTTCAGCCATGATGGTTTCCAATTGTATCTCTTCCCATTAACTTCAGAGGGATTTCCTTGTTTCTCCGGGGAGGTTTGCAGTTGTGAACATATTTCTTTACCGTTTCTCAACCTTAGAAAAAAATTTTTTTTAATGTTTATTTTTGACAGAGAGACAGAGCATGAGTGGGGGGGCGGGCAGAGAGAGAGAGAGGAAGACACAGAATCCGAAGCAGGCTCCAGGCTCCAAGCTGTCAGCACAGAGCGCAACACCGGGCTTTGAACTCACAAACTGTGAGATCATGACCTGAGCTGAAGTCGGATGCTTAACCGACTGAGCCACCCAGGTGCCTCCCTGTTTTTCAACCTGTTAATTTGCCGCTGATATTGTTCTTAGGAGGTAAATCCTTCCAACCTGCTAAATTTATTAATTTTTGTTGTTGTTTTGGCCTGCATTTGGAAAGCACACAGGAGGAAGAATTCTGTGTTCAAAAATCTTTGTATTTTTTTTTTTTTTTAATCTCATGTATTCTTGGTACCATCAAATTACAGGTATAATGTGAAAAGCGGGCCTGCCATGAAAGGAAGTTATGTAAAAAGTGAGTCTTGGGTCATGGGCACAGTGACATTGACTGACTGTCCTCCCTCCCAGCCATCTAGAATGGATGGAATTTTTCAGGAGCTGCCTGTGGGATGGGCTGTCACACTACATGGCATAGCCTCTAGCTGTGACCTGCAGCCCCCAAATGTTGTGGGGAGTATGGCCAGAGTCGCAAAAGATGAGTCCGCAAAGTGCAGTTAAGTGAAGGTTCTCATACTCGAGTCCGAATGAGGCCCTGACTCCAGAATGCAGCTTCTTTTTATTAAGATAATTGCTAAAGACTACGTGCATAAAGTCAGCTAAGCAAGTGTGTTAATCAGTCTAATGGTTTAGCTTTTTAAGGTTGAATTTCGAGTTAATTGGTTTCTGTATCACTAGGAAGGGTCAGGTGTGAAGGAGGATCCGGCCCTGGACCATATTCATGGCTCTAGGCATTCCTTACGAGCTGCAGCTGCGTTCAGCTGTGTAAACATGTCCTAAGGCCTTACACCTTCTCCAGCCCTTCCCTTTTGAAGTCTTTTCCTTTGATACTTCTCTCCTGCATCTCCCACACCCAGACCTTGTTACCCTGACACAGTGCACAATCTCAAGGGCAGCTATCCATGGAGTCTTCTTATGGAGCGAAGCAATTGGTTGTCCTCTGTTGTCACGTGGGCAAATCCCTCATGCCTCTTACCCCTGCTTATTTCAGTTACCACCACAAGTACACGCCTCTCCCTCTGTCCTTATCATCTGGATTCTTTTCCCTGTACTGCTCTGCACAGCCCTCATCTGACTCCTCCCTGAACCAAAGCCCTTCCACAAACTTCCCGCTCAGGTCAGCAAATTCTCTCCATCCTCATGTTGTTACAGAACGTTCCCTTGACTTCCTGACCCAAACCATAAACCTGACTGTCATCAGAGGGCATGGTTTTCTCCCAGAACTCTGCCACACAGGCAGTTTCCCCTCCCACATCCCCATGTCTTAGGGCGTGAACATAGTTTCCTCATCCACCTAGTTCCTCACTGTCACTTCTGTTGACCTGAAAACAAAAAAGCCATGCAAGAGTTTATCCCAAGCGTTTATTTGGAATCAAAGAATTACAGTTTAGGTACACAGATTTAGGTAGAAACCCAAAAGAGTGTCCCACTTACAGGAGGTAGACTCAGAGTTTTTACAGAAAAACGGGAGGATTAGGTAAGTTGTTTTTAAGAGGAGTTCATCAGTGCTGACAAGTAAGGCTAGCTTTGTACTTCATTGACTGGTCAGGAGACATGTTCACTCTGCACAAGTTCACTTTTATCAGTAAACGGGATCTGCTCCTTCTCGCTGGCACCTTGGAATGTTGGCAGTTTGGCGCAGTTTAAAGATTTAGAAAACAGAACATGCAAGGTAGTTCCTTTGAAATGGCTGCTCCAGCTGTGTTTTGAAAATGGCTCCAGTTCTGTCATTTTCCACACTTTTAAACTGTTATCTGTCATTCTGCTTTCTCTCCTCATCCCCTGGCCACACTGAACCTTTTTTTCTTTTTCTTAAACCATCTCAAGCTCTTTCCTATCTTGTACAGCCTCATACAGTTGATCCTTGAACAACATGGGTTTGAGCTGCACAGGTCCACTTATACGTGGATTTTTTTTTTTTTTTTTTTATAAATACAGCATGGCCCTGTGAATGTATTTTCCTTATGATTGTCTTAATAATGTTTTATTTAACTTACTTGATTGTAAGGCTGCAGTGTATAATACATGTAATAGAGAAAGTATGTGTTCATTGACTGTTGTTGTTATTGGTAAGACTTGTGGTCAACAACAGACTGTTAGTGGTTAAGTATTGGAGAGTCAGAAGTTACATGTGGATTTTCAGCTGCGTAGCAGGTCTGCACCTCGCATCCCCTGTGTTATTCCAGGGTCAACTGTACCTGCAGTTCCTTCTTGCTGGTAAAGTTCTCTCTGCTGGGGTGCCTGGGTGGCCCAGTCAGTTAAGTGTCTTACTTTGGCTTAGGTCAAGATCTTGTGATTCATGGGTTTGAGCCCCACATCAGGCTCTTTGCTGACAGCTGAGAGCCTAGAGCCTGCTTGGGATTCTGTGTCTCCCTCTCTCTCTCCGCCTCCCTTGCTCACACTCTGCCTCTTTCTCAAAAATAAATAAATATTAAAAAAAAAATAATGACAGTAGTGGATAACATAGAGGACCAAAATCTGCCACCCCAAAATGTGTCCTTTTAGCATGTGTCTCATTATTTTAAGCTGATTATTTGTAAGAAACAGGATTCATGAAATTTTTCTTGCCTCTCCTGCAACCACCTAAATGAATTTAGGTAGATAACCTGTTTCATGAAGTGAGCTGTCACTACAGATGACCACAGTGTAATAGCAACAGGGAGTGACAGACAGGGAGGAACCCGGCAAGGCCTGTCTGATCAAAGCCCTCGCTCTGTTCCATTGTTTCTTAGTGGCCCAGCAAACTTGTGTTCACCAAACATTTCTCTTTCCATTCTTCCTGTGAACTGGTTTCCTTTCCTTTAAGCCTCAGACCCCTACCCCTTCTCCTTAGTCCAGAATGGCATTTATACCTCATCTTGCCTGTCTTTGGAATCTGTCATGTTTATGTGGATTCCCCTACGTGCATAATTAAATTTAATTTTCTGTTAATCTGTCTCCTGTCAGTTAAATTCTTAGAACAGCCAGAACGTTGAATGGCAAAGTTTTTCCTCCCTAACAGTAACATAGGGAGTTTGCTAAAATTCTTTAAGTCCATAACGGAACTGCGATACTGCAAGAAAAGAAGGAGGTAGGTAGGGAGGCAGAGGCAGGGGTGAGACCAGCTGTGGGTGTGTAGGCTTGCATGCACATGCATGTGTAAAGTAAACGTTTTCCATGTCAGTTTGGAAGCTTAGGAGAAGGTGTTCAAATGTTTAGAATTTTTGAGATTAAAAATAATTCGGGGGGGGTCCCCTCTGGATGGCTTAGTCGGCTAAGTGTCAGACTCCTGATTTTGGCTCAGGTCATGATCTCCCGGTTTGTGAGTTCAAGCCCCAAGTCAGGCTCCGTGCTGAGTGTGGAGGCTGCTTGGGATTCTCTCTCTCTCTCTCTCTCTCTCTCTCTCTCTCTCTGTCTACCTTTGCCAGCTCACATGCTGTCTCTTTCTCTCTCTCTCTCAGAAATAAAGAAACATTTTTTTTTTTTTTTAAATTCAGACAATGAAGGGGAGTCTGAAAAGCAAGGAGCAGGTACAGTGTGAGAGATGGAGTGACATTTCCTGCTCCCTCTCACCTTACAAAACCACTATATTCCAAGAAAATAAGTAACAGTAAATTACCTGCTTTGAAAAAAACAAATCTAACTGTCTATACAGTTTGTTATAACTAACGCATTCTAAAGAAGTATTTTATTTTAAAATACAAAATGTTGCACTTTGGCATTTCTTGAGTACCACAGCTGACACTTGATACTCATTCAGATATGCATGTAAATGCTATAAACACAGAGTATTTTACTTATCTATATGATGGGCAAACTAAAACGCTTTCCTAATTAAAAGCATTCCCTATAGAAATGCATCCTGCACACAAAATAGTAATAACTTTAATAAGACATTAGTGTTTACTCCAAAATCTAAAGGTGACATAGGTAATGTTATATAACCTACAATCCAGGTACGTGTCAAGTTAAACCAAGCAGGACTGACCTCAGGCAAAACTGACCTCAGGCAAAAACAAGTTTATCCTTCATGCCCAGGCTTCTCCCCCCAGTTCTAGAAGATTTCTATAGCCAGTGCATTGCCGGGAGTTATTTGCTGACTTTATTTCTCCTCATCACAGAAAGCTTATCTCTGCCTCATGCCTGGTCTCTTCAACTCTCTACTCCCCGATTCCCATGGTATTGCACAGAATTTCACCCTCTGTACCCCTTTCCTTCATGGTTTACAGTATTTAATGCTAGGTAGCATTAAAAGTCATTCCTGTTTGTGGGGCCCCTGGGTGGCTCAGTCAGTTAAGTGTCCAACTTTGGCTCAGGTCATGATCTCGTGGTTCGTGAGTTTGAGCCCCACGTTGGGCTCTGTGCTGACAGCTCAGGGTGTGGAGCCTGCTTCGGATTCTGTGTGTGTCCCTCTCTGCCCCTCCTGCACTTGTGCTCTGTCTCTCCCTCTCAAAAATAAGTTAACATTAAAAAACACCATTCCTGTTTAGCCTGCTAATTAGAACTAGGTGACTGCCCCATACCCGTGTGAAGAGAAGCCATCTGAAGACTATACCATGGCTTTTTCTCGAATGCCTTGGTTATGTAGTTATTTAACTTCCTCTGTGAACCTACAGCCCTGTGTATATCTTTGAACACGCAATACTTAATAGAGGAGTTATTACTCTCCAGGTCTTTATCTTATCCCAGTTACACCACATTCCTTTCAGGCAGATAGCGTATCTTGAAGGTTGTTGTATCCTGACATGTAGCCCAATACTTAGTGCGTTATGAATGGCTCACAAAAAAGCTACTGAAGTTAATTGTCAAATTGAAGATCATTTACTTGCACAGTCCAGAAGCAGAAATTGCATTTAAGAGGGAATTCTTTTGGGAAAGACTAAACTATTAAGAGCAATAATAGAGAGGCAAAGGTAAAGGTAAAGTTTTCCCCAGTTCATGGAAAAACTCCCTCATGTTGGCAGTAAGTAGATTCAAAACACCCTTGTAGTTGAAACACAGGTAACCCTGTGGGAGAACCTGTGTTCAACCTTGATAAAGTCCAGGAAAGAATCGATTTCAGAAACAAAATGAATTTGGGCCATTTGCTGTTGAGTTGCCATTTTTACCTAGGTGATTCTTATTGTTTGTTAAACTCAGCAAAAAGGAAACTGTACCCAAAAAAGTTTTCAACAATGAAAGTACAATGTATTATATAAGTCACCATCAATTGCCTTCTGGAGCTTAAAACCATAATGTATGTAATATCCTGGTCCTAAAAAAAGAAGCAGTGCCTCCAGAAAAGTAAAGGAAAAAAGAATAAATTGATTTTGGAGTCAGACAGCAATGATGGGTTGACATCTATGGCCTGTTGCAGTAGGGACCAGATTCTAAAACTTTGAGCTATGGGAAATGACTCGTATTACTGTTCTCTAGATGTGAGTTCTAGAATCTCCAGATTCCAAGAGGGAATGAACCCTGCGTGGGGTGAAGGCAGCAAACCTGAACTCTAGACTCAGCATCAGTGTCTTCAGATCCCCTGACAAATCACTTGACCTTGCACCTCCAATTCCTTGCCTGAACACCACAAATGTTGAACTTGATGTGATCTTAAGGTTCTTTCAAGGCATATCCTTAAATAATATCTTCTTTTGGGGGAGTAAACATAAAATGGGATAAAACTGTTCATAAACTGTATAAGTATACACAGGCTTGGAGAAACTACCCTCCTGTACCATCGACAACTCCCAATCAAAGGCAAGCCTCAGATCTTGGAGCTTTTTTCTCGAAGACGGTGGGTGTGCTGGCCACAGATGGCTCACTGCTGAGTCCTGTTCTAAGTGTTACCCTCAGGTGCAGGGAATTGACTGGTAACAAACACTTCTTCCCAGGAAACAGCTCGCCTCCAGCTCCTGATCAATGCAGGGGTCCAAGAGCTCATCCCTCTTGCTTCAATTTTGGGACAACACTGAAAGACCATCCTAGCTCCAGAGCAACCTAAGGATTTGGAGCCTGTGGTAACTGCACTGTTTCAGCAGATGTTCCCATAGAGTGCTGGCTTCCTCCCCCCAGCCCAAACCTGCTTCCCTCACTCCCTTATAGGGATTGGATCCAAAAGGATTCCACAGTATCCCCCCTGCCAGCACATCTCCAACTCAAGTCTGTGTTCCGGGGACTCCAACCTCAGATGGTTGGTACTAAAAATGGTCCTAGGAAGCAAATTATAAAATGGAATTTTAGAAGGCTTATAAGAAGGATCCCTTCACTGGTAATAGTTGGAATACTTCTCATTCCTGGCATGCACTGCTGGTGCAGTTATAAAAACGTAGACCTGTGGGGTGCCTGGGTGACTCTGTAGGTAGGTTAAGCATCTGACTCTTGATCTCGGCTCAGGTCATGATTCCAGTTAATGAATTAGAGCCCTGCAGCAGGCTCTGTCCTAGTGGTGTAGAGCCCGCTTGGGATTCTGTCTCTCCTTCTCTCTGCCCCTCCGCAACATGTGAACATGCTCGCTCTCTTTCTCTCTCAAAATAAATAAATAAAGTCAAAAAAATGAAAGAAAAATCTTAACACCTGTGGTAAACTGGAACGAGTTGTCCCTGCGTCAGAAAGCACTAACAGGTATAGAGTCTGGGATATTTGAGAGGCTGAGGGAAAATGAAATTATAAAAATCAAAGAAACAAACAACTTCTGCCAGCAGCTACTGATGCCCTGTAGAAATTCAGTGAAGCTCGGAGGGGGATTGGTCTCAAATTTAAAGCTAAGTATAAAAGTCAGAGGACCTCCTTGGGAATATGAAGAGATTCACATCTACTGGAACCAGAGTGCAGGGAAAACTTAAGATCAGGCCCAACACTGTATTATAAGGTAAAGTCTAGAGGAGGAAAGCTGAATTCTCATCCCCAGCACACATGCCACTCATGGTGGGGACATCGGGGTTGAGACCCTTGAGAATCTTAACCCCTCAGATCCCCCTGAACTCTCTAACCCTGCAGAAGTGCTACTCTCTCAAACCCTAGAATGCTGCCCTTGCTTGCTGATGATACAGAGCCTTGAAATAGAACACACACCCTCCTAAGGTTCTCCGCCACCTCTACTCCTGGCTACAAGACAATTTATTTTTAATTTTTTTAATGTTCATTTATTTATGAGAGAGAGAGAGGGAGACACTTCATCAGAACCAGGCTCCATGGTGAGAGCAGAGAGCCGGATGCAGGACTTGAGCTCACAAATAGTGAATCATGACCCGAACTAAAATCAGAAGCCTAACCTGCTGAGCCACCCAGATGGCCCCAATTACAAGACTATAAGTGAGGGTCAAATCACAGCACAACCCAGCCAAGCAAGTCCTGGACCTGCTAGGGAAGGAGAGGGAGGTAGACGGAGCCACAGGCCCTGGCGAATGAGATTCATCAGGAACCTGGACAGTGTGTACAGGGGCTGGACGCTGAAGGCACTGGAGCAAAGAGTGTGGAGCGCGAAGTTGGAAAAGGGAGAGCTGATCAATATGGGGGATACTCTCCTCTGACACAGGAGTCCATAATCTGGCAAGAATCCTGAAAGCTGATGCTGACACTCTGCTGGGATGGCTCTCTTAGAAGCCTAGAAAGAGCAATGAATGGCTTGCACCAAGAAAACAAGAAATGTCAGAACAGTTGTAATGATGGAGAATGGCTCAAAATGAACAAGAAAGGTACTATGCCAGGGAAAACATTATAATATAAGGCAAAAAAAAAAAAAAAAAAGTGAAAGACCCTTTACTGCTCACTGGCCAGCTGTGCTCTAGTGACAGGCTTAGAGATCAATATTCTGTGTCCTGAAGCAGTGGGGGAGAAACACCGGAGATGGTGAGAAACTTATTGCTGGCTATTCCTTCTACAATGAGGGTAAGTGAAGAAGACGCTGCATAGTACTGGCCTACTGGATACCAGTAGGAATTTTGTCATTTTATATAATTTTATAATTTTTATAATTTATAATCCTGAAATAATAAAAGACTGGAATTCAATACTTCAGAAGCAAGGAGTATGCAGTTATCAAAATGAGACACAAGATGGAGTGGTGAATGTTTCCTTATCAGGTGTCACATGCTTTTACGTTTTCAAACAGTCTTCCTAGCCTCTGTTCAGGGACACAATGACATCACTTTGAAATGGTGTGAACTTTGTAAGCATTTCTTTTAAACTTTGTTAGGACAAAAGCAAACACTTTAGAGTTAATTTGGCCTCACTCATGAGGCAATAAGTACCCTTTTGAGGACTGGGCCCTACGTTCCATCTAGTATGACAGGGGCGCCTGGGGGGCTCAGTCTGTTGAGCATCTTGACTCTTGGTTTCAGCTCAGGTCTTGATTCCAGGGTCATGGGATCAGGCCCCAGGTTGGACTCTATGCTGAGTGTGGAGCCTGCTTAAGCTTCTCTCTTTCCCTCTCTCTCTGCACCTCCCTGCCTCTCTCTCTCTCTCTCTCTCTCTCTCTCTCTCTCTCACACACACACACACTCTCTCTCTCTCTCTCTCTCTCTCTCTCTCTCAAAAACAAACAAACGAAAAAACTAGTATGACAGAAAAACTAAGCTAGCATGACTCATGGAACACAATCAAAATGCAACTTTCTCCCATTGTCCCTTTAAAATTTACACCATGAAGGAAAATGTTCTCTTGCCCTTAGAAGAAACTCTCCACTAATCCCTATAAGTTTTTGTTCTCATTTAAAGTTAAAAATGTCCTCTAGTCACTTTCATATGCAAAAAACTATCTCGCTCTCCAATTAAAATTAACCAGGCATAGGGGTGCCTGGTGTCCCAATTCTTGTTTTCGGCTCAGGTCATGATCTCACGGTCCATGAGTTTGAGCCCCACTTCAGGCTTCATGCTGTTAGTACGGAACCTGCTTGGGATTGTCTCTCTCCTTCTCTTTCTGCCCTTCCCTTGCTTGTTCTGTCTCTCAAAATACATTTAAAAACAAAGAAAGAAAGAAAAAAAATCTTAAAAAAATTACCCAGGCCTAGATGGTCACCCAAACTCAACTCTGGTCTCAGGTTGTGGCTGAAGGTGAGTCATTTGCAAATGGCAAAGGGGAGAAACAAAGACGATCTGTCTCTTTCCTTCACTACTTAACCAAGTCTCTTGCTATGCTGAGTTTCTGACACTCCTATGGAAGAATCTAGGAGGGAAAGGGAGTTTGGAGTCAAGAGAAGTCATGTATGCTGGGTGGAGGTATCCTCTGTCACTGGGTCCCTCTGAGTGACAGATGTGCAAATGCCAATTCCATCTCATCAGAACCTTTGTGAACTTTCCAGAGATGTTCCCCTCAAGCCATGCTAAATCTCTCTGGCTGTAGTTCCTGCAGTGTGAAAAATACACATATTTTTCTGAGGGCCCTTTCCTGGTCGGCCCCAGGAATCCAGGTAAAACCCGCCACACAAAACTCCCTTTTGGTAAACCTCTCTGGGAGGTTCTCTTGGGTAGAACTCTCAACACTTCCCCTGGTTCTGTTTTCCCGGTGGGGTCCACCCTTGATGTACAGGAAGCACACATCCTTTGCACAGGTATTGCTGGGAGGGGGATATACAGTAAAACCTTGGTTTTGAAGCATAATTCATTCTGGAAACTGCTTGTAATCCAAGGAACTCGTACATCAAAGTGAATTTCAAGAACCATTGGCTCAGCTGCGATCATGTGACGTTTGGCAGCACCTACCACTCATAGCAAGCCATCGCTCGTTTATCAAGTTAAAACTTATTAGAAATGTTTGCTCGTCTTGCGGAACACTTGCAGAACAAGTTACTCACAATCCAACGTTTTACTGTATTTCATATGCCCCTCTGTTCTCTTTCTTTGCCCTGCAGCCACTGGCTGAGAGCAACAACCTCTCATCTGGACCAGCGGGTACAGGTTATGTTTTCCCAAGTTGTCCTATTGAAGTGGTACCACCCTCACCTCCTCTTTCCCAAGGAGAAGTGGGAATCAAGGCAAGAATTCACAAACCCCTTCTCTCTTCTCTGGTTCTTGATACACCTGACCTGGGTCTTGGTCCCTGGGAGGAGTCCTCATGTCAGAAACAAATTTCTTCATTGCTTTTTGTTTGTTTGTTTGTGTATTTTTGAAAGATGGGGGGGGGGGTGGGGAGAGAAAACTCAAGCGGGGGAGGAGCAGAGAGAGGAAGGACAGAGGATCCGAAGGAGGCTCTGTGCTGACAGCAGAGAGCCCAACGCAGGGCTCAAACTCAGCAACCATGAGATCATGACCTGAGACAAAGTTGGACACTCAGACAACTTTGACTGAGCCACCCAGGCACCCCCCATGTTTTTCGTTTTAATATAGCACCTTTCCTTTGCATATAGCATCCACTGCCCCTTGGTGCCATGGTCACAAGTTAAATTTTATCATGTAACATTAATGTTAATATGTTCCTGTTACTATCCCTCCCACTTGTGCCAAAGAACAAGTAATGAAACACCCCTTCAGTTTCGTAGTAAATACCTACATCATAGACTTTCTGAGTCTGAAGGTAAATCTGTGAAGGTTCATGGAATATAGCAATTTGCTGAGTCAAGAATTTGAATCACATTAGCTAACAAATGAGCTAGTGAACCATTCGACATCCTTATCCATATGTGATCTTGATTTTCTTTGTCTGGAGTGGGATAGAAAATAACTCCTGTGAAATAGTTTAAGAAAGATTATTTTCACTTAGAAAATAGAACTTCAAAAAAATGTAGAAGTATTAAAAGCTGGAGTATAAAATATGACTGTGGCTTACATCTATGATTTTTAGAACCACCAGATACTTCATTCATTAAATACATACTAATTGAACACCTCGCATGTGGAAGCCATCAGGATAAGTGCTAAGTATAGATGCTGAATAAAATGGGCATGATCCCTGCTCCTTTGAAGCTTGCTATCTATATTTGCTCCAGCTCAAAATAAGAAAAGAAGATTCATCAAATTATTTCCGCCAACGCCCTACTTACTCATCAAGGGAGAAAGAAAATTGTGATGAAAGGTAAAATCTGCTTAATTTATGGTGTGAAAATATGCACAGGAAACATGTGCCTTTAGTCAAAAGCGTGGCTCTTTAGAAAACCAGGTGCCTGTACAAGTTCTTTTTATGAGGCAAACCTAAAAGAGCTAGCGTTTAGCAGAGGAATGATAAGGAAAGGTAAAGAAATATTTTTGCTGTGTATAAAATGAAGTTAACAGGAAAAAACATAAAAAAAAAATAAGGTAACCACATTTCTGCAGAATTGCCATCTCCTGATCTGAAGAAACTAGTGTGCAATTGGGGTTGTGCCCCAGAACGAGTGCTCAGTGTCTATTGGAGGAAAATGCCTTCTCAGACACACATACATATGTCATGGTTACTACACAGCCACAGCCCTACTCATTCATCAGCAGGTTCACTGTACATTCAAGGAGGTTGAAGGTTAATATTATAACAATGGTGAAACAAGACACTAGATTTATGTTGCTAGCAGCAATCTGATTTTAAACTTCATAAACTGCCTTATTCCTTTATTTATGTGGTTACTTAGACATTTCATTTGCATTTTGTCTTATTAGAGATATATATAGGGCATGGAGATTCTGAAGAATTATCACTAAGATTGTCAAGAGACCTAATACTTGTACATATATATTGCCGGTGTCCTGTCTTCCACCAATGCTGATACCTTGCAGCAGTCAGGCAAATGTGTACATCATGAATATTTAGAAACGTGCTTTAAAAAGCTTTACCAAAAATGAGTGCTAGTAACCTGCTTTGATGTTTTTAGGATTTTTGCATGTACCTTGCCAGGCCCTACTATGATTCAGTACGAATTAGTGATTTTTTTCTAGATTTTGGAAACCAGAGCAGTCTCTTGAGGAATGACTCCTTATTAGGGCTTATTTGTAATCCAGCCCAGGACACTCTTGAGACCAAAAGGAGGAGCTATTAATAAATATGCCAAAGCCAGAGTTAGAAATGAGCAAGCATTGACTTATGGTCACTCTAGCTGAGTTTTCAAACTATCTGAAATACAGAGTCCAGGATATTTGCTTCTTGTGAGGCACAGAACAAAAATGAACACGAAAGGAGGAGGGGAAGACGCTGTCACAATGTGTGCAGATACATACAACGTGTGCAGGCTCATGACTCAGCCACAGTGTATGTTCAACAGCTCGAACTACTAGAGAGGGTGGCAGCCACTGGGGAGGGGAGAGGCTCGAGGCGACACATCTCTGACACACACTGTTCCATACCCCAAATACAGGCAGATCACTCGTAGGCTCTCCTAGTTAATAACTCAGGAGTTCAGACTGAGTATGACATCAACTCATGAATCATGCGATCCCATAAAAGGAACACCCAGACCATGTGGGAGGAAGACCAGATTCTGCAAGGGCAAGGTGTGCCAGCTCACTCTAGAAATTGTGACTTTAGAGGACTGCTCGGGGGAAATTCAGACTCGTATCATTTGCCAATTATTTGTCCTTAAATACAGTTTATCTTCTACCTGGGTATCCACACTACTGAACCTTTCTGTCACCAGGATTATCAATGTAACCCAAGGTCCTCTCTGTGATATACCCAGCAAGAGCTCATCTCTCATACCCAGGACCCTATCAATAAGTGCACTTTCCCCACTAATGACCTATCAGAAATTCTTGGTTTATGTCAAAAGGATGGGTGTTTATTCCTGGAACAGAGAGACATGACTGTATTTGAACAAATTATTTGTGAGGATTATCTGTGCTACTGATCCACTACCAATATGGAAAATCACATATTTATAACACATATTCTTCCCCCCTTTTGTTCATTTATTCATTTATTCAACCAATATTTGTGCCTATGGTGTATTAGGCATCGGGATCTGCTATAAAAACAAATGATACATAAAGCCCAGCATGGCTTCTGCCCTTGTAATACTTTCCACTTAGTGAAGGAGACAGACCACAAACAAGTAAACCTAAGGTGCAAGACTATGGTCTGGGTCATTTCCAAATAAAACCGGCACGTATTTAGATGGAATCTTCAAAGGAGGCCCTAGGGGAAGGTGAAATTTCAGTCAAGACCCAAAGGGAAAGAAAGTTTCCACTTGTTCTATTTTTTGTTAACCATCCTTAGAGTCTCTCTCCCTGTCTCTTCATTTATTAAATTTCTAATCTCCAGTGTTGTGCTCTTTTGCTTTTGTTTTCTTTCTCGTCCATATTTATTTGGTCACCTTATTAATTTATTCTGTACTTTCACTCTCTCTTATCTTGGTCACTGTGTATGTGGCCTCTCAGAAAAAAAAAAAATCTTCAAGAAATACATCAGTTTTCTCTGGTATATGGAAATTCAAGTCACATCTTTTTATTTATTTTTATTTTTTCTAATGTTTATTTTCGAGAGAGACCGTGCAATTGGAGGAGGGAGAGAGAAAGGGAGACAAAGAATCTGAAGCAGGCTCCAGGCTCTGAGCTGTGAACACAGAGCCCAACACAGGGCTCGAACCCATGAGACGTGAGATCATGACTTGAGCCGAAGTCGGACGCTTAACCGACTGAGCCACCCAGGTGCCCTCCCCAAGTCACATCTTTATTCATCATTAACCTCTTGTATGACCAGAAGTGTTTTTGAAAGAAAAATTGAATCAGTTAGTGAGGTTACTTGCTCTACTTGTTCTTCTTCTTCTCTGATTTAAAATCATGATGGGAGACATCTGAACACTAACAAAGCACCTTGCAACATCAGGTCAAGGCCTAAGAAGGTATTTCTAATCATTTTATGTAACCAATTCAACACATTCATTAAACTGTACCCAGTGGGAAACACAAGCATAGCCTTGTCCCTACAAGCTCAGAGACCAGCAGAGCAATTTGCTTTCCTTACTATGCAACACAAATTTATCCAGTCTTCATTAGTCTACTGGTAATCAACGGCATTCATAGTAACAGCACTACCTCTAATTTCACGAATTCTTATGTCTATATCTATATCTATATCTATATCTATATCTATATCTATCTATATCTAACTATATCTGTATCTGTCTCTATCTCTATATCTAACTATATCTAATATCACGATTGCTGAAGCATGGCCTTGCGCTCCATGCTGGGCCCCCATTAACAGTTCTGCACTGGCATCTGCCAGGTACACTATTGTGTTGCTCCCAGGTGACCCTAGTTTTGTGCAGTTTCTGGCAGGCCCTGGAGTCTCACAGGGAACATGAATCCTTCTAGTTTTATATATAACCTCTCTTCCTAGTACCCAACATTGTTGCTCACCTCGCTTACTGTGCCTGATTCCTTCTTTCCTCAGCATGAGCCCTCGCCATAGAGGTACCTCAGGCCTCAGGCAGGCAGATGTGGGCTATCAGGTCACCTAATCAGTTGGCTACACTTGACTGAACCCAGCATGGTTGGTCTCTGTGTGTTCTGACCACAGTACCCTTAGGCCTTTTAGAGCTGTCATCAAGAGTTAAGGGAGGTGCCATACACAGTGATGCTCAGCGTCCCCAGAGTTATCGGTCTCATGAACAGGGTTAAGGTAGAGCCTCTACATTTGGTATTAGCTCATTCCTCAACTTATGACGGGTTAAGTTCAGGCCTCCTCGGGCACCTGTGTGGCAAGCTGAGCTTGCAGCCTGCTTGAGATTCTCTCTCTCTCTCTCTCTCTCTCTCTCTCTCTCTCTCTGTCTCCCTCTGCCCCTCCTCTGCTTACGTGCACGTGCACTCTCTCTCAAAAATTAATAAACTTAAAAAAAATCGGGCCTCCTTTACATCTTCCATGGCCTTTATCAAAGGTCAAGAGGAAGACTATATAATAAGAGTAAGATCACATCTCAAGATGGCTTTAAATATCGTATTGACCCCTCTACCCAGTAGCCCTACAAGGAAACCAGAAAATCCAGACAGTCCCTAACCCCAAAACTCACCCCCTTACCACAATCTATGTTGATTCTGGCAGGACTGATCTCATTGTCCCTTTATCCTTTGTAATGTTAAAATGGAAGGTGGATTCCCGGAATATCATCCATCACTTGCACCCTGATCTCCACTAGCAGTTGGAAGTAGCATCCCCAACCCTTTCCCCCACCTCCACCTCAACATCTAAAACTCTTCCATTCTGCCCTCTGAACTTCACCCTTCATCATCATCATATCCCCTGCCTTAATTTTTCTGACTGTTCTCTTCATTTTCTGGCTCTAGTGAAAAGCTGATTGTCCCCTCAGGATACTCTTTCTTGTGCAAGCATAAAGTGCTTGGAATTTTTTTTTCTTCTTTCTACAGTCTTTATAGCATTGGACTTGGAGGTCCAAGAGGACCTCACTGCCAATTCTACACCATTCTCCCTGTGACCTCGTGTTAGTAAATCCAGTGCTCATTCTTAGTCTTCATTTTATGTCACCTTTCAGCCACACATTTCCAATTGAGATATATATATATATATATATATATATATATATATATATATATATATTTTTTTTTTTTTTTTTTTTTTCCCATTTCATCAGTCTCTTATGGAAGAAAAGCCCCATGGTCTCTTCTTGATAAACACTCATGTTCTTGATGATTTCACGGAGTTTCATGGCTGTAAATTATGTAAGATATAGATAGAAAGATCTGTCTCCACACAGATGTCATTTCTGAATTCCAATCTTGTATATTCAATAATCCTCTTAATAGCTTTACTTGGTTGTCTAAAAGATATCTTATTTCAAAGTTACTATATCCAGAATTGAACTGTGGATCTTACCTTACAAACTTGCTCTACCTACAACTTTTTCTTTTCTCAGTCGAAGGCAATTGCAAGCAGCAGTTATTCAGATCAAAATTCCTGGAGTCATGGTTGCTTCCTTACTTTCCTTCACAGCCCATATCCAAAATTCCAGCATGTTCTGTTGGCTCTGCCCTCAAAATATAACTGGACCCTGACCACTTGTAACTTCATTTATTGCTACCACCCTAGTTCCATCCTGTATCATTCCTAGCGTCGATTTCTTTTTTTCCCTTTGCTCATCTGTCTCTTCTCAATTCTGGAGCCAGAATGATCCTTGTAAAATGTAAGTCATATAATACCTGTAGTTCCTTTGTTCAAAATCCTCCAGTGGGTTCCCATTTTTCTCAGAGCAAAATCCAATGTCCCTGATGGTCTGTACAGACTTACTGGCATAGCCCCCATATCTCTCTGACTTTATCTAATTTTCTCTCCCTGCCATAAGACAGACACACTCCAAAGTAGAGTCTTGTACTCTTTCCTTTCCTTAGAAGTTCATGCTCTTGATTGCCACATGGCTAATCCCCTCACTTCCTTTATACTTTTTGCTCAAATTATCTCCTCAATGAGGCCTATTTTACCATTGTATTTCAGATTTAACCTGTACCCCAATACCAGGCCACACTTCTGATTCCCTTTGCTCTGGTCTCAGGACAGAGTTTTTGTTTTGTTTTGTTTTGTTTTTTTTGTTCACTGAGATAGTCCCAAGTCCTCCACACAGTGTATGGAATATTGTATATGCTCAACAAATATCTGTTTAACTGAGTTAAATCTGGGAACCTAAAAAAATTACAGTAAAATGTGGTATATGTATATATTTCAGAAGGCTAAATAGGATATTCCAGAGATCAGGACAAAGGAGATTTTATTTTTCCTAGAAGCATTGTGTGAAGCTTTATAAAGAGGTAGAAAATGAGGCAGAGTCTTACAGGTGGGTAAGATTTTTTTTTTTTTTTTTGTTAGTGATGATGATGAGAAAAAACATTCCAGAATAAGATAAAGGATTCAACAAAAATTGGACAACAAAAAACCCACAGAATGAATATATATATATATATATATATATATATATATATATATATATATGGAAAGTATTTTGGGTTAGCTAAAATGTAGAATTTGGGAGTAGGAAAATTTGAGACATACTACTGGAAAAACAGAATAGGATTTTATAGTCAGTGGATTTTAACATGACAAGCAAAGTTTAGACAAGATTCTATATGCGGTATGGAGCTGATAAAGGATTTTAAAAACAGAAAAGATAAAACTAAACTGGGGTTGTGTACTGGAGTATGGAGAAAAGGGAAACAGAGACTATTCTGGATAGTTGTTGCAATTTTCTGTTTGAGAGATTATGAGGTACTTAACTGTAGGAGATTTTTTTTTTTTTTAAAGAGGCTATAAGCTTGGTATACTCAGAGGGAGAGGAATTTAAAAATCTTGGATATTACATAACTAGAAAATATGAGAGAAATGGAGATGACAGGGTTTCTATTGAGTGACTCTAAGCATAATAGAGAAAATAAGATGGATAAGATGTATAAGAGATAACTTTGATTTGGAAGTATATTTGAGAAATCTAAGAAAAAATTAGATATATGTTTGTGGTTCAGGAAAGGACTTTAAGCTGGAACTGTATATTTGTGATTTTATGCTTAATGAACACAACGACAAAGCTGTTGAATTTACATGGGTTCAGAATTTACAAAGGGAAGCAAATAATGTAGAAGGAAGTATGTTGGAAATACTTAAAGATGTAGGGAGAATGGTGTCATAATGCACTTGAAGGAGAGGGAGAAGAAATGGAAGTAGGAGAAAAGAAAGTGTAGTCAGGGAGGAAATGTCACTGTTCTAGATCTCTGATGGGTGAGATCTGATTGAACAAACTCATTATGCTGAATGAAGAATAGATAGAGGTCATCAGAGTGGAAGACCCAAAAGACTGGTAGGATTAGAGGGATCAGGAGTCATTAAAATGAATGCTGACCTCAGAAAGAGCAATGGTGAGAGTTTGGGTGAAGAGTAAGACCTATGTAACCATGATGTATTAGGGCTATGAATGCAGAACGTACCACACAAAGTGATAGAAAAATGTGGTTTATATCTCTGTAATTACTTAAGCAGATGATACAGAAGTATCAAACAGCTTTTATATTTTTATTTTTTGTAAGATTTTATTTTTAAGCCAGCCATACACGCAACGCAGGACTCAAACTCACAACCCCAAGATCAACAGACGCATGCTGTACTGAATGAGCCAGCCAGGCACCCAGCTTTTTAGATTAATGGTCTGACAAATATATTCAATGATGGTGCTCTGAATGGGTTGCAGGGTCCTACAATAAGTCAAGTATATGAGAAAATAATAAATTATCTACCTGTAGAATCGTAAGGAAAAATTATCATCCACTGGTCTTGAGTGATCATATATTCAAAAGTCGAAGTTTTGTGTCATATGATTTAATTTCTTATGTTGTGTTTCATTTATATGAAATAATGAGACTTTCTTAGTGGGATAGGAATAAATACTATAAAAAATGATGATAGATGGACATAGAAGGTATTATGATAAGTTAAATAAGTCAGACAGAGAAGGGAAAATAATGTATCATTTCACTTATATGTAGAATCTAAAAAAACCCCAAAAAACCCAAAAAACAAAACAGAAGAAATAAACTGTTGGTTACCAGAGGGAGAAAGGATGGGGGAGGAACTGGCAAAAGAGGTAATAGGGTTAAGAGGTACAGACTTCCAGCTATAAAATAAATAAGTCATGAGGATTTAATATACTCAACAATGTTGTGGCAACTTTGTATGGTGACAGATGGTAACCAGATTTATCACGGGGAACATTTTGTAATATATAAAAATATTGAATCATGATGATGTACACCTGAATCTAGTAGGATATTGTATGTCAATTAAACTTCAATAAAGAAGAAAAGAAAAGGAGGAATTTGATAGTGATTAGTGCTTTCCATTACATTCAGAACCTAGGTTCAATTATAGCTTTAGAGATAGAAGCAGAGAATGTCTACAAAAGATGCACCAATATTTTCACATATTTTAGAAGTCCCAGATTTGCATTATATGAGCATTTCACTTATACTTCTCTTCTTTATCTATTTTACATTACTATATCTATTGTAAATTATTAGGTTATTTTTAAGCAAAGAATTTTATGCTTTTATTTTATTTTATTTTTTAAACATAATTTATTGTCAAATTGGCTTACATACAACAGCCAGTGCTCATCCCAACAAGCCCCCTCTTCAATGCCCATCATCCATTTCCCCCTCCGTCCCCATCCCCCATCCACCCTCAGTTTGTTCTCTGTATTTAAGAGTCACTTGTGGTTTGCCTCCCTCCCTCTCTGTTTGTAACTATTTTTTCCCCTTCCCTTCCCCCCATGGTCTTCTATTAAGTTTTCACTTGTATGTGGATCTTGAGAAACTTAAGTAAAGGATTTTAAAAGAAACGTTTCATCTTTGTTTCTCTATAAAAGTCATTGGCCAAACTTTTATATGTGTGTATATATGTATTATATACATACATATATATAAATAATATTATATATATATTTATATATCATAAATTCATTTTCTATTTGATGTCAGCATTAAACCACATGATTCTGTATATAATGAATGATGATTTTATAACTGGCACTGGCATCTACCTCTCCAAAAGAATATCTTAACTTAAATATTAAGACATCATGTTAAAATGTAAGAGACACAGGCAGCATCATAGCTAATTAATATTATAAGGCAAGAACTGGAGAGGATAATCAATTATCTAAGGATAATTCTGAGTTGTCAAAAAATTTTTAAAATTTTAAACAGCAGAACAATCCTTCTGCACTTTTTCTCTTCCCTCACTCTACCGATGCAATGTTCTATCAGTCTCTAGCACCCAAGGCAATCCTTAAACCTCGGATGAACATATAGGGATTGTCTTTAAAACTTTTCGTTTGTGATTATTTTGCCTTCGAACACAGGAAATGGGTGTAGCCAGTTATCAAGCATGTTTGTGTAGCACGTGTTCTGTTGTGACTATCTTGCCTTAAGAGAAGACGTGGGAGTTTTGAGTTGTCAGGTTCATTTTAGTCTTCAATACATGGCTTTAAGTAAACAGGCATGTGCTTGCATTTGTCAGCAATTCCTAAAAATAAATGTGTGCTTCATTTTTGGTATGGCTCTATTTCACCTCACTAAGAAGTCAGAAGTTAATGAGCTGATAAAAAATATACCTTCCACTTCTGGTGATTGAAGTAGAAAAGACACTCAGAGAAGATCAAAACTTGTAAAAAGAGCAGAGCTGAACCAAAGGGCCCAATCTCTTGTTCTGGAACTTGTTGCAGATCAAAATGAACTCTCCCATATTTGGATGAATGTTAGGACATGACCCACTAAAACAGGTTCAGTCCAATGAAATTACTGACCATCACAGTCATGGCCATGGCACCTGGAGGCAGACTACTGGCCCATGCCTGAAAATAGATTTATCCCTGTAGGGGAAAGAACAAACTAGAGGATCCCATTTTGAATTCTGTATATTATCATCGATATTCCAGTAGGCAAGGGTCTTATCCAAATACTGAGAAAAGTGAGTGGTTGCATTTGCCTGAATGCCTTGGCTTACACAGATTGAAAGAAAGGAGGTTTCTGTGATTGGAACATCCATTAGAGTGCCCTCCAAAGTCATCAGGATTGTGACTTAATTTTTGATACCACATGGCAATGAGGTCAGTGGTGTAGTTAGTACACAAAAGAGCTCTGTGCTTCCTAAGGGCTTCTATAATTGCATGTGGCTCTGTAAGCGACAGGGACCAACTTGAGTGATTGCAAAAACTATACCTATGTTTAGTGAAGCTGGTCTGGAGACTCTTGGATCAGCCCTGATTCCTATTTATGAGCTGGCTTCATATTCTGAGAGTACAGTCCTTCCATTTTTCACAATTTACTTGTAAAACCCGGCCACGTGAAGGGGTAACTCTAACAACAAGCTTTTCTCAGCAACAAGAATTTTTATTAAACTCTTTCCTCTGCTTTTACAAAAGTTAGAAATCCTACTCAAAGGAAAATTTAGGATTTTTCTAATCACAAAAATGAAAATGAAGTATCTGTAAATCCCCAGGACTAAAGAGCTCTTTCAAGAGTAGAGCACAATGTTTCATACCTGAAAATTATTTCATTACACAGCAGTGATATTAATCTTGCCTGCTTCTTCACCAAACTTGAATGATAAGGCATCCTGTTTGTTGCTTCATTATAATGTATTCTTCCACAGTGAGCCAAAGATACATGTCAAGCTTGAAGTAGAGGTTCATTTACCTTCATGTACTTTGTAGGGAAAGCCTCTCTGATGAGTATGTAAGATGCCATCAGAATTAATTATTAAATGGATGAATGAATTTTAAAATGAGGTTATAATTCATTGACTACATTCCTGTTCACCATTCTTCAGTTAGGGTGGACCTGTTCCATCTTGGATTAACATTCTTCTTTCTCCTTAATTGATCTCTTGTCATCCTTGAACAAAAAGTCATTTGTTAGCGCAGGAAGCAAAATTAAACAAGGAGTTGACAGATGTTGAAGGATTCTGTCTCATAGGACCCATGGCACTGCAGGGACATGAAAGGAAATTGCAGTGGACAGAAATGGAACACATACACACACACCACACCATGTTGGGATTATGTTAATCAGAGTTGATATTCAAAATATGTAACAACTCGTAGAGCATGGAACTAACTACCAGAATGAATGAAATGCCTAATCTGAATGACCTAGCCTGCTGATATAGTCCTATTGATAAATTTGGATTGAATATTAGCTTTGAAGAATATGATTTGTTCTCCTCATCTTTAATTTACTTTGAAATTAAAATATTATAACTGAGAAGCAGGAAATTCTTTTTTTTTAATTTTACTTTATTTTTTAATTTTTTACAAAAATTTTTTATTGTTTAATTTACATCCAAGTTAGTTAGCATATGGTGCAACAGTGATTTCAGGAGCAGATTCCTTAATGTCCCTTACCCATTTAGAGTATCCCCCCTCCCAGAACCCTTCCAGCAACTCTATTTGTTTTCTGTTTTTAAGAGTCTTTTCTGTTTTGTCCCCCTCCCTGTTTTTATATTATTTTTGCCTCCCTTCCCTTATGTTCCTCTGTTTTGTATCTTAAATTCCTCATATGAGTGAAGTCATATGATCTTTGTCTTTCTCTAATTTCACTTAGGATATTACCCTGCAGTTCCATCCACGTAGTTGCAAATGGCAAGGTTTCATTCTTTTTGATTGCTGAGTAACACTCCATTGTGTATATATATATATATATATATATATATATATATATATATATACATCTTCTTTATCCATTCATCCATTGATGGACATTTGGGCTCTTTCCATACTTTGGCTTTTGTCAGTAGCCCTGCTATAAACATTGTATCCCTTTGGTAAATACCTAGTAGTGCAATTGCTGGGCCTTAGGGTAGTTCTATTTTTAATTTTTTGAGGAACCTCCATACTATTTTCCAGTGTGGCTGCACCAGTTTGCATTCCCACCAGCAGTGCAAAAGAGATCCTTTTTCTCTGTATCCTCGCCAATATCTGTTGTTGCCTGAGTTGTTAATGTGAGCCATTCTGCCAGGTGTGAAGTGGTATCTCATTATGGTTTTGATTTGTATTTCCGTGTTGATGAGTGATGGTGAGCATTTTTTCATGTGTCGGTTGGCCATCTGGATGTCTTCTCTGGAGAAGTGTCTATTCACGTCTTTGCCTATTTCTTCACTGGATTATTTGTTTTTTGGGTGTTGAGTTTGATAAGTTCTTTATAGATTTTGGATACTAACCCTTTATCTGATATGTCATTTGCAAATATCTTCTCCCATTCTGTCAGCTGCCTTTTAGTTTTGCTGATGGTTTCCTTTGCTGTGCAGAAGATTTTTATTTTGGTGAGGTCCCAGTAGTTCATTTTTGCTTTTGTTTCCCTTGCCTCCGGAGACGTGTTGGGTAAGAAGTTGCTACGACCAAGATCAAAGAGGTTTTTGCCTGCTTTCTCCTCGAGGACTTTGATGATGAAGCAGGAAATTCTATAATTCCGTAATCTTTGTTGATATTTTCCGTATAAACTGGGAGAAGCAACCCCAAAGACTACAGGTGCAAGGCAGGAATAAAAAGGCTAGAAGTATAGAAGACAGCTGGGAGTAGTGAAGTATAAAACAGGAAAGTATTTTCCCAAACCAAAAATACTGAAATTCAAATATCTGTATTCTCAGATTTTTGTCTTTGATTTAAACTCATGAGCGTGTCCAATAAATATCTTCACATGTTGTGATGTTTTCCAATCTAACCAGCTACTTCTGAAATACACTGCATTCCTCATAATGGACTATGTCATTATGTCAAGAAATGATATCATTTATAAATTGAAAATAATGAAAATCAAACACAACAATTTCCCTAATGTATCTCTTACAGTATAATCTGAAAGGTCAGAGACCATGTCTTTTACCATCTTTATACCTAGTACGTTGTTCCTCAATCTATATGTTATCCAATGCAGAATGAATAGTTACTTTTTTCTGTTTGTTTATTCTTTTACTATTTTAACATAAGAAGGTTTTAATTTTTCTGAGTGAATGATAATAAAATAGAAATAGAAGGCTACTTCATTAAAGCCATTATAAATCATGAAGGGTAACAGGAAAGTGGGACATTGTTAATAAATTATAGGTCAAATTACTCAAAACTTATACCACAAACAGTTGCTTTAGCTTCTCAGAAGATTGCCAGTTTCATATGACAAAAAACATCCTTGAACATCCTGAAACCCACAAAGGTACCCAGAATGAACAAATCATCATATCATTCAATTGTTCAATTGGATTGTCTGAGAACTGTAACAAATTGGTTTAGAACGGGGTGAAATCAATGCAAAAATCCCTTGAATATGCCTCAATACTAAAGGGACTTCAAGAAAATTCTTTCATTTATAGAATTAGGTGAAGAAACACAATTCAGGATGGACCACAGGAACAGAATATAGCACTCATTTCCCCTTAAGCTTGATAATTCTCCAGCAAACTGTGCACAAGGGATGATTCCTTGAGACTGTACATATATTAGAGAAAAGTATAATATGTATTATACAGAACAAGTTCTCTAAACCAAAAAATCTGAACATTTCTTTATTCAATCCCAATGTCATGCTTTGTGTATCTCAAACCTCAAATGTATAATTTTGTGGCTAAAAATTAATTCAAGGATTTGAGAACAAAGCTGGAGGTATTGCAGTCCCAGTTTCAAGATATACTACGGAGGTATAATAATCAAAACATTCTGGTAGTGGCACAAAAATAGACACATAGATCAATGGAACAGGATTGAGAGCCTAGAACTAAACCCACGCCTTTATGGCCAGTTAATCTATGACAAAGGAGACAAGAATATACAATGGGGAGAGGACGGTCTTTTCAAAAAATGATGTGGGGAAAAGTGGACAGCTACATACAACAGAATTAAAATGTACCATTTTCTTATACCATATGCAAAAATAAGCTAAAAAAGAATTAAAATCCTAAATGTGAGACCTGAATTCATAAAATACTAAAAGAAAAATAGTCAGTAATCTCTTGGACATCAGCCTTAGCAACATATTTCTGGATATGTCTTCTCGGGCAAAGGAAACCATCAACAAAATGAAAAGCCAACTTAGTGAATGTGAGAATATATTTGCAAATAATATCTCCAGTAAGGGTTTAATATAAAAAATATATAAAGAACTTACATAACTCACACACACAAAACAAGCAGTCTAATTAAAAAATGGACAGAGGACCTGAATACACATTTTTCCAAAGAAGACATCCAGGTGGCCAATGGACACATGAAAAGATGCTCAGCATCACTCATCATCAGGGAAATGCCAATCAAAACCACAATGACCTATCACTTCATACCAGTCAGAGTAGCTAGTATCAAAAAGTGAAGAAATAACAAAGTTGGTGAGGATGTAGAAAAAAGGGAACCTTCATGCACCAATTTTCATCATAGGGATGTAAACTGGTGCAGGTACTATGAAAAACAGTATGAAGTTTCCTCAAAAACTTAAAAATGGAAATACCATATGATCCAGTAATTGCACTACTGGGTATTTACCCAAAGAAAATGAAAACACCAATTTGAAAGATATGCACCCGTATGTTTATTGCAGCGTCATTTACAATAGCCGAGATATGGAAGCAACTCATGTGTCCATTGATAGATGAATGAATGAAGAAGATGTGGTGTGTGTGTGTGTATACGTACATACATACATACATACATACACACACACAATGGAATACTACTCAGACAAAAAATGATATCCTGCCATTTGCAACAACATGGATGGTGCTAGAGAGTATTACGTTGAGTGAAAGAACTCAGGAAAAAAAAGACATGATTTCACTTATATGTGGAATTTAGAAAACAAAACAAACTTTTTTAAAAAAAATTTTTAGTGTTTATTATTGACAGAGAGAGACAGAGCATGAGTGGGGGAGGGGCAGAGAGAGAGGGAGACACAGAATCTGAAACAGGCTCCAGGCTCTGAGCTGTCAGCACAGAGCCCGACGTGGGGCTTGAACTCATGGACAGTGAGATCATGAGCTGAGCTGAAGTCGGACGCTCAACTGACTGAGCCACCCAGGCACCCCCCAAAACAAACTTTTGAATACAGAAAACAAATTGGTGGTTGCCAGAGAAGAGGTGGGTGTGGAGATGAGTAAAACAAATTAAGGGGATTAAGAGGTATAAACTTTAAGTTACAAAATAAATAAGTCACCAAGATGAATAATATAGCATAGAGAATATAGTCAATAAGAGCAAAAAATTTTTTTGAAGAAAGTATGATGGGAGGAATAGGTGTAAAGAAGGCAAGAGGCTTAAGTTAGCATAACACTGTGACATTTATGCTTGATCACTTGATAAACGTCCAGTGATAACCACATCCCAAGGTTTTTGGACAAATGATAGAAATAAAATGCAGACACTGATGGGAGTTTCTCTAAGGCAATAGTAATTACAACACTGACCTCATACCAAGAAACGGCACCAAAATACATTGTGAAGGTTGGAAATACAAAGTTAGAAACTACGTCACATACTACTTGTAACTCATATTTTAAAATGTATTTTGAGATAACACTGGTCTATCACACTAACTGATGACAGTTCATTTCTTGCTGCTCTCGCAGCCTGTATGTGTGGTGGGTGATTAAAGACCAGAGTCTCCCTGTTTTGACACTTGATGAAGTCTGAAAATATTTCTGATATAGAATGTGTAATAGCAACATTAATCAGCTTCATAAGATGATACCACAAATTTTTGTCTTTCCTTTGACTACCAATTTCTTAAGGAGAAAAACACCGTATAACGAATAACATGTATGTTTAAATTTCTACTCTTAAATAGCCACCAACTTAAAAAAAATTTTTTTTAATGTTTATTTCTGAGACAGAGAGACAGAGCATGAGTGGGGGAGGGGCAGAGAGAGGGAGACACAGAATCTGACACGGGGCTCAAACCCACAAACCGTGAGATCATGACCTGAGCAGAGGTTGGTCACTCAACCGACTGCGCCACCCAGGCGAAACAGCCACCAACTTTTAAATGCCTTCAGAGAAGAGAAAGAAGTACTTCAAGAAACTGTGTGTCAAAGATAAAATTTTAGCTGGAGGATAAATATGTTTATTTCAAAAATGTTAACAAAAATCTATTTAGAGGTCCTGATACATCCTGTAATAGGTGTATAATACTTATCTTTACAAAAATATTCAGATTCATTTTTCTTCATATCAATGAACTCTTGATTGAAAAATAAAATCTTCACATACATTCTTCATTCTATTATAAGATATCAAGAATATAGTTCCATTTATGTCATTTAAATAATGACATGATAATTTTGGTATAATCAAGGATTTTACAGTCAATCCTAATTAATCTCTCAAACTTCTGTGGATTGAATAAAGCAAAGATTTTTACAATCAAGGCAAATGCAGACATTGAAAATAATCTTTACATGTAATCTACTGACTTTAAAAGAATAAACATTTCATGTTACTTTTTAGGATAGAATTCACTATCCTTACCAAATAACCAAACCCTAATGCATAGAAATGGGGATTTTTAAAAAAATTTAACTTGTTTTATTTTTTATTTTTTTATATTTACCTCCAAGT
Source organism: Panthera onca (assembly GCF_046562875.1). Classification (NCBI taxonomy): domain Eukaryota; kingdom Metazoa; phylum Chordata; class Mammalia; order Carnivora; family Felidae; genus Panthera; species Panthera onca. Next base: position 140,952,079 of record NC_138339.1, on the reverse strand, counting down.
TAGCGTATAGTGCAACAATGATTTCAGGAATAGATTCCTTAGTGCCCCTTACCCATTTAGCCCATCCCCCCTCCCACAACCCCTCCCATAACCCTCAGTTTGTTCTCCATATTTATGAGTCTCTTGTGTTTTGTCCCTCTCCCTGTTTTTGTATTATTTTTGTTTCCCTTCCCTTATGTTCATCTCTTTTGTCTCTCAAAGTCCTCATATGAGTGAGGTCATATGATTTTTGTCTTTCTCTGACTAATTTCACTTAGCATCATACTCTGCAGTTCCATCCACATAGTTGCAAATTGCAAGATTTCCTTCTTTTTGATTGCCGAGTAATACTCCATTGTGTGTTTATATATGTATATATACCACATCTTCTTTATCCATTCATCCATCGATGGACTTTTGGGCTCTTTCCATACTTTGGCTCTTGTTGATAGTGCTGCTGTAAACATGGGGGTGCGTGTGTCCCTTCGAAACAGCACACCTGTATCCCATGGATAAATGCGTAGTAGTGCAATTGCTGGGTCGTAGGGAAGTTCTATTTTTAGTTTTTTGAGGAACTTCCAAACTGTTTTCCAGAGTGGCTGCACCAGCTTGCATTGCCACCAACGATGCAAAAGAGATCCTCTTTTTCCACATCCTCGCCAACATCTGTTGTTGCCTAAGTTGTTAATGTGAGCCATTCTGACAGGTGTAAGATTGTATCTCATTGTGGTTTTGATTGGTATTTCCCTGATGATGAGTGATGTTGAGCATTTTTTCATGTGTCGGTTGGCCATCTGGATGTCTTCTTTGGAGAATTGTCTAGTCATGTCTTTTGCCCATTTCTTCACTGGATTGTTTGTTTTTTGGGTGGTGAGTTTGATAAGTTCTTTATAGATTTTGGATACTAACCCTTTATCTGATATGTCATTTGCAAAAATCTTCTCCCATTCTGTCGGTTGCCTTTTAGTTTTGCTGATGGTTTCCTTCACTGTGCAGAAGCTTTTTATTTTGATGAGATCCCAGTAGTTCATTTGTGCTTTTGTTTCCCTTGCCTCCAGAGACGTATTGGGTAAGAAGTTGGTACAGACAAGATCAATGAGGTTTTTGCCTGCTTTCTCCTCGAGAATTTTGGTGGCTTCCTGTCTTACACTGAGGTCTTTCATCCATTTTGAGTTTATTTTTGTGTCTGGTGTAAGAAAGTGGTCCAGGTTCATTCTTCTGCATGTCACTGTCCAGTTTTCCCAGCACCACTTGCTGAAGAGACTGTCTTTATTCCATTGGATATTCTTTCTTGCTTTGTCAGAGATTAGTTGGCCATACGTTTGTGGGTCCATTTCTGGGTTCTCTATTCTGTTCCATTGATCTGAGTGTCTGTTCTTGTGCCAGTACCATAAAGTCTTGATGATTACAGCTTTGTAGTATAGCTTGAAGTCTGGGATTGTGATGCCTCCTGCTTTGGTTTTCTTTTTCAAGATTGTTTGGCTATTCAGGGTCTTTCGCTTCCAGACAAATTTTAGGATTATTGTTCTAGCTCTGTGAAGAATGCTGGTGTTACTTTGATAGGGATTGCATTGAAAATATAGATTGCTTTGGGTAGTATCAACATTTTAACAATATTTGTTCTTCCTATCCAGGAGCATGGAATCTTTTTCCATTTTTTTTGTGTCTTATTTAATTTCTTTCATCAGCTTTCTATAGTTTTCAGTGTATAGATTTTTCACCTCTTTGTTTAGATTTATTCCTAGGTATTTTATGATTTTTTGTGCAACTGCAAATGAGATCGATTCCTTGATTTCTCTTTCTGTCGCTTCATTGTTGGTCTATAGGAATGCAACCGATTTCTGTGCATTGATTTTATATCCTGCAACTTTGCTGAATTCATGAATCAGTTCTAGCAGTTTTTTGGCAGAATTTTTTGGGTTTTCCATATACAGTATCATGTCATCTGCAAAGAGTGAAAGTTTGACCTCCTCCTGGCCAATTTGGATGCCTTTTATTTCTTTGTGTTGTCTGAGAGCAGAGGCTAAGACTTCTAATACTATGTTGAATAACAGTGGTGAGAGTGGACATCCCTGTTTTGTTCCTGACCTTAGGGGGAAAGCTCTCAGTTTTTCCCCATTGAGGATGATATTAGCGATGGGTCGTTCATATATGGCTGTTATGATCTCGAGGTATGCTCCTTCTATCCCTACCTTCTTAAGAGTTTTTATCAAGAAACTATGCTGTGTTTTGTCACATGCTTTCTCTGCATCTATTGAGAGGATCAGATGGTTCTTGTCCTTACTTTTTTTTAAATTTACAATTATTTATTTTTGATAGAGAGAGAGAGAGAGAGAGAGAGAGCGCACAAGTGGGGGAGGGGCAGAGAGAGAAGGAGACACAGACTCCGAAGCAGGCTTCAGGCTCCGAGCTGTCAGTACAGAGCCCGGCATGGGGTTCGAACTCACAAACCGTGAGATCATGACCTGAGACGAAGTCAGACACTTAACCGTCTGAACCACCCAGGTGCCCTTTGTCCTTTCTTTTATTGATGTGATGAATCACGTTAATTGTTTTGCAGATATTGAACCAGCCCTGCACCCCGGTATAAATCCCACTTGATCGTGGTGAATACTTTTTTTAATGTATTGTTGGATCCGGTTGGCTAATATCTTGTTGAAGATTTTTGCATCCATGTTCATCAGGGAAACTAGTCTATAGTTCTCCTTTTTAGTGGGGTCTCTGGTTTTGGAATCAAGGTAATGCTGGCTTCATAGAAAGAGTTTGGAAGTTTTCCTTCTATTTCCATTTTTTTGGAACACCTTCAAGAGAATAGGTGTCAACTCTTCCTTAAATGTTTGGTAGAATTTCCCTGGAAAGCCATATGGCCCTGGACTCTTGTTTTTTGGCAGATTTTTGATTACTAATTTGATTTCCTTACTGGTTATGTGTCTGTTCAAATTTTCTGTTTCTTTATGTTTCAGTTTAGGTAGTGTATATCTTTCTAGGAATTAGTCCATTTCTTCCAGATTGCCAATTTTATCGGCATATAGTTGCTCATAATATTCTCTTATTATTGTTTTTCTTTCTGCTGTGTAGGTTGTGATGTCTCCTCTTTCATTCTTGATTTTATTTATTTGGGTCCTTTCCTTTTTCTTTTTGATCAAACTGGCTAGTGGTTTATCAATTTTGTTAATTCTTTCAAAGAACCAGCTTCTTGTTTCATTGATGTGTTCTACTGTTTTTTTGGTTTTGATAGCATTAATGTTTGCTCTAATCTTTATTATTTCCTGTCTTCTGCTGGTTTTGGGTTATATTTGCTCTTCTTTTTCCAGTTCCTTAAGGCGTAAGGTTAGGTTGTGTATCTGAGATCTTTCTTCCTTCTTTGGAAAGGCCTGGATTGCTATATACTTCCCTCCTATGACCGCCTTTGCTGCATCCCAGAGATTTTGGGTTGTGGTGCTATCATTTTCATTGACTTCCATATACTTTTTAATTTCCTCTTTAACTTCTTGGTTAGCCCATTCATTCTTTAGTAGGATGTTCTTCATTCTCCAAGTATTTGTTACCTTTCAAATTTTTTCTTGTGGTTGATTTTGAGTTTCATAGCTTTGTGGTCTGAAAATATGCACGGTATGATGTCGATCTTTTTGTATTTACTTAGGGCTGATTTGTTTCCCAGTATGTGGTCTATTCTGGAGAACATTCCATGTGCACTGGAGCAGAATGTATATTCTGCTCCTTTAGAATGAAATGTTCTGAATATATCTGTTAAGTCCATCTGGTCCAGTGTGTCATTAAAGCCATTGTTTCCTTGTTTATTTTTTGATTAGATGATCTGTCTATTGTTGTGAGTGGAGTGTTGAAGTCTCCTACTGTTATGGTATTACTATTGATGAGCTTCTTTATGTTTGTGATCAATTGATTTATATATTTGGGTGCTTTCACATTTGGCGCATAAATGTTTACAGTTGTTAAGTCTTCTTGGTCTGTAGACCCCTCGATTATGATATAATGCCCTTCTGCATCTCTTGATACAGTCTTTAAAGTCTAGATTGTCTGATATAAGTATGGCTACTCCTGCTTTCTTTTGTTGACCGTTAGCATGATAGATGGTTCTCCATCCACTTATTTTCAATCTGAAGGTGTCTTTGGGTGTAAAGTCGGTCTCTTGTAAACAGCATATAGATGGATCTTGTTTTCTTATCCATTCTGTTACCCTCTGTCTTTTGATTGGAGCATGGAGTCCATTGACGTTTAGAGTGAGTACTGAAAGATAGGAATTTATTGCCATTATGATGCTTGTAGAGTTGGAGTTCTGGTGGTGTTCTCTGGTACTTTCTAAGCTTTGTTGCTGTTGGTATATGTGTGTGTGTGTGTGTGTGTGTGTGTGTGTGTATTTTTTTCCCATCTTTTCTTCCCTCAGAGAGACCTCCTTAAAATTTCTTGCAGGGTTGGTTTAGTGGTCACAAACTCCTTTAATTTTTGTTTGTCTGGGAAACTTTTTATCTCTCCTATTTTGAATGGCAGCCGTGCTGGATAAAGAATTCCTGGCTGCCTATTTTCCTGATTCAGCACACTGAATATATCCTGCCACTCCTTTCTGGCCTGCCATGTTTCTGTGGATAGGTCTGCTGCAAACCTGCTCTGTCTTCCCTTGTAGGTTGGGGACTTTTTTCCCTTGTTGCTTTCATGGTTCTTTCCTTGCCTGAGTATTTTGTGAATTTGACTATGATATGCCTTGTTGATGGTCGGTTTTTGTTGAACCTAATGGGAGTTCTCTGTGCTTCCTGGATTTTGATGTCTGTGTTTTTCCCGAAGTTAGGAAAGTTTTCCTCTATGATTTGCTCACATAGCCCTTCTATTTCTTCCATTTCTATTTCTCTCTCTTCCTCTTCTGGGACCCCTATGATTCTGATGTTGTTCCTTTTTAATGAGTCACTGATTTCTCTAATTCTTAAATCGTGCTCTTTTGCCTTAATCTCCCTCTTTTTTTCTGCTTTGTTATTCTCTGTAAGTTTGTCCTCTATATCGCTGATTCTCTGTTCTGCCTCATCCATCCTGCTGCCGCAGCATCCATCCATGATTGCATCTCAGTTATAGCATTTTTAATTTCATTCTATTTTTTACTTCTTTTATCTTTGCAGAAAGGGATTTTAATCTATTTTCGACTCCAGCTAGTATTCGTATTATCGTGATTCTAAATTCTGGTTCAGACAGCTTGCTCGTATCTGTGTTTGTTAAATCCCTGGCTCTTGTTTCTTCATGCTCTTTCTTTTGGGGTGAATTCCTTAGTTTTATCATTTTGAAGGGAGAAAAGGAGTTAATGAAGTATAAAAATTAAAATAAAATATTTTAAAATAAAATAAAGTAAAAAAATATTAAAATTGCAAAATTAAAAAAACACACACACACAAAAATTGAATAAATGATGCTAGATCCTAGGTGTGTTTTGGTCCGGGTGTTGAAAGTAGTTTGACAGATTAGAGAAAAAAAGAGGGAGGGGAGAAGAAAAAAAGGAAAATCGTTTGAGAATTTGGAAAAAATGAATACACTGTAGACTAAAGTGAGATGATGGGAGTAAAATAGAATTTAAAATATTTACACAAAAGTAAATAATATAGTAGAAAATTTTAAAGAAAAATATTTTTAATAAAAATTAAAAATAAAAATGAATTTTTTCTCTTTCTGTATTCATGAAAAAGAAAAGAAACGAAAAAGAGAAAAAAGAAAAAAAAAATCGTTTGAAAATTTGGCAAAGTGAATACATTGTAGTAGACTTAAATAAAATGATGGAAGTAAAATAGAGTTTGAAAAAGTTTACATAAAAGTTAAAAATATACTAAAAATATTGAAGAAAATATTTTCAATAGAAATTTAAAATAAAAATGGGGTGTTTCTCTTTCTGCATTCAAGAAAAAGAAAAGAAACGAAAAAGAGAAAAAAGAAAAAAAAGAAAAAAAGGAAATTGTTTGAAAATTTGAAAAGGTGAATACACCGAAGTAGACTAAAATAAAATGATGGAAGTAATATATAATTTGAAAAAACTTACACAAAAGTGGAAAATACAGTAAAAAAAAATTAAAGAAAAATATTTTTAATAAAAATTGAAAATAAAAATGAATTTTTTCTCTTTCTGTATTTCAAGAAAAAGAAAAGTAGTGAAAAAGAAAAAAAAAGAAAATTGAATATATGGACCTGCTAACAGATTGAAATAGGACTGAAATTACTTCGTTTTCCCCTAGAAGTCAGAGTATGTAGGGCTGTATAGTCCATAAACTAAGTAGGCGGTGAGACTGGTGTTCTTGAAGGGTGAGGATGGCCCAGGTGGGCTGGGCTCAGTGTAATGGCTCTGTTTTGCATAGATGGAGTTGCTAGCCTGTTTGGGTGGAGTGTTGTGGTGCTTGTAGGTGCGTATGCGCCTGTGTGGAAGCGGTGAAACTGTGTCATCCAGCTACCAAGTCTCTAGTATCGGAACTCTGTTCTCCCCGATCCGCAATCACACACCTGTCCTCTGTCTTCAGCTTTCTTCCATTCCCTGCTTCTTCACTGTCCTTCACCAAGCCCCAGGCAGTACCTCTCTCCCGAGGTTTGTCTCAGATGTGGCTGTTTTCCCCGGCCCCTTACATCTGAAGGACTGTGGCTTTGACCCGCTCCGCCCCTCTGTGGGAGGGTCTCTCCAAGCAATGTCCGAACAATGGCCGAATGTCGGCTGCACCCAGGAACACTTGCTGGACCCTGCTGCTGCCGGTGTCCCAAGACTGCAGTCAGGTGCCAGCCTGCCCCATAAAAATTTTGCGAGATAGTGTAGCAGCAGCTTTTCAGGGATTATGGAAAATCACAACACATATCTGGCACCAGGCTTCACCCTTATCGACCTTGTTCCAGCACTAGCGAATGTGGCCATTTTCTGGGGTCTGCTGGGACCCGGTGGCTTCACCAGTCTCTACCAAATGTCCTTCCGGCAGTGGAACCGCTTTTCCCCGTGTGGCCCAAGAACCTCCCAGACCCCACTTTGCTCCTGGGGATTCACTCTTCCCACCAGAGCACCGCCAGGTATCGAGCTACAGAGTTGCAGACTTTGCGCTCCCCTTGTTTACAGTCTTAACAGAGTTTAAACCCTCTCCTTTCTCCCTTTTTAGTTTAGTACCTGTGGCTGTTTCCAATTTTCCACTTTCTCTCCAGCTGCTTTTGAGGAGGGGTGCTTTTCCCATATTCTCCCCCCCGCCCAGTCTCTGTCCTCTCTCTGCCTGCAAAAGTGGCTCTGTGCCCACCGCCAGCTTCTCTCTCCCCAAGTACACCTCTCCGTGGCATGCACCTACTGAATTCTGTGGTTCAGGTTGTGCAGATTGTTGTATTAATCCTCCAATCAGTTTTCTTGGTGTGTAGGATGGTTTAATGTTGGTCTGGCTGTATTTCATGGATGTGAGACACACAAAAAACTTCCATGGTGTTCTGCCATCTTGGCTCCCTAACAGATGGGGATACTTTGAAAAGTACTCTCTAATACATAGAAGATGATTAGAGTAAATGGGAAGATATCCCATGTACTTCTGAAATTTCAATTAACTCCAACTTGGTGTGCAAATTCAATGAAATCCCAGTGAAAATTCACTTGAAATTTTTGAGGAACTTTAAATAGCCTCCAGAATACATGCTGAGGAATAAAGTCCAGAAACAGCAAAGTCAAGCATAAAAATGAATGTAGGGGCCTGTTAACTTACCATATATTAAGAAATATGACAAAGCCATGGTGGGGGAAGTTACATAGTATTGGCCCAAGAACACACAAATAAATGAGATACAAAAGAAAACTGAGGAGAGGTAATAGTTGGATAAATGATGACACCAATATAGGCAGAGAGGGATTCTGAGCTCTAAAATCATCACAGCCCAATCTCAAAAGAGTCTATAGCACCAGAATAAGTTGAGTTGAAGCCAGATCAGTCAGGAAATCCCACTCAAGGGGTGACTTAAGCACCCCCCACCAAAAAAAAAAAATCAAGAGTTCATAAGTTACAGATATTTCTGGAAGCTAGCAGAGATCCCAAGCAGCCAGTATCCAAGTACAGGAGTGCAATAAAATTTGAAAGGCCCAGTGCAATATAATAATGTGTGTCTGAAAATGATGGAAAAAGTGTCATTAAAAGTACTAAAATATGAAATATTTTGAACTATAAAATAGAAAGCTTAATCCTTCCTTTTCCAACTTCTTTCTCAATCTGTCATGATGTTTTTATTTGCTACGTAAAGCAAAAAATATTCTGCAAGAGAAAAACTAAAAATTTAGATTATTAGTATAAATTTTACCAATTATCTTTATATAGTGCAATGCCAGTCTTAAATGCAAATATAAAAGCACTTAACTTATATGTGGAATTATCAAAATTACAGAATTATATTTTTCATAGCTTATATATGAGTACACATTATATTCTCACTAGAATGGTAGAAAATCAGCATGAAACTAACACAAATGTTTGTATTTCATTTCCTCATAAAGGCACATTCTACCAATATTCTTTACCTTGGCTTATTGATGAATAAGAAAGGATGGAAAAGAAAAGGAATTTGGGGCTGTACTTTCCCTTTCTTGCTTATCATTTTCAACATAAGTGGTTGGTGAATGCAGGGAGGTCACACAAGCAAGAAAGGACATGATAGGGTTCCTTGGTTGGTTGTGTTTCTTAGAGTCCATTAATTGATTTATTTCCACAATCAAAGCAATTCCTGTTCAGAAAAGAAAGCATGCCTCTTGGGGCTGCTCATGCTTCCTCATTTATAGGTGTAACAAGTTTACTGTGTAATAACTTTGAGTGTTGCTCAACTTCTACCTATTACAGATTGTGGTAGGCAGCATCTTAAGATGCCTTGCCCTTTGGCATACATATCCCATGTCATTCCCTCACTTGAATACTGTAGGACCTGTAAGTGTGATGGAATAGTATTCTCACGATTATGTTACGTTATTTGGCAAAGGTAAAGGGACTTTGCAGGTATAATTAATATCCCAAATCAGTTGGCTTTAAGCTAATCAAAAAAGTGATTATCCCAGGAGGGTCTGACCTGATTGATGAGCCCTTTAAAAGAGGGTTGAAAAGTCAGAAACTCCAAGTAACAACAAAATATTTCTCTTCTCTCCCTTCCTCCTCCTTCCCCTCCCTTCATTGCTTTGACGCTTTAAAGAAGCAAGTGGAGGTGAACTCTCCTCCTCCAAGGAAGTGAATTCGGCCAACAATCTGGTGGAACTGGGAAGCAGATCTTTCCTTCAAAAAATCCCTCAAATGGAAATGCAGCCCACCACCCTTGAGCACAGCCTTGTGAGTCCCTACCAGAAGACCCAGTTTGGCAATGGCCAGACTTCCGACCCATAGGAAACGTTGGATAAAAATGTGTGTTGTTTTATCCCACCAACTTTGTGGTAATTTATTATGCAGTCTACATAACGAATACATGAGTCCACAGATGCTGTGTGACTAGAGCAACAAGGAGCAGTGGCAGATGTGCATATTGTGTGCGTGTCTCTTTCCTCATACATATGCTCCATTGTCCCAGATGAATTTGCTTACACAATAAAATTTCAAGACAAAATTATTAAGAAGGCCAAATGAAGAGCAGCAGAGACTTAAGCCAACAATGGCTGCTTTTGATCATGAGACTCTTTGCAATGGCACACTCATGAAGCTGGCCCTATCCTAATGGACAAGGACCTGGGACCAGGAAAGATCACATCCAAGGACAGGATAAGACATTTTGTACTACATGCTCTTCCCCTCCCTCCTTCATAAAAGCAACACTGTCTGAGAGAGGGTAGTGAACATTTAGGAGAGCAGTCTAGGTACCAGGCATTATCATACTGATCTGTATATTGGCCACATCGTTTGTGGTTTGCACTGAATTTTATATTTAATTACTTCACTGCTTTCCCTTCCATAATTCCACAAATGAATCCCAAAGACTGCCAGATTTATTATAAACAGAATTGCAAAACTGCATTTTTTTTCCGAAATCCAGGTTAGAGAGCAAATACTACATCCCAGTGCCATTCCACTCATATCACAGCTCTTAAACTATCTTTTAATAAATTCTTCACAGTTAGACAACACCTTGAACAATTAATCCCCTTAACGCACTCTGTGGAACTGCTTTCAATCACTTTTCTAAGATGGCTTTGCCCCTAGAGACTCAATGAAGACAGAGATTGTTAGAAAACATTCATTTAAGAATTTTAAGTAAAATTATCAACCTAACTTCATAAAACCAACAATGTCTAAATGCCTGAGAGATCTTCAGATGCTATCTTCCAGCTGTTCTGAGGATAGAATTTGTATAGAAGTTGTGTTCTCAAACTGCCTTGGCATTTGGAGAAAAACATAAGTGCTAAGCTCTGAGCTATGTTATTCTCCCAAGGGAGAGAAAACAGCTGAAGGAAAGACATTCTGATGAAAAGTATGCCAACAACATTTCCATCTCCAAACCTCTCTTAAGAGTTGCAACCTATGAGCAGCAGATCTTAGGTGGCTTGAAAAGTTACTCAAATCTTTCTTTGACACTTTACTAAAAGTTGGTTCCATCCGCAACCAAAGTGAGGAGGCTTGGATCATCCCAAAGAGAACTCTAATTTCTTCTGCCTAATTTCTCCTGCCTTGGAGTCAACTTTTACTTTTCCTGTTTGTGACATGTTTTCTTCCCTTGATTCAACTTCCCTTTATCAATACATCTCTGTTTCCTCTTCCATTACTGAACTCCAGATTCTAATAACTTCACACCCGAATTGCTTCAATACCTCTTTGCCTTCCTAGAGTCCTTTTCTCTTCTCAGATATGTGATAGAACACTGCCAGAATAATCTCATGTCTAAGTTATGCGTCAAAGTCTCCCCTCAACCTGGGCTCCTCCCATCTTTCATGCTTAGTGGTTTCCTATCCACTGAACATCAGGAAATAGTCCAAAAAGCCTAGCCAGGTTCTCTGGGAGATAATAATAATAATAATATTATATTTTATAATTATAAAATTATATATATTATATATATTATATATATAAAATTATAAAAAATATATTATAAAAAATCTAATAATAATAATTGTTATTATTATTATTTTTGTAGAGAAATTTAATCCAATTACATACTTTTGGATTCAACTAAACGAACATTTTTGAGTTCTCTCTTGTATGCCAGGCACCATGCTTGACACTGGAGAGGCAACGATGAGTAAGACATGGCCTTGCCTTTGAAGAGCTCTTTGTGGTTGGGAGGAGAGTTTAAAGTTCACTGCCACCATAATACATGTGCCAGTTCCTAGAGAGGATTATGCATAAAGTGATTTGAGAACACAAACAACGCAAATAGTGGGAGTAATTTTAAAGAGAATGAACCTAAGAAGATCATGAAAGAGATACAACAAACTAAGCCGTTCGTTTATCATCCTTATCAGGAAATTAGGGTTTCTCTTCCTAAATAATATTCAACATAAGGATTTTTTTAAGTTCCTTTCTTACAATATTTACAAGATTGTGGTTTCAGTTTGAAGGTGATGGATATGTAAATTAGAGTGGAAGCAGCAAAGAGGGAAAGTGAGATGAACTGGTGTAATGAAGAACTTATAAGACTGCTAATAACAGGGGTGCCTGGGTGACTCAGTCAGTTAAGCATCTGACTCTTGGTTTTGGCTCCGGTCATGGTCTCACAGTTCTTGAGATCAAGCCCCACGTTGGGGCTGTGCTGACAGCATGGAACCTGCTTGGATTCTCTCTCTCTGCCCCCTGCCCCCACTTGCACACACTGTCTTGCACACACTCACTGTCTCTCTCTCTGTCTGTCTCTCAAATAAGTAAACATTAAAAAAAAAGAGAGAGAGACTGTGATAACAATATGGGAGAGAGTGAGAGAAAGGGATTAAGTTGGTCTCCAAGTTCTTATGTCTGAAGCCCAAGTCTACATGAGATCCTGATGGCAAAACACTCAGAACAGAACCGGGGCTGGAGAAGGAGAAAGAAAGTGTAGCTGTTTTGGTATTCTGATTGAAGAGATGTCTCTACTGGCAGCAGGCATTTATAGATGAGACCTAGAACATAGCGTTGGTGTATATTTGGGGACATGATAAAAAAACAGTAAGGAAGAGGTGCAAAAAGAACAGCAGGGAGCCAAGAATGGAATTTTAGGATTAATCCACCTTTGAAGTTAGCAGAATCTGGTGAAACCAAGGAAAGAAAAATAAGTAGAAGCAGCAAGAAAATTAGAAAAGAAACACAACATAATCTAGGACCCACCAGTTGTATCAGGTCACTTTAAAATAAAGATTATGAATTATTCTCTGCTCCAGCCAACTGTATCCCTAAGAGCACTTTTTGGCTATTCATTTTTTAGTGGTCATGGAAATTGGGGTTTAGCTCTTGATAATTTGTTTCAAAATATGAGGCCGGGAATCTTGAGAGTACTCACAAGGGTATGTTTTCAATTATGAACTAACGATATGAGAGGAAATCTGATGAAATTCGCTATAATTCACTTACATTTTACTGAGAAAAATGGAGACACATGGCTTCTCTCCAGCTGATTTGACTGCCTCCAGTAGCCACAGTGCTGTAAACTGCCACCAGCAAAACTTATACCTCAAAATGATCAAAATAAAACGTATAAAGGGGCACCTGGGTGTCTCAGTCATTTAAGCGTCCTTCTTTGGCTCAGGTCACGATCTCATGGTTCACCAGTTTGAGCCCTGCATCATGTGGGCTCTGTGCTGACAGCTCAGAGCCAGGAGCCTGCTTCGGATTCTGTGTCTCTCTCTAAAGTTCCACATAATAAATATAGGTCTGTATTTAAAGGCAGTGTGGTTTCCATTTTAGTCAAGCACAGGTCTCTTTCCTATATTAACATTGAAAGGACCCACCAAGAGTTGATGAATTCAAGCCTTAAAACTTCATGCCTCCCACTGATACTCAATATCGCAGGTTTTTATAAGCCCTCTCTGGGGCAGAGCCCTCAGCTCCACAGGCCACCAAAAGATGTTGACTCGGACTGGTCTGTGCCTGAGGGGAAAACAGTTCAAATAAATTAAACTCAAAACATGAGCTCTAGACAACTATAATGTAATCTAACCAATCTACACAGAAGACTATTACGATATTTTTCTTAAATAGGAAGTCATGGTATTTGGAGTCAAGACAGACTGCTATCCAAATTCTATTTCTGCTAGCTGAAAGTTATGTGACCTTGAAAATGTCAGATCTTGGTTTCCATGTATGAGAAATGGATGGTTGAATATAACTTACAGAGTCATTGGGAAGGTTAAATTAGGTGGCATCTGTAAATTATCAAGAAGAGGGCCTGCCTGGTACACATTTGCACTTTGTAATTGGGTGAGATTGGTTTTAAATAATAACATTAATTTTGTTTGATCTTCTTTCTCGACCACAATTTTATTGACTTGTGTTAGCAAGAAAGAGCACCATTTTTGTAATCTGACATTTTCAAGATTTCACATGATTAACACAATTTCCAGCAAACTGTTATGTTAATTTCTCTAGCCTTTATGACCATCTATGATTAATGCTCTCATAGCTAGTACTAAATGTGATAATGTTATGAGTTCTGTAGTTTGAAGCATTATAAGTAGGGGAAAAATGAGATGATTTATGCAATCGAAGACAGGTAGGACATCACATACTTGACCCTCATTCAAGAAATATAAAACAATTTATGATAGGAGTATAGGATTATTTAGGAGAGAAAAACACAGCATGCAAAGAAAAAGAGCCTATACTTTTAAAAGGTTGTATGAAATTTAATTATGAAATACAGCATGCTCATGAACTACATGCCTTTTTTTTTTTTTAAGTCCGATGTGCCTCCAGGCAAGTCATGGACAGTCTCTGTGCCTCAGTTTCCTTGTCTGTTAAATGCCCATAGCAGTACTGGCCATATAGGGTTTTAAGGTTCAAATAAGTTAATATATATAAGGTATGCAACTGCCAAGAATGTCATAATTTCTGAATAATTGTTTATTGTTATTCTTCCTTGAATTCATTAGGGTGCCAAAGGTAAACAGAAAACACTCAGCTGGGATTACAAAGAGAATTTGATGTTGGAATAACGTTCAGGGGTGTGGGCAGGGAAAGGAATGGTAAGAAATAGTGAAGCATCTGTGCACTGGCAAAAGTCAGAAGCCACTGTTATAAGGAGGCACACAGAGGCACGCCAGGGGCGGATGGTGTCACCATACATGGTTGTCATAAAGAGATACAGAACCACAGCATAGAAAGAGGAGGAGAGAGAAATCTCTATTTTTCAACCCACCACACCCAACAGGAAACCAGAGGGCAAGGAAGTCAGGGTACTGGAGTCCATAGGAACCAGCCTCTCAGGGCTCCAACTAGAGCAGAGGAAGTCAGAGAATAGATCTGAGGGGATGAAGGACTAACCAGAAACTACCAAGCTCAAATAATAGTTGAATAATTCAATCAAACCCCTTATTCCTCAGGAAGAGTCTTAGCCAAAAGCCTGTATTTTGCTCACTGCATTCCTTCCTCAGCTCCTCATCCATGCCAAGTCTGTTTTTATTTTTAGGCAGAGACCTAGTGTGACAGCTGTGTCACATCTGATATCTTCTGGGCTTTTGATCAGTGGAGTGTAAGCCTTTATTTTGAGACATATATTTCTTTTTTGTTATTCCAAATCATAGTCAAGAAGAAGAAAATTCTTGATTATTAAATAAAATACCATAAGCCTAATAAATCTATGTTGTCAATTTGTTCATGCAAAACACAGAGGTGTCAAAATCCAATGAGCCTTTGAACATTTTTGGTGACTGCTTAGCAAACAGAGCAGTGGCTTGCTTTATTTTGGGTCATTTTCTATTCTCTTCTCTTTAGGGTGATTCATGATTCCAAGACTCGCTTCAAGCCAAAGAGTTTTGTGTCCAATCAGCCAACAACCTAAGTGGATCATTTTAAATCTTGTTATTTGGTAAAGACTCTCTCCTTAACAAAACTTTAGTCAGGCTCTTCTGATTTCTCTGTTTGGCACGGCTTGTTTTTGGGCTCTATCCTTGGACTATTTAGTCCAGTTTTAGTAAGAATCCTGCTAGGTTAGTTTAGCAAAAATCCCATACCCTTTATATCTAATAAAGTCCCTCACCACCAAGCTTGGTATCTGGCCACAATTGATATCTGATCAAATTCTTTATTTTCCACCCTGGATATCTTATCACCCTAACCTGCCTTTGGCTATAATCCTGTCAAGTCACTAGCCAGAATTCCTCCTTTATCCCTTGCTGTTTCCTCTTAGTAAATTTCCATTCACTGACCCCTACCCTGCTTCTTTTTTTTTTTTTTTTTATTACATTTATTTATTTTTGAGACAGAGACAGAGCATGAACGGGGGAGGGGCAGAGAGAGAGGGAGACACAGAATCAGAAGCAGGCTCCAGGCTCTGAGCCATCAGCCCAGAGCCCGACGCGGGGCTCGAACTCACGGACCGCAAGATCGTGACCTGAGCTGAAGTCGGACGCTTAACCGACTGAGCCACCCAGGCGCCCCTACCCTGCTTCTTAATGATAAATCTCCACTTGTCATTCTTGTATTCAGAGTTGAGCCCAATCTCTCTTGCTTCTACGAAACCCCATTATAGTAGTCTCCCTGAATCAGGTCCTCCTTAGCATTCTTTGACAAGTGTCATGAGTAATTTTTTTCTATGACACATTAGCCGTTTCAACGAACTGATATATAAGTTTTTGTTTTATGTGTTAATAAGTGTTATAATTACATATATATGTGGTATTAAATGATGGTGGTGGTATATAAACTTCTCAGGAACCTCTCAAATGAGACACTTAGGGAAAAACTGTAGAAGATTTTGAAATGGACCAGAAAAGACTAGTGAGAGTATTCAGTGGAAAACTATTCATTTCCTAGAGCACAGCCTTCCTAATTATCTAATTCTAGTAGATATATGTGCCTTTCATTGACTTTGAGCATTTTACAACTCTGTAAATTGTGGATAACTGACTGAAATAGAAATAATTCTCAAGGGGTGCCTGGGTGGCTCAGTCAGTTAAGCGTCTGTTTCTTGGTTGCGGCCCAGGTCATGATCTCATAGTTTCATGAGACTGAGCCTCGTGGGGATCTGTGATGGTAGCACAGAGACTGCTTGGGATTTTCTCTCTCTCTGCCCCTCCTCTGCTCACGTGTGATGTCTCTCTCTATTTCTCAAAATAAATAAATAAAGCATTAAAAAAAGAAAGAATGATTCTTGACCACAGGCTTGCAAATGAATTCTTAGTGTAGAGAGACATTCGACCTCCCCATTAGACTCTCTTGCAGGAAAAGCCAACATTTGCACCTTTGTAAATTCATTAGAACATTCCTGATTACCTATATCTATATGATATTTTGAATTCTCCTTTAAGCCTGTTATAATATCTTTCCAGGTTTCCTCAATAATTAATGAGTCATTTGTGTGACTCATATTTTATCTTTTTAGAAAAAAATTTCTTTAAGAGGTATTATTAGTATTCCCCAGTTTTACAGGTGGAGAAACTGAGGCTCAGAAAAGTTAGGTAGCTAGCCCACAGTGACACTGCTAATGATCTGAACTCATGACTGTTGAAGTTGTTAAAAAAGAAACAACAGCCCCCAAATGGAGTCACTTGTACTAAGCCCATCTCACCAGTCTGAGACTTAGTAGCTCACGGAATGGCATTTTCAACCTCTCCCAAGAATATAATCTTAACTAGTCAACCTAGAATTACCTGGTCAGCACTAATGAGGTAATCTGCCTGAGAGATACCTTATCTTGCCCCAATACAAGGTGACCTTGACTGAAACGGTCAGCTTTTTGCCTGGAAAACTTTGTCCTGCCTGTAGGAGTGCAGCCTATGAAAGTCCTTTGTCCAGTTCCCTGAAGCCCCTTTCTGTATGCTAGACAGGATGTTGTCCAATGCATGGATCATTGTATAAAGCTAATAAGATCTTTAAAATGCATTCACTTGGGGCACCTGGGTGGCTCAGTTGGTTAAGCATCTGAACTTAAGAGTTCCGAGACCTGCCTTGGGCTCTGTGCTGACAGCTCAGAGCCTGGAGCCTGCTTCCTGTTCTATGTCTCTCTCTCTCTGCCCCTCCCCTGCTCATTCGGTCTCTCTCTGTCTCCCAAAAATAAATAAATATTAAAAAAAATGTAAAATGCATTCAGTTGAATTTTGTTTTTAAACAAAGTCAAACTACATACTTTCCCCATACAATATAATTTTATTAATGTAAGCAAAACCACACAGAGTTTATGTGCTAGAGCATTTAACAGAACACTGGATCATATGCAGCAAGAAAACCCAACCAACTAATAATTACTACTGATTAGATAATTAGTGACTAGAATTGCTAATTGCATTTCAGCATGGTTGCTGTATGGTAATAAGAGCAAAAATAATAGCTTGGTGAAGCATAAACAAAGTAGCATAATGCAAATCTAGCCACCAGACATGCCAGTAAATCATATCAGTTGGAACCTGAAGAAGTCCCAGGTGTAGTTTTCTTATCTCCACTGATTCCTAGGATTAGCAGAGATGGTTAACTGATTTTGATTGGTTTCATACATAGAAAGGAAAATAAAAGAAAAAAAAAATCAGAGAAGGAGGAAAAGAAAGAGGAGGAACAGCAGGCTTCAACATGTGATAAAGTAAAAAATTGCATATGCATGAGTCTTGAATTCTATTTTGCAATTCTGTGACACTGGAAAGTTACTTAATCTGACTCACAGGTCCTTTATATATAACATGGGCATAAGATCACCTAGCATTAAGGCATTAAGATAAATGAAATAGTGACTATAAACCATCTGGCAATGAAGTTTGTTTTCAACCCATTTTAATCCCCTTTGCCCAACCCCACCCCTGCCCCACATCATTCCATAACCCTCCAAATACAGTGAAACAGCACACAAGAATTCACATTACTCTTTACTATTAAGTAGTACCAGAGAGCAGACGGTGAGCCTGAATGTTCAAGTAGATTTTGTCTCCAATCTGCACCTGCATGTTATGAATTATCAATGACACATGTACAAAACAAGTAATTTCAGGACTTACGTTATGAATGTAATAAAAAATGTGTTTGCCTTTAAAGAAATCTAAGACAAGCAAATGCTATATGACTCAGAAGTTCCGAAGTTCCGATCTCCATCAAAGAGTGTCTGAAGGAAAGATTCATTGTGGTAACAGTGTGACATCCTGGAGGGACAACTTTTATGTTATGGTTATCTTTGTGAACAGCTGAGCTGACAAGCTAATATATAGTCTTTAAACCATTTAAGATGATAAAATGCTCTGCATTTCCTCACATTGCTACAGTGTTTTTTTGTTTTTTTGTTTTTTTTTTTTGTGGAGCCTGGGCTGGTAGAAGGTTTTAAATCACATTCCCAATTTAGTCCATGGAGGGTAAGTGGTACAACAATGAGAACATCAATTTTGATTTTCCTAGCTTCTCCTGTCTTCCTCAGTGACTTCTCTAATTTTCCCTTCCCAACTCTTGCAGGATGTTTTACTCTCATGAATCCCTCTCTGACTTAAATAAACATAGAAACTAAATAACTCTGAACCTGATGCAAACAGCCCCAAACTATCTTCATGCTGTATACTAAACATTAAGTATAAATGTAAAATACTAACTAAAGAAATTATTATTATATTTGAGTGGCCAATTCATAAATTTCCAGCAGCTGCTGTAAGGTAAATGGAGTTTTTTAAATCTTATAAAGGGAAAACGAATTGCCTTAAAGAGAACACAAAAGGAGAGCACAGATAATGAGGCATTTCCTGGTCCTCTGGCAGTTGAGTGAAGATTAAAAAGCCATCTTAGACACAAAAATATTAAACATGAAACAGTTTCTTCTGTGCGGATGTCTATTTCAGTTTTGTTGTGATTGAGTTTGCGCACATAACCAGGAGACCACCATAGGACAATCTATGGGTATGTGCAGACTGCATGGCCTATATCCATCTTCTCAGGCATCCTTGCTCCTCTGGATAGTAAAGAGCATCCATCATACAGTCCCGTCACCATCAGATGCCAAGGGTCAGACTTCTGCCCTGGCACCTCTTTACCCAGTTCCTAAATACTGCACGAAGATCTATGGACACTTCCCCTGATGCTGGTCATACTCATAATGCTGATCAAGGAATCAGTTAGTTCATACGCAAATATCCCAGCTATATCCAGGCAGAGTTAGTTCTGTAGACAAAATTCATCCCAGTAAATAACTGAGATCAGAGAAATACAAAGTTCTAAGATTTAGAAAATAGCTGTACCTGCTAAGAGTGTTGTTTTTCTTAATTCACAAAAGATATGTCAATGTGTATTTTAATAGTACATCATTGTTTATAGGGGCCTCTGTTTCAATCCCAGCCAGTCTGACATCAACTAGCATATTGAAACTCAGTTCTAGCACTATCTGGAATTAGAGTAACCCCTATAAGTTGAGGGCTAGGTCCTCTGAAGGCTGCCCCTACTTCAGATGCCAGTGACAAATTCAAACAATCCTGAGGCCATCAGCATTATTGACAACTGGCTACAAATTTGGTGGTTCCCATGACTCTCCTCACATTCAGTAATTTTCTAGAATAACTCACAGAACTCAGCAATGCTTTATACTTAGTATTACAGTATCATGGGGTTACCTTATTTCCTTGACCGTGAGTGCAATCAATCTCCAGTCCTCCACTTCTCCCTAAAGTTTAGGCTGGCTCAAAGTCCCAACCCTCTAATCGTGTGATTACCTTGTGTCCAGCATCCTTTCTGAAGCTATCTAGGGACCACCTTGAGTCACCACATTAGCATAAACTCAGGAGTGAACCAAAGGGCTCGTGAATAACAAAGCCACTCCTATTACTCAGGAAATCCCAAGGATTTAGTCTCCCTGCCAGGAGCCCAGGGCAGAGGCCAGCCATATTCTTTATTACACAACACTGGGACAATCATAAGGGTTGTAATACCAAATGAACCAAAGACGAGTCCTGAATATGGAACTGATGATTCAGTAATGTATTGGGAAACATGTGACTTGTTTCTTCTGTACCAGAACAACAGATCAGCTTCAGTACTTAATTAAAACTGTTGGCTCTCTCATAGCCTATACTGTGTTTAGAAAATAGTGGGACTTACATCCCGAAAACTGAACTATTCACTCTAAGGGCACTGATACCATGTGAATGGGCTACCTAAACTACATACATTTACCATTGTCATTTTCTTTGTAAGAGTCTATTTTGCAGTCTAAAAAATTCCTGATCCTTAGCCAAAAGGGCTCCTTCCCTAGGCACTGACAGGCTTAAACAACGCCATTTTCTTAGTGTATCCATTTTACAATAGTTGATGGTCTGTAGCAAACAATGTGGCTGTGAAATCAAGGCAACAGAAAGGTGTCAATCATCTGATCACTTACTGCACCTTAGGATGGACAGGATGCCAATCCTTCCTAGCTATACTTTGTCTCAGATGCTTTCAGTATCTGTTCCAATTCACATAGAACATAAGGGGTGCCTGGGTGGCTCCGTGGGTTAAGTGTCTGACTCTAGATTTTGACTCAGATCATGATTTCACAGTTCATGAATTCAGGCTCCGCATTGGGTTCCATGGTGATGGTGTGGAACATGCTTGGTATTCTTTCTCCCTCTCTCTCTGCCCCCACGCATGCATGCAACATCTCTCTCTAAAAAAGAAAAAAAAGGGGGGGAGGGAGCAAAAAACACTGGAGATAGAATTGCCAAAACTAAAGGCTAAGTGCCAGCCTACACCACTCACTTTGAAAATTTTAGTTAACCTCCCTGAACCTCAGATTTGTCATCTGTAAAATGAGGATAATGACAACATCATAATCATCTTCTAATGATAAAATATGCTAATGCGTGTGTGACTTTAAGACACTGTGGAAGATGAGGTTGTTAAAACAGTCAGAATCCTGATTTATGCTCGAAAGTCATCTTGTTTGATAAAACCATCATTGGCATTTTCTCTGATATGCTGTGTTGGGAAACAATTTAAAATTTATACACATACACATACTGCATTGGTCTTCTCTCTTGGCTCTAACTAAAGGCCATTTAGTGCCCTCAGTAGTTACATCCAAGGTAGGTAAAGATAGATATAAACCTAAAATGGTTCAAAAGCCGGCCAAAAGAAACCCAAACACTGTTCAATGCTCATATCTCAGGCTTATCTTCTTATCTGTACACACAGATGAATGGTTCTCCATGCTAAGTCAGGTACTTCAATTTGCATCCTAAAAAATGCCAAACCTGTCCCCCATACCCCCGATAGCTTACGTAAAACATTCAGAAACACCAAATATTTACATTTAGATCATTCTCCAGATTTCAATCTAGGATTAAAGAGCCATGTGGTTCCAAAGAAAGGGCTGGATGAGATGATTCATATTTGAGAATGGGAGTCACCCAGTGGGTTTTAATCTTTAACTCATGCCTCCTTCCGTGCTTCCTCCAATAACTTGTGTGTTCCTACTAGCCAAATCTATTTATAAAAATCTTTGCTTTCTGTTGCTGGCAGATTATAATCAATATATGTTGAATATGTTTGTTCACACTGTATACACTATCTCCAGCTACTCCCTCTCAGAAGACAGGCTGTTTGCCTATCGCACTTCATCTGCCTCTGTCTTAAATTTACCAGATTCTCTAATCCTAACTCCTAAAACATATTATTTTAGCTTCTAATGAAAATGCTTCCACAGATTTGTGTTAATATATTCACAATTTCTGACTCTTGAATGTATATCCTAAAAGAAAAAAATAGTTGTGGTGCATTTTTCTTCTCTCCTCAAATATTGTGTGCCTGTGAGTGACTGGTATTGTGCTAGGAATCAGGGCACAATGGCGAACAAAAATGCATGAACCTGGTCCCCATGAAGCTCGCTTTCTGTTGGTGAAGGTACACACGCAACTCTATAAAGTAACTTGATTTTAAAAATGAGCCGGGGCACCTGGGTGGCTCAGTCAGTTCAGCATTCGACTTCAGCTCAGGTCATGATCATGATCTTACCGTTCCTGAGTTCGAGCTCCACATCAGGCTCTCTGCTGATGACTCAGAGCCTGGAGCCTGCTTTGGATTCTGTGTCTCCCTCTCTCTCTGCCCCTCCCCCACTCGTGCTCTCTCTCTCTCTCTCTCTCTCTCTCTCTCTCTCTCTCTGTCTCTCTCTTTCTGTCTCTCTCTCAAAAATAAATAAAAACATAAAAAGAATTAAGAAAAAAATATGAGCCAAAAAGGTACAGACAGGGTCTGGCTTTGAGAATAGAAGGCGGGACCAGTTTTTTAAATGGAAGGGCAAGACCCGAGGAGGGACTGGGTGAGCAGGTGAAGTTTAGACTCAAGGATAACGGATTAGGACGAATTTGCTGCTGAAGAACAGCAGAGAGAACTGTTTTTAAAAAATGTGGAGTTATGTAGTGATAGGCAGTATTAAACACAGTAAAGCCAGTTAAGTATGAGAGAGAGTGAAATAGGGATGGTAGTTACTCTTCTCCATGGGAGGCAAGGAAAAAGTGACATTGGAGCAGAGGCTTGAAGGTGGGTTGGAACAGATTGGAGGAAATGAGCATAGGGATGATCTCTCTGGTTTGATTATTTTGAGTTTTGAGTCATGTAAATATTTTCCTTAATTAAAATAAATTTCAAGAATTCAAAAACTCTAAAATTGAACATAAACCTGCATAAATGAACCTAGCATGTTAGCAAAGTTGAAAACAGAACCCATACACAATAAAAATTTAATTCAAGCAACTTAAACAACACTTTGTGGGATGTATCCTAAGGATAGAATGGCAGTAAAATCTTTATTTATTTTTATTAAAAATTATTTTTAATGTTTTATTTATTTTTTGGAGAACGGAGAGATAGGGAGGGAGAGAGAGAGAGTACATGCGGGGGGCGGGGGGACAGAGATAGAGAGGGAGACACAGAATCCAAAGCAGGCTCCAGGCCCTGAGCTATCAGCCCAGAGCCCTCCACGGGGCTAGAACCCATGAGCCGTGATATAATGACCTGAGCTGAAGTCGGTTGCTCAACCAACTGAACCACCCAGGTGCTCCAAGATTGGCAGCAAAAGCTTAAAGTTTACTTAGCAGTTTTGTTGTAAGTATTGTTAGTGGTATTGTAATTGTGAAAGTACCATCTGTATATCAGGAGATAGAACACGTGAGTTAAGATACTGATCTTTTGGGAATCAGATTTCACTGTAGAACAAGGCAGATGACAAAATGGGTATTGTTGGATATGAGGAGACCCTGTGTTAGGGTATGGGGGAAACGGGGTAAATAGAGTTTTGGTGAGATTTGAAGCTTTCCAGTTGTGGAGGATTTCTTTAAGGAGAATTAGAAATAAAGAGTTACGTATAGAAACTTAAAAATAGCTCATTAGCTTCACAGTAAATGTTTCTCAGGCCCGGTGGTGTTGAATGTGGCTTGAAAGCATAGGTGTGTTTTCTTACTGTATGTAGTGGGAAGGCCTAGAAACAATAACACCGTGATAGCAGTGAGCACACTAGTGCTCAAAATGGGTTTTCTAAATACGTGACCTAACAGAAATGAATGAAACGACCCTACAGACATGACTATCTCCTGGTCTGGGCTGGAAAAGAACAAGGAGGTCTCATTACATGTTGTGCCAGACTCATATGCTCAAAGACTAATGGGGTCCCATCTTGTACACCTTGGCTGTATATATTCAGTACTTGAATGCTAATGGAAAACCATTGTCCCTAAGCAGTGTTGGCTTCATAACATCGTGTCAGATCCTTCTGATGGCCAACTTGGCTTCGGAGTGGAGTTTAATCCAGTTCAGGGGTGTTGAGAAGTTGTCCTAGGAGAAATGCTGTAGAGTTAGCCTAAAATGGAAGTGCCTAGAAAAGGGCATAGACAGCCATGTAGAGACAGCTGGTTGTATGCTTTTCACTGCCAGACTCATTCTGCTTTTCCAAGAATCCATACATTGATGAAATTGTTTCTTTGGGAATGTCCTGATTGGGTGCTGGCTAGCTGCTGCTTAACCAAGGAAAAGAAACGAAGTTTACCGTCCTCACACTGTGTTTTTTCCTTCTCCTCTGTTTTTATCTTCAATTAATAAAGTTAACCTATTAATTAGTTTCTCTTGTATATAAATAAAATAGCATACTAGTAAATAATGTCTCTAAAATTCTTCTTTGACATTTCCTAAGTTTGTTTTAAATTCATGAGATCCTATTATGTCTGAAAAAGTGTTTTACTAGGGAAAATAGGTCCTTTTTTTTTTAACTAAAGAGTCTACATGAACAATATTCCTTTGTTGTAAGCATCTTTTTTGAGTTGATAACTAGCAGGGCTGATGACCTTAAAATTGGAGGACCATCCTTTTTCTTACGTATTCACTAATCCTTCCAAAATGCCCAAGACTGCGTTAACTAGCCTTCAAATAAAAGCAGAAATAGTGGGGTCGAACAGAATGTTGGTGAGATGTCAGAGGCTGCATTTAGAGAGAAAATGATGAGAAAATATCAAATATATATGATGAATTGGTTGGCATATAAAAAGAACTGAAAGCGAGTAATTACTGCAGTAAAAGGAAAGGGGAACAGAAAATAGCAGAGGTTTGTCCAAAGAAATAATAAATGGGTAGTTCAGTGTCATTCAGAGTGGGTTAAAAAAAAAAAAATTGCTCGATGAAAATGATAGTGGGGAAATGGTAGCATAAATACAATCCTGGTCGAAATTTCAACCAGTTTTGAATACTGCAAAGCTTTTGAATAATGTATGTAAATCAAGATGAGCCTTCAAAGTACAATGTTACTCTTGATGAAATGGGCCTATAAATTAGGAAGTATTAAAGGGATACTTCTAAAGAATGCTGCTGCCATGAAGTTTTGATTTGCCTGGTGTTAACGTAAACTTTTCTTACGTGTGTGGGACAGGACTGAAGGGAAAATACACAGACTTTTGAAAATGTAGATAAATGCAGAGTAAATGATTGTCTCATTCCCCAAACGGAACCCATTGGAACACAATGGAATGAAAACATAAGTAGGCTCCTCAGGAAAGCATAGCTCATAATGTAGAATAACATTACATTAGAATGGAGTCAACATTTTTGCAAAATTTGGGGGAAAAAAGTTCTTTAGCTGGTTAACTTAGGCTGAGCCTGTCATTAAGAATATGGAAATAATCTAGTAGTGTCCGCAGAAATTGTGGTATTTTTAAGAAGACCATTGGAAAGCTGATTAGACATCGATTTGATTTGACGTTTAAGAAAATTGGTAAAGGGAGCCAGGAGGGCAATTACGTGTATAGACTGAATGTTGTTACACAAATGTACTGAGTCACTCTTAGCACTTAAACAAATGATTACCAGCAGAACGATGCATTTGAAATTCACTCCATGTTACTCTGGAACAAAGTTCTGAGGCCGACCATAAATCTTTTGTGTATGCTGAACACAAGCATGGGCTCTTTGAGTTTTATTTTTTTGGCATTACCTTAGTCATTCTTAAGTTAGAAAATCACTCAATCCGAGTTGGAAGGACATCTAGAGACATCAGCTAAATTACTTCTCTGCATCAGCTTACTACCTTGTGTGTAAACATTTCCAGGAACAAAACATTTTACAACTTCCCCAAGGCGATGGTTAAATCACTGCAGTTTATAAGCCCCAATAGCTAGGAGTTCAGCTCCATCTGGGTATTGTATTTGCCCTCATTCCTCTGTTGCCAACATGTCTTCTCCCATTTCATGTGGCTTCCTCTTGTTTTAGATTCTATTTTCCTTTATTCAAATAGATCTGTTTTCCTGCATCCCTCTTGGGGTTTTTTCTCATGTTCCAGTGCCACATTTGTCGTCTTTGGAGTTCTTCTCCGCATCCCCACATCTTCTTGTTTTCTCCCGAATCCTCGGTAAGTTTATTTTGGATGGAGGGTGAATGAACCCAAATGTTATAAATCAAGCTGGAAGGAAAATGAGGGATTAGAAAGTGTGAGTATCTAAAGGACTGTGTTCACCAAATGCAGGCTGTAAAGGCATTCTTGCAGGCTTAGGAGAACCTCCGTGTGGATGCCTGCCAACCTCTCTTAGGTTTACTTACCCAGGCGAGAGCGTTGGGAATGCTTGCTGGCCAACACTCTATTAGCATACATACAGCTCTCTGTTGGAAAGTTTACAGAACGCATTAGAGTTCAGAGTATTTTTTTAGAAGCATGGTTGAGGGACTCCTTTAATGAATTGCATTTCAGGATGTTTCTATTCTTATGGGGACTGCCTGTAAAATATTAGCAAGTGGCCCCGAAGACCATGGGAGGTTGTGCTCTTCAAGAGGCCCTCCTGTAGGTAAATATTTTCCATCTAGTAGGGTATGACATCCGCTTGGAAGCTGTACCATTGCTCAAGTCCTGATTTTGTAAATCCCACAGAATATTCTATAGAATAACCTTTGCTTTATGTGGAATCACTGTCTAAATCAATTTATGAATAAATCTAACGATTCTCCTTTTTGTGAGCTAAATCCTTGCTTCATTTATGTTGATAATGCTGAGTCCTGTTGTATTCACCATCAAGGCAGTCCCACGATTTGCTTAGCATAAGTGGATATTTTCGTGCTAAGTGAGGAGCACAGTTTATTCCAAAAGTCTGAGCTCCTGATAACTACAGGATTTTATTCTAAAAAAGGATCATGCATATTCATCAAGTTTTTGGATAAAAATAAAAGCAGTATTTTAATTTACAATATTTTTTATTAATAGAACTGCTGCCTACTTATGTTTATGGGGAGTTACCATTTGCAGGAGGTATAGAGGAAAGTATCAGTGTCTATCAGGAAAGAATTTTATTGTAGAATCATTGCTGAGGGGCAGATTACTCTTTTGGATGACCCAGAAGTGGGAGTACTAAAGGTTTGAGGTCCTAGCTCAAGCATAATGAGTAAGGGTTTTGAGAAACATATGAATGCATCAAGAGGTTAATTGATTACTGAAAATTCTTTATACCTGCAGAAATAAATGTATCATTTAATTACAGTGTGCTGAGTTTAGCTCTTACAGATAATGAATAAAAGCCATCTTTTTTGTGAGTGTATGTATGCACACTTGTGTGCATGTTCTCTCCTATGGGATGATGAATTATGAATAACAGTGCTGTGATTACACATGTTTAAAGGGAATAGTGTTTTTCATGCCATCAAGTCATAAAATCTGTTGTGGACCTTGACGCTACAGTCTTTTGCTATTCCTGCCTCTGGCCCCTTGTAAGCCTTTCCTTCGGTAAGAAGATACACTTTTTGTCCAAAAGGCCAGATAGTAATGATTTTAGGCTTTGTGGACCACATGGTCTTCTTTGTAACTACTCAGCTTTGCTCTTGTAGCTTGAAAACAACCACAGGAAATACAGAAACAAATGGGTGGACCTGGGTTCCAACGAAACTTTATTTTCAAAAACAGGTGGCTGGTAGGATTTTGCCTGTAAACTATAGATTACTGACCTTTGTTCTAGGTGTCTGTGTCTTGCTCATTATTAGACATTTCTGTCTTTTGTAGAGGTCCTGAGGATATTTCACATTCTGCCAGAAGAATGTTTTTAAAGGTATTTTTCAGGCCCTTCCAAGGTAGCACAGAAGAGCTATTCTGCAGTGTTTTGTTTTTTTTTGTTGTTTTTTTAAGTTTATTTATTTATTTATTTTTGAGAGAGAGAGAGAACACAAGTGGAGGAGGGGCAGAGAGAGAAGGAGACACAGAACCTGAAGCAGGCTCCAGGCTCTGCTGTGGCCCAGAGCCACAGTGGCCCAGTGTGGGGCCTGAACTCCAGTACTGTAAGATCATGACCTGAGCCTAAGTTGACGCTTAACTGATTGAGCCACCCAGGTATCCCTGCAGTAAGTGTTTTTAAATGCCCAATTGTATCACACAGGGAGAGTGGAGTACCAGTTCTCCTGGGTAAGTGCTGATATTACCTCCAGAGAAATTCTGCAGTGTGTGACAGACAGAGGTATGGCAGGGTTTGGGAAGCTTTAGGTGTGGTGTACATCTGGGGCCATGGGCCTTGGTTTCCTCAGTGGCAAAAGAGGATATTGGGACTAGACAATGTATAAATTTTTGCCAGCTCTAGGATTTTGTGATTTTAAATTAAGGTTCTTGGCAAACCTGATTGTGTAGGCAGTCTCGGATCTCCATGTTACGCTTGTAAGCCATTTTCCTCAGAACAAACAGCAGACTCTGGTAACTTTGGAAGGAGAACACATTTCTTGTTTCAACATTAGGAATTGATGAGAATTACCACATTTACGGGGAGTTTTAAATACAGTTTTGGAATTCTCCATATATTCACTGCTTATCTGCATGAGACTGATCATGGCCTTAAGGATATTTATGGGTATTTTTCTTTGAAAATTGGTAGCTATGGGGGCGCCTGGGTGGCTCAGTCAGTTTAAGCATCTGACTCTTGATTGTAGCTCAGGTCTTGATCTTAGGGTCATGATTTCAAGCCCGTGTTGGGCTGGGCATGGAGCCTACTTAAAAAAAAAAAAAAATTGGCAGCTATAATGAATATGTATTTTTTAAAATAGGCTTACATTTTTGGTGTGATTTATGTCATCGTTTCTAAGAGTAACATTTCTTTTTACACTTTAACACGTATGAAATCAAAGTGTGTCATACAACTACTTTCATCTATGTAACAATTGTGATGTAGTTATTGCCTATATTTGGGCATCAAAATTTGTATCACTGTATGGATATATAGCTAAGTAATGATATTGATAACCTCATAATCCCCAGCTTGCAAGGGAATCCTGAAAACAATCAGTGAAGCACTATTTAAAAATGTAACCTCATTGTCAAATCACTGTTGTATACTGGAAAGTAATGTTAACGTTCTTTGTCAACTATACTTAAAATGCTGTTTCACCAAGGATTTTATGGCACAGAGGACAATTTTTTGTAGAAAATTATGGACCTAATGACTCTGAATTGATGAGGATTTTTGAATCTGAATGTGAAGAAATGTTGGTAATTTGTTTGTATTTCTTTTTACATACACACCAATAATATGAGGAGGAAAAAAACCCCCCTAGGTCTAATAAAGTTATAATGAGCTCTTTTCGTAACATAAAATTGCAAGTAGTAAACAATGTTGTGACATAATTTAGTTGGCAGTGGTATATTTTTGTTCTTAGTGGTACATAAAGTGTGTTCTTATAATGACATATTACATTCATAAATATGCTACTATTAAGATGGGAAATGTTTGAGCATTTAGAAGAAAAAAATTATGAAATATGAAAAGAATTAGGGGCAAATTAGGACAAAAGGAGACTTTATTTTGCTTTTCAGCGCTGAGAGGAGTAAAGAATGAGAAAATACACTGAGACCTTGATGCATGCTTCTGTCAGAGAGGAATGAGCTTAAGATCACCAGTACAATGTATAAGAGCCCTTGAAGACCTTTGATCCTGCCTGTCTTTTGCCTCCATGTTCCTGGCACCCAGTGCAACGGCTGGTTCAGATCTGGCTGCCCATAATTTTTTGATGAGTGTGAGGATAAGTGGTCGCTAGAGCAAGAGGTGTACCTGGGGAAAGCTGAGGCCATATCGTCCCTCATGTTGATGTGAGGAACCTCAGAAACCACCCTGGTGACAAATGTTAAGTCCTCCTTTGGCTCTGAGGGTTCAGAATATTTATAAAAGTTACTCTCACACTTGATCTCTCTGCGTTCACGTTAGACAAAGAACCAGGAGTCAACAGCACCGATATTTAGGATCACAGGTGTTTGTATTGAAACAGCGGCCTTGACAACCCAGTATAACCTGCTTGAGTTCAACGAGAAGCAAGCATAAGCTGTCACTGAACTTTTCCTTTTTTAATAACTCGGCAATTAAGAACTTGGCCCAACACTTTCTAAAAGTAGTCCATGATGAGACCATCCTTTGAAGCATTAGCCTGAGAGAAGAAATAGAAAGCCAAGGTTATCAGTTTCTGTACCAATTTTGATAGAAGCAGATGCTAACTACACAGAATTCTTGCTGAACTTGTTTCCATATGGTCTCCAGTATGTCTTGTTCTTGCAATTTTTAGAGGCTGGAATACTTTGGGAAGCTTAGGTGTCATCACCACCCAAGCAAAACCAAATTCTTAAAAAAACTTACAAAAATCTTTTTGGTGAGAGAAATGAATTTATTTCAAAAAATAGATGTTAAGGTGTTCAGACGAAAGCTTTCCTGGGTACTTAGAATTTTAGCATATACATGGGAGTCTGCTTCCTTTAAGATCCTTCCAGTATAAAGTTACCTAATTGTAGATCTTTATTGATGTTCTGCTTTTGACATTGTATACTATAGGAATAAATAAATATAAAAACAGAGTTTAGTTGAAATGACAGCAATGTACATTACAGAATTAGAATATTGTTGTGCATACATAAAGATTTGGATTGGGTGGAGCAATTTTTAATGATAAAAGAGGATAGAGCAGAAGATCAGTGAGGACCAAAAGACGCACAGAAGCCTTTTTAAACTTCATCTTCAGAATTTGGCAGACCAAAATGCAAGGGTGGAGTGATTCCATCAAGGGGGCTGTGTGAAATCTGGGAGGCTAAGAGGAGGTAAGTGGCCGGAACACAGGGGGGAGCAGAAATCTGGGAATAGAGACAAATAACTGAATAAAATCATTGCTAGAATGTTCCACAATTAACAACGGCATGCACACCATGAAGTAGGCTCTGTCCAGTGCTGGTGATTCACTGGTTGACAAGCCAGATGGAGTGTCTGCCATCAGGTGACTGACATTATAGTTGGGTACGGCAAACAAAAAAACAAGTAAGCAAATAAGTACAAGAAGCAAGTTTGTGGTTAAGTAATATAATCAGTAATACTACTAATACTATGGCGGGGAGGATATGAACTAAATACTATGACAGTGAATGTTGGACATAGGGGCTATTTTAGGTAGGGTAGTCAGGGAAAGCATGTCTAAGGTGTTGACTTTCAAACCAAGATCTAAAGGTTGAGAAGGAGCCAGCTGAGTAAGGGAGAGGGGAGGAGAGAAGGGGTAAACAGAAAGAGATGGATAGGTTTAAAAAAACAAACAAATTTAGAGCCTGGAACAAAGGAAGGAAGCCAGGCAGGGGCTCACGATGAACTAGGCAGGTAAACAGGCCTCAGGTAATGGTGGACATTGAAGGGCAGAGTAGAGAATTTGGATTTTGTTCTAAGTGCAATGAATAGAAATTCTTGGGAGAGTTTTAAGGAAGAATATGATAAAATAGAACTTAAATAATTTAAAGATTATTCTGGTTCTTGGGTATATAGCAAATTGAGGGGGAAATCCTCACCATCCTCATCAAGCTCATACCTACATAGCACTTAACTGTGTATCCCACAGTATTTTAAGCACTTTATAATTATTATCTCATTATATCTTCATAACAACTCCGAGGTAGATATGGTTAGTAATCCACCATTTTATTATTTATTTATTTATTTATTTATTTATTTATTTATTTATTTTAAAAAAGTTAAATGCTTATTTTTGGGGGAGAGAGAGAGAGAGCACATGCACGAGTGAGTGGGGGAGGGGCAGAGAGAGAGGGAGACACAGAATCCAGAGCAGGCTCCAGGCTCCAAGCTGTCAGCACAGAGCCTGATGTGGGACTTGAGCTTACAAACCTTGAGATCACGACCTGAGCTGAAGTTGGGACACTTAACCAACTGAGCCACCCAGGCACCCCATTAATCCACAATTTTCAAGATAAAGGTACTAAGACAGTACTAGGAGGTCAATTACTTTGGCCAGGCTTCCATAGTCAGCAGATGCTCAGACCGGGCTTTGACCTGAAGCAGTCTGTGCTCTTAATCACTGTACTGTCCATTCAGTAGGAACCAGGACATGATAGAAGCTTACTGTAGTTGATGAGAGAGAAGCTACTATCTTGGACTTGAGTGTAGGACAGATAGCACTTGGTGATGGGTTAGAGGCTAAGTAGGGGGTCGAGGGATGGCAACAGAAAGGAATAAGTCAAGATTGGTGGCTAGATGTCATATTGTGGCTTATAGAAAGCATTTAAAGTCAGAGAAAGTTTGTGTTAATGAACTAGAACATCATGGAACAGTATTTTGGGTAAGTGTAGTGATACAGGATGCTTGTTTGAGAAAGATAGGTTGGGTGGTACTGGGAATAATGAATCAGAATTGGAAAATCTGAGAGACAGGAAGTCTTCAACGAGTCTGTAGGGACTCCTGTGTGAGAAGTTGGGAGGCTTACATCAAGCAGATGGCTTTGGGATTAGAAGGGAAAACATGGCCACAAGGGATGTATTTAAGGAAACTTTTTGTCTTTGAAGCATCCTGGAAATGAAAAATGCATCAAAAGGTGTACCTAAGAAAGCTGTGGAATCTTTGGTGGTGACCTGGATGTAGTTTGTAATCATTGGTCACTTCTGTTGTGTTTCTACGAGGCGTGTACGCGCTTAGGTTTGATTGAACCCAGTGTCTTGGACCAGCCATTTTCAAATCAGCACCCATGCCTTTAAGAATGTATCCTGCACAGGACTGAAATGACAAAATGAAAACTCATGTCTCGCTCATGACTTGGAAATGAAAAGTGTGTTTTCTGTTAAAGTTGAATTTAATAAACACTTATTAAGAGCTTATTCTAGGTCATTGAGATGCCAGAGATACAATAGTGGCAAAAACAGTGCTAAATTACTGCCCACCTAAAGCCGTATTTATACTCTAGAAGATTCTTTGTGCTTTGTGTTTTGTGATGCACAGACCCACAATGCAAACAGAAGGAACATACATGGGTGTTAAAAATAATATCGCTTTCATACCGTTCTTCATAAATCCCAAAGAGTAAAAGTAAATATAGCTAATGTATCCCAACATAAAATTTCCACAAATTTCCCTTAAATGTCAAGTCATTGAACTAAAATACCCAGAGCTTCATTTTCAGAGGGATGTTGGGAGATAGTTTTTAAGGTAACTTTGATAAACCCTGTTGAGATTTGTTCCAGTTGGTATTTTGAGCAGAATAAACTCAAAACCTGACACATATAAATATCAAATACCAACAAAAATGAAAATACTTTCCTTTATTTAACACGTTAAGTGTTAATTTTCTGTGTTCCACAGATTATAGATAAAAGTATAGATGCTGCGGGGCTCCTGGGTGGCTCACTCAGTTGAGCATCTGACTTAGCTCAGGTCATGATCTCGTGGTTCCTGGGTTCGAGCCCTAGATTGGGCTGTCTGCTGTCAGTATGGAGCCTGCTTCAGATCCTTTTTCCTCTTCTCTCTCTCTCTCTCTCTCTCAAAAATAAACATTAAAAAACAAAAAGCGGGGATGCTTTGTGTTGCTCTACAGGAATTTGCCATTTGCAGAAGATAGCAATGACCTGTAATTTTTTTCTATCCTCTTAACAAACTTTAAAATTCTATTGAAACAGAATTAACATACAGTATTATATTAGTTTCAGGTGTACAATACGATTCAACAATTCTGTACATTCCTCAGTGCTCATCACTATAAGTATATTCTTAATCCCCTTTATCTGTGTCACCACCCCCAGCCACCTCCCTTCTGGCAACCACCAGCTTATTCTCTATAAGAATCTGTTTTTGTCCAATTATCTTTGCTTTTCTTTGTTTCTTAAATTCTACATGAGTGAAATCCTACGGTATTTGTCTTTCTCTGACTTATTTCGCGTGGCATTATACTCTCTAGGTCCATCCACATTGTTGCACATGGCAAGATCTCATTCTTTCTTATGACATATTACTCAGCCATAAAAAAGAATGAAAACTTTTTTTGGGGGGTGGATTAAGTGTTGTTCAAATGAGGACAGAGACAGAGCAGCTGTTGGCTGCTGCTGGAGTGAAATCAAGTGCTCATGTTTGCACGTCAGACAGTGTTGTGAAACCCTAGGGGTGATGGTAGTGTAAGACTTGTGCCTGCAGGGGGGGGGGGGGTTGTGGGAGGGTGGGAGGGGTGGGGTGGGGTGGGGATATGTAAATGAGCCAATGATAAATCAAGTAGGAACAGCCCAGGCCTGAGCCTGGTGGTGCCAGACTCAAATTCATTCCTTAATAGGAGACTTGGGGAAAATAGGCTAACCATCTTGGCTGTGATCACAAGAGCAAAGAGAGCTGTTTTTGTGCTTTAGAGGAGAAAGAGTGTGACATGGTGAGAGAAAAGATTTGCTCCCTCAGATTATTGCTGTCAGGCAAATTGTAGCTGCCTAGGTGAGAAATGGTCCAGTCTTAGGCTAAAACAGTGACAGACAATTGAAGCTAAGGAAGGTGTGTAATGATCAGACCTTCGCATTTTAGAGCTGTATGGTGCCTTACAGATAATCCCCCTAAATGTGAAATTGCAATGATACCATCTACTATTTGAGTGACATTGGACCAGTTGTTTTTTTTTAATATTGCTGATGGCCGGTTTTGATAATTTATCAAGTAGTGTCCCAGTGCTTTTTTAAGACTCTAGTGAGATGATGTATGTGTTCTGTAAACCACTTAGACAGTAGATAGTAAAGGTATAATTACAGTAGAGGTTTTGAGGAAAGAAGTGACAGGTTTTGGCAATAGACTCCATGCGCACAGTTCAAGAGATGAGTCAGACATCTTTAGTCATTAACATTTCTGTTCCTTTTTGGTCATATGCATTTTTGAGACTCTGTAAATGAGGATAATTAACATTCGTTTGAACATTAAGTGGCATATTGGTAAAATAGTTTTCTCTGTTGACCTTTTGTACTGTGACTCCCAAACATCCCAGTAGCTGGAAAAGCAGTTGTTTGCATTGATTTTGATTATTGTTTGCTGTCATTTGCTTCACCCAAATATCAGGTCATTTGTTCCTCGTTTACCTTCTCCACTGTGCAGCGTCTGAAAGATTTCACTCAATGTGCAGGTCTTAGTCTTGCTGTACGTTGTTGTCCATGGATCCCCTTGTCACCTTCTTCAGCTAGGTTTGCTGGTGATGGCCTTGGGGAGGGAGTTTATTTTCAGCAGTGTTTCATAGAATCATTAGGTAGCTCTTTCACACACACTGTTGCAGAAAGAGTCCAGGTACCTTGGTTTGCCGAGAGAAACCTTGAACAATCCTCTCCAATAAATAGCTTGGGACCCCAGCCCCAAGTCGCCTTCTTGTGAACACATTGGTGCCTGTGTAGCAAAAGGATGTTTTATTTCCATATAAACAGCAGAAAAAGGAATTCGAGTTTACTGGATAAAAAGTCTGGTTTTGGGGCACCTGGGTGGCTCAAGTGGTCGAGTGTTGGACTCTGGATTTTGACTCACAGTTTGTGAGATCGAGTACCGTGTAGGATTCTGTGCTGAGAGTGCTGAGCCTGTTTGGGCTTCTCTCTCCCCGCCCCCCTCCCCCACCTCTCTCTCTCTCTCTCTCTCTCTCTCTCTGCCCTTCCCTGCTTGTGCTCTCTTTCTCTCAAAATAAATAAACTTAAATAAATAAATAAATAAATAAATAAATAAATAAATAAAAAGCCTGGCTTTGACACCCTGTTCTCACTTCTGCAAAACAAGTGTTTAAATTAAAAAATCTTGAGTATTTACCCTCAAAAAAATCGGCTTCTTACATATTTTATTGATACACCTTTACAACATATGTCCTGAATTGGCCAAAGGGAAATAGAAGAATTCTGTAACAGATAACTACTGGTGCCCAGATCAATGTCCTGCCAAGATAGTCCAATATAGGTGAGTCATGGGATCAAGTAGCCAGAGAGAAGTTTGGTGAGTTCAGTGCCACAACGTGAGGGTCTGTTATGCAGTGGGAAGCAAACTCATGAATGTCCACTGATGTCCTCTCAGCCTTCCTGGATTCGCCTGTAGCTAAGGGATGACACAGTTTCTGGAACACTGACACCTTTCCACCATAGAACTATCTGCTTCTCTCTTGGGTGACTGAGATTTTTCTTCAGTACTAGGAAAGATTGGATTTGGTGTTACTGTGCCTTGAGGTACTGTTCACAAATGGGAGTGGTTGTCAGTGAGTAAATTCCCCAGCCCCAACACAGTCTTCAGGTGTGTTTCACACCCAGAGGCCTGTAGTGGACTGAGACCCAGTATCCACAGAGGTTATGTACTTCTTGACACATGCCTTAAAGAATTTTCTCCTTTCCCTTTCTCACTTTTTTTCTATTCCATCATTTGTACTTCCTGGGACACCGGTGAAGAACCAGCCTGTGCTAAGATATGTGTTTCAAAGTAAGACTCAGTCATGAAGTGTAGACTTGATTTTCAAGGCTGCAGGGAGCCAATTACAAATTTTAAAGCAGGGGAAAAGATGTGATCTGATTTACATTTCAGAAAGTTCACGGTCTGAAGTGCAGAGAATATATTACAGTAGGACAGGACTGGAGGCAAGAACAGTAGGAGGTTGTTGAGTTAATTTGGGCAGGAAATGAATATTTTGGAGGAAAAAGGCATATAGAAATGACAGTTCCTTAACCTTTAACACAGTAACACCTTTCTCCAATTTGGGGGTCAGTCTTTGTGAACAACCCAGCCAAGTTCCATGGGTGAGTCAAGTATCAACTTTGTTACTCTTGTTGATGATTATTTACTGTTACCTATTGCCTCATCATCCACTCTCAGGATCATTGTAAGGTCTGTGCTGGTGCTCAGGCTTTACTCCGTGTTAAACAGACTGACTCATGCTTCAGCAGAGTCTCAACATGCTTGAAATCTCACTCTGGAGCACCAAGGAGGGTTTGGCGCCCCTTCCTAAGAGGCTGTAGCTGGCCATTGGAGGATCCGGGTCCTCTTCTTGGAGTTGAGTCCCATGAGGCACTCACTAAGTGGACAAATTATGTAAAACAGCCTACGATGACTAGTGTCATTTGCTGTCATTTCTTACATGTATATTTAGCCCTGTTAATGTAAATGATGCCCTGTTGGTTTACCCGGAAGACCATGACCTAACAATTTGGGTAAACTGCTACCCTGAAATGTGGGTAAGTTGGTGGTGTTCAGGCTGTGATTTACTTGTTTAAGCAGCTGTACTTCTCATTGGGTTGGAAGGGGACCACAGCTGTGGTGGGGCCTTGGTTCGGTGACCACCACATTTTACCTGTTCATCATTAGTGACTGCTTATGCCGTTTCCATGTCTTGGCTATGTCTTGGCTATTGTGAATTACACTGCAATACATGTGGGGGTGCATATAATGCTTGGAGCTGGTGATCTTATTTCTTTCAGATACATACCCACAAGTGGAATTGTTGGATCACTTGGTAGTTCTATTTTTAATTTTTTGAGGAACCTCCATACTGTCTTCCATAGTGGGTGTGCCAATTTACATCCCCAGTGAGTTAATGACTGTGGTATTCAGGGAGGTTATGTGACTTAGAATGTAAGATGGATTCTTCACCTGGCTATATGCCTCACCAGCTTGGACTACATAGTGTCTTATTTTGTCTAGGCTTTTAAGCTGGGTTCTTGGTGTCATGGACCCTTCTTCAGTCTTCAGAGTTAGCCATATAGGCTCTTCACATGTTTTTGCTTTTATCAGATTGCCTTCTTCTCTGTGATCAAATAGCCCTGCTTCTCTCTTACAAGAACACTTGGGGTTGCATGTATGGCTCATCCAGATAACACAGAATAGTTTCCCTACATCAAGATGCTGAACTTAGTATCTGCACATTTTCTCTTGCCATATAAGATAATAATCACAAGTTCCAGGGATTAGAACCTGCATATCTTTGGGAGTCCTTATGCAGCCTGTGGCAGTTCCTTTTTCCAGGGTGTTCCTCTGAGCCAGTTTCCTTAATCTCACATTTTGATAAACCAACAAAATTTTCTAGTCTGTGAGTTTTTTGGAAATTACTGAAATATGAACAATATAAGTAATGATTAGGAGTTAAAATGATTTTTTTGGGGTGAAGGGGGGTCTCCTGGATGACTCAGTCGGTTGAGCATCCGACTTCGGCCAGGTCATGATCTCACGGTTGGTGAGTCTGAGCCCCACATGGGGCTTGCTGCTATCAGCAGAGGGCTCGCTTCAGATCCTCTGTTCCTCTCTCTATGCCCCTCCCCCACTTGTGTTCTCTCTCAAAAATAAACATTTAAAAAATGATTTTTTTTTTTGCCAATAATATTTGCACAAAACCCATCCTGAGTTCATGTTCATGTAATGGAGAGAACTCAGAAATTTGACTGTAAAGTACACATTAAGTTTAAATCCTATTTCACTACTTACCAGCCTTATAAACTTGGACAAATTATTGGGCTAATCTGACCTCATTTATCTTATCTAAAAAAGGTTAATAATACCTCACAGGATTATTGCAAAAATTAATTAAGCTGATAACTTACGTAAAAGACTTTTTAAAAGTCTTAGTCAAATGTGATCTGTATTATTTATTGCAAAATTGCAATTAAAGACATTTTGCCAGTATGTTATTTTAGTTTCTTTGTACATACGCTTTCTGAGAAGTGTGATTCAAAGGAGAAATGGCCTTCAAAATCTGAACCCCCAATAGACGTGCCTATCTATGAATGCTGCTTTTCAGGCATTGCTAACACATATAAATTTGAGAGAACTTTTCTACTTGGTTGTTTCCATTTATAATATTTGTAGATCCTGGGAGAGCAAATCTTTTGTTTTGTTTTTATCTGGTCTGTAAACTCAGAGTCTTAAAAACTATTTGAAACAGTGTGCAGTGTAGGTGGGTCTAAGTTGCTTTATTTGAATTTGTTCTATAACATCACGGTCTTCACACCTGTCCTGTGGTTCTCCTCTTCTACTGATCTGTGTACCTCCTACATCCTTGTCAGCAAAAGTGTAGCCACCAACCATATACCAAGGCAGGCATAAAAAAGAAAGACATGGGCCCCGTACGCCCATCTTGCCAACTGGCATACTGCAGTGTAGAGATGGCTGTATCTGTGATGATCAGAGACAAGGATCTGATGAGTGAAGACTGCATTCTTTTAGAAGGGAGTTAGAACAGCAGTATTTGAGTGAGTGCTCTGGATTACAATAGCCGAGGAATAGTCCTTAAAATGTACATGTTTAGGTATTTGCTTCATAATTTCATGAAATTTCCCTACTAGGTGTAAAAATCACTGAGAGTCGTCTAGTCCCCTTTCTTCTGCAGTTCTGCTTACCAAGGATCACCTTACTTAATACCAAACTCATAAGTATATTGATGATCACATCTATAAATATATTTGTTGAGAATGTTGGGGTTAGTGGTCCTTGTGTTTGGAAATGGAGGTTCAGAGATTTATCACCATCCTTTTCAGAGGAGTTAATGTGTAATTCTATCTCTGGCACTTGCTGTGGGAGTGTGGGCAGTCGAGATTTGTGGCCTCGTGATGATGATCTCACAATCGGAGCTGGTATTGGATACTGCTAAGTTATATTTTTTGTTGGTGGTGGTCGACCTAGGAATATTTACACTAGTAATGCTGTGGAATTTCAATGGTTCAAAAATACTTCAAACTGCTTTAGAATGCAACTTAGGCTATTTGTTGAAAATGAAAAGTACAAATGTGTACAAGTACACATCAATCCCAACCTAATGCGCTTTCTTGGTCCACAGTTGTACTCTCTATTTACCCATTGGTGGGAAGTCAATGAGAATGTTAAAATGTCATTATGTATAGGCTGTTTTTTTTTTTTTTTTTTTTTTTTTAGCCTGCTCGAAACAGGAAAGAAACAGCAATTTATTCGCGGTGGATGTCGTAGTGTTGAAGGTATTCCTGATCAGATGAAAGAAAATCCCCCAAAGAATAAGTATGTGATAGTGATGAATGTGAAGTAAAGTAGAATGAGCTGAAATAAATCTCCCAAGTGCAAAATACACAGCCTCCTCTATTATAGGCCCCACTTGCAATTTGGTCAAAGAATGATAGCCTTCTCACAGGGGAAACTTTGATGCTTTCTGCTTCTCTGAGCAACTTGAATCTACTCATGAATTTCCATTGCTTCAAAAGTCCACTGTTTGGAATTTATCCTTTTTTATAAATACACACACACACACACACATATGTAGACATTACATGTTCAAACTCTTGAAAGTCAAACATAAAGAAAACCTTGAAGGCAGTCAGAGAAAAAAAGGCACATGATATGCAGAGTAAAAATAGAAGAATGATAGCTGACTTCTAAATAAGAAAGGAGACAAACCAGGAGAAAATACAGCGATAACATTAAAAATAAAAAAAAAAAAGTCAATTATTTCCAGAAAAAATAACTTTCAAAAATAGAAATCTCCAAGCCTACACAACTGACAAAATTCTATAGAACTTAATATACACATAGAGTCATACACATAGATAGACACACAAATGAGTGCAAGCACAAATGAGGAAATCCTGAGTAAGATCAGTGCATTCTATTCCAGTCAGTATCCTGGTTGGAATGCTATAGTATAGTTTCCAGAATATTACATTCATGGGAAACTGGGCAAGGTGTATATGAGATCTCTCTGTATCTACTATAAGTGTGTGTGGACCTACAATTATGTCAATCAAAAGTTGAGTTAACAATAGCAAAATAACATTCCTCCCCCCCTAAAAAAACAACAAAAGCAAATGCATTGAAAAAATAAAGGAGAATAAAAGACAAATATATAAAAGTAGAATTATAACCAGCTGACCTATGCTACAGGAAATACTAAAGTTCTCCAGGCAGAAGGAATATGATTCCAGACATAAAACGGAATCCAAATAGAGTATATATGGCAAATAAGCATTTAGAAGAAGAAAATATTTTATAAGCAAGCATGACAAAGGGGCAATTTCCTGGTATATATTAAAATAAATTATAAAGCTACAATAACAATAACATTTTTTCCAAGGATAATTAGATAGATAAATAGAATTGATATTCCAGAAACATTCTGTCTTTCTCATATTGTATGATCAAGATAACATGTCAAATGTTAAAAGTATATTATTCACTAAATGGTGTTGGACAATTGGTTACCTTTTTGCAATAAAGTTTAATCCATGCTCCATACCAAAATAAATTGCAGGGCAGAGATATTGATACTTTAATATGAATAATGAAATTATGTAATAGCTAGATAATATATTATTAAGTTGATTTTTGATTTTAGAGTCTGGAGTGTCTTTCAGTGGAGCATACGAATAATTTTCTTACCATCTGAGTTGAGAATTTGTTTCCGAAGGAAATTCTCATTATTTAGGAAAATGTCTTGTTTCCTCAGCACGCAAAGACCACATGCCCCTTTGTATCTAGATGCAGTGATGTGAATATTTCTGGCCACCTGAATACATGGATCAGTGAGGTGTGTTATTTTAAGACCAAGGCAGGTAAGGGCCTTTGTGCCTTTCCTAAGCTCTCTTCCTTTGGTTTGACCTCTGGTGTTTGAAAGCAAAGAAGATAGTGGAAGCACCCAATGATGGAATCCTGGGTTCCTGAGCAACTGAACACACCCCCGTCTCTACCTGTACCATAGCACTGGATGGTAGCTGCAGAAACTGTTGCACTAAGTCAATGAGATGTGGGTAGGGTCTGTTATAGTTGATATTTTATTCTGCCCAAAACAAAGTTAAAGGACTTGGTTGGATCTAAGACAACAAAGGAAATACTTAGGCTGTTCTGTGTTAATAATAATTTGATGTTTGTAGAAAAAGATGCATGGATCAGAGGAAAGTGCTAGCTCTGTGTGGATGTGGTCCCATCAAATAGAGCGAAGAGAGTTTTAAGAAGATGGACATCTTATCATTGATTTCTGTCACATGGTTTTCTCCCAGACTCTCAAAGTTCCTTCACAAAATTCCCATGTGGGAATAATTAGTAATAAATGAAAGAAAGAGGCTGGTTATTAGTCTGGGTAAATGTAGTGCAGAACAACCATGGCCAGGCCCCTGGGTGGCTCAGTCAATTGAGCATCCGACTCTTGATTTTGGCTCAGGTCATGGTCCCAGGGTTATGGGAGTGAATCCTGCGTTGGGCTCTGTGCTGGACGTGGATTAAGATTTTCTGTTTAAGATTTTCTCTCGCTTTCTCTATTTCTGCCCCTCTGCCTGGCTCCCACAAGCTCTCTCTCTCTCTCTCTCTCTCTCAAAACAACAATAACAACAACAACAACAACCCCCCAAAACACAACAATTGCCCAACCAAGATGGTAAGATAATCATTAAACTGAACTAAAACAATGGAAACTCAAGTCTTGAAGTGACTAAGAAAATGAATTTAGTGATGTATGCTTTTCTTTTGATTTTTAGTGACATCAGCTGACATGTGATTTAAACAAGGATAAAAATAATGAAAAACAATCTAAAAATAGATTTAATTATTTCACATTTTCATATACCCTCCATCAACAAAATTAAAAGATAAATGGTAAATTTGCTCTCCTTGGCAGAATAATTAATTCTCATGAATGATTGTTTACAATAATAAAAACTTGAACATTGCAACTGAACAAATGGACAGGGAATATAAAGAGGTGATTCATAAAAGGGAAATGACAAATGGGTAGTAAATACTTGAAAAATGTTTAGTCTCACTAGGAATCAAAAATGAGAAGATAATGAGAAACCATTGTCACCTATTTGACAAAGATTCAAATGAGGCCAGTTTGCAATGTTGGGCAGAGTAGGCAATTTTGCAAAATGCTGGAGGTGTGTGAATTAGTATTGCGATTAAGGATGTCCACTTGCTAATAACACATATCTGCCTCTGCCTTGACTGCCCCCTTGAATCACCTAGGGAACTTTGAAAAGCCAGAGAAACTTGGGTTTCATCCTGGATCAATCAAATCTGAATCTTCGGTGGTGAACCCCAGGTGCCAATATTTTTTAAAAGCTCTCCAAAAATATTAGTGTATCAATAGCATTAACATATATATTGGTGTCTGCTGTTATAAGAGTATAATGAGGTGGTACACATGATTGTAATAATTTCAGTCATGTTTATAATAGTGAAAATGGGGAATGATGTAAGGATCCAATAAAGAAATACTGTAAAATTTATCATATAAATTAAAATTGGGGGAACATCACATGGAAAAATGCTCATGACCCACAGAGTACAAAAGTTGTATTTGGAACATAATTCCAAATCTGTCAACCGTTAAATGCACATTCTCTATATAAATAGGAACAATATTGAATGACATATCAAATATGTAGTAGGACTTATCTCTGGGTTAACTGGGGGTAATTTTATTAGTACCATATTATAAATATTACTTAGTGAACATGAATGAGACTAAAATGCTGCATTAGGATCTACTGTATGAATGTGTTTACCTCAAGATAAAGGGAGAGAGAAGGAATGGAGAAGATCATCTCCACTTAGTTCTCATTAATGCAGCAGTCTGAACTCCTTAACTCTTTCCAACTCTTACCAGCTCCTTCCTCTCTCCATCTATCCAGCCAAAGGATTTATTTTACTTCTCACTTCTGGACTCTGTCCAGGTGAATGGTATGTTTACCCTAAGAAACAAGAGCGATGGTGCTTAGCAAACCATTCTGATTTGCCTCAAATGTTGACTGGTTAGGGATGTGGAGAAAGAATGCCATCTGGTTGTCCAAGGTGACATTTTTAATAAGCTTCCCAAAGAGAGACATGCTTCCATAAGCTGGATAGGTTGTAGAATGTTATTCCTAATAGATTTCTGTATGTGGTAGTTCAAACAAGCTCGAATTGAAGGAGGGTACTGGAGTCAGTCATCATGTATAATGCCTATTTAATGGATACCTAGCTTTGAAAATAACAGAGTTGTGGCTTAAAGTGTTTGGAAAATGATACTTGTTCTTAATGTAATTGCAGAGTTTTTGACCAAGGTTTGAGTTTTAGAAGACATTGAATTACTGCAATTAATAGTCCCTGGTATTTTATCTTTATGACTTTGGTTACTTATGATTATTAAAAAGCCATCTCCCTTTACTTTGACTGTATCTCTGTCTCCCCACACTCTCTCTTACTGAGACAAGTGACAGTCCGTTTGGACCTAATTACTTTCCGCTGGCATATGGATATAGGGCGAGGTTTGTTCTGAACTTCTGTGAGTCACCTGCTATCATGTTCTTAGACATGTGAAGATTAGTAAGAACCTGGAAAGAAAGATCATTATTTCACCTTAGTATCATCACCCACGTGGTCTCAGGATTTCTGTTATGTGTAGTCAGGGTCAATGACATTATAGTTCCAAAACTGTTTGATGAGGGATATAAGCACTTTCAACTCCATTCAGAATCCTTGGCAACAGAAAAGTGAGGAAGGGCTGCACTGTTAGATGTCATCATAGTAGCCCTCTTGTTCCAGAAATTACCTTCGTGAGAAACTTTCTTCCCAGGGTTGTCATTTTTCATTTTAAGGTCTTGGTGATAAATGAGTTTTACTGGATGTTTTCTTCCCTAGAAATTTATCACTACAAGATGAACGAGGCAGGAGTAGTTTTTCCAAATCAGAGTCTATATAAATGATGCCAAAG
Source organism: Panthera onca (assembly GCF_046562875.1). Classification (NCBI taxonomy): domain Eukaryota; kingdom Metazoa; phylum Chordata; class Mammalia; order Carnivora; family Felidae; genus Panthera; species Panthera onca. The sequence continues at coordinate 140,907,674 of NC_138339.1, read as the reverse complement.
AATGTTTACTAATTTTGCTGTTTCCTTCTCTCAAAAATGACTGATGGATTGATGGGGGCAAAAGGTATTTTAAAATCTATTACATTAGTTTCATACATCTCAGGGAAATTTGTCAATATAACAGGTGGTATATGTACATTAGGTGATTGAAGATTGGTTTGATCAGGATATAGTATTAAATATATCATTTGTTTCCATGGTACTCCCATATATATCCTTCAGTGAATACCGGAACAACAGTAGCTAGGCCAATCTTGAACTTACCCAGTTATGTGGACAGATAGCTATATTTAAAATGGAAGACAAGCCGTGAAAATGGGAGCATTCATTTTTAACCAATTTGGCTTTCCTACCCAAATGAAAACAACAACAACAACAACAACAACAACAACAACAACAACAAAAACCAAAAAACAGGCGAGGCTGGTAAAGATTAAGAGTATTTGTATTTGCTTCCCAGTCTGACGGCTTACAGTTTAGCTATAAAATGTTGTAGTGAATGCCTTTAAATAAAATGGATACATCTGTTACCATTTGAGATCTGAGGTTACAGAATTCCCTAATCTTAGATTACTGACACTGTATGGAGACAGAATGAGCCATCCAATTGTTTGTGTATGGGGGGTGGTGTAGAAACGCTTGTCTCTTCAGAGTAATTTATCTGAGGAAAAACAATTAAAGACAAATAAAACTAGATCCAACTAATGCGTTAATTATATTGGAGGAAAAGGAGGTTAGAGAAAGACTGATTTGATGGGGAAAAACCCCTGTGAAATCCTGAGCTGTGAGAGCTAAATTACATAGGATCAGCCTAAGAGCAAGTAGCATCAACTAGAAAGAAAGGTGGGGGGAGGATGGCTCAGAAGGCTCTGATGACATCATATGTAAAGCAAGTGTGTTGACTTCAGTTTCCTCAGGTGGTTAATCTTAGTGGGAGTGAATTATTGGGAGTGAATTGGACAAAGATGATTTCAGGTGGAAATCTTCGGGTGGTAAGGGTATCATCATTGTGTGAGGAGACATAGTATTACACAATGGGACCTACCTGCAGATTCGTTAATTTTTTAATAGAATGTGTTTATTTCATGAAACTTGAAAAATGATATTATATAAGATAAAAATTACTAGCTAGAAATAGCTACAATTGATACTTTGGTATACATCCTTCCAGATGTAAAATATATATATAAAATAGAGAATATATAATGTAAAAATATATATGTATGTGTATATGTGTGTACGTATGTGTGTGAAAAATACATAAATAATGTAACATTAGATTTTAAAATTTTAATTTGACATAAGCCATCATAAAGCTAGACAGAAAGGCAAGCACCAGAGAAACAAGGAAAATGAACAACCTATTAAACCAATAAAATGAGACATGATGTAAAAAGAATCCCTAAAATTTAAGGAAAAAACATGAACTAATAGAAAGTTGGGCGCACATTATAAGCGATTTATAGGACAGGAAATACAAATGGCAAATGTATGTGGAGATACTGAACACCTCTAGTGCTGGGGGAGGTGGGATTAAAAATAAGATCGCTATTTAAGATATGTAGGGTGACCATATTTGCCAATTTGCTTAGGGCGATCCAGATTTGTGTCTGTTGTTCTAGAGTCCACCCCTGCCCCCTATTTGGATTTTCTCTTAAATATGGCCTGTTTTGGATGATAACTTAGGGCATCATTCTGGGCATAGATAACATCCTCAAATGCCTACACATAACAGGAAGGTATAAGACAATAGGGAGAATCGGTTGTTGTGGAAAAATTAAGCATATCCTGCCAACAGGAATTCTAATTTAAAAAAAATCCATGTGGGTTCAAGTGAATAATGTAGAAGATATTTAGACATTGAGCTGCTATCTTCGTAGTTGAGAAACACCAAGTCTTTGCTGTCAGTGGAAGTGAACATTACAGCCAACATGGAGAGTGATTTGTCATCCTGTATTAGAATTGATAAAAATTTTCACAAATTAGAATCCAGTAATTCCACTGTTCCATTAGAATAAAACATTTGTGTAAGTACACAAAACATGAATGTTTCTTGTTGTACTCACGGAAATAACAGTAATTTGAAAGCTACAGAGATATTCATCATAATAGAATGGTTAAAATATAGTTCCTCTGTGTTCTGGAAGAGAGCAAATGAGGTTAAAAGATGAGGTAGGTCTGTTTGCATGAACATGGAATAATCTTCAAGAACAAATTGAGTGGAAAAACCAATATGAAAAATAATATGTAAAGCCTATAAATATATTTTAGAAATAGAAAAATAATACTCTGTATTCCTACAAGTATAGAAGTAGTTGGATAAAGCCTTTAAAGTGAGTGTTATACAAACAGTATGCCAATAGTTGGGCTTTCATCTGGATAAGGAACTTGGTTAGGAACTTGGTTGCCTTTTTAAATAGAATACAATGGTGAGGTCACTCTATACACTAAAATAATTAGGAAGGAAAGAGAACATTGTCTAAAATGAAAAAGCCATTGCACATCTCTCTATTGACATAAACAATTTGTTGATTTATAGTTGGAAAGATTTCCCCATACTTCTCCAGAAATAGTTAAGAGAAATTGCTGGATAGGACGGACGTTGTAGTTTTCTGAAGCCTTCCATGGCTGTAGATAGAGCTCAGATAGAGAAAGTGAGGTGTGATCTTTATTTCAAATTCTGTCTGTGATCTGTGATGTCCTTAGATTGACCATGGTTTGTGTTTCAGGAATCAGAACTGTGTGTGTGTGTGTGTGTGTGTGTGTGTGTGTGTGCGCGCATGAGTACATACACACATATCCGTCTCCACTGGGGGGGGGGGGGGAAGATCTAAGCAGAGATGGAAAAGACCAAAACACAAATACATAAAATACACAGAGAAAAAAAAATATTGTGAGAGAAATAGAGTTGTAACACAAATCCTTTCCCTAAACAGTGTGCAGGGTGCAGTAAACTGACCCAATGAAAAGCTAAATTTATCGCCTTTATTCAGTAAAAGCCACAGAGACACCACGGACATAATGCTGCTATTCTTCCCTGGGAAAGGAGAACAGATTTTTGTTGTTCATTGTAGCTGCTGCAATAATACAGCTACTATTACTTCAGTGAGTGCAGAAACTGAGAATGGATTGTTGGTATTTTAATTTCATGTTAGATTACAATGCAAAATTAAATATTAAAAGCGGCTTTTATATACCTGGTACTTTTAATTACAATGCATTGTCGAATTTCCTGATTTCAAACTCATAGTCGAAATTTGTGCAACAATATTAATAGAACACATTCAGTTTTCTTCAGAGGTTGTCATGTAAAAATCTTGGTTTCCTCATTGGGAGAGCTTGAACTAACAATAGTTGTTGTTTTTCAATAATTGATGAAGATGTTCATGATCTCCAATAAAAGTATATCATTAGTCCTTCTTTCTTAGGATAATCCCTCAGGCAATAAATCTGTTAGTAGAACACATTTTAAAAACATTATTTATTTGTAGCCTTACATTTTAATCTGACCCAAAGGATGTGTTGACATAGCCTAGTGTGTGTTATTTCTGTTCTTTGTCTGTGCCAATTCATTCTTGCTGAATTCTCTCTTTAGGTAGAAACTTCCGATGAGAAATTGTCATTTTGCTGTGGTAGGATTTAGAAATTGTCTAGCACTCAATTGGTCAGTTTGTCAGAACTTTCTATCTCTTCTCTGTCATATGCTTTTGAATCCATTTGACATAAAGCTTTTTCTTGCTGTTAGAACTTGATGCTTTTTCAGAATCAGCATTTCACGTCTATTGTGGATACCCACGTGACTGGATATAGGAACGGGAACTTTTTCATGAGCTTGAAAGGGTCAATTCTGAGTAATTGTACCTTATTTTTCATAATGACAGCTCTGAGATTGTAAGATTTACCCCCAAGTACACATAACAGAAAGAAAAACACTTTCAGGGAGATCATTGTTGCTGCTGCTTCCACTAAATTTGTAGTCTAATAAAGGGAAGTTTGCAATGAGGTCAATGGCACTCAACCACTGTGGCGCCTTTTTATAGAGCACAGATGACATTTTTAAGTCTTTTTACATGGAAATTAATAGAAATAGGAGTTATAATCCCTTTAACCAGTAATGAATATTTTTTACTCCCCTGCTGTAAGAAAATGTTTTAAATTTGAAATCATGTATAATTTATAATCCTTATTAGAAAAACTGGTCAGAACAGAAGATGAGGCTCCCTTTTCCGCCACCCTGAGGTTATCTGAGCTCCACTTAGCCTTCTTTTAGGGAGAATAAGGGGAGGAAAAGATAGTAACCTGTGAAGGCTTTATCCATAAAAGCCTGGCAGAAAAGGTTTTAACTGGAAAGAGCTGAAATTATTAAGCCAACTTGAATTCTGCTTATGTTTCTCAGAAGGAGGAAGATTGGGTCACTTACAGAAAATAAAAAGGCTACCTTGTTCCTTTTTTGTGCCCTTCTTAGTAAGTATGTCTTTTATCCTATTAACATATCACAGAACATGATAACCTTACAGTTATAGAGAAGCATGTTTCCCCACAAGATGTGGGAATACAGTTCTCAATGGGTCTCCTGTGTGAGTGCACGGAGTCGGATTCAGACACACTGTTTTGGTCTCCAAAGTTATGGGGTATGAAGCCAATTTAAGATTACGGGGTACTCAGTGTTAAACTGTATATGCTATGGGCCCGCCTTCTGTTTGCCGCGTTCTGTGGATGTTCACCCATCTGCCAGTCCATTGAGACCCTTGTCACCCATTGATATACCTTCTAGTTGCCTTGAGGGAACTCACTTATGTTGTTATTGATATTCTTTTCCTCGCCTTCCTCCCTTCCTTCTTTTCTCTCGACCAGCAAGTATTGTCATGGCACCTCTTTCCACTAAAGAAGACTATAAATATGCCTGAAGTTTTCAAAGGGGAAATGCGGATTTGCATGTTCAATGCAGTGGAAACTTCCCCTGAGCAAATTTTATCAAGAGAGAAGCACAAAAATATGAGAATGTTCAGTTCGCTAAGAACATTCAAAGTTAGGAAAAACAGTAAGTTATATAAATGAAAATTTTTTGAAAGTGGTCAGACACAGTATGTTTGAAAAAAAGTGAGATCTGCTGAAATTTCACATTCTATACAACTGAATTAGATCTTTAAGTTATTTTGAAGCAATATTATTCAAATTAAGACTATTGTACACTACCTATTAGTGCTATTTTATTTGTAGATTTCAATGAGTGGGTCTTTGTATTGCAAAAATTAACCTCACAGTAATATGTGAGAAATGAACATGTCTTATACCAGGCCCAAGAATAATAAAGGTATTTTAAGCAACCCAGAAGGCCCTTTGGAACAAATGGAATGTGAGCTTCTGTTCCTGGGTTTTGTCAAAAGCATTAGACTGAATACGGCAATAACCAGTTTCTCTCGTCTTGGCTTAAGATTGATCCAAACAACCTTTTAGTGAAGAATAACAACACTAGTTTTTATTTTTCCAAGATTCCTTTGTCTGCTTAGAAATAATATTCCAGTAACGTTGGTTTACGTTCTTAGGGACCACTGATCCTTGGGGAATCAAGTTAAAAGAACTTACGAAACTTCCCCCAATACTAAAGTCAATGGTGCATTATGTCTTAGAGGTATTAGAGTGCATTTCAGGGCAGATTACTGACTTGATGTGTATTTGGGTATATGCCAGAAATGGGTGTGACTGGTGTTGAGCATTTGTTCATTTCAGACACATCTATAAGGAGGTAGCTCTAGTTTTAGCAGTTACAGCGTGAGCTGGATTTTTATGTAAACTAGAACAGCATCTCCTTTTCTTTTATTCATCATAGCACTGAAAGCAGTGTCTTAGCCATACTTAGAGGTTTTAAAATACCCTGATCTGATTCTCAGCCTGCGTTATTGACCCCTTAAGTCAGAATTTGATGAGTAGGACCCAGACAGCGATACTTTCCCCAAGCTTCCAAAGCCTTTTATCGCCTTCATCTAAACTTCAGAATTGTTGCATTGAATCTTACTATAATTAGGATAGTCTGGTTAGAAGACACAAAACCTTACCAGAAAATTTTCTTACCACCGTTTCCTCCACTTGCATCGTCACACAGTCCAAAATAGCAGTACCATAGACACGGCTGGAAACTGCTGTGTAAAATAGTCTGGATGTTCATTTTCTTAAGTTTTTAAAGTCGTGACACTACTTTTGGCCTGTCATACTTCATTTATGAATTTCACAAGATGACGTGAAATGTCTGAGGCCAGTGTTGGTGATGAAGGTAATTTTATTCACGGAACTAATTTGAACTGGGAATATTTTGTTAAAAGATGAAAATATTTAATTTCCCCACAAACCGGTAAAGTTTATCACATGAGATAAAAAACTATTATGTGATAGGGGCACTTGGGTGGCTCAGTGGGTTAAGTGTCCGACTTCGGCTCAGATCATGATCTCACGGTTCGTGAGTTCGGGGCCTGTGTCGGGCTCTACACTGACAGTGCAGAACCTGGTTGGGATCCTTTCTCTCTCTCCCTCTGCCCTTTTCCCACTTGCATGCGCGCTCTCTCTCTCAAAATAAATAAACCTAAAAAAAAAAAAAACCACTATTATGTGATGCAACTACATGCATATTCACTATGATAAACTAGAACATAAACTTTATCTTAAACTGGTGTAGGAATCTCTTTACAGATTAATACACTTCTCTTGTCATAGGCAAACCTAAACCATTTATAAGGGAGAGGAGAATATTCTTATCTTCCATGATTTTTTAAGGATACCTGTTAACGTTGTATTAGGTCTTCCTGCCATATTAGCTCATGTGGATAATCATTGAAATCATCAATTTTTATCAGTATCTTTATGCATACCAATACAATTATATATATGCCAATACTTATATTGTGCTCAGGCCTAGCTACATAATTAGCAGGGCCAATGCAAAATGAAAATGAAGAGTAATTAGTTGAAAAATTATTAAGCATTTCATGATGGCTGTAGCAGAGTGTTAAATGACGCACAGGGACCATCTCTACAGGGTTTTGTGAGACTGTACAGGTCACAGGCCCGTGAAGCAGCTCTAATTGTGCCCCCTACTATACACATACCTGTGAGGGTCTACAAGAAAGCAGAAGGGTATCCACCCTATAGCTTATATGCCAGTGAAGTAAACATGGCAGCTTGTGGTAACACATATCCTAGTGATCAGCTGAATAGCCCTGTGTCAAACGACAGTACAAATATGGACACTGGGAGTTCTTACTACTCTGGGGAATGTGATTGGTTATTTGCAGGACAGGGATATGTGTGATCTTGGGCAAGAAACTTAGCATCACTGACTTTACTCCTCTGTGAGGTGAGAGTAAGGACCTGCTGCAGGAATGTCATGACAATTAGGTGGAGCAGTTTAAGTTACTCACAAATGGTGAAGCTGGTCCTTTATTTAAGAACTAGGAAGATAGTTTTAACCCAAATAAATTTTGGAATGCCAACCTCATGCTTTCTCTTGTGCTTTATCACTTCTCATCTACTTTTTCCTTTGAAACTAGTATGTACTTTCCACAAACAACCGAATCAAAGCTGAGAAATTAATGTATGAGAAATTACTATGGTTGATTATTATCTCATTGGAGTTAATGTGTAAGCATTCATCTTCCTGATGAATGCTAGAATAATATTTGTATGTTTAATTGTTTTGGTTGTGTTAGTTCAGATAGTTTAGTAGAAACTTGAAAAATTTTAAAAATTAATGGTGTATATTTCCTTCATTGTGGTTCTTGATTTTTTTGTGGGATTGAGTGATGACTGAGAATCTGGTGACAGTTAAGGAATCCCTGTACCAACCCAATTTTGCATAAAATTTGAAAAGGTTTATGAGCGCCCTCAAACACATTAAACTAAAACTTTTGTAAAGAATTACAGTGTTGGGGTGCCTGGGTGGCTCAGTTGGTTAAGTGTCTGACTTCAGGTCAGGTCATGATTTCATAGTCTGTGAGTTCAAGCCCCGCGTTGGGCTCTGTGCTGACAGCTCAGAGCCTGGGTCCTGCTTCGGATTCTAAGTCTCTATCTCTCTCAGCCCCTCCCCTGCTCATGCTTGCTCTCTCTCTCTCTCTCTCTCTCTCTCTCTCTCTCTCAAAAATAAATAAACATTAAAAAATTATAAAAAAAGAATTGCAGTGATAAGTTAATTAATATTTCATCACCAAGACAGCAGAAATATGACTTTATCCAGATTAATTGCCCAAGTCAGGTGATACAGTTTCCTGTTTTGTGGGTTTTTGGCCACTCAGTCAGGCTGGTACCTTCCTTTAAGAAAAGAAAGAAAGAAAGAAGAAAAAAAGAAAGGAAGAAAGAAATAAGGAAAGAAAGAAAGAAAGAAAGAGAAAGGAAGGAAGAGATGAAAAAAAAAAAAAAGAAAAAGATGGAAAGAAAGGAAGAAAGAAAGAAAGAAAAGAGTAAAGTACTTTAAGAATCCAAGAGGGTAATACAGAAATCTGTGCTATTTGATTTTTGAATTCCTGAAAATGATACAGGTGTAAGAAATTGAAGAAATGACAATATTTCATTTGATAGAGTAAAGTAGGCAGGGAATCGGATCCTGAACAAACTTTTCTGAATGAGAGAAGAGGTATGCTTGTAAAACACTGGAACCACCTAGAAAAAGTCATAGTCACACCATCCTTAAGATTTTCAAAATATTCCCCACTTGCTGTGCAGTTTCATGGATGATACAGACTTATGAGAAAGGTCTAACAATTTGCTCTTGTAATTTTTAGAGAAGATGCACAAATCTGTTATGATAAAGCAAGCATTCAGGAGTTGACCATATGCAGGTAGGAGTGCTAAATTTTCAAGGCTCGTTTAGGGAAATTACATATCTAAATGTATTTCTAACTTGAAACCATCAAAAATTTAAAAGTATTTATCTTTCACTAATTCTCAGAATAAAAAAGGATGATCAGGTTACTTTAAAACTTCAGGGTTTGCCTTGTAGCCTTTCATAGTCTCCTCTTATCCTGTTGCATTTGTGGGGTTAGATCTTTATTAAATATGGTTGCCCGCACATTTTGTTCTCCTTGACCTTCCTAGCCCCTTCCAGGCTAACTAATGTCTCTTCCATGTGTAGTGCATTTTAAATCATCTTAATTATATTCTGCCTTTTTGACCAAAGTCTGAGCTAGGGAACTACAGTGGTCAGATCTTGGTTGATTGCATTTCCAGTAACTGAACATCACCAAAGTTAGATTCCTAGCAGAGAACATTAGGTGTGGATTCCACCTTAGACATTGTCTTGTCCTAGTCAGTGACTTTGATTTCTCATTTAGAGAAAATTCAGACCCAGTGTGACTAAATGACTTCCTCAATCCTATTGCAACTTTCAGAATTCCATCATTAATAAATTCAAGTATTTAATACACACTTCTTAAATGACATGGCTGAAGTTGTCCTATAATGAATATGATAGGCAAAGGTAGTTAAACTCTGAATACAAAATACTCTGTTTAATAAATAATTCAACATTGGGGAAATCTGCTTTTATTTATTTTGCACCAGGGGAGAGTCTTTGCATATTTGAGCAGCAAAAATTACTGAAATAATACTAGTACTTGGGCAAAAAGTAAAGGAGGCAAGGTGAAAGTTAATTGGCAAAAGAAGGGTTCATATTATAATAAAAGTTGAATAGTATCAGACTAAATCTAATTTAGTTTGTTGAATGGGGGAGGGGAAAAAGTTTGAAGCATACCTAAATTAAGTAAGTACATACTGTTTTAAAGACTAATTTTTTAAAGAGAAATTTTAGCTTTATAACAGTGTTTAGAGGAAGGTACATATTTCCCATCTGTATACCTTCTGACCCCACACATGCATAGCCTCCTGCATTATCAATAACACCTACTAGAATGGTACTTTATTTATTTTAAACCAAGGTTGAACCTACAATGACACATCATACTCATGTAAAGTCTGTAAGTTTACTTTAGGGTTAACTCTTGGTGTTGTATATCTTGTAGGTTTGGGACAAATGTATGATGAGTTATATCCATTATTACGGTATTCTATAGAGCAATTTTACTTCCCTACAGGTCCTCTCTGCCCTGCAAACTAGTTTCTTTGCCACCTGCTCCCTGGAAACCACTGATCTTTTTATTGTGTCTGTAGTTTTGCCTTTTCCAGGATGTCATACAGTTGGAATTGCATGGTATGTACCCTTTTGCATTGGCTTCTTTGACTTATTAGTATGCATTTTTGGATCCTCCATGTACTAATGGTTTGACAGCTCTTTTTTTTTTTTTTTTTTTTTTTTTGAGAGAGAATGAGCACAAGCAGTGTAAGTGAAAGGGGGGGAGGGGGAAGAGGGAAAGAGAAAATCTTAAACAGGCTCCAGGCTCAGCGTGGAGCCTGATGCAGGCTCTATCCCATGATACTTGCATCCGCCCGAGCTGGAATCAAGAGTCAGATGCTCAGCCAACTGAGCCATCCAGGAACCCTGACAGCTCATTTCTTTTTACCACTCAATAATATTCCATTGTCTAGGTGGATCATAGTTTATGTATAATTCATATACTGAAGGACACCTTCGTTTTTTCCATCTTTTGGCATTTAGGAATAAAACTGTTCTAAACATTCATGTGTAGTTTTTCTGCAGATATAAGATTTCAGCTCCTTTGGGTAAATGCCAAGGAGTGTAATTGCTGGATCATATAGTAAATGTGTGGAGTTGTGTAAGAAACCACCAAATAGTCATCCAAAGTGTCTGGACCACTCGACATTCCCACCAGCAGTGGATGTGAATTCCTGTTTGTTGTTCCACATCCTCATCAGCATTTGGTAGTGTTGGTGTCCCAGATTTTGGGCATTCTGATAGGTTTACAGAAATGTCTCATTGTTTTAACTTGCATTGCCCTTATGACGTATGATGTGGAACACCTTTTTATATGCCTATTTACAATCTATATATTTTCTTTGATGAGGTATCTGTTAAGGTCTTTTACCCACTTTTAAATTAGGTTATTGGCTTCTTCAATTTTTTTTAATGTTTATTTGTTTATTTTTGCATGAGCTAGAGAGAGACAGAGCATGACCGGTGGAGGGGCACAGAGAGAGGGGACAGAAGATCTGAAGCGGGCTCTGCACTGACAGCAGAGAGCCCGATGCCGGGCTTGAACCTATGAGCCATGACATCATAACCTGAGCTGGAGTTGGACACTCAGCCAACTGAGTGTTGGCAGGCACCCCTTGGCTTCTTCATTTTTAAGAATTGTTGGGGGGTGCCTGGGTGGCTCAGTCGGTTAAGCATCCAACATCAGCTCAGGTCATGATCTCATGGCTCATGGTTTCGAGCCCCACATTGGGCTTTGTGCTGATAGCACAGAGCCTGGAGCCTCCTTCAGATTCTGTGTCTCTCTCTCTCTCTCTCTGCCCCTCCTCCACTCATAACTCTCTTTCTCAAAAATAAAACATTAAAAAAATTAAAAAAAAAGAATAGTTGAATTTTCCATTGCTTTGACATAGAATTTATAACACCATGTAAATTTAAGGTACAAAATGTATTGATTTGATACACCTATATATTGCAAAATGAGCCCACCATAGTGTTAATTGATATTTTCATCACATAGTTAACACCTTTTTTTTGTGGTGAGAACAATTTAGAATATTTTCTTACCAACTTGTTTATAATACAGTATTACTAACAGTAATCACCATGCTGTACTTGAAATTGGCAGAACTTGTCGTATAACTGGAAGTTTATACTCTTTGACCAGCATTTCTCCATCCCTTTCCACCCCCTTTGCCCCTGGTAAACACCACTCTACTCTTTGTTTCTGTGAGAAGCTTTTTTAGATTGCACATGTAAGTGATACCATACACTACTTGTCTTTCTCTGTTTGGTCTATTTCACTTAGTACCCTTAAGATCCATCTGTCTTGTTGGAAATGGCAAGATGTTGCTCTTTGTCATGACTAAATAATACTCCATTGTGTATGTTTGTATGTATGTGTGTGTGTATTTATACATCTCACCTCTTCTTTTTTCATTTGTCTGTTAATGGACAATTAACGTTATTTCCATGTCTTGGCTATCGTGAATAATGCTGCTATGAATGTGAACATGCAGATGCTTTTTCAAGATCCTATTTTCATTTCCTTTGGATATATACCTAGAAGTGGGATTTCTAGATCATATGGTAGTTCTACTTTTAGTTTTTTGAGGAACCACCATACTGTTTTCTTTGGTGATTATACCAATTGACATTCCCAGCAATAGTGAACAAAGTCATCCCCTTTTCTCCATATCCTTGCCAATACTTGTATCTTGACTTTTTTCGATAATAGCCATCCTAACAGGCATGAGGTAATACTGCATTGTGATTTTGATTTACATTTCCCTGCTGATTAGTAATGTTGGGCCCTTCTTTATGTACCTGTCAGCCATTTGCATGTCTACTTTGTGAAAGTGTCTAGTTATGTCCTCTGCCAATTTTTTAAATTAGATTGTATTTTTGGGATTGAGATGTATGAGTTCTTTATATATTTTGAATATTAATCCCTTCACAAATAGGATTTGCAAATATTTTCTTCCATACTGTAGGTTGTATTTTCATTTTGTTGATGTTTTTTTCCCCGCTTTTGCTGTGCAGATGCTTTTTTAAACGTAGTTTCCCTAACATTTTCTTTATTCCCTGTGTGTTGGGTGTCGTATCCACAAGATCATTGCCAACGCCAGTGCCGTAGAGCTTTTTCTTTTTGTTTATGTGAAGGAGTTTTACAGTTTCAGGACTTAAATTTTAGTCTTTTATTTATTTGAATAATTTTTGTAAGTGTTATAAGATAGGGGTCTAGTTTTATTCTTGTGCATGTGACTATCTCTATTATTTGTGGAAGAGGCTTTCCTTTCCTTATTGACTATTCTGAGCTCCTTTGTCACCCATTAATTTACTGTGTACGTGAGGTTTTATTTCTGGGCTCTCAGTTCAGTTTCATTCATCTATGTGTTTGTTTTTATGACAGTACCATATTATTCTGATTACTATAGCTTTGCTACATAGTATGAAATCAGGAAGTGTCAATCCTCCAGGCTTGCCCTTCTCTCTTAAGAATGTGTTGGCTATTCAGTTTCTTTTGTGGTTTCATACACATTTTAGGAATGCTTTCTTTCTTTCTTCCTTTCTTGTTTCTTTCTTTCACTTTTCTTCTTCCCGTCCTTCCTTCCTTGAAAATGCCATTAGAATTTTGATAGGAATTGCATTGCATCTGTAGGTTGCATTGGCCGGTTTGGAAATTCTTAAAATATAATTTTTTCCAGTCCGTGAACAGGGAATAGCTTTATATTTGTGTTTTCTTTATTATCTTTCATCAAAGTCTTATAGTTTTCAGTGTACTAATCTCTAACCTACTTGGTTCAATTTATTCATAACTATTTTATTGTTCTTTGATAGTATCATAAGGGGGTTATTTTCTTTATTTCTGTTTCAGATATTTCATTATTAGTATATTCAATGTAACTGATATCTGCATGTGGATTTCCTATCCTTCAATTTACTGAATAGTTTTTTTGGTGGACAGTTTAGGGTTTTCTATATATAAGGTCATAGCACTTGCAAAGAAAGACAATTGTACTTCTTTCTGATTTGGATTTCTTTTATTTCTTTTTCTTGCCTCATTGCTCTGGCTAGAACTTCTAGTACTGTGTTGAATAGTAAGGTGAAAGTGGACACCCTTCTCTTGTTCATGTTCCTAGAGGAAAAGTTTTCATTTATTCGCTGTTGAATATGATGGTAGCTGTGGGTTAGTTCTATGTAGACTTCATAATATTGAGCTATGTTCCTTCTATTCCCAATTTGTGAGTGTTTATTTTAATCATGAGAGGATTTACCATTTTGTCATTTTGTAGGTGCTTTCCCTGCAGCTACTCAGATGATCAGACCACTTCTAATCTTTCATTATACTAATGCAGTGTATTATATTTATTGATTTGCATATATTGAACCAGCCTGTATTCCAGGGATAAATGACTTGATCATGGTGTATGATTGCTTTAATGTGATGTTGAATTCAGTTTGCTGACATTTTGTTGAGAAGGTTTGCATCTATATTTATCAGAGATATTGGTCTTTAGGTCTACTTTCTTGTCATGTCCTTATATTGCTTTGACATCAGGGTATTGCTGGTCTTGTAAAATGAATATGGGGGATTATCTCCTCTTCAATATTTTGGAAGAATTTGAAAGACTTTGAGAAGGATTGGTGTTAATTCTTTAAATATTTGATAGAATTTACAGTGAAACCATATGATCCTGGGCTTTTCTTTGCTGGGGAACATTTGGTTACTGTTTCAAACTTCTTATTTAGGTTTGGTCTGATCAGATTTTCTTTTTCTTCATACTTACCTTTTGGTAAGTTGTATGTTAATAAGGATTTGTTAATTTCCTTTAGGTTAATACAATTTGTTGGTTTATATTAGTTCATAGTAGTTTCTGATAATCCTTTGTATTTCTCTTATAACAGTCATAGTGTCTCCTACCTTTTCAAAAAAAATATTAGTTTTATTCATTCATCTTTTCTATTGTTTTTCTGGTCTATTTTGTTCCTTCTCTGATCATTGTTATTTCCTTCCTCCTACTAAATATTGACCTGGTTTGTTCTTCTTTTTCTATATCTTTGAAGTGTAAAGTTAGATTGTTTACTTGAAATATTTCTGTTAATGTAGGTATTTACCTCTATAAACATCTCTCCTAGAATTGCTTTTTCAGCATCTCCTACATTTTGGTATGTGTGTTTACATTTTAATTTGTTTTGGTGTTTTCTTTTTTTTTTTGTTGTTTCCTTTGTGATTCTTTGGCCCTTCAGTTGTAAAGGATTGTGTTATTTAAATTGCACATATTTGTTAATTTTTCATCATTCCTTTTGTTAACTGATTTCTAGTTTCATACCACTGTGGTCAGAAAAAAAATTGGTATGATTTCTGTCTTCTGAAATTTGCTAGGAGTTGTTTTGTAACCTACCATGATGAAGGAGATTTCACATACAGTTGAGAACAATGTTTATTCTGTTCCTGTTGGATGGAACGTTCTGTATATATTTGTTATGTCCATTTGGTCTAAATTATGGTTCTAGTCCAATGTTTCTTTGCTCATTTTATGACTGAATGATCTTTCCATTGTTGAATGTGGGGTATTAAGGTTGCCTAGTGTTATTGTGTTGTCTATCCCTTCTGATCTGTTAGTATTTGATTAATATGTTTAGGTGCTCTGATATTGGGTGCTTATATAATTTTGATATATTTTTTTGATAATTTGACCCCTTTAATCATTATGCAATCATCTTGGTCTCTAGTTATCGTTTTCATCTTAACATTCATTTTCTCCATTCCTTTTCCTTTGTTCCCCTCTAAATGAATAGTTTGGAAGTTTTTGTCTTCAATATCATTGATTCTTTCTTCTTGATGAAGTCTGATGTTGATTCGCTTATTCCATTCTTTGTGTTTTTCAGCTCCAGACTTTTGCTTGATTCTTTTTTATGATTTCTTTCTCTTTGTTAAACTTCATATTTTGTTAGTGTATTGTTTTCTGAGTTTTCAAATTGTCTTTCTGTGTCTTCTTGTAGCAGACTGCATTCCTTCAGACACACTTTTTTTTTTTTGTTTTTTTTGGTATTCTTTATCTGGTGAATAATAGATCTCTGTCTTTGGATTCAGTTAATGCAAGATATTACGATCCTTCATTCATGTCCTGTTACCTTAATTTTTCATGTTGCTTAAAGTTTTGTTTTTCTGTCTTTGCATTTGAAGTAGTAGTCACCTTCTCCAGTCTTTACTGTCTGACTTTGGGAGAGAGATACCTTCTGTTAACCTTAATAGATGTTCAGAGGCTTTCTCAGAACTTATATGGGTACATGTGCTCCATGCTTCTTTCTATCTTTTGAGGATAATTCTTAAGCTTGTATGCCTTCTGTGGATCCTGAAATGTCCAGGGCCGAATGTTGACAGCCTCCTTTTTGTTTTCTCAAACATGGTGCTAGAGCTTAAGTTTGTTGTCTGTGTCTGTCCCACAGATTCAGCTGGCTTTCTGCATACTCTGTAGCCATCTGCTAAAGCCTACTTTCACTTCCTCCACTGGGAGGATGCACAGGGTGATGGCATGAGTAGTGAGGCATATAGAGTACTGAAGGTGCACATAGATAATTTGGGGATTCTTTGGTTGAGGTATTCCCAGTGGCTCATTTGCAAGCTTCTTGATGGAGTCTGTCATGCAGTTTGTAGGATCTCTATTCCTCCAGTGTCTCCCAAGGGCCCTATCTGTTGCTCTATCCACTCCCTAGTCATGATTAATTACTTTGGAAGGAATAAGAGGGAAATGAAGAAGCTAGCTGTTCACTCGTATGGTTTCCTTTTCCCCCACAGGAGAAGTTACAGGCTGAGGAAGATCTCCCTTGGCTCAAAGCTGTTCCATCTTGGACAAGGGGTGATGCAGGTAAAGTCAAACTCTTTCTTTTGCTTCCTCCAGTGTGTCTGAACTCATACGTACGTTTTTTTGTTGTTGTTCCAGTGGTGTGTGGGAGCCTCTCTGAAAACCTGGTCCTTCACAAAGGCTCTTTCATGTGTGGGTTATTGTCTAAGTCAGGGTTTTCCAGGGGCTCCTGGGAGCACAGCAAGGAGGGCTGACCCTGGTTTATGGTCCACAGCCAGGAATGAGGTCTGTTTGCCAGCTACCTGGCAAGTGGACAGGTGACACTCCTTCCAGGTTTCTTTGCATGCTGTGCTGGATTTCACATTTCCTTTGAAGGCAGTTTTGTCCATCAGTCATGCTGAATGTTGTTGGGTGGGGGATGGAATGAGGGATATATAATAGTACCATGATGCTGACGTCATTTTCACTTTGAGATATTCTTAAATTTCTCTTGAAGTTTATTCTTTGACTCCTGTGTTACTTAAAAGTGTATACTTGAATCATGCTGTATTTTGGGATTATCCAGTTAACTTTCTGTTACTGATTTCTAATTTAACTCCATTGTGGTCTGACAGCAGATACTGCTTATGATTTCTGTTTTTTAAATCTGTTCATTGTTATATTTGTTACTTGTGTGTTTTATGGCCCAAATGTGATTTATCTTGGTGAATGTCTTGATGGAGGCTAGTGAAAAATGTGTATTCTGATGTTTTTTGGATGAAGTAATTTATAGATTTCACTTATATACAATTGATTCATAATGTTGTTCAGTTCAACTACATCCTTACTGATGTTCTGCCTGATCGATCTGTCCATTTTTGAGAGAGAGTTGTTGAAGTCTCCAACTCTAGTAGTAGATTTATTTTTTTCTCCTTGTATTTCTTTTGGTTTTGCCTCATGGAGTTTGAGGCTCTTTTATTAGGTGCATGCACATTAAGTATTGTTATGTCTTCTTGGAGAATTGACCCATTTAACATAATGTAATACCTTTCTTTACCCGTGATAACTTTCTTTACTTTGATGTCTCTTGTATAGTACATACTGTTTTATGCAGTCACCAAGTTTGTTGGAGAGAACAGTTTGGGAAAGGTTTGCATTGCATTTCTTCTTGACTTCTATTTGTTAATTTCAGTCATTATCAAAGAAGACACAAGGTCTCAGGGCTGAATGCCCTGAGAAGTATAATTGAGCTAGTCTGTTTAAGTATGGCAAGATTTTTAAGTGTTAATCAAATGAAGAACAGATGTCATGTGACTTTGTAATTAAAATTTCTTCTTGGAGCACCTGGGTTGCTCACTCGTTAAACATCCGACTTCAGCTCAGGTCATGTTCTCACGGTTCATGAGTTCGAGCCCCACATTTGGCTGTCTGATGATAGCTCAGAGCCTGGAGCCTTCTTTGGATTCTATGTCTCCTTCTCTCTCTGCCCCTCCCCCACTCATACTCTGTGTCTCAGAAATAAATAAAACATTAAAAAAGGTAAAAAAAAAAGACTTCTTAGTCATCCCTTCCTCCTTGGATTTCTTTTCCTTCCCTCTCTTTTTCCCAATAATTATTACCTAATAACTACAGCATACTATGGGAATAAAAAATTGTTATCTATCAAAAATATAAATGATGAACCTGAATTACCCCAGGTTGGGAAGAAAATAGTAAGTGTCCTAAATCTAAAACATAGGATTCTATAAAGCTTCTATTGGAAAGGGGCAGGGAGAAAGGAAAGAATATTCTCTGAATGCTGTATCATGTTGGAAAATATGATACATGTTGGAAAACCTTTTTGGCAAAATAATCAGTTTTGAACTTTATATATATGCACCAATATCAAGTTCAGATAGATTAAATTCTTTTGATAGGTAATTCTTTTGATACTCATTGTTTTCCCGATGGTCTATTTGTAATTAGTTTTCTGTTTTCTTTCTTGACAAATATTTACCTGGGACACTAATGTAACATAGTTTATCCTAAACCTTATGTAATTTGGCAATCCTACATTAATTCTGGTGTATATTTTTGTTTTTTGAAATGTAATCAGGTTTTCATTGTTTTTGGTGTATTTTGTTGGATACAGAAGTTGATTTCCAAGCATCATTTTATTCCTTGCTGTAGTAACCATGCAGTTTTGGGAACTGAGTCCACCCTTAGTGGTGGATCTTAATGAGTCTAAGCCAGTAGTTCTCATTTCCAGCTCTTATGTTATAATCACCTGGGAGCTTGCTGACATTACAGATACCTGAGCACCAGTTAAAGAGATGAGACCTGATTATAGAGGTTTCAGTTTGTTTGTTTGTTTGTGTTTTTAATACTTCACAGATGAGTCTTAAGTGCAGCCAGAGTTAAGAGCAACCAACCTTGGACACCTATTAGTTTTAGGTTCCTTGGCTCAAGCTTTCAAGCCTAAGTCCTTACTGACAGCATTGTCCTGGCCACAAGTACAGTTCAGGAATGCACAGATGATCTAGTTTAGGAAATGGGACCATAGAGGAAATTGCTATGCACTTCTGAGTAAAAATTCCTCACTTAATTTTATTTATTTTTTTAAATTCCTCACTTTAGAGAGAAAGCTGTTGAAATATTTGATCTCTAATGTGTCTGAGTGTCATCATTTGTGTGGTATAAGGCCCGATATTTCTGCATCCATGTTGTTACCAACCCCTATAGATAAAAAGAGTAGAGAAAAACACAGAGGAATGGGGCAGTTATTGGGTTTATCAGCCCTAAAACTAGACTTACTGCTAACGTTTATGTGTATGAAGTTAACCAGTTGATGTCCTCCCATAAGACTTGGGAGACTCATAGTTTTTATATCGTTGGCTTAGTATCTTAACTATGACTGATGCAACAATGAATTTTGTCTATAAGCACTTGTATTTAAACCTGGACTTCTCTTTAAATTATTTAATGTATGTATGCCAGAGTAGTCACTCCATCACTGTCTATATTTACAGTTACTTTTATAAAACATTGTTTATTCTTAAAAAATATTTTTTTTTGTTTTTGTTGTTGAGCATATGTCTTCTGCTGTATGTTCTTACGAAGTTCTGCAAGTATAGTGGACACAGAAACTGGTAAATATTAGAAGCTGAGGTGTTAGAAATGACAGTATTTTCATCCAGCTGCATAATAAGTCTCTCCATAGCATACTGCTTGTTTGAATACTGATACTATTACATCATTGGCAATGTCTTTACATGTAACAAGAGAGATTGAAAAAGCAATGCATTTTAGCTTGTTACTTTACCATTTTCTATGTATTATTTTGGCCAAAAAAAAAAAAGGTAGGGAACTGTATGTACCATTTTTCCTTTTTATCATTATGAATCCCCCAAATAAGTTTCTAATCATAACATCAGTTTGCGGTTTTATAAAGTCCCACTTCAAACCATGAGATTTTCATCGGAGTTGTCTTGTTTTATGGTGAAGCCAGTTTTTTTTCTTTTCTTTTCTTTCTTTCTTTTTTTTTTTTTTTTTTTGGGAACTTCAGATGTGTAAATGTCAGTTAAAGCAGTTAAACAACAAACACACGTACTATGTGAGCCAAACAAAACACATCTGGTGTGCTGGCTAACAGTATGTACCCTTTGAAATAGCTCAACAATTACAACCACAAGCCTGGTCCAGGATTGAGGGTCTTCTCTCTGTTTCATCCCCGGCTCTTGCATAATGTGGACTCTCTATCCTAAGGTACAGTGGTCACTCATCAGCAACTTGGGCCCACCTTCCTGCCTCCTTGTTTGCTGGGAATTACCAGGTATGAAGAATTCGTTAAAAAAAATGTTTCCTCTCTGAAGTATGTGCATTCTACATTTTGTTTCCTACTTGTTAGCTTTATAGGTCACTCAAATTAGATCAATGGATTTATTTTCAGATTGAGGATTGGATGTTATTTTAAAGCCTTTCTTTTAAATCTTTGTAATAATTTTTGAAGCTGCCTCCTCCGTACTCGTTATTAATTACATTCTACTGGGAAGTGAAAGTCCTACCACTGAGCTCTTTAGCTATTATCAATTACAAATTAAATTATATTATATGAGTGTGTGTGTGTGTGTGTGTGTGTGTGTAAATTTCTGCATGAATTTTAGGCCAATTCACAATAACACAGTAGTACAAAAGAAACTAAGAAAGAATTGAATTTTCAAGTAGAGTTGATGGCAAAATCATACTTCATCACAAAAATTTTATTAGGTTTCAAATTTCAGAGTAGAGTGCAAGGTATTTTTAGCTGAAAAAAGTCAGTCAGATGTGTTGTTCCAAATCAATGACAGCTGAAAGTGTGAGGTCTTCTTTGATGGCACCAGATAAGGAAATTGTTGGTGCCACTTGCTCTGCCATTCTGTGGCCTGGCACCCTTGGTGGAAGGGAATAAAACAGTTACCTTCATACACTGTGTGCCCTGCTTTAGCAGTAGCGAAGATTGCAATTGTCAGATTGTCTGGAGGACAGACTCTCAAGAGCCTCTTCAGATGTTTTCCATGATTTTATGGGACAGTTCTGGTACTTTCCAGTCACCACCACAGTGTCAAACTTCATTGTGGGAGAAAAAACAAAACAAAACAAAAACCTGCCATTAAATAAAGACTTGGATCCAGCGATGATTTTCTCAGTGCTTATTTTTTTTGAGTAAAATGGTTAAGGATATTTCTTGTAACTCAGTAAGTAGGAGTTCCAGTGAAATCCTAATTTCCTTTATCTAAAAAAAAAAATCCCTGGAATTTTAAATTTAAAAAACTAGCACATGATTACACAGGGTAAAAGAATTTATGATGAAAAATGCTTGTCTCTCCCACCCTAGATGCTGACATTTCACACACACACACACACACACACACACACACACACACACACTCAACTTGGATTTTGAATTTTTGAATTTTTAATATAGCCTCCAAACTGGAAATAAGTGTAAGTTTTTAGTTTCCGAAGAGATAGGCCTGTAATTCTTATGTTAGATTTCTAAAATAGAGAAGAGCTAGTCTAACAACCTTAAGTCCACCCACCTCCCCCTTCACTGTCTCTCAAAGGAGATGAGACTTTGATAGGAGATAGTCTGCACGATAGAGAGTCAAGACATTTGGGTCTTGTGTAGAATGTTGTGTTTTCTCTGTTGTCTTCCTTGAAGGATGGTACGAGGGACCCTTTTATCCTCAGGCCAAGCCATGTATATTTCTAGAAGATCTCTCTCAGTTTTAGGAGGAGTCTTCACAAAGAGGAGGTAATTACCTCAGTCCTCAGCTCAGTGTTTCCTAGACAGGATGCACCTATGTTTATTGGGAGAGAATGTTCATGGAGCAAATTTCCATGAATCGCTTGGAGATGGGGAGCTCATAAACACAGACAGAGAAGCCTGTCTCTTGCCTGGACCTTCCTCAAGGCAGAAAAAGGAGAGGAAGTTTCTGTAGAACAGACCTTAATTACTACCAATTGGGGTTGGGAAGATGTGTGAGTTTATCACAAGCCAAATAGACAAAGGAGGTAACTTGGCTGGAAGCGTCTTTATGAACTTTTCCCAAAAATTGCTTGGGGATGGTAATGAGAGGACTCTAGTAAGAGGAAGCTTTTGAGTAGAGTAGTAGGGGTAGCAAATGAGCAAGTCTAACAAGACATCAACTGGAGAAAGCAAGGTGCACATCAGGGATTGTGCAGCATGAAGGTTTTCTTCAGAGAGCCATCATCCAGCCAACATTACATTCAGCACTTGGCTGTCTTGCTGTACTGAGAGCTTATGTCGTCAGTCCTATAAGAGACTTTAGCTTCTGTTCTTTGAACCTCACCTCTGATAGTGAGGGATGCTCAGAAGCACCAAAGTAGAGGAGGGTGTAGGAGGAGGAGGGTGTGATAAACTATCAAGAGGGAGTGGAAGAGGAGAGTCAGCATCCATCCTGATTGTGTGGCTTCAAGACACAACACACACTGCAGGTGGGGGATAGGGAAGAACTGTATCCTTAGATGTGGTTTGGACTATAGAATGGACTTAGTTTATAGTCATATGAAGAGTTCTTTGAAAAGTATGAAAAGTTAGGAAATGTAATTATTAAAAACACCATTTTCACGAATCGCAAGTGATCCAGAAGCTATGGGGTGATAGGAAATGACACCACAAGCACAGAAACATGAAGTATATTCCTTTTTTACCCAATGCTAAACTTAAACTTTTATATATATATATTTATAATTTTTTTATATAATATTTATATATATAAATATATAAAATATATATATAAAAACTTATATATAAGTTTATATACATATTTACACATTTTATATAATATTTATATATATAAATATATAAATATATATATAAAAACTTATATATAAGTTTATATACATATATATATATATAGGTTTATAAACATATATAAACTTATATATATATATAAACTTACATATATATATAAACATATATATATATTTATATATATATGGAGAGAGAGAGGGAGAGAGACTCAGAGAGAGAATCCCAAGCAGGCTCTGCACAGTAGTGAGGAGCCTGCCCAACTTGTGGGGCTGGAACTGAAGAGCCATAAGATCATGACCTGAGCCTAGATCAAGAGTTGGAGGCTTAACTGACTGAGCCACCCAGCCACCCCACAATGTTAAACTCTTAACAAGCCATTTGGAAAGCCACGTGGAAAATTTATCTATGTATATATACTAAGCACAAATGTGAAATAGTGCTTGTCATGCCTTGTACTTCCCCTCTAATATATTCTTCTTATCTCTTTTTTTTTAAGTTTATTTGTTTTTAAGAGAGAGAGAGAGAGACAGAGACAGAGAGAGAGAGTGTGTGTGTGTGTGTATGTGTGTGTGTGTGTGTGAGTGGGTCAAGGGCAGGGAGAGAGGGACACAGAGAATCTCAAGCATGTGTGGCTCGAACTCACGAACTGTAAGATCATGACCTGAGCTGAAGGCAGATGCTTAACCAACTGAGCCACCCAGGCACCATGATTTTGCCTTTTTTTTAAAAAAAAATTTTTTTTTAACGTTTATTTATTTTTGAGACAGAGAGAGACAGAGCGTGAACAGGGGAGGGGCAGAGAGAGAGGGAGACACAGAATCTGAAACAGGCTCCAGGCTCTGAGCTGTCAGCACAGAGCCTGGCGCGGGGCTCGAACTCACAGACCGTGAGATCATGACCTGAGCCGAAGTCGGACGCTTAACCAACTGAGCCACCCAGGCGCCCCTGATTTTGCCTTTTAAATGAGTATGCTACTTTAGTTACTGTAATGTTAGCTTCTGTGACAGAGAAGTTTCAGTGGCTTAGCTCATTAAAAGCTTATCTCTTGTTCACCTGATGAGGAATAACCTTTCCTCCATGGCCCTTCTTGTAGCAGCCTTGAACACATGACTTCCAAGCTACCTGGATCCCTCTGTATGAAACAGAGCATAGAGGTATAATGGGAGGTTTGTGAGGGCTAGGACCTGAGGACGCATACTCATTCTGTTCACAGTTCACTAACCTCTTGTATATAACCTCACTTGTCTGTCAGAGCAGTTTGGATATAGAGTCTAATTCTGTTAACAATATGAAGAGGAAACTGCTTTGGTGATTAGCTTACTAGTAACTAGGGAGCTGGTGTAGTGACATTTAACCTCAGAATAGTTATAGATTATATAGTTATAGTTATAATATATAGATTATATATAATCTATATATTATCTATATCTATATCTATCTATATCTATAATAGATAATATATCTATTATCTATATATAATATATAGATTATATAGTTATAGTTATAATCTATAATAGATTATAGATTATTCCATTTTATGGCGCTTCCATAATTTATATGACCTGATCCCTGTTGGTGGACATGTAAGTGTTTTCCAGCATTTTTCTGTTTCAAACACTGCTGCAGAGAACCTTCTTGGTCTTGAATTTGGTCACCTGTGTATGTCCCTAAGATAAATTCTTAGAAGTAAAACTGCCAGTTGAAAGAGTATGGGCCATTTTGAAATTTTAGAATTATTGCCCCCTATAGAGATACTTATCAATGACACATCTATCAGTAGTTTATGAGGTTGTCTCTTCTGCCTATCCCCACCCCACTTTGCCTATTTTAATTCAAATCTTTTTCTTTCAATAAATACAAAATTTATTTGCATTAATTAGATGCAATTATTCCTTAGTGCTCTTGTGGATAACCACTATAGTTAGTTTTCTTCTAGTAAAGTAGAGAGAGGGTGGGTGGGAGATCTGTACTCTATCGCTTAACCAATTTTGTGGTTTAGGCAAGTAATTACTTTGCATTACGTGGGCTTTCATTTCTCACTTGGGAAATTGGAACATTAGATTTGATTTTTCCAAGGATCTCTAAGTTCATACACATAATGTATACATATAGTTATACCTTTGCATATACATTTGCAAACAGTGCGGAATTAGGTCAGGAGCCTGCTGATAATATATTTGTTAATAAAGTCAAAGATGTTTCACTGAAATTAATTAAAATTAATTCCACTAAAATTAGAGTCATTCAGTGCATTTAAGAGACATAATGCTTACCAGAACATGGTACAGTATTGTATGTTGTGATACCTTATAATTGTGCAAAAACAGATGTTACTATTATACACAGTAAATATTTTTAAAGCCAAGTAAGTGAAAAAAACAGTTTTATATTCAGTTTTATGTTTTAAATTACATTAATTTTTCATTTTTTAAATCTGTTTTTAAATTCTTTAGTTAAATAATCGTGTAAAGATCTTTCTGTTGCACGAGAAATTGGAAAGTAGAATATTTACACAATTTCTTAATGAAGCTTAAGCAAGTGTGTGATCTTAAAGTGAAAGGTTTTTTTTAAATCAATTTTGACAGTCTACAGATGTTTGATGCTTAATATGCCACAACTAAACTTTTATTCGACTTTGTCTATAGGCAGATTATTAGGGCTCAGATTGCGAATATAGGGCCCATTTGCTTGTGTGTGTGTGTGTGTGTGTGTGTGTGTGTGTGTGTGTATGTGTGTGTGTATGCGTGTATTCCCTTGCCCTATGTGGGGTATTTGAGCAGTATTTGAAGAATAATTTGTAAGCTGCCTGCATCATTTAAAATCAGTTTGGGTTGTTAGAAGGCATATACGATCGGAAAGAATGTGAATATGATATTCCACCTAGAAGATCTATACTTAAGGCTGTGTGTCCCAGGGAACTTCATGGCCAGTGGTTCCAGAGAAGGCTGTGTGTATTTGGAGGTGGGGAGGGGTATTGGAGGAGGGGAGAGAGATTGAGAATGGGGTTTCTGTTTGCCTGTAATGCTATATGGGCTACTAGATTTGAAGTCAGTTAGGAACCATGATTAACCCCACAGGTGAAGGAGAATCTCACCAATCAAGGCAAGCAAGGCCTCATGCAAATTTCTAAGGGGAGTTGCCACACTCTTTCCTTTACGTGAGCTCTAATGGGTCTGAGTCAAAGCTGTGAAGCCAACAGTGTTCATAGCTGTAATTTCTAGTCCCAGCTCTCTGACTTACATTTCTCCTTCCAATGTGGGGTCAGGAAGGTCTACAAATGCTAGGGCCTAAAATGGAAGAGCAGTGATGTTAACATAAGGCATATCTTTCGATTCCAAATACAGTGCTCTTTTGCATCATTGTTGAATCAAATTTAGTAGACTATAAGCTATATTAGAGTGGGGTCGTTTTTTTCGTGTTCATCTCATTCTGCTGACTGATTTCAGGACAGATGGTGTGTGTTTGGTACTTTTAATTGAACATGTGAACAGATAAATAACAATACAGGAAGGAGGCAACACACTTTTTAATGACTAGACATGAATTGCTATCAATGTCTTAATACATTGAAATGATAAAAACATTTCCATGTGAGACTGCAATGTAAATACTGAGCTTAAAATAGACATGAAATGATTTTTAATTATCAAATCTAAGAGTCAACATGAAGAATAGTGCTTCACGACTTTAAGGCTTTAGTCCTCAAAGCTGTGTTTTGCACAGTTGCATTTATGTGTGTTTGAGCGTTTCCTGTGGAGGATGTTAAAAACAATGAATTCAGGAGCCATTTGGAATGCCTGACAGTAGCCTTTCATCAGGTTGCAGAGGCATCCAAAGTGAGTATCTTGGAGGTCAACCTGTAGAATCCCTGTGGCCACAGGAGAGACATGAGTGTGAGTGTTGTATACAATGAAGGAAAACATTTTCTATCAAACAGACCAATTAGAAAGTAATCTTCTTATCTCAGGAGAACAACATTCCCAGATGGTTTTTCAGTGGTTGGAAATTGGTTATTTTTAAATGAGCCCAAACTGTCACGTTGTCACTGAAAAACAAACTGCCAATGGAGAGTATGGGCAAGTCTTCATTATGTGACTCAGAGAAGGAAGGCAGGTAACACCACCTGTTAGCTCTTTACTTTGAAAAAGTAAGGCAGGATGTAGGGTGGCTTGAAAGAATGAAATTAAATCTTGTTAGTGCTAGCTCTCATTGTCCCATGCCCAGAAATTATCAATGGTGTCCTGAGGCTAGAGTCCTACTTTCCAGTCTATTTCCCTTGCAGTATACCCTCCACAGGGATGCTGGGCAAGAAAGAAGGGAAGAACTGATTAGGAGCAAGTAGTTTTAGATCCACCTTCAAAATACATCTTGAATGAGACCACTTCTGACCATTTCAAACATTTCTAGGTCAAGTCAACATTACCTTTCGTCTGGATGGCTGTGATAGACTCTTACTTATCTTCATTCCATTCTTGTCCCTCTTCATTAAACAAACAAACAAACAAATAAATAAATAAATAAATAAATAAATAAATATACATACTATGGCCAGAATGTTGTATTTGAAGAAAATCGGATGCTATGACTCCCATTGCTTTTCAAGACCTGCATGATCTGTTCCCCTGGCCACCCGTTGACCTCATTCTTTATCTTCTTATCCACATTCTATTCCGATTTTCTTTCTTTCTTTCTTTCTTTCTTTCTT
This sequence comes from Panthera onca, assembly GCF_046562875.1. Taxonomy (NCBI): domain Eukaryota; kingdom Metazoa; phylum Chordata; class Mammalia; order Carnivora; family Felidae; genus Panthera; species Panthera onca. The sequence goes on along the minus strand of NC_138339.1, from coordinate 140,880,294 downwards.
TCTTTCTTTCTTTCTTTCTTTCTTTCTGTTTTTGAGAGATGGAGAGCTAGTGCATGAGTCTGCAAGTGGGGGAGGGGCAGAGGGAGAGAGAAAATCCCAAACAGGCTCCATGCTCAGTGCGGAGGCCAGTGCACGCCTCCATCACTCGACCTTGAGATCGTGACCTGAAGCAAAATCAGGAGTTGGACATGTAACCAACTGAGCCACCCAGCTGCCTGTCCATTCCAATTTCTTTAAAATTTCATGAAGAGTATACTTTTTTTTTATCATTTTCATGCTTTGCTTATTTTGTTTCCTTTACCTGAAATTTTCTTTTTTTGTCTTAGGCTTCATCAAAAGGAGAATCTGGACACAATTCACAGGTCTTTTGAAACTTGTGTTTGAGTTCCTATTTTCCAAGACATTGTAACTTGATGATTTCCATGGGAAAACATACTGAATTACATACACTGAAACTAAAAGTCTCCACCCACAACAGACTTTTAACTTTGCATTTTTGGTACAGGAAGTGGCAAAGAGCAGATGACATTAGACCAGAGAGTCTTGGGTTCCCAGACTCTAAATCACATCCATTTGGCTGGAAGAAGACAGACCCTACTGGCTACTCTTATGGATATGTTATGATCCTTGCTGATTATCACTTGGGATAGAATATGTACCCTGGTCACTTATCCCTCCCAATAAAGGAGGAAACAATCACTTTTACTAGCATTAAGTATTAATTATCCCCTCAAAATACTTGGATTTTAGTTTTCAGGGTGTTTCAAAAGTAATCACCTTTCCCAGCCAATCACTAGGGAAAGTATCACAGAATTTCTTGCCAGGGGCAAAATTGCTCTTGAAAAGAGATTTCCTAGTTTTAACCAAAAATGTCCTTTTCTTATCTAAGTGGCAAATACTTAATCTTCCTTCATCTGACATGTGTCTCCCTCTCTGAGAGACTTCCGTCCTTTCCTCAGGCAGAGATTACTGTGTTTTCACAAAGTGTAGTTCATGTCTCTTTATATCTTTTAACATTTTGAGCTGTAATTTCTAATTCTGTATTTGCTCTCATTCATGGATTTGAACTCCCTGAAGGTAGATAGGTAGTCTTGACGCAATTCCCTAGTATATACTAGGTGGTCAGACTATATTTGCTAAATGAACAGGTCACCATAGCAGGATTAAAATGGTATGTGAGGGAAGGGATCACAACATAAAATAGAAGATCAGGGGACTTTGGGATTTGGTGAATCTGGCAACTGAAGTTTTTATGTTAATGGTATTAATGTTTTCTATAGTTGTAGCTTTGTCTTTCATGTAGTATAAATAAGTTTATTCTTAAATAATCCCAATAGGCAGGTATTCTAGATATTTTACAAATGAAGCAAACACCATCATAAATACTTTACAGAAGTTCAAACAGAGCCAACATTTAATTCCAAGCTGGAAGGCAGCATGACCAAGCAGAAAGGTAGCGAGTGTCAGAGTTAGAAAGACCTGGACTTGGAGCAGCTGTGTGAACTCGTAAAGTTAAATAAATTCTCTGAGATTGAAGATACTTTTATTTGTAAAATTCAGAAATACAAGAAAAATTCCTAGGAACATGATTGGCTTCTATTAGGAACTTGCAAATGTTGTTTTTATTCTGTTTTTATTTCTATTGTAAGACTGATATGGGAGATGTTGTAGTCTTCGGTAACTTTCTGAGCTGTTATATTTCCCTTTTCCTCACTGTTAAATACTTTGCTCCTACTGCCATTTGCCAAGGGATCTTCTATTGCTTCAAATCCGTTATGGATGCATGAAAAGGAATCCTATAAACTCCTTTTTATTAAGGTGTTAGTATACAATACAAGTAATAATATAAGAGCTTCAGTTTACTGAGGACTACATATACCTTGTAGTTAAACTTACTGCCTACATTTGTACCCAATTTGCAAATTGGGGATTATAATCTCCAGTTTTTGGAAAACAGATCTGCGCTCAAAAGTTGAATAACTTGTCTGAAGCTGTGCAGCTAGTAAGCAAAGCAGCTGGGACTCAAACACAACCAGAACTAACTTCAATGTCAGGCATTCTCTGTGACACAAAGTTTTCTCTTGCTCAAGAGGAACTGATCAGCTGGCTTCTTGGATCAGATGGGAATATTCTTGGCTAGGGAAAATCTTAGAGTATATTCTCAAATCTTATTATGTAGGCAATAGGTCAAGTCTCTGGCACTCCATGAACCCTAGACCCTGTTATATAAGACAGGGACCCCGTTTTTCCTAGGCTTTGTCCTCAGAAGTGCTTCAGAGAGATAAGCTGCTATGGACATCTGTCAGGCTGGTGTTGAGTAGAGTAGAGTGTGGTTTTTCTGAGGTTGGGTAGGGGTATTCTTGGGGCTGAACAGAAGGAAGAAAACAGAGGTCGTAGAGAAGAATCTTAACCCTGGCTAAAAGGAAGACAGTACAAATTCAAGTCAAGTAGACAAAGTATCTCAATGTTGAGTTTAGTGGAATGAGAAAGGGCTCCTGAGGGTTAGGCTATGCTCTGGTGAGGGAGGACTAGGTCAGGAGTAGATGGTTCTGAGGTCATGTGGTAAAGTGCAGAGAAAAGAGGAGACTGTACCAACATAAATGGCTCCCTGAATCTGCATTTTGGGCTTGTTAGTAGGAAATGATGGGTGTGTAACAGGATAATATTTAATATGAAAATCCTAATGAGCTTTCTTAATCAACAATATGCAAGACAATATTGACCATAAAAATTCTAACTAGCTTAGTTCTGGACATACTATAGCAGTTTTGATTTTAGGGTTTATATGTTGGTCTTGGGCAAGAAGAGGGGTCACCATAGAAGATCTGGTAGCAGCAAAATTGTCTATTTGAAAAAGTGGTTTTGCATCCAACATTGTTTTCTCTCTACTTGAGTCATGAAAATTTCTATACAATAGGAAAAATTACTTAAAAAAATACACACTTTGCATTTACACAATTATGCAGAATGTTGCAAGAGTTAACAACTGAAGAGAATCAGTCGTGATAACCTATTTTTCCATGATGAATAAAAGTGATACCTTTAAGGACTGTTACTAAAGATGTGTTTTGTTGTTGTTTTCACCTGAGGAGCTCCTATAGGATTCTTAAACTAAAGAATGTCTTGAATGCCAGGTAGCCTGGTTTTAGTAAATGTCTTTGCTGTATTTTGCCATTTAGACTTCCAGGTTGTTCGTGATTTTCTTTTGTATTACAGGAAAGAGGACACTTTAAACCTTTTTATTTTAATGTTAAGTAATACCATTAATTAGGTGGTAGTTACACACCTTTCTTCCATATCAACTTAAGCCTAATGTACGTGGGAGATAATGATAGGATTTTTTTGTTTTGTTTTGTTTTTAGTGGAATACTTCTGGATTTTGGTTTCCTTAGAACACATTAATGTTTCAGTCAACTTCACACTTGGGTCTTCAATGGCTGTACCTTGATGGACAGCCATTAAAGACCCTTGACAGAACAGAATGGGGTCAGAGAAACATGCCAAAAGGATACAGAGCTGTGATTGGGCCTACCATGTGTCACCAGAGTTTGTACAGGAAGTGGAGAGCTGATTAATGGTCACTGAAATAATAGCCTTAAATTAAGGAGATGGCACTTTTAGAAACTGATAAAACAAGTTTGAAATATGTGTTTTGAAAAGTATTCTGCTTTCCTTTGGAAGTGAGACACCTGTCAGGAGAATTGATAACTTGCTTTTATACTAATTTGCTACCCCACAGTCAAAATAAAGCTGACATCTATTTTATGTTAGGTAATGGGGGATGATCTAATATTTGAACAAAGAAACACGAGTTGAATAATGTATGATGACCATAAATGTGTCACTGGGTGTAGGTTGACAAAAGAACTCAGTTTTGTTTGCACATTGAGAAGATGAACTGGAATCATCTGCTATAAGAAATACTTCAAATCCTACTTAAATCAAACTAATGCAATGAGAAAAGAATACCATTAATTTAATTTATGTTCTGGTTTGAAGCTTAGATTGCATATTGAACCTGGAGAACTTTTTTAAGGTTCGTTGATAGTGATGGAATTTAACTCAATTGCTATTGGAAATTTCATCTAATAAATTAAACTGAACTGATTAAATTTAGATCATTTTTTCCCCTTGTCCCAGTTTCATTTCTTCATTTAAACTATTGATCACTGCCCTGTGTCTTTCTAGAATGTTTTTCTGACCTCATTCTGTCCTGACAAGGGTCTTCAAAGGCTGCCCAGCAGGGTATCGCCATTGAAGAGGCAAGTATAAAGTTGATTGAAACTGTACAATGAACTAAAAGATAAAAGGCAATGGCTTAGAATACTGGTGTAAACCAGAAAGCAAATCCAACTTTTGCACTACAGGGGAATTTAGTTAGATTAAAGGTATTCTTAGATGCAAGCAGATAATTCTCCTCTTTGCTTTGTTCTAATCCACATGTACAGAGTCTTAGTTTTGATTGATTCCTGAGCCTGCCATAACCTCAGGAGCGCTCCTTAGTCCTGTTAGGAAGCAGTTTGAACCTTCAACAAAAACACAGTATTTTTGGAAATGAGAAAAGCAGTCAATATCCAAAATCCAGAAATAAATTTCTGAATCCAGAAATGTGAAACTGTTCTCTGTTAAGACAGAATTTTAACTTTGAAATTTCACTCAGCTATTTTGATTTTGAATTTACCAACCTGCATTCCCAAAAGAAAAAGGGTTAGTATATGTGAACACAGTATAGTTTTACAAAATCTGAAACGTTTTCTCTCCCAATTTTCTAACTTGGTTCCTGGTCACTTTCCATCCAGTGAAATGTTTTCTGTTACTTCATATGATGTAAATATAAAGTACTGCACTCCCCTGTATTTTTAGTTAGGCAACATTAGCTTGAAATTTTATCTCTGATTTTAGATGAAAGAATTACTTAGAAAAAGAGAGACATGCATGTGAAAGCCAGCATCTAAAAATAGTTTCTAAATATGAAGCAAAGAAAGAACAGTAGTCTTCCTTATAATTAGAGATGTGCCAGAATGTTGATGTGGAGGCATAAGACTCCATTATGGAAAGAAGAGAAAAATGGGGGGGGGGGGGGGCAGAAAGCTACTGAGAAAGAAGAGTTTTAAATTTTTATTTATGAGGATATTAAAACAGTTAAATACTACTAAGTAGATTTTTTATTTCTACCTTATTCAAAAGATGCTGATTTGAAAACACACACACACACACACACACACACACACACACACACACACATGCTTGTACGTACACAGAGTAAGACAGAGAAGAAGACAAAATTGTATTTACAAGTAAGAAGTATATATTTCTTAGCAAACTCTGGAAAGTTAAACATGCAGGTAGCATGGTATATAATTGTCAGCCAAACCAAACAAAAAGAATCATCATCAAATTCTATGACTGACATTTGTAGTTTTATTCAGTTAAACACATGTGTGTTAGAGATACAGTCTATAAAATTACTGCAATAATTTTATATGGTACAGAATACCAGATATATATTTATACATAAATCCTCTTTTCTCCCAGAGTGTTGTAAGTGATTATAAGGGATTGACTTTCAGCATTCTGAGATGTGCAATTTTGTAGAATCCAGAAATTCACTACAGAATCTATACAATCTGTAACTTAAAAAAAAAAAAATCAGGGGCGCCTGGGTGGCGCAGTCGGTTGAGCGTCCGACTTCAGCCAGGTCACGATCTCGCGGTCCGTGAGTTCGAGCCCCGCGTCAGGCTCTGGGCTGATGGCTCGGAGCCTGGAGCCTGTTTCCGATTCTGTGTCTCCCTCTCTCTCTGCCCCTCCCCCGTTCATGCTCTGTCTCTCTCTGTCCCAAAAATAAATTAAAAAAAAAAAAAAAAATCAAAGTGCTTAAAATGCAAAATGCAACAAAACATACATACTGAAAAATTTTCCAGCTTACAGACATAAAAAATTTAGGAGCTTTGCTAACCATATTTTTGAAAATGGAAACAAAAATTAGGTTTATCATTAAAAATAGAATGTCTCCTGGGGCGCCTGGGTAGCTCAATTGGTTAAGTGACCAACTTCGGCTCAGGTCATGATCTCACAGTTTGTGAGCTCGAGCCCCGCATCAGGCTGTGTGCTGACAGCTCAGAGCCTGGAGGCTGCTTCGGATTCTATGCCTCCCCCTCTCTCTACCCCTCCCCTGCTCACGCTCTGTGTCTCTCTGTCTCTCAATAATAAACGTTAAAAATTTTTTTTTAAATAGAATGTCTCCTAATTCTGCAAAAACATAGATGATTAAGAGTATATATGCTTCTCTCTACTTTTGTGGTGTTACATTTAAAATAAAAGTGGGGAAATGGTGAATTGAGACAAGAACCTAGTCTGCAGATTGTTTTTTTTTTCTCTTTGGAAAGCAGAAGGCTGAAAAAATAATTCGATAATTTGAATATATTTAGATGATAACTGCATCTCCAAATAATTGTTGTTTCCTAGAATCTTACACAATTCCTCATACTTGTAAGTCACATGCTGGTCCCAAATGTCATTTTAGTTGAGAACCTCAATAAATAGTAGAAATGTCAGAGTCAGTGGTTAGAAGCTCTTCAGAAAGAGTTTTGTGGGAGTCATAGTTCTAGGTGAATCCAGTCTTTGGTTCCCAAATTTACTCAGCTTTATTGGTGAACGCCAACCTGATCAAGCTTTTGGGACAAACATGAACTTGGTAGAAATAATTCTTAAACCAGGATATAGTCTGTTACCTTCCAATGGGGGTACATATTTATTAATCAAACAATTGGTGTCAGTAATTCAAGATACCCTGTTTGTCGAATTAAGATATTGAGGAAATGAAATCATTATGCATGAATTTCTTGAGTGAACAATGATTTATCCCAAGAGAATTGGATAGTCATTAAATCTATTTAGCAAATTGTAAAAAGGGCAGATTGCCCACAAAGGTCCACCCCTCTGTTGACTAACGGACCAAGAGCTGTTGAATAAAGAGTCTGTTTCTCTAACAGTTCAATAAGCTGAAACAAAATCTTACTATCAGTTTAGTTTTCTAGATACATGCCAAAGACCTCTTAGGCAAACATGTTGGGACAAGAATGGGTAGCCTTATAAATGATTAAGTTAACAGATTTCTTTGGTGGTAACCAAGTCTTACTTAGGTAGAATTATATCTGTATATGGCTAAGGTTGTCTATCCTGTTTTGATCATTAATAATTTTGCCTTTTTAAATTTTATTAAAAAAAATTTTTTAATGTTTATTTTTGAGAGAGAGAGAGACAGAGACAGAGTGCAAGTAGGGGAGGGGCAGAGAGAGAGGGAAACACAGAATCTGAAACAGGCTTCAGGCTCTGAGCTGTCAGCATAGAGCCTGACATCGTGCTCAAACTCACGAACTGTGAGATCATGACTTGAGCCGAAGTCGGACACTTAAAACACTGAGCCACCCATGCTCCCTTTTGCCTTTTTTAAAATACATATATTTTTAAGTTTATTTTGAGAGAGAGAGAGAGAGGGCGTACCCATGAGCAGGGGAGGAATAGAAAGGCTGGTGGGAGAGAATCCCAAGCAGGCTTCGTGTTGTCAGTGCAGAGCCCAAAATGAGGCTTGAACTGTGAGATCATGACCTGAGCGGAAATCAGGAGTCGGGTGTTCAACTGACTGAGCCACCCAGACACCTCTGATTTCGCCTTTAATAGCTCTAAAACAGACATAACATTAGTATTAATGAAAAGATGATAATAATGAAAGATACATAAATTTAACCACTTTACAATGGAAACTTCTTACACTTAAGCTCACCCTAAAAAAGATAAACCATATAGGTGAAGATAAGCAACAAAAGATTTGTATCAAGAGTGTGTATTGAGGGGAGCCTGGATGGCTCAGTCGGTTAAGAGTCTGCCTTTTCGCTTAGGTCATCATCTCATGGTTTGTGCCCCGCATTGGGTCTCTGCTTTCCCCATGGTGCCTGGTTCAGATCCTCTGTCCTGTTCTCTATCTGCCCCTCCCCTACTTGTAAGGAGAGTGAGTAAATAAGTAAATAAATACATAAATAAATTAATTAAATAAAATAAACCTTAAGAGTATGTATTTTAAACATGTTTCTATAGAACAACAAGAGATAAATTAGCAGCTCAACACAAAATGGGTTTGGCATTTAAAAAAAGAAGAAACAAAAATTGCCAAGGCAAGTAGGAAAACAATCAACCTCTACCTTAACTACAAATTGATAATATTTTACTCTAAACAGACTGGATAAAACAAGTTGTAGTGTATGTTTGGAACAATAACATGTATCAATGATGGGAGAGTAGATTGCTAGAAGCCTTGTGGGAAACAGTTTGGTATTATCTTAGGAATCCAGGGATGGACACATATTTACCTCCCCGAATTCTTTTTCTAGGTTTACACCCTGAGCAGTGATTTTTAAAGCCTAGGTCGCTGCCACTTTGTAGGGGATTTTAAAGTTAATTCAGCAACCAAATATAAACATGTTAAAATGAAATATGATAGTGTCTGATACAGTACAATGCAATAAATTAAAGGATATTGTCACGTAGAAATAGGCTAAATGTTGTTTCGAGAAATACTTGCTTGTGTTATATGTGTGCACACGTACATGTGTCTGTGTGAACATATATGTGTACTGGGCTGCCATACAGTGGGTCTCCATTTAAAAATAAAAGCCACCATCCTAGAGGAAATTTTTCATTGTTCCGTAAGACGCATGTGCAGGAATATTTCAAAAAGTATTGTTTCTGATGAAGAAAACTGGAAACATCTCAAATGCCTCCCGGCAGGCAAATGATTAAGTAGTGGTCTCTTGATGCAGTAGACTACTCAACAGAAAGAAAATGAACTGAGAGGGTGACTGAGTAGCTCATTTGGTTAAGTGTGGGGGTGCGTTTCAGCTCAGATCATGGTTTCATGGTGGTTCGTGAGTTCGAGCCCTGCATTGGGCTCTGCACTGACAGCCTTGAGCCAGCTTGGGATTCTCTCTCTCTCTTCCTCTCTCTTTGACCCTCCCCAGCTCGTGCTCTCTGTCTTTCTCTCAAAATAAATAAATAAACTTAAAAAAAAAAAGAAAATGAACTGAAGTGTTGCACATCAGAATTAGTCATCTCAAACACATGTTGAGAAAGAAGAAAAGAGCAAGCTGTAGAAGACATTAAGGCAGTAATTTTGTAAAACAATACATAAAACGAAACAACATTATATCGGCTACATCCACTGTACTTAGACCATGAAGAAAAGAAAGTGGTAAGCACGAGGTTTAGAAGAATGAGGACCGCAGGGTGGTGGGAAAGTGAAAGCACATGGTTGGGGAGAAACATCATCTTCACGTGTATTGGGAATCTATTAAGTAGACTTGTGGATTTGTGTGCATCTTCATTTTATTGTTCTTTATACGTTGAAGACCTATTGTTTGTATGCATTAAATGTTTAATAAAATCAACTTCAAAAACAGTTTCCACTCCATCATGTTGTAGTGTATTCCAGTGGCTCTTACAGGCTGATTGTAATGGACTCAAGAGTTTTTCCCAAACATCTGTTCTGTTGGTACATTTTTAGTGTCAGTTCTGTACGATCGGGGAAACTGAGGACTTCTTCTTCCTAATTTACTGACGCCCACTCATGACCTGTATTACATGAACCTCTCTTGAATGTTTACTAAATACAAGTTGATGACTGGATATTGCTGTAATGTTTTCCCACTTTGTCATCCCTACAACCTGAATTCTAGCATAGGCCCTTAGCCTCTTTCACCTGTGCTGTTGAAAAGGAATATTAATTGCTCCATTCTCTTATTTTTCTTTCCATCATGTATGTATTTTATTTATTGTCGACAGTAATTATTTATTTTTTAACTGTTTATTTTTGAGAAAGAGTGTGTGCATGCATGCAAGTGGGGAAGAGGCAGATAAGAGGGGGAGAGTGGATCTGAAGTGAGCTTTGCGCCAACAGCAGGGAGCCTGATGCGAGGCTGGAACTCTTGAACCCTGAGATCACGAACTGATCCAAAGTCAGATGTTTAACTGACTGAGCCACCCAGGCGCACCGACAGTAATTATTTTAAAGTGCAGGCATCTTTGTGGCACTCCTGTTACCCATGCTGTAGGTAGACTTCTTCTTAACATGGGGTTTGACCTGTGACTTAGGGTAACCTTGAATATAGTCTTGATCTCTTTCTCTCTACCCTGATTTTTCCACCTTGTCCTTTCACGCATCTTTCTCGTCTAGCACTTGATGCTCCAATACAGTAGTTCTTGAACTTTGGTATGTGTTACTATCACCTGAGGACTTAATAAAATGCCTCTTTTACGTAGACAGCCTTGGTCTTTCACATGCTTTTTTAGTTCTCCAACAGATTCTGTTATATCAAAGACTGATAATTTTTGTTCTCATGCTAATGATAGCTTCTTGCCTTTCTAAAGAAGCTGCCCCATCTCGCACTGAAAAATGACTTTTCAGGCTTCTTTCCTTTTTGTTCTGTGTGTGTGTTTTCTTTTCCTGGAGCATTCTCATGCAGTTTCCCTACCTTTATTTACTAGCTACCTAGTTCTGCTTGCTTCCATTCAGCTCCGATATAATTACTTCTGTAATTATGACCCCCAAACCCTATAAGGTCTTTCTCAGCACTTCCTGTGCATTCCTCTGAGACAGCAGTATTGTAAACTAAAATGTCATGTATGTCTCCTTAAAAACCTCGTAAACCCAGAAGCTAACATGGTACCCCAAATGAGGTAGGCACTCTTTAAGTATTTTGAGCATGATCAGACTGAAAAATATGACATGATATTGTGTAAATATTATTTTATTTTTAGTAGAATGATAAACCTTTATAAACCAGTGTGGTAGGTACAATAGTAGGTGCATGGACACAGTACCAAGGAACAGCGTCGTGAAAGAGACAAAAGGAAGGGTGACATACATGTTGTGACAAATCCATTTTACTCCCTTCCATGATGAGTGAAATTGATCAGTCACATTGACTGAACCATCTGATTACTTAAGTTAATTTGATAAAAATCACTGAACAAGTTACCGCTGTAGTCTCTGGGTCTTCTCTGATTCATTAGAGAGAACGTATTGATCTTGTCCAACTACAAAGAATGTGGGGAATAAGCTTAGGAATTCCCTGAGCCTGCATGGATGGGTTAACAAGGCATAAAGAATTAGAAAGCCACAGGATGAACACACCCAAGTTTGGGTAAACAAGATTAGGTAAATAGGGCAAAGGCCCCCAGTATAGGACAAAGGTATGAGAATAGAAAATCTCAGGACGAAAACATCCAAGATTAGGTAAATAAGATTAGGTATTCAGGGTGGAAAGGTCCCCGAACTTTGTACAATAGCAGAAAGCTGCTTTCACAGGAAGGAAGGTCAAAAACAGGAAAACAGGACTTTAGACTGCAGCAGGGAGAAGTTGCCCAGAGTGGAGCTAATTTGCAAAAGAAAGGTGCCTTTTTGACTCTGAGGTTAGCATGCTCTGTCTTTCTTGTCCCCTAGACCCGGTCAGGTAAACAGAGGTGGCACCTCATGTCTGCTGTAATTAACTATCTGCCATGTGCCAGGATTTTGTTTTGTATTGACCCAAACCCCTAATATACCATGTATCTTCAAAACCCCTTTTCCCCCACACCCATGAGTTAATGTTCATGGTTTCATTGTCTCTCTGTGCATGTCCATCATGCTTGTAAGCCTTCTGATCCTAATAAAAAAGAAGCAAGGACCCTTACTTGGGGCTCTTATCTTCTCCTGGACATTAGCCTCTCTCGCATTTAAATCCTGCATCTGCTGTCTTGTTGGACAAGAGAGAACTCCAGACCCAGAGTCTATGACAAAAGAATATAGCATGTTAATTTTTAACCCTATTAAATCTAAAAATCTAAGAGCCTCTAAAACTGAATCTCCAAGGTTTTCAAAAGAGATAGCACTGTTAGTAAGCAGCCCCACTTTAAAATGTGAAGAAAAAAAAAGTCACATTAGCTGAGGGGTCCTTTATACTTAGATTTGAGCTGCATGGGATCATTCTGTTAGGACAGAATTTTTGTGTTTTAGGGCAGTTTTTCAGTGGGAAACATGTTGATCTTCAATAGAGGGAGTTGGGGTCTAGTCTGAACTTTCCTTCTGGTCATTTACGGAACTTTGGGCAAGGTACTTAACTTCTCTGTGCCTCAATGTTTTTTTCTCTTCTGTAAATTGAGGAGATGGTGTTCATGTTTTAAGATTCCCTTATAGCAAAAATATTCTCTGAGTTTGGAAATTACAAGATATATAGCATCACTCTATACTAGCCACATATTAAAATCTTATTCCTTTAGGGATTGTCTTTTCTCTTCCTCTCTGCAATGTTTTCTTGTAATACGCTAAATGTTTTCCTGTGAAACTCTAACTTTAGCGATGTTGGCTAACCTTTGGAAATGGAAGCCTATTAACCTCTTTTAAAAGCTTTGACAGTAATCCAGTGAAAGTGGAGTATGGCTGTGAAGTGTGGTTAATGGTACAGGAATATACAATATAGATAATAGAATGCCATCAACATCCAATCCTTTCATTTCCAAACTCAAAGACCCATACTGATTTATTATGACCATTCTCATATGAAAAGACTTTCATGATACTAAAATCTAAAATAAACTCCTTACGTTTATCTTTGAATAACAAACTCTTAGGAGCATGATGTGTATTAAAAGAAAGGGTCTCCTTTTATGTGGGCACTTCTGCAAATAACCATGAGAAAAATCAAGAGCATTCGATTAAAGTACATTTTAGGTGATTCAGGAGACAAAACAAAGGTAGACTTCTGATTGTCTAAGTCAATTTATTCCTAGACACAGTAGAGCAACTACCTAGAGTCTGGACCTACCCTTCATTTTGATAACGGAAACCTAATCAGTCAGTCTTCCATTTCTCTCCCATCTGGCTGAATCACAGAGTCACACATAGCATTACCACAGCAATTACAAATACAGAGTTTGGCTCAGGTGATTTCATTTTTCTTTCTGCCCTTGGTCCTTACATTGAAAAAATTTTATTATACTGATATCTGTGCTGTCCGTGGTACATTTTCTAAAAGCCACTTTGGAATTAAGACATAAATAAAATTTGGTCGTAAGGATTGTCTTCCAGTAAAATGGACAAAAAAATCTTCCGTTCCTTTGAGAATTTAGATTCGTTTAAAGGGAAAGATACGGGTATAGGAGTATGATGAGGTATCCCAAGAAAGGGATTTATCAGGCTTCCAGGAGCTCATCGTTTTCGGAGATGAGAGAGTACATACATGGAGCCGAGGCCTCTGGCATCAGACACTGTGCTTTCTTACAGCGAGTCAGTGGCTGCATATCTATGGCCTTTGTTATTTACAGATGTCTGGAGCCAGAATTTGAGAAGTAGCACATGACAGGGATGAAGTCCTCCCTACCATTCATAAAAATGATGAAAAAGTGAGATGAGATAGATTTGAATATAATGTGTTCTTTTTTAATTAAAAAATCCTGCAATGCTTATGGAATTCAGAAAACTTACTAGGAAACTTATTTCCAGTTGGTCTCTGATCTCCTGGGCCACCTGGCATTGAGAGGGAGGCCAGTCGGTTCTCTCTGACTTAACAGCACTCGGAGTCATGCTACTTTAAGATAACTCTTCTTTTTTTCAAAAAGTAGGATTCTGTGCCTTATTAAACTATGTCAAATTGCATGAAGAGCTGAATGACATCAACGAGAGATAGGCATCTATCTGTCTTTAGAGGAGTATATACCTGCCTCTATCTTTTTGGAGCAAGAATCCTCAGTTCTAAGCAGCACCGAGGGGAATGCTGTGAATCCCATGCACTTTGTGTCTGAAATTGCACACACGTTGATACTGATTGGGACTGGTGTCAATCAACACCTTGCAAAGGCTGCCCTCAGATTGTGGCACTAAGCCAAAAAGGCACTGCTTCTGTCTCGGTTCCTTGTGAGCTTCTTGGTCACTCTGTAAGCTTTTTCTTCCTTCATGAAATGTTTCCGTGAAAAAGCAGAGATCTGACTATATTTGCAAGCGACTACTCAGTTTATGATGCATAATCAGAAAATTGCATTTTGAATGTGGCTTTCTTCTTTTCAGGGTTTAACCAATGAAAATACAGTTAAGCCTCAGAAAACCTTTTTTACTGCTCACCTAACTCATTTTCTCCAACCTGGTCTTTAACAGCAGCAAATCTGATATTTTAACCTCTATTATATACCTTTCTCTACTGATTCTGAATTGGTTTAGAATTAGCTCAGTTCTGTAAATGCTTATTCTTTCACTCTTGAAAAGGATGCAGTTAACTTTAATAACTGTTTCAAGGGAAATATCTCCAACTAAAGCAACAAGATGAAAGAAAGGTAAAGTTGGACAAAATGGTTCATGTGGAAGCCCCTAGCCGTTGATCCTGGCTCTGTTAAGTTCATCGAGCTGCACACACAGACCTCACCCTGGAGGTCTGCCTGGCATGTATCACTGGCTGTGTCCACTTTTCTTTTGCACATTAATTTATCAGACTGCATTTTCATGCTCTTCATGTAGCTGGCTGTGTGGTGCTTTTGTGTGCCATGTTCTGCTTCCTGTATCTAGTGATGCCGTGACACATGTTGTGGTCCCTAGGAATGTTGTTAGAGAATTTTTAAAAGCCTGTCTAATAGCTGGGTATACAGACTCTAATCCAGGACCCTGGCATTATCAATTTGTGAAAAATGTCCAGCTTTAACTACTGAGATTACATTTTCCACACATGATTCCTTTTGGAATCTTACTGTGCCATTTTGTAAAGTGGCTTAATACCATGCAATAATTCGCTTTCTTTTTTATGGCTGGTTGGTGCTTAGCAACAAGGTACATTTATAAAAATGCATAGTTTCTGGACATCTATGAGTGCTTAATTAACCACCGCCTTTAGTTGGCATTATGGTTAATGTTACTATAGTTAACTCTGAAAATAGATTTTGCAAGTTTGATTTGTTCGTTATTGATGTGTACAGATCAGTAGTCACACTTTTAGTCAATAAACGGTGATTAGGTAAGGAGGAAATGAGATTCTGTGGATTGCTGAGTAGAAGTCTACTAAAGTTTTGGTAAATCAAAAACCATGTTAGCTGAGTTACACTTAAATTTCAAAAAGCTTTGAATGTGAGCTATTCACACATTGTGTAATCTTGGGAAAGTGACTTAAACTGTCTAAGCCTCAGTTGACTTATGTGTAAAAACAGGAGTAAAACAGGTCTGTTCTGTTTTTGTCTATGATAGTTTTACACGGCAAAGTACAGTTTTATTGTTTTGTGTTTTGATAGAGAAAAGTAGGCATCTACTTCTTCCTCCTCCCTAAAAGTGAAGAAAAGAAGGCAAGAATAGTGTGTGTCTCAGACTTTTTAGAAGTCCAGTGAGATGAGAACTAGGTAAAAATGAAGATGATTGTTGATAACAAGTTTAATTATTGGTGGCAGCCTGGTGGCCATTGGTGACCTTTGTAACAGAGAGGACAGTGGCTAGTCCAGGGGTAGGGTTATAAGCCAGACTGAAAGAGAATAAAGACATTGCAAACAGTGAACATACATAATTCTTTGGAGAAGTTTGACAGTGTGGAGTAGAGGTAACTAGGGAGGGAGGTTTTCACCGTGATCTGAAATTATCGTTCTGGTTCTGGTTGTATTTATGACAAGGAGCCAGAATATTTTAACATGCTGGTCAAAGTGACTAAACCTGAAAATAAAGTTTCGGAGTGCACAAGACATGGACTAATCACCAGCATGTGTTTTCTGACAAGGCAGAAACTTCAGTAGAACATTTATGGAAAAACTGAGCACTATGGCGAAGAAAAGAGAAATGGAGGAAGTTATGGATATGGTGGCCTTTTAAGTAATTGCATATAAGAACTTTAATTTTCTTTCTGAAGTGGAGGACAGGTCACATGCTAAGAATCTGAGGTTGAGGAAGCAAAAGAGGTGAGGTGAGGGGTGTGAGGACATTGTGTAAGATGGAAGACCAGCTAATAAAAGCTGGGATTATTTGGAACTCAAGAAATTGCAATCATCAGGTTAGTGAATTTTTATAATAATAATTTCTGTTATGTGTATTGCATTTCATTTTTTATTTTCTTTTTTTGATGCTTATTTATTTTGATAGAGAAAGCAAGAGAGAGGAGAGAGAGAAAGAGAGAGAGAGGCAGCAGTAGAGAAAGAGGGATAGACAGCACCCCAAGCAGGTTCCGAGCTCTCAGTGCAGAGCCGGACTTGGGGCTTGATCTCAATGAACTGTGAGATCATGACCTGAGCTGAAATCAAGAGTTGGAAGCTTAACCGACTGAGCCATCCGGGCACCCTATATTGCACTTTATTTTTCACTAAATGTTTTCACAAGCATCATTTCACAAAAAATTACTACTTCTCCCCCCCCCCCCCCATAAGCTTTTTTGAGGTATAGTTGAGAAACAAAATTGTACAATATTTAAGATGTACAACATGATGATTGGATATATGTTTACATTGTGAAATGATTACTGCAATCAAGTTAATTAAGACATCTATCACCTCACAGTTATGTCCCCCCCCCTTTTTTTTTTGGTGGTGAGAACACTAAAGATCTACTTCCTAGCTCATTTCAAGTATACAGTAAAGTATTCTTAATCATCATTGCCATGCTGTCCATTAGATCCCCAGAACTTAGTTATCTTACCTCCCCATTTCCCCCACCTCTCAGCCCCTGGCCACTGCCAGCCCATCTGTTGCCATGAATTCAACTTTTTTAGATTCCACATACAAGTACTACCAGAGAGTATTTGTCCCTGTCTAGGTTATTTCAAGATGCGCTCCAGGTTTATCTGTTATAATGCCAGGATTTCCTTCTTATTTATAGTTGAATAAGAATCTATTATATTTATGTATGCAAGTGTGTGTGTGTGTGTGTGTGTGTGTGTGTATTTAAAATGGCTTTCTATATATGATGTCATGTTACTCGTTACCTGCAAACAGGGACGCTTTTAATTCTTCTTTTCTGATTTGGATGCCTTTTATCTCTAGGTAGAACTTCAAGTAATATGTTGAATAGGAGTGGTGAGAGTAAGTGCTCTTGTGTTGTTCTTAATCTTTGAAGAGAAGCCTTCAGCTTTTTACCATGGAGTAGAGTGTTAGCTGTAGATTTGTCATAACTGGACTTTGAACATATTGACCTAAATTCCTTTTGTATTCAATTTGTTGAGAGTTTCTAACATGTAAGCGTGTTGAATATTGTCAGATGAATTTTCCTGCATCTATTGAGATGATCATGAGATTTTTATCCCTCATTCTGGTTAATATGGCATATTATATTTATAGATTGGCATATGTTGAACCATTCTTACATCCTATGACTTGATCTCATTTGGTAATGGTGTATCATCCTTTACAGTGTGTGAATTCTATTTGCTACCATTTTGTTAAGAATTTTTGCATATATACTTTGTATATATATTCATTAGGATTATTCACCTATAATTTTATTTTCTTGCAGTGTCCATATCTGGCTTTGTTATCAGGGTACTAAAATGATAATAATGGCCTCATAAAATAATAAAATGGCCTCATAAAATGAGTTTTTAGGTGGTCCTTCCTCTTTAATTTCTTGGAAGCACTTGAGAAAAATTGGATTAATTACTTTTTAAGTGTTTGGTAGAACTCACCATTGGAATCATCTGGTCCTGTGTGTGTGTGAGGTGGGGGGAGTGGTAGGGGAGATTTTTGATTACTGATTCAATCTTAATTTTTTTTTTCTTCTTAAAAAAACTCCTTACTTGTTATTTATGTCAGAATTTTCTATGTCTTCATGTTTCCTTCTTGATATGTTGTATGTTTCCAGGAATTTATCCATTTCTTCCAGATTACCCAACTTGTCAGCACATGATTATTGATAGCAATTTCTTATGATCCTTTGTATTTCAGTGGTAATGTGTCCTCTTTCATCTATAATTTTACTTCTTTGAGTCTTCTCTCTTTCTTTCATAGTTCATCTGGATGAAGGTCTGTAAACCTTGTTTAGCGTTTCAAAAAAACCAGGGCTTAGTTTTGTTGAACTTTTCTATTTCTCTTTCTATTGTCTATGCTATTTATTTCTGCTCTAATACTATTTCTTTACCTCTGCTAACTTTCTGCCTCATTTATTGTTTTCTCTACTTCCTTGAATTATAAACTTAGGTTATTTATTTGAGATCTTTCTTTTTTCTTTTTTTTGAAATTTTGTTTGTAATGTTTATTTTTGAGAAAGAGAGAGAGAGAGAGAGAGAGAGAGAGAGAGAGAGAGACAAGAGTGCGAGTGGGGGAGGGGCTGAGAGAGAGAGAGGGAGACACAGATTCTGAAGCAGGCTCCAGGCCCTGAGCTGTCAGCATAGAGCTCAACTCGGAACTTGAACTCATGAACTGTGAGATCATGGCCTCAGCTGAACTCAGATGCTTAATCGATTGAGCCACCCAGGTGCCTGAGATCTTTCTTTTTTCTTAATGTAAGTTTTTATTACTATAATCTTTCCTCTTAGAACTCTTTTTGCTGCATTGTGTACATTTGATATATTGAGCTTCCATCTTTGTCTCAAGATTTTTTTTTTTAATTTCCTTTTTGATTGCCTTCTTTGACCCATTGGTTGTTCCAGAAGGTGTTGTTTAATTTCCATATGCTCATGGATTTTCTGATACTTCTCTTGTTAATGATTTCTAGTTTCTAAAATTTATTTTTTTTAATGTTCATTTATTTTTGAGACAGAAAGAGACAGAACATAAACGGGGGAGGGTCAGAGACAGAGGGAGACACAGAATCTGAAGCAGGCTCCAGGCTCTGAGCTGTCAGCACAGAGCCCGACCTGGGGCTCAAACTAACAGACCGTGAGATCATGACCTGAGCCGAGGTTGGAAGCTCAACTGGCTGAGCCACCCAGGCACCCCTATGATTTCTAGTTTCATATCACTGTGATATGAAAAGTTCCCTGATGTGATTGCAATGTTCTCATAGAGAATGTTCCTTTTGCACGGGAGAAGAATATGCATTCTGCTGCTGTTGAATGGAATGTTCTGTATATTAATGTTAATAAAAAGTCAGATTTATTGAGTTTATATAATACTTTGAGTACAGTTTTAAGCCTTTTATATCTACATTGCCTTTTAATCTTCACTAGACCCTCTGAGGCTTGGACAGTTATTATATCCATTTGTCAGATGAGAAAGACAATCGACAGAGAGGTTAAGTTATATGTTCAAGTTCACAGAGCACAGTTAACAAAGTGAAGAAATACCCTGCCATCTTTTAAGAGTAGAATTGCAATTTATCATTTGATCCAATAGCAGGCCACAATACTGTGGTGACTATTTTTTTGTGTGTACTCTCTCTTTTCACAAAGAATTCCTCTCCTTTAAACATTGGTAATTTTAAATATCCTTTCTTTAGACCCTCTCCCAAATTACACAATCCTCCAATTCTCTTGTTATCTAAATTAAAGTGGTCAGGTAGTAATTTCTTAAATATTTATTGGGCTTTTCTTATATTCTAGGCCCAATGCTAAGCCCTGGAAATAATAAAATGAAAATATGAAACAAGGATCCAGAAAAACCTGAACTATGTGCCTGATCTCAAGGTACATTCAAGGGCAGCAGATGACCCAAGGTTGTGAATATCTGGAGACACAGATGAATGAGAGCCTTCTTGGAATCCGGCTGCCATAGTTACCTAAGTTATAAGGCTGTTGAATGATTTGGCCTCTGTATCAGTTTTCTGGGTCTGCCACAACGGATTGTCACAAGCTGGGATGACTTCCAACAATGGAAATTTATTCACTTGGAGTTCTGAAGAGGTCTAGAATCATGGTATCACCAGTGATGGTTTCATCTGTGGGCTCTGAGGGAAGATCTCTTCATGCCTCTCTCCTAGCTTCTTGTGGCTTCTGGAAATCCTTGGCATTCTTGGCTTGTAGATCCATCATTCCATCTCTGAGTCTATTTTCACATCACTTTTTCTTCTGTGTGTCTCTCTGTTTTCTCCTTTCTTGTTCCTTATAAGGATATGTGTCAGTGAATTTAAGGTCCATGCAGTGCATCTATGAAAATCTCATCTTGAAGATGTTTTGCAAAATTAAATATGCAAAGCCCCTTTTTACAAACAAGATCACATTCACAGGTTCCACGTGGACATATTTTTTGGGGGGCTGCCACCCAACCCACCATATCCTCTTACCAAATCATTATTCTTCTCATTTGCTGTGCTTCTGTGAAACTGGCCTTCTCTCTATTCCTCCTCAGGGACAAATTTCTGTTTTCTTCTTCTTTTTAATGTTTACTTATTTTGAGAGGGAGAAAGAGACAGAGAGATATGGAGAGAGAGAATCCCAAGTAGGTTCCACACTGTCAGCACCAAGCCCAACATAGGGCTCAGTCTCACGAACTGTGAGATCCTCACCTAAGGCAAGATCGAGAGTCTGATGCTTAACCGACTGAGCCACCCAGGTGCTCCAGGGGACAAATTTCTTTTGACTTCAGAGCCTTCCCATGTAGCCTTCCCTTCTTTTCATTCGTATCTGTTATCGGGCTAACTTGAATTCACTTTTGCTGTTTGATTTGAAAGGTCACTTTCTCAAGGCAGCTTTGTCTGCTCTCCTTGAATTGTAGCTTCCAAGTTTGGTTAGAACTTCGTTCATGTGACACATGTTCACAACATCATGCACTTATTCTTTGTAGCACTTAATACTATTACGCTTTGGTAATTATTGCGGCAAAAATAGCTTTTATGAGCTTGTGCATATTTATGACTTTGATGACCACAGAGAACCTTGATCACTAGTGTCTACCACTGTGCCTGGTAAAAAGAGCACAATAGTTACTTGTTGACTGATGTGAAAATATAGGTGTAAAGAGAGGGTGGACATCCTGGCTTGAAGCTTTGAAATTGAGCTTGGTTTTTGTGTATTCCTACATGACTTGCCACATCTGAGTACAGTTTTCTTTCTTCACCTAATATTTGTCACGAATGAATTTGTGCATAGGCAAGTGCAAAATTTGTGTGAGGCTGAAAGAGTTCTCCAATATTTCAATCATTTGGAACAAATTTGCATTTTTGAAATAAGCATATGGTACAACTAACCATCCAACTTTATCACATGGTTTCTGATACTTGGCTCCAGTGGATGATATTGGAGAGCTACGAGCGAGGTCTATGTGGCAGCCAACAAACATGTTAGTTATCAATAACACCGAATATCCAGGTCCTGACAGTAATAACTTTCAGATGTATTATTTGAAAAAAATAAACAACTTAAAATTGAAGGGTAGCGAGTTGTTGTTAGAAATGAAGGAAAGAGTAAAGGCTCATAGGAGAGCTGATAGGGGTGAATGTGGTGGTGGATTATTAGCACAAGCTTTTCATGTGACTCTAAACTTGGAAAAACCAAAGGAAAGGAAAGGAAGTTGAGAATGAATAATTTAAAGGCAGTAGATTGGAAAAATTAAGAGTGCTGATGATATTAGATATTGCCAAGAAGATAACACACCTGGAGCTCTTCCATACCACCAAATGGAGTATAAACAGGTGTAAGCATTTTGGAAAACAATTTAGCATTAACTCACTCAACCAAGTATGTACATATACCATGGTCTTACAGCTCTTCCCTTAGGTATATTTACTAGAGAAAATTTGGGCCATAGGAACATGTGGCTTTTGTTTAATAGATGGATTTTCCTAGTCTGTAGAAGAATTTGTAAGTGATGAGAATTATAGCTTGATATTTGAAGTTTTTTAAAAAGTTTATTTATTTATTTCTTTAGAGAGAACACAAGCAGGGGAGGGGCAGAGAGAGGGAAGGAGGGAGAATCCCAAGCAGGCATCACTCTGTCAGCACAGAGCCCAGTGTGGGGCTTGAACCCACAAACTGGGAGATCATGACTTGAGCCGAAATCAAGAGTTGGGTGCTTAACCTACTGAGCCATCCAGGTGCCCCAGGCAGCTAGAACTTCTAGAGTGATGTTTCATGTTGGGAGATGGAACTCTGTGGTACCTCCAAAGCTCATTCAAAATGGTGACCATTTTGGATCTTAAGATACTCATCTCATGCTCTCTCTACAAAGGTTATAATATTCACTCTGAAACACTGTGCAGCTTTGGGAAAATACTAGGCTTCATTTTATAGTAGGTTCTTCATCACCCAGACCTCTCAATAGTCAAATTGTCATCAAGATGACACAATTGAACCCTTCATTTGCTGTATTTTGTCTGCACATTCTTCTTTGCTAATTGCTGACTTCACTCTATTATTTGTATCATGATTCTTTAATGTATTTTCGAAACCTTAGAGTTTGTGCCATATGATAGTCATATTGAATGGAATTCTAGAGTAGTAAAGCTGGAAGGAATCTTGGTCATAATTATGCCTAGCTTTTATTTTCTAGCTTATTGGGAAACTGAGGTCCTTAGAAACCAAATGATTGGTCAAAAATCAGAGCTTTGATTTAAACTTGATACTATGTTGTTCTAGCCTGTTTATTTTGCTGCATACCACAAGACCATGTTTCTGAGCATCAGTTTCCACAATTTTGTAATTATAGATAAAGAATTGAAAAGTTTTAAAAACTAATCAGACTAGGGATAATCCTGGAATATAATCTGAAAAGTCTTTGTGAATCACTCAGTAGACTGACCTTACTTGTATCATTTCTCATTTTTTTTCATAAACTGAATACTTCCACAAATGTGCTCAGTTAAGTCTTGCCTACATAAGTAGCTTGAGGTACCAGTTGAACTTCATCTTGAAAAGTCTCAGAATTACAAGTGATACTGCATTTTAGTGCTCTGTTTTGTGGTTACTTGCTAAATATTATGCTTTTGAAGATTTATCCTTCATCACTTCAGTCTTGATGCATTTAATAGTTTGCACTATGTCCCTATCATTCAAATATTAGGAAGGGAACAAATGAATACACTTACACCTTGCCTACACTTTGAACAGTGTATTTTGGAGTATTTCTATATTAATGCAAAGCAAGCTTTCTAATCCTTTTTTTTTTTTAACAGCTGTAGAGTATTCCATTATGTGGATGTAGCATTATGTATTTAACCAACACCTTGTTGGTGAACATTACTCTTTTTATAATCCGCTATAAAAAAAAAAAGCAGTGCCACTATGAATACTTGGTACAAACATCATTTTGCAAATATGTATTTATGACAAATTTCTAGAAGTTGAAATCCTGGGTCAAAATATAAAAGTTCTGCTAGACAGTGCTAAAATATCTTACACAAAGGTGGTTCTGTTTGTACCAATTTCTTCTTCTACCAACACGGAACAAATTGCATATGTGTTGAGCACAAAAGGCCAGTTGGCTAGACAACAAGACAGGAATCCTGGCTTTTGTGCTGTGGAGTTTTTAAGCAACATAATTGAGGGAGTGCCAGGCCTTAATCAGCCACATTTGAAACCTTGGGTCCAAGCCCTGTGTCACAGTAGCAGTATGTATGAACTGCCAGAGCTTGTCCTCTGTCCCTTTTCTGCTATTTCAGCATTTATTGATTGATGTCCGTCTCCTCGCATGATCAGGGGGATGGGGTCTGAGACCTGCGGTTGCAGCCTCATTGAACCTGTGGGCTGAGCTGCCCTCTCAGCTATGCCTAGGACTGGTTGCCTCAGGAATTTGGCAGGGGCTGGTTTCTGTAGAATTTTGCGGAAGCCAGCCTCTGTGAAATTGGCTGAGGCATGTTAACCCTTACGTCTTGTCCTGTTGCCTCAGGGCCTCACCAGTATTCTGGGTTGACCTGTAGTACTCCCTAAAGCTGAGGCTTTGTCCTCTTTATTTTCACTTCCTTTTCTGATTAACTAAAGTAGGATATCAGTGCTCAAATAGAGCCTCAAAGATTGGCCCTTGGGTTGCATCTATCTGAGCCCTGTATAGTGAGTCATTCGGATAACAATTGGAATAATTCAAGAACAAAACTAATTTTAGAGTGGTAGAGGCTTGCTTCTCCAAGATGAGACTTGCCACAATGCTCAGAATCTCCACGCATTTTTTTTTCTCTTGACATCATTTTGCATCAAGTAGGCTAATAGGTTAGTATTTATCATCGTATGTTCAATTGTTACGTGAACAATTCTATGGGATGAATAGAATGGGTAACTTGTGTACATCTGGTAGGGAATATATATATAGAGAGAGATAGCTCCTGAAGGAAAAGAAGTCCAATCCAAATGAGTGTGATTCATAGTTTGAGACCTTCCTAACAGCATCAAGTTTTGAAGGTGGCCTACCCTATTTGTGGCTTTTTTTCCCCCCTTCAATAAGAGGGACAAAAAGAAGCAATGAGATAAATAATTGAATCTTACAGAGAAAAGCTACCAAAAAAAGTACATATTAAAAGACATTTCTTGGGTCTCCTGGGTGGCTCAGTCCATTGAGCAGCCAACTCTTGATTTTGGCTCAAGTCGCGATCTCACAGTTCATGAAATTGAACCCCACGTCGGACTCTGCAACCAACAGCACAGAGCCTGCTTGGGATTCTCCCTCTCCCTCTCTCTCTCTGCCCCTTCCTTCCCTCAAAAAAAAAAACAAAAACAAAAACAAAAACAAAAAAAAACAACCAAAACCAAAACAAAACAAGACAAAAACTTAAAAATACATTTCTTCGCTATGTCACCATTTCTCACCTCATGTTTGTAGCTTTCTGCAAGATGCAGAGACTGGAATATTTCTTCACAGGGTAATTTTGGAAGTGCACAGGAAGTACAGCCATTCCTGTGCTACTGGAGAAAGAAATGTCAGGGGACTGCTGACTGACATAACAACGTCTTCCTTCTCTCCCACATTTCTTACAGGGCAAGTGCTAGGAAGGGAGGCTACCTGGGTTTCCAGTGATTCTAAAACAGGCAAAAGATGGAGGTACCAGCATTAACTGTTGGGATATCTCAGGAAGGCCCACCCTCATGGGATTCCAAGGGAACATTTGCAGGCACAGGGAAGAGATCCGCTCTGTCTCCCGCAGAATCGTTTAATTAGGACACACGGAGGAATTGCCAACATTGCTCTCAAAGGCCATCCACTGTCAATCACGCAAGAACTGCAGCAGGGATGACGGGGCAGAGTAAGCCAGGAGATGACGTGACACTCATTTGCACGTGGCTGAGGGGTGATCTTGATAATGCCTTTTATATACAGATATCAGAGCTTTAACTGTGTATTGCTTATCACAGACCACAGAAAATAGAGTCAAACAAATTTTTAAACCAGTAAACTACACTTGTTATAAGCAGCGTGATTTAAAAAGTTACTCTGCACAGATGACACAATTTCAAAGTTAAATAATTCCTTTTTTTTTTCTTCTGGATTTAACTTTGGAGTCTTAACTTGGATGACTGAAAGCTATTTCCATTTAACTGAAGGGTGAAATTACACTGCTTTGAGTTCATAACAGAGCGATGGGTTCAAAAAATTCTTAATGTATTTAGATAAGCAAAAAACCTAGGAGATCAAACACTTATTTATTATTCAGTCTGTATGTGGGTTTTCAGTTCATATATTTATGGCTTTTAGGTTACAGAATCCTGAGTTGCTGTTCCAAGATAGAAATAAAAATGTACTGAGATCTGTGAACGTTAGATCTTTTGATGTGTAAACAAACATTTGACTGGTAGTAGCTATGAGGGCTTAAGGCAAGAAATCAGTCTAGATAGAACCAGATTGATTCTAACTTTGATTGCTGTGAGTATTTCATAATATTATCTGTGTGGAATTTCATACTTTTGATAATAGAATTTATATCTATCTACATCATAAAACTGACTACTTTCTCTCTGGGAGAGAATATTCTGTGGACTATTTGCTTAATTGATATAGAGGGTGGATTTACATTTTCGTGGAAGTATCTCTGGCTATTTTGGGACTAGTTATAGAATACTTAAGTTTCATGATCACATAAGTTTCTTTTTTCCAACTCCAGTTAATAAACAGTATCTCACCCTAACATGAGGATTTAATGTTTTTAAAAATTTTTTTAATGTGGAATTTGTTTTGATTTTCACAACTTTGTGGGCTCAGCTTTATTCTGTACCTTTTACATCTGAGGAAAATGAAGTTCAAATTACTTATGAGACTGGTAGGACATCTGAAAATGGATTCACAAGGGTTCTTACTACTGGCGTTCAGTCTCTCAGACACAATGTGCCTCATATCTAAGGACTTTTGGGGAGTTTTCTGTCCCTGAACTGGTTCTTTGGTTTCTCCATGTGTGAACGACTTTGCTTTCACATCCTAGTTGCTTCTGGTTGGACAAGACTAGAAAATACCTTCTTAGAGTGTCCTGGGAGACTCTCTGATGCTTCCTGAGAGGTGAGAGTCATTATCAGGTATAATTAACTTCAACATCTTTTTGAGGAGGTGGTTAAAATTGTGTTGGAAGGAAATGATTTTAGTTGATAACTTGGAGAAGGTTTTTCATTTCAGATGGAGAAACAGCTGCCAGTGTTGAATTTTAGTTTTAAAGTACGCATCCGGACGAAATGGTGATTTAAATGTTTACTCAAATGAGCTTTGTTGTGAGATAGTACATGTAAAATACTCTAAAGCAATCACCATACTTTGGAGCCTGGGGTATAGCATTTGTCTCTAAATAATTAGATTTGTATCACAAACCTCTTGAATAAGACAACCTTGCTTAGGAAAGCTGATCATATAGTCTCAGTAAGTCCTGAGTTCTGGCCACTGTTGTTTGTCTCTGAAGACTTGTACTTCTTAGAGCCCTTCTTCCCAAATGGGAAGTAGGAGACCAGCCCGCTGGAAATACACAGTCATCAGGACTTTGATATCTCGATCTTGATCTGCTCTGCTGAGTCCTGGAAACTAAAAGTGGTGTGTGTGTTTATGTGTGTGTGTGTGGTGTGTATAGTTCTAACCATTCAAATTCCCATTTAAAGATGTGAGGCTATTTGAAGTGTGTATGCATTAAAATATTCATTTTTGAGTGTATGAATCACATTATGGGGCAGAAAAGCCTCAGATTTAATGAATAAGATTCATGTCATTGTCCTTAGGGAGTAAAACCTCATTTGACCCTGGGCAGAGGCCCATGCTCACCAGGCACCATGACTGGCACCAAAGAGGGATTTCAGTCCTGACTCATAAATCTGAGCCAATCCTCCGGCCACTACAGGCTCACTGGCAATGGCACATTTTGTATGGGCTTCAGCCCCTTTGACATAGGACAGCATCCCTCTATATAATTTTTTAGAATAGAACAACCTGAGCTATGTTCTCCAATGTGAAAATTAGAATCAAGTAAGTTTTTTTAAAACTTCATTCGATAACCTGTAGGAACACATAAAGAAGAAAAGTGTGAAAAGTGAGTTAGATCTAGTCATCTGCAAAGATGATTATGATATTATAAATAAAAATCATGGATCGCTTGTTGCAAAAATAAGATTTCTGTTCTCATGTCTTATGTGAGATACAAGCAAACCAACCCTAACTCAGCTAAATATTTTGTTCAGAAATGAACTCACACATTTTTGTGGCCTTGTGTGGGAAGGTCTGATTCACAACAAGCTAACTTTTTCATAAAAGGTTCATAACTAAAGCAACATGACTAAATCTTGGAAGTATGTTGAAGTCTCAGCTGTGGTGGTGAAACTCAGGGGGGTTGGGTGTAGAAGAGAGGGAACCATTTATCTATGAAATTATGTATCTATACCAAGAGCAATGAAGAAATATTGTAGAAGTTCCTGTGACTGTTCATTTCCTTGAGGGTGGCGATCTGAACTGACCTAAATTGTGTTTAGGTCCAGTGCATGAAAACATTTTGTGCTTGCTAACTCTCACTGCTCTGTTGGGTTTTTCAGTAGCAGACTCCATCACCCACAGGTGACTGGAAAACTCTGCTTATGTGGGATGACAGAGGAAGGAGTGAAATGGAATCTTGACACAGTGGTGAGGAACAAGCCTGCTATGCTTGGGCATTTCCTTTCCCTCAAGATAACAATCAGCATATATAATGGAGTAAGGAAACCCTAGGTAGAGAATAATTCTTTCTTTCCCAGCTTCTCAGCTACAGCTAAAAATTGTTCTTGATTTGATGCTCAAAAGTTTGGTTCAATTCAAATAAGCCATGAAACATTTTATGCAAATGGACAACTTAATTTTCCATCATCTGGCAGGATCCACAGTTTTGTGTTTGCTTTTTTGTTTGATGTATATATGTGTGTACATATTTATTATTGAAGTGTAGTTGACATATGATGTTCTATCAGTTTCAGGTATACAACTTAGTGATTCGATAATTCTCTACATTACTCAGTGCTCTCCATGATGAGGGTAGTCACCGTCTATTATCATGTAATATAAAGACTTGTTCTTTCTGTAAACTGTCCAGGGAAGAGTGTATGTTTATTTCTTGGGTTTAGCACATGTAGAAGTATTTAAAGAACCCTCTGCTCTTCCCCTGCTCTCTCTCTCTCTCTCTCTCTCTCTCAAAAAACAATGTTAAAAAATCTATTAAAAAAAAGAGCCTTGACAATTATTAATTAAAAAACATGTAGGAGTGCCTCAGTGGCTCTTTCGGTTGGGTGTCCAACTCTTGGTGTTGGCTCATGTCATGATCTCATGGTCATGGGATCAAGCCCCACACTGGGCTCTGCACTGAGCAGGGAGCCTTCTTTGGATTCTCTCTCTCTTCTTGTCTCTTCTCCTCCCCTACTTGCATGCGTGCACACGCTCTCTCTTTTAAAATATTTATTTTATAAATATTGTAAAAATGTCAATACTACCCAAAGCTATCTACACATTCAGTGCAATCCCAATCAAAATCGCACAGCATTCTTCTCGAAACTAGAACAAGCAATCCCAAAATTCATATGGAACCACAAAAGGCCCCGAATAGTGAAAGTAATTTTGAAGAAGAAGACCAAAGCAGGAGGCATCATAATCCCAGACTTTAACCTCTACTACAAAGCTGTCATCATCAAGACAGCATGGTATTGGCACAAAAACAGACACATAGACCAATGGAATAGAATAGAAACCCCAGAACTAGACCCACAAATGTATGGCCAACTAATCTTTGACAAAGCAGGAAAGAATATCCAGTGGAAAAAAGACAGTCTCTTTAACAAATGGTGCTGGGAGAACTGGACAGCAACACGCAGAAGATTGAAACTAGACCACTTTCTCACACCATTCACAAAAATAAACTCAAAATGGATAAAGGACCTGAATGTGAGACAGGAAACCATCAAATCCCTAGAGGAGAAAGCAGGAAAAAACCTCTCTGACCTCAGCCGTAGCAATTTCTTACTTGACACATCCCCAAAGGCAAGGGAATTAAAAGCAAAAGTGAACTACTGGGACCTTATGAAGATAAAAAGCTTCTGCACAGCAAAGGAAACAACCAACAAAACTGAAAGGCAACCAACGGAATGGGAAAAGATATTTGCAAATGACATATCGGGCAAAGGGCTAGTATCCAAAATCTGTAAAGAGCTCACCAAACTCCACACCCGAAAAACAAATAACCCAGTGAAGAAATGGGCAGAAAACATGAATAGACACTTCTCTAAAGAAGACATCCGGATGGCCAACAGGCACATGAAAAGATGCTCAACGTCGCTCCTCATCAGGGAAATACAAATCAAAACCACACTCAGATATCACCTCACGCCAGTCAGAGTGGCCAAAATGAAGAAATCAGGAGACTATAGATGCTGGAGAGGATGTGGAGAAACGGGAACCCTCTTGCACTGTTGGTGGGAATGCAAATTGGTGCAGCCACTCTGGAAAACAGTGTGGAGGTTCCTCAGAAAATTAAAAATAGACCTACCCTATGACCCAGCAATAGCACTGCTAGGAATTTACTCAAGGGATACAGGAGTACTGATGCATAGGAGCACTTGTACTCCAATGTTTATAGCAGCACTTTCAACAATAGCCAAATTATGGAAAGAGCCTAAATGTCCATCAACTGATGAACGGATAAAGAAATTGTGGTTTATATACACAATGGAGTACTACGTGGCAATGAGAAAGAATGAAATATGGCCCTTTGTAGCAACGTGGATGGAACTGGAGAGTGTGATGCTAAGTGAAATAAGCCATACAGAGAAAGACAGATACCATATGGTTTCACTCTTATGTGGATCCTGAGAAACTTAACAGAAACCCATGCGGGAGGGGAAGGAAAAAAAAAAAAGAGGTTAGAGTGGGAGAGAGCCAAAGCATAAGAGACTGTTAAAAACTGAGAACAAACTGAGGGTTGATGGGGGGTGGGAGGGAGGGGAGGGTGAGTGATGGGTATTGAGGAGGGCACCTTTTGGGATGAGCACTGGGTGTTGTATGGAAACCAATTTGAAAATAAACTTCATATATTGAAAAATAAAATTAAAATAAAATAAAATAAAATAAAATAAAATAAAATAAAATAATAAAATATTTATTTTAAAAAATGTATTCATTCATTCAATCAGTATTTAAGTGTCTTTTGTGTGATCGGCACTGAGGCTGACTCTAGTAAGTCAAGTTTCTACCTCCACAGAGATAGTGGAGAGGCAGACATTAAACACACACACACACACACACACACACACACACACACACACACCATACAATGGCATATCGACAGATGCTAGAATGGAGAAGTACTTAATGTGAGGTGAGTCTGCAGTAGACTATTTAACCTAGTTCTGGAAGTCAGGGGAGGCTCATCTGTGGAAGTGGTCTTCAAGTTGCATGCTGAGGACAAGGTGGAATCATCCTGCAGCCAGGAGAGGAAAGCAGAGATACCAGCTGTGGAAGGACAAGTTGGGGGAGGGCACTTGGGAGGACTGCAGGATAGAATAGGCTGTGGTTGTATTGAATTTATTTGGCATTTTAAAACCGTCTTGGTTTAAGAGGAGTATACAGCAAGTTCTGTGGATATCCTCAACATTGAAGAAAAAGTAGAAACTATTGAGTTTTCAACCTGTCTTTTATCCCAATGATATCATTTTATATTTCTTTATTTCAAGATTTTAAGTTCCTGGAATACCAGCTATACAGAATATATATATATGTGTGTGTGTATATATATATACATATATATATATATACACACATATATATACACACACATATATATATGTATATGTATATATGTGTGTGTATATATATATATATATATATATACATATATATATATATATATATCGTCAGCTTATGTTTACTACTCAGAAAAAGCAGCACATCCAGGATAAATTATGTCCTCAAAAAGGCCTGAGTTAAATAAGTACACGTTAGTTTCAGTTTATACATATGTTTCCATAGTTTTAGGTATTCGTATCTTATTATATACCATTTGAAAAGCAGAGTTATCAAGAGAAAGTTATAGTGATCTTTTAATGCATTTAAGTTTGGAATGTATAATCACTGGAAAAGAAATTATTTGAAAATTTTAATACATGTCAGTCGTTACTGATTCATAGTGCTGCTAATAAGGAATGAGCATGCCTATCACCAAACTATTTCAAATCTACCAAGCCTCAACATCTTTCAACAGTATTGTGTTAACTTCAAGATTCCAAAAAAGAATGAATGTACAAACAGATTGTGAATTCCTAGATGATGCATCTGTTGTTATAATGAGCCATGGCTTGGCTAACTTATTCTTGTATTAGATTATTTTTAAAAAGAGAGAGATGGAATTCTGTGCGATGTGGTAACTGTATTAAAGTATTTCAAACTTTTCTCTGCCCATGTCTTGGTTTAAGTCTGGAGTCTGTGCATTGTTTCAGTGAGTTTGGTTTGAGAAAGAACACATTTGGCCTCAAGAGACTTTTTAAGTCTTGCTGCTTTATAGTAGCCAAGCATTCATCTTTCTGATTAGATTTGACATCAGTGAGCCACTATTCCATGTATGCTTCAAAATACAAAAGAAGACTTGTACAAGGAAATATTTCTACTTTTTAAAAGGGTACTGAGAAGTTTTGAAATAAGTATGAACTTCTATCTATGCATAAGGCACTGAGCGTGAGGATTTTTTTAAACCACTCTTTTAAAAAAATTTTTTTAATTTATTTTAGGAAGGAGAGACTGTAAGTGGAGGAGGGGCAGAGAGAGAGAGAGAGAGAGAGAGAGAGAGCAAGAGAGAGAGAATTCCTAGCAGGCTCTGTGCTGCCAGTGCCGAACCTGACATGGGGCGCAAACTTATGACACCATGAGATCATGACCTGAGCCGAAACCAAGAGTCAGACGTTCAACCGACTGAGCCACCCAGGTGCCCCCATTAACAGGATTTTTAAATATATCCTTCTGTAATCTTTACTTGGGGCAGATGCATTGTTCATAAAACTCTACCGTATGAAGTCTGGCGTAGCATGGTTATGATGGTCATGACTAAGCATTTATTTTTACTATATGTTTACTGTATGTTAAACAATGTTAGTGATGCTTCATGATCCTCAACTGCCTCATTATGTGTCCCATTTCAGAGATAAGTCAGGAGGCACAGGGCATTAAAGTGATTGTACAAGGTTGCATAGTACATCTGGAACGTTGGCTCCAGAGTCAATACCTTTAACTGTCCATTTATAAATAAATGCATAACCACATTTCTCCAACTTATCCACTTAAACAATAATGTTGGTCACTTCACTAGTTTAACCCTTCATTGGCAGCTCATTTGGCCTGGGACACAGTTATGGTTATTAAAAAGAAATAAAAACATTTCATAATTAAGTCACACACCAGTATCATGTCTTATCAAATATAGCAGAATGATGGACGGCCTATAAATGCAGATTTCTGGGCCCATCCTGAACAACAGAACTGTGTGGCAGAGGGACAGGCCCTAGCATCTATCTAGCAGCATTTCAACACCCTTTTCTGGTTTTCTCCTTCATAAACACAGAGCCATGCCACCCACATGCAAGGTGTAGTGACCTTGAATTTCAGCGACCATGCAGTGAAGACCTCAAGCATTTGTATTTGAGATTTCCAAAGCTCAGAATGCCTTTTTCTTTGTCTACATGTCTTCTTTAAAACCCAGTTCAGATGTGGGTCCCCTGCAAAAGCATTCTCTGACCTCTCCAGGCAGAGTGCACCTCTCTCTCTCTCTCTCTCTCTCTCTCTCTCTTTTAACCTATCTCTGTTCTGTGTGCATGCATTATTAAACCTTCACTGTTATTTATTGACTTTTCTATCTCCCTTCCCAGAGAGACAATCTTGAAGGAAATTTGTCAGAGATAGATTTCTCTTGTAGTTCTTCCTATGTCATCTTTCTCAGTCTCTAGTTTTGCCATCATCTGTACACGTTCTTTGCTGGTCCAAACTGGTTTCTATTGGTTCTGATTTGTCCCCAACAGACCGTACTGGGCACTGCTTCTATCAGGTCTATATACCTGTTGGCAGAATTTTTAATTCTTGGCTTTGTGTAATGTTCAGATTTAAACTAAATAATAACAGCAAATTTGTAAATTCCTTGAAATTCTAAGATCCTCACATGTCTTAAGTCAGTGCTTCTCAAACTGTCGGATGCCACGTGTGAAAATTTTATTAAAAATGCATATTCTGGGACAGGGCCTAAGTCCTGCGTTTCTCACAGGCTGTAGGTAGGGCCTATGCTGCTGGTCTGTTGGCCCTCTGAATACTAAGGTAGCAATCACAGATATGGTGATAACGGGGTAAATATTAAAGTGTACCCCATTTTTCCAGATCAGAAGAGTAAAGCAAAGAGAGATTAAATACGTAGACAAAGTAGAAAGTGTATAAGTGTCATCATGAGGATCGGACACAGGTCTAGAGTAGGCTCTAGCCACCCCTTACATAGCCTCTAGAGAATGTAGATTTGCCTCCCACATATATACAACTTTGGCTCTTCCTGCTCCTAGATGCTATGGCATTTATCCATATGAATTTAGAAGGTAGGGGAGTGATAGCACTTTCCTCTTTGCAAAATGGCCTAGTACAGTTTCCTGGGAATGCTGTTCCTCTCCTTAGAAGGGATGGTGAGGGGCAGGAGGAAGGAGAGGTGTAGATCAGTGGTTTCCATATGGTCACAGCTCACATGGTTCTTTCATCACATTTCACATGAAGGAAATTAAAATCCAAATAGACTTTGTTTCTGTCTTTTTCTGTAAGGGTTGCTGATTACAGGATCTACTTACTCTAATGCGTGAGAATATTGATCATTTGGGTCCACTGAGTTCAGAAATTTCTGTGCAAGAATATCTAAAAGTGTCCAATTAAAAAAATATTTCTAGACACATAATTAAATGAACTGTAGCCAAGATCACTAAACTGAGTGTATGTATATACATGAATGATTTCTGAAAGTAAATATACCAAAATACAATTGGTATTTATATAGAACACTTGGTATTGATGTATGGTTCTATCATTTATTCTAATCCTGCCTGAGCAGAGGACTGGAGAAAGTTTCCTAACTGGGGCACTTAAAAAAAAAATAGTGATTTCCCCTGCCCCCAATGCTACTGAACAAAATTGCTGGGCATGGAACCCAAGAATCTCTAGATGTAAAATGCTGCCTAGGTGATTCTTATGATCATTTCAGTTTGACCAACAGTCTTAAACCATTCCGGCTTTTGGCAGAAAGAGAACAACTATTTCAGTATCTTTCAGTGCATTAATCAAAGGAGTGTCTCTCAGGTTATTTCCTGGACCATATCATGTGTCGCTGTTGGCTGCAGCTGCTTAGGGCTTTGCCATTTAACTATTTCATGCCTGTTAGGTTTGGGCACGTTTGTGCATGACTGTGATGGAGGCGCTTCACACTTCTGAAGCTTATTTGCAGAAATACTGTCTGTTGGAAATCAAACGATGCTGCAGTGGTAAAACAAATCACTCCAACACGATGGATCAGATCTTTGAGACACTGCTACAAGTGTTAAATAAGTTGTTGAAGACATGCCAAGTAGCGAATGAGAAAACAGTTGCTGGTTTGAGAAATATTTTGGAAGTGTCTGGTAATTCAAATTTAGCAGGGAAGGTAATTTTACTTATTGAACAAAAGTGATTTATAAATAATCCTGGAAAATTAAGCAGCTGGACTAGCGCAGGACTTGCATATGTTATGATTTTTAAATGATTCCAAAGCTGACCTAAAATAAATCTGAGCAATTTGAAATAATTTTATTTACCAGTGGAACCTCACTCCCTCACTTGCTTACAAGAACTTCATGTGTTTGCTTAGTTTCTGCATAAAATGGATTATCATTCTACTGAAATACTCTTTATTTTCTCTGTAAAAAAGGACCACGTCTGACATTTAGGCATCTGAAGTCTCTTACACAACTTACTAATTTATTTTATTTTTTAAGTGTTTATTTATTTTGAGAAAGAGAGCATGAGCAGAGGAGGGGGGAGAGAGAGAGAGAGAGAATCCCAAGCAGGCTGCATGTTCATTTCAGAGCCTGACACGGGGCTTAATCTCATGACTGTTGAGATCATGACCTGAACCGTTAGCAAGAGTCAGAAGCTCAACCGACTGCACCACCCAGGAGTCCCTAAACTTTCTTCAGATAAACAAACACTAGGTATTGTGAAAGTGACAAAAAGCAAGTTCCTAGAAAGTGATCGTCTTGCTTTCCAACACCACAGCCATGGGGATAGTTACTTGATTTAAGATCATGAGCCCTCTGAATTTCCGGAACTTGTTCAAAGGAAAAGTGTAGAAAATCCGTCTTGAGCCATGAGACAGCAACACTGGAGGAGTGTGTTTGGTGTAGTGAAGCTGAAGTAGGAGTTTAAAAAGAACCGTCACAAAAGTAGAATTAGAATTGAGAAGATAATTTGGGGGGCTTCTGGAAACTGCAAAAGGAAGTAATAAATTGATTCCTTATTCTCTGGTCACTCAAGAAGGGGAAATAGATAATTTAAAAAAATTCGTAGTTTTAACTTTTTGGCTACAATAATATTTTTCTGCTAATAAAGACAGCATTTTGGCTAGTGCTTCAAGAACTTCAAGTTGCAAACCTTAAGAATGTGTGAAAGGGGTCTGTATAAAATTGAAGGCAAAGTGAAGAGTCCTTGGAGAGCAATTGTCATGCCTCTTCGTCGTATATTCTCCCTAGGCCTCTAGAGTTTTCAGTGTTTGTTGCACAATAAATATGTCTTAAAGGAATAAACAATGTGAGTAGAAGTATGCTCTTTTGTGCATCATCTCCCCTGAGTTCTGAGTTGTTTTGAAGTGATCTAACATTTTTATTTAACATGAAATTTATTCTAGTACTTATAGTACATACATATATATGTATATATAGTATTTATATTTGAAGTTGATGCTTCTTTTCCAGAATATGAAACATGGTACATAGGGAGGAAGAATAAACTTGCAGTGTCTAAGTCACTTCCTATTGAAACTTCCTCCTTTCCTGTGAGGCTCACAAGATCACATGGCTAAAATCTTTTATTGCTTTTCCATTTTAGTTTAATTGCTGCACTGAAATGGTTTGTGAATTCTTTTGGGAAATTCTTAGACTCGTACATACCTTTGTTTAAACATGCGTAATATAAAGGACTTCAATAATGTTTAGGTGTCCAGGGACACGGTGCTGGAGGAGGAGTCAATATATCTGTGTACAAAAGTAGTATGGGTTGGTAAGTATTTAGTTTTCCTAATGAATTGTCTGGAAGCTGTTTTGATGATAGAAACCAGCAGATGGGGTCTTTTCTCAACAGGGGAAAAACAAAAGATACCTCTTTAACCTTTAGTCGGTGTTAGGTATTTAGTCTTGGTGCTATGTATTTAGCATGGAGAGCTTTTGAATTAGTACATTATGTATATTTTTGTATTGTAATTGGAATCAGGAAAAGGTAAATTGATGAAAGCTTTGGGTTACCACCCTATTGATAATGTACAAAACCCCCATATTGATCATTAGTACTGCTTTTAAAAAGGCACATATTTCACCCAGGATATGGCTAAAGTGGCTACATGGCTGTAAGACATATTTTACTCTCCATCTTCTGTTTTCCATTTGTTGGAAGAAAAATTAATCAGTACAGCAACTTGGGACATAGTATCTTCCAATTTCTAGAAGTAAAACATTAAAAAATATATTAAAATCATATAAAATGTAGATTGAATATATATAAAGTCATGTAGCAAAGAAAATGATTATATTAAGTATGTTAGTCTATCTTTATGCAAGAATTTATATTTTAAGTTAATATTTGTTATAAATTTTTTCAGAGCTCATTACTATGGTCTGAGGAAAATGAAGAAATGAGATACCTATTTCTTTAAAAAAATTTTTTTTAATGTTTATTCATCTTTGAGAGACAGAGAGAGACAGAGCATGAGCGGGGAAGGGGAAGAGAGAGGGAGACACAGAATCTGAAGCAGGCTTCAGGCTCTGAGCTGTTATTACAGAGCCTGACATGAGGCTCGAACTCACGAGATGCGGGATCATGACCTGAGCCGAAGTCGGAGGCTCATCCAACTGAGCCACCCAGGCACCCCAGATACCTATTTCTTAATACAATTGGAAGAGACTTCAACAATGAACCTAAGTTATTTTTTTTTGTTTTTGTTTTTGTTTTTATTTATTTATTTTTTTAAGCATTACTGTATTTTTTTAAGCATAAGGACATTGAAGAGCTGATCATTACCGACCTAGAATTTGTTCCCTTTCTTTGAAGTTAACGTTCCAGAGTAGATAGGAAGGCTTTGGTAGGTCTCCCTTGTCATGAAGTTAAGAAGAAACTTTTCAGTTAAAAAAAAAAAAAAGAAAAAAAGCAGAGCAGGTATTGCTTTAAAGTATAAGTGAGCACTTAATATCAACTGAGAAATGTATGTTATGATTTATCAGAATGTGTCTGCTACCATTGTATGTTTTAATCTCTGGTCGTTAATTTTTGATTTTTAAAAACTATTTGCCACACCTACAATATTGGCTGTGGTTTGTGCCTATAAATTACATGCTCAATAAATTTAATGGTGAAATCTGATTACTCCTATGAATCAAGTTTTGTTCAGAGATGGCTTTTGTTTTAGGAAGCTGTACTTGACCACACGTAGCACTGTGTGCAAAATAAATGGACTGATTCTGCTGCAGTGTAGACATAGTGCGATTTCTGGATAAATTGGTAAGCACTGGTTCCAGAAGTCTTATTCCCATTTGATTAGAAAACTTCAGGTGTCCTGTTTGAGTATTGTTCTCTGTATTATAGCTCTGTGGGTTGACAATAGACAGGAAGGACCTAGGCACAAGCCATGATTATGGATTAAAAAAAAAATGTATGGAGTTGACTACTTGGCTCCGTCGATGAAGCATCTGACTCTTGATCTCAGCTCAGTTCTTGTTGTCAGGGTTGTGAGTTTAAGCCCCATGTTGGGCTCTGGGCTGGACATGGAGCCTAATTAAAAATTAAAAAAAAAATGTATGAGCTAGGTGGGTGATGGGCATTAAGGAAGGCACTTGTTGGGATGAACATTGGGTGTTTTGGGTAAGTGATGAATCTACTCCTGAAACCAATACTATATGGAATGTTAACTAAGTTGAATTTAAATAAATAAGTAAATAAAATGTATGCGACAAAGAAAGCATAATGAAGCAGAGTGTTTATTGTCTGTGTTTACTTTGCTACCACTCATACCCACCCTTGTAGGGAAATTTATAATGTTTATAACATATGTTTTTTGCCCTTGTCATGTCATTTGCTGCTTCTAATCTCCATATTGCCCACTGGGTGTTATGTTCTTTTAAAACAGGAATTGAAAACCCAAGCTAAAAGGAATAACCAACATGGCAGCATGCCAAGTGCTGAATGCTGCATTAGGCTGCTGCAAACGAAGACATTTTAATAAGTAAAAGATAGCAGCAAGACTGCCAGTACTCCTTTGCCAGAAAAGCCAGAGGGTAGGTGAAGAGTATAGGAAGGAGGTTTAAAAGTATTCGATAGAAATTAAATTGGGAGACACATGAGACAATTCTAAGTGGTCTCCTGGGGATATGAAGAAATTAAAGCAATTAAACAATCTGGTAACACAGAGTACAAACCAAATAGGATCTCTCGCATTCTCTTTTTTATAACTTCACATTAGATGGTAGTTTATGTCTTCCAAGGTTATACTCATGCACTGTTGAGGCAGTCTCTTAGTGGCAGTGCTCTGGTTAATGATCTGCCTCCATATGCTCTGTCCATCGCTCCCTTTATTTAATACCTCCCTTTATAACTCACTCCCTCATCCATTCTGTACACTAATTCCAGATTAATTTTGTCTTACCAAATGTGGTACATTCTACTGGTTGTCTATTCAATAGCCAGTGCTCCCCACCCCCTGCTTTTTTTTTTTTTTTTTTTTAACTAATAGACCCATGGTTGAGCAACAGTAAAATGCCCAATGTCTAAATCATGACAGGTCAGGTCTAATATTGGTGGCCTGTTCTCCTTTGCCAACGTTCAGTCTAGGGTGGGTGTGTAGCCACGTTTTGGCCAGAGAGATGTAGTCACACTTGGGCTGGGAACTTTGGGACTGTATTTTCTTCCTTGAGAAGGAGAATGCTGCATAAAGGGGAGTTGGTTATTATGATGCATAAGGATAGGAAGCCGTGAGACAGATGTCACCATATCAAGGTTCAGAGAGTAGAAGGATGTTAACAGCTTAAGGTTTGGAAATGCCTCCATCTGGACTCTCATGTAAGAATAGTTAAGAGTGTGACGCTTAACCCACTGAACCACCCAGGCACTCCCAGATATTTATATCTCTGTTGTTCTTTGTCTCTTCCTGTATATTGAAGTTGCCATATTGGTCACTTTCCTTCAGTTTGAATAACATGAATTTGCTTCATGTTTTTTTTTTTATCTAAAAATTTTTTTCTTATCACATTCATATTTGAAGCATATTTTCACTTGATATAAATTTCTGGGTTGACAAGTTTTTTTTTTAACTATTAAGATTATGTTCTTTTTGGTCTGCACTGCCTGATTAGAAATCAGTCATCACTTGGGAGCACCTGGTTGGCTCAGTTGGTTAAGCATCTGACTCTTGATTTTGTCTCATGGTTCGTGAGTTCGAGTCCCAAGTTGGGCTCTGTGCTGAGGGTGCAGAGACTGCTTTGGATTTTCTCTCTCCCTCTCCCTCTGCCCCTCCTCTCTTCTCTCTCTCTCTCTTCCTCTCAAAAATAAATAAGTAAACATTAAAAAAAGTCAATTGTCATTTGTTTCATTGCTCTTGCATGTGTTGTTTTTCTTGCTGCTCTCAAGATTTTACCTTGATTTATCATTTTCAGCTGTTAGAAGGTAACATATCCAAATGTGTTTTATTTCTATACATTCTTTCTGAGATTTGCTGGCCTTCCTGGATCTTGGTATTTATTTATTTATTTATTTACCAAATTATGGTGAGTTTGAGCCCTCATTTCTTCAAGCATTTTTTCTTTTCCCTTGTCCTTCTATCTGGGACCATTTATATATATATATATATATATATATATATATATATATATATATATATATATATATATATTTAATGTTTTATACTTATATTTCTATTTTACCATTTATGTTTATGTTTTACCACTTAATTTTGACTCATGCATCTTTGAGTCTCTATTTTTTTCTTTTTCTTCTGTTGTTTCCAAGCTGTTGTTAACCCATTCACTCACCCCCTTTTGCTTTTAAAATATTTTACTTTTCAGGGTGCCTGGGTGGCTCAGTTGGTTAAGCATCTGACTTCGGCTCAGGTCATATCTCACGGTCCATGAATTCGAGCCCCGTGTCGGGCTCTGTGCTGACAGCTCAGAGCCTGGAGCCTGCTTCAGATTCTGTGTCTCCCTCTCTCTGCCCCTCCCCTGCTCACACTCTGTCTGTCTCTCTCTCTCTCTCAAAAATAAATAAACATTTAAAAAAATTCAAATATTTTACTTTTCAGGTTCATCTGTTTATTTATTATGAACACACATTCATTTAAGTCTCTGGACATATGTAAATACATACACACCTCATCTACTGATTCCAACATCTAGGCTTTCTTGTGGTCAGTTTCTGTTGCCTTTCTCTGGGAAGTGCTTAGTTTCATTCTTGCAAGCATCCCCTTACTGGTAACCATGCTTATAAAAAGCTACGTTAGAGTGAGTCTGTATTACCTATTATTCTAGGATCAGTAAGTGACTTCCTGGGAGTCAGGCAAAGTACCAAGTGTTCAGCAGAGACTTTCCGTTCTTGCTGGACCTCTGTGTCTCCTAGACAGCACAGGTGCTAAAATGTCCAGCTAGCTTACGGCTAGCATCTGTTCTCTTCCAGACCTTCCAGAGTCTCACTCACAATACACACAGCATAGTATTTGACCAGCAAAGTAAGAGGAACTCCATGTAGATTCTGGGAGTTGTCTTCTATTCACCTCCCTTTTGTTTTCTATTCTAATCCACAACCTCCAGTCAGTTTAATGATTTATATCGCCTATCTGTATTTCCTCAGTTTAGAAAGACTATCGTGGTCTGTTTGTCCCTGGCTTTCCTGTGTTCTAGAAAGTGCCTGTACACACTAAGCCACGGATGTTGTGGATCTTACTCCATGTATTCCCAGACTCTCAAAACCTGCAATTCTTTGTCCCTTTTGTCCACTTTTGGCAAACAATTGCCTCATTAAACTTTCTGTTTTATTTTTGAAGAGCTAGGCTAGTACTGGTCATACCATCATGGCTAGGACCAATGTCAAATTATATTGTCATGATTCTACATAGGCTACAAAGCTTTGGGGAAACCCTAAATAATTTTATTTCTTAAAATCTAGGCTCCTTCCTTTAATTATCTTTCTCTATGTGTTTAACATAGAGATATAAAACAATAATTTATTA
Organism: Panthera onca; assembly: GCF_046562875.1. NCBI lineage: Eukaryota > Metazoa > Chordata > Mammalia > Carnivora > Felidae > Panthera > Panthera onca. Next base: position 140,838,524 of record NC_138339.1, on the reverse strand, counting down.
ATGAGAACGTGATCTAATAGCATCTTATATGCTATTTGAGTATGACATAAAGTTTTTCCAAGTTAAACATGGATGACCCACATTTGGGTTCTGGAATCACTCTCTATGTGTATTTTAGGGGAATAGATTATGTTAATACCATAACTATACTACTATTGTTAGAAAGACAAATATGTCTGTGCTTGTTGAGCGCATCTTTAGGGCATAATAAACAGAGAGCCTGGGTGACTCAGGTAATTAAGCGTCTGATTCTTGATTTTGGCTCAGGTCATGATTTCATGGTTTCATGGGGTCAAGCCCATGTCAGGCTCCGTGCTGAGTGTGAAGCATGGTTGGGATTCTCTCTCTATATATATACTCTTCTCTCCTCTCTCAAAATAAATAACATTAAAAACAAAACAAAACAAAAAAAACAGGTAATAAACTAGATCAGACAAAAATGTGTGTGAATATATATGTAAACATGTGTGCATGTGTACTTGGACATACCTAGTTCTAACTGTATAAGCGCTAATAAAGATTTCTTTCTGCTTACCAAATTTAAATATGCCCATGTCCTTGCCTGCCCACTAGTAAAATATCTCTCCTTCTTGCATCATATCTTCCCTGCTTCACCTCAGGTACATGATCATTTATTTGAACTTTCGAGGTCCAAATTGTGTAGTAGTATGCACACCTTATACTTCTTTACATATTAATGTATAACTAATAACAGTTGATTTTTAGAACAGAGGATATTACTTAAACATGTCTGCTCTTCTCCTTTATCTCTACCCATTCTGTATCATCCTAATAATCTTGGCTTGGTTCTCAACAACTTTTAATAGTGACTTTTCACCTGGAAATTGAATTTATGACCTGAATCCCATTAAGAAGTTATGCTGGTAAATTATAGCAGTCATATTGTTAGCTGTTTTTTATTTTTCCACTTTTCGATATTCTATTACTTTTTGGCCACAATTGTGCTTAAGAACTCTAGCTGTCAAGAAATATTTTATGAATTCTATACTAAATTCCTCCTGGGACATTTTAAATCTTTGCACATATAATCCAAAATCTCATTATTATGAACATCATTCAGCTTATTTAAGTACTGAACAAAATGGTCTTAAATGAACTCAGTCTTCATCCTTTTTAAAAGAGCTATGAGCAAGCATTAAAAGAACCCCGAAGAGAAACACAGTGACTAATTCAATAAAATCCATCACATCCAGAAATCCTTGCAACCAGGAATTCAAAGCACATTTTTATTATTAAGCTTCATTCCTTTAAAAATAGCAAACTATGAAAGCTGAGTCTCTAGAGACTGAAGGCTTCAGTTGGAATTCTGGTGCTGTCACTTATCTCCTGTCAATACTGGGCAAGTTACTTAACATCTCTGCACCTCATTTTCTACATGTTAAAGATGAGAACAACAATGTACCTATCTCCTTGGATTATTCTGAGGGTGAAATGGATAATAAATGTAAAATAAGTTGAGAAAAATCCCGGTAACTTCATAAACATGTAATAGATTCAAATTATTAACAAGCATGGGTTATGGACACATTTAATAATTATTATTTACTGACCCATCCTAAATATATTATTAACTATCTTTATATCTTTAGGCACATGTCTGGCTCCCCAAAATAGTTTCTTATATATGAAACACTAAGTCGAGCGTTTTCTAGGTTATATAATCCTTATAATGCTGTATTTTATTTTTTGCATAAAAATAACCAGAATTCAAGGAGTTTAAATATGTTCAGTTTCCTCTTCTGGTAATGCAAAAGTAGTTATTTTTTACCAGTAGTTCCGAAGTGTGGCAATAGTCTCCCGAGGGGATATTTGGCAATGTCTGGAGACATTTTTGGTCGTCAGAACTGGGGAAGTGATACTGGCGCCCAGTGGATAGAGGTGGGCAAGCTGCTGCCATCCTGTAGTGCATCCGACTGTCCTCCACAATGAAGTGTCTGACCCAAAATGTCAAGAGTGCCGAGATTGAGAAACTCTGTTTTAGACTAAATCTACTGAGAAAAATCTGCACACACGTTTAAAAAAAAATGTTTAGAAGTGAGAAAGCTATCTAGGAAGCAAGAATTTCTGGATTAGAGCACTGACCCCTCAGCCCAGCAGGAGAGGCCAGGTGCTATAGCAGTGTGCGCTTGGGAGCCGAAATGTGCCTGCATTGCCTGGGAGCTGATGGAGACCGAGGGTACTACCAGGAACAGCCAGAGCTGGTGGTGGCCATGTATTTCATGGGAATTCCAAGAGCCAAGGGCACTCTACAACTAGCAAAGCACCAGGCCCACTCTGGGTCCTGGGAACTCATTTATGACACCAGCCAAGAGCTGCTTCCCTACCTCCAAAGTAGGGCACTGGGGACAGGGGCTGGAAGGCTTCTGCCCCCACCTAGAGCTCTACTCTCAATTTGCTGCCAACATGTAGAGGTCCTGGACCACCCTGCAAGAACAACTTAGAGAAAAATGTTTCTGGAGATTTGTGCAACTTCAGGAAGTCAGCCCTGAATTTGTGAGCCTTCATCTTCAGGACCTGCTCCCTCAGCCTCTGCAGAGGCTCCAGCAGCAGGAGATTCTTGTCATGGCTTTGGCTGAAAACACAGATCCCAATAGCCCTGACCACCAAGGGACTCACCAGGGTTGCCTGGCTCACTGAAACTGTGCAGAAAATCCACAGCTTTGGTCAGAAACAGAAGAATGAGCAGCACCTCTAGTTTGGCCAGTGACTGCCAGGAAGAGGGGCTTACCTCAGGTGGCTGGTTCGTACTCCATGCTTGGCTGTTGATAGTGCCTCCCATGGGGAACTTTGCTGAAATGTTCTTCCTCTTCTCTCATGTGCTCCTCATGTCCAAATTTCGACACCCCACTGCACCTGCTGCAGAGTAGCACCTTTGCCTGCCATGCCCTCTACCCCATGGCCCTGCGTCAATGCCACAGGGTCTTTGGCCACTCAGGAGGTCCTTGTGGTAGACTGCTCAGCCTGTCCTTTCCCCCATGAGAAGTTACTGCTTATGTCCACAGACCAGGAGAGCTGTTGTTCTGGCACCACAGTTTTACTTGGGCCATCAGTGGCCAGAAGAACTAGAGAAATCACAAATTCCAGGGTACTTGAGGGATAGGTCAGAGTCAGGAGTACAAATAAATCCTCACTACTAAACAAAACACAGAACCCTTGATGGTTTCAGAAGGGTCATTTTGTGTTTGCTTGGAACCATGCCATGCAAACTCATTTGACCAGCCCTGAAGAATCAGGAAACCAGGGCACCTGGGTGGCTCAGTTGGTTAAGCATTCGACTTCGGCTCAGGTCATGATCTCATGGTTGGTGAGTTTAAGCCCCACATTGGGCTCTATACTGCCAGTGTGGAGCTGGATTTGGATCCTCTGTTTCCCTGTCTCTCTGCCCCATTAAGGCATGCACATTCTCTCTCTATGAAAAATCAACGATTGGAAAAAAAAAAGAATCAGGAAACCAAATTTGACCCAATTGAACCTCTGCTGAACCAGCCCCTCCAATACAAATGAGGGGATTTGGGACTGATAGCTCGGTAGTATGTCTGTGGCTGGTTGTTTATCAAGATTGCAGCTTTGTAACTGGATGTTTTATGTTGTATGCAGTTTCTACAATCTATCTTCCCACTGGATTTTAGTAAAGTGTTTTTCTTAAAAAAAAAAAGAATTTTCTGAATTAAAATATTGAAAAAGGGCATAGAGTAGATAGTCTGGTATCAGGAGTCATTGTTGACTTTTAAGCGAGGGTTGGCAAACTGTTACCTGTTCTAGTTTGCTGAATTTTTGTGTGGCTTTCAAGTACTCTTGAGCAGATTGGCGCTGTGAGCCATAGAGACCAGGCTAAGACATCTTCCTCCACTCCTCGCTTCATTCCCAGCCCTGCCTCCCCAGCCAATAACTGTGGGTTGCCATTGTCCATGGCTCATGTTGGTCTTGACTTCAAAGTTGAGAACTCTGCTTTTGGCAACTGCCAGGAACCTAGAACCTGAGCTCCATGAATTGGCTCCACTCTGGCCAGCTACTCAAGTGGACATGGCTTGGCTGTCTAAGGGGAGAGAATGGGGTTCTCAATTTCAGGGAGGCAGAGATGAATACTGACTTTCGGGCCCTTGCAGCTTATTCTCCCTGTGTAGTCCACCAGGAAGTCACTTTTCATCTGGAGAATGCCTCTTCTATATGGTAGTTGGTCCTAAAGTGTGCTAACAACCCGGGATGGCCCTCCCTAGGAATCAGGACAGGGTAGGGGATTTCTTTCTTGTTATATATTTACCTATACAATATACTCAAGTTCTACTCTTGGTCTTCAAAGTCTGAAATGTATTACTATCTAGCCATTTACAGATAAAGGTTACTGATTTCTTCTCTAAGACACTTAAATGGCTGTTTTCATAGAATTATCAGTAGATGACAGGCTGAGAAGCAGAGCAGAACTTTGAGCAGCTTCAAGGAGGTTAGAAGACAACAAATTGAATTTAGACAGAGCCAAGGAGGAGTTGTCTTGGTAAATGCCACAGTTTTCTGAAGGAGATTCCATAAGGCTCTGTCCTAGGATTAAGTCTAATCAGAAACTATGCTAATGGTCCCCAGTGTTACAGGTCTCTGGCCTGCATGGCAGAAAGCAGTGTAAATCTTGGCCAGCAAGAACATCTTCCATCGTCTGAAAAATATGTCTATAATTTTTGTATACACTGTTCAATACTACATCAAAAACAATCAGGTGTTCAGAAACAGAGATGATCAAAAGCCCAGGAGCAAAACGTGACTATAGAAACATGCAAAGGGAATCCAGATCATCAAATTATCAGGTGTAATGGTAAAATAATTATGATTAAAAATATAAGGAATTAAAGACAAGTTGGGTGACTTTGGCAGAAAACTGAATATAATAAAATATTAGAATGAAAAATATAAATGATAACTAAAAATATAAAGAATAAACTCAAAGGAGGGGTTAAGCACAAATTTCATGTGTCTGTGATTTCTAGGTTTGTTGCTACTCATGGATTTATCTTCTGGTTAAAGGCATCATTTTTCTTCTTTGTTCTGCTAATTTTTGTTTATATGTAACATTATCAGTCTTACTTTGTTGAGCTTCTAGATTTTTTTTTTTTTCGTATTTTAATGACTTTTTCGGTGTTGTTTCTGCTAGCAGTTAATTTGCTTGCATATCAGTGCCTTTTCAGGGTTGTTTTAAAGCTTCTTTATGAAGGATCTAAAATACCATTTAACTGGGGCTATATTAGATTTACATATGCAGTGTGGTTCCTAAAGCTCTCTTGTAAATGCCTGAGTGTTCAGCAGGGTCCTTCCTAATCCTTTGCATTATTGCTCTTGTACTTTTTCAGAGCCCTTTGCATGCTTTCATAGGTAGGCTTTTCCCAGTATGTGCTCTTGGCTTGGTCACTTAGAGCCTTGCCCTACAGAAGTACAGCTTCATATTCAACTCAAATCTCTCTCAACAGATTGATTTATCTTTGTTCAAAGATGACGTGCTTCTTTATGTAGAATATCTGAAAGAACTGGTGAAACTACAGGAACTAGTAAGTGATTACAGCAAAGCTTTAGGATATAAGGTTAATATACAAAAGTCAACTCTTGTATTACATACCAGCAAGGAACAAGTGGAATTTGAAACTAAAACCACAATACCACTTCCAAACCACAATGCCCCCAAAATGAAATTCTTAGGTATGAATCTAACAAAAAGTACAAGATTCTATATGAGGAGAAATACAAAACTCTTAAAAATGATATCAAAGAACAAATAAAGAATCCATTTTGATGGGTAGGAAGACTCAGTGTTGTAAAGATGTCAGTTTTTCCGTACTTAATCAATAGATTCAATACAGTCCCAATTAAAATCCCAGGAAGTTATTTTTTGGATCTCAAGAAACTGGTTATAAAGTTTATATGGGAGAGCATCCATAAAAGATCCAGAATAGTCAACATAATATGGAATGAGAAGAACAAAGCTGCAGGAGTGACACTATAAGATTTATTAGATAGCTACAGTCATTGAGACAGTATTGTGTTGATGAAAGAATAGACAAATAGATCACAGAACAGAGAGCCTAGAAGTAGACCCACATAATAGATGGTCACTAATTTTTTTTTTTACATCTTTTTAAACTAAGCTTTTAATTTTAATCCCAGTATAGTTAACACAGTGTTATATTAGTTTCAGGTGTACAATATAGTGACTCAACAATTCTCTACATTACTCAGTGCTCATCATGATAAGTGTCCTCTTAACCCCGTTCACCTATTTCACCCATCCCCCTTATTCACCTGCTTTCTGGTAACCATCGGTTTGTTCTCTGTAGTTAAGATTCTGTTTCCTGGTTTGCCTTTTTCTGTCTTCCCCCTGCCCCTTTACTTGTTTGTTTTATTTCTTAAATTCCACCTATGACTAGAGGGATTGGGTGGCTCAGCTGGTAAAGCGTCTGACTTTTGGTTTCACCTCAGGTCATGATCTCGTAGGTTGGTGAGTTCGAGCCCCACCTCAGGCTCTGCTCTGCCAAGGGGCAGACTCTTTTTGGGATTTTTCTCTCTCTCCCTCTCTCTCTGCTTCTCCCCTTCCCTCCCCTTTCTCAAAAAAAAAAAAAAAAAGAAACAAAAACCCAACATTCCACATATAAGTGAAATCATATGATATTTATCTTTCTCTGACTTATTTTGCTTAGCATGATTCTCTCTAGCTCCATCCACATTGTTGCAAATGGCAAGGTTTCATTCTTTTTAATGGCTGATGTTGTGTATATATACACCACATCTTCTTTATCCATTCATCTTTCAACAGATAACTGGGTGGTTTCCATAATTTGGCTGTTCTAAATAATGCTGCTGTAAACAGGGGGGTGCATGTGTTTTGAATTAGTGTTTTTGTATTCTTTGGATAAACACCCAGTAGTGCAATTAGTGGATCATAGGGTAGTTTTATTTTTAACTTTATGAGGAATCTTCATACTGCTTTCTAGAGTAGTTGCTCCAGTTTGCATTTTCACCAACAGTGCACAAGGGTTCCTTTTTCTCCACATCCTTGTGAGCATGTGTTCTTTCTTGTGTTTTTTATTTTAGCCATTTTTACAGGTATGAGGTAATATCTTGCTGTAGTTTTGATTTTGCATTTCACTGATGATGACTGATGTTGAGCATCTTTTCATGTGTCTCTTGGCCATCTTCATGTCGTCTTTGGAGAAATAGCCATTCATGTTGTGTTCATTTTTTTGGATCATTGGTTTTTTGGGTGTTGAGTTGCAGAAGTTCTTTATATATTTTGGATACTAACCCTTTATTGGTTAAGTCTTTTACAAATATTTTCTCCCATTCCATGTGTTGCCTTTTAGTTTTGTTGATTGTTTACTTCTATGCATAAGCTTTTTATTTTGTGTAGTTCCAGCAGTTCAATTTTGCTTTTATTTTCCTTGCCTCAGGAGACCTATCTAGAAAAATGTTGCTACAGCCAGTGTCAGAGAAATTACTGCCTGTGATCTCTTCTAGGATTTTTATGGTTTCAGGTCACTCATTTAGGTCTTTGATCCATTTTGAGGTGTTTTTTGTTTTTGTTTTTGTTTTTTTTAATGTGAGTGTATAGTGTAAGAATGTGGTCCGGTTTCATTCTTTTGCCTGAAGCTGTCCAGTTTTCCCAGCACCATTTGTTGAAAAGACTACCTTTTCCCATTGGATATTCTTTCCAGCTTTGTCGAAGATTAATTGATAATATACTTGGGGGTTTATTTCTGGGTTTTCTATTCTGTTCTTTGGATCAGTGTGTCTGTGTGCTAGTACCATACTGTTTTGATTACTGTAGCTTTGTAATATAACTTGAAGTCCAGAATTGTGATACTTCCAGTTTTATTTTTCTTTTTCAAGTTGTCTTTGGCTAGTGGGGGTCTTTTGTGGTTCCATGCAAAGTTTAGAATTATTTGTACTAGTTCTGTGAAAAATGCTGTTGGTATTTTGATAGGCATTGCATTAAATCTGTAGATTGCTGCAGGTAGTATAGACATTTTAATGATATTTGTTCTTCCAATCCATGAGCATGGAATGTCTGTCCATTACTTTGTGTTGTCTTCAATTGCTTTTATCAGTGTTTTATATTTTTCAGAGTACAGATCTTCCATCTCTTTGCTTAAGTGTATTCCTAGGTATTTTATTTTTTGTGCAATTGTAAATGGGAGTGATGGTTAACTATTATTTGACAAAGGAAAAAAAGGCAATACAATGGAGTAAAGACAGTCTTTTCAACAAACGATGCTGGAACAACTGGACAACCACATGCCAAAAAATGAATCTGGACACAAACCTTATACCCTTCACAAAAAATTAACTGAATTACAGTTATATTTATATATTTACAGATATAACTATAAAACACAAAACTGTGGGGGGCCTGGGATCTCGGTCAGTTAAGCATCTGACTCTTGATTTCGGCTCATGTCAAGATCTCACTGTTTATGAGATTGAGCCCCATGTCAGCTGTCAGCGAAGAGCCTGCTTGGGATTGTCTCTCTTCCTGTCTCTGCCTCTCCCCAACTTGTGTCTTCTCTTGCTCTCTCTCTCTCTCTCTTTTTAAGTTTATTTATTTATTTTGAGAGAGACAGAGATAGTGTGAGTCGGGGAGGGGCATAGAGAGGGGGAGAGAGAGGATCCCAAGCAGGCTCTGGGTTGCCAGCCCAGAGCACGATGTGGGACTCGAACTCAGGAACCATGATGTCATGACCTGAGCCAAGATCAAGACAGGTGCTTAACCCACTGAGCCACCCAGGCACCCTGTCTCTTGCTTTCTCTCTTAAAAATAAATAAATAAACATTAATTAACCCCCATAAAGCTATGAAACTCTTAAAAGGTAACATAGGAGAAAACCTAAATGTCCATGGTTATGGTCATGACTTTTTATATGTCACTGAAGACATAATCCATGAAATAAATAGCTGATAAGCTGGGCGCCATTAAAATGAAAAAGTCTGCTCTATGAATGGCAATTTCAAGAGAATAAGACAACAAGAATGGTAGAATTGTAGAAATAGAAATGGTAGAATGATAGAAAATATTTGCAAAAGATACATTTGATGAATGCTATTATTTAAAATACACGAAGAATTCTTAAAACTGAACAAAAAGAAAACAACATGATTAAAAGAGAAGCTAAAGATCATAACAGCCATCTCACCAAAGAAGATACACAGATGGCAATCTACGGCCATATCGCCCAGAACCTGCCTACTCTCATCTCACATCATCTCGGAAGGTAAGCAGGGTTGGGCCTGGTTAGTACTTGAGTGGGAGAAGATATACAGATGGCAAAAAAGCATATGAAAAGATGTTCCATGTGATATATCATCAGGGAAATGCAAATTAAAGATACCATTATATACCTTTCAGAATGGCTTCCATCTCGTACACTGATAACACCAAATGCTGGTGAGGATGTGCAGCACCAGGAATGCTCATTCACTGCTCATTGGAATGCAAAGTGGTAAAGCCACTTTGGAAGACAGCTGGCAGTTTCTTAGCAAACTAAACATATTCTTACCATATGATAGAGTATTCACATTTGTTGGTATTTACCCAAAGGAATTGAAACCTTATATCCACACTAAAAACCTGCACGTGGATGTTAATAGCACTTATATTCATGACTGCCAAAACTTGGAAGCAACAAAGATGTCCTTCAGTAGGTGAATTGATAAAGCAGATATCCAGGCAATGTCCTTCAGTAGGTGAATTGATAAAGCACATATCCAGGCAATGGGATACTTTCCAGCACTAAAAGGAAATGAGTTATCTAGCTATGAAGAGATAAGGGGATACCTTAAGTGCATATTACAGAATGAAAGAAGCTAAGCTGAAAAGGCTATATGCTGTATAATTTCAACTAAATGACATGACATTCTGGAAAATACAGAATATGGATACAGTAAAAAGATAAGTGGTTCCCACAGTTTGGTGAATGGTGAGGGCTGGGCGAGATGAAGAGCTAGGGCACAGGGGATTTTTAGAGCAGTGAAAATACTATGTATGATACCACAATAATGGATATATGTCATTATACATTTGTCCCAGGCCCATAGAATATATTCCACCAAGAGTGAACTGGCTTTGGATGATTATGATGTGTCAATGTAGGCTCATCATTTCTAACAAATGTACCACTTCAGGGATATTGATTATGGGGGGTGCTATATATGTGTGGGGACAGAGGATTCAGGGAAAAATCTCTGTATCTTCCCCTCAATTTTTCTTTTTTTTTTTTTTTAACTTTTTTTTTTTTTAACGTTTATTTATTTTTGAGACAGAGAGACAGAGCATGAACGGGGGAGGGGCAGAGAGAGAGGGAGACACAGAATCTGAAACAGGCTCCAGGCTCTGAGCTGTCAGCACAGAGCCCGACGCGGGGCTTGAACTCATGGACCGTGAGATTATGACCTGAGCCGAAGTCGGACGCTTAACTGACTGAGCCACCCAGGCGCCCCTTCCCCTCAATTTTTCTATGAAACTTCTACCTCTCTAAAAAAAAAAATCTTAATAAAACTTTATTTGTAAAGAAACACAAAGGAAAAAGGTCTTCACATTAAAAAAAAAAAAGAAAAAGTGATTTGAACTATTGTTCCAATATGAAAGTAATATGATAGCATTATCTGAATTAATCTGACCCCCCAAACTTAGTATTCCTTTCAGACAGTATATTGACACTTTTGAAAAAAATGAATAAAATTTACTAAGAGAAATACTAATTTAGAAAGATGTACCTTCGTTCATTTAGTATCACTAATGTTCACTTCGTTCACTTCGTTCACTTCGTTCACTTAGTATCCATCAGATACTAAGAAAGCTGTCTAATCATTGTCTAGTCACCTGTGTTGTCTTGGTGTCCTGTCCCCTAACACCCAAGAGACCTGAGGCAAATTGCTTCGTCCCTTTGGATCCCCATTTCCTCAGCTGTATGATGGGAGATAATAAGATACGCTGTTAGAAGGTTATTGGAAGTTTGTTGTTATATTTAATCTTTATTGTCTTTAATGTAAAAATCACTGAAGTCAAGATTTTAAGGTTGTTAAAATTTCGCATCTCCCCCTATGTTGTTTGATAAGGTTATGCTTTTTGCTGTATTCTTGGTGCTTATGTGAGGCAGATTCTTTTAACGATCCTAACATGTGTCTATCAGTCATATTTTGGCATCAATTTAGGTTGTCCTCTTACCTTCCCCCACTCTACATGCCTTAGATCTTTTGTCTAGTGAATAACTCCACCCATTTTTTTGAGTAGGTATATATGTATTGCTGTGTAATAAATCACTTTGGAACTTAAAGTGACTTAAAGCTACAACAATATTCCCACAATATTGTACATCAGGTACTTGAACAGGACTCAGCTGGGGATTTGGGAATCTGGAATCATTCACCTGTGTGGTGTCTCATTGCTTTGCCATATGGCCTCTTTACCTTTCTTCTATGGTATGGCCTTGATATGCTTAGAGCATGGTTCAGCTTTTGGACAGAGTTCAAAGATAACCTGACCTTGTGAGAAAGTAATTGTCAATTCCCTGTTTGCATCATGCTTGCTACTGTACCACTGGCCAATGTGCATCCTACATTGTTAGAGTCAGTGTCTGTAGTGGTCTATAAAGGAATGAATGTAAGGATATGTGGTTCATTGCGGTCCACTAGTGAGATAGTCTTTACCATGGCTTTGATGGGAATTAAAAAATGTGGAAGTTGACAGTTTTCATAAATGCCTGCTATGAAGTAATCCAGTAATTCTCAAATTACTGAAATTAGTTCCAAAGACCTCCAAAAATTTAATGGCAGCAGCTTAATATAGATCTAATTCATTGTACTAATTAGAACATGATGTGTTTATGCTACTATTGAGGAAAGTCTTTTCTCATGGAAAACAAAAACAAAAAACGAGTCACCATAGGTGATTATCCTTCTTCTTCCTTAAAGAGTGAGAAGTTCTAGAAAGAATCCTAGGCAGAGAATTCTAGTATTTGTCCTGCTCAATTGATACAGTTGATGGAGAAGTATTTATTTTCTGGGCCTCAGTTTTCTTTTTATAAAATTAGACATTTGGTCTGATGGTCACAGTGAATGCTTCCAGCTCCATATTTTCACGTGTTCTTTGGTCTTAGTGGAAATACCTGAGGTAGTTTGAAAAGTTACAGTCTTGCTTAGGCAGTAGTACTGGAAAGGGTAATTTGTGATTTTCTTTTGCTTTTATGTGAAATGCTTATTGTGTTCTCAATAGTCTTGGCATGAAATAAACTTCTAACGAGAATTAGTTTCACTCAGAGGCAAAACAAGTAGTTCACCTTTTTAATTTTGAGTGTCTGTACTCAGAAAAAGAAAACAGAAAAACTGTTTAAACAAAAAGTCATTCACGTAATCATTCTGTCATCCTTGTATTGATCCTTCAATCTACTGATCTATTTACTGAGTAATTACAGTATTAGAGAATATTCCATAATGAATGTGTGTACAGAGTTATGGTAGGGTCTGAAAATAGATGCATGCAGCAGTTTTAAGAATGTTTTTAAATGTTGTAAATATAATTTGGAATTTAGGCTCTTCAGATCTCTGTCTTAGACCAGACTCCTTCATATGTTTGTGATGTGTGCCCCTGAAGACATTTAAGTTTCTGGGAACCCTAGCTTAAAGTAGTGTTATCTCTCAAAAAATAGTATATTATTAAGAATTTATTTTGTCAGGCTTTATCAGGAAGTAAAGCTGGGCCTCCAGACAAAGGTTTGGAGAGGAGTGTGGCTGTTAGGACCTGGAGGAGCAAAGATGAAGAGCATATTGTATCCTGGGAATCTGGTGGTGAGGTCAGGGAAGGTCAAAGATAAAGCCAACTTTGAATATTTAAGTGATCCTTGACTTCTTATTTTGGTAAACAATTGTCATGTTAGGTAACAGACATGGAAGAATTGTCACTTATTTGAGAGAGGGGAAATTAAAATTGAGGACAGATGTTTGGTGTTTAAAACCAAGGTAATCATTTATCCTGACAACAGGGCCATGGGCCCTGGGGAGTAATTTTATGTTATTGTTATATTAGTGATGACTATGTTATTACCCAAATTGATCCTAATTTTTCTCTTTCTCTCTTATTTAATCCTAATCTTGGACAGTGCTTTTAATTCAATTGGAATAATGAAAGAATTATATGCAAATGAACAAATCATGTAAGGATAGCTCTGGAAGTCAGGGTGGATTCACTTGGGAGTTATGCGTGTTAGTCATAGGCTGTTATGATAAAAATGCCTTTGTTATCTTACAAAGAGTAAAATAGCAAAACTAAACTCAAGCTCACATAGTATCCTAAAACAGCTTCTAAGAAATGTACACCTTGACTGTATTCCAAGATACGCATTCAGTTCCACTGAAAATTTTTAAAGATTAATACAAAGCACTGAACATTTCCCCAAGATGAGCAATTCAAAGACAGGTAGCCTCATGGCGAATAGTAAAATTATGCCTTAGCAGGGCAATGGTCTCCACTGGCTCCTACTGTCACAGTTCCTTGGTCCTACTAGCTTTTCAAGAAACTGAAAATAGTGGAGACCCAAAAATTACTGGCTCCAAAGTACATAAAGAAAATTTTACATTTAAAATGGTTTCAGGGGCACCCCTATGTCTCATTTGGTTAAGCATCTGACTTTGGCTCACTCACAATCTTGTGTTTCGTGGGTTTGAGCCCTGCGTTGGGCTCTGTGATGACAGCTCAGAGCCTGGAGCCTGCTTCTGATTCTGTGGCTCCCTTTCTCTCTGTCTGTCCCCTACTCATGCTCTGTCTGTCTCTATCTCAAAAATAAATAATAAAAAATGCATAAAAATGTATAAAGTGGATTCATATTGAAGACACACAATGCATAGCAATGGCAACTGATAATAGTTGGTTGCAATAGACAATAAAACCTTGGATTGCAAGTAACTTGTTCTGTGAGTGTTCCGCAAGATGAGCAAACATTTTAAATAAATTTTAAATTGACAAATGAGAGATGTCTTGCAATACGAGTGGTACGTGGTGCTGAACATCATGTGATCACAAGTGACACAATTTACTTTGATATACGAGTGCTTTGGATTACAAGCATGTTTCCGGAATGAATTATTCTTGCAAATCAAGGTTTATTCTATACTCCAGTTTTAAATAGTTATGTAGAAACAGTATTTAGTGAGGATGTGAATGTATTTTGATGTTTGATATTATAGGCAGCACAGGGCATCACAAATAATTGCCTAGAGCCTAAGAAGTTCTTAGAATTTTCTCTCACTCTTTTTCTCTCCATCTTTCTCTGTCTCTATCCCCCTCCTCTATCACCCAGACAACGTCTTCTTTTGTGTCCTCCTTTTTCCATTCTCCCCATTCTCATCCCAGGCATTATAAGATAGATGGAGAGGGCTTTTCCACTCATGAAGAAGAAAATCATTATACATTCCTTGGACCTTTAAGACATAAATATCATGGCCAGGCTTTAAGTGTTCTGCATCCATTAAAGACCCGTGTTATCTGGTTCCTTTTGGTAACCATTCTCTTAATGAGTCAAGTATTTTATTAGAGGACATGTGAGTGAGTAGTGCTGTTGGTTTCTTAATGATATCTACTCATCACTTGTATTTTGGGAAGTATTTTCAGGATATTTTTAACTTTTAAAAACAGAAACACACATGACTGCAAAACCACTGAGAGCTTTTTGGAAATGCCAAAGAAAGTAGATTCTCACATTGTGCTGAAGTTTATTCAGAGAGTAGTTTACATTTTTGTTTCTATACATGCAAATGAGGATAAATCAAATAATTATATTTATAAGAATAAATAATTGGATAAGGTAATCAGTAGAAATTAATTTTACCAGGAGAGCTTTTTATGTTAAGATTCCTTGAGAAGCAATCTAGATGTAGCCATGCAAACTGAGTGCATACTACTCTAAAAGTGACAATTTCTTCTGTGTTCTAAATGATTTCATTATCATGAGAAACATTTCTTCTAAAGTTGGCATTATTTATTGTCAGTCAAATATAGCTAAGGGCAATATAATACACATTTTGAGTTATGGGTCTCTGTTCCTCTGTATCACAATATAAAATTTCTGGCTACCATCATACTTTGTGAATCATCTGTGGCAGGTGTCACTGAAGGTCATTCATAAACCCTATTTTCAAGTGATAGAGTCTCTTCTTTTGAAATGCTACTGAGCTAGATCATCTCTGATAATTTATGTGCTTTAATTAGATCATAAAGTCAGAGAATATGCTACAAAAGAATCTTTGGTTTAATTTTTCTGTTCCTGTCACTTCATTAAATGAAATATTTATTACATTTAAGTAATGTTAATACTTTATTAATTTTCATTAATATTCATTGCACACAGTTTGCTTACAATCGCTAACTAGGGGATCATGTGGTCTTTAAGACTTTTTAATAAACCATATGAGTATATTCACTTAGAGCATGGTTACCTAATTTTGGAGAAAAAATGGACTTTTTGGTGGAATTTTTAATTTCCCAAGATGCGAAAGAAAAGGGTGTCATTGTATAGTAAGTCAAATAGACCTAAACTGAGATCTCTTTAAATATATGGAAAAGGCAGCTATCTTTTTATAATAAAAATTGGGTTGTTTTGATTCATCTATGGCTGATAATGGTTAGGAGTCAAGTGCAATATGGAAATGGGACATCAGGAAGGGCTGATGATACATATCCCAGATATAGCAGGGGGCAGAGATGAGGTTTGTTCTTGGTGTTCCCATTCATTGATAAAGTTTATTGTTTACGCAGTAAAATCGCCAAGCTTTAGATTTACAAATCAATGAAATTATCATAGTTACTTCACAAGATTACTGAGAGGATTAAAAAAGACAATTAATGTCAAAGATGTTATAAGTTATATGAAATGCTATTCATTTCATATAACAAGCACTATGTTGACTAGGACCCACATGATATAATATATATTATGTACTTAGTAATATTTGTGCTGAATACATTAAAGTTTGAAAAAAAAATGTTTTAATGTCTATTTATTTTTGAGAGAGATACAGAGTGCGAACGGGGAGGGGCAGAGAGAGAGGGAGACACAAAATCTGATGCAGGCTCCAGGCTTAGACCTGTCACCACAGAGCCCGTCACGGGGCTGAAACGCACGAACTGTGAGATCATGACCTGAGCTGAAGTTGGACGCTTAACCGACTGGGCCACCCAGGCGCCCCTGAATGCAACATTTTAAGTGCATAAATCTTTGGTAGAATAGTGATAATATAAAATGATAATTTATATTATATTAATTTACAAATGCAAGCTTGGCAGTAAAAAACAAGAATATATAATTGGATTGTTTTTTCTTCTTTCAGTTAGCCATCCTCCAGATTAAAAGTTGAAGTTATTCTGAGAAAAAAATACACACACAGGATTGAAAGTAAGCTTTTTCTGTTAATATGACTTACTTGAATATTAACCTCCTCCTTAGACATATGTTAATTCTGTTATATAATTTAGTAGGAGTTGAATTAGCCTGTCTCCCATTCTCCTTTTCTGTTTCTCTACCTTCCCCCCTTTCCACCCCTCCTGTGAGTTTTGGTAACTGTACTTCTTTGTAGTGTGAATATTTTCTTAATTGAAGTAATGTATACACTTGTGAATTATTTGTGATTTTTATGAGTTCTTCTGTAAAAACTACAAAAATTATATTTTCAGGAAAGAATGTTTTAATTTACTCACCCACCAAGTACTTATTTGTGTGCCTACAATGTATCAGGTAGGTATTAGGAAAGGAATTTTCTAACAAAGCCATGTTGGGTTCTTTTCAGATGTAGGGAGAGATGAGATGCCTTATTAAATGCTCTAAAAATTCATTGACTCTCTGAAGCAAAAGAGTAGCAATGTGTTGAGTATTTATGATACATGTAAACATAAGATGTATGAAAACAGTAGTACAAAGAATGGAAAGTGAGAATTGGAATTATATTTTGTAGGGTTTTTACACTAAATGTGAAATAATATATTAGTTAAAGATACATATTGTAAACCCTATGAGACTCCAAACACAATTTTTAAAGTGGTGTTAATAAAAGTCAATAGAGGAAATAGAATTAAATCTTAAAAAATGCTTGATTAATTCAAAAGAAGGCAGAAAAAAAGAACAAATTGGAAAAAAGTAACAGGTAGGAAAATGGTAAATTTTAATCAATCATATTATATCAACCATATAAATATAAACACACCAATGTAAAGACACAGATTATGAAATTAGACTAAATAAAGCATGAGCCAATTATATGTTGCCTATAGGAAACCTAAGTGAAACATAAAGACACATATAGTTAACAGGTATAAGGATGAAAAAAGGTATACTATGTAAACATAAAGTAAAATAAAGCCAAGGTAGATATGTCTATCTCAGATATGTAATCTTCAGAAGGAGGAACATAACCAAAGATAATGAGGGACATTCCATTATAATAAAGGGGTCCATTCACCAAGAACATAAAACAATTCTAAATATGTATGCACCCAACATTCATTTAAAAATGTATGAGCAGACCAAAAAAGGGGGTGACATTTCACATCCATCAAAATGCCTACAAACAGACTGATCATATTAAATGTTATCAAGAATGTGTAGCACTCAGAACTCCTGTATGTTGATCATGGGAATATAAACTAGTACAATCACTTAGGGAACAAGTTTGGAAGTACTTAAAAAGTTAAACATATATTTCTAATCTGCAGCCATTTCACCTTTGGATATTAAGAATAAGAAAATAGAAAGCACATGTCTGTACCAAGACTTGTATACGAATGTTCATAGCAATTTTATTTGGATTGCCAAAACTTGGAAACAACTTAAATGTTGATCAACAATTGGCTGGATAAAAAAACATCGTGTGGAATATAACAGAGCAGTAAAAGGAATGAACATTTTTTTTTCAAATTTTTACTTAAATTCTAGTTAGTTAACATAGAGTGTAATATTGGTTTAAGTGGTACATTTTAGTGATTCATCACTCACATGTAACACCTAGTGCTCAACAGGACAGGTGTCCTCCTTAATACCCATCACCCATTTAGCCCATCCCCTACCCACCTTCCTCCACCAACCCTCAGTTTGTTCTCTCTCATTAAGAGTCTCCTATGGTTTGTTTCCCTCTCTTTTTTTTCTCTTCCCATATGTTCATCTGTTTTGTTTCTTAAATTCCCCATATGAGTGAGATCATATAGTATTTGCCTTTCTCTGTCCAACTTATTTCACTTAGCATGATACACTCTAGCTCCATCCACATTGTTGCAAGTGGCAAAATGTCACTCTTTTTGATGGCTGGGTAATATTTCATTTTCATATCTTCTTTTTCCATTCAATAGTCATTAGACATGTGGGCTCTTTCCATAGTTTGGCTGTTGTTGATAGTGCTTCTATAAACATCTGGGTGTGTGTACCCCGTTTGAATCTGTATTTTTTGTACCCTTTGAGTAAATACCCAGTAGTGGAATTGCTGGATCATTGGGTAGTTCTATTTTTAACTTGTGGAGGAACCTCCATACTATTGTCCAGAGTAGCTGCACTAATTTGCATTCCTACCAGCGGTGCAAAAGTGTTCCCCTTTCTATACATCCTCACCAATACTTGTTTCTTTTGTTGTTAATTTTAGTCATTCTGACAGGTGTGAGGTGTTATCTCATTGTGGTTTTGATTTGTATTTCCCTGATGATGAGTGATGTTGAGGATCTTCTCATGTGTCTGTTAGCCATCTGGATGTCTTCTTTGGAAAAATGTCTATTCATGTCTTCTGCTCATTTCTTCACTCGATTATTTGTTTTTGGGGTGTTGAGTTTGATAAATTCTTGATAGATTTTGGATACTAACCCTTTATCAGATATGTCATTTTTTTTCTTTTTCTTCTTTTATATTTTTAAAATAAAGTTTTATACATATATAGTTTGAAAGGTCAAATCGCCTATGTTTTATTATTAAAAAAAATTACTCCTCTGTGCTCCATTTCCTCCCCTCCCTGCAGACAACTGTGTTTGCCGGCTTAAGTGGATTATTTTAGGATTTATTTCACATCTATAATTATCACACTTTTAATGCTACTTGATTTTCTGATTTTAGGCTTTATCAACAATCTACTATCATGGAGGGTAAGTATGTAGCTCTCCCCTCTCCACATGCACCCTTTCCTGTCCCCCAATTTAGATTACGTTGTAACTCCAGCTGAATCAATATTCAGTGTTTACGTTATGATAATGTAAACATTATTCACAACAAATATATGGAAGTACTTTCCTTTCCTGCACATTTTTTTCCCTTACAGAGTTAAAAATAGTCTTGATTTTTGTTTTGCTTAGTTTTGTATGTGCTCAGTACTAACTCACCCCCTCTCTCCCAGTTGTCCCTTATTTGAACTAAAGCTTCCCTCAAAACATTGTGACACATCAGGTATTTCTAGTAATTTCTTCTTCCTGAAGAAGTCTTCCCAGGACTTCTGGCTGTTTCAGTCAAGTGTGGGTGCCCTCTGATGTGATGCAAGGTGTTATCCTGGGATGGGTCTTCCCCATCATTCTTCTCCATCTCCTTTCATCTTTCTCCTGTGCTGGACTGTCCCTGTTGTAGCTCATGCTGTCTTCTTTCTTGGTCTACTCTTTCATTTCGGTGGAGAGCATCTCCCAGTAGCTTGCTCAGAAATGTTATCTGGCAGGTAAAGATTTGAAGGCTTTTCTTGTCTGAACATACCTTCGGCCTACCTTCATATTTGATTTTGATTGGTAGTTTGACTGGGTATGGAATTTTAAGTTGTTAGTAGTTTTCCTTCAGAACTTTGAAGGTGTTATTCTACTGCCTGTCAAACTTCTAGTTTTCCCATTGAGAAGTCATGCTGATACCTTATCTGGTTCCTCTTTTTCTTCTGTTTTTTTCTTATTATAAATTTATTTTTTAAGTTCTCAGTTATGCCATTAAAAGGAATAACATTAGTAACAGCAGTGAGGTTGTTGGATAAAAACAAAAAGAAATGGGGGATTACAGATAGACTTTTGGATCTCCATCAGCTTTTGATGATGCAGTTTATTTTGGTATTTTGTTTCAGTTTCATAGATTTAGAAGTAGCTGTACATGATCATAGTTTGTTATGCTCAGTATAGACTATTCTTAAATTAAGTTGATACTATTTTTTTAAAAGGAAGAATGACAGGAAGTTCTTGCTTAGAGTTTAATTCCTAACAATATCTTAACAATGGTCAAGTTCTTTTACCTAAATTTACAGGTTGAGTAAGTACCACCCAAGACAAGCATGCTGATACACAGTCCCTTGTGATCATTATCTACTTTGTGCCGTGAAGACAGCATATGTCTCCTAGTGTCCTGAACCTTATGTGACAAGTGGGAGATAGATTTTCTTTCTTTTTTTTTAAATTAACTTGTTTTATTGTTTTATTTTTTAATTTACATCCAAATTAGTTAGCATATAGTGCAACAATGATTTCTGGAGTAGATTCCTTATTGCCCCTTACCCATTTAGCCCATCCCCCCCTCCCACAAGCCCTCCAGCAACCCTCAGTTTGTTCTCCATATTTATGAGTCTCTTCTGTTTTGTCCCCCTCCCTGTTTTTATATTATTTTTGTTTCCCTTCCCTTATGTTCATCTGTTTTGTCTCTTAAAGTCGTCATATGAGTGAAGTCATATGATTTTTGTCTTTCTCTGACTAATTTAACTTAGCATAATACCTTCCAGTTCTATCCATGTAGTTGCAAATGGCAAGATTTCATTCTTTTTGATTGCCGAGTAATACTCCATTGTATATATATACCACCTCTTCTTTATCCATTCATCCATCCATTTGGGCTCTTTCCATACTTGGCTATTGTTGATAGTGCTGCTGTAAACATGGGGGTGCATGTGTCCCTTCGAAACAGCACACCTATATCATGTGGATAAATGCCTAGTAGTGCAGTTGCTGGGTCGTAAGGTAGTTCTATTTTTAGTTTTTTGAGGAACCTCCATACTGTTTTCCAGACTGGCTGCACCAGCTTTCATTCCCATCAGATATGTCATTTGTAAATATCTTCTCCCATTCTATCGGTTGTTTCTTTAGTTTTGCTGATTGTTTCCTTTGCTGTGCAGAAGCTTTTTATCTTGATGAGGTCCCAAGAGTGCATGTTTGCTTTTGTTTCCCTGGCCTACTGCAATGTGTCTAGTAAGAAGTTGCTCTGGCCAAGGTCAAAGGGGGGGGGCTGCCTGTGGTCTCCTCTAGGATTTTGATGCTTTCCTCTCTCATATTTAGGTCTTTTATCCATTTTGAATTTATTTTTGTGTATGGTGTAAGACAGTACTTTCTTTGGCATGTTGCTGTCCAGTTTTCCCAGCACCATTTCCTGAAGAGACTGTGTTTTTTCCAGTGGATATTCTTACCAATTTTGTCAAAAATTAATTGGCCATACGTTTGTGTGTCCATTTCTGGGTTCTTGCTTCTGTTCCAACGATCTGTGTTTGTTTGTTTTTTGTTTATTTTTGTGTTGTGTTTGTGTGTGTGTATGTGTGCCAGTACCATACTGTCTTGATGATTACAGCTTTGTAATACAGCTTGAGGTCCAGAACTGTGATGCCTCCAGCTTTGGTTTACTTTTCCAACATTACTTTGGTTATTTGGTGTCTTTTCCCATACAAATTTTGGGATTGTTTCTTCTAGCTTTGTGAATAATGCTGGTGTTATTTTGATATGGATTGCATTGAATGTGTAGATTGCTTTGGGTAGTATCAACATTTTAACAATATTTGTTCTTCCAACCCATAAGCATGGAATATTTTTCCTTTTTTTGTGTGTCTTCTTCAGTTTCTTTCATGAGCTTTGTATAGTTTTCAGTATATTGATTTCTCGCCTCTATGGTTAGGTTTATTCCTAGGTATTTTATGGTTTTGGTGCAATTGTAAATGGGATTGATTCCTTGATTTCTCTTTCTGTGCTTCATTATTGGTGTATAGAAATGCATCCAATTTCTCTACATTGATTTTGTATCTTATATCTTTGCTGAAATCATGTATCAGTTCTAGAGTTTTTTGGTGGAGTCTTTTGGGTTTTCCACATAGAGTATCATGTCATCTGTGAAGAGTGAAATTTTGACTTCCTCTTTAGTTTTCAGAGTAGAGATATTTTACTTCTTTGATTAGACTTATTCTTAGGTACCTCGTTGGTTTTGGTGCAATTGTAAATGGAATTAATTTTTTTTATTTCTTTTTCTGTTGCTTCATTATTGGTATATAGCTCTCCATGCAAGAAATAACATGGGAGAATCTAAAAAGAATTCAGTTGAGTGAAAAAAAAAACAAAAAAATTAATAATGTCTACTTCTGTTTGTATGGAATTCTAAAACTGCAAACAATAAAAATTCTAGAAAATGCAAACTAATTTACAGTGACAGTATGTTTATCAATGTCTCCCTGAGGCAAATGGAAGAGAGACACTAGGGATAATAATTGAACATGAACTAACTTTGGAGGAGGGATGGTTTCATGGTTGTCTATACATTGAAACTTACATGATTGTACACTGTAAATATGTGCAATTTATTATATGTCAATTTTTCAAAGAGTGAAAAATAACTCAGTTATTTAAACCTTTCACAATATTTCATCTAGAACTAAGGCTGGAACATTAACAAATCTAGAGGATTGACATCTCATGACTTCAATTTTATTATTGGGTTCAGCTTGCCACACTGTTTCTCTAGGATGAGTCCTTATTTAGAAGGCTCTGCATGTAAAGGTGTTTTTAACTTCCTGAACCACCAGTATACTATTAAGAGGGACTGTGTGTGAGTCCTAGTGGTGAGGCTTTGTACAGTTCACTCACTTGGGAAAATGAAAAGATATTAGTAAGCATGTAAGGGGCAATGTTTAATGAATACAAAATTAGGGGTTCTACAACTTGCTCCTAAATTCCTTTCTGGAACCAACTGTGGCTTCAGATTCACCATTTCACCTCCAATCTTTTTATATCCACCTTTAAAAAATAAGGAACTAAACAAATTCTAAGGACACTTCCACTTCTAAAAACATGATTCAATAGCAATAAATACTTATGTACCCCTCTACTCTGTATCCACCACTGTGCTAGTTGTTAAAGATCTGCAGATAAAATAAAGGAAGCAGTAAGTAAATCATTATAATACAATGTGTTTTCTGTGACTATACACATCAGCACAGGATGCTTAAGGAATACAGAGGAAAGAATGCCCAACTCTGGGAACGGGTGAGGATATCTGTTGGTTATTCTCCCATTTTCCTCTGCCACTTTGCCACTGTCTAGCATTGCTGATTATCCCAGGTATCCCTGTGATTCTAGAGAGGTTGATGCCACTGTGCTGCTATACTTAAAGCCTAAGCTTGTTCAGGCTAAATGTTTAGGACTTAGGCGGAGAATTTTGGAACACACCCATAATGAATACAGGATAGGAATCATAAATACCTTCATTCTAATTTCTCCTCTGGACACGAATATACCAATAATTCAGGCATACCCTGTACAATACCTCTACAGTTAACGTCTTCCAATATTTTATTCCCTTTAAATGTTTAAAACATTTGAGCCAAATGCTCGTTTTTGCTACCTGAGTAGTATATTCATATTAGACCAGGCAAGGATATGTATGCAGTTCTTTAAATTGCTATGACTGGTCATAAGGCTACTCATGTTGCCTGCCTGTGTGAAGGCAGCTTGACTTGACTATGTGAACCAGTCTCATAAGGAGTAAATTATTACTTTCCAGTAGTTCAAAGAAATTCTTTATTTCTGTTTACATGACAACTTCTCTTCCACCTTTCTACCTTCTGGCCTATAAATATCAAGTTGATGTTCTGTGTGCTTTAAAGAAAAAAAAGGTAATTTTAAAGTAGACTCTGATTTTCTTTACCTTTTTTTTAACTTTAACTTTTTCTAGTATAAACTCCCATCTTCAATTATTTTATCTGTTCATTATTTTCATTTTTAAGCTTCCAGTGATTTTTTTAATTTATGTAACATTCATGGATGCTTATTTACCTTTTAAAAGAGAGAAAATCACATATTTGGTTATTATTCAAAGGAGAAGATTAATATGGGCTTCCAGATCTCCATGGGAACACAATAAGTGTTCCCCATGATTTATTTTCTGGAAATGGAGAAAAAAATCGTTTCCATGGAGATGCAAAGGTGAACTAAACAGAGATGGCCCTGAGGGCATTGACATCAGTAAGCACTGACAATTCTGCCACCTCCCTGATCCCAAATATGAGGTGCTTCTGAATTCAACCCAAAATGACAATGAGTGACATAATTAGACATATTTTTGTGTCTTCTCAGGAATTAAAAAAAACTATTTGGGTTTGCCAATTAGAATGGGTAGGTCATATAAAATAATATGGGGGAAAAACACTTCTTTGGAAACACAATAATGAAGTTCAAGGCTCACTGTGGGGGAAAAAAAAGATGAAACAAGACACCCGTGAAATGACAATATGTCCTTGCTGTTGGAAAAAGAGAATTTCTTAATTAGTGGATTTTATCATAGAGGAGTTTTGAAATTAGGAGACAACTAAACCAGTACATATTTATTGCTTTCATGTAAGAATTCTCACACAAAACCTTTTTCCTTTACATTTGGCTTCTATAGATCTAGGCAATCAGTATTCAATTTGCTGGTAGCAGTCTTGTTTCCAGTGAGGTAGAAGAAATAATTCCTTCCTTCTGTAGTTGTATACTTGGTTAGTTTTAAAACATGGTATCTATATGCTTAAGTAAAAATGAAAACCATACTGTGTTTAACAAATTCAACAAAAAAGAGCACGCAGAATAGAGCAGACTTGGTTTGTGTTTTGCTTCTTTAATGGGTTAATTTATTCAAGGAAACATTATTGAGTGTAATTGTGTGCCTGGTGTTGTTCACAAAGTTGAGAATACAGAAATAAAAGATAAGAAATTGCGATCTTGAGAGAGTACAAACAACATAATAAAGGACATGGAAGAAGTAGGAGTAGGGAATGGTAGGGACATTTAGGAGCATGTGCAGTGCAGCTAAGACGGGGGGGGGGGGGCAGGTGATGTGACCCATGCATTGGAGGTTGAATAAATGTAGGATGTAATCAAGTAGAGGAGGGAAGGGGAACAGTATACAAAACACCAGTGAGTGAGTTAGCCTGAGACATGAGGAAAATTGCAGTATAAGTGCTTCACCATGACAGAAAGGATGGAAGCAGGTGTGGGAAATGCTGGAGAAAAAGCCAGAATGTTGATTGAGAACACTTCTGCAGTGTTCTCAGCATTTAAAGCAAATTGGTGGAATCCAAACTGGGTTCTCAGAAATAGCACCTTAGGCTATACTGGGGAGAGATTGGAAGCTCATGTGATTATAAGCAAAGAAACAAGTAGGAACCCACTAAAATATTATTCCAAGGAGATAATTCATGTGAGTGGTTTCAGTATCCATGATGGATATAGATATTTTATCCTTGGAAAGAGGCTTTTGAATTGTATGGATACAGGTTGATTTTATATCAATATATTGCACTAAGACAGATTGCAGAGTGACTTATGAGTACTATTTGGTCCAAATGTGTGCTGGTTCACTCCGCTGAAAATAACTGAATTTGAATCTGTTTAGATTCACCAAGTAAGTGGAAACCAAGTTTGCCAGTGTCTACCACTTTGTATTATTTATTTCACATATTGGGGTTATCATCAAGAGTACTTAGATTTGAACCACATTAGTCTGTAAACACTCATTTAAAGGTAGTCCTGACTGTTAATTTTGGATGTCACATTATCCTTTTTGTGTACATCCTCTTAATTTTGTTCATGCTTGCCTTATATGTTCTGCTGAATTTTATTTTTTTAATAATTTTTTATAAATGTTTATTTATTTATTTTGAGAGAGACAGTGTGAGCAGGGGAGGGACAGAGAGAGGAGAGAGAGAATCCCAAGCAGCTCCATTGCTGCCAGCTGCAGAGCCTGAGGCAGGCCTCTAACCCACCAACTGTGAGATCATGACTTGAGTGGAAACCAAGGGTCAGTCACCTAATGGACTGGGACACCCAGGTGCCCCTGTTCTGCTGATTTTTAAAGTAATTTTATGGGAGTGCCTGGGTGGCTTAGTCCGTTAAGTGTCTGATTTCAGCTCAGAGCTGAAGTGTCATGATTTCACGGTCTGTGGGTTTGAGCCCCGCACTGGGTTCTGTGCTGACAGCTCAGAGCCTGTTTCGGATTCTGTGTCTGTCTCTTTGCCCCTATCCTGCTCATGCTCTGTCTCAAAAATAAATAAACATTAAAGTAATTTTTATCTTAGGATTTATCATTGATATTGACCTATTTGAAATTATTTGACAAATTTGACCACATTTTAAGGCTAGATCTTTATTAAGTATAAAAAGAATATCTACATAATCTAATATAGCCTGTTGATTTATGTTTATCAATAAGTAAGTCAATAAGTAATTAAAGCATTTTCTTGGATAAGTTTTTTTGACATGAAATACTACCATTTGGTAGCTTTGAGATTTTACCTGTGTAGTTTTTGGTTACTGGGCCTCAAAGTGAATACAGTAGTCCTATCTGTGTTATCTATATATCATATATTTTGTTTTCTTTCTTTTTCCATTTATTTAGACAATGTATGAGCCTGAATTAGTGTTTTTCTTTTCTCGGATTGTCTAAATTGCTTTTAATCTTTTGCCACTATTTCAAGAATTGAGCTTGATAACTTAATAATATAAACTTAGGGATTTATTGCTTCTCACTGTTACATAGAATAAGACTTTGAGTAACCAGATGATATTTAACAAGACAGGTAAATTGTGATTGTTGGAAGCCTAATAATCCATTGAGTAATTTGTCAGTATTTCTTATCTAAATGATGCACTTGGAGACCAAATATAACTATTGTCACTGCATAATAAAAATAGCAAGCAAATATTTAGTATTTACAATATTCCAACTACTTCTAAGCAATTACATGGGATGAACTGATTTAGTCATTGCAATAATCTTTTTAAAGATTTTTTTTTAATGTTTGTTTATTTTTGAGAGAGAGACAGAGAAATAGAGTGTGAGTTGGGTAGGGACAGAGGGAGAGGGAGACACAAAATCTGAAGGAAGCTCCAGGCTCTGAGCTGTCAGCACAGAGCCTGACACAGGGCTTGAACTCACAAACTGTGAGATGACCTGAGCCTAAGTCAGACACTCAACTGACCGAGCCACCCAGGCACCACAATGATTGCAATAATCTTATAATGATTTTTACAAATAAGAAAATCAAGACACAAAATGCTTAATTAACCTGGCTAATAAAACATAGCTAGTAAGCGATAGGGCTTGGATTTTGAATCTGAAAAATCTTAATTAGAGTGAATTTGTATGATGATACAAGGAATTACTCTTCTATATGGACTATGATAGGTGATCTAGCCACTGATATTTGTGGATTTATTTGGTATCACATCATTAACAATTTTTATTAGAGAATATTTCAAATACATGCAAAAATAGTGGTAATTTCTTTGTACCCATTATGCTATTTCAGTAATAACCAACACCTGTCCAATCTTGTCTCACCTGTACTCCCATTTCTACCCCTTCAAAAAACTGAATTATTTTAAATAAAACCAAAATATTATAGTATCTTATCTCTTAAAAATAGAGAACACAGATACCATTATCATAATTAAAAATTGTTAATATCGTTTCATGTTTAGTCATCTATATCACATATATTTTGAGTTGCATGGAATCTTTCCCAAGCCTTGCAAACTAATATGAAATTATAATTTATAGTATTTCTGGAAAAATCCAGTAAAGGTGTATTTTTCTAAGACTGTAACTTCTAGAGCCTGGCCCAGTACCTGGCAATAGCAAGACATTCATGGGATACGTGTTGACCTCACCTTGTTTAAAACATGGAACAAAGATGTCAACTGTTGGTTTTCCTTCTCTTTTAATTGCCCTGTTTAATATGTAACCACATATTTTATATGTTTTTAATACTAAAATCCATATTACATCCATTATTGAAAGTATAATTAATAACACTTTTTCCTATTAATTGTTAAGGACTTCTTCATAGTATTATGAACACCATCAGTATCATTGAAATGCTGTGTATTTGCCATCACCAACAACTCTGACAACTTCCACCTCTGTTTCACCTTCTGGAACATTGAGATTCTTTGTGCTTTCAATAGAACAGTTTGGGGAAGACTGACTTCTTAGCAGAAATGAAACACTATTATAGAGTGCAGGTTTGTTAAGAAGCCTCCTGTACTTGAAAATGATGTGACAGGTGTGCTGAACTAAAAGTCATCCGCTCTTTATTAGTTCACTTGCAATAAGCTCCTGTGATTCCCCAGAGACAAGGTGCTATGAATATTATTTCACTATAGTGGCAACTACAAAGGAAAATAAAATTTAGGGGTGAGGGACTCATAGAATTTCTAAACTTCTGGATGTGTTATTTGCACCTCAAGTTTTCCACTAGAATGAGCCAACGTCAAGTATATTACTTGGGAGAACCTGATAAAAGCTGTTTATTAGAATGAGTAGAAGGAAATGGGGAAAGAGGACCCACAGGAATTAACTTCCTAGCACATGTCATGCCTCAGGCAATTGACTTTTATGTCACTGAATCTTCAAGACAACTCTAGGAGGAAGGTAGGATCCCCATTTGAAGGATATGGAAACAGATTTAGATCAAGTTACATATTTTCAGTGACAACGCCTGATGCAGGTGTTTCCACTGTAAAAGTTTTGAGTTTACCATCATACCATTTTTAACCCCAAAGACATCATATTACCCTTTTATATAAACAAAATAAGATATAGAAGGGTACTTTAGGGTATGATAATGTATTTTGTATCATTGGGAAAAAATTATTATTTTTTTTATGGTTGGAAGTGGTTTATTATAAGTAACAAAAGATGTAACTGGGTTGACAAGAGTTACAGATTACAAGAGCTGTAGGAGCTCGGTCCCAGGAACCAGGAACAAAGATGAAATACATATTTATTATAATATTACAACTTCTATTAAATTGGTTATTCAGGTTAATTGCCCCAAATATCTGTGGAATCCACCCCTCCATTTCTGTTCTTCCACCACCATGTTGTTTTGGGTTCTTATCGTTCATCTAGGTCATTGCACTAGCCATGTTTTATTTATTTATTTATTTATTTATTTATTTATTACCATTTTCTTTTTAATTTACATCCAAGTTAGTGTATGGTGCAACAATGATTTCAGGAGTATGTTTCTTTTTTTTTTTTTTTTCAATATATGAAGTTTATTGTCAAATTGGTTTCCATACAACACCCAGTGCTCATCCCAACAGGTGCCCTCCTCAATACCCGTCACCCACCCTCCCCTCCCTGCCACCCCCCATCAACCCTCAGTTTGTTCTCAGTTTTTAAGAGTCTCTTATGCTTTGGGAATACAAATTGGTGCAACCACTCTGGAAAACAGTGTGGAGGTTCCTCAAAAAATTAAAAATAGACCTACCCTATGACCCAGCAATAGCACTGCTAGGAATTTACCCAAGGGATACAGGAGTACTGATGCATAGGGCCACTTGTACCCCAATGTTTATAGCAGCACTCTCAACAATAGCCAAATTATGGAAAGAGCCTAAATGTCCATCAACTGATGAATGGATAAAAAAATTGTGGTTTATATACACAATGGAGTACTACGTGGCAATGAGAAAGAATGAAATAAGGCCCTTTGTAGCAACGTGGATGGAACTGGAGAGTGTGATGCTAAGTGAAATAAGCCATACAGAGAAAGACAGATACCATATGGTTTCACTCTTATGTGGATCCTGAGAAACTTAACAGAAACCCATGGGGGAGGGGAAGGAAAAAAAAAAAGAGGTTAGAGTGGAAGAAAGCCAAAAATTATTTTTCAATTCACTGGATTGGTGCAATTGTCCATTCACTTGGAAGAAGATAAACTTTGTCCGTATTTCACATGATCAAAAAAATTACTAAAAGTAGACCAAAACAGAAACTATAAATTCTGTAGAGGGAAAGCTTTTCCATACATGACATAAACCTCAAAAACCATAAGGGGTGAGATGGACAGATATGGGCACATTAGCATTAAAAACATTGAATGGTTAAAGACCGTTTAACAAAGTTAGAAGGGAAAATGGGTAGAAACATTTAGAAGGTAATTGAATAGGAAAAAGTGTAATACTTTCACTATATAGAAAAAATGCAACAAAATATATGACAAAAAAAACCCTCAACAGCCTAGACCACAAGTAGACAATAGTTAAAGAGTAGCAGTTCATGTTTGAATTGGAGTGACTAAAAAACATCTGGGGTGCCTGAGTGGCTCAGTCATGATCTCAAGGTTCCTGGGATGGAGCCCCATGTTGGGCTCTGTGCTCATAGCATGGAGCCTGCTTGGGATTCTCTCTCTCCCAGTCTCCTCCCCCTCCCCCACTTGTGCACTCTCACTCACTCTCTCTCAAAATAAATAAATAACCATTAAAAATTTTAAAAATATTATAAAAATAAACACTATAAAATGCAAATCAAAATGACAGTTTTTTTTCTATCAAAAATGCATAAATCCGCTTAAGCATTATTGGCATCAGTTTTGGGGGATTAATGCAATGGAATGCTACTCATATGGAAATGACATATATGTTTATATGCTGACTTGTAAAGATAGTTCATAATAAAGGATTTATAACAAAGCATGTTGTAAAATTCCATTCTTTTGGTAGAAAACTAAACAAAATTAGCTGTGTCCATATGTTTGTGTGTTTATTCTCATCTTTCTAAGTTTCTAGCTATGACATTAAACACAAAATGTGTTGATATATAAATACATAGATGTATGGATAGAATAAGGTATTGATACTTCTAAATACCAATACTAAATACTAAATACACTGGAGAAAGGAAAGAGGAGATTTTTTTCTTTTATATACATTTAAAACGTTATGAAAGAATAATTGGATTATAAGTGATTTCTTTAACTTGTTAATGTAATCCTCTTGTATAATCGGAAGAAATTAACATTAATACAGTGATTTCAAATTTCTTTTTAAAAAGATTTATTTAAAATAAATAAAAATTTATTTATTTTGAGAGACAGAGAGTGAGCAAGCACAAGGAGGGGAGGGGCAGAGAGAGAGGGAGGGAGAGAGAGAATCCCAGGCAGATTCTGCACTGTTAGCGTGGAGCCCCCCCACCCCTCACCCCCTGAACTTGGGGCTGGATCTCACAAACCGCAAGATCATGACCTGAGCTGAAATCAAGAGTCTGATGCTTAGCTGAATGAGGCATTCAGGTGACCCTCAAATGTCTTTTGTAAATTGTGAAATATAGACTTCTGGAATTTTAGCTGTATTATATATTGTATATTGCTTGGGCTTATAAAAAATACTCTTTTTAAATGTTTAGTTTTGAGAGAGAGAGAGAAGAGAGAGACAGAGCACGAGTGGGGAGAGAGGCAGAGAGAGGAGACACAGATTCTGAAGCAGTTTCTAGGCTCCAAGCTGTCAGCACAGAGCCCAAACCAGGGCTTGAACCCACCAACTGCGAGATCATGACCGGAGCTGAAGTCGGACACTTAACCAACTGAGCCACTCAGGCACCCCTAAAAATATCTCCAAAAATTAACATACTCTTCACTAACAGTGGGGAAAAAATAGCAAACTGGAACGTAAATACTAATGCCTTAAACATAGCATACATCTGTAAAACAATAAGGGTATATACCCTATCAAACATGAGAAAATGCACCCAAACGAATGTTAAAGCATGGAAATACAAACTTCAGCCTACCAAGCATGCATGGACTCAGCTCGCATCCGTTTGTGTATGTATAATTTTATGTTGGTCACTGATAAGAACTGGGATAATTGCACATGTGTAGGAAAAGGTCTTGAAGGATAAATGCAAACTAAGAACAGTGCTTCTTTGTGGAGAGGAAAGGTGACTGGTATTAAGGTAGAGCTAAAGGGACTTAATTACCTTATTTGTAGTTACATTTAATGAAGAGAATGTATTCATATATTAATTTGTATAATTCAAATTTCGGAATAAATAATACATTTGAAAGGTTTTTGAGGGTGATAGATCTCTCTTTCAGCCATGGGCAATTCCTGGGAAGGACTAAGTACTGACACCTGTCAGTAGGCCATCCTCACAAAAGCAGGGAATTAGCTTTAAAGCCCTGCATGGGGGGGATCTGAATGGGAGAACGCCGTGTTTGTTACAGTTTGTCCGCTTCTTCTCTGTGCAGCAGCTACTCCAGCATTCTGGTGGGCCTCTTTTCCTGGTGGAGATGTCTAAGAGAGAGGTCAGTGGTACAAACTATAATCCTCACAACTGAAGATTCAGGCCTGCGAGTGGTAAGTAACGTCTTCCTCTATTGACATTCTAGATTGCCCTCACTCTAAGAACTTTGCTGTCCTAAGTGGTTTACTCGGTGGAGTGATCTAGACCCTCTACACTGAGGGCTCTGAGTTCTTGTTACATCCTTCTCAGGCTCTTGAGCTTTTCCATTTAACTTAAAAAATTAACAGAGGAATACCAAGAGATACTCAAAGGGTTCACTTTGGTGCCCCAAAATGGCTCCCGCCCTCCTCAGGTGACAGAAGCTGTATCTTCTTCTGATAAGAGCCAGTGGTTCCTGCCAGCATGATGATTCTTGCTCTTGCCCCCTAATCCCTTGGCACTGAGACCCCAACAGACGAGGGAGGTAGCTGTAACTTAAGGATCGGTGGGATTCTTGCTGTATCGTAATGCTCCTTTAAGAACCAATACTTGTAAACCTACAAAGCTCAGGACTGTGAATGCCCAGATATTGAGAGTTATAGGTTTATGTGCATTATTGTGTGTTTACATAAACATATATATATATATATGAATATGATTTTATATCTATGTAACTTTGCAAATAGATTACATATAAAAATTATATATACACATATCTCTATAGCTCCCTGTATTTCCTAACTCTGTTTGCTGAAAGACCATGAACTATGACACTCTGTTAGTAATGTATACACCAAACACTTGGATTTGATTTCTAGAAATAATCTTCCACTAAAAGGAACCAAGGCTCCTTAGATTATAGAGCTGGAGCTGGTGAGCATAAAACAGGGGTATTAAGGTTAGCATATAATATATTGTTATGCATAAAATAATTAAATGGTTAAAGGCTGATTGAAACATGGCAAAAAAAAAAAAAACAAAAGCAAAAACACAGATGTAAGTTTGAAGGAGCTCACCAACTGTATGACAGTTTAAACATCAAAATAGATAATGAGAGTGTGAGATTGCTACTTAATGAATAAAAGAGAAATCCACCACTCCACACTTGTATAAGTAGATAAATAAGGAAGAAGGAAAAGGACTTCAGAGTAGATTATCAATGATAGATAAAGAAGAAATGATGAAATACACAACCATTGTTTAGCAACTATCACCTGGGTAGTAGGCACAGGTGAGAACCATCAATTAAAGGCTTGCCTGTAGGGGTTTGATGAGGAACAGAATATCGATGTAATCAAAATACCTCCCCATGAGATAGTAATCAAAATGCCTCCCCATACAATAGTAACCAAAACAAGGGGAGGAAGCTTTACTACAGTGCATGATGCTGAGAACAGCACTGCCATCCAACTCTGGGACCTCAACTTCGGTGATAGTATTTCTTTATCCTTTCTGGCCCAGCCATCTTGTGCAAAAGTGGGTTTCCATTGAAGAAACTGGCAGAAACCAGGTGATAATTTGAATATCACCAGTGGTGGGACATTACCCGAGTGTGCCTCTTGATGCGATGCTCAGTCTTGTCATGAGGAAATGTCAGACACCAAGGGCTATCCTATAGCATGAAAGCCTTGAAGCCTCTCAAGTGCTGGCGAAATGAGGAGAAACTAATCAGATTGCAGGAATCTGATGAGACATGTCGGCTAAATACAGTATTATTGGGTAGGTTGCTGGAACTTAATGGTTAAAGAGATATTATTAGGTTATGTTAAATTTTGGGATCTATGTGTTGGGTCAATTTTGTTAGCACTGTTATTTAACTGAATAGAAAGGGTGTGTGGTCATAACATATAGAGGTTTCTTTATTTTTGGAGAAAACACTACAGTATTTAGAGGTGATAGGGCATCCCATCCAATAGAAGAAAAAAGTCCATATATACAGAGAGAGAATGGGAAGGTAATGAGGCAAATGCAGTGAACCATTAACAATTGGGGATTTAGGTAAAGAGGATATGGGGGTTGCTTTTGCTATTCTTGCAATTTATTATGTATGTTGACCATTATTTCAAAATTTAAAACATAAAATTTCAAAAAAAATTTTGCCTAAGATTTACTATTATATCAGAAGAATCCTTTTCCCCGAGTAGCTTTTTTTCTAATATTGTACATTGTACTTAAAGACTATAGTATGTGCATAATCTTTGGTAAAGAGTTAAACCTAAAGAAATTTTAAAAATCTGTTAGTGCTATGAATTAAATATTTCAGGAAATGGTTCTTTCATTAAATCGATGTGGTAGGTGGTGCTAATGGCCATTTTCTAACACTGAATACAAAGAGACCAAAAGGCTAAAGGAAGCTGGCATGAAAGCAAAAGCAAACCAAACATTCTAATATACTCTTGATTTTCTCTGGAAGCCACATGTTTTCAATCTAGATTCAAGTTTTTATTTTACTGACTTACAGTTGATGTACAGGATTATATTAGTTTCAGGTATACAGCATAATTCAATATTTTTAGGCATTACAAAATTAGGGGTCTAGTTGCCATCTGTCACCCTACAAAGTTATTACAATATTATTGACTATATTCCCTGTGTTGTACATTGCATCTCCACGATGTACTTATTTTTTTAATTTTTTAAATGTTTATTTTTTTTTGAGAGTGAGAGAGACAGAGCACAAGTGGGATAGGAACGGAGAGAGAGAGGGAGACACAGAATCCGAAACAGGCTCCAGGCTCCGAGCTGTCAGCACAGAGCCTGAAGCGGAGCTCAAACTCACGGACTGTGAGATAATGATCTGAGCCGAAGTTGGTTGCCTAACCAACTGAGCCACCCAGATGACCCTACAACGTACTTATTTTTTAACTGGAAGTTTGCACCTCTTAATCTCCTTCGCCTCTTACTCCCATCCCTCCACTTCCCTCCCTGCTGGGGACCACCAGGTTGTTCTCTCTATCTATGAATCTTTCTCTGTTTTGATTGTTTCATTTTTGAGATCCTGCGTATGAGTGAAATGGCATAGTATTTGTCCTTCTCTGTCTGATTTATTTCACTCAGCATAGATTAAAAGTACTAAACTTTTTTTTTTCTTTTTACTGCTTTCCTGTATGTTTACTTTGTGCAAAAACTCTTCATTTTTTCCCCAGTGTTCTTTATAGTTTTTTCTGGGAGAGAGCTCTGTAACTTTAGTATGTATTTATAGTTGTGAAATAGCTCTTCTCTCCTTAATCCTTTTGTTTACTCCTATAAATGAGTCATTGACGTTTCCCAACAGTTACTGGGAAACAGAGGCCTGCTTCTTGTTAATGTCACAAGTAGTCATTTCCTGGAAATGAACATGTGAGCAAACCTAAGTCCAAAAGGAATTTAATAAGTATCTCTTTCAGACCAACAGTAAGTAATGTTTTCTTAGAGAATATCATGTATTCTTGGTTTTTTATTTTTAAATGTGCTTGTATAAATCCCACTGAAGAAAACTCAGATCCTCTGGCTATCTCTACTTTAATACAGTATTTTAAAATATAGCTTCAGTTAAAGGGAAATGTCGAGTTTTTCACTTAGTACTTCCCAAACCAGATTTCATTCACTGTTAGTTCAGGTATTTAGTTCTAGTTCCTATTTCAAAGCCCAAATGATCATACTTACAGTATACTGACTTCTGTGGCAATGTATGTCTTTTGGCAATTTGCTTGATAATTGGACTACAATTTTTTTTTTTTTTTTTTTTTTTTTTTTTTTTTTTTTTTTTACTGGATCCTACTAGCTTCTTTATCAAAGGCACTCTGAATCCTAATACTTGGCTTCCCTAGCCCTTCCTTTTCCCTATCTTGAATCTTTTATCTTGCTCTCCTGCTGGGTGAGTGGTATTAACTATATGAAATTACCTACTTAGATCTCATTAGTTTTAATCTCTCCCAAACTATCTGTGGCAGGGCAAGGGGAGAGGGGGGGAGTAAGAAAGCTGGGAAGAAAAGGACTCTCCTTCCCTTCCCAGCATGATCCAGAAAACCAATGCTCTTCCTGTTCCTTCTGTGCTGTTGTATCTATCTTTGTAGCATGTCATTTAAAAAAGGTCATGGTGAGATCTCAGATAGGAAAAATGAAAAAAGACACTAATTTTTCTGGGAAGGAAACACACACACATACACACACACACACACACACACACACACACACACAGGTAAAAGTGGTCTTTTTTTTTTTTTTTTTTTTAAACCTCATTACTTTGTGTGATAATCGGTTTAGGAAGAGAATTGAGATTTGCTCCAGGCAGGTGATGTTCTGCAGGTAAGCCAATATTCTTTTCCTCGGAGGCTGTCTTTGTTCATGTGCAGCTTGAGAAGACTCTTGCTCAGGACTTTGACCTCAACTTTGTAGTTTCACTGACCCTACATTGTTTCACTGGCAAGTATAAAACACCTTCTTTGTAAGTTTTGTGGAATGCATACATATTTTCTTCATAGTTGTTTTTCTTAAAATGTTACTTGTCTTCAAACAGTTTTGATATTGCCCCCCCTCACCGTGAGTAGATATGCAATTCTGGCCCTCAGGGTGTATCAAGGAGGGAGCGTCAATGCAGAGAGTTAGTGATGAGAGTGGGTATAGAGCCCTCACTGCGGAATGTGCCAGACTCATTTTCCCTAAGTTTTCTAGGTACCTTAGAGGACAGGCTTTGTCATCCTTTTCATGGACTTGGAAATGAGGTCCTTAGAGGTTAAGTAACATAGTAAGGCTGCCATTGTTCTCTCAGCTTGGAATGTCCTCACTTCTCAAGCATGACCCTTGTTTGTTCAGTGTTGAGGCTCCCATTCAAGGTCCCACTTTCCTGGCTCCATCAAAATAATTCCACTTGCTTCCTGAGCTCCAGATACTCATGGTGACATTATTTCCTTCATAGCGTTTATCACCTCTGACTTTTTAAAAAATTTTTTTTAAATGTTTTTATTTATTTTTGAGACAGAGAGAGACAGAGCGTGAGCAGGGGAGGGGCAAAGAGAGAGGGAGACACAGAATCTGAAGCAGGCTCCAGGTTCTGAGCTGTCAGCACAGAGCCCGAAGAGGGGCTTGAACCCGCGAACCTCGAGATCATGACCTGAGCCGAAGTCGGTCGCTCAACCAACTGAGCTACCCAGGCGCCCCAATTACCTCTGACTTTTTTGAGCTTCAAGACAGAATAAAATTTGCTTGTCCTCTTGACTGTTGTATTCCCAGCTTGTAACATGGTTTGTCAGATGGCTGTTTTGGGTTGAATGAATGAACACACTCAGGTTGCATTCATCGTAGGCCCTAGTTTACAAGGCAGCCATGAGCCCTCTGCAGGAGTGTCAGGGCAACTACTTCAACAGACTTCCCCTAGTTGTGCCGAAGATTTGTTTTTTCTGCATAAACCCTGAAGAACAAGATTCTGACACACCTTGAATACTGTGGACAATGTCTCCAACCCATTGATGAATCTCAGATGGGTCTGTTCTTGGCCTGAAGGTAGATTCTTAGCAAAATCCTGCTTCCTATTCATGTTACTGCTTAAGCACAATGTTCAGTCTCTTGTGATGTTAATATTGTATAATTTTTCTGTTGGTACTGTTGCCGGTAAGCATGTGCATAACATCAAAGGAACACTGTTATGGATGATTATGGTCAAAAGGTAAAATCTTTGGCCACAAAAGGAAAGTTTCTCTTGGGGACATAAACTGATCCAATACAGGAGGAACTGACATTTTCATTCCTGACACTGAAAACAACTGAAACAAACAACATAGATGCTTTCCACCCTTTTCAACCACTTAGCATAATTTGCACTTATGTGAAGGGAGTTGGATAAGACATGAAGTTCCCGTTTATATTTTACCTAATCCTTTTTTTTCTTTTTATCCATGATTTAGAAATACCTAGAATCCCTTTTCACTCACAACACTTGGAGCTCATGATGGCATATTTGTTCAATCTTGATTATCTTGTCTCCATGTGTTTGTTGTGTATTCTCCTTTATTTTGGTGCTGGGCAGTGAGTAAACAGAGCAAAACTTGTTTGCTAATACTCTTTATTTTATACCCTGTAACTTTCATATTTCTTTCTCACATTGTAAATGTCTTTGGCATTATTGCTTCACCTATGGCTCTTCTTTATTGCGAAGTCTGTAAATACATAAACCTCTCTTAATCTGGAGAAACTATCTTTTTATTATTTCTGGCTTAACTTCCCAAATGCTGTTTTATTATCTACATTGTTCAATGAAATAAAATCTAAGTCTTGGGGGATCTGACAGAGACATCGTATGCATTGAGTTGAATTGCACCTGAAAACTGGGTGGATGAATTTCCTGATGAAGTGGAATATGCACTCAGTAGTAAATAGGATAATATGCTATTAGGAATAACCTCAGGGCACCTGGGTGACACAGTCAACTGAGTGTCTGACTGTTGATTTCAGCTCAGGTCATGATCTCATGGTTCATGAGTTTGAACCCTCCGTGTTGACAGTGCGGAGCCTGCTTGGGATTCTCTCTCTCCCACTCTCTCTGCCCCTCCCCTCCTCATTCTCTCTTTCTCAAAATAATTACATTAAAAAAAAAAACAAACAAAAAAAAGAAACCGCATGACCTCAGGACAAATTTCAAACAAGAAAGAATGCTGAAGAATTGTAAAAATGATTGCCTTTCTACTTAAAAAATTCTTCCTTGTGGGGCACCTGGGTGGCTCAATCGTTTGGGCGTCCGACTTTGGCTCAGGTCGTGATCTCACAGTTCATGGGTTCAAGCCCCGCATGGGGCTCTGTGCTGACAGTTCAGTGCCTGGAGCCTGCTTTGGATTCTGTGTCTCCTTCTCTCTCTGCCCCTCCCCCACTTGTGCTCTGTCTCTCAAAAATAAATAAATGTAAGAAGAAAAATTTTTAAAATTCTCCCTTGCTCTTGTATTCTTCCTATAGTTACATTTTTGGTTTCTACAGCAGTTAGCAAGCTGTTTATTTCATCTTTATATTAGAACAAATTGTTTTTCATCTGTCTCCGTCTCTACCAGAAATTTCTTCCCAGAATATCATGAGCTGTGGAGGAAACACGTCTTGCTTATAGTTCTGCTTGAATAATTGCTCTTATTTCCTTTTGATCTTGATAAACCAATAAAAATTTATTCCAAATGAAATTTCATATCCTAATGTATCAGGAATCTTTTATAAAGTCTAAGTAAAAGCTACTTTTCTCTCTTATGTATTTTAGTGTTTCTTGATAAAATGATTCTCCATTTCTCCTATTTATGAATGGTTAGCAAATCCATCCCATTGGTTACTCAGCATGTCATTTCTGTCAAATTGCTTTCAGATATTATAGTTTTGCTTTGCCACAAAAGGTTACACTTTAGCCTTCTAGACAGCAGTAGTGAATACTAGAGCCCTGTTTGTATTATTACCCTGATTGATAAATTAAAAAGTTAAAAATAGCACAATTTTCTTTGAGCTAAAGCACTGTGTTGACATCTGCCACTCTGATGAAATGAATTGCTTTAGGAAAATATGCTCTGTATGTTTTAAAAATAGCATAAAAATTAGCTCTCAGTTCTTAAAATTTTTAATTGTGGTTTGCTATATTTTTTATTATAGGAATTGTATCAGAGGTTTACAAAATTTTTCTTAGATTTTTTAAAAAGGTAGTCTCTGTTTTTGTAAGTTGCAGAATTTGTGTTTTATTCCATGAATTTGTGTTGGAGTCTTACAAAAATTTTTCCCTCAATTACATTTGAAAATTACATCCTTTTCCTTTTCAAATAAAAGTTAAGCAGGGGCGCCTGGGTGGCTCAGTCAGTTAAGCATCGGACTCTTGATTTCGGCTCAGGTCATCATCCACTGTATGTGGAATCAAGGCCCGCATTGGGCTCCATGCTGACAGAGTGGAGCCCGCTTGGGCTTCTCTGTCTCTCCCTCCCCTGCTTATGTTCTCTTTCTCTCAAAATAAATAAAAATTACAAAGAAATTTTAAAAAGCAATGACCTGATTTTTAAAAGAATACACTAGATACAAATGAAAGCAAATTATCCGGAAGAGAAACCACAACTGAAAATCAGGGCTACATACTATAGCACATATATTTCTATCAGGAACATTAGCTGTTATAGACCCTGTTTTGTGTACTTTCTTTCTTAAAATTAAAAATCTTAACACATTTGGTGGCTGAATGGATAAAGAGTGACTTATTCATACAATGGGAATAAAAAAGAAATGCTAATGACATATTCAGCAACACGGATGATTTTTAAAATCCTTATGCTTAGTGAAGAAACTAGATACAACATATGACATATTTTATGATTCTATTTATATGCCATTCTAGTGAAGGCTTAGCTACAAAGATAGAAATAAGGTCAGTGGTCACCATGGGCCAGGGTCAGGAGAAAGAATTTGTTTGTAGACGGGCACGTGGGATTTTTTTGGAGTGATGGAAATGCTTTATTATTTAATATATATGCGTTTATCAAAGCTCTTAAAACTATACCCTAAGTATTAACTTCACTGCATATTATATTTCATTGAAGCTTTCCTAAAGCAGACAAGTTTGCTTATAGGTGAATTTACTCAACTGTTATGGATATTTGAGAAGATACACTTTCTTAATCAGCTGTCTCATCAAATAAAATAAACTTTCTCTATAATTGAAAGATGTCCGGCATCTTGAACAAAACCAACTTTCTTTTAAATATGCAAGGTTAGCTTTCAGAGAACTAGAGGAACAACTTGGATGTGCCGAGGAAAGCATGCGTGTTTAAGTTAGCTAAGTCTTCATTTTCCAGAGCAAAAATAAGTAGGCACTTTGAATAAGTGTAGAAAGAGGATTTTGATGTTATTCAGATGTTCAGAAGTCATCATTAGAAGAGCCCAAGTGTGAAGTGGTTTCACATGGTAACTTCACAGTCCAGACTTCGAGACGGAGGATCGAGCAAAGGTTGTTGCTTTTTATTCATAAATCCCTGTGTGTTCCTAGATTGTTGAACCAGGTGGCCTCATTGGCATCGTTTAATCAGCTGTGCTGGATATCTTCTGTCTCTTCACATCTATTTCCCACTGTTCCTCATGGCTCTCTTCTTATTAGGTTGATCTGTGTGGTTTGTGTCAACAGACTCTCACACCCTCAAGCCAATGGAGATGTTGAAAGCAGGGAAGAGAGTGAGATCTGATGATTTCATCTGGTGGTTGCTCTGTAAGCTGCATCAGAACACCTGTCACGTCACTAATTGCCACCCCTCCTATCCAGGTGGCTTTCTCTACTCAAAATCTCTTTCTTTCTCTGTTAAGATAACTTCTTCCTCTCCTCTTTTCACTGGGCCTGGGGATTTTTTTAAGGGTATTTATTTTGAGAGAGAGGAAGAGAGACAGAGGGCATGAACAGGGGAGGGGCAGAGGGAGAGAGAATCCAAAGCAGGCTCCACACTTACAGTGCAGAACCCAATGTAGGGCTCAAGCCCTACAGATGATGAGATCATGAGCTGAGCCAAAATCGAGAGTGGGACGCTTAACCAAATGTATCACCCAGGCACAGGTTTATTTCATTCTAACCCTATTTCCCTTCTCTCATTTTCCTGCTCTCTCTAGGCAATCATCCCAATGCACTTCATTTATCTTCATTACAGATGTAGAAACTGAGGCTCAGAGAGATCTCACAGCAAGTCATTACCAGATCTGGAATTCATACTTAATTCTCTTGGACTCCAAAAGCCATATGATGGACCCTCCCATAGTTGATTTTATCAGTTTTCCTATCATAAAGATGGAAGAAAATGTATACACATTTACTCATTGCATTTCTAAACACTGAACAAGAGATAATTTGCAAAAATTTTATGGAGGCAAAATTGACATAACATTATATTCGTTTCAGGTGTAACAGCATAATGATTTCATATTTGTACACAATGGGAAATGACTGCCACAATAAATTTAGTTAAGATCCATAACCATACATAGTAACAGGTTTTTTTTGTTGTTGTTGTTATGGTGAGAACTTCCAAGATCCACTATCCTAGCTACTTTGAAATATGCAATACAGTATTCTTAACTATAGGTGCCATGAGGCACTTAATATTACATCACCATGACTTACTCATTTAGCAAGAGCTACTTTGAAGGTAAAGTAAAAAATGCAAGTCTTTTTTTTAAAATTTTTTTTTTCAACGTTTTTTTTTTATTTTTATTTTTGGGACAGAGAGAGACAGAGCATGAACGGGGGAGGGGCAGAGAGAGAGGGAGACACAGAATCGGAAACAGGCTCCAGGCTCCGAGCCATCAGCCCAGAGCCTGACGCGGGGCTCGAACTCACGGACCGCGAGATCGTGACCTGGCTGAAGTCGGACGCTTAACCGACTGCGCCACCCAGGCGCCCCAAAAATGCAAGTCTTACTGCCCTATGTTATCCTCTGATTTGGAAAAGATACACAACCAGAAAGACTTAAATGAGTT
Organism: Panthera onca; assembly: GCF_046562875.1. Classification (NCBI taxonomy): domain Eukaryota; kingdom Metazoa; phylum Chordata; class Mammalia; order Carnivora; family Felidae; genus Panthera; species Panthera onca. Next base: position 140,795,823 of record NC_138339.1, on the reverse strand, counting down.
GAGTGGGTGCAGGATGAAGTATCATGAATTATTTTTTTTTATGTGGACAAAAAAAATGAACTAATAGGTTCTTTCTAGAAATGAAACTACATAATTTTCATGATTATAATGAAAACCAATTGTATTGCATAAACCTCTTATTAATGGTTGATTATAACCCTTTCCAAACATTTGCCTATGTAAAAGCTTACATGACTAAGCATACTCTTATGTTCCTAATATTTCTCCTCCCCCACCTCATAGTATTCTGCTTGTTGAAAGGAAACAATGAAATTGAAGGGGTTAACATGCAGAATTGTTAGAAGACTTTTTAAACACATACCAAATTAGATTTCTGAACATCATTTTTAGGGGAAACAGGCTGTGCATGTTCTAATTGGCCTATTTTTCCCTTTCTTCCTTCTATCCTTCCTTCCTTTCTTCTTTTTAAAGTTTGTTTGTTTATTTATTTATTTGTTTATTTAGAGAGTGCGTGAGCACAAGTGGGGAAGGGGCAGAGAGAAATGGAGAAAGAGAGACTCTAGAGCAGGCTCTGCACCATCAGTGTGGAACCCCATGCAGGGCTCTAATTCATAAACCCTGAGATCATGACCTGAACCCAAATCAGGAGTCAGATGCTTAACTCACTGATTCACCCAGGTATCTCTGGACTTTTTTTTTTTTTAACTCATCTGAGAGGACTGCCCAGATATCAATCATGAAAACCCCAGGTATTCACAAATTGTGTGAGTGTTCATGGCTAATGTGGAAACTAACCATGGTGTCCACCTAGAGGGAACTTTAGCATTATGCTATATGAAACTTAAGTGTCAGAGCCTCTTGCTTGGAAGGGCCCCTTTCCAAGCCCTGCACCTTAATTGTATTTATCATTTTATGTATTTTTCTTCCACTTGCATTCCAAAAATATATTTTATAGAATTACAGTTACACGTAGAACCCAAAACCTGGATACCTGAGTTCACTTTCTGGAAGTAGTGATACATGGGTATAGATATAGACTGCGTATAGACTGTGTATAGACTCATTCTATCATGTTAGATTTTGATACAAGTTTAACTTCAAAAAGAAGGTAGTCCAAATATATTACCAAGAATGCACATAAAACTACTTTCTTTAATAAAAATTTGAATTTATTTTTAAAGATAGAAAAACAAAGCTTCCCCTCTGTAGTCTTAGTATTGGTGAGACACTAAACATGAAAATTTAAATGTTAAAATAAGTGATCTATGTTAAGTCTGTGATTAAGCATTTAACTTCTGTGGACAGCAATTGCCACAGTGTTCGTTATGGCCTGTCAAATTCTACTTGACACCCATAATGTAACAACTATATTCCATTAAATGAGGGGTTCCCTCCTCCTTTTAAACCATACACATGGAATTCTACACGTATTGTTGTCACATTCCTGAGTTAGGTGTTTAGAATCTTTGTTATATTTATTAAATTCAGAAGTCACCATTTCTGAATATCCATTCTCTCTAGTAATAGTGTTCAATAATGTATAACAGTATTTTTATTTAAAGAAATACATTATATAAATCTAAAGAAGGAAAAAAATTAAACTTGAGAAAATGACCAAATTTTTATTTTATATATACTATATATTATACATATATATGGCTTTTCTCTGACATTAGAGCGTGGAACCAGAGTCTTGGAATCTGATCAAAGTGTTAAGGAATTTCAGAGGTATCACACAGAAAGGAAGCATGAAATCTCATAGATAGTGCCACCAGTAATACAGAGGGCTAATGAGGATTGCTGTGGATGGAATTTAAAAAAAAAATAATTTCAAGCCTCAATTATGCCAGTAAAAAATTTATTTAAGTAAACTCAGTAAATGTTTTGCCCCTTTAACATCTGAGTGATTTAAGTAAATGGATAACTTTCCTCGGCATTTCTGTTTATCAGAGAAGCCACCATAAACCTTCCACTTATGACCTTAGACTGGAATTGATTACTTTCTGAAGTGAATAATCCTGTAAGAAAAGAATACATGAGGCTCTAAGGACAAACAGTTCTCTCAAACCATGTGTATTTAACATCTGTGGTTTCTTCCCTCAATTTTATGTGCTCTTATTTAAGTAGCAGTGATTTCCCTCAGGTCTAGAGTAAGCCATTTACTTCAACACTTGGATTTCTCTGCGGGGAAGGTAGTTTGGGAGACACATTGAGAGTTTAGGGCTAGAGTCATGCCTTTGAATGCCCTGGGCAGTAAAAGAGCCCCAGACTACTGTAGGCACTAGGAGGACTATTTGTCAGGAGCATTTTAGGACACTGAGGCCATGTGGTTATGATAAAGAAAGAATCTGGATAATAACGACTGGTTGTCTTATTGATGCTGAGCACACTATGTATGTCCATATCTTTGTAGTTTGTTCATTGTCCTGTTTTAGGTCTTTCTAAACTCACTGTGCCCATGCTTGAGTCTAAACTTCAGATCCACTTCTCATCGAATTGCCTTCTGAATACTCAAGTCTACATTCAGGTTTTGAATGTAGATGGGTTCGAGAGCATGCCGTGGTCTCCCTTATATTTAGGTTTAAGTTTGTTGCAGATGCTAAACTAAGACGCTTCATTCACTCGTTATTAACTCATTCACTCATTCATTCTCTAAATATCTGTGTTGTGTGTGTTGTGTTCCAGGCATTGTTCTGAATGCTGGAGAGAGATTTTAGTAGTTGATATCGACCACTGGAATTGATTTTCAAACAGCCAGTAAATGCCTCCTGAATGAATGAATGAGTGAATAAATAAGTAAATAAATGATAAAGCACATGTACATAGAAATAGAACATACTGTAATAAGGGAACAAAATTTTAATTAGGTATCTACAGCAAGTACACATTCCACATCCTATGTTATTACGAAAGTCTCTTAGAAGGAACTTCCAACCATTTGTGGTATGAATATAAGATATTTTATGAAAAAACTGAGGCACAGAAAATAGTGCTTTATTTTATGAGCTCTGGAAATAGTTTCCTTTTACTAGAAGGAAATAGTATTTTCGTTCCGTGAAAATATTTGAAAAATTGCAAACCTTGCCTTCACAAACCATATTTTTGGGGTAGAGAAGATCAAGCCCTGCCCTTCACTTTTGTTCTAATAAATGTGAGCCTATGATATTGTGAATCTTTACATTTGTCTGAAGTACACCCTTGTAGAAGATCAGCACAAGCTCTTTGGTTATAGGAATTATTTGTTGAATTCCTTTCTAAAAAATAAATTCGTTTGTAATGTGGATGTCCCAAATCTCACCTGTATTTTCTAAACTACAGCCATTCTTTGCTAACACTGTTAGTAGCCACAATACTCAAGGAAGCCATGTGGGAGGACTAAATTTCACAACAGGTTTGCATTTCCTCATAACCATGAGTGGCTGTGTATAACGTCTGAATCCTGTGTCCATCAGTTCTGAAATGTGATCTTGAGGAAGGTTTTCCATTATCCTATTATGCTCCATTTCCAAATCTGTATAACAGGAAAAATGAGGCACATATCAGTTAGTGGGTCATTTAATAGATATCCTATTATATTGGTCTCATGCAAACCAGTAACAGGGGATCTGAAAATGAGACCGGTGACCGAAAATTTTGAAGAAATTGATAAAAAAACCGAAACAGGCTCTGTTGTCTTGTCCAGTAGTACACATTAAAGGAGGAATTGAGGGGCACCTGGGTGGCTCAGTCAGTTAAGTATCTGACTGAGTGGCTGAGGTTATGATCTCACAGTTTGTGGGTTCTAGCCCTGTGTTGGACTCTGTGCTGACAGCTTGGAGACAGGAGACTGCTTCAGTTTCTGTGTCTCCCTTTCTCTGCCCCTCCTCAACTTGCACTCCATCTCTCTCTTTCTCAAAAATAAATAAAAAATATTAAAAAAAATGAAAGGAGGAATCTCCTGAAATCATTGTTTCACTATATGCTAACTAATTTGGATGTAAATTTTAAAAAATAAAAAATAAAATTAAAAAAAAATGAAAGGAGGAATTGAAATGTGTTCAGCCTTAATAAATCTATAGGTGAATGACTTTGAAACTTGCATTTTAAAACTTAGCTTTTGGTTAGCATAATACCCTTCATTTCTACCCACGTTGCTACAAATGGCCAGATTTCATTTTTTCTCATTGCCAAGTAGTGTTCCATTGTATATATCAACCACTTCTTCTTCTTCTTTTTTTAATATGAAATTTATTGTCAAATTGGTTTCCATGCAACACCCAGTGCTCATCCCAACAGGTGCCCTCCTCAATACCCATCACCCACTTTCCCCTCCCTCCCACCCCCCATCAACCTTCAGTTTATTCTCAGTTTTTAAGAGTCTCTTATGGTTTGCCTCCTTCCCTAACTTTTTTTTTTCCTTCCCCTCCCCCATGGTCTTCTGTTAAGTTTCTCAGGATCCACATTACAGTGAAAACATATGGTATCTGTCTTTCTCTTTATGACTTATTTCACTTAGCATAACACTCTCCAGTTCCATCCCCGTTGATACAAAAGGTCATATTTCATTCTTTGTCTTTGCCAAGTAGTGTTCCATTGTGTATATAAACCACAATTTCTTTATCCATTCATTAGCTGATGGACATTTAGGCTTTTTCCATAATTTGGCTATTGTTGAAAGTGCTGCTATCAACATTGGGGTACAAGGGCCCCTATGCATCAGCACTCCTGTATCCCTTAGGTAAATTCCTAGCAGTGCTATTGCTGGGTCATATGGTAGTTCTATTTTTAATTTTTTGAGGAACCTCCACACTGTTTTTCAGAGCGGCTGCATGAGTTGGCATTCCCACCAATAGTGTAAGAATGTTTCCGTTTCTCCACATCCTCTCCAGCATCTATAGTCTCCTGATTTGTTCATTTTAGCCACTCTGACTGGAGTGAGGTGGTATCTCAGTGTGGTTTTGATTTGTATTTCCCTGGTGAGGAGTGACGTTGAGCATCGTTTCATGTGTCTGTTGCCCATCTGGATGTCTTCTTTAGAAAAGTGTCCATTCATGTCTTCTGCCCATTTCTTCACTGGATTATTTGTTTTTTTTGGGTGTGGAGTTTAAGTGAAATGAGTCAGGCAGAGAAAGATACCATATGTTTTCACTCATATGTGGATCCTGAGAAATTTAACAGAAGACCATGGGGGAGGGGAAGGAGGAAAATAAAGTTACAGAGAGGGAGGGAGGCAAACCATAAGAGACTCTTTTTTTTTAAACATTTATTTATTATTGAGAGACAGAGAGACACAGAGAGTGAGCAGGGGAGCGGTAGAGAGAAGGGGAGACACAGAATCTAAAGCAGGCTACAGGCTCTGAGATGTCAGCACAGAGCCCAATGTGGGGCCTGAACTCACAAACTGTGAGATCATAACCTGAGCCGAAGTCAGACACTTAACCGACTGAGCACCCAGGTGCCCCAAGAGACTCTTAAATACTGAGAACAAACTGAGACTTGAAAGGGGTGGGGGAGAGGGGAAAGTGGGTTATGGGCATTGAGGAGGACACCTGTTGGGGTGAGCACTGGGTGCTGTATGTAAACCAATTTGAAAATAAATTGTATTTAATATAAGAAATAAAAAAATAAAAAGAATGTGTATAAAGAATAAAAAAAATAAAATAAAACTTAGCTTTTGGGTTAGCCCAATGCTAGCCACTGTTACCAAGAATCCTTAGCCAGGATAAGTCAATTTTTTTCTCACCCAGAAATCCAAGGCAGTTGTGACTTCTGTCAGGGACAGCTGTCTTCTCTGTTGTCTGTCACATAGGTGCTCATAATAATGGAAACTCTGATGAGGTCTTGAGGACATCATGGTAGTAATCCTAGTGAAACAAATGAGGTCAGATTTTGAGACATTTTGGTTCGCTAGGCCTGGAAATTGCATTTTAACACCATCTCATGGTCACGCGATAATGTGAGGAAGGCTGAAAAATTAGTGTCTGATTGTGTCCTTGAAGAAGAGAATATATATACTTGTGAATAGCAAGCAATTTTTGCCACAGGTTACCCTACTGCTTCTGAAATACTAATCAGTAGCCTATGCCTCATATTTAAAGCAGACCCATCCTTTTCCCAGTAAGACAACCTACAGCCCCTTTCCATCACTGCCCCCCTTTCCCAGTCCTTCACAGGATATCTGGAAGATGTCTACTTCTCTCAGTCAGGACCAGTCCTCTGTTACTATATCTTAAATCCTGTGACCTAGAAAATATCATACTTTAGTAAAGCAGGTGCATAGTAATCATAAGAAACCTCTACTTTGACAGTGTGTGAATGGGAAACTCATGGCTTACTTTAGTGCAGAAAAATGCTGGAATCCTTCTGGAAAGGCAATCTTTAGACCTGTCTACACTGGCAGACGAGGAAGTTTCATGATTAGATATTGGTTCTGTGTTCTGGAAGAGCTTCCTCGTGAGTTGATCTCCATGGACTTAGCTCCTGTCCTCTGGAAGGATCTTCCTTCTATATTTACGTCTGCAGACACTTTTATTTTTTATTTTAAAAAATCTTTATTTATTTTGAGAGAGAGAGAGAGAAAGAGAGACAGAGAGAGAGAGAAGGAAGCACAAGTTAGGGAGGGACAGATACAGAGGGAGGTAGAGGATCCCAACCAGGCTCCCAGTGCTATCGGCACAGAACCCGATGCGGGGCTCAATCTCATGAACTGTGAGATCATGACCTAAGCCCAAATCAAGAGTCATATGCTTAACCCACTGAGCCACCTGGGTACCCCTGTCTGCAGACACTTTTAAAATGGGCCCTGGAGGGGTGCTTGAGTGGCTCAGTGGGTTAAGCATTGGAACTCTGCTTAGGTCATGATCTGCATTGGGCTCTGTGCTGACAACGATGAGTGTGTTTGGGATTCTTTGTTTCCCCATCTCTCTCCTCCTCCTCCACTCAAGCATGTGTGCTCAAAATAAATAAATAAACTTAAAAAAATTTTTTTAAAGTAAAATGGGTCCTGGAGAATATTCTCTTAGGGAGCTGTGCAGTTTCCAAAGTCCATTTCTTAATCTTATGCAATTGGGAGCCCAAGGATTGTTTTATATTCAGTCTTTTTTTTTTTTTAATTTTAATTTTATTTTTTGGGCTAAACTCATAGTTCTTGACTGTAGAATTACCTCAAAAAAAGTTTTGGGGGGTTCTAATTTAGTGGTTTACGTATATTCCAAGTGCTAGTAACCACAGACAATGTCTTTTTCCTTTTTTCTTTAGGTTTACTTCTCTAGCTTGCTTTATTTCTCTGCTTCTTTACTTCCATGCCTATTTCTTTCAACATAGTAGTAGTTGCCATCTGAACAAGAGGTTTTGGTAAGAAGGCAGCATCCTTAATTTTTGCTGCAGGGCTCAGTTCCTTGTCTAATGGAGAAAGCTTACTGTGACTTTGTGCTCAAAGCCTTTTTTTTCCCAGTTTTGACCCTTATTAGGGGGTTTGAAGAAATTGGCTTCTCCAACACTGCCACACCGACAGTGGGAAATAGATGTGAAGAGACAGAAGATATCCAGCACAGCTGATTAAACGTTGCTAATTTGGGTGTCACCATTTTGGCATCCTTTGTGTTTTTATTTATTCATTTTGAGAGAGCAAACAAGCAAGTGTGTGAGTAGGAGAGGGGCAGAGAGAGAGAGAGAGAGAGAGAGAGAGAGAGAGAATCCCAAGCAGGCTCTGTGCTGACAGCCCTACTCAGGGCTCGATCTCACAAACAATGGGATCTGTACCTGAGCCGAAATCAAGGGTCAGATACTTAACCAATTGAGCCACCCACTTATGGCTTACTCTTTCTTACCCACTTACTGTTGCCATTTTCACCGTAGTGGACTTCAGTAACACAACACTCCCCTCATTCCAGTCTGTCCTAAGTAGGAAAGAGCATGGAGATACCCTAGAGAGATTTTCAGACCAAGGCTGGAAGAAGCACACTTCACTTTGGTTCACATTTCCTATTCATGCACACAGCCAGAACTAACTGTATGGAGGCTGGAAAATGTAATCTAGCTATGTGCCTAAAAGAAGAGGAAGTTGATTTGGGTTAGGGCATCATGGACTCTGTCACATATTCTTGTGGATTTATTATGTACCTGTATTCACTTCCTGTCATATTATTATACCAAACCTGCAGTTTTTGCTGAGGTCTCCGTCTGAAGGGGAAACTTCCCAAAAAATGACACCACAGTCTAGGTATACAGAAAAAAAGAATGAAAAAAAGAATGAAATGAAAGAAAAAGAATAATATCATGGTAGATTCTCACACCAAGAATTGAGGGCACTTGGGGCACCTGAATGGCTCAGTTAGTGAGGCATCTGACTTCGGCTCAGGTCATGATCTTGAGGTTCGTGGGTTCAAGCCCCTCATCGGGCTCTGTGCTGACAGCTCAGAGCCTGGAGCCTGCTTCGGATTCTGTGTCTCCTTCTCTCTCTGCCCCACCCCTGCTCATGCTCTGTCTCTCTCTCCCTCTTTCCCTCAAAAATAAAATTTAAAAATTTTTTTGTCTGTCTTTACCTCTGAATCTCCAGCACTAGTCGAGGACTGGGGAATTAGTAGGTGCTCAACATTAAATTGATGAACCGGTGAGTAAAATCATGATGCATGAATCAGAATCTGAGATGCTTAAAAAGGGCCATGGGATCTCAAATTTTCCCCTGCAAAATTGTTAATTATGTGAGTCTTTAAAAATTTATGACCAATATATGGACATTTTTCCAAATAATAAGGTCATTGTTGCAATTATGTAGTAATGGTTAAGCATGAATTAATTTAAAGTACTCAGAGGATACCTATCAAGAAGATCTAGTAACATTGTTACTTGATTTTTATATTTTCACTTTGCTGATTACTGAGCCAATATAGAAGTATTTGAAAGTGTTGGAAGACTTGGGTAATATAACCATGGTAATGATTTTTAAAGCAAGATAGGAAATATGACCAAAGATGAAAGTGCATTAACACATTCTATGTTTAAGATTATCATGAAGTGAAAGTCTAAGTATGGGTACGATATTAGAAATAGGAATTATGGCAAATTAAATTATGTTTTCCACTAGCAATTGTTTATTAGGTCAAATATGTCTAAAGTTTGATGTTCTTTTGCTCAGTGAGTACAAAGGGAGTATATCTCTATTAATAATTTTGAAAATAACTTGAAATTGTTCTGGTTATGAAAATTATTCCAGAAAACCAAATTTAAAAACCGAGAAATGAGGGGCACCTGAGTGGCTTAGTTGGTTAAGCCACCGACTCTTGCTTTCAGCTTGGGTCACGATCTCACAGTTGTGGGATTGAGTTTTGCATCGGGCTCCATGATGACTGCACGGAGCCTGCGTGGGGTTCTGTCTGTCTGTCTCTCTCTCTTTCTGTCTCCCTCTGCCCCTCCCCAACTTGTGTGTGCACATGCCCATGTGCACACTATTTCTCTCTCTCTCAAAGAAAAAAAAATAAATAAAATAATAAAAAAACAGTTAAATGAGATAAGTTTTCTGGGAGAGAACTAATAAAGTTAGTGGTTTAAAGGCGAGTTAAAAAATTGTTTCTGTATTTGCTATCATTTTGAAGGTAGGTGCTATTGAAAACATCACTAAAAAGATGAAGAGCATAAAGGGATTGCCAAAGGCTGAATCTTAATATTTATGGATTAACATTTTCAGAAATATTTCTATTATCATTAACACTTGGCAGTTTTAAATTAGCAAAGTATTTCTAACAAGATAATATTTCTAACAAGGGCATCATCAGCCACATGCCAGGCATTAGGTTTAGTACTAGGGTTAATCAGTGAGCAAGACCAACAAGGAGCTGATCTCTTGGTGCTAAAATTATAATGGAATTTTCCTCTATTTGATGAATTGAACTGCTCACCATGTGGAAGGACAGCAATCAGAAACTCTGAACCCTCCTCACTTTGACTTTCCTAAATGTTAGATATAACTTTGTGCATCTGGACATGTGTTCCTAATGTAGCTGGATACATTTCTTTCACTTTCAAATTATATACGGTACAGAATTAGTTTTCCTCACTTTATAAATGATCTTTGTAAAAGTGTGAGTCATTGGTACGGTAGCCATTAAAACCTGAAGGAAAAAAGCAAGAACATAGAGGTAGTATATGATGCAACCACCTGTGAATGGCTTAGTAAGTTAGGATTTAATATGCACATCAGTTTTTAAAATTAAAAATACATATTTGGGAGAGCAAGCAGGGGAGAGGGGCAGAGGAGGAGGAGAGAGAAAGAGAGAGAGAGGGAGAGAGAGACAGGGAGAGAGAGAGAGAGAATTAATTTCAAGCAGGCTCTACACTCAGTTGGAGCCTGATGTGGGGCTCGATCTCACAACCCTGGGATCATGACCTGAGCCAAAATCAAGAGTTGGACGCTCAACCAACTGAGCCACCCAGGTGCCCCACTGTGCATGTCATTTTTTACACATAGCAAAATTATTTTTTGCCAAAGAAAAGGATCACAAATATTGTACTCTAGAGAATTGACTAAGTAGAATGGGATGACCTGAATAAGAGAAAAAGGAATCAGTGACAGATAAGTTGTATTGTACCACGCTGTAGAAAAGTGGAGAAAATTTTTTTTGGAAACCATCAGTGAGTGACAGGCCTGGGAAAAAATTGAGACAGCATGTCTCATAGACATAACTATGGAGATAAAGTAGATGATCGAATAACTTCTTTTTCTCCAACTTCATTGTTTTTCCATTAGAGTGGAACACGAGTTATAGAAATCCAAGCCCCCACTGTGCTCTGTTTGAAGAACGAGGCATACTGCTGTTGATAAATACTTTATCTCTGTCAGAAAGAGTAGAAATCTTGACATCACCCCATGGGTTTCATTTTAAAATGAATATAAATGGCTTTAAGTACTTTTTATTGTTCTGTTTGTGTTGGAAGTGTGAGCCATAGGTCGTCCTATATTGCACTGTAAATAAACAGTATGTCACTAGCATTAGACTCACTGTGATGGATGGTGTACCTTTCTCAACCCTCAATTGTCTCATTATCCAAGTTCTATTGGGTCATTAAACAAACATTAGATACTTGCTCTCCCTGGAATAAAATTGCTCGCTTGGGACTCAGCTCCAGAATTATTTAGTAACTAAAATCCTTTGCAAAATTGTGTGTGTGTGTGTGTGTGTGTGTGTGTGTGTGTGTGTGTGCATATATAATGTAGATAGATAACTACCTAGCATTAATTTCAGACTGTATATGTAGTATGCTTTGATTTTAGGGCATGGCTAAGCATATAAAATTCCTTCCTTCCTTCCTTCCTTCCTTCCTTCCTTCCTTCCTTCCTTCCTCTTTCCTTCCTTCCTCTCTCTCCCTCTCTCCCTCTCTCCCTTCCTCCTTCTCTTCCTTCCTCCCTCTCTTCCTTCCTCCCTCTCTTCCTTCCTCCCTCTCTTCCTTCCTCCCTCTCTTCCTTCCTTCCTTCCTTCCTTCCTTCCTTCCTTCCTTCCTTTTTCTTTCATCCAAAGCCTTCTGATTTTGTATGCAATGTGTGGATGTTGGCTAATGTCCATTAGTTTATTTGAGATTTGTGTTTCTGTTTCTTTTCTTACTGCTGATTGTTAACTGAAATAAGAGTCTCTCTCTTACAGAATATTTCAGAGAAAACTGTGTAGTTGTGGATTAGAAGGAGCCTACATTTCACAGAAGTCTGCAAGTTTCGTCTAAAAAAACCTGAATGATTAGCTTTAAGAGCCGAAGTACACAAGGAAGGCAGCATTAATGTCTTGGCCCCTGTTCTTTTTCTTCCGTGGCTGTGAGGCTTGTTTTTTCATCTCTAGCCATTCATGAATTTTGGTATCCTTGGATGAAGATTAATTAGAGAATTGAGAACTGAACAGATCACAGTCTATGTAGATAGTTTTTGATGATTTTCACTTTATTTTAGAAGAAATAATGGTGGCTTTATATATATACATTCCAATTCTTGCTGAGATAGAGAATCATGAAAATTAGGATAAGACAATGCTGTACAGTAGTGTCCATTTGAAAGCAGAAAAAATACACTAATTTTATATAATCCAAACATAGTTGTGTACTACTAAGAGCTTTAAGTAAATAGCCACTCTTACATGTCACAGGACAGGGACTAGGCCTTTAAAACTTACGCAAACATTTCCATCTTACCCTGTTTGTTGTTGTTGTTGTTGTTGTTGTTGTTGTTGTTTGTTTTGTTTTAACCACAGGCATTACCCAGAGGGCAGGGAGATACTTTTCAGCACTGACAACCAATCAGTACTCAATCTATCAACAATATTTATTGAACCTTTTCTTTGTAAGTTACTAGGACAGGCATTTTGAGAAATAAAGAAAAAATAGAAACAATGGCTACTTAAGCTTAAAATCTAGTTAAAAAACAAAACATAATAATTAAAATGAACATATTAATGACAATTCCATATTGACAGCATATGGACTAACTACTTTTTAGAATAACGAGTCACTTACTTTCACAGTGATTTTTGCCAATTTTCCTGCTTTCTTTTCCCATATCCATCCAGTTGTTAGGATTTGAAATATGATGGGAGAGATAGGAGATGTCATTCTTTTTAATCAAATGAACAGAGTCTCAGAAAAATCTACTGGGATTATTTCATGAAAACAACCAACAAAGGATAAATGAATAAAGATGTTGTGATATACATATATGCAAGGGAATAACTGACATAAATCAGGAATGTCAGGAATAACTGACATAAATCACTGTGTAAGTTTAAGGTGTATAACATGATGGCTTGATTTACATACATTATGAAATGATTACTACAGTCCATTCAGCTAACTTCTATCTTCTTTGTAAATACAATAAAAAGAAAAGAAAGAAGGGAAAAAAGGAAAAAAAGTTGTTCTCTTTGTGATGAGAAATCTCAGTATTTAGTCTCTTTTATATCATACAGGAGTGTTAGCTATAGTACTCATAGTGTACCTTACATCCCTAGTAGTTATTTATCTTGTAACTGGATGTTTGTAACTTTAGACCACCTTCTTCCAATTCCTCCTCCTCCCTGCCTCTGCCTTGTGTAATCAAAATTGTGCTCCTGTTTGCATAAGTTTGGTTTTTTGTTTTTGTTTTTTAGATTACACATGTGAGTGAGATCAAACAGTATTTTTCTTTCTCTGTGTCATTTCCCTAAGCATAATGACTTCACGGTCCATCCATGTTGTTAAAAATGGTAGGATTTTCCCACTTTTCATGGCTGAATAATATTCCCTTGCATATATGTATATCACAACATCTTTATTCATTTATCCTTTGTTGGTTGTTTTCATGAAAGATCTACATTTGGTACTCGTTTCCACCTATCTTAACTGGTTTGGTATCACAGTTACCCATTTTCCAGAATTGGGTCCTTAATAGGCATCGCACTGAGGAAACTTAATTGCTTTGTGCACACAACCTGAAAATTTAACACTTTAGAAATTGTTTGACCCTAAGAAAGAGTTATTCTTGTTACCAGTATTTATAAGGTATTTCTATTCTGTAGTTCCTGAGCTACCACATTTTTTGAATCAAGGTTATATACAAAGGCATGTCTTCTGTAAGACGGCAGTTTGAAAGTCAAAAGCTATCAGATTTCATTGGAAAACCACATATATCCAGTGAAACCAGTGTCTTTCTTGAGTCCCTGTGTATAGGCTTATGAAAAGAATGTCAACAATGTGCTATAAATTTTGAACCCTTTCATTAACTTGACAGATAGAAATGTTCCTAGTAAGCTCTTATTTTGAGAAGTCTACAAAGAAGTCTAGAAAATAAAGTTTGATCGGTCAGAATGGAACGGAATTGAGGAGAAAGCATGGGCCAATATTCCTAGTTTTTTCTGAAACTTGGCTTTATGGTTGTTCTGAGGTTTTCTGCTGTGTGCCATGAAAGGAAGAGACACGGTGGGCAAATCACAAAATTAAATACACTGAATGAATGAATGAAATAATGAATGAATGAATAAATAAATAAATAAATACACACACACACACACACACACACACACACACACACACACACACAGATAGTATTCAAAGGCAAGAAGGAATAGTGAAAGTCATCCATTTCCTTTGATCAGTGCCCTATGATGTAAAATTTGAATACATAATGTGTCACTTCACTTAAATAGTTGATGTCATTTACATATGGAGATCCTATGTATGTACATTTTTTAATTACAAACACTTTTTGGGTTAATGAAATTACTAATTACAGTTGGCAAGCTTAATGTGGCCCATGGCATTTAAGAAGATATTGGATGTTTTTGATGTATTTAGTTTGCTTTTAAATTTGTCCTATCTTTCATTCTCAAGTCTTCCTTGGAATAATTTTAATGTCAGACATATTTTAAAATAGGATTTTCTGCCAACTCTGTGTAATACTTTTTATTTCATATTTGAAAGTTTTAAAACTAAGTGAATTAATATTTTGACTGCTGGCCACTTTGTGCAAAGTTTGAGTGGACTAATTTTGGTACACAGCAAGGTAATAGTTCTGTGTATAACATTAAAGTAAAAAAGAAACATGATGTGCCTGGATAGCTCAGTTGGTTGAGATCTGACTCTTGAGTCTGGCTCAGGTCATGATCCCAGGGCTCTGGGATTGAGCCCCACATCAGGCTCTGCACTGAGAGTAGAGCCTGCTTGGGATTCATTCTCTCTCTCTCTCTCTTTCTCTCTCCCTCCCTCTCTCCCCCTTTTACCCCACTCATGCATGCTCTCTCTCAAATTAAGAAAAAAAATAAGTGGAAATATCCTCTGAAGGATTAAACTAGTGGCTTTTATGCAGTCACAATTTTTACCCTATGAGTATATCATAGACTTTGGACCGTGGTGATAGGTTAGCTTTACATACTTATGTTTTAGACATGAGGTAGCTGAAGCACAAACAGTTTATGTAAATCATTTGGGATGACCCAGTTACTTACAGGGAGAACATGCCCTAACAGTTGAGGTCCCCCTGCACTGTGGGGATTCTTTTCTTACCCTGACCAAAGTGAAGCTCCTTTTGAATTCTTCTGACCATTCCCATCACAGACATTACTGAAACCTGCCAATTTTATGTCACAAATTTCACAAACAGGCTTTGCATGTGCTTTTTATTTTGAGTGAGGGGATGATCTCTTCAAATCAGTCTTTCGGTGGTATTGAAGGAACATAGCAGCAAAAATTACACTACATGTGCTCTTACTTTCTCAGTATCACAGTATTAATTTAAAAAGAGAAGTTTTGTTTCAAGGTGGTACATACATGAAATATGTTATATGGACTTGAAACATAGCTATATGTTTCTGTCACCAATTTTTTAATAGTAATCCAAGGCCTTTTAAAAAAGTACTCAAGAATGAATCCTCAGGTTAGAGTTCACATCTTCCTTGTAGAAACTCTCCTACTCAGAATTTTGTTTGTGTTTCTCCAAAGTAGAAGGAAGTGTATTTGTGAAAGCAACTGAGTGCGGAATCCTTTAAGAGTTGTACAGTTTTTCTTCAAACATTAACAGTTTCTCATCCCTGTCTGGTTCGCTGTTCTCTTTTTAAATGCTTTTCTCTTAAGTTACTTTCCTTTTATACTCATACTGTAATTAAATTTCCTACTTGCAGTTATGAGTGTACAACTACTGCCATAAACATACTTGGGGTGATGCCAGGTGAGCCCACCAGTCAGTCACCCAACAGAACAGGCAGACACAGGTATATTAACGAGTACTTCCAATCTAATTGATACTGTGGGTTGGTCACGACAGAGGGCATAGGGAGCTTTAGTATTTTGGTGAATTGTTTTGTTTTGATGTTGGTTCCAAGAGCCTCTTTTGAACATAATGTTCTTATGTCATGAAAAAGAGGAAAATAGCATTTTTATTAGAAGGCAACAAAAGGAGATCTTCAGGGTTAAATTTCCCAGTGCTTGACCGCTGTCTCTTTTGATACCTGGATCTTTCTATTGTAGATATGGAGTGTTTAAGTAAATCACCAAACTCTGCAGAAGTTTCTGCATCACAAACTTTTCTCAAGGTCTGCTGAATGCCATGAAATCGCTTACCCTCTCAAACGCAGGCCATGTATACAGAAAAACTGCTCAAGGAAATGAAATTTGATTTAAATTGTCTGCAATTAAAACATACTAACTCTGGGAAATTTATTGAATCCCTTTTCATCTATAAAATGGGTATAGTAATAGCAATTATTTGCAAATTAGCTATTATCATTGAGCCCAGCCAGCCTATAAAGGATTATACTCAATTTTCAGTTTGGAATAAGAGTTATTAGAATGCAAAAATAAAAAATAAAGTTTTCAAAGAATTGTGTCTTATGAGTTAGCCCTTGTATTTAAATAATGCTGATGAACTACTTACATATCAAGTGATAGAGTTGATAAGGATGATAGAGTTGTTTTTATTTTTATATATTCCACATCATACAAAAAGTGGAATTAAACTGAGATTGTGGAAATAAAATAAAGATGAAGCTCTCGTTGCTCTCTAAAGTACATTGTAATGAAGAGATAGATGTTATTTGATTTGAAAATTATGAAATTTATATGATGAAATGGTCTCTGACATGGCGCTCTGCCTGCCATTTTTGACTTCAAGTTACTTTTGATATTTTAAGGACAACAAATGACTTGGGAAGGTACCCTGACTCATAGGAGTTATAATCGAAACCACAGTTCCCCTTTCAGAGTGCAGTGGACTCTGCACAAACAGAATTGTGCACGTTTCTCTAATTGATTCCTGTTTGGTCATTTTATTTCATCTCAGTCCATGGTGTTGTTTTTGGCAAGCAGTGATGTCCTCGGGTAATATGCAATCTGTCTGTACTGTGGAAGGCTGGAGAATGACTACATCCCTAAGGGCCTGTTTTATGACTTCAGATCTACACACCCAACTTATCTGTACGTCGGTGCTCTGTCCACATGGAACAATGAAATTTTTATAGAATTGGACACTTCTGCCCTGGGGCTGTGTTGGTGTCCACATAGTAGCTCTGCAGTCCAACTTACAATTAGCAGAGGGCAAAGCCACATGGGGCCTTTCACAGAAAGATGCTCAGTCTCTAGTTTGGCCATGCAAAACTTGGCTCTAAGAAATCTCAGCAAAAGTGTTTGATTGCTCCCTCTTGCAATATGCAAAAAGAGCTAGCCTCCGTTCATTTTTCCAATTCTGCTTTGCCGTGTAGTAGAACCACCACTGGACCAGGTTCACATAACTGGGTATTATTCCTGGCCTTTCCTTGCTCTGGCTTTTCAAAAATACTGAAACTCTTGGATTTTTTTTTTTCCTTTTTGTGAAACAATAGCTGGTTCAAATGATTTGTAAGATCTGTCTGAGTCAACAAATAAATATGTTTGATCCTCTTTTAAAATTTAACTCCTAAAACTCAGTCCTATTGCTATTTGAACATAGTGACTTGTAAAGTAACTAACTCCCTCTGCAATTTTTAAGAGATAAAATTTCTGCATACTATATCTATTGGGTTTGCTTGGCTTTGCTTTATTTTATTATTTCGGCTTTTGACTTAAGACCCAATGGAGAGTCCACTTAGAACAGAATGCATCCTCTTTGCGAAGTCTTGATTTTTGCCTTGGCTGATGATATATTTATGTATGGGAAGGGTTTCTTAGATTGGCTATATACAGGATATATAGGAGAGCTTTGGATAATGTGCTCTTTATTCTCTGATCATATCACAATGGCACTGAACGTGTAGGCTATCATCAAAGAATATTCTTAGCCATCCTAATGTTACCAATGTGGTAGGTCTTCAGTGGCATGTATGTTTTCCTTATCACCTGATTTCTAGATTATGTAGTCAGTCTAAGAGATGAATGTTGTTTAAAACTAGAGTATGGTAAAAGACAGACTAGAATTTGGGGGGATTTTCTAATTTGCATCCAATTTACATGTGATTTCCAGCTTAGAGTACCTTGAGTCCCAAGAACTTCTGGTTTTAAGTGAATTAATACTTGGAATGAACTCCCTCAGTCCTGAGAACCAGTATCCATGGCCTGGGAGCGAAACTATAAAATAATCTGTGCTTTAGGAGAGAGTCACATCAGTGGGTTTATGGTGTAATAAGGCTTGCTCTTGTCACAGTTAAGGGCATTCGCAGCTCATTGGTTACAGCTCAGTAATGGAAGTTGACTTCCATTTTTCCTCCTTCCCAGACAGCATGCAAGAGTCTTAGACCATTCCCTAAAATATGGGTCACAAGCTCATACTGAAGCCACAAAATCACGGATTAGCTTTGCTTTTTGGAAATAAGCATAGTCATGGGGAGAGCAGAAGCCAATATTTGATGTCTCAGCCCTTGAAGACTTGATAATGGAAAACTTATGATCTTTTAAAGATAAAAATCAGACACGGTCCCTATTCTATTTAAATCTATTTAAATCTATTTAATGGTTTCTCATCTCACACTACATAAAATGGACTTAACTAACCAAGACCAACAAGGACTCAGCTGATCTGATCTTGTGTAACCTTGTGACTTTCTTTTCCCTCATTCTGTTCCTTTGTCGGTAAGCTTTAGGTACTCCTTCCTTTTTATGTGTTACTAAGCTCTTTCATGCATTATGGCTGAGTACTAATAGTTGCCTCTGCCTAGAACACTTCTCCCCAAGATTTTAGTATCCCAGGCCTCTCTGGATCACTCAGAACTTAGTTTAAATATCCCTCAATGAAGATCGTCCAGTTTAAATTAGGGTTCCAGGCAAGTCATAACCTTGACTTATTTTCTTAGTTGTTTTTTTTTTTTTCAGTCTCTCATGTTAGAATGAGAGCATATAGCAACTCCTAAATAAATAATGTTAAATGAAGAAATGAATGAACAAAATAAATTGAAACTTTTAAGTTGCTTATGGGTCATATTTTTAAATCACAATCTATTTTTAGTGAACATCTGAGTTCTCTAAGACTTCCTGTGTGGTTTTAGTACAAGGAGGACACTCTCTGCATAGAATGGGTTAGAAATGGATTGTAGTTACTGATGATGAAAAGATTTTAGAAGCACGAACAGAAACTGGATGTGTTTGAAATAATCTTAGCAAGAAATTATAATGATTGTAAGTAGTCAGAAGTATAGTCAGGTTTGTGATGTATTTGTGAATAGAGCTGTTGGTATTTGGTGATGGATTAAATGTGGATGTGAAGGAATGAAGGAATCAGAGAGGAATTCCAAGTTTTTGGTCTAAGCAAATTCATGGATGATCTTCACATTTGTGGGCCATCCTTAGGGATTAGTAGAGTGATCAAAATTCCTAAGTCTGATAAACTTGAGGTTCTAAATAAATTTATAAGTTTGGGGCTTATCAGCTTATTCAAGGATCAGGATATCACCTAGGCAAAGAGGAGAAATAGAAATATCTTACGTCACTCTAGTATTTGGAGATAAATGATAGGAGGCATGGACAGCAAAAGACATGAAATAAAGTCTTTAGTTTGAATTAGCTTGGATACAGTTGTATTCTAGTCTGAACATGAAACACTTTGTTTCTTAGCATCTTGAGGCTATAAGAGAGACAATAAAGCAAAGAAGACATGACAACCCTTTATCAGCACAATATCCCATGCCTTTTAAAATACACCAAAGAGTATATAGTTCATGTAGTGAGGTAGCTGTGGCTTTTTTGAACTACTCCTACAATTTTTTAGCTTGTACCCAAGGCTGTATGACCCCCACTGAACCTTTAATTCATAACTTATGATATATTATTTGCTGAGTTTCCATACTATAAAACAAAACAGTAGACATTTTTTTTCTCTTCTCTAGAAAAAAAAATGGCCAATATCCAAATCTGAAGACAGATGCCCTCAATAGCAGACATTTATTTCCATGCAGGGCTTTCTAGAAGCCACCATCACAGAAATGACTCTCAGAGTCCAGATAAGAAGAGTGTTGAGGGAAAATTGGGTATTCTTGGTCTTTTAGGAAGTACAGCATTCTTGGAGAAAGGCATTTATTCCCTCTTCTACTTGAATCCAAGGGAGTGGGCTTCAGGAGAATCACTTCCAAAGGTCAGAGTACCAAAATAAGGAGAACTGACCATTTTTCCCCCAGATGGAATTTTTTTCTCACTGAACTTTTTGATTTGGATCTTGCCCTCATGCCTCCCTGAGCAGGGAGGGAAGAGAATTAGAAAGCAGTGAGGGTGTTAATGATCCCACCTTTTCCATAGCAATGACACAGAAGTTTCCTATGGAACAGTTGGGCACTTGAGCACTTCTGCTTGGCAGGGCATTTGTTAACTTTCTCTTAGGCTTAACATGAGGGTTATTTGAAGAATAATTTGGATTATTCGCTTCTGGTTAAGCCCACTTCTTCTGTAAAGTCTTGGTTTCCACATCTTACAACTCCCTTTCATATCCATAAAAGATAATCTGTCCCAAGTTCTTCATTATTGGTGCTCACATGTGTACCGTTCTCCTTCTGCGTCACCTAAGCTCATTACACTCAGGATATGTTGAGGTCAGAAATGTGTACATAGAGAAGTGGGTGTCCTTCTTGATAAAGGAGGAGCAGATCTTTGGAACTTTGAGTCTGTGTAAGCAGGAGGAAAAGAAGGGGAAAATTCTGGGAGAAAGTACTCATGACACACTTTCCTACCTGGTCATAACTAACAGCTGAAGTGAACCCAGACCTTGAGAACGTCAGCTTTTTCTACAGTGGTTCCCCCTTATGCCAGGAGCAGTGTGGTATTTATTCATAGTAAATAGCTAAAAGCATATTACTAGAAAAGTCACTGACATAAAATAAAACACTTAAAAAAATTTTTTTTCCCAACTCTTGTTGGAGAGAAACGAGTGTCCAAAGTGTAAACTGAATTCTTTAAGAAAGTAATTCCTGAATTCATTCCACCTTAAGTTGCCAAATTTTATTTTTCAAGGAGGAACATTCAAAAACATGATCTCTTGCCATTATTTAATTAAAAAGTAAATATGACTACTGTTAACTGATCCACCCACACACACTTAACACCTAACCTCACTTTTCTTAATCCATTGCAAATCAGTGTACCCTGTCTTCATGACTCTTTGATCCTACACCAGCTCTTTGGATGGTTTGAAAATCTCTAATTTCACAGAATGTGCTGGCTTTCCTCATAATCAAAAAAACAGCTGGCAATTTGAAATTCTCTTAAAGTAAAGCTGTAGGAGTTTATAGGAAGGTTTTCAGAGTAGGAAGCTGGCTGAATTTTAGGTGGAGGAGTGTGATGGGTCAACCAGAGAACTTACCTAGAGACTTCACTTGCACAGGAAGCCAGTGGTTCTCCCAGAAGATTGGTGTCTTTGGGGTGGGACAGAGGTGCTGATGGGCTAAAATCTCAAGTCCTTTCTGGGGGCTGTCGTGACTTACATCATATTGATATACTGTCTGCATCTGTAATTGAGGTCTCTGTGATATCCATTTTGCCTGCATGTGGAAATACATATGACCACATTATTTTAATATAGTTTTCAGAGACTCACACTTTGGGGTGGGCTCAAGGCACTAAGGAAAAGAACACTGAAATCCACAGTAAGTATCTGACCTTCACAAGGAAAATGTTATTTCAAAAATAAATTATTTCTGGTTGGGAAGTGATACCATTTTTTCATTATATGTGCTTGCTTGGAATTCTAAAAATATTGGTTGGGAGATGCCTGAGTAAAGGTTGAAACAACTTTTTATGAGCACAAAATGAATCTCTTTTTCATGCTTTCTTAATTCAAAAGCAAGAGATAGATTTTTTTTTTAGGATTGAAAGAAAAATTTCTTTTATGTTAACATGAAAAAGAAGTTTTAGCTCCTATAAACATTACACAGGCGTCTTCAAAGCATATAAAAAGAAGTATTTAGGTAGAATGGCTCTTTCACCTTTAAATTTAGCATTACCTCTGTTATTTCATAAAAAAAAAAATGAAAGGATCCTTTTCTGCAAAGGGTAGACATGCTTTATTTAAGCCCTTAAATTTTATTATCGATTGTTCAACTTGGTCTAAGTTCCAAGTACTGTTTCTAAAGTCTCAAGTGTGTGTGTGTGTGTGTGTGTGTGTGTGTGGAGATGGAAAATGGGATGAAAAGGTAGCTTAGTATCAGCTTACAATGACTGTGGTCCTAACTGAAGCTTATGTGTATTGATGAGTTATAGAAGTAGAATGGAGGGGGCAATTGGAGTCATGCCAAACTTTTCCTAATTAAACCTCACCAGGCAAGATTGTTCATCACAATTTTTTTCAGCTTCTTGGAGTTAAGTTTTACATCCTGAGCTAGATTTTCTCATTGTGAGTTTAAAGAGACAGACTAAGGAAATTTTTCCTGCCTTTCCGTTTTAAACTTTCTTTTTGAATTGGATTAAAATTTCTCCAGAATCCTAACTATCCTTTCCACTTTTTATCTAATCCCCATCGAACTGAACTATAAGTGTTTCTCTGTACTCTGATAAAAAAAAAAAAAAAAAGTTTTTGCCTCAATTATACATCAGATTGCCTTCAACATGTACTATTTAAAAAACTGTATGAGATCAAAAATGATCTCATTACACTGTTCTCTCAAGTATTGTCATTCTGGCTATAATTCAAAATAAAATTGGCATTACACCACAGATAGATTGATTTATTGATTATATTTGAGTACACTTTGTGTTTTGTCATGCACTGTGTTTTATTTTTTCCTTTTATTTATTTATTTTTTTTAATTTGAGAGAAAGAGAGACGGGTGGGAGAGAGGCAGAGAGTAAGGGAGAGAGAATCTTAAGTAGGCTCCACACTCAGCATGGAACCTGATGCAGGCCTTGAACTCATAAACCTTGGGATCATGACCTAAGCCGAAATCAAGAGTCTGTCACTCAACTTACTGAGCCACTCAGGTGCCCCTATGCTTTCTTTTACTTCTCTAAACAGATCAATAATTCCATCTGTCTGGCTTAAGAGGGAACTCCTGCTTGGGAAGACAGGCCCTCCCTTTTCCAAGACATTTTCCCCCAGTCTAGGAAGACATTTACTTCCCATTCAAAAAGTCAGTAGACTCTCATTCTTTTATGCATTTACTTTGAAATTTTTTCCAATATTTTCACATTGGAGCACCAAAAAAATTATCTGACCAAGTTCTTCTCATAAGTAAGGGACATGTATATTAACTACACTTTGAAATTTTAGTAGTTCATTTATTTCTTGAAGTTCTAGAGGTGTAGTTTTCTGAAAATAACCTAATTAGGCTAACGCGGACGTCTCTTTCTTCCTAGTAACTAAGGACCACTCCCGGTCTTGCTTCCGGTAACAAACAATCCAGTATTTGGGGAACGTGTGCCAGGTTCTACAGGGTCCACAAGAGTGTTTAAGGAATTTGGCTTTGCATTCAGTGAGCTTAAGTTGCAAAGACAAAATGAAACAGCATGACATAAAGATAAGATTACAGCCTTCAAATCTGTGGTGTGATGGTCACTGTTTAACGACTCGCGCTTGGTGGTAGTTTTGCTGATTACCGCTGGTGTCAGTACTCCTACCATGGCTGATTCCAAGCTGCTGATGGTTCAATAACTGGTTGCCAAAATTCCTGAGAACTTAACAATGGGCTCCCTTGAACACGCAGGAACCAGCTGTAATACACCACCGATTCATTGTCTTGTGATGTAAAATCTCCTCTGTGTAGCTACTATATTAACATGTGAACTTGTTAGTGATTGTCTTAGAAAAGTTGCCCTATTTTTTATTTTTTTTAAAAATAAAAAATAAAAAGAAGAAAAGTTGCCCTATCACATGCTGTAGTTCCTCATTGGTAATGAATAATACAAGAACCTTAGAACACTTATATTTGATTACCAAGCCTCCTCCTGACTTAGATGCTATTTGTTGGCAAGCGTTGAGTCTTCTGTACATAAAGATGGGTGTCTTTTATCAATTCTAGAAGTGTCCTAGCCATTATCTGTTTTGTTTTTCTTTTCTCATTTTCTTTCTGCCTTTCTGGAACTCCAGTCAGATTCCCACAGGTCCTTTACACTCTACTCTCCATGGGTTCTCTCGGCTTGTTTTTCTTATTTATTATAGTCTCGCCACCATCACAGTTTTTATTTATAATTTTTTATTGTTGCCTCTATAATGTGAGTGCTAGAAGGGTAGTGATTATTCTCTGAACCATCATAGCATCTCCCACAGTGTCTGGCAGCAAGTGGATGATCAATAAATATATATTTTTTGAAAGTAAAAAAAAAATGAGATGAGTTGCAGAGCTTGCTTGAGATTCTCTCTTTCCCTCTCTGTCTGCCCCTCCCCAGCTCATGCTTGCTCTCTCTCTCTCTCTCTCTCTCAGAATAAATAAGCAAACTTAAAAAAAAAAAAAAAAGCAAGTCAACTCTGAGAGAGCACCTGTTCCTTCAAGTTCATCCTTTCTCCCCAAAACATACTGTATTTATTTGGCACAATTTACTTTGATTCAACATATTTCAGCTCTTTTCTATTAATTCCAGATGCTTTTTATCCATTTCTTATATTGCTTCTTCTGTACCTAGAAAACTGACTTTATCAGCTTGAGTGCTACCTTTTCTTGGTGTTTATACGCCAACCTTTTTGTTTTTTTTGTTTTTTTAATTCATTCTTACTCTGTTTTTTCCCCCACCAAACATTACAGAATTACTTCAGCGGTTCATAATGTGAGTATGCAATTTACTTATTACCTAGACTGCAGTCACTTTCGACCTGCTGAGCTATACATGTTCAGATGTCCCAAGCATGGTTTTTGCCTTATGTTCTTTTTATTGTAGTTTTTCCCCCTAAGGGCTTCATTGTTGCCTAATCTTATAAGGTGAATTTGTCTTTTGTGTTAGTTCTTATTTTCCACTGTCTGTAAATACCTTAAGTTGTGAATTCAGAATTAATCAGCTTCCCTCTGTCACCGATCATTGTTCAGGCAGATATAGGGAGTAGAAAGTCAAGTGGCAGCTTCTTGAGAAGCCAAAAGGAAGAGAGAAGAAAGTAACACCTTATAGCTATCCACTTAGTAAATGGTTTAATGGTTATGAGCATAGGCTCTGGAGCCAAACTGCCTAGGTTCAAATCTTAGCTCTACCACCTACTAACTTCATGACCTTGGAGAAGTCTCTTAGCCTTCCCATGCCTCAATTTCCTCTTATGGATGGATAATAAAGATGATAGTAATAATCATTCTTGAGTTTGGTGTGAAGAACACTCCAAAGTAACTGTTAATGGTTGTTGCAAATTTATTACTCTATTATATTTGTATATTGCCTGTGTATACATCTATATTTTTTAAAGACTCTCACCTAGTCCTTCTAGAAGCCTCTGGAAACCATGCCAAATTTATGCCTTAGGCTTTACCTTTCACCAGACTTCCTACCTTCTACCTTCCACTTGAAACCACATCGCTAAGATCTGGCTTCCTTGGCTCACACCTTTCTGTTTCCTACCAGGAAAGTTTAAGGGACTTCTCCAAGGTCCCAGAGCTAGTAGGGATGAGGTCTGAAATGGAAGGTAGAAGATAGGGACCCTGGTCTTCCCATCCCATCCCATATTATTGACTGCTCAGTTGGTCTTCTTGGCTCTGGTTTCTTTCTCTCCACACTTTCTTTTCAGTCTCCCTCCATGTCTCCATTGTGAGGCAAGAGTGTGTGTCCAAATGGTGCAGTGCCCCCACCCTGGGTCACTCCTTAAAACTAGGCATTGGGAAAATGGGAATTTTTTCCTCTTGTACCTTTCTCTTTAGACAGATTTAGACTCTATTTATATTATTAGTTAATGTGGCCCTAGGCTAAGGCAATTGACATATGTCCATGTACATAATTATCATTTCTTTCAGGATTACCTCAGGCAGTTGATTAATCTCTCTTATGTGATTTGTGCAATGCTATTTCTCTTCTGTGTCTCTTCTGCTCTAGCTCCCAAAGAGAAACCTAAATTAACCACATATGCACTGAGGGTGTGTAAACTAGTCACTATGTAAATTTGCATTCATATTCTAGACTTAACCAAAATGGCTGTCAAGATTTTTAGTCCTTTCCACAAAATCCTCATAGCCTACATTTTACCCTGTGGTGATTAATGCTCTATACCAGCTTGGTTGGGCTATCGTGCCTACTTGTTTGCTCAGATACTAGTCTTCATGTTGCCATATAGGTATTTTGTAGATGTGATTAGCATTTACAATCAGTTGACGTGAAGTAGAAGAGATGACTCTTGGTAACATGAAAGTCCTCAACCAGTCAATTGAAGGCCTTAAGAGCAAAAACAGGTTTTCCAAGAGAAAGGAATTCCACCTCAAAACTCTAACACCGAAATTCAGTGTAAGTTTACATCTGTTAGCCTGGTCTGAAGATTTTGAGTTCAAGACTACAATTTCAACTCTTTCCTAAGTTTCCTGCTCACTGGCCTGGCTTACAGATTTTGGATTTTCCATCCCCCATCATCACTTGAACCAATTCCTTATGATAAATTAATCTCCCTTTCTCTCTTCTTTCCCCCTCATGCCATCCCTCTTCCCCACCACTCCCGCCAATTTCTGTTTTAATGTATTCTGTTCTATTTCTCTGGACAGCCCTGATGGTTATAGATTTTGGTACCAGGAAGTAGGGTGCGACTGTTACAAATTCCTAAAAATGTGGAAGGGGCTTTGAATTCAGGTAATGTGTAGAGGCTGGAAGATTTCTGATTCACGTGACAGCAAGAGTCTAGATTATCCTGTGTGTTGTAAATGACAAAGTAAGTCCTAATTGTGGGAACCACAGAAACTACACTTGAAAAGGCAGATGAAATTAAAGGATTTATTGTACTCCTAGATCCTGGAAGAGGCCAGGCATATCACGCCCCCAGAGGGCCATATGGAAAGGGGACCAAGAGAGTGGGTACAGGGACAAGTGCCTTTACTGGGGATCCAGGAACAGCACACAAGCAAAAGGCAGGAGCTAATTTCATGGGTGTATTTGAATGTCCTTGGCTCACATGGGAGGACAGGAAGGGGAACTTGTAGGAGGGACCAGCCCAATCACACTGATGGATCTCGTCACCTGGGCACAGTATTCACAGACTGCTTGTAGGGATGGTGAGGCATTAGGGGAATAGAAGTTCTAAAGATGTGCAGTACACCTTGAAATGGCATCTGGTAGGAATAAAGATATCAAATACAGTTCTCATGGGGTGCCGGGGCAGCTCAGTCGGTTAAGCGTCCAGCTCTTGGTTTCTGCTCAGGTCATGATCTTACAGTTCATGAGTTCGGGGCCTGCATTGGGCTCCATGCTGACTGTGTGGAGCCTGCTTGGGATTTTCTGTCTCCCTCTCTGTCTGCCCCTCCCTGGCTCTCGTGTTCTGTCTCCCTCTCTCAAAATAAATAAGCTTTAAAAAAAAAGACAATTCTGGTGGGAGCTTATGGGAAAAAAAAAAGAGGAGAGACAAAGAGAATGGAGGCATATAATGATGGATGTGGAGATGGGAGTGTTGTATCTAAAAGTCAAGCAATACTAAGTGCTTCCATCAGCCACCAGAAACTAGGACCAGGGCATGAGACATTTCTTCCCTTAGAGCCCACAGAAGGAAATAACACTACTGATGCCATGATTTTAGACTTAAAAAAAATGTTTTTAATGTTTATTTATTTTTGAGAGAGAGAAAGAGAGACAGAGCATGAGTGGCGGATGGGTAGAAACAGAGAGACACAGAATCCAAAGCAGGCTCCAAGGCAGCACTTTCATAATAAAATATAACCACATAATAAAATTTTGAGGGGTGGGAGGACTATGCATATCTTTGCCTGAGTGACAGAACTAAGTATAAATACTTCCGGAATGTAAGTGGACATGATCTTAAATTCTACTTGTTAGAGAATTATTCCTGATGCATCTGTAGGAAATTAATAGAGGAATAAAATAATTTTATAATAATGAGGCTCTGTAAAAAGTGAAAATGGTATCAATGGTAGGACATGATTAACTCAAGATAATATTGATGATTGACTAGAAGAAAACAGTCTTCCCCCCAAATTGTAAGAATTCCAACTAAATGCATGTGTGGGTATGCCCAGTAGGATTTCTGCATCTTTTCTAAATGCTAAAGATAGTAGGTCTTCTTAGAATACTGACCTGGAAAGAACAGTCAAATCTATTAACCTATTAATATGTATTTATGAATATTAATATTTCTGACCTTTTAATTGTTTACTTAAAGGATTTCTTGTAGTAGCCTTCAATCAGATGTAAAAACGAAAGTCATGAAATTGAATATTATTCACCCCTATTGAAGGATTTGCTGGTTTCATGCCTGTAAAGAAATCCCTCGTAGCATAAAGGCTACCATCAGAAACCTTCCAAGATGGATACTCCAATTACCATTTTTTGCTTTGAGGATTGTGCCTCAGGATAGTGGTATCTAGTTTTCCTGTCTCTCATCTAATATCTCTGTGAGAAGGTCAGATATTATTTAGAAGCACTTGGCAAATTACTGATAGAGGCTATGGAAACTCTTTTTCTGAAATGGTTTTAGATATTATTGATGCTTCTAGTTACTTCGGTCATATATGTAGTGGGGATTCTGCAGGGTAGTCCAAAGAGCCTGAGAGTATGAATCCTATCGCTGGTACTTAATGGCTGTATGACTTTAGGCAATCAGTGTGATTGCTTCACTTCAGTACAGTTCCTCTGGGCAACAAAGAATAAAGAGAGAAATTAATATCCAGGGTGTTTTGGTTATTTGTGAGGCTGTTTGACTTTAAGGCAGGTAAGACTCAAGTGATTGTCACTACATCAGTGCGGGAATGGGGGGAGAAGCGGACAGAGTGGAAAGGTTCTCACTGCTCAAGTGAAAGGTCAAACCATGGTAAGATATTGTTTCCTCTATGTGGGATTAGCCTCCCATTGTCTCTGAGAAATTTGTTGGTCTTTGTGAGTATGCTAACCTCTCCATGACTGTGGTAGGGAGTCTGAGTTGGGACATTATGTTTTTTGCTCATCTTTCCTCAATGGGAAAGATAGTTACCCCCTCTAAGCCTGTGAATAGGGGCAGAAAATAAGTGTGCACACTACTCACATTTTCAGTGGAAGGTTTGGAGTTTTCTTATGTGAGCTGCTGGAATTCTCAGGAAGCACATAGATACAGATATGGGTGGGGCAAGAGTGAGGAGGCCAACCTTAGAGGCAGGTCAGGAATCAAACTCCCATCTGAGGAGATTAAAGTGTGTCCACACTTTTGGCCCTCTATAGAAGAATAACTAAGTTAATTGGATTTTTTCTCTTAGTTAACTTTCATTTTATACCCATCTGAGATTACCTTGCCTTTCTTAAAAAAAGTCCCAATATACTTTATGAACAGTATAGTTAATCATAAATTGGTTAATTATGTTGGTCCAGTGATGATTCACAAGTCCCAGGGAGAATGTCTACTCCATGTCATCTCTTCTAAGCTCTGTCAGGCAATGGCAGAATAGCATCAATGAACCCTCCTTTCTCAGAAAGCCCCAGGGAGGTCTTAAGCTGAAGACCCAATGAGGCTCAGCTTCTTTTTAAAAAAAAATTTTTTTTAACGTTTATTTATTTTTGAGACAGACAGAGCATGAACGGGGGAGGGTCAGAGAGAGAGGGAGACACAGAATCTGAAACAGGATCCAGGCTCTGAGCGGTCAGCACAGAGCCCGACGTGGGGCTCGAACTCACGGACCGCGAGATCGTGATCTGAGCCGAAGTCAGCCGCTTAACTGACTGGAGGCTCAACTTCTAAATTAACCCATCAGTTAATGAAACTCCCACAAACCTGTAAGAGAAGAAAATAGAGAGGACCCCCCCCCCCACAACCATGCTACTTGACAGTTAGAGATAATATAATTAAAGCACCTCCTGTAAACTTAGCACATTGTAGGCACTCATGATGATGATGGTGATTATGGGAATGATAATTAAGGCTATAAAATGCTCTCCATTCCATTTAGTCGGTTATTGGGACTGGTTGGCTCAAAATGGAAAACCCTGAAGGAGAGCACACTTTTCTTTGCTTAGAGAATAATGTGCATAGCTCCCATGTGTATATTAATAAATGTAATGTTAATTATGGTGAAGATGATATGATTAATTGTAATAACCAGTGATTGCCATGCAGAAAAATGGTACTGTAACAGGAAGCAGGATAAAGGGGAATTCCCAGAGAGCCCATATCCCAAATAAAATAAATGTCACGTTGGTGATTCAACAGCAGTTTTGTTTGGCTGCAGTATAATCCACGTGCACCCTTGAGAACTTACTAGGAGAGTTTTAGCAAAGTTTCTGTTTCTGAAAAAGGAAGTGATTAAAACATAAAATAGTTTCCATGTTCTATTAAACAGATGTACATAAAACATGTCATCCAGAGAAAAGCAGTAGCGTTTTGAATATTTCACACACAAATTTTATTGCAACATGGGCCAAACTTATGAGTAATTTAGAAAATATTTTCTCAAAATATTCTTTCAAAGAAAATTCCTATTTCTAAGCCTTGCTCATAAAATACAAGCCTTTATGACTCTGTTTCTCTTTCTTTCTTTCTTTTTCTTTCTTTCTTTTTCTTTCTTCTTTCTATCTATCATCTATCTATCATCTATCCATCTAGATATATTTTCACTTGTTTTGCAACTTTGAACAAATCTTTCTTTATAGCTGAGAATAATGGGTAATAATTCTTTTCATGTTTTACATGGAAACACTGGTAGCAACACATGGAAGTCTTATTAATACGTTACCATAGCCATCTCTGAGGTCATGGTCACATCATTTATCTCCAGTCTACATAGTTCAAGTCCAGACAGTGGTGAGAGGAGAAGATCCTTTAGCAGGAATATGTGCAATAAGAGCATTGCAGTACTTTCTGTTCTTTCTTTTGGGTGGGTGTGGGGAAAAGAGCTGCTTCTTCTGAAGCAAAAAACCAAGAGTGACAAAAGAACCCATTGGCAAGATGGCGTATCGTAGATTTCCAGATGGCATAGCTTATTTTCCATCTGGATGCTACTAAAATGTACACTCAGGGTGTTCTGACCTACTGTAGGAGGGTAGGAGGAAATTATTGGGAAAATTAGACATGTGTCCCTTACAGTTTGTGGGTTAAAGAAAAGGCTGTATTTCATCTATAGACATGTGAAGGAAGAAAGTTGACTGGAGCCACCTCTGATTTTAAGGCAAGAAGAACATCCATCCACCTTTGGAATAAGCTTCATTCATTAGCTGGGAGAGGGTATATACCTTCTTATGGGCCAAGTGAATGCTTAAAAGGTACCCAGACTACAACCATCTTAAAAGGACTTTGGCCAAGAGGAATGTTTCCTGGTGTGATGGGACCTCAGGAGAAAGACATAGTGTAGGATTTACTGTTGGAAGTCAAGGGTTTATTGGTAAGGAATCAGATGGTGAGCATATAGGCAGAGGTGGACGTCTCAGTGGGGAATCTCAGGTGTTCTCACTTGTGTGTCCCACAAGGAAGCACATTTGGGCATTTGCCTCACAGAGAGCTGACAATCACAGGGTAAAAGCACAGCTGAAATTTTCCCTCTTTTCTCTAATTCTGTCTTTATCCCTCATCCAGGAGGAATCAGAAGCAGCCATTCTTAGGGGAGTGCATTTGGATCAAGAAAAGAGAGAGAACAGGACACAAACCCCCTTCTTTCATACAGATGCCCAGATTTGTGTCGTCTGAGGATGAGAGAACTTTTATATTGGGTCTAAGATTATAGTACTGAGATTACCCTAGATTCTTACCACTTGCAAGTGACTTCTGTTTACCTACAAGCAACCAGAAAGCTATGGGATCTATTAAAGGAATACCAAGGAACGGGGCAAAGAGGGTGACCAGGAAAAAAATGGACTGTTTTCTGCTTATATCCTACTTACTTTGGCCCATTTAATAGACCAATTATATATTCCACTTATCATCTTTAACAAATGCCATCTCCCAGCCCTGTCTATGTGAAAACCATCCCCTTTAATAAAAAAAGTTTAAATCTTGGATGGAGGAAGAGAGAGAGAATGAATGACTATGAGAGAGAAGAGACTGGGCATGAAGTGGCCCAACACTGTTTTCTGAATAAGAAGCTAAAACTGAGACTAAATTCGACAACTTTAGCATCAGCGCAGACATATAAGACCATTAGACGGAGCTAGTAATTTTCTGTATGATGATCTCAAGACCAAAAAAGTTAAAGTATTTGCTTAATGTCACATAGCTAGGTATAGCAAGAGAACACATCCTGATGTTAATATTCCTGACTCCTAGGCTTAACACAAGAGTAAATGGTTTTACATGTAATACCCCAGGAGAAACCTAACTAGAGTATCTTTTTTTCTGATTATTTGTTCTGGGCTTTGGCGCCTTTTAGATCATTACACCTTCCAGTGAGTTGAAGTTGAAGGCAAGATACGAGCTCCAAGTGACATCTTTGTTATTGATTGGCCTGCTAAAAATTCGTTTAGATTTTCCTTACATGCTCCCAGATCCAATTACGTATTTCCCCAGTCTGCAAAATGACACACACACACACACACACACACACACACACACACACACAGACACTAAATAAATAAGGAAAGAGAAAAATGGATAGAGTGTTTGGGGATTAATTTCCACATGATATTTTCCATTTTACTAAAAGAAAATTAATAGGAAGCTCGGAAGCATTGAGTCTCTTTCTTCTCTGGGTCCAATAGAAACAAATAATGATTTCTCACAATGAATTTATTTCAAGAAAAACAATACTGAACCCAAATATTTGGAGTTCCCAGTTTAATTTATTATACACTGAGTTTATGCATATTTTTCAACTCGTAGCAACTAGATTACTAGGGGACAATACAAACATTTACCTTTTCTACACCAAAAGAGTGAATTGCAAATAGATTTGACACAACCTAAGAATGATAAATTGCTACTTTTATTTCCCTGGGAGGCAAATATATTTGCCCTTTTGGTAAATTAAAGTGAGTAACTGTGAACTATCTTTAGCTCTTCTAAACATGAGGATGCTTTGAATATGCGAGTAGCAGAAAACGTGTTCATATCAGAATCAATAAGAAAATTTATTTACCTTTGAATGCAAGATAAGAGGTCTTCAGGTTGGTGGATTCAGTGGCCCAATGATGTGGCCAGGAAGTAAGTTTCTTTTTCCTTTCTACATTTCTTTTATTCTCTCCTTTTCCCTAGCTTGGGTCGTTTCTGAACCAGACCCAGCTAATGAAAGTGGTATAGCAAGACTGCCATTTGCCTATTCTTAGTCTATTCTCCCTTGCCCTATAAATAACAAAAAATATATGATTTTGTTTAGGGCTGCAACACACTTGTTTTAAAAATTACATTCTCCCTCGTGGATAGTTAGAGTTACATGATTAAGTTTTTGTCAAGCACAAGTAATGTGTGGAACATTGAAGTACACTATGGAGAGGGAGCATTCACTGTTTCTAAGTCCTGTCAATAATGGGTAATACTTGGGGTCCCAGGAATGATCTGTAAAAGAAAGTGTATTGAACCCTTACTCTCCTACTCCCTTTCTCCTTTCCGGTTCAAATAAAGTTTTAACAAATGGAAATAAGGACATAAACTAGATCTCTGAAGACTTTAGAGTTGTGCCACACTATGCCTGGTTGGTCTACCAACAGAATTTTGTTTTAAGTTGACAGTTGACACTGATCACAACTGATTCAAATCCCATGTTTTGGTGGTTTCAACCCTTGGTCTGAATTAGTCACTGTTAAGGGAGCTGGGATTAGCATAGCTGGTTTAAAACAGTGGTTCTCAACATGGGCTGTAGTTGAGAGTCATGTGGGGAGTTTTAAAAACCTGGGCTCTACCTCAGACCAATTAAATCAGAATATCTGGATCAAAACCCAGACATTATGTATTTTTTTAAAAGCTCCACAGGTGATTACACTGTGCAGCTGGCTGGGTTAGACCATCCAGAGTTACCCTTGGTGGGTCCATCCCCAAACCACACTGCTGTTACACAAATGGGCAGTTGAGCTGGAAGTTGCAAAGTCAACTCCAACTTGCCCTGGAAACTACTCTCTTAAGAATGTTACAGATCAGTAAGAAAGGGACAGTTTAAAAAGAAATATGCATATAGAATGCTGAAAGGCTTAGCAATTCTGTTGTCCTTATTCTCTTACAAACAATCAGAAAAATTTAGAGGGGAGACAGGAAAACAGTTTTGAGCCTCTGTTAAAATGCCAGTATTTTATTATTGCCCTTTCTTTTGATAAAACTAAAAGCTTTTTTGCCCCATGCCAACAGTTCACACTGAGGGCTGCACAATTTCCCTTTTTTTGACTGATCTCCTGCTGTACAAGAGTCTGTCTTTGTTCCCCATTTTTCTGGAAAATGCATCCTTGGCAACAACTGTCATGCTATAGAGAACAAAACCTTCTCAGTTTACAATGAACTCTAAGATGAGTTGGCCTCTCGGAATTCTAGAGAATTATTCTGTCAATTTGGGGGCATAAATAGCACTTCCAGGTCCACCAGACATCGAAGAATAGCCGAAACAATGGAAGATAAGTAAATTTTTCTGGTTTGGGTAGTATAAAATGACAGTCAATAAATATAAAATATGATATCAGAATATGGGAAAATGTAGAAACTATGCACAAAGGCACACAGTGAAAGGCAAAATTTCAAAGCTGAAGGACATCTTCACAATGCAGTAGTGGGATGAGATAAAGATCTTGAGCTGCTTTGATGGAGGTGGTAATCCTTTGAAAGAGAACATTATAAATAGGCTGGATTCAGAAGCTGCTTTATATAAATGTTGGCTGTGGATATGATTTCCTGTCTCCATGTGGACTGTCATTACGATCACTTAGTTTGCCCACACCCGGGGGCTTCCCGAGAATTACAGTCAATTCTCATTATTCATGGAATCAGTATTTGAGAATTCACCTATGTGCTGGCACCTATGGCCCCGCTTTTGCTATCATTCATAAAAATTCGAGTTGCCTGATGAACGTATTCCCAACTGGGGCCAAGCAAGGCCATGCTTAGTGTTCATTTGTCATAGTGTAATCAAGTGCCCTCTTCAGGGTCTATTTAGTGCCATACTTCACATTTTTGTGCTTTTTGTTTATAGTTTAGCTGTTTAAAATGGCTCCCAAGCCTAGTGCTGAAGTGATGTCTGGTCCTTCCATGTACCAGAGGCTCTTCTGTTGACCTTTTATAGTTTCACCCTCACCCCCAGTGACCTTTGGTGACCATTAATCTGTTCTACATTTCTGTCATTTCAGGAATGGTCCCTATTAAGATATATATATATATATATATATATATATATATATATATATATATAATTTATTTATATAGAAATATATAAATTTACATAATGTATTTATCCAGTAAATATGTACTAAATATTTATTTAATATATTTTAATATATATTTAAATTTATATATAGTATGTATTATATGTGTATATGTATTTTATAGGCACTTCATTTGTTGAGCTGTTGCCTGTGGGCTGGGTGAGTGGGCATATTCAACATAACTTGTGTTACCAACACCACTCAGGTGAAAGTGGGGCACTGCCTTGTTTCACACGGATGGGATGGAAGGCCACCTCCCCATTCAGCCTCGCTCACACTCTCTGGGGGAAAGCAGCCAAAGTACTTGCACAGACTTGTTGCCTCTGATTTTTTTAAAAATATAATTTATTGTCAAATTGGTTTCCATACAACACCCAGTGCTCATCCCAACAAGTGCCCTCCTCCATGCCCATCACCCACTTTCCCCTCTCCACCCCCACCATCAACCCTCAGTTTGTTCTCAGAATTTAAGAGTCTCTTATGGTTTGCCTCCCTCCCTCTCTGTAACTTTTTTTTTTCCCCTTCCCCTCCTCCATGGTCTTCTGTTAAGTTTCTCAAGATCCACATATGAGTGAAAACATATGATATCTGCCTTTCTCTGACTGACTTATTTCACTTAGCATAATACCTTCTAGTCCCATCCATGTTGCTGCAAATGGCTAGATTTCATTCTCTCTCATTGCCAAGTAGTATTCCATTATATATATAGACCACATCTTCTTTATCCATTCGTAAGATCTGTATGCTGAAAATTGTTGCCTCTGATTTAAGGTGGAAACTCAGTTCCCCATTAAGCTCCACTGACCCCCAAACATGGGAAAAGTGGAGAGTTTACTATTTCTACTTCCTGGCATCTCATTAAGAGAGAGAGATTTTCTTCTTTTGGTATTTGTCTGGAGAAGGGCAGGGATCACCAAAAAGGTTATCTTTTGTTGGGTCCCTTTTTCTGAGTCTTTGGCTGGGAGAAACAGGCCATTGGGACATTTTTCTGTCCGCTTCTAGGAATAAGTTCCTAATTGGAGACTTCTGTAATGCTTGTCTGAGATGGAAGGGAGTTAGAAATCCAGAGAACTTAACCGTGTGTTCTGGAAATCCTAAAGTCCTTAAGCAGTCCAAATTCTTCTACCTTTCAAACACTTCCTAGTTTTTTTGTGCTTTGGTCCAGGGTATTTTAGAATAAGAGGGAAGACATAAGTGGAATGGGGTAAGTTTCATTTTGTGTATCCAAAGGCTATGGGTAACATTTTAAAAGATAGAAATAAATTTGGGAGAAGGTGAGGCTATCATTCGGAAAGGGAAGGTATAAGCAAAAAAGTCACAGAAGTAGGAAAGTTGTGTTTTCTACTTGCCTCTGTTACATCTTATAACTACGTTGTGTTTTTGTCTGTCATTTTTCTAATTTTATCATGCTTTTTGGGTTTCTGTCTTACAGATGGACTTCATTAGACCTTGGAAAACAATCTGAATTTTTAATGTTTTGCCTGGCAATCAAATGGTGAATTAAAGTATATTGAGGCAAGTTAGACTCTTAGGCTTTTTCTCCTCTGATCTCTGAGTGCTGTGGTGCTGTACTTTTAAAACAACAAAAAAATAGTCTTTTTTTTTTTCTGGTTTGCCTTTGTGTTTGTTTGACTTTTTTTTTTTTTTTTTTTTTTTTTTTTTTTTTGATTTGTATCGTAGCTTCAAACCTAAGCCAATAACCAGGAAGTCCCAGAAACCTGAGCCTGAGCTTTGCAGGACTTTTATGTGCTGACAACCATGGTTTCATTTTTTTTTAAATCACGTAAATTAGACTTTACAGACATATCTGAGACTGTCATATTTTTTATTATAACATATTATTAATAAGTACAGAGACTCAGAACCTCATCTCCAGTAGCGCTAGAAATACCTAGTCCTCTACCTCAGCTAATGAAAACTCATATATCCCTAAAGAAGTAGGATGTCCAAAAGAAAGTCTCAAAATATATAGTGATTAAGCAAAATGCATAATCCAGTTCTTTGATCATTGTTTGTTTTGTTTTTACTTTTGTTGTTGTTTTCTAATTTGCACCACATGATACGGACGGCCAGAATATGTACCATAACATATTTTAAAATTTCCTAAGAAGATAAAAAAAATTTGATAGTTATGGTTGTGGCTAATACTGGTATTAACTTTTCTCAGATATACACTGTAGCATTTAATCTCACACTCTGAGTCCTTTAAAGAGTGACATGTGAAAACTTAATTAGAACTAATCTGGTCCCTTAAGGAAAGGGAAGTTGGAGGAAGACACCTTCACCTCTCTAGGAAAACATAATGAAAGCCCCGGTAAAGTCAGAGGCAGTCAACCATATGGAGAGAGATTTGAAGATTTGGCAGGGATAAGGAAGAAAGAGCAACTGAACAAAATGTGGCTGTAGTATATTTGGGTGGATGGGCAAAGATAAATTTAAATCCATCATTTAACTGGGAGTTGGAGATACCGATCTGGAGTTCAGTAGAAGGGATGCAAGAGGTCTCTGAAGAGTTGGTGCTTGAAACCCCAGGAGCTTCTGTGGTGTAATCTGAAACTGCCTTCATGAGAAGGCCAGAGAGAGACTTGAGAAAGAGGCAGGCCACTCCATGTTGGTAGGTGGCAGGTTTAATCTTCAAGGGAACATATTTACCAGGCTTGTCTGGAGCAGCCTCAAGATGCATACATTTCTGCACGTGCCACCACATTCTTAAAAGTTTATACAGAGTCCTTAACTAGGATCAGTCACATACACCATTCAGATGGTCTCATCATCACTTTGCTATCTGAAGCTTGTACCCTTCGGGCAGCTTCTAGATGCAGGGAAGGCAAGCAGAATGCATATTCCAAAGACAGGGGAGGGAGTGAGGAGCCTCCAGTTGGCCAGATGCAGCTTTCAGGTCACGTCTTCTTGATGACCACCTCCAATAAGTATGGGAAGTTGCTGACATACAGATGATAAGCTACATTTAAGACTTAAATTATGAGGTATGTACTATGGACTTAACTATGTCCATATTAATAAAATGGAAATTTCATATGTGGAAACTGTAATTCCCATTACGACTATATTTGGAGATAGGGTCTGTAATGAAGTCATAAAGGTTAAATGAGGAAATGAGGGTGGATTCCTGATGCAGTAGGACTAGGGTCCTTATAAGAAGAGACACCACAGCACTTCGTCTCCTGATTTTGTTCTCAGGCTGCACATACACACAGTCCAAAGGCCACGTGAGGACATAGTAAGTAGGCAGCCATCTACAAGCCAGGAGGAGAGCTCACCAGAAACAATGTCCAGAACCTTTATACACACACACACACACACATACACACACGTGTATATACACGTGTGTGTATATATCTATAGATATATATCTATATCGATAGATAGATAGATAGATAGATATACACAAAATACATTCCCACCTCCAGAATAGGGAGAAATCCATTTCCATTGTTTAAACCACCTGGCCTGTGGTATTTTGTTATGGTGGTCCAAGCTCACGAACATAACATGTGAGTGGAAAATATTTCCCAGGGAAAGTGGGAATTAGAGGAGCTTAGTAGCCAATAGATAGTCTTGGAAGGTATAAAAGTACCATTTTAGCCTATGTTCTCATCGAGGTAATCAGAGTTATCAGTTGGAATCTATCTGAATTAATGAGGGGATAATGATGCTGGAAGTAACAAAGAACATATTTTTTAAAAATGTATAGCTTTACTGAATACTTATTACCAGATAGAAAATACAGTGGATGAAGGCTCATACATACAGCAATGAGAAAGTATAAAATATATAATATTACATAAAATAAATTAGTAATTATCAGTGTACAATAAAGAACATTATAAAACCTTACTAACGATATAAAATAGGGGCACCTGGGCGGCTCAGTTGGTTGAGTCTAACTCTTGATTTTGGCTCAGGTCATGAAATGAGGGTCATAGAATTGAGCCCTGTGTTGGGCTCTACACTGAGTATGGAGACTTGTTAGGATTCTCTCTCTCTCTCTCTCTCTCTCTCTCTCTCTCTGCCCTTCTTCCCCACTTGCGCTCACTCACTCTCTCTCTCTAAAATAAATAAAAAATCAAGAAAATTATTTTAAAAGTGATATAAAGTAACACCTAAATAAATGGAGTGCTTGGTCTGTTTTCTTTGGTAGAAACATTGAATACTGTAACGCTGCTAATTGTTTAACAGTATAATTACTGCCCTTCTGACCAAAATGTGTATCATCAGGGCACTGATTCAGAAATGTGACAGAGTTATAAAATAACAACAATAACTCAAAAGGAAAAGAGACTAATGAGAGGTCTTGGCCCCTCAGATACCAAAATCATTATCCTCATTATCATCATCATCTGCAAAATTTGAAGCAGGATGATGGTCAGCCACAAAAAAATGAAAAAATCCTACCATTTACAACAACATGCGTGGAACATGAAGGAATTATGCTAAGTGAGATAAGTCAGAAAAAGAGAAATACTATATGATCTCATATATGTATGGAATGATATAAATGTGGAATGAATATATATATATATATATGAATATATACCTATATATGTATATGTAGATATACATACATATGTGTATATACATATATGTGTATCTACATATACATATATGTGTATGTGTATGTATATACATGTATATATGAGAGAAAGAGAATTTTTCCCCTTTTTAAAAAACTTTTTATTGTATCTAAATGAGAAGATGGATGTTAGGTGAGCCTATTGTAATCATTTCACAATATATGTAAATCATACCATTCATTATGCTGTACACCTTAAACTTATGTAGTAATGATGTTTGTCAATTATTTTTCAGCAAAACTGGGGGAAAGATGTTGTAATTGTACTGAATCAACCAGATTAGTCATTAGGAGGACAAAAATAATAGGTGCAACCCCATGCCAAAGTAAATTCCAGATAGAGCGATGACTTTAAACAGGGAAAAAGGAATACATAAAATAATGAAGGGGTAGGAAAACATATCTAAGTGTGAAGGAAAACCAGTGTACATGACATGGAAGTTAAGAACCACAAAGGAAAGTACTGACTTGAATACTTAAATATTATAAATTGTTATGATCAATAAAATAAGGTTCTAAACACAAAAGTGAAGAAAAAAATTCAGTGTGTCTCAGAACAATATGGCAGCTTTCAATAAGATGAATGGTTAAAATTCCAATAGAAAAAGTAAGATTAGATCTGCAGAAAGACAGTTTTTAAATATGAATATACATGTAAAAATAAAAATCATTCCCACAGTGGGATTCCAAGATCACATATTAAAATAATAATTAAATATATATTGTGTGTAATTAACAGTGATCTAAAAGAAGGGGAAAAATCAGGATTGGAGAAAGTAGGAATTATAATTATCTGAAACTTATCTCTAGACCAACTTAAAAATAAATGGAATAGACCCTGAAGATGTGTACACTCCTGTAACTCTAGTCTGAAGGAGTGCTTAATATATGCCAACTGCCGTATATATATCTGTATTCAAAATGTTTTTTTAAAGAATAAGCTAAAAATAATCTCTTTAGCAATGTTAGAGTCACTGAATAAATTCATTTAATGGAATAATATCCATTCATTAAAATAATTAACTAAAGTTATTTAATCTGAACTAAACTACAATTAACTAAACTTATTAATTTGGAAATATGCTCATGTTTTATATAAACAGGCTACAAAATAATACATAGAGGAATAAACATTTAAAATACATCCTGTGTTGGGGAGCCTGAGTGGCTCAGTTGGTTAAGCATTGACTTTGGCTCAGGTCATGATCTCAACGGTTCATGAGTTTGAGCCCCGCGTTGGGCTCTGTGCTGACAACTCAGAGCCTGGAGCCTGCTTCAGATTCTGTGTCTCCCTTTCTCTCTGCTCTTTTCCCAGTAATGCTCTGTCTGTCTCTCCTTCAAAAATAAATAAACGTTAAAAAAAATAAAGAAAAATAAATTCTGTGTGTATGCACAGAAGAAAGTCTAGAGAATAGGTATCACAGTAATAATGTTGATATCTGTATCATGAATTTTTTCCTTGTATATATACATTTTCTGGTTTAAAAAAAAACTGAAAAACACAGGTATCTTCAGAAGCACAATATTTTATTTAGAAAATTAAAAATTCCCAGTCAACTAATAAGGGCACAAGAAGGGAAGTAAACATGTGAAACAAAAAACAAATGGGCATTTAGGTGAAAGACTGGAAGTAGAGATGACATTAAAGAGGAAGGAAGAGGGGCACCTGGGTGACTGAGTCAATTTAAGTGCCCCACTTTGGCTCAGGTCATGATCTCATGGCTTGTGGGTTTGAGCCCCATGTCGGGCTCTGTGCTGATAGCTCAGAGCCTGGAGCCTGCTTTGGATTCTGTCTCCCTCTCTGTCTGCCCTTCCCCTGCTCACACTCTGTCTCTGTCTCTCAAATATAAATGAACATTTAAAAAATTTTAAAAGAAGAAGAGTCTTTATTGAATTATCAAGGAGGAATAATCAAGGAAGAATCAAGGGGGAATAATTAATTACTTCTTGATTTACTAAGTGTGTAGAATATGTGCAGGACTCTTCTAGGTGCTGAAGGTAGAGAAGTGAAGACTTACAAGTTTTTACCTTGACACGACTTAGAGTGTGGGAGAAAGGGACAGAATGATGGATAGAATATAATTTACAGTACATGCTTAAAATAGTGTGTTGGCATTGGAGATGGAGGGGAATGGATGAATTTAGAACATATTTTGGATGACAACTCACCTGTCTTGCTGACAGGTTTAAGATGGGGAAGAGGGAAAGGGAGTTATCAAGGAATACTCTTAGGTTTGGGTGGCTGTCATCCACTGAAATTAATAGCAGGGAGAGACATATAAAAAGTTAAATTTTGGATGGACTAAATACAGAATAGTGATTAGGTCTTTGAGGGAACATGCCATGTAAGATTGCTGGATAAATATGTTTGAAGCTTAACTGATGAATTAATGCTGGAGATAGAAATTCAGAAAATCATAAAAATAAATATGACTATTCAAGCCTAGAAATTAAATAAGGTTACTTAAGGGGAGAATGTAGCTAGCTAAGGGTTGAGCCCTGGACTGCTCATATGTAGGGAATGTTTGGAGAAGAAACAAAGGCTGTCAAGTTGACTGAAGTTTGTCAAGAAGAAAAAAAGAACACAGGACTGTGTGATATTAGCAAATCCATGAAACAAAAGGTTTTTTATTGAGTTATAGTTAAGTATATTCTGTGGGGCTAAATATTGTTGATAAAACAGAAAAATGTCCAGTGGATTTGGCCACACTGATGTCACTGAGAAGAGCCTAATGAGGATCAGTTTTAGTATGTGATGGGGTCAGAAGCCAGACTGGAATGGGTTCATAAAGAGACGTGCAGCAGGTGTGGATAGGATTTTGTGAAAGAAGGAGAGAAATGAATAGTGCTTAGAAGGGGTGGTGCTTTCAGACAGCCATTTTTGATTAAGACAGAAAATAGTATGATTAGTTTCTATGTGGTTTAGAATGACCCAGTTGAGATGAGATGAGTGATGACCTTCCAGAGAGAGGGAGTGACTCACAAGGAAAGCCCTTTAGAAATGGTGGGAGAGGATGGACCCAGAGCACATGTTTGTGGGTTAACATTTTTCGATGAAGGTTGTCATCGTCCACTGTGACAGTGGAAAGGCAGAGAATATGGCTATAAATGCTGGTGGATGTGTAAGTTTAGTCATGGGGGGGATATAGGAATTCTTGTTTTATTCTATGAAGTAAAAACAACAACAATAACAACAATAAC
The DNA here is from genome assembly GCF_046562875.1 of Panthera onca. Lineage (NCBI taxonomy): Eukaryota > Metazoa > Chordata > Mammalia > Carnivora > Felidae > Panthera > Panthera onca. The sequence goes on along the minus strand of NC_138339.1, from coordinate 140,752,793 downwards.
AACAACAAAACTCAGCAGCTAAAAACTGAGGGTGGGCAGAAAGATTATGTGCAAACTGATAAAAAGTTGCAGAATATTGAACTGCGAGCATAGAAAAGAACACTTTCTAGGGACACATAATGGGATTTTTAAGTAGTACGTTGTATCCATTTGGGGCATGAAAACCTGTTGGTCTTCTTGTATCGTTTTCTACTGGAATGCTAACTATTCAGACTTTGGAACCAAAGTTGTGAAGACTTGGGTTCAGCCAGGGTTGGGATGTTTCCAAGTCACTGTTACAGAGGCCAGGTAAGGGAGTTGAAGGTACTCACAGGGAAGTAACTGAGATGAAAACTCAGTCAATCTAAGCTGTAGAAATAGAAGCCAGTAGGATATGCATGGTAAATAATGGTTAAGTACCAGCATTAATGGCTTATGGGCATTGATTTAATCAAATACTCTTTAAAGTGCTAGAGTGAGCAAACTGGGAGAATATACTAAGGTTGGCAGAAACTAGGGTGCCTACCATCTGATTTAGGGAGAGTGTGACTGGGAAGGGAGCATTATAAAAAAAAAAGATATATTAAATATATCAAAGAAATGAGAAGCCAAGGAATTCCATGGGTCATACATGTTCATGTTAAGTTTAAAGAATATTAGGAGAGAGAGAGAGAAAGAAAAGGTGTGGTGTGGGAACTAAAATCTTTGGTGAATTAGGAGAAGTTTCCTGGAAGGCAGTAGAGATGAGAAAAAAAAGAAGAAAATTAAAGGTGAGTGGATGGGATTGTGTTTTGAAGAAGAGTAGAGTAGTTCAGAAACTGAATTTCCAGAACCCGAATTAGTCATATCCAACCCTCCAAAGCTCCTGTACATGTACCACTTCCATTCTCAGGTGATGCTAACACTGTTCTTCTATTTGGTTACTGTTAAACTAACATCCTCTTCATTGTCTTTAACTCACTCATCTGTGTCGGAATCTTAACATAATCTGGTTAAGTCTAAACTTGGAACTCTATGAATCCAAGGATTTGGTAAAGGTTTCAAGGATAGGTTGCATATTTATTAATAAGAAAGCTTCCCATTTCCCAGGTAATATTGGTTCAGAAACTAATGGGAACAATCATTCCTCCTCCACACAACTGAGGTATCTGAGAGATACATCTTATTCGAGGGGCTCTGTGAGAAGCTGAATCCTCAACACCCATCATGGTCATAGTTAAAAAGAAACTGAAAACATTTTAATCTTTTAATCACTAACTGCGTGTTCCAGAAGACATATTGAAAACATTTGGGAGGATGGAGAGGAATGGATTTGGATAGGATTAGGGATGTCCTAATTGAGTAAGGGTGAGCGAATCCAATGACACCAGATGGCACAGAGGTTTGAAACAATGAGGAAAATAATAAATATTTACTTCAGTTCTCTCTGAAGATGGGTTGATCTGAGTTTCTTTGAGAGTGTTGACAATCCATGTAAGGCAGGGTTTTCCATATTTAGTTATTGTGGTATAGACCCATGAGAGAATAAAGTTAGTTACATACAGGAGAAAGTGATTTTGCCTTTTCAAGTTCTGAATTATTACTTTCAAAATACAAATGATGTCTTTTATGTTTACGTATAGCCTAAATTTGATAAAGGAGGTTCAGGAGATGCAGAAAGAAGAGGGGTGCCACATTTGAGAGGCTGTGAAGGATAGCTTGTAATATTTAAGTGGTCATGAAAGCTGAAACTGTTCTCGCCATTAGGATCTCTTAGTGACCCCTAAATGGTTAGCAGGACAGTTTGAGAAGAGTTTTGAGAGTTGGGAACTCCTGACTAATGATCTTAGGTATTAAGCAGGCAGAGAATAAAACATCTGTGCCAGATAGTATGATAGAATACACAGAGAGAGAAAAGAAAAGCAAGAAAGGCAAGGGACGCACTTACGGTAAGACTTAATAGGGCATGAGGAAATCAGGACCAGGAATTATAGGAAAGTGGTTATTTAAGAAGTAAGAACTTAGTTTAAATGTTAATGTTCAACATTGGTAAGCTGCTGTTATGTGTCAGAAAATATACTAAGGTTATTGCTGATTTAATTTGTTTAAGCCCCATTAGAAAACAGAAACAAAACCTAAGAGATGCATATAATCCCCCTCTGCATTTTTATAGATCTGGAAGTCGAGACCTACAGAAGTATGTAACTTGCTAAGATCATGAAGCCAGTGAGTGGGGCCAGGATTAACACCCAATGACTCTGTCTCCAGTACTCTTTGTCTCAACAAACAGGAATGCAAAATGAGGAATTAAAAAATAATACAATAGGGCGCCTGGGAGGTTCCGTTGGTTAAATGGCCCACTCTTGAATTTTGGCTCAGGTCATAATCTTGTGTCATGATTCTTCTCTCTCTCCCTCTCTCTCTGCCCCTTACCTGCTGTCTCTGTCTCTCAAAAGTAAATAAATAAATGTTTACATTTATTTAAAAAAATCATACAGTAAATTGAACAACATTATTTTGGCAGAAACAATTTTACACCTCAGGAATATTAGAGAATAGAAAAAGAGCATATTTCTGAGGTCATATCAGGATGATCATAGATATAAACATAAACATCATAAACATCAAAAATATTGAAAATTTGATTGCTTATTCTAATGGGAGCACTTTTTCAGAAAAAAAAAATGTTTAAACAAGACTGGCTTCATGGTATGCAGCCTGTGATGTCAGACAGGGCTCTTTGCTTCGAGGAACCACATGCTTTGTTGAATGCTTTAATGTCACTAGAACATGATTCTTAATATGTTTTAAAAAGGGGGTATTGCATTTTCATTTTGCATGGAAGGTCTTGTGAATTATGTAAGTGGCCCTATATGTAGGTAATGACATGTTTGACAAATTATCCCAACATACCGATTTACTTAAATTGCATCTGCTTTCAGACAAAGTGAAAGCACTAAAAAAGTTGATGGTTGCAAATTTGGAATGTGTTATTAAACAAACATATGAATTTTATCCCATGTGCCATGTTCAAACAAAAGAAAGCAACACAACATATCTCTGGTTCTGAAAATGCGGAAGGCAATTGCAACTACTGAGCTAATTTTAAAGAATTCTGGAAGGATATCTAAATTACTGGTAAGGTAAAACCTCTGAGGGTGTCCCAGGAAGTAGTTGTAGCCGAGTAAGGTAAGGTAAGGTAAGGTAAGGTAAGGTAAAATGGAATAAATAAAATAAAATGGAATAAAATGAAAACAAAATAAAATAAAAATAAAAAAATAAAAAAGATCCAACTTAGTTTCAGGAAGAAAATGAGAAAATGCACAGAGAAGTGACAAGACATTCCCAGAACATATGCCAGCTCTACATGGGAAGACAATAAGAAAACAGATGGGAATAGAAAGTAAAAATTCACACCCATGTAAATCTAGACATCTTCTGGCTAGCAGAAGAGGATTCACCACAATAGGCTAAGTCTCTGAGGACACATCAGCCAAAATGGAGGAGGAAAACCTTCCAGATCTGCTAGGGTTTTGCCAACACTATTCAGCCATTAGTGTGTGGTATGACAAAATGCCAGCTAATTCTGTGCGGGTCCCAGCAGAGATGTGCATGGTAGCATGAGGTCTCTTATAAAATTTCTGCTTCAGGGTCACCTGGGTGACTCGGTCGGTTAAGCGTCCGACTTCGGCTCAGGTCATGATCTCACGGTTCGTGAGTTCGAGCCCTGTGTTGGGCTCTGTGCTGACAGCTCAGAGCCTGGAGCCTGTTTCAGATTCTGTGTCTCCCTCTCCCTCTGCTCCTCCCCTGTTCATGCTCTGTCTCTCTCTGTCTCAAAAATAAATAAACGTTAAAAAAAATTTAAAAAAATAAAATTTCTGCTTCACTGTATAAGGGCCATAACATACAGAGAAGGGAATGTCTATTCCATTCAGTAACATATTCCTTATTAGCACTTTTTAGAATAGGGACGTAACCTTCCAGATACATCAATAAATTTTTCTACGATAATTAATCCAAACCCTGTTCCTTTCTGCCTTCCTAAATGGTTTCAATATGTCTATGATAAAATGATGGCACTGTGTTGTTAATTCCCTAGACAATCGAAAACTTGAGTGTTTTAGGTTAAGATACCATTCTGACAGAGAGCTATTGGCAATGCTAAGATTATAATAGTCTTTTTTTGTTGTTTTATTGAGCTCACATGTGTGTGTTCCTGTGTAGAAACTTCCTGAAATCATACAAAGGCAATACAATATACAATACCAAGGCATTGCATATATTGAATGGAATTTGACAAGATTAAGCATTTCTTTCACTGTATCACCATGAAGACACGCATTTATTTTGGTGGTAGGGGAGGTGGTGGTGCTGAAGGCATACATTTAATCACAAAAATTCTGTAAGCTAACTTCATGTAATAGTCTACTTTAAAAATATAAATAGTTGCTAAAAATTCTAAATGGATTATCAGAAAATTGATTAGCTTTTATTGCTTTCTCATCCAAGGAATACAGATATTCCCTTAAGTGTCTAAAGCAATTTTACTTTCCCCTCACCAGGTATTGATTTGTAGATTTTTAATTGGATGATGCTGCAGAAGTATTGTTTGATTATTTATTAGTAAGCATAACTTCAACAAGAAATATACAGAATAATGCCTCTTCAGTGTAAGCTATAATAAAATTATAATGTGAGAAGCATCACATCGCCTGTTTCTGAATCAGGAAACCCATAATTCAGGAATCCAGAGTATCTGAAACTTATTTTTCTTTCATCGTTCAGCAAACATGTATGCCAGATGGGAAGACCATAGATAAACAAATTCTGCATTTTATTAATCTCTGTATCACTAGCTAAGGGCACAGTGACTAACATGTAGGAAGCATGCAATAATGTGCTTTATACTGGAGCAAATGGTTTGGAATACTGGTCTCCACAGAGTGAATCGTATGTATTTAATGAGCATACACTATGTGCTGGTGTTCTAGGTATTTCATTTCAGCTGTTGGTACAGTATTAAGCAAGTGATAGTTTTTGAAATCGTAGTTACCTCAACTATAGAATAGAAATAATTCTCCTCCCTTTGGAAAATATAATTTGCCCCCCCCCCAGTGTCACTGAGATATAATTAACGTACAACATTGTAAAAATTAAAGATGCACAATGTGTTGATTTGAACCATTTATGTATGGAAAAATGATTACCACATTAGACAATAACTCCATCACTTCATAAGTAACTAAGATTTTTTTGTGTGGTAAAAACATTTAAGATATAGCATATTATCAACGTTGAACTATGTAATACAGTATTATTAACTATAGTCACCATGGTGAACATTAGATTCCCAGAACTTGTCTTACAGAAGTTTGTTCTCTTTGACAGGGTACAAACTCCCCATTTCACTAACCCCCAGCCCCTGGTAACCATCGTTTGAATATCTGTTTATATGAGTTCAGCTTTTTTTGAGATTCCACATATACATGATATCATACGGGTGTTTGCCTTTTGCTATGTGATGTTTCATTTCATATATTGCCCTCATTGTCCACCCATGTTGTTGGAAATGGCAGTATTTTCTTTATTCTCATCATTGAATAATATTCTGTTGAATTAGTTGTGTTTGTGCGTGTTTCTGTGTATGTGTGTGTGTTTCATATATATATGTATATATAAATGTGTGTGTATATAAATATATATATATATATATATATATATATATATATATATATGTATGTATATATATCACATCTTTATTCATCTGTTGATGAACACTTAGGTTGTTTCCATATCTTGGCTATTGCACATGACACAGCAATGAACATGGGACTGCAGATACATCTTCAAGATTCCATTTTCATTTCCTTTGCATATATACCCACAAGTGGTAATGCTGGATTATACATATGGTAGTTCTCTGTTTAACTTTTTTGGGAACCACAATACTGTTTTTCATGGGTTCCTTTTTCTCTACATCCTCATTAACACTTGTTATCTGTTGTCTTTCCTTCTTTTTTTAAAGTTTATTTATTTTGAGAGAGAGTGTGTAGTGCAAGTAGGGAGGGGCAGAGAGAGAGGGAGAGAGAATTCCAAGCAGTGCAGAGCCTAATGTGGGGCTCAAACTCATGAACTGGGAGATCATGATCTGAAGTCGGAAACTTAACTGACTGAGCCACCCAGGCGCCCCATCTCTTGTCTTTTAGGTGAGAGCCATTCTGAAAGGGGTGAAGTAGCACTTCATTGTGGTTTTAATTTGCATCTCCCTAATTATTAGTGATGTTGAGCACCTGCTCATGTACCTGTTGGCCATTTGTATGTTTTCTTTAGAAAAACTGCTGAGTAGGTGTTTCCTGCCAATTGTTATCAATTGTTTTTGGCAATTGAGTTGTATGAGCTCTTTATATGTCTCAAATAATAACCCCTTATCAAGTACATGGTTTGCAAATATTTTCTCCCATTCTATAGTCTGTTCATTAATTTAATTTTTATTGCTTCTATCACTGTCCAGAAGCTTTTCAGTTTGCTATGGTCCCACTTATTAATGTTTACTTTTGTTGCTTGCACTTTTGGTGTCCTATCCAAAAAAATCATTGCCAAGACCAGTGTCAGGGAGCTTTTCCCTATCTTTTCTTTTATGAGGTTTACATTTTCAAGTTTTATGTTTAAGTCTTTAATCCATTTCAGGCGAACTTTTGTGAGTAATATAAGATACAGTTCCAATTTCATTGTCTGCATGCAGTTACCCAGTTTTCCCAGAACTATTTATTGAATGCACTTTCCTGTTGCCATTGATTACTCTTTCTTGGCTCCCTTGTCAAGTACTAGTTGGCTGAACATGTGGGGATTTATTTCTGGGCTCTTGATTCTGTTCCTTGGGTCTAAATGTCTATGTTTATGCCAGTACCATGCTGATTTGATTACCACAGCTTTATAGTATACTTTGATGTGAAGAAGTAAAATATTTCCCACTTTGCTCTTTTTTTCTGAAAGCTGCTTTGGCTTTTTAGGGTCTTTTGTGGTTCCATACAAACTTTAGGATTGATTTTTCTATTTCTTTGGAAAATGCCATTGGAATATTAACAGGGATTATATTGAATCTAATGATAGCTTTGGGTAGTATAGATATTTTAACAATATTGATTCTATTCATGAACACAGGATATCTTTCCAATTGTATGTATTTAATTTCTTTCCCCAGAATTGTAGCTTTCAGTGTACAGATAGATCTCTTACCCCCTTGTTTAAATTTATTTCAAAATATTTTGGAGCGCCTGGGTGGCTCAGTCGGTTGGGCAGCTGACTTCGGCTCAGGTCATGATCTCACGGTCCGTGAGTTCGAGCCCCGCGTCCGGCTCTGTGCTGACAGCTCAGAGCCTTGAGCCTGTTTCGGATTCTGTGTCTCCCTCTCTCTGACCTTCCCCTGTTCATGCTCTGTCTCTCCCTGTCTCAAAAATAAACCAAACGTTAAAAAAAAATTTAAAAAAATAAATTTATTTCAAAATATTTTATTGTTTTTGATGCTATTGTGAATGGGCTAAATTTCTTTTTTTTTCTTTCTTTTTTTTTTTTTTTTTTTTTTTTTTTAGTGTTTATTTATTTTTGACACGGAGACAGAGCCTGAGAGGGGGAGGGACAGAGAGAGATGGAGACATAGAATCTGAAGCAGGCTTCAGGTTCCGAGCTGTCAGCACAGAGCCCGACACAGGGCTTGAACTCACCAACCCGCGAGATCATGACCTGAGCCGAAGTCGGATGCTTAACCGACTGAGCCACCCAGGCACCCTTAAAAACTTTTTTCTTTATATTTTATTGTAATGTAGAGAAGTGCAACTTATTTTAGTATGTGGATTTTGTATCCTCCAACTCCAGGGAGTTCATTGAGTAGTTCTGACAGTTTTAATGTTGGAGTTTAGGATTTTTGATAAAAGATTATATTGTTTGCAAAAAAGGATAAATTTACTTCTCCCTTTTTGACTTGGATGCCTTTTTCTATTTCCTGCCTGATTGTTCTGGACAGCACTTTGAGTATTGTGTTGAATAGCAGTGGTAAAAGGGGGCACATTGTCTTGTTCCTCATCGTAGAGGCAAAGCTTTTAATGTTTTCACCAGTGAGTATGATATTAATGGTGAGATTGTCATATGTGGCCTTATTTTGAAGAATGTTCCTACTACATTCAATGTGTTGAGTGTTTTTATACTAAAAGGATGTTGTATTTGGTCAAAGGCTCTTTCTGAATTTATTGAGATGATCACATGATTTTTATCTTTCATTGTATTAATATGGTTTCTCATATTTATTGATTTATACATGTTGAATCATCCTTGCATTCCTGGAAAAAAAATGGTTCATGATGTGGTATGATCGTTTTCATGTGTTGTTGATTTCATTTTGCTGGAATCTTGTTGAGAACTTTTCTATCTACGTTCATCAGAAATATTGTTTTATGGTTTTCTTATAATTTCCTTATCTGGCTTTGGTGTCAGGATATTACTGGCCTCATAAAAAGCATTTAGGAGTGTACTCTCTTCTTCAGCTTTTTGAAATAGGTGGAAAAGGATTGGCATGCACTTCTTATGGTTTGGGATTATTTCTTCTTCAAATGTTTGGTCAAATTCACCGGTGGAACCATCTGGTCCTAGGCTTTCTTTCGCTGGGAGGTTTTGTTTCCTGATTAAATCTCCTTGTTCATTATTAGTGTGTTCAGATTTTCTTTATTTTTTTAAAAAACTTTTTTTTAATGTTTATTTATTTTTGAGACAGAGAGAGACAGAGCATGAATGGGGGAGGGTCAGAGAGAGAGGGAGACACAGAATCTGAAGCAGGCTCCAGGCTCTGAGCTGTCAGCGCAGAGCCCGAGGCGGGGCTTGAACTCACGGACCGTGAGATCATGACCTGAGCCGAAGTTGGACGCTTAACCAACTGAGCCACCCAGGTGCCCCTAGATTTTCTATATCATCATGATTCCATCTTGAAAGGTTATATGTTGCTAGGAATTTATCCATTTCTTCAAGATTGCTCAATTTGTTGGCATATGTTGGTTCATAGCAGTCTCTCATGATCCTTTGTATTTCTGTAATAGTAGTTATAATACCTTTGTTTCATTGCTGATTTTACTTGTCCTCTCTTTTTTTCTTGGTTAGTTTAGGTAAAGTTTTGTTGATTTTTAAAATATTTTTTTCGAGAAACTAACTTTTAGTTTTGATGATCTTTTCTACTGTGTGGTTTTTGTTTTCTGTTGGTTTGTTTTTTGGTTTTGCTTTTTTATTTTTTTTTATTTTTTGCTCTTTATTTCATTTATTCATGCTCTGATGTTTGTTTGTTTGTTTGTTGTTTGTTTTTGCTAACACTTGGCTTAGTTCTTTTTTTAGTTCCTTGAGGTGTAAAATTTGGTTGAGTTGTTTTGGTTTTCTCAATGTGAACACATATCACTATAAACTTCCCTCTTAGCACTGCTTTTGCTCCAACCCTAAATTTGGTATGTTGAGTTTCCCATTTGTTGTTTCAAGATATTTTGTGATGTATTCTTTGGCCTATTGGTTGTTCTGGATTGTGTCATTCCTTTTCCATGTATTGACGTATTTTCCAGCTTTCCTCCTGTTCCTGATTTTTAGTTTCACATCATTGAGATTTATAAAAGAAACTGGGTATGATTTCATTCTTTTTACATTTGCTAAGACTCTTTTTGTGATATATATGACCTATCCTGGAAAATATTTCATGTGTGCTTGAAAAAAATGTGTGCTTGGCTGCTTTTGGATGGGAGGTTTTGTGCATGTCTCTAATTTCCATTTGGTCTAAACTACAGTTAAAATGCAGTGTTTCCTTATTGATTTTCTGTCTGTATGATGCATTGTTTAAAGTGGGGTATTGAAGTTCTCTACTATTATTATGTTGCTGTCTATTTCTCCTTTCAGATCTGTTAGTATATGCTTAACATAGTTGGTTGTTCTGATGCTGGCTACATATGTATTTATCATTGTGCTTTTGATGAATTTCCCCTTTATCATTACATCATGATCTTTTATTGTCTCTTGTTATTGTTTATGGCTTAAAATATCTTATATAACATATAAAATATTCATATAATAGACTTTATATATGTATAAGTATAGCTATCTCTGTTCTCTTTTGGTTGTCACTTACATGGAAGTATCTTTTGTCCATCTTACAAATATGACAGTCTCTTTTATGTTCATAACAACTTCGGTTGCATGGAAAAGCTCTACCCTTTTACTCCTCCTTTTATGTTTTTGATGTCATAGTTTAGGTTGTCATCTTGTGTATTTACTAACATATTAGTGTAGTTATAGTTATGTTGTAATACTTTTGTCCTTTAATCTTTATGTTAAAGTGTTTAATACTCCACATTATAGTATTAACATTTTTAATTGAGTACATACTAACTTTACCATTGTGTTTTATATTTTTATATGATTTCATGTTACTAATTAGTGTTCTTTTATTTTTCCCTGAAGAACTCCTTTGAGCATTTTTTCGTAATATAGGTATAGTGGTTACAAATTTCCAGAAGTTGTGTTTGTCTTGGAAATTCTTTAACTCTCTTTCATTCCTGAAATAAAGCTTTGCTGAGTGAAAGATTCTTGATTGGCATTTTTTTTTCTTTTAGTGCTTTAAATATGCCATCCTAAACTCTCCTAGCTTGTAACAGCTCATTTGGAAGAGTATGTGACTCTTGATCTTGGGGTTGTAAGTTTAAGTTCAAGCCCCACATTGGGTGTTAGAGATCACTCAAATAACAAATCAATAAACTAACTAAATAACTTAAAAAAACCTCTGTTAACAGCATTATGGGAGTTGTCTTATAAGTTAAAAACTTTTGTTTCTATAGTTAATTTTAAGATTCTCTTTTTGTCTTTGATTTTTGACATCTACCTATGCCTTGCAGAGGACGTCTTTGAGTTGATTGGGTTTTTTTGTTTTGTTTTGTTTTGTTTTTTTGCTTTGCTTTGTTTTGTTTTTGGTGACTCATGAGCTTCATGATCTTAGATATCCAAGTCTCTCCCCAGAATGGGAAGTTCTCAGCCATCATTTTTTTAAATTACTTTTTACCTTGAGAAATGTCATGAGCTCATTTAGCATATATATGGAAACAAAGTGGAAACTTCAGACAATTATTAGGGGAAATCTTTTGCTGTGAGAATTCCTTTGGCTTTAACTAAGCGAATGCCATTTCTCTCAGTAAAGGAAAAAATAACTTTCTTTGCCTTTGCCACCATTATCTCTCAATTATTTTCTTTAATTTTTTATTTTCACTTTTAAAATTTGAGTACAGGTGACATTATTTTAACTTAGTTTCAGGTGCACCACATAGTAATTTGACACCTCTATACATTATGCTAGGCTCACCACAAATGTAACTACCACCTGTCACCATGCAACTTTAAAACCCCACTGACCATATTCCCTACAGTATACCTTTTATTCTCATGACTTACTCATTTAATGTCTAGAAGCCTGTACCTCCTACTTCCCTTCACCCATTTTGCCCAGATCCTCATACCCTTCCCTCTGGAACCATATGTTTGTTCTATTTATAGGTATGATTCTGCTTTTTGTTTGTTTATTCATTTATGTTTTAGATTCTTCATATGAGTTAAATCATATGGCATTTGTCTTTCTCAGTCTGATAAGTCTTCACCTAGCATAATAATCTCTAGGTCCATCCATGTTCTCCCAAATAGCATTATCACACTTTTTATCACCACATAATATTCCATTACACACACACACACACTCATATGTACATAGATCACATCTTCCTTATCCATTTGTCTATCAGTGGGCATTTATGTTGCTTCCGTATCTTGGCTCTTTAGCATAACTCCTTCTAGGTCCATCCATGTTGTTACAAATAGCACAATCTCATCCTTTTTTTTTTTTTTATGTCAGCTGTCAGTTTTTTTATTTTTTTTTAAGAGAGACAGAATGTGAGTCAGGGAGAGCAACAGAGGGAGAGAGAGTGAATCTTAACCAGGGTCCATGCTCAGTGTAGAGCCTGTCATTGGGCTCAGTCTCATGACCCTGGGATCATGACCTGAGCTGAAATCAAGATTGGGCACTCAACTGACTGAGTCACCCAGGTGTGCCAGCCATCATTTCTTTAAAAACCTCTCTGCCCACTTCTTCTTATCTTCTTCTGGAACTCCACTGGTACACAAAGTTTTTCTTTTAATTATTTCCCATAAATAAGGTAGGCTTTCCTCATCTTTGTCATTCATTTTTTTCTTCCAACTACATAATTTTAAAGTCCTATCTTCAATTTCATAGGTACTTTTGATTGATATGCTTCATCATTTCTTTTGTTGATGCTCTTTCTTTGCATTTTTCATCTCATTTATTGTTTCCCTCAGGTGCAGAATTTGTTTGGTTCTTTTCTACAATTTCTATTTCTTTGTTAAACTCACTTTGTTCTTATATTGTTTTCTTGCTTTTGTTGAATTGCCCTTCCATATTTTGTTGTAGCTCATTGAGCTTTTTTAAAACAGCTGTTTTGAATTTTTTTTTTTTTTTCAGTTTGGTAAATCAAACATCTCCATGTGTTTTTGTGTGGTAACTAGAGTTTATTGTGATCCCTTGATAGTATCATGTTACCTTGATTTTTTCATGTTCCTTGATGTGTTTTGCATATTGCCTTCACATGAGGTAGTAGTCACCTCCTATCGACTTTACTAATTGCCTTTGGGGGAGAAATGCCTTCTGTCTGCCCTGCTACAGATTGAGGCCTTCTCAGACCTTCTGTCAGTACAGCTGCCTTATACATACTGTTCCTTTGTGTGGTATAATTCTTAAGCTTGTATACCTTCTCTTTAACCTCTAATGCACAGGCTTGGAGCTGCTAGTCTGTCTTTTGCTTTCCCAAAGATGACACTAACACTTAAGTTTATGGTCTTCTTCCAGCCTGAAGATCTGTCCAGATTTTACATGGACTCACTAGCTGCCTGCCAAAGTCTTCTCTTAGCACTACCATTGGAAGAATGCACAACAAGCCAGCTGCAGGGTAGGCTGCACTTGGGTGCAGGTTTTGGAGCACCAGGGGTACACATCGACCAGTTGTGAGGATCCATGGGTGAGGCATTCTGTGTGACTCATGGGCAGGATTCTTGATGGAATGAGTGACACAGTAAATAGTGTCCACATCACATTAATGTCCCCTCAGTGTCTTGTCTTCTCCATTCCCCATCATTCTCCCCACATGGGCCACTTAGCTTGTGATTCAGTACTCCGGATAGGGCAAGAAAGAAACGTCTCCTTTGGCAGCATCTAGGACACTCACTGGCTTTCATTTTCCCCTCACAGAAGAAATCCTGGCCAAGGAAATCTCGCCTGGCCCTAAGCTATGTGACCTTGCGGAGAGGGATGACTCAGGAAGAGTCAACCTGTTCTCTTTCTCACTCTGACACATTCATTTATATTTATAATATTTATGTTTATATTTATATTTATATATGTTATTTGTCTAACAAGAGTACTGGAACTTCTTCTCTGGAAACCTGAATTTCCACAATGGTTGTCTTGTCTGGGTGATTGTTTAAATCCATGTTCTCTAACGGCTTATACATCATAGCTTAGATTGGGTAATGTTGGTTCGTGGGCTACTAGAGGGTCCCTAGCTGTGACAGACTCCTCTCTGCCAATTTCCTGATGCATGGGGGAGCAAGACTCTTCCCAGTTGCCTTGACATATGATGCTAGGTCCCGTAGCTCCCTCAAAGGCAATTTTGTTTCAGTATGGATGCTGAACTTTTTGTTTTCAAGAGACGGGGCAGAATAAGTGGTATATTTTGCTGCCACAATGCTGATATCATTTATTTGTTTGTTTGTTTATTTATTTATTAAAAAGATGTTTATTTATTTTGAGAGAAAGAGAAAAGAGTGTAGGCACATGGACGGGAGGGGCAGAGAGACAGGGTCACAGAATCCCAAGCGCAGAACCCAATGTGGGGCCCTCAGGAACCATGAGATCATGACCTGAGCCAAAATCAAGAGTCAGACACATAACCCACTGAGTCACCCAGGCACCCCTGGTATCATTCTGAAAAGGTTTTTTGAGAGTTAAAGACTTCATTGGTTAAGAAAATAATTATTGTGTTAAGTATTATAAAATTGGTTATTTTAATGAAAAAAATACATTCTTTCACTTTGCAGCAGTAATCGTAACACTTTAATCAATATAGAACTCAGGGTGCTTTGAGACCAGTTCATCAGATTTACTCCTTAGAGTTGCTAAAGTCTGAGTTTGATTTTAATTCTTGAATTTCCTAATCACCCATCTTATAAATCCCTTAAGTAGTTAATTTTGAAATATCACAGTCTCTTATCTTAGTGTAATACCTGAAAAAGATTATTGGGGATACTGTATTTTCTCACAAAATATATACACACATATTAAATGCCCTCATTCAGTCTTAAAATTGCTTCTTTAAAGCTTAATTATATTTCATAACATAGTTTGTCTAAATTGTTTTTAAATTGTTCCAGGTCATTTTCCAGCTAGTGTTTTTTTTTTTTTTAATGGAACACAACTAAGGTATATTCTCCATGAAAAGCATCATTTCCTTTATTTCAGTTCTCTTTTGTTGTGCACATTTGGAATCTTAACTGTATTCATGTTTCGTTGGCCCTAACAACATGAATTTAATTCTATATTGTAGGCCTCTGTTATTAAATTAAAGGGAATCATAAAATGTATTATTTTCATTTAGACTGTGAGAAAAATAGTCATCTTTGCATCATGGCCTTGATTTATTCCTCCTTTGCTTGTTTTTATATTACTATACTTTATTTTTTAGAACAGCTTTATAGTTACAGAAAAAAAAAGAGCAGATAATAGGTTTCCTATAAACCCCCTCACAGTGTTTACTATTATTAATATCTTACACTGGTATCTTACATTTGTAACAACGAACAAATATTGATAAATTATTATTTACTAAAGTCTATTGTTGTTTGAATTTTCCTTAATTTACCACTAATTATACCCAATGCCATCCTTTATTCCAGGACTCTATCCATGTTATATTAAAATTAGTTGTCATTTCCCCTCAGATTTGTCTTGAGCGTGACAGTTTTTCAGGTTTTCCTTGTTTTTGATGACGTTGACAGTTTTGAGGAGTGTTGGTCAAGTTATGTTGTAGAATACCCTTTTAGTGGAATCTGTTCAAAGCTTTTTCATGGTTAGACTGAGAAAATAGGTTTTGGGGAGCAAGACCACAGAGGCAAAGTGCCATTTGCATCACATCATATCAAAGGTGCAAACTGTGAGCATGATTTATGACTGCTGAGATTTACCTTGATCAGCTGGCTAAAGTGGTACTTGGCACAGTGCTCCACTATAAAGTTGAACTTGTGTCTCCTCCCTTCCATACTATGCTCTTTGGAAGAAGGTTACATTTAGGACAGAGGATCTATATAATTTATTAGTAATTCTTCTGTATGGACATTTTTTCTTTGCTCATTAATCATTTAAACTTTTATATAAGTTAGTATGGACTCCTATTTATTTTATATTGAAGATTATGATGCCTACTTTATTGCTCAAGTTTTTCTGTACGTGGCTCCCATGCCCCTTTAACATACCTTATTTTTGTATGTGTCTGAATGTGTCTTTGAGCCCTTTGTTATTTTATCACATTAGAAGATGCTCCAGGTTCATGTTGAGTATGTCTACCCCTAGCCCTAGAGTCAACCAGTTCTCCAAGGATCTCTGGTTCTTTTTACTAGAGAATCGTATCATAAATCAGGCTCTGGGCACCAGATTTGCTCGTTGCTTGAGGTGTCATCATTTTAAGCCCTCTCAGCTCAGCTGATGTAACAAAGACAGATATGTGTGTATATTAACTCATGTATATACATAAGCAGTGAACATTCCTACATGTCAAACCATCCATGTCTATATTAAGTTAAGCATCAAGTATTAATGATATTCTCGACTGTAATACATTACCACATGAATATCCTAGCCTCCTCTCTTAGAGTTTTCCTTTATGTTCTACATCACTTGTCTGTCCTTGAATGTTATCTACTTTTTCCATTAGAAATCTTAACATATTAATCATAGTTACCTTAAATTCCCTATCTGATAATTCCGAAATTGATGAGTCAGCTTCTGATGCTTGTTTTGTCTCTTCATTCTGCGGTTCATATTTTTTTTTTTTTATCATGCCTTATAACTTTCTGGTGGAAAGGCAGGCATGATCTATTAGGTAATAAAAACTGACACATAAGCACCTATGTGAGGTTTTATGTTAAACTTGCTGGGACTTTGGCTCTGTTGAATGTTTGCTTTAGCTATAGGTACCAGTGACTTCAGATTCCTCCAGTATCCTTGTTTATCCCTGTTGTGTTTGGGTTCCCTAGAACCAAATCTTAAACAGATTATATCTTACAGCTATTTCACATATAGTCCATAGTTACTATAGGAGTCCTGTTGTGTTATGGAACCTGTGGGGGAAGGGAAGCAGTCCATAATGTGATCACTAAATCTCACTTTTTTAGTGGGGCCTTGAATTCCAGGTCTGTGGCCTTCAGAAGTGTTTCTCAGCTCCTCTCCCTCACCCCCATTTACATGAGACATGTAAACTAGAAGCTTGAGTTGACTAATTACTCTTCATCCAAGTTGGATAAGGTTCTGGTAAAGTCTTTGCTTAGTGAATAGACCTTTGTTATGGAGAACGATCTAGGCATATTTCACAATGGTTATTTTTGCTTCTTCTTGCCAGAAGCACAAAGTGGTTTTTCTTGGCTCTTTACCTTAGGAACCTGGTGGAGTTTCTGCAGGTAAAACCCATGAAAGTGTGGGGCCTACAAATTCTGACCTGGCACAGAAGCTGCTGGATTCATGTACTTGTCAACAAACTTGGTGAATTGCAGGGGCCTGAGTTTGAAAGAGAACAGCTCCTCAATCTAATTTGTGCTCCTTTGAATTTGAGCTGAGGGACGAGCAGTGTGAGTGGATTTTACCCGAGCTCAAAGACTCTATCAGGATCCACAGGTCACAGGATTAGAATGTTTGTCAGTGTCTGTATCTGCACATACTGTGCATTTCCAACCACGAGGCCCTAACAGTTAGGTGCATGAGGCGACTTACTGAGTTAAATAATGCAGAGGTAGTCAGTTTCATTCCTGAGCACTGCTCCCCTGGAATTTCATAGTGGAAGGGAAGTTATAAGGAGACAACTTCTTTCCCATAGTGTAGGTACCTTTTGGTAAGGATAAATGGAATATTGGTGGTCATACAGGCATCCTTCTTTTGGCTTGATAACTTATAGATGTATTCCAGAGTTCCAGGGAAGCTCCATCTGATAGGAAAGTGATACTAATTACATGGGAAAAAGAGGAGATAAGAGTTCCTATGAATGGGGTATTTGGGAGAGCTTAAGGGAGAAAGTTCCTAAAGATAGTCTTAAAGATTGAGAAACTCTGGAGCAATTACAAGCTATGAGAGAATTGGAGATGAGAGACCAGGGAGGTTTTATAACATATTTTCCTGCTGTTGATCTGGAGGCCTTTGAACACAGCAACACATGCAGAGTGGTCTACATGGGCATCTGACCTATATTTGACTTCTAAAAAAAAAAAAAAAGTAGAGGATCAAAAAGTTTTTGCTTCCATGTGGCATAGTAGAATAAATAAGCAAAATAAAAGTGTGTCCTGTAAAATATTTTGATGCAGAATGTATCAAAAGATATGCTTTAAGAACACCTGGAACTCTTATAAGGATACTAAGATATCCATATATTTTCATAGTAATTTTAAATGTTAAAAATGGATGGAAAAATGTTGTGAATAATACACTTTTCCATGAAGTATTCATAATGATTCCGTGATCAGTCACTTGAAGGAACATCATGGTCCATTTTTTGCTATGGAAAATTATGTTAAAGTTGTATTGCAACTAGCTTTTTAGTCAAATGTACTGATTTCTTGATATGAAAATGATGTAAAATGTGAATAACTAAACACTAAGATTCATTTCTTATAGATCTAAATATTCACGTAACCTTTAGACATGACTTTGCTAAGTTATTGTATCTTGAACTTTAAAAACTTTCTGTCTTAAGAACAAGACTGATATTATAAGAAGATCCCAATGTTTGTCAATAAACTGCAGACCCTGAAAGAGAGGAAATGTTCACCGTTTGACTTATTAGAGACCTAAACATCTCCTTTTTAAAAATCTGGTGTCTTCATGTGGTGCCAAGTTGACTAGATCTTCATTCTATGTTTGTAAAACTTCATCTTTCAAAGTTATAAACAATTTTTACCTTTAGGGCAGAGAATTAAGTTGTTAGATTCTTTTAGGGGCATACTCTGTTTCTCAGGACGAGAAAGGCTGTGGTTAGATTTTCAATTTTGTAGTGGTTGACCTTAGTTTTGAAGTTATGAATTAAGTGTCTGCCCGTTGATTTTAATGGTGTCGTGGAGGGCAATAAAAGGGACTTGTCACTGCAATCAAAGCCAGTTGGACCTAGGGACACCACGTGCTTCAAATGATGAAAGAGTTGTGAGATGTGGGTGTAATCACCCATGACATTTGGAAGCTATCAGAGAGCTCCCTGGAAAATCAGCCCTGTAGAAACTCTGAAGTTGGGCATACTTGGCTCTTTGAATAGCTGCCTCTAATATTATTTGGAGAAGGTATCCCAGAGCAGAGCCATGTTCCCTCCCTCATATAAAAGAATTGGCAGAAACCATCTGCAGAGGACAATTGTATTCAGCAGAACCAGTGGGTCGTTAGCTAAGAACACGGCTTAGATGACACCATGGAACCTGGGGCTAAGAGTGACCTGCCGAAGAGTCAAGTTGCTTGCCTAACACCAGTCTATAGGGTTTGCTTACCTTTATGCATGTGATGTTTACTGGTCACTAGCTTTACCATCTTGACCACTAATGGCTGTCATCCACAGCTCACAGCAGTGCACTGTGAACCCAAAGCCTAGAGAAACTTCCAATCCTAAGTGTTTCATGGAGACATTTGAGGCTGCGAGTTTTTTTCTGTATTTTCCCCTCTCTTCACTGGCAAACTAACAGGCTATTTCCCAAATGATTGCTCTGTTCATTATTGTTACTGAAATATCATAAGCAACAACACCTTGTAGCCCCCTGTTGTACTTATGTGCTGATCAAGGCTACTGTTTTTCCACACTCTCACCATGTCTGCCAGTCCAAAGTGTGGGGCCTTGGAAAAGTTGTTTGAATTCAGGGAAACCAACCACGTGGGGTTATTATAAGGCTCATAAGAGACAACACCACTTCCTTTCATCTTGCCAGGCCCACTCATATCAAATATCACCCTCTCCCTTTGAATTCTACCAATTGTTTTGCCTATGTGTAAAGTTTATTGCGTTCCCTTTGAATTCTCCTAGTACTTTTAAAAACCACCATAATTTGTCATTATTTTTATTTTATTTTTTTTTAATGTTTATTTATTTTTGAGACAGAGAGAAAGAGAGAAAGAGTGCACATGCGAGGGGGGTAGGGGCAGAGAGAGAGGGAGACATAGAATCTGAAGCAGGCTCCAGGCTCCGTCTGAGCTGTCAGCACAGAGCCCGATGCAGGGCTTAAACTCACGAACTGGCAGATCATGACCCGAGCTGAAATCAAGAGCTGGATGCTTAACCAACTGAGCCATCCAGGTGCTCCATAGTTTGTCATTCTTAATTATTAACTTATCGATCCTTTTCAAATAACTGTGTATTTTTTTTAAGAGAATGAACATAACTTTTTCATCAAACAATACAAGAGCAAAAGTATAAAGAAAATAGCACTTTTACTTCCATCAATCATTCAAATAGTTGTTTTATGTACATGCATATTAAACCATGTATTAAGTGTAATTCCATCATAACTGGAAACAATGTTGTTTTTGCATGTTTATATATGAATGATTTTATTTCATCTTTACAATAGAAGTTTTTCTCTACATTGGGCAAACAACATTTTTTTTAAGTTTATTTATTTTTGAAAGAGAGAGAGAGAGAGAGAGAGAGAGAGCAGGCATGAGTGGAGGGAGGGGCAGAGAGAGAGAGCCAGAGCCAGAGACAGAGACAGAGTATCCCAAGCAGGCTTCATGCTGTCAACACAGAGCCTGACATGGTTGCTCGAACTCATGAACTGTGAGATCATGATTTGAGCCGAAATCAAGAGTTGGGTGCTTACCAGCTGAACCACCCAGGCACCCCTGGGCAAATTACTTGTGTGTGTGAAAGTTTTTGTGTGAGAAGTGGCCAATATTATAGATTTTAACTGTAAAACTTTAGAGTTGATTCAGACATTTGAATAATTCAGTAGGCTACATGTAACAGTATGACTTCATAGTGAAATTTCAGGCTCCAGAGTCTTACATAAGTAACGTAGATAGATAATTTCCACTTCAGAGCCTGAAGAACAACAAAATACTGTTAAATCATTGGAATGTCATAATGGTAGCCCATTAATGAAAATAGGCTCATACAATTAATGTGCCCAACACAGAATGTTTGAAATGTAAACAAAGGTATTGGTAGAAAAGAAACATTGGTACCAATTGAAAGTAGACTTATAATTGACTTAAAGAATTTAAATTAAGGTTAGTGTTTGTAGATAGAGTACAAAAGTAGAAAAATCACCATCACACCTTCTCGTATCTTCCCCTCCCATCCCTTCTGCTGCCTACACTGTGTTGAAGCCAGCATTGGCCAGTTTTTATGTCCAGACAAATTTTTCTTTCTAAAGCCCAGTCCCAGCTGCTTACTTAAAGGCACTACAGCCTGTGGTACTTGAATTACTTTAAGCTATTTATGTATTTATTTATTTATAGATAAAGAGACAGAGCGAGCGAGCTGGGGAGCGGCAGAGAGACAGCAGGAGATAGAATCCCAAGCAGGCTCCACACTGTCAATGCAAAGCCTGATGTGGGGCTCAAACCCATAAACTGTGAGATCATGACCTGAGCCGAAACCAAGTCAGACCCTTTACTGAATGAGCCACCTGGGTGCCCCTGACCTTCTCTAATCTTACCTAGAATCCAGAGATTTCCCCCTGTGAAATAAGTGAAAAGATAGCTGAAATTAGGTAGGTATTTCTTCCGGTGGAAACACTTTTAATTCCCCCCCTCCACCTTTTTTTTTTAGAGATACTGGTTCTCTCTGTGTTTGCTTTAGTTAAGCTGTTAGGTAGGACTAGGGTATTTCCTTAGGAAACCTGTTAGTTTATTTCTATCAAGGACACACTTGCTTAGAGAACTCTTGCTCATGAGTATATTCAAGACTTTCTGTCAAGAAGGGAAACTCTTTTCCCTCCACTTTCAAAGGAATGCGGTCTTCAGAGTGGGCTATGTGAACAAGCCAAAGCCCTGGAGCACCAGGGTTTAGGTTGAATCCTTCTCCCTTTAAAATTTTGTTTTGGTTTATATGTTTTATAAATATTGCAGAAAAACATTACAGTAGATATTACAGTAGATTACAGTAGATGTTACAGAAAAATATCAATGTCAAGCTGTTAAGCACATAAAAATATATGTGCTTATGACACATGAAATGCATTTTCGATAGTCGAGATAAACAACAGCAGGTATGTACCAAAATTGAATTTGACAACAGATCAATCGAAACATAGGATGTTGTATGTTGGTATTCCTCAGTATGGGGGCTGCATTTTTTTTTGCAGTACTTTAAACTTTGTTTTCTTTGCTTAGAGTGTATTATTAAAGAGGTAGCTTTGATCAGCCAGAGTGCTGAAATATTATTAATGTAATGAATACTCCGTGAGTTGGAGAAAGCATGGAATAGCTATTTAAGTTAGGTTCTTGGTAAGAGAAAATAAAGACTTGTAAATACTATTTCTTTTATTTATTTATTTATTTATTTATTTATTTATTTATTTGTAATGTTTATTTATTTTTGAGAGAGAGACAGAGCATGAGTGGGGAAGGGACAGAGAGAGAGGGAGACAGAATCCAAAGCGGGCTCCAGGTTCTGAGCTGTCAGCGCAGAGCCTGATGTGGGGCTTGAATTCACGAACTGTGAGATCATGACCCGAGCCAAGGTCGGATGCTTAACTGACCGAGCCACCCAGGCACCCCAATACTATTTCTTTTTAGAACAAGGTGCCAGTCTAGTAATATAGGTATCAAATTTGCATGCTGACCTTGATTATTCCATTTCAGTAATGAGTAAGAGTATTCATCTTCTTTAGTGAATGGCCGGCAGCTTTATTCACCTGAGGGTTGAGCACAACAGAGAGAAATATTAACACGTTTTTATCTACCCAGTAGAAACTAGTAAGGCAGTCAACTTTGTGGGATGATGAAAATTATCTCCCACCAGCATCATAGTAGGAAGCTCATGTAAAATTAAACCAGTCAAGGTTTGGACTAACAATTGAATAGCACCTTAATCTCAGAAAAACCTGAGTAAAATGCATTGATGGAAATTATGACCTGGGTATTTCCAGTTGGCACTTAATTTGCGTTTGTTTAAACTCTACACTTCTCTATGATTTGTGTCAAAGACCTTCAGCTGTTGGCTCTACCTAGCGTCCTGGGCATTGTGGCTTTCACATTTTCAGTTATACTGCATGCTACTTGTTTACAGCAGAGACTACTGAAACAGGACATCTGTAAATTCCCAAAGCCAGAGCTATGCGGGTAGTATGCCCCATCATTATTCTTCTGTTAAACGCTCTGTGTAACTTAATGGAAAAGAACAACAATTTTTTTAATTAGCCTGTTCGTGTTTTGCATTTCTTGGGGTTTTCATTTTGGGCCATTTCTTCTAAGGAAATCATTTCTTCTAACTTTTCAAACACACTGCCTTTGAGTTGTAAATATTACTTTGATTTCACCTTTTCTGTGCCTGTACCAACTTTCTCTTAATTTTGTATCTTTATCTCTCTCTCATTTGCTCTTGCTCTCTTTCTCCTTCTCTCTTATGTTGGAATAAGAAGAGGGTTGGGGCGCCAGGGTGGCTCAGTCATTTGAGCATCTGACTCTTGATTTCCATCTCGGGTCATGATCCCAGGGTCATGGGATTGTACCCCTAGTCAGGCTATGTGCTGAGCATAGAATCTGCTTAAGATTTTCTCTCTCTGTTTTTCTCTCTCTCTCACTTCTGTCTCTCTCTAAAAAAAAAATTAAAAAGAAGGTTAACAACTTCATCATTACAAAGAACCACCTTTTGAATTTTTAAAAGTAATTTGATTATTTTATGGTTTATTAATTTCAGCTTTTATCTCTGTTAATTTGATAATTTCTTTCAATTATGTTGTCCTTTTTTCCTAATGTTTATATGAAACTTGTTTTCTTCATCTTTCAATCTTTCTTTGTTAATGCTGAAGTAATTAAAAGTGCATTTTCTGAGCACAGTGTTTAGTATGTCCTGTAGATTGACTCTACAAAATATTGTCTGTTCAATGACTTCAATATGTTTTACAGTTTTCTATAGATTTTTCTCTTTGATACATGAGTTATCCAAGGAGTCTATTTCTTAATTTCTAATGACTTAGGTAGGTTCATCCTTTTTTATTATTCTAATTTTATGGGATTTTTATCAGAGGATCTGGTGTGTTAATTTTCTGCTTTTTAATTTGTGTAGTTTCTGTATGTCCAAGGAAACGATTACATATTTTCATATTGTATAAACATAAGAAAAAACCGTTCTCCATTTGAAGGATGTAAGATTTTATGTACATGTGTGGGTGTGAGTATGTGTTCAAGGTAATTGGATTTTTTTATTTATTTATTTTAAGAGAGAGAGAGGGAACACAAATGGGGAAGGGTCAGAGAGAGAGGGGGGAGAGAGAGAATCCCAAGCAGGCTCCAGATGCTCGACTCAGAGCTCAAACTCACAAACCATGAGCTCTTCACCTAAGCTGAAAATCTAGTCAGATGCCTAACCATCTGAGCCACCCATGTGCACCCCAGAGTATTGGATTTTTTAACTTCAGTTCTTACATACCTTTTCTTAGTTTCAGCTGCTATAACAAAATACCATAGACTGAGTGTCTTCTAAACCATAGAAATTTATTTTTCACAGTTCTTGAAGCTGGAAATTGGACATGAGGGTGCCAGAGGTCAGTCCCCATCCTGGTTGCAGATTGCCAATCTCTCCCGGGGTCCACCTCAGGTGGAAGGGGTGAAGGAGCTCTTTTGGACTCTTTTATAAGGACATTAATCTCATTCATGAGGCTCTCTCTCCAGAGTCCCTGGCTCCTAATACTATCTCAGTGGGCAGTAGGATTTCAAAGTAAGAACTTTGGAGGGGAAACAAATGTACAGATCATAACAACCTTTACTGATTTTTGCCTGTTAGATTCGTCCATGACAGGAAGAGGGGTATCTTCGTTTTGTAGTCTAATTTTAATCAAAGGCTTTTTCTTTTTCTTTTCTTTTCTTTTTTTTTTTTTTTTTTTTTTGGCATTTTTGATAGGTTTTGCCATCCATATTTATCTGCTGCTCTCTTTGGCACAAAGAGTTTTATCAATCTGTTTCCTCTTTTTTTTTTTTAATAATTTGGGAATTTTCTTACTGAGTTCTCTTTGGTTTGATCTTCAATTCTTTGAACCTTAAATTCTACCTTTTTTGATGCTTTCTATTTGAATTTTCAATTTATCTATTTTAAATGTTTCTTTTAAACATCACATAGCTGTTTGTTTTTTACCATAATATCTATATTTTATTTTATTTTATTTTATTTTATTTTATTTTAAATCTTTATTTATTTTGAGAGACAGGGAGAGAGAAAGACAGCATGCAAATGGGGGAGGGATAGAGAAAGAGGGAGAGAGAGAGAGAATCCCAACCAGGCTCTGCACCCTAAGATCATGACTTGAGCAGAAGTCTCAAGTCAGCCAAATAAATGACTGAGTCACCCAGGTACTTCATGATGATCTTTGTATTTTATTTTATTTATTTTATTTTTTTATAAAGTTAAAAAAATTTTTTTTATGTTTACTTATTTTTGATAGAGGGAGACAGAGCACAAGTGGGGGAGGGGCAGAGAGAGAAGGAGACAAAGAATCTGAAGCAGGTTCCAGGATCCGAGATGTCAGCACAGAGCCCGACGTGGGGCTCAAACCCACAAACTGGGAGATCATGACCTGAGCCGAAGTCAGTCGGACGCTTAAACCAACTGAGCCACCCAGGTGCCCCGATGATGATATTTGTATTTTAATTAAAGAACTTCGATGCTTCACTTTTAGGGTAATGACTGATAGGCTTTATCTCTGTGAGTTTGCTATATTATTTTACATGGATGTTTTTTTGTTCACTTTTTTCTTTTCTTTTTTCCTTTTTTTTTTCAAGTAGGCTCCGTGCCCAACAGGGGGGTTGAACTCATGACCCTGAAATCAAGAGTCAGTTGCTCTACTGACTGAGCTAGCCAGGTGTCCCTGTTCACTTTTTTCTTACCATTGTTGACTTCGATTAGTATGCTTTTAAATTTTTTCTTGTTAATTTTGAAGCTCCTCAGGCTTTTTCATGCAATATTAACTCTCCTCCAGCTTTCACATCTCATACTACTGTATTTACATGCCACATCTCCTGGCCTCATTCTTTCAACTGTTTATCTTTTCCCTCTTGTTTACTATATCGGTATTTTTCTGTTTGCTCTGAAATGTTTTCTGCTTCATACTCGACAATCTAAAGTTGTCCCACAAGTTATTCTGCTATTCTTTAATGTAGTATTTAGTTGGGAATCCATGTTCTCCTAAGATCCAGAAAAGCATTTTTCCCTGTGTGATAATTATATACCTGAATTTTCTTAAATGCATCTTCCACCGTTAAACTTAAAGTCACTGTCTAAATCATCTAAGACCTTTACTTCATGTTCTGATTGATTTTATTTACTCCGCAAGCTTCTGAGTACCTAGAGATACACTGCCATTTTTCTCTTTTGGCTACTTGGGGCTTAGATTCCCTTGCTGGAGTACTCTAAGAGGTAGCATCTTTACCAGTGGTAGAAGGTGACTTTGTCGTGACAGGCTGCACCTGAAGAAGCAGGCAAGTTCCCAGGTGGAAGCTTTTCTGCTCCTCAAGCTCCTTATGTTCTTGGTGTACAGAGAGAATTAAGTCATTGTTTATTACCATCTTGGCATCTTGTGAGTAATGGGAGATCAGGAATACCAGGAGGGGAAATGGACAATGTTGACTTTTCTTAAAGGTATCACAGATATCACTGCTTTCCACTCTTCACTTTCGGGTTCCCCAAAGTTGGGCTTTAGACAGTCACCCAGGGGCACCTGGGTGGCTCAGTCGGTTAAGTGTCTGACTCTTAGTTTCAGCTCAGGTCCTTATATGGTTCCTGAGTTCGATCTCCTCATCAGGCTCTGAACTGACAGTGTGGAGCCTGCTTGGGATTCTCTTTGTCTCTCCCTCTCTGCCCCTCCGCTGCTTGTGCTCTCTGTCTTTCTCTCAAAAATAAATGAACTTAAAAATAAATAAAAATAGACACCCATGTATGGAAACCAATTTGACAATAAACTTCATATATTGAAAAAAAAAAAAAAAATAGACACCCAGCCACTGGAATAAAGCTTCTTGTAAATCATCTCAGCCAGAACTTTCAAAAAGTCTAATTCCAGACTTCCTCTTTTGAGCCAAGGAGCTGCTGGGACCTGGGAGGAAGGCTATGTTCCTTTTCTGTCTCCCCCTCAAAAATGATCAGACTTATTGGTAGCTTTAGGGCCACCAGTCAGATAAGGTGAGATATGCAGTATTCAGGGAGATACATTTCTGTTGCTTCTCAGGTAGGTGTGTACCATGAGCAGAGCCTGCTTTTCCACTGGCCTGGTGTTGCCTGTGCCCCGGTTCTGAACTAAAAATTCACCTGTGTTTGGCTTTATAAATGCCAGGGTATTTCACAAACCTATTCTAAAAGTATCAGTTACGTTATAACAAAATCTTCTCGTTATATTTCCATTAAATCTGATGTTTTACTTTAAAATGAAAATATAATAAATTTGTCCATGTAAGTTGTGAAGATTATCCAAAATTTAGATCTAATTAGCAAGCTCAACTACATTTTATGGTGTTTTAGAAAGACTTAAGTTCTCTCATTAGTATTCATGATTTTTAATAAATAAAAGGATAGAAGTGGTTGCATAAAAATGTAATCTCTATCAGCTCAGTGGTTGGACTTTTAATTATGAAGCATCCTCCTCTGTGTAAAGAATATTGCCCTTTTTTCACATTGTTAAATTATTTATTATTATCATTAGATGCTCTTCATTTTTTTCCTCTTGATTTTCTCTCTCTAATCACAGTTTAGCATCATGAGAATAAGAATATTCCTTAGAATATTTATGGTAATAATATTTTTTTATTTTATTAAAAAATTTTTAATGTTTATTTTCTTCAGAGAGAGAGAGAGAGAGAGCATGCACACAAGTGGGGGAGGGGTAGAGAGAGACAGGCTACAGGCTCTGAACTGTCAGCACAAAGCCTGACACAGGGCTCAAACTCACCAACCATGAGATCATGACCTAAGCCAAAAGTGGATGCTAAATCAACTGAGCCACCCAGGAGCCTCTATGGTAATAATATTTTTAAAAGCCAGCCAACTAATTTAGATCTTTTAATAACAAGAAAGTTTATCCATCCATTGAGAAAATAAAGTTCATTTGAAAAAAAACTCAAAAGATGTTAACAATGTCTTTCTGCAGCATTGGAGATTTCTTTCTAGCAAAGAACTAATTTTTAAAAAATCTACCATACTAAAATCAGAGAGAAGATATTGTCTCTTCTATTCTCTTAAGTTGTTTTTGTGTGTGTGTGTCTTTTTCTTCAATGAAAAATATTTTAATTCTTTCTCCTAGAACATTCCTGGTTTCTGAAGGTGACCTACCTTTTTTCAAAACTTCATCTGATTTTTCTCATGGAAAACTTACCTACCTAACTTCAAGTAACAGCAATTTTTCATAGTTAAATGAAAATATGAAAACACACTTTAAGAGGATCTTCAAGTTGGTGAGAGCCCATGTTTGCATGTAGAGTGTGCTATATCATGCCTTGATAGGTGCATCATGCTGGAATTAGACATGATTTTTTTTTAATGTTGATTTATTTATTGTAAGAGAGAGTGGGTACATGAATGGGGTGGGGCAGAGTGAGAGTGAGAAAGAGAATCTTAAGGAGACTCCACGCTGTCAGTGCAGAGCCTAATGTGGGGTTGAATCCCATAAACCATGAGATCATGACCCGAGCCAAAATCAAGAGTTGGTTGCTTAACTGACTGAGTCCCCTAAGTGCCCCATGGGAATAGACATGATTTGTACATTACCTTTGTAATTTTACTAAGGCTTTCTAAAAACATGTCTTAATGAAAAGTTTCTCTATGGTCAACTTTTGAAGTTTTGCTTTCTCCACTTCACTATTTAGCACAGATGTCTCAGCTTCTTCGTCCAACTCTCATGGCATCCAAAGCATTCTACTTCTCTGCTTTAGGGCCACCAATTCTGGTTGTGTTGCCTCAATGCTTGCAGTTGATTACTACCAACATTCAGCCTATTCCCTCTCAATTACATGTCCCTGCCTCCTTTGCAGTTAGATGTGCCAGGATGACTGAGTTCCGGCCAAATGAATGTGAACAAATTAACTTGATTCACTTCCTGGGCAGGCTCTTCCATATGATCCTCTGTAGTCTTCCCTTTTCCTATGGCAACACTGGAAGCTTTATCTTGAAAACAGGAGAACCCTATACAGAGGAGCCGGAATCTCTGAATCACTAATAGAAAGCCAGTTTTCCTAAAGCCCATGTGGACTATGTAGTCTTGAGAAATAATCTGTCATTTCATGTAGATGAGATATGAGAATTTCACAGGTGTATTTACACTTGCCACTAATCCTCAACTTCTTGTCACCTCTCAAAATCCACCAATCTCCAATTGCATATTTTGTCCCTTAATAAAAGATAAGAAGTATTAAAGAATTAGTTGCATAAACTATTCTGTAATAAAGAGAATACAGCTATCTTGTTAGACCACTTTCCTGGATCGAGAAAACTTCCTTCTCTTTTTCAGCTTCTAATTAATTAATTGGCTTTTGATAAGACTTTCAGAATGCTGGGAGATAAAAATCTGGCAAAGGGAGTTTTTCAAGAAGTCCCTATTTTTCTTTATCCTAATCATTTTAAATGATACTCACATCTTACTCAGCTTTCTGCTTAATGGGATTTTGCATATCTGAGTCCTACCCTCAAGATTTGTCAGGGGTAGACACACATTGTGATAATAAAAGAAGAAGAAAATTCTAATCTGTTTTATACCATTTGTGAGAAATTAATTATGGGTGGTTCCAACATCCAGTCAGAACTCATGACTGTTAGAGGTGTGTTCAGTTGGCAAATGATTCTTCATTTGCTGTTTCTATCACTGTTGTTTGTTTAATTTTTAGGAAAGCTGTAAAATAGCAACAGGCCATAACATGTGAGCAGAATTTTATTCTAAGAATTCTGTAGCATTCCATATTGCATTTATTGCAACTTGTGTAAATTCTTTCTTTAGAGAATAAATGCAGATGTTAGTAAAACTTGCCTCTAGTCATAACTTAGCTTTGCATTTTTTTCACCAGGCAGAGAAAAATATCAAATTTATGGTCACTGTCAGAAGGATTCAGGCCTCTGAAACATAATCTCTTTGAGGTTCTACTAGAATTACTAGCATCCTGTTAATATTCTACAGAATAAAGTCCACTAGTGTAATTAAAATGGGCTTGATCGTTTAAAAATATTTTATTTTTCAAAAGGAAATTGTATTAGGATCCTCTAGGGAAACAACCAGCATATATGTATGTATAGAGATACAAGTATGATTTATTATAAGGAATTGGCTGATATGTTTATGGAGGCTGAGAAGTGCCAAGATCTGCAGTAGGCCAGCTGGAGACCGAGGAGAGGCAGTGATGTAGTCCTGTGTGAGCCTGAAGGCCTGAAATGATCACCCCAATACATTTAGTTAAAATCCATCACTGTAGTGGGTGCCTGGCTGACTCAGTTGGTTAAGCGTCAGACTCTTGGTTTCGGCTCAGGTCACGATCTCACGGTTTCATGGGTTCCAGCCCTGCATCGGGCTCTGCATGGGCATCGTAGAGCCTGCTTGGGATTCTCTCTCCCTCTCTCTCTCTCTGTTCCTTCCCTGCTCACGCTGTCTCTGTCTCTCTCAAGTAAATAAATAAACTTTAAAAATATTTTAAAAATCTGTCACTGCACTTGATGAAACATTTTGTTATCTGGTTATGAGAACTTTTAAGATCTACTCTTTTAACAACTTTCAAATATATGATACAGTATTTCTTAGCGATAGCTACCATGCTGTACATTATATCCCAGGGATTTACTTATAACTGGAAGTTTGTGCCTTTGACCCCCTTCATTCATTCTTCACCCTGCCCCACAACCACCATTATATTCTCTGTACTTACAAGTTGTCTGTTTTATTTTGTTTTAATGATTCCACATGTAAGTGTGACCACACAGTATTTGTCTTTCTCTGTCTTAATTCTCTCTCCATCCAGGTTGTCACAAATGGCAGGAGTTTCTTCTCTTTTATGGATGAATGACACTCCTTGTATATATGTACCACATTTTCTTATTCATTCATCTGTTTATAGACACTTAGGTTTTCATATCTTGGCTGCAGTGAACTTGGGAGCACATTTATCTTTTCAAGATAGTGACTTTATTTCTTGAAGATAAATTTGCAGAAGTGGAATTACTGGAGCATAGGGTAGTTCTATTTTTAATTTTTTGAGGAAACTCCATACTGTTTTCCTCAGTGCCTGTACTAATTTGCATTCCCATCAACAGTACATGAGGGTTTCCTTTTCTCCACATCCTCATGAACACTTGTTATTTCTTTTCTGTTTTTACAATGTTTATTTGTTTTTGAGAGAGAGAGAAAGAGAGAGAGAGAGAGACAGACAGAGAGAGAGAGAGAGACAGAGCACCAGTGGGGGAGGGGCATAAAGAGAGAGGGAGACACAGAATCCGAAGCAGGCTCCAGGCTCTGAGCTGTCAGCACAGAGCTTGATGTGGGGCTTGAACGCACAAGCCATGAAATCATGACTTGAGCTGAAGTTGGACGCTTAACCAACTGAGCCACCCAGGCACCCCTATCATGCTCTTAAGTTTAAAAACCAAGTCTTCATATTTTTCTGTCAATTGTTGATATAATTTGCAAACTTAAAAAATGGAATCACATACCCCTTTCATGTTATTTTTGAAGTGCTCTCTCTATATACCTGAATTTACTCCATGTCTGGATTATGGGTTGAACTATACTTTCTAAGGTTGTTGTTTGTCTCTGACTTTACTCAGTGGTACTTGCCATATACAAGAGTATTTTTATTGAATCGAACTTTCATCTTTCTCACATTTCTGGGTTTTGACTCACTTGAGGATTTCATAAAAAATGTTGACATGCACCCAATGAAATATATATTACTTTCCTTGCTCTTATGTGGCATAGTATGGCCATATTACCGAATACTTGTCAATAAAATGTAATTGTGATGCTTGCCTTAAAGGAATTAACTCACAGGGCCTCCTTGCCTTTCATCTTTTTATTTATTCCTTCCATCTGGAATGTAGACATGCTGGCAGGAGCTTCTAGTAGTCCTCTTGAACCCGGAGATGATCTGGAGAATGGAAGTTATTTGTTAAATATGATTGAGCCAAAAGGTGGGATAAGCCTATGTTCTTTTTTTTTTTTAATTTTATTTTTAAAAATTTTTTAAAATTTACATCCAATAGTAGCACTATCGACAATAGCCAAAGTATGGAAAGAGCCCAAATGTCCATTGATGGATGAATGGATATAGAAGATGTGGTATATATATATAATGGAGTATTACTCAGCAATCAAAAAGAAGGAAATCTTACCATTTGCAACTATGTGGACTGAACTGGAAGGTATTATGCTAAGTTAAATTAGTCAGAGAAAGACAAAAATCATATGACTTCACTGATATGAGGACTTTAAAAGAAAAAACAGATGAACATAAGGGAAAAGAAACAAAAAATATATAAAAACAAGGAGAGGGACAAAACAGAAGAGATTCATAAATACGGAAAGCCTAAATTCTTTTATACCTACCCACTCACCCACTATATGCATATATGCAAGTTCCCTTAGGCTTGGGTTTCCCCATATTCTAAAGAATTTATTTAAAAAAAGACAAAAGCAGAGACAACACCCATGAAAATCTCAGCAAAATTTCCCTTGTGGACATTTAAATGGGTTTCATTGAGGAAAGCTTTGGAGTCCTCTGTTTTCATGGTCTGCCAGTCTCCCCATGCATAATTTCTGGCTCACTATTTCAGAACTAGAGGCAGGAACAATGAACGACTACCTGCTTCTCTAGAACAGACATCTGCTTTATGAGCAAAGCATTGAGTGTGGCAGGGGCCTCTGCTCCTTCTGGCTTCCCTTTCCAAGCTTGGAACCTCTGCCCTGTGACCCCAGCTGGGGTGATGGTAATCTGGTACTCAGCATTCTTGGGATGCCTTTTCTCTATGAATGGAGGCTGAGTGTAGGAGGGAACCTCCAAACTCTCAACTGTTCTTTCTTGGAATTAAGCCTTTACAACACAGAGCTGGGAGGAAGGCTGAGAAATGCTGGTGATCTTCTCATTCTGGGGATAGACCTCAGACCTTGACTGGGAGCTGGGAAGAGAGAGGGCTCCATCTTCTTGGCCCCATGCAACACAGCGAAACTTGTCATGCTGACATGGGGCAGGGCCTAAAATGCCCTGGCCCAAGTGCCACAGAATCATACTGTTCTTACAGAGATTTAATAGATGTTCTCAGTAAATGTTTCTTAATTTTCTGCGTGTCCTTAGGACAGTTTCCTGAGACTAAATGGTTGTTTGTTTGTTTTAAATAATTTTCACCAGCTATGTTTCACTGGGGACAGGATCTGCACAACAACTCATGCAGGCATTCGAAAGTTGTCTGTTTTCATCTTTTGTTCTTAATATTTCATTTTTACATAATTTTATTCACTTTCCTAAATACATTCCCTATGTGTCTTACTGCTTTTTGAGGAATATTCATTTTCTTTGTATTCTTTTAATTTTCCCTTTAATAATTTTTTTCTTTCATTTTTTTCATTTTTTCTTTCTTTTTTTCAAAGAGGGAGAGAGGCAGAGTGCAAGCAGGGCTGGGGCAGAGAGAGAGGGAGACACAGAATCTGAAACAGGCTCCAGGTTCCAAGCTGTCAGCACAGAGCCCAATGTGGGGCTCGAACTCACAAACTGTGAGATCATGACCTGAGTTGAAGTCAGACGCTTAACTGACTGAGCCACCCAGGCACCTGTCTAATGATTTTTTTCTACTTCATTCTAGGCTTTCTTAGCTCATATGTCATTTTCTTCATAGATTTTTTTTTTACTCATCATATAGATGACTAATGCGGTAAGTTACTTTTTAATAATTTTCATGGTGAAATATTTGATCTAGGATTTTACCTATTTCTTGACTGCATTTTCTCATCAATATATTCTGCAGTTTTGTTTGTTTGGTTTTTCTGTCCAGTTTTCTTGTGTTATTTTTATAGACATCTTAATATGGCATGTACTTTTTTTTTAAATTTCTCATTTGTGATGGAGCACAATTTTGTCTCAATTTTTGGCCTGTGGTTTATATGTAGGAGGAATCGAGGTCTTGTGTTGGTCTTGAAGGAATTTTCTTCACAACCTACTTTTGCGTGAGCTCCTTTTATTTTCACTGTCTCACCAATGAAATTAAGAGACCTGTGGGAACTTAAACAGTGAAAAGTTTCTCTTCTCCCTCAGTGCCTCAGAGAGAGAATGCTTCCTGCAAGTATGGCATTTCTGGAGAATTTCTCGTCTTTGTCTCTTAGAACAAAATTCATTGTAGAAAATGCCCTGTGGCCAACTGGTACATTCTCTTCCTGCAGGGAAGTTCATTTTACTCCTCAGAGTATGCACTTCACCTTTAAGAAAAGTACTCTCTGGCCTTTTCTGTGATCTGAAACCACAGATTTGTCTCTCTGCTCCTGCTTGTCCTACCCCTACTCAATACTCAGTGACTTTGTGTAACCATAACACCTATTTCCTTCTTTGTGATTTAAAAAAAAATTCTTAGTCGTATCAAAATAAAGTTAATTTTGTATTTCTCATTCTCTTCATTGTTTTTGTATGATGTTCAGGAATAGACAAAAATGTCTACTATCTTCAAACATGAACTATTTCTTTCTTTCTTTCTTTCTTTCTTTCTTTCTTTCTTTCTTTCTTTCTTTCTTTCTTTCTTTCTTTTTTAATGTTTATTTATTCTTGAGAGAGAGAATATGAGAAGGGGAGGGGCAGACCGAGAGAGGGACACAGAATCCGAAGCAGGCTCCAGGCTCAGCTGTGAGCACAGAGCCTGATGCGGGGCTCGAACTCACAAGCTGTGAGATCATGACCTGAGCTAAAGTCAGACGTTTAACCAATGGAGACACCCAGGTGCCCCGAACATGAACTTTTAAAAATTGTTATGAAGTGATACTAATGATGAGGCTCCATGCATGTTTGTTAAGCATATATGGCTAGACAGGTAATGGAGATCTCCCTTTCTGGGAAGACCCCATTTTTACATGTAGAAAAGTTCAGACCCCTCTGGCAGTCTCTTTCCACCCTCTCTCCATTTTCCCCCTACACAGTGTTAATATATTTTAGTCACAGATGGCAATACAGTTGAAATGATTGTTCTGCCACAGCTCATTGGTAGCTTTTTAATTAAAGATACAGGCATGTAAGCACACTGTTAGACCAGGGAATATTTCTGTGTTTGCACTAACAGAACAATAAAACATTTTACGCACACTGCTGAGAGCTGCGGTAGTTGGATTATACAGCTTCTCTTGCTTTTAATATTTAAGTTTATTCAGTCTCTCTGTGTCCCTCTCTTTCCATTTCCCTTTCTTTCACTTACTCTCCTTCCATCCATCTCCTGTAAAGGTTCTCAGAGATAGCCTACTAGTTTAGATCAGCTCTTAGGAATACTACCAGATACCAACTTTAGCTGGTTTAGCTCCTGCCAGGCCATCTCTCACATGTGAACATCAGTAGAGAATCAAAACATCATCTGTGCAGACATAAAAAAAAATATTCATCTTAGGTACACAGATTAATATAAAATCGCAGCTTACAAGTGAAATAGCTCTATCTGTAAAGGCTATATATTATATAATTAAAATTATGTGACATTCCAGACAAGGCAAATAGATATATTTAAATGATCTGTGATTACCAGAGGCTTGGAGAGAATGTTGAATGGGTGATGCTCAGAGGATTTTTCAGGGTGGTGAAATTATTTTGTGTGATACCATAATGATGGATACATGACATTATGCATTTGTCAAAACCCACAGAACTTTATAGTATAAAGAGTGAACCTTAATGTATGCAAATTAGAAAAAAGTCCTTTAGGAGAGGGGTGCCTGAGTGGCTCACTTGGTTGAGTGTCCAACTCTTGATTTCGGCTCAGGTCATGATCCCAGGATGGTGGAATCGAGCCCTGGGTTGGGCTCCACACTGAGCACAGAGCCTGCTGGGGATTTGCTCTCACCCTCCCTCTCTTCCTCTGGTCCTCCCTCCTCTATCTCTCTCAAATAAAATAAAATGAAAAAAAATATTTTAAAAATCCCTTAGGAGGTCAGGGGATACCAGGAGAGGACACCAACAAGAAACTCTAACTGTGTTACAAATATATAAAACAACCTCCCTAAGGGATATGGTAGAAAAGGTGCTGATCTAAGCAACTTTGGAAATGAGTGCAGTCTGTAAGATGAAAGGCAAACGAACCTATACATAAACCTGTATCCTCGCTGATAAAGCTTCCCTGTGGGGGTATGCCTAAACAGTTTAGGTATAATTTTATATGTATAAAGGAGTTAAACAATTAAGTAAATGTTTGATGAAGAATGGAGCCAGGTTTCTCACTGTTGGACTAGAAGGTAAGAGATAAAACGTGGAGGGAATTAGAATGATCTATGTGGTAAGGGAATACAGTTAGAAACATCAGTATGAAGTCAACAATATGTATATACTAATGGTGACACACAGAAACCTTTATAGATACACGCATATACATGAGTTAGTATACACATATGAATTTCTGGAAGCAACAATACCCCAGTATTAATGAGCACAATTAGATCCCCAGTCTGGCTTTCTAATACCTTTTCCAATAAAAGGTTCCAGGACCTTTTGGAAAATTGCTGCTTGTAAGACTGGGGCAAGAAATAGACAAGATACGCCTGGAACATCTTTTAGTGCCAGAAAGAAGGAAGTACTTAAATTCAAAGCTGAACATTCTGCATAAAATGTGAAAAGAGTTCCACAATTATGTTTGCCAAGAACATATTTTCACACTTGGAAGAAAGATGTTCATAATGATTGAACATGAACCAGTGTTCTCCTATTGCATTGTATCCCTTTGTAAAAATGGGGAAAATATACCTCTGGGTGCAAAAAATTATGACACAATTCTGCAAATGTTAAATGTATTAGGGATTTTTCTAATTAAGAAGTTGTAATCTCTTCCTCGATTTCACTGACATTTCTCTCCTGTAATTCTTGTTGTTTTCTTCTTGATATTTCCCCTATCTCCTTTTGAGGCTATTAAAGGCATAAAAAGCACGTATTTCCTTCCTGGCTAGTTGGGCACAATGACCCTGGAAAAAAGAAAGACCCTTTCTCTGTCAGACTCAGGCTAAGCCAAGAAACTCTAAGCTCTAGATTTTCACCATCTTGTAGGTGAGGACATAGAACTGTTCCCCAAATGTAACACAGTTGGTGCTCACTAAAATTTTCAGAGGAGAGAAAGCCAATAGTCCCACTGTGCAGCTGAAGGGCTGGGTGTCCACCATTTTGGAGACAATGTGTTAGTGCGGCTAGGAAGAGAGTATTTATGTCGGTTACTGCTGTAAAATCATTTCCTTAAGAAAGCTGAAGAAAGATACACTTAGAGAAGAAAAAGATGAGGGAACAATTGCTAAATACAAGGGGTGTTTTGAGGAGAGTAATGCAGAAGTGGTCTTTTTTCAGAAAGCGTAATGAAATTTAAACCTATTCTCACAGTATGGGACTAAAGATAGAGCCTGCTGAGTAAGAGACAGACCTTAGCAAGGAGCAGCTGCAACACCAAAAAAAAAAAAAAAAAAAAAAAAAAAAAAAAGTACTGCTAAGGCCATTCTTGGGTGATGAGGCATTGGAAGCAGAGTATATTGGGGGTGGCTTACCAGAGGAATTGAGCATGTCTACCCAGTGTTGAATGTAGTATGAAGGTTGAGAAATTTTTTTTTAATGTTTATTTGTTTTGATAGAGATTGAGAGTGAGCAGGAGAGGGGCATAGGGAGAGGGAGGCACAGAACCCGAAGCAGGCTCCAGGCTCTGAGCTGTCAGCACAGAGCCCAACACGGGGCTTGAACTCATGAGCCTTGAAATAATGACCTGAGCTGAAGTCAAGCACTTAACCCACTGAGCCACGCAGGCGCCCAGAGAAACTGGTCATTTAATACCCTTCAACTATAAGAAGAATCTCTCCAATTTTATGAGGCATTCAAAGAAAAGACAAAAGAATTTACATTTATGTCAGGCTATTTATCAGTTTTTGTGGGATATGACTAGTACTGTTGCGTAGTCCCCACTCTCTTTGTAGGAAGCGTTGTGGTAACTTGACAATAGGTATTGTTCATGTTTGTGCAGACGATCCATTAGAAAAGCCTCAAATACCTAATTAGTAGTTAAGACCTTTTAAATATATTAGTCTCTTCCCAAATTCTCTTTATAATGATTCTCTAATAATTAATTTCTGTGGCTGTGATTAAATTATTACTGAAAATCAGGGATAATTTAGAAATTACAAATAAACAGGGAGTAGACTCTTCCCTGCAAAGAATACATGAGGGGATGTAGGCAGCCCTCATTGTCCTGATAGGTAAAATCTCTTCTAGATCTTTAAAAAAATTTTTTTATTTAACATTTTTTGTTTATTTTTGAGAGACAGAGCATGAGCAGGAGAGGGGCAGAGAGAGAGAGGGAGACACAGTATCGGAAGTAGGCTCCGGCACAGAGCCTGATGTGGGGCTGGAACCCATGAGCCATGAGATCATGACCTGAGCCAAAACTGGACGCTTAGCTGACTGAGACACCCAGGCGCCCAACTTTTATATATGTTTTAGAAGACTTCTTTCTTACAGCATATATCAAAGTAATATCGCATATAATCCTCAAAATTAAGTCTGTGTATTACAATTTATCTCTGAGGTCCTAACATTTGTCTTCCAACTCGTTATAACTTTCTCAATAAATTTTAGATAAATCACACCTTAATTCAATATTAAATCCTGTAATAAATCCTTGTTAAATGGTAGTGCTGTATTGGAATTTCTGATATTAATCTAGTCAAAACCTGCAGGAAATATATTTCTATGCTAAGGAGATGAACTTACAGTGAGGGACATAATATTCTTTTTAGGATTTTGATTTTGTGATGGAAAAAATAAAGAAGTTTCAGTCTCTATAAAATGGAGGCCAGAGACTGAACACAAACACAGTGCAGCCAACTTGCTGAATAAATTCATAAAATCAGTCTAATGCATTCTTCAGTAGGTCTAACTTGACAAAGCCCTAATTATACTGACACCCTTAATGCCCAAATCAGAATCCTGCTAGACTGGTTAAACAAATATCTGAGTTTTGTATTCAGTGGGATACATGATCCATGAAAAGGACCATAGCATATCATGTCCAAGACCTTGAGGCTTAGATTATGTATCCATTTTCATATAAGTTTAGTGTATGCTTTAGCTTTTAAATGTAGCACTGGGGCATCTGGGTGGCTCAGTGTGTTAAGCATCTGACTCTTGGTTTCAGCTCACGTCATGATCTCACAGTTTCATGAGTTCGAATCCCATGTTAGGCTCTGCGTGAGCAGCACAGAGCCTGCTTGGGATTCTGTCTGTCTCTCTCTCTTTCTGCCCTTCCCCCACTTGTATTGTCTCTGACTCTCAAAATAAATAGACTTAAAAAATTAAAAAAAGAATGTAACACCAATTGCATTTCTTCCCTCATTAAATGTTATCATTTATTATAGTACATTTATCCCAAGATGGCTTGGCCTATGGTCGACAATTGTAATTCACAATTAAAAATTAAGATTTCTGACTTTCAATTTTCATTGTACTCTCATTGGAATACTATCACATGAGGCATTTGAATCAATAGGCTTTTAATATCTCAGTGTTATATTTCTGTGGACAAAAAATATTCTGGAAACGATGCAGACTTCTTATAGAAAAGAGTCAAACAGCATCACACTCTGTTATTCCTTTTAGTTTTATCTATTTATATCTGGAAATTAACTGCAACAAATGAAAGTTACAAATAGAAAGATTCTGAAAACATCATATCAGAACCTGACAAATTTACAGAGTTCAGCTTTACACTGAGGCTGTGCCAATGTGTTTAATTGATGTTTCTAACTAGTCACAGAGCTCTTTTATTTAAATGTATTCCACCACTTTGGTAAGCAGTTTATGTAAAAGGAAAACCATTCTTTATTTTGATAGTATATGTATTCATTTTTAAATGTTCTCTTCTAAACTAGTTTATTTTCTCTTAATGAATTGGCTCTTGACTTTTGAGTCTGGGACTGTGTCATCATATTTAGGTGGAAAATATGTATCTATATGGACTGACTCCTCTCTGCAAACCCACACTTCTTTGACCTTCTTCTACATTAGAGATATATGCAAATTTTATATCTATATTTGTATACAGGTAATACATAATATGTAATATATATGATATATGTGATATATACATGTATCATTATAAATTTATATACACACATATGCATATATTGGTAGATGATAAAACACATCTAATGAGTAAGAATGAGTGAAGTGGTTTAGGTTTTTAAATT
This sequence comes from Panthera onca, assembly GCF_046562875.1. Taxonomy (NCBI): domain Eukaryota; kingdom Metazoa; phylum Chordata; class Mammalia; order Carnivora; family Felidae; genus Panthera; species Panthera onca. Next base: position 140,712,908 of record NC_138339.1, on the reverse strand, counting down.
TTATTTATTTATTTATTAGAGAGAGAGAGAAAGAATGAGCAGAAGAGGGGCGGGGGGGGGGGGGAGAGTATCTTAAGCAGACTCCTCAACTAGTGCAGAGCCCGAAGTGGGGCTCGATCCCATGACCCTGGCATCACAACCTGAGCTGAAATCAAGAGACAGACACTTAACCAACTAAACCAACCAGGCGCCCCTAGTTCAGGTTTCTTTAGATAAAATATTTTGTTCAGTATTTGGAGTCATGTGACTCTAGATACAAAACTTGCTGTAAGGCACATGTTCTAGGAAACAGATTTAGGCGAATATAAATCAAACCTTTTCGATAGTAGAATGTTGGAATTCTATTCATTCTTTTACTCTTGGGGAGTAAAATAGGAGGGAAATAGAGTGAAGGCTCAAAGCATAATTTAGGTATTTTTACCTTGGTGATATTTTTACCCAGAATTATACTCTTACCTTTTTCTTTGCCATTGACTAAGTAATTCAGACACCAGAAACAGACATAGCCTTTCATAGAACTGCTTGGTCCGCCTTTGAGGAAAGTGCTAATTCTCCCTGACCTGATAACCCCTGACTAACTGCAGTGTTAAACAGCCCACATCCACGAACAGGAGAATTAGCTTCTTTGGGTCAAAACACATTTAAATTCATTGAGATGTAATATCCTTTCCGGTTTATAAATGAGAAATGTTTAACTAATTAAGGGATATCATTGCCATGTCATCCTTCACTGTTTGAAAATGACAAACTAGGGAAGTTAATCATAATGCAATCAGTGATGGTTGGTTTCATCTTGTATTAGTGAGACATAATGCAAATCAGTGAGGATCCAAGAGAAGTTAATGAAAGAATTCCACTTAACAAGGGAAAGAAATGAAAGACAGCTCCTTAAATATTCATTTCAAAGTAACCAAGCTAAAAACTATTTTTGCTACTTTAGCTCAACATACTCATAATAATAATAACCGCCATTTATTCTGACCTTCTATGCTAGTCACAGTGCAAGACAATGGTGATATTACCATATTTAATCCTCATGACAGTCTAATAAATTGAATGATTTTATCACCATTTACATACGAGGACAATAAATCTTGAGGAGCTAAATTACTTACCCAAGATCATCCAACAATAAGTGGCAGAGAAAAAAATAGAAACAGATCTCTGACTTCCAACAGATACTCTGTGACTTTGCCATCTAATACTTCGTTCGTCATCTTTCCTTTATCCTTTTTCTCCTCTACTCTAGCTCATTTTCTGCTTGTGGATCCAGAAGGTCAATAGTGTGGAAGGCCTGTCCCACTTGGTATTTTCTGCTCCTGCTATTGCTTATAAAATGTATTTCCCTAAATACAGGGAGGGCTAGAACAATTCATTCATTCATTCATTCATTCATTTATTCAGCAGTCATGTGTCGATCATCCATTCTGTGCCGGGTACTCTGTTTAAGTGCCAATGATAAAATAATGAATAAATAAATTATCTAAGAAGGAAATAATTATAATTACATTAATTTAAGATTATATAGTTTTGTGTTGTGAAAACAATTTTCCCATTTGCTTTGCTCTAAGTGTCATTACCACAGAAATATTTGTATTCAAATATTTTGGCAAATCTTTTGGCTGGAAGAAATTTCCCTCAGTGTGTTTGCATTCTGATAATCTTATATTTTGGTTACAAGATAATTTCAGATTGTCTCCAGTCAGTATGATTTCTGTGTTAAATAAATTACTCGAAAGAATCTCTGAACTCCTTAATCTGTTAGTACTTCTGCAAAGACTGAACTTGCCGGATGTAATTTTGTAATTACCAACTGTATTTGTCAAAGATGCCTCATCACATGCTTCAGTTTAAGGGGCGGGGGTGGGGGGGAGGCAAGACTTCATCACTCCCTGCCCTGGTATACTTTCCTGAACTACCTTGAGAGAAAAGTACACCGCAAGAGTGGAAATAAAATGCAAAGCTCATGCAACAAATGTACAGTTCAGTATACTGTAGGTCCTTAGAATAATAATCAAACTGGAGACCATCCCTACCCCATTTTCTAGTGTAGAATCATTATCCTTTTGTGTATGGACCTTCTTTTTCAAAGTAATCCCATATTGATGGGCTATGTTCTTGTCTTTTGTCAATTTGAACCTTTGATAATCATTTGAATGATTGGTTCAGGCATACTGAACGTACTTCTCATAACCACACTATGTCTTTAGGTCACTGTCAAATATGAGATACAGTGGCATAGCCAGCACATATTTAAAATAATAGTGGGGTGTCTGGGTGGCTCAGGGAGTTAGTCATCTGACTCCGGATTTTGTATCAGGTCATGATCTTGAGGTTCTTGGGTTCAAGCCCTGTATCAGGCTCTGTGCTGAAGCACGGAATCTGCTTGGATTCTCTCTTTTCTCTCCCTCTCTCTCTGCCCCCTCCCCTGCACTGTGCACGCTCTCTCTCTCTTTCTCTCAAAAATAAATAAACATTAAAAAAAGAAAAAATAAATAAAATTATAATATCAAGTTAAGACTATGGTGATAAATAGAAGAAAAAAATGGTTTGCAACTTCTTCAATTGAGTAATGTAGTTATTAAACAGTAAGATGCAGTGATATTTGGAAAATTTTATCACTCTCTGGGTCTGTTAATCAAGTTACATGCTCACATATTCATATTTTTATGAGCACTTGTTTTATTTGGCTTACAATCTCAGAATAATTTTCCTACATCTTAAAAATTATAACCTGGAAAAGAAATTTATAATAGTGGCTGGTTGTTTTAATTGTGTCCTTAGAATTTTGTATCAGAAATGTTTATTTCTACTTTGTTCCTGTTTTTCATCTGTTGAAGTAAAAATACACAGCCTTTCACTTACTAGTTTAGATTGTCAGAAATATGCAGTCAGCTGCAAGGCATATTTTACAGAGACCCCTGGATAATTTTCAAAATGGTGAAAAGCAAACCAAAAAAATGAAGAAATTTCAAGAATACACAAGTTTGAAGTTTCCGGTGTAGTTCTAGACTGTAAATTAAAACTTTACAATTGACAATATTATGTTTGGATTTAAAAACTCCAGAAGTTTTCTTTCATTTGCTTTAATGTAGTGTTTGTTCTCTCTCATCTCTGGTTTCATAAAATTACGTTGTTCTAAATCTGGGGAATGTTAGATTTTAGAATTCAACTGTCTTCTTGAATTCATATACCTAATTTTGTTTTATAATTGTATTAGTTTTCAATGCTGCTGTCACAGATTAGTACAAACTTGGTAGCTTCAAATAGTATATGCTTATTTTCTCATAGTTCTGTAAGTTAGAAGTCTGGTGGGCATAGCTATTGTTTCTGATCTGGGTCTTACAAGTCCAAAATCAAGGCACTAATCATCCTGGGCTCTCATCTAGAAGTTTCCAGGGTCATTCAGGTTGTTGGCAGAAAATGTTGAATGCACTTGAAGGGCATTGATCTCATCTCCTTGTGTCTGTCAGATGGGAGCTGCCCTTGACTCCTAGAGATCTCTCTCTCCCTTCACTGTACATGGGTCTATGTGCTGGTGATGGCACATCTACTGTTTCTCCCTCTTGGAATCTTTCTCACATCCCTTCCTGCCACATATCATTTATTCTCAGACAAAGTTCTTTGTTTTTTAATGGCTCATGCAATTAGTTTAGGTCCACCTGGATAATCTAAAATATCTCTATGTTTTAAATTCAGTAATCTTAATTGCATGTGCAAAGTCCTTTTTTTCCAGGGCACCTGGGTAGTTCAGTCACTTGGGCATCCCACTTCGGCTCAAGTCATGATTTCACGGCTCATGAGTTCGAGCCTTGCATCAGGCTCTGTACTGATAGTTCAGAGCCTGAAGCCTGCTTTGGATTGTGTTTCTCCCTCTCTCTGCCCCTACCCTGCTCACTCTCTGTCTCTCTGTCTCTCTCTCTCTCTCTCAAAAATGAATCAACATCCAAGTCTTTTCTTCCAGAGAAAAATATATTCATGTTTTCTAGGAATAAGGGTATGGGCATCTTTGAAGATAATTAATCTACATACTATAACAGTGCCCTATTTTTTTTTACACCACTTAATATCCCTAAGATGGGATGAATTTTAAAATTAATATTATATCATAATGTTATATGCAGGAATTTTTCCTGCCATATATAATATACATATTGTATACATTACTGATTATTGTATATAACAATACATGTTCCCATGATTTGTTAGAATCTATGAAATGTAATTTATTTATGCTAGCCTTAAATATCATGTAAATACATAAGGAGCTACCAGAACTCATGAATTAAAAAAAAAAATCCCAATAAGAAATTAGATAGCTGACATGAGCAAACAACTCACAAAAAGAAATCTTAATGGAGAATACATGTACAAACACTTCAAGTATACTGGAAATCAAATAAATTTACCTTAAAAGAAGCTTCAGTACCTATCAAACTATAAAAATTTTGAGTGCATGATTTTTATTGTTCATGAAGGAAGTAGAGTACGTGGTAGAAAAAGTTATAGAAGCCAATTTTGTAATATATTTCATAAGATTAAACTCTTCAAATATAGTAACTCTAGGAATTTTTACCATGGAAATATTCAAAGACCTGCACAAAGATTTATATATTTATTTCATACACATACACATATAGCAATTTGATTTACAATAATGAAAAATTTAAAAAAATCCTATTGTCAATAAAAAAAAATAAACTAGTGGTTATATAAACACTTGCTTAAAAAGAGCACTTGCAGGGCCAGTAAAAGTAATGCTGTATCAGAATCTCTAAAGAGAGAGGAAAATCTGCATGAAATACCAAATGAGGAGAGTAGCTTATACAATGGTAGGTATAGTAGTTTTGAGGAAGAAAGAAAAAAAAACAAACAAGCATTGATTATCCATACCTTTTGCTAATTTAGGTAGAAAAAAGGGTCTCTTTTTTGTTCCCTGGCTGGTAACTCCACTCCCAATCTGAAATCTACCGTCTTCCAGACTTCCTTTCTCAGTCCCTGTTCCCCATTATTTCCTCTGATTTCTGCTTTTTTTTTTTTTTTTTTTTACATTCCCAACTTCCACTCCTGTCAGTATTTAACAATGCCTTAGTCACTGCAGGAAAATACATATATACATCCATAAGTGAATTTACAAACAAATTAATAAGACCCATGCTGTCCAAGTAGTGTGTGGGGAAATAGGTTCTACTTACATAAATGGGTTAGAAAAAAGCTTAGGGTGGAAAGCTGCCACCACGGGGTGAAAGCGCCCAAGGCTAGCTAAAGAGATATTGTAATGGGATCACGAGTAAAATTACTTTCCATCTGAACACCTTGTACCTTGATCACAAACTCCACTTGCCCACCCCCCCAGACCCTTTGCTTCTTACACACACAAGTTAATGATTACTACCTGATGTTTTTCTCTATGTTCATGTGTGTAAGATCTTGTTTTCTTCACATTCACTATGTGGGTAACGTCTTGTGAGCTCAATAAATACGGAGATGAAACCCCTGTTTGGGGCTCTTATCTCCTCCTGGACATTAGCCTTTCTTGTATTGAATTCTGCATCTGTTCTTTTGCTGGACAAGAGAGAACTCCAGACTCATAGTCTGCAACAGTAGTGCATCTTCTCTCCTTTTTTTTGATCATGGTTTAGAATTTATTTTTTACCTTCCGAGTTTTATCCTGTTTATTCTTCAGCTCGCTTCAGTTAATCGACAATAGTATGCATTTATTCAACAAATAGTTACTAACATCTTTTGAGGTCCAGTTCCATGTTTGCAAAATATGGATGTGACTTATACATAGGGCAATATATCTGCAGTAATGTTTGGAGATAGAAAATACATAAAAAGATAAGATACTGACAAGTACAATACAGAGGGTTAAAGTAGGTTTTTGCCACAGAAAGTGACTAAGACCTATTTTAACCCTCTATATTGTACTTGTCAGTATACTACAATTATCTGATTTTTTTTCCTCTTAAGGATTGGTGTGCCTGTGATGTGGAAATGGATTATGGAGGCAGAAGAGCTGCCAGGAAGCTCTTGTAGGATGTGGTAGTTATTGTAGTGGCCTGAGCAGGGATACAGAGAATTGCATTGACACAGCACATGTTTAAGAGACAGAGTTGCTTTTATGTTAAAGAGGAAGGGATGTGAATGATAGGGGTAAGGATGGCAGATCATGCTGGAACAACTGGAAAGATAACAGTCATCTTTTTCGAGATGCCTTTGGATTCTAACTTTACCATGTTTTTGAAATGGTTCTGGTAAAGGCCATTAATGTTCTTTTAAATTCTAAATCCAATTAAGAATTCTGAGTCCTTTCCTCTCTGGACCCCTCTGACCTTTTAGCACATAAAATTACTCTCTCCTTTGGTTTTATATCTCTACCATTTATCTCATTTTCCTTTATGAGTCTTCTGCTGCTTCTCAACCCTTAAATGTTGGGATTCTTTCCCCTAGAGTTTCTTCATTATTTGACCCACAGTGCCTTTTGAATATCAATGCTGAGAGCTTCTCATTTGTGTTCCCAACCCAGTTATAATTCTCCTGACAGCTCTATCTATATACCATACTACCTACTAAACACCAGTGATTTTAAGTGCTGGAAGCATTTCAATAACCCAAATTCTCTTTTTCTGTGTCCATATTGTGCTCTCTTTTTTATAATTCCTTATTTTAAGAATACCTCCACCATCCACAGTGGGCTTGTGGTAAATTTAATTATTAGTCTCTGTTGCCCACTGCCCTGGATTATTATATGTACACACCCTTGCCATGGCTTCATGGTGGGTACACTTCCCATTCATTGCCATATGACTTGCTTTCACCAGGACAGTGGTGGTATTTATGACACAATTTAAGGTTTAAAGGCTGTTGGATGGACTTCCTTATGACTTTCTGCCTTTCTTGATAAGAAGATGATGCTTCAGGTATATGTTGGTCCAACGAGGATGAGAGGTGGAGCAGACTTGGACCCAACGTGTAGTGTAGAGTCAAGCCCAGTTGTGCTTGGCTAGTGTAGAAACAGCAGCAATGGCATGAACAGGAAACAATTGTGTCTTGTTGTGCACCAGTGAGGTTTAGTGGCTCTTCTTTTGCCAAAGCCAAGTCATACTAAGCTCAAATGAGAGACATAGTAGTCATCCCTGACCCTTCTTCCTCTGTTGACAGTCACATGGAATAATATTTAAATCTTAACTGTTTTATTTTCTTGATAGCTCTTATAATTCTCATTACCTCTCTATGACCTAAAATCCATTACCATCTTTTGACTGAGCTACACTATATTTTATTACTGATTTCCTCCATGTTAGTATGGTCCTTTCCCAACCCCTTCTCATCATGCTTGCTAGAGTGATCTTTCTTAAAAGGCACACTGATCAAGTCCTTCTAGTATTTACAATTCTTCAGGAACCACCCATAACCAAACTGAAAGAATAAAATCCCAATTACATCGCTCACCCTGATTCTCATAATCTGGCCTTTGTCCACCTCTGCACCCTTATTTCTTACACTGTCCCTCATCTGTACCTTGAACTCCTGTACCACCCTGCTCATTTTCATTTCATTTCATTTCATTTCATTTCATTTCTTTAATGTTTATTTGTTTTTGAGAGAGAGACAGACAGAGCACAAGTGGAGGAGGGGCAGAGAGAAAGTGAGAGACAGAATTCCAAGCAGACTCTAGGCTCTGAGCTGTCAGCACAGAGCCCAACACGGAGCTCGAACTCATGGACCATGAGGTCACAACCTGAGCCGGAATCAAGAGTCAGATGCTCAACCAACCAAGCCACCCACGAACCCCATCACTTTCATTTTAAAGCGATTTCATATGTTCCTTACATCTTTACACATTTTCACCCCTATTTCCATCTCATGCCTATTTAATCCTTACCTTTCCTTCAATTTCAAATACTACTTTATCCACATGGTTCCTCCATGTGCCTCACCTTGTCCATCTTTATTTAGGCGTCCTGTGTTGGGTGTGCATCCATGGTCATCTGCGGTTGCTTCTATCGGCGCCTATGAGAATAACTGGTTAATTCCTATTTGCTCTTAAAATTTACTTCAGGTGAATTTTCTATATTTTGCTAATTTTTTAATTTGCTTTTTAACCAGCAAATAAGTTTCTTAGGGCCATTACTGATTCTTTTATCTCTGTATTTTGAGATGATTCTTAACACTTCATAAATATAATGGTGGAAAAAAGGAAAGGGGAAGAGGGGAGGGAGGAGGAGAAAAAAGAGAAGGAAAAGAAAAAAGAAGACGGAGGGAAGATGGAGGAGAGGAAGAAAGAAGGAAAGGAATTTTGGGGAGCGAGAACTGTAGCCCAGAAAATTTTCTTGTCACTTAGGAAAAAACTGATGACAATAAAGGTCATCTTCTTCTTAAGCAGTACTTTTCCTTCTCTGCCACAATGATTATGCAGTAAACATTTCTAAAAGAGCATCACTTTCAGTGATTGCAAACTTTCAAGATATATATAAAATATGTATGTAATTATCTCTCTCTATATATCTAATAATAATATCTAATGAATAACTATGATTGTTAGGCCTCTGTTTTAAGAAAAGTCATTTGATAGAGCCATATCTTTTTTTTAATAAGAGAAGTAGAAATTATTCTGAATATCTGCGTTTACTGCATTCTAAGTGGGAGACAATTCAGTAATTCTGAAAAGTATCAGTGAAAACAAGTAAGGATTATATGTGGGCAAGTCACTACTTAGGCAAATCCTCTTATAATACAAAGACTCACATCCTCATTACCTGTTCATATTGAATAAAATTTAGATATCAAACCTAAGTAAGTTCCACAGTCCATCTCTTCTCTTGTCTTTTAAGTCCTCTTTCTTCTGATGAACTTTTGAAGACACGTGCTATTTGTTTTCATTAAGACTTTGTTTTATTTTTTATTTTACTTTTTATTATTTTTTGTTTTTTAAAAATATTTATTTTTTTTGGGGGGGGGGATCACAAGCAGGGGAGGGGCAGAGAGAGGGAGAAAGAGAATTCTAAGCTCAGAGCCTGACGTAGGGCTCCATCTCATGAACCATGAGATCATGGCCTGAGCCAAAATCAAGAGTCAGATGCTTAACTGACTGAGCCACCCAGGTGCCCCGAGACTTGGTTCTTCTAGAGCAGTTTTATGTTTGCAGCAGAACTGAGGGGATGGTAGGGAGATTTCTCAAGTACCCCCACCCCCTCATATGTGTAGCCTCCTCCCCCTTAGCAACATCTCCCACCAGAGCGTTCCTTTTGTTGCCATTGATGGATCTATGTCTACACATTACAATTACCCACAGTATGAGGTCCTACCTGTTTATATTCTACATGTTTATAACTGAGGCAGACTTTTCAATCTCTGCCTTAGTAGTTTACCTTTACTACATCTTATCGGTCAACTGTAACCTTAAAGCTTATCACTGCTTATGCTTAATTTTGGTGTGTGTGTGTGTGTTTGTGTGTGTGTGTGTGTGTGTGTGTGTGTCTGTGATATCTGTAGTGGTGTCCTGTAGTATTTACACATTCCTTGAAAGCAGAAATTATATGTTCCTCCCTCTGACTCTACCTTTGGTGTTCCTACCTCATTCCTCGTACATACAGGCTACTTAAATTAGCCATAAACAGAGAAAGATTTTATTTTATAGAAGAAAAGGTTGAAGTCTTGAAGGGCAAAATCTTTATGGTGTGTTAGTTAGAACCTGGAACTCAAATTTGGGACCCCTGTCTCACAATTCAATTCTGATGCCTCTGCAGGAGGTCTCCTCTATTAATTAGCTCTATTAATTAGCTCCTCTATTAGGTAGCGGTTGTCCTCTGTGAAATAGCCTAGAACACTTACAAAATTGTATTAATGTGAGGCTGTAAGTATGTAATGTAAACATTTCCCTTCAAGTTACTTCAAGGAAATGTCTTCACTCTACCTCATGGTAAGAGATGTAAGAAATGATTAAAGGCAGTATCTCTTGATGATCAGATAGCATTGCAAAAATAATTCATCTATTACATTTCTCTTGCCAGGGCAGCGTGATTTTTTTTTCCTACCCTATAATTAGGATTCTTTTCCTGACTCATTGGTGAGCATTATGGTGATGATGATGATAATAATGGCACTACCATATTATATGCTTCAGAGCTTTATGCATTTACCAGCACGTTTTGGTCCTTATCACACTGATCTTTACCATACTCAGAAAGACAGAATATACAAATATAATGTGCCACAAGGACAAGAGGGGCTGAGAACACAGAATCCCCTTGTTGCCCACTTACCTTTTGTTGCTACTTTACCCAAGGTATTTCTAGAAATATAATTTCTATACAGTTATTGTAGAAGATCTTACATTTTCACTCAGTCTTATGGACAAGCTGCTGTTTTTTTCCCTGGGAATTTTAAGTCACAATATTGGTTATAGTTTCTTTAAAACAGAGACCTGACCCTTAGAGGTAACAAGCTAGAATCAAATACTTTATAAGACTTGACAAGTCAGTATTAAATAGGGGTTGTACAATCCTATGTTCATTTCTTTCATGAAATACAGCGTTGAGGTGTGGAAAGCTCATAAATCAATATTTCTGCCCTATCCTTACCCACTCTCCTTTGCTACTCCTTTTACTGTTGACCTTGAAGTCACCAGAGTCCTATGAAAAGCCCTTGTCATCGTCACCTGGCTCTAAAGAGACTCCACCTGATTTTTGCCTTTCAAAACAGAGTTTGTGAGCATAGCAAAACTCTTAACTCTGGACCTGAAGATATAGGTGGTTATTCACTGTCTTCAGACTCACTTGATGATGGCTTCAGTACGTGTATGATGGTGAGGAGTAGGAGTGCTTAACTGTGTGGTTTGGTTGATTGAGTTATTTCTCCACAAGGTCTTTCCATGTTAGCATTCTAAAGTCTGAAGTGTAAATATTTTCATTACTGAAGACTCTGCAGGTTTGTGATTATGGCAACAGTGTTTTATTCTTTGTCCTTCAGTTACTTTTTGAGAGTCTGCTAATCCCAATTTACATACTGGTGAGTCAGGGAGAAATCTGGTTCTTTTATGGAAATGACTTAGGCTTCATAGCAAATAGCCAGAAAAGAGTGAAATAGTCTGCTTGTTATTTTTCTCAAGGGTATAATAGCATGATAAAAACTTTGGCATTTCAGCTGCAAAATTTCATTTAGAAAATGTGATTCCCTAAACCAGGCTAATCCAATCTTGACAATATCTGAAGAATGAGTGGTTTAGACTGGGCTGTTTAGGAAAAATGTTTCCGCTGGGTCTATTTATTGTACTTCATTGACTTTCTGTCTTGCCAAGTCATTTGGAATCTAACTATCCAGGAGATGATTCTCTTGACTAAAGAAAAAATATATATATATAATATCACATTCTACTTCTTATAACAATTGATTTGCTTATAATTAGCAAAAGTAAGCTGAAGACTTAAATGGGCGCTAAAGCTACAATATTAACAATTTCCATATTGAGCAAATGTAGAAAGAAAACATAATTTAAACTACCATTTTTTAAATGTGGAGTTTCAGCATTCCTTAAAGCAGTTAATATATGTTCTGAAGTTCCATTTTGAAAAACAAATAACATGAATCAACTACGACTTGGCTCCATGATCTGAAATAATGATCTCAGGTAGGAAATCAGTATTTCTATTCAGCCAGTTCAAAAGGTAATTTTTCAGTGTGTTATTGTAATGGAAACTTACAGCCTACTTATGATGAAAAATAACTTCAGAGTCTGATAAACTGTGTTGCAGTGTCAACTCTGCTTCTTGTTATCTCTGCAGTTTTAGGGTGCTTAAACCCTTTGAGTCTTGGTTTCTTCCATCATTTAAAAAAAAGCACTATTTCTAATTTCCAAGGATTTCCTATCATTTCAAGGTTGGAGCTTTGTGACATTTATTTGTTGGGTTTCTAACTGTAATTTAGAAGTGTAATTTTCTGCGTTCCCCAGGGTAAATTCACATCGAGAGTATTGTATCCCTGTTTCAGGAGGAAGATCTAAGAAGAACTTACCTTTGGATGAACTATTTTCAACTATGGCCTCTTAGGAGACTGTGGTCTCTGCCTGCTCTAATCCCAGTGAGGAGAACACCTGTCCCCCAGGTGTTGCTAACTGCTCATTGTCTTTTCCACAGGACCAGGCTGCAGCCAGGGCCCAGGTAAGAACACATTTTTTTTTTCTTTTAGCTTCTTAACTTACCCATCCTGGCTCCCTCCGTCTCTTTGTACTAACAGCACCCCCTCATTCCATTCCACTCAAAGCGGTGTGTCAAGCCCTGCTTCTCACATCCTAAGCAATATGTCATTAAAACTGATGAAAAAAAATACATATATGTTGTTATGTTATGTGTTATGGGAGCCCCGTACTTTGGTAGATAATGTAGCCAGTTCTGAATTTGATTTCTCGTTTTTTAAGTCGGTGGGTATCTAATTTTGGGTAGATTTATTAATCTCTTGAAGTTTATTTATCCTGAAGGAGGTAAAATATTTTTGCCTGGGCGGCCACCACTGATTTTGACAACATAAGACAGCAGATGTGAAGTTCTTTCTCTTTGTGTCCATTGCTTTCTGTTCCTTCTGCCCTGATCTTTGCTTTGTTCTAGTTTGCCTTGATGTTTATCCTTTTTTACCCTTTATTTTTTCATGGTCTTTTTTGGAATACTTTTCCTGTCTGTGAGGCCAGGGAGTCTGCCATAGGAGCTGACTGTGGGAGCATCTCTTATTTAGGATTCGTGGTATAATGGACTAAGTAATGTGTAGTGTTAAAATTGAAGGCATTGGGAAAATAATATTGGGTCATGTAAATCCAATGAATATAAAGAATCAAGCCCTGAAATTGGGATTAAGAAACACTGGATCCAGCAGGCAAATGGGGATACCGATTGGAAAGAAAGACCAAAGAAGAGGCTTCTGCTCTGTGTTAAGCTCGACTTGCTCTGGGAGTCATCTTACAGACTTGGGTTCTTTCCAAAGGTTCATGGACATTAGAAAAACTAAATCTTCTGATGGTCTGAGGTGAATACAGTAATTGCCTGGGGCAAACTTTATCAGCAGCTGGGGAGGACAAAAATGACCTGACTCAGTGAGAGGTTATTATAGAACAAAAGAATGCTAAGGATTAATGTCAATAGCAAGTAGAGGTATAGGACTTCAAGAAGACAGAGCAATGGTAGTGAAATACTAGTTAAATACCAGTGAAAATGAAAGAATGGTAGAAATCTTGGTAACCACTGCCCTACTAGATCAGTCCCAGGGGAAGGAGCATGTTGACATCAGCCCTGAGCTGTATGTGAGCATATTCTCAATAATTTTTATAAAGAACCACCAAAGAATGCAAGGTTAATTGGAAATGTCAGCAGTTTTTAAATTACTTCATCTTATTTTGTTTTATATGAGTTCTGAAAGCCATAGCAACTTCTTCTAGTGGCCATGGTTTTAATTTTTAATGTTTGTCTCTAAAGTATCCTAATAGATAACATTATGGAACTTCGGAATCAAACTCTCTGCCTCTACACTTGGCCTCCGTGCTCAGCTCTGCTTTTTGAGGACTGCATGTCTCAGCTGTGTGTGAGAGGCACAGAAGGCACATTTGTGTATCAGAGAATACATTTTTTTTTAATGTAACCTGGGTACTGTGCTATGAGACTGATGTTTATTATCTTACCAGATGTTCACTATTATAAAATAAATAGCTGACCCGTGTTTCAAACCTACGTGTTTAATTCCAAATCCTGGGCAGTGGTATTCCAGGTAGGTAATTTGAGGGTGGATCATTTTAAAAATACTGTAATATTCATCTCCCTACCCAAAGTCAGGTAAATTGAGGTCTTTTCAATCACCCTTACCGAAAATATCAATAAAGGTGATTTTAGAAATTTTGCTATTTTTATGGATCTCTAACATACCATCTAAATAAAAACATAAGCTTGTTCTGAAAATGCCTCTTTTGGACAGGTTCACTAGCCTCCCCTCTGTTACTTGGGTTATCATCTCTAAGCTTTACCCATTCAAAAACATGGAGGCTTCCATTCAACCATGCTTTATAGAAAAACACATCTGGGGTAAATGAAGAGAATTTTATCTGTATTGAAAAACATGAAAATTTATAATTACTGCCTTTGCTGACTCACTTTCATTATTTGGGCATGACATTTCTTTCTTAAGATTTCTATCTGCTCTGGATTTGACATAGTCACAGTATCTTCTGGGCTGACCTCTGGATTTTTCCTATTTTATACAAAAATGTCAATTCCAGTGTTCTTATGTGTCATATATTTAAATTTTTGGTCTTTAAAAGAGAACTAGTGAATTTCCAAACTAGGTCAATTTTAGAACTAGTTTGAAATAATTGGTAAAAAAAAAAAAAAAGGAATTAGGAAGTTATAAACCAAATTAGAAGCACATTTTTAATTTTGCTGCTCTAACCCTAGACATGGTTGGGTGGCTTACTAAGATTTTAAACTCAAGGGTCTACAGTATCAACTGTCCCATGGGGCCCGCAGGTGTAAATGAGTGAACTGTGTGTAGGAACACTATTGTAGAGTCCTAAGCTTGTCTGAGGGAGATAGAAATTGTCACTCAACATCATCTGCTTGTTGCTCTGAAAAATCAGGAATAGCGTGGCCACTTATCAAGGTAAACCAGAAATTCAGATTTTCTATGCATTTTTTTTGGTTAATAAATAGTGTGGGCCAAACAAAACTTCTCTGAGCTTCTCTAAATCAGACCAGTTTTTAATTTGTTTTGTTAAGCCAGTATATCCATGAGTGGGTTCTATGATTGTTGGTGCTAATTATCTGTTGCTTCATGATCTCACCTCAGTCTAGTGGGTGACTATAATTTACCTAGAATAGGGCCTTAGAATCTTTTCCTAATGAAGGTTGCTAACTAGGGATCCCCTGAAAAGTTAAGAAGAAACAAGAAATCTGATTAATGGCCCTATAGATTTTTGGAGAGTGAATAATACAGTATGGACCACAAAGTCATTTAATTTATGTGATAAATGCACATTAGTTTCCTGTAGTCAACTATTAAAGACAGGGAAGAAAACAGTGGGAAAGTAATCAAGATAAAAAAGAGAGGGGGGAAAAAGAATGGTCTTAGAGAAAATGGTGACAGTAAAAAGAATGCAAGTAAAAAGAAAGGGTAGATGATCTTCAAGTGAAGATCGAACGTCCTGAGCATTAGAAAAAAACTCTTTTTGTGGGGTGGCTTATCAGAGACAATTTTTGTGGTCCTGGCACTGGTTACGAGCGTGACCCCCATGACCATGGGCAAGTGATTTAAACTCTCTAAACCTCAGTTCTCTTCGGTATACAATTGGGATAATAGTGTCGTCTATATGATGGTGTTTTTTTAAGAAGCAAATCAGTTAATTATTTGTGAAGTCCCCAGAACAATGACTTAGGTGTTATAAGCAGTCAACAAATATTTTCATTATTATAATATTTAAAAATGAAGCTATAGTTGTTAGTGAAGAATTTACCTTGGTGAAAATCTTTAATGTGTTTCAGTGTTGTTTCAATTTGTTTCATATTTAAATAAAAACAGCTCTCCTCCCTCATGAGTTTCCAAAGACTTCTGAAGTTAAGAAAGGAATAATGTGGGGACACCTGGGTGGCTCAGTCAGTTAAGCGTCTGACTTCAGCTCAGGTCATGATCTCACGGTTCCTGAGTTTGAGCACCATGTCGGGCTCTGTGCTGACAGTTCAGAGCCTGGAGCCTGCTTCCAGTTCTGTCTCTGGCTCTTTCTGCCTCTACCCTGCTTGTGCTTTCTCTCTCTCTCTCTCTCTCTCTCTCTCTCTCTCTCTCTCTCTCTTTCTCTCTCAAAAATAAGATAAATACTAAAAAAAAAATTAAAAAAGAAAGGAATTGTGTGTGTGTGTGTGTGTGTTTAAGGTTTTCTACATGAGATTGGTCTGAAATCAGAATTTCACTAGTTTGTGGCATTGTGTCACTCTGATTTGGGCTTGTTCTTTCTGCAGAATTAATTTATTTATTCAATATCCTAACATAGGAACCAAAGAACTGTAAGATCAGGTCATTATTTTGCAATGCTTACTTTCTCTATCAGCTTCTGGATTGCGTAGTTCTGTGCGGGTATTCGATTTAGAACGATTAGTTCAGTGGTTAATTACAGGTCTGCTTTGGGTAGACCATTTTATTTGTGATATTTACTGATCCTGGCAAAGTTCAGCTGTCTGCTGGATGGCAACAGGATGGAGACTCTAAGTGGCATTTCTAACAGTAATAAGGAGTTGTCATGAACTGTTGAGGACTTTTTTTCCAGAGAATTTGTCCACTTGATATGTTCTTTAAATTCTTTAATTCTTTAATTTCCCTTTTAAAGAATCTATGTAAGCTCACCAGAAACATACTGTTCTTACCTAATACTGTTCTTACCAACAAAGTAAGTTAACTTCCCAGTGATATTATATCTTCATTTGGATGCACTTTTATCATTCTTTCATTTTTGTTTTAATTAAGAAAAGTTTTGAAGAATTTATTTCTAGAGCACTTTGAGGTTAACAACAAAACTGAGAGAAAGCTTCCAGGGATTTCCCTTATACCCTCAGCTCCATCAATGGCATAGTTTCATTATTTTTTTTATGTTTATTTATTTTTTATTTTGAGAGGGAGAGCATGCACATGAGTGGGAGAGGGGCAGAGAGAGAGAATCCCAAGCAGGGTCTGCACATGACACGGGGCTCAATCCCACGAACCGTGAGATCATGACCTGAGCCAAAATTGAGAGTCAGGGGCTTAACTGACTGAGCCACCAAGCACCTCTAGTTTCCCTCATTATTAGCATCCACCACCAGAGTGGTACATTTATAAAAATTTCTGGGCCTACACTGACATACCATAATCACCACAGCCCATAATTTATGTTAGGGTTCACTCTTGGTGTTAGTATATTGTATGGTTTTGGACAAATGTATATAGACATGTATCCATTATTATGGTATCAGAGTATTTTCATTGCCTTAAAAACGCTCTGTACTTCACTAACTCATCCCTCCCCTCAACCAACTGGCAACCTCTCATCTTTTCGCCTTCTCTTATTCTTGACTTTTCCAGAATGTCATATAGTTAAAATCATAGAGTTGGTAGCATCTGCAGATTGGCTTCTTTCACTTAGTAATAGGCACTTAACTTTCTTCCACGTCATGACAGCTCATTTCTTCTTAGTGCTGCATAATATTCCATTGTCTGGATGTATCACCATTTACCCATTCGCTTGCTGAAGGATGTATTGGCTGCTTCTGAGTTTGGCTAATTATGAACAAAGCTGGTATAAACAATTGCATACAGGCTTTTGTATGGCCATAAGTTTTCAACTCTTTTGGGGTAAATAGCAAGGGGGGGCATTGTCTGGTTGGAGTATGTTCAGTTTTAGAAGAAACTGAAAAACTGTTTTCCAAGGTTCTTTCATTTTTTAGTATGTGAGTTTAAACTAGTATTTTATTTTTCTAAAAAATTGTGATTTTGTGACTGAGAAGAAAGTGAACCTTTCCTCCTTCTCTCCTTCTTCCTCATTTGTTTTCTTACTGTACTGCTAAAAGGATCCATTTTCACTACCCATTCAAATTCGAAGGCTAGGCCCATGGTTTGTACTCAATGAATAAAGTATTATCCTTTTGAACTTCATCTTATACATTATGATCTGTTTTCTGGCTTTTCCTTTTAGGTCTTGCCTACTGATTTTAATACATTCTCAACTCTGTTGGTCCAGTTTCTAAAATTGTCACCTTAAGTTAGAAATCTGTGCCATAACAGTCTATCCAAAGTATTAAGAAAAGCAGAAATTCAGTGGCATGAATTCTTGAAGAAGAAGAAAATTGACAAAGACTGACAATGATTGGATTGGTTCTTGGCAGGGCTATAGATATTTCTTTTCATTACCATTTTTACCTGTTTCTATTTCTGGAAGCGGAGAGTAATTTTGGAGGTAACTAAGTTTTCATTCCCTTAGTACTTATATTTTGCCAATTTCTCAAAAATCACTTACATGTCTAATTAAATTGTAAACAAAGCCTATTTCATTAATCAGCAACAGAATTTTAAAGGAAAATTACTGCTTTCTGTTTAACCCATATGCCAGTTTGCCAACTTTCAAATGTATCATTTGTCTTCTTTCTCTGAATTTGTGTACACACACACACACACACACACACAGCAATATGTATAATAAACACACACAGATGCATATACTCAGTCCTTGTCATTTGTGGATTTTTGTGTGTATGAATTCACCTACTTGTTAAATGTACTTGTAACCCCCACATTAATATTCACAGTGCTTTTATGATCATTCACGGACCTATACCTCTGCAGGGGGGAGAAAAATCTGGGGTGGCCCCATCCATATACTGCCAGCTATGGTCAAACAAGGTTTGACCTTATTCTTTTGGCTCTCATACTGTAAATAAATGTCCATTTCACAATCTGTTTAGTGACAACATTTTTCTTTCTTTTTTTTTTTTTTTTTTAACGTTTATTTATTTTTGAGACAGAGAGAGACAGAGCATGATCGGGGGAGGGTCAGAGAGAGGGAGACACAGAATCCGAAACAGGCTCCAGGCTCTGAGCTGTCAGCACAGAGCCCGATGCGGGGCTCGAACTCACGGACCGCGAGATCATGACCTGAGCCGAAGTCGGACGCTTAACCGACTGAGCCACCCAGGCGCCCCAACATTTTTCAAATTTGTGGACTTTTTGTGGAAGATTTCATTCTTTAAAATGGCCTCCAGATATAGTGCTGAAATCCTGTCTAGCATTCCTTAGTGCAAGAAGGCTCTGATGTGCTTCATGAAGGAAATGTGTAAGATAAGCTTCATTCAGGCGTCCACCATGAGTTCACTGGTAAGGAATCAACAGTATATATTAAATAAGATGTTTTTAAACAAAAACACACATAAAATACAGTTAAGTATTGGTCATTTGAGGAAAATACGAGGAGAGACTTAGTGGAGCCGAACCCAGTATTTCCCCTGGTGGCAATAATTCAGTATTGACTCATTCATTGTTTGTGATGATGTGATAGAACGTGGTGACCACAAATAGTGAGAACTGACTATATATAACTTACTGAGGTTTTAAATGTACATATTGATATATATACTCCATGCAAACCTACTCATATACTCCACGCGTACCTATTCACATGTATAGACACATACACACTCGACACATGTGTGTTAACTTTTCACACATTCCCTAGGTATGCTGCCAAAGCCTGAGGACCACGGATTTATTAGGATATGGAGTTTAAGGAAATAAGGCTAAATGGTTTAGATTCAGTGTGCTAATAAATGTGGCCTAGCGTTGTTTCTACTTGTTAATAGCAATTCTGGCAAGAGAATCAATTTATCATTTTGGTAATAAATCCTTTCCTGGGAGTTAGCCTCTGAAACCTTTTCCCTCATATGCCTGGGATTTCTTATTCCCCATTATTGCTGTCATTTTCTTTGCCAAGTCACTTCCCATCGGTTTGCCTCAGCTGGATTTCATTTGCTAACAGTAGCTGTTCACATCCTGTCTTAAGCTGGGAAGTGATGATACCAGCAGGGAAAATGAAGTGTAGCCTTGGCACCTCTAGGACTTACTGGCCTCTTAGAAGAAGAGTAGCGTTGCATTGGGCCATGCCCAGGGACGATTTCCCATCCTTGATGCAGAGATCACAGCACCTCAGTCCGCCTGTAACCCACACATGATCATCTTTGATTTACCACATTTAAGAAGTCGCCTTCTCCTTTTTTTTATTTGCATGATTTTCCATTTCCATGTCAGAACAGAACACCTATAGGTGTTGGTCCACTTCTTTATTCAGCAGTTACCCACTGCCAACGATGTGAGATACTGGAACAAAAGCAACGTTCCTATTTTCTTTTTTAAAAACTATTCATTCATCCATCTATCCATCCATTTATTTATTTATTTATTTATTTATTTATTTATTTATTTATCAGAGTGAGAGAGCGCGAGTGAGGGGCAGAGAGAGAGAGAGGGAGAGGGAGAGAGAATCCCATGAGTGCAGAGAGTGAGGGAGAGAGCGAGAGAGAGTGCGGAGCCTGGAGCGGGGCTCAAGCTCACCTTTTGCGGGGCTTGAGTTCATGAGCCCTGAGATCATGATCTGAGGTAAAGTCGGAGACTTAACTGCCCGAGTGACGCAGGCACCCGACCAACTTTCCTATTTTCGAGGGGCTTTTAGTTGATAGCAAGAGAAAGAGCAATTGAGCTGGGAAATCGTTAGATGATTGAAAGTAGGAATAAGGTTATGATGGAAATAAAGCAAGGGAACAGAATAGAAAATATCCAGGACTGGAGCAATACAAGGGTTGCTTCCTTAATATGTTGGCCAGGGAAAAGAGAGGGGTTTCCTGAGAGAGGTTTGGACCTGGGTCTAGATGTGTAGTGGTACCGGAAAAGCTTGTCAGCACATGCAGCGATTATATTCATTGTGCTTTTTACAGCTGTCCTGGTTACTCTAGTTTACTTGGTAACTAGTGACAACAAATGAGTGTGCCCAAAGACTATCACAGTCTACCAGAGGTAATAATTATTGGATTAAAAAAAATTATTCACAAGAGAAAAGGACGTGTGCCCACAGAAAAATTTTTTGGAGGAAAGATACTGTTTCCCAATACTGTTATTCGTATATGCATGCATACATTCATGTGTGAAAGTTTCTGGAAAAGTTTTTTTTTTAATTTTTTTTAACATTTATTTATTTTTGAGAGACAGAGACAGAGAGAGACAGAACACAAGTGGGGGAGGGGCAGAGAGAGAGGGAGACACAGAATCCAAAACAGGGTCCAGGTTCCAAGCTGATGGCACAGAGCAGCCACATGCAGGGCTCGAACTAATGAACGGTGAGATCATGACCTGAGCCGAAGTCAGACACTTAACTGACTGAGCTACCCAGGCGCCCCTGGTAAAGGTGGTTTTAATTAAACTGGGACTTGAGGGAATGATTGGGACATGGCCCTCTGGATGGAGGAATTAGGAGAGTCTAGATGTACAACTCCCATTAGATTGTAAAAAGCCATGAATATCAGGCTAGTTTTTGTTCTGTCTCTTTGGAACTTTTTTCTTTTTATGATGTTTATTTAGAGAGCACATGAGCAGGGGCGGGGCAGAGATGAAAGGAATGAGAGAATCCCAAGGAGGCTCTGTACTGACTGAGCCAGTCACTTAACCGACTAAGCCACCCAGCCACCCCTCTCTGGAAGTTTTCAAGAGAGGAAGTGAAATGGGGCACCTGGGTAGCTCAGTCACTTAAGCGTCCAGCTCTTGATTTCAGCTCAGGTCATGATCTCACGGTTTGTGACCTCGAGCCCCACATGGACTCTGCACTGACACTGTGGAGCCTGCTTGGGATTCTCTCTCCCTCTATCTCTCTGCCCTCACTGGCTCACATGCATGTGCACTCCCCTTGCTTGCTTCCTTCCTTCCTTCTTTCCTTCCTTCCTTCCTTCCTTCCTTCTCTCTCTCTCTCTCTCTCTCTCAAAATAAATTTAAAAAAGAGAGAGAGGAAGTGAAATGATCCCAGTTGTGCATTACATTTCTACTTTGATACAGAAAGGATATTTGGAGGAGTCGAGAAACTGAAGGAGATCGCCATGTAGATATTACAAAAGTTCTGAGAGGACTGAACATTACTGGAGAAATGAGACTGGAAAGAAGGGGATGGAAGCATTCACATTTGGAGATAGAAGCAAATCGCTAAGTATTGGCTTGAAGTATAAGAAAGCTGAGCGCTGTTGTCAGTGTGGTGTCTGAAGTGTTCCAAGTTTGGCAGGAAAATGGTGGGAGAGTTGAATAATGCTTTCATTTTGAGACTCTGAGACTAATAAGATGGTAGTCCTGTCCTCAGGATGATTTAGGAAGTTTTCTTTTTTTTTTTTTTAAGTTTGTTTATTTATTTTGAGAGTGAGAGAGAGAACAAGCAAGGGTGGGGCAGAGAGAGGAGAGAGAGAATCCCAAGCAGGCTCAGCACTATCAGCGTGGAGCCTGATGTGGGCCTCAAACTCATGAGCTGTGAGATCATGACTTGAGCCAAAATCAAGGATCAGACACTTAACTGGCTGAGCCACTCAGGTGCCCCTAGGAAGTTTCCTTTTGCATGTATTGTCAGAAAGAGAATTCAGATAATTTCTATCATTTTCCCCCTAAATGTTATGTAGAATTCACCAAGAATGCAAGGCTTATCAACCTTCAAAAATCAATTAATTAAAAAAAAATTATTATACCCCATTACATCAGCAGGTAAAAAAAAGCAAACTCTTAGGATCATATCAGTAGCTGCAGAAAAACATTTGACAAAACGCAACACACATTCTTGAGGAAGAACTCCCAGATAACTAGGAACAGAGAGGAACTTCCTCAGCCTGGTAAATAACATTTCCTCTACGAACCCAGAACAGAACAAAAAACTATAGGTAACATTATACTTAATGGTAAGAAACTCAGTGTTTTCTCCCTAACACTGTGAACAAGACAGGGATGTCTTTTTTCACCACTCGTATTCAACATCATACTGGTTGTTTTAAGTAATGCAATAAGACAAGGCTAAGAAATAAAACTGTCTGCAAATTACATGATTGTCTAAATAGAAAATACAAAGAATTTACAAACACAATGTTGGAACTCATAGTTGATTATAGCACAGTGGCAGCATACAAGGTGTATATACAAAAGTCTGTTGCTTTCCTGTGTACTAGTAATGAACAATTAGAATTTGAAATTAAAGATCCAAAATTACATACTTATATACTAATCTAACAAGTTTTGTACAAGACCTATTTGTGAAAAACTATGAAGTTCTGATGAAGGTCTAAGTAAATGAAGAGCTCTTCTGTTTTTGTGGTTAGAAATGTTCTTCCCAACTTTATGCACTGATTCAAATGTCATCCCAATTAAAATCATAGCAAGTTGTTTTGTGTATGTTGATGAAATAATTCTAAAGATTATATGGAAAGGCAAAGTAAAAGGACTGACATTGTCTGACTTTAAGACTTGCTACGGTGGCCTGGGTAGCTCGATCTGTTAAGTGTCCCACTCTTGGTTTCGGCTCAGGTCATGCTTTCATGGTCGTAAGATTGAGCCCCACTTTGGGCTCTGTGCTGGGTGTGAAGCATGCTTAAGATTCTATCACTCCCTTTGCCCCTGTCCCCTGCTAAGTCTCTCTCTGTCTCAAAAAAAAAAAAAAAAAAAAAAAAAAAAGTGGCACACCTCAGTGTCTCAGTTGGTTGAGCATCTGACTCTTGATTTCAGCTCAGGTCATGATGTCATGGTGGTGAGACCGACCTCCACGTTGGGCTGTGTGATGAACATGGGTCCTGCTTAGGATTCTCTCTCCCTCTCTCTCTGCCCTTCCCCCACTTTGTCTCTCTCTCAAAAAAACATTAAAAAATTAAATTAAATTAAAAATTAATAAAAATAAAACAATTGTAATCAAGATAGCATGGCATTGGTCAAAGAATTGATCCATAGACCAATAGAAAATAGAGAGCCTGGAGAGACACCTGCCAAACACAGTCAGTTTCTCTGTGCAAAGGAGCAACAGTAGTTCAATGGAGAAAGAATACATGAACAACAACAGAAAGAATATAAACACAGGTGCGCCTGCCTGGGTGGCTCATTCAGTTAAGCATCCAACTCTTGATTTCCATTCAGGTCATGATCTCACGGTTCATGGGTTCGGGTCCCCCATCTAACTCTGCTAAAAGTGTGGAGCCTGGCTGGGATTCTCTCTTTCCCTCTCTCTCTCTGTCCCTCTACTGCTGATGTATATGCACTCTCTCTCTTAAAAACAAAACAAACCATATGTGTGTGTGTGTATATATATATATATATATATATATACACATACATATATACATACATATATACATATGTACATATGTATATATACATATACATACATACATATATACATACATACATATATATACATACATACATATATATACATACATACATATATATACATACATATATACATACATATATATGTATATATATATACACACACACACACACACACACACACACACATATACACAGATCTCACATCTTTGACAAAAGATAACTCAACATGTATCACAAACCTAAATGTAAATGCAAAAGTATAACATTACTACAAGATAACAGGATTCAAGGTCTAGGTGACCTTGGATTTGATGATGAGTTTTTCCATATGACATCATAAGTTTGATCTATGAAAAAAATTGATAAGTTGGAACTCCTTACATTTTTTTTAATGTTTATTCATTTTTGAGAGACAGAGAGACAGAGCATTAGCAGGGGAGGGGCAGAGAGAGAGGGAGACACAGAATCTAAAGCAGGCTCCAGGCTCCGAGCTGTCAGCACAGAGCCTGATGCAGGGCCGAACTCAGGAACTCGAACTCAGGAATCATGACCTGAGTCAAAATCAAGAGACTGATGCTTAACCAAGTGAGCCACCCAGGCGCCCCTAGAAGGTGTTTTAAGTAGAGCACGAGAAAAGCTGCCTGGCTCTCTCAGTCTGTAGAACATGTGACTTTTGATCTTGGAATTGTGAGTTCCAGGCCCACATTGGGTGTAGAGATTACTTAAAAAATCAAAAGTAATAAAAAAATAAGGTAAGTAGTGCAGACGTAGAGAAAGACTAGTGGTTCCACAAGAGGAAACAGCATATGTTGAGTCATGACAATGGTAGTAACTGTGTTGTGGGACAGTGATGCTGGAGGCCGTGCACTTGATAGAGGCAGGAAGTTTAGTGCTCACAGAAGTTAACATTTTAGAATATGGTAGAAGTAGAAAGTGGAATGTTTAGTGTTGACTTATCACCACCAACCATTGGGGATCAAAATACATTTAGTATCTTTTTTTAAAGTTTTTTTTTTTTTTTTATTTAGTTTTGAGAGAGAAAGAAAGAGAGAATGAGTGGTGGGCAGGCAGAGAGACAGGAAGAGAGAGGATTCGAAGCAGGCTCCAGGTTCTGAGCTGTCAGCACAGAGCCTGACACGGGGTTCTAACTTGTGAACCGTGAGATCATGACCTGAACCGAAATCGGACACTCAACCTACTGAGCCACCCAGGTGCCCCAAAATACATTTAGTATGTTTATGTAAGATTAATTAAAGATAAATTTTTCCTCCTTCAGTTAGAATGCTCATGGATTAATAAATATGTCATACTTTTATTTGGATTACAACCTTCTAAAAGTGGATTACAGTTTTACCATTTAAGATAAAGCCATGTGTATATTGAATGATTATTAATTAATTATTAATTGGATAGTAATTACTGAATCTTTGACATGCAGTTGATAAGATGTGATTTGAACCCAAACTTATGAACTAAAATGCCGTGTAACTTGGTTACCCCATGCTGTCTTTAACTTTTTTTTTTTAATTTTTTTTTTTAACGTTTATTTATTTTTGAGACAGAGAGAGACAGAGCATGAACAGGGGAGGGACAGAGAGAGAGGGAGACACAGAATCTGAAACAGGCTCCTGGCTCTGAGCTGTCAGCACAGAGCCCGACGCAGGGCTCGAACTCACGGACCGTGAGATCATGACCTGAGCTGAAGTCGGACGCTTAACCGACCAAGCCACCCAGGCACCCCATGTCTTTAACTTTTTGATGACATAACCTCTCAGTTATTTTTCCGAGAGGGCGAGGCAATGTCTATTCTTTAGAAGTGGCTGTTACTTGAAAAACCATTATTAAGCAGGCACATAGAGGATTTTCTTGTATAAATTAAATTTTACTCAATTGGTTTTTTGTGGCATTATTTGAATATCTAATGAATATTAATAGTTATCTACCCAAAATATTAGTCCAAGTGACTTACAGTGACACAGAGCCCCAGAGCTGAGGAAATGAGACCAGGAGGCCTCATATAATGAGGCAGGCACCTTACGAGGGCCGTACAGTTGCATGATTTGAGAAATTTAAGTAGTGGAAGAACAAAGCTTTGTGGGTGTCTGATGCTCATTAACCTATTGACAGTTAAATCAAGAGGAACAAAACTTGGGAACAGGCCCTTCTACATTCAAGGGTTTTTTTTTTTAAGACTATAGTTTCTATTTTTTATTTTGGTGAGAGTTCACTGTTCAGCTTAAAATCTAAAATGACTACTTTCAGTGTATAAGATTCAGTATTAAAACTTTGAACTCCTAAACACTTCCAGGATAGTTCCAAGTTCATTTCAGTATATTTGTTTCACATTGTATGCGCTGATTTTTTGCTTAAGTAATTTCAGAATGCACGCCTCACCATCCCTGCCTTCACCATGATTATGATATTAAGTAAATTACTTAGATTTAACTCATTAGAGGTATAATATTTAATTCTAAGATCTAATGAAAGTACATCACTTAAAATAATCATAGTTGGGCACCTGGGTGGCTCAGTCTGTTAAGCACCTGACTCTTGGTTTGGGCTCAGGTTTTGATCTCAGAGTTTGTGAATTCAAGCTCCAAGCTGGACTCCGTGCTGACAGCACAGGGCTTGCTTGCTATTCTCTCTCCCTCCCTCTCTGACCCATGTGCGTGTGCACGCTCTCTCTCTCTCTCTCTCAAAATAAATAAACTTAAAAAAAGTAATCAAAGTTAACACCTATTACATATATTTGTTTTATGTAAGTTACAAATACATGTTAAGAAATTAGTATGTATTTTTCTACCTTCACTAAGCCCTTGACTATGTTAGAGGAGTAGTCTACCTCCTTGATTCTGTCTCTTTCCAGTACAGTGGGATCTCTGTCCTCATGTCAGTGACTCAACCTATATTATTCATGTCAAAAAGGAAAATGAACTTCTGCATACATCCAAGTGCTGAAATTGTTTTGGTCCAGTCCCCTAGACCCATACTGCAGAAGAGCTGGCTGAGGAAAGCAAGAATACACTAGAAGTGCCAATTTTTCTCTGTAAAATTGTATATATATATATATATATATACATGCATATATATATATATATATACACTATATATATATATATATATATACACACAAAATTGTATATATATATACACAATGTATATATATACAATATATATATACATATATAAAATATATATATACATATATAAAAATATATATATATATATATATATATATATATATATATATATACACACACACACATACATACATAATGTTACAAACTAAAGAAAGAGGAATTCCCATCTTGCCATTATTTCCCATCAGCATTCCTCTGGGAGATTTGAAAGGGGTTGTGAGTTAACCTAACAAAATCTTCTCATTAAAAAAAAAAGTCTCATAAGAGGAGAAAAAATTTCAGGAAATTATTACTTGATTTGAACATTATTTTTTGCTGATACCGTGTTGGGTTTCATTGTATTGGCGACTGATAGAGGTTGAAGGCAAGAGTCTGAAATACAATTTTAGTTTGCATAAGTGACCACATTCTCCCCCAGATCTATTACTGAATATATTATTAAAATTCTCGTACCTCTTCATCCTCTCCCTGACCCCACCACAGTCAAAGTTTTATTTATTGAAGAGCTTTTAGAAAGTGAACCTACGTCAAGGTCTTGCTTATATTAATAGAAGATAGAGAAAACAGAATGAGTTAACCTATTTTCCAAAAATTGTTTGTAGCTGAATATCTGTGTCAATGTAGAGTTGATTGAGGCATGAGATGTCACGGGGATTCACAGCTGGTTTGAGGTATTCCTGAGACATTTCTGAGAATGATTTCAATCAATTTAGAGATTTCGGCAGAGTTGTTTCTTCAAGACCTTTTTAGTGACTGGAGTGAGCTGTAGCCCGCAGTCGGTTGTAGAAGGGTTCTCAAAATTAAGTGTGCATCAGAATCACTTTGAGGGCTTGTAGAAATAGATTTTTGGGCCTTAATCTCAGAGTTTGTGGTTAAATGGGTATAGAATGTGACCTGAGAGTTTGCATTTGTAATGAATCCCCATGAGTTACTGCTGCTGTTCTGGGGCCTGCATTTCAGGCAATTTGTTATGAGGCAGTAACAGCCCTTTGCACAGTCATTAGAAGTGACCTCAAAGGGACGCCTGGGTGGCTCATTAGGTTGAGCTCCCAATTGTTGATTTAAATCAGCTCAGGTCATAATCTCACAAACCCTGAGATCTAGCCCCAAGTTGAACCCCATTTGGGGCTCTGACATCATGGAGCCTGCTTGGGATTCTCTCTCTTTCTCTCTTTTCCCCTCTCCCATGCTTGCTCGCTCTGTCTCTCTGTGTCTCTGTCTCTCTCTCTCTCAAAATTAATAAATACAAAAAAAAAAAAAAAAAAAAAGAAGTGACCATGTAATTTGGGCTTTAGCAGAGTTGCATCTTCTAAACACCTTTTTAACGATACCTTTCTCAGAATGTCTTGGGTTTAAATCAACTGTTTGGCTTCTGTCTGTATCCCCTTGAAGTAAAAATCCAAATAACACGGTTGCTAAATTTAATTCCCTTTTATCACATCCTGGATTGTTAAGTCTTTGAAATTATTCAAAAATATTCACTGATTCAGTTCCGTGCTTTTGGCACCAACAGAGATGGAATACTATTAGAAATTGTAGTTTTTAAAAAAGTCAGAAATGTAATATTTTTTCAAATTAAATTTTAGATAATTACCACTTCCCCACCTGACATTAATATTTCATGCTCCTATATGAAATGTATTCCAAATGAAAAGCTCATCTCTGTGCCTGTTTAATACACACAATTTCTTTTGAAACTTAAGAGTCGGACTAGCTTAAGTTCACATTTCTGAAAAATAAGGACAATTTACCTACTCCTCCCCCCCCAAAACCTGATGAAATAGATCAAATACTCTGATGTTTCCCCTGATACTTGCTCAAAACCCTTATCAATGCATAATTCATTCAAAACAAAGCCAGTGATGCATGGACTTGGGCTGATTACTTAATTTAAGGTATACGACGTTGTTGTACACAGAAATTAAGACTTTTCTATAATACGTTTGTGCTACTTCTACTGGAATTTCAACCCCATCCCACTTCCTAAATGTGTTTACTGAGTATGCACCACATCTTTCCCCGTCCTTTATCTGTTGTTCTTTTTTCATTATCCTACTTCTGGTTATTCAACGTTTGCAAATAAGGAAGATATTCAAATATATTTTTGATGAATGTATGCAGGCATATGCTCTAATCTTGCCCATTTCTTTTTAAAAGGTAAAAATCCCTGATGGCAAAGTATTATCTTTCAATGCACCATGTACCACGTGACTTCTAGAACACTCTGGGCACTTAATAACCTTTACATCACCATCACTGATATCATAGTCATCAATCATGAAAACTGTCTCAGTGCTGATTCAATTATACATAGATTAAAAAAGGATCTTCTCTTATGTTTCTGGTTGCTATTCAACCCTGACGCCTTTCCTTTTCGAAATACATCTGCTCTCTTTCAACTAATTTTCCTGTGCCTTTCATACCTCTCATGGTGGTACCTCCAGATTAGTGACAGAGAAGTTAATTGAAATGAGTGAGCACTTACTGATGATAGTAAGTGTAGGGTTCAGCAGGAGAATGTTAACCTATTTCCACATGGCTAAGCAGTATTGCACAAAAGTAAATCATCATTGAAATACAGCCATTCTCTTAATCACCTAATGGTTCTATTACTTATATACAGACAAATGCACACAGGACACCCCATTATCTTTAGAAAGGTCACTCAGCAGTCATTAGAGTCGAGCAAATGAGGGTTAGACTGTCCTTCTCAGGACCATAAACTCACCTGCTTATATACAACCTATAATTCTAGAGCAAAAATGTAAAACACACAATGAGTTTGAGTAAATCTGCAGTGGTCTGTATGTAACCAGAAACACCATTTGTCCCTTTGAAAAGCTGAAATGTTTTAGAACATGAAAAATCTATTGAATTCGTTTTCAACTGTGGAGTGTTTTGTTCAAATGGAATTTTATGTGGCAACATTTTATGTAAAAGAGATAAAAGCATGTGTTGTGAATGAAGCGTGGTTGGGGAGGTTGGCCAGTTGAACACTGCTTTTCACTGCAGCCGTTCCAGACGATTCTCTACAGTAAGCTCGGGGATCTCAAAGCAGCATGCAAGCCACTGTGTCTGAAGGTTAATCCATGGGCTGTTTTTTAGTCCAGAGCATTTATCCCTATATAACGTACCGTATACAGTATTTTTTTTTAAATTTACTGATTAATTAATTTACCTTGGGGGTCTAAGGTATATGAGGAGGAGGGACTTTTTTTTTTTTTTTTTTCATAAGATTTTATTTTTATTTTTTATTTTTTTATTTTTTAATATATGAAATTTACTGTCAAATTGGTTTCCATACAACACCCAGTGCTCATCCCAAAAGGTTAGGAGGGACTTTTTAATATGCTTGATTTTTAGTAGATACTTGACAAATCAACAAATATTTGTTGAATATTTGGCTGGTCTTCAACACAGCCAACCAAGTGGGGCTTCTGTTTTCTTTAAGTAAACTCTTTCATGTATGAATAGTAAGCATACAGAAATTGTACATAACAAAGTTCGCAGCTCAATGAGATTTTGCACAGTGAATGTATGTACATAAAGGGACATAGGGCAATAAATTTTACCATCACTACAGGTCCCTCCCCAGAGCTCCCTGATACCCACCCCAGATATTACCCACCCTAAAGGCGACAAGTATTATGACTTCCAGCACAGCACATCACTTTGCTTGTTTTTTAATTTCTATAAATAGAATCATATATTTGTTACTATCTTTCTTGCTTCTTTCACTGAACATTATATATATGTGATTTGTAACATTGATAATTGTAATAACAAATCTGTTTGAATTTAAGTAAACTTGCTGTTGTTGTCAACTTTCTGATCTTCTTACTTTTACCTTTTTATTGAGTAATCAAGCATTTAAAAATTATTATGCCTTTTAGTTATCTTTTTACATTGATTTAGTGATTTAACCATAAATCTTAAACATGTCTCAGGATTCCTGCATATTATTAGTTTTTTAATTTTTAAAATATTTATTTACTTTTGAGAGAGAGAGACAGAGAAAGAACAAGGAAGGGACAGAGAGGGAAGGAGACATAGAATTGAAACAGCCTCCAAGCTCTGAAATGTCAGCACAGAGCCTGACGTGGGGCTCAAACCCATGGACACAAGATCATGACCTGAGCCGAAGTCGGATGCTTAACCAATTGAGCCACACAGGCCCCCCAGGATTCCTATATATTCTTAAAAATTATTTAGGATCCCAAAGATCTTTTCATAATGCAGGCTACATATTTTGGTATTTACTATATTACAAATTAAAACTGAGAAAGTTGTCAAACACAGGAATACACATGTCCCCAGTAATCATCCGAGTGAGGATGATATCACATGTCATGTTACCTCCGGAAAACACCATATACTTGTACGAAAATGAGAGCAAACCATCAAATAATATCTTAATGCTTATATGAAAATAATTGTCAGTTAACAGACCTCCTGAAAGATTCTGCTTTGAGAACTGCTACTTTTGCAATTCCATGTGAGTGCATAATTTCTCACAATCTACTGTAGATGAGTATTTTTGTGTGTAATTTCTTCCCTTTGTTTGTGGGCTGGATTGGGTGACTCCCTTCTAAGGGACAAAATGCAGCAAAACTAATAGGATGTCCATTCCAATGTGAAGTTATAAAAAGGCTGTAGTCTATGCTCTCTCACTCTTGTCTAGAATCACGTCCTCTAGAAGAAGCCAGTTTTTATGTTGTAAAGCAGCCTTTTGGAAAAGATCATCATGTGGATTGTTTGGGAACAAGGTACTTTCCAAACTGAGCCTTGAGATGAAGACAGCCCCCAATCGGCCGTGATGGCAGCCTTAAGAGAGCCCCTGGGTCAGAATCTTGTAGCCAAGCCATCTCATGCTGCTAACGCACAGAAGCTGGGATATTATAAATGTTTAGTGTTTGAGGTTTCCCAACTTGAGGATTGTTGTACAATACTAGATAACCGATGCATCTGTTTTCCATGCTTCACTCTCAGATGTATGAGTTTTTATTCTTAAGTAATGTTTTTTTTTTTTTTTTTTTTTTTGTACATCATAGGGACGCCTGGGTGACTCAGTTGGTTAAGCGTCCGACTTTGGCTCAGGTCATGATATGGCAGTTAGTGAGTTCGAGCCCCGCATTGGGCTCTGTGTTGACAGCTCGGAGCCTGGAGCGTGCTTCAGATTCTGTGTTTCCCTCTCTCTCTGGCCCTTCCCTTCTTGAGCTCGGTCTCTCTCTCTCTCTCTCTCTCTCTCTCAAAAGTAAATAAGCATTAAAAAAATAAAAAGTTAACTTGTACTTCATAGACTTGTGTTCATATTAGTCCATTTGAATGTTGAAGTATCTATCGTCTATTTGTTTTCACTTTAATACACTTGCATTATATTCTTTTATTTTCTTTAATTGCCTTGTTTTGGATTACTGAATTTTTAAATTCTTTTTCATTTTCCATCTACTAATGTGTTATTTATTAATTATTCTATTTTCTTAGTGGTTACCCTAGAGGGTACAATGCACATATATAACTGTTTGAATCCTCTAAAAAATTCTTGTATATATTTTTTCATCAATAATTCCCAAGCCAAAGAAACTATTAATGGTCTTTATTTCCTTTTGTATCCTGTTTGCCTGTGTTTTAGTTGTATGTACGTTTAAAATACCCTAAGAAATTACAATCATGATTTTGTATAACCAGCAATCATTATATTTACTTAGATGTTTGCCCGTTCTGTGTTCTTCGCACCATTCTGTATTTTCATGGTTCCAAATTGGATCATTTTGCCTCTACTTCAAGAACTCTATTCTTTTTTTCTAGTGTAGGCTTTCATGTAACACATAATTCATTTTTGTTGTCTTAAAATGAGCTACTTTTATCTTCATGTTTCAAGAATATTTTCAGTGTAAATATAAATTTTGTTTGGCATTTATTCCATAAACAGCATATTAAAGATGCCATACCAACAGTGGAATATCTTTTGACGTTCATCTTTTCTGTTTGCTTAATTCAGTTTTATTCCTGCTTTTTTTGTAGATAATATAGCTGTTTTATTTTCTCTAGCTATTTTTAAGTCTGTCTTTTTAGTTGTGTTTTTTTTAAACTATTTTACCAGTATGGGTCTTTGATTTGCTTTGTGTTTATACTGTTTAAGTGTGTGCCAGAGTTCTTGAGCCAGTAGATAGATAGATATCTTTCATCTGTTTTGGAAAATTCTCAATCACAATGTTGCTTTAGCCCCATTTGCACCTTCTTATTCTTTTAGAACTCCATTTACTTCGAATTACTTGAATCTCATGGTTTTCTTATACTCTGTTCTACACTCGCACCCCAATATTTTCTTCTTTGTACATTTTGTGGCTCTTTTCTTTTGATTTGTATATGAGTTTACTAACTCTTTCTTTTACTACATCTCATCTGCTGTTAAGGTCATCTGGGAAGTTACTAATTTTATTTTTTTTAACGTTTTATATATTTTTGAGAGAGACAAAGAATGTGAGCAGGGGAGGGGCAGAGAGAGAGGGTGACAAAGAATCTGAAGCAGGCTCCAGGCTCTGAGCTGTCGGCACAGGGCCCAATGTGGGGCTTGAACTCACAAACTGTGAGATCGTGACCTGAGCCGCAGCACAGATGAGGGCACAAAAGAACGCTTTTGCATCACAGGTGGTAGTGTAAATTGGACACTCAACTGACCGAGCCACCCAGGCGCCCCTAAGTTGCTAATTTAAGATAGTATTTTTAAATACTCCAGTGGCCACTTGATCTTCACAAATTCTGCTTTTTTTGTTGAAATTTCTATTCTTTCACCCATTCCATCCTTCTTGTTTCCTTTCATGAGTTTATTAATCATAGTTATTTCAAGATGACTCATGTATGAGTCATTTGTGGGTCTGCTTCTATAGCTTATTTTTTTCTTCTTAGTAACTGACCACGTTGTCTTGCCACCACGTCGTCTTGCCTCTTCTCCTAATTCTTAATTTTTTCATCACATTCCAGATACTGTGATAGAAGTGTAGAGGTTTCAGATGAAGGAATCTCCTACTGGAAAGGATTTACTGTATCTTCCAAAAAAAAAAAAAAATAACACAGTTGTGGTGTTGAGTGGGGTGTGAGAGGAGATGACCTCAACTCAGCAAGGGACTGAGTTAGGTCAAAGCTGGTTTAAATTTTAGTAAGGCTGAGGTTATGTATGGCTCACACTTGTTTCTAGGTTATTTTATACTCACTTCTACAGAACTTTAGGAAACTTAGTTCTGTCTTTCTGCAAATTTTGGCTTATCGGCTTAGCTTCTTGTCTTGTACAATGTTAAATATTTAAAAAAAAGTTAATGTTTATTTTTGAGAGGAACAAAGCATGATCAGGGAAGGGAGAGAGAGAGAGGGAGACACAGAATCTGAAGCAGGCTCCAGGCTCCGAGCTATCAGAGCAGAGCCCAGTGCAGGGCTCGAATTCATCAACTATAAGATCATGACCTGAGTTGAAGTTGGACGCTTACCCGACTGAGCCACCCAGGCGCCCATTGTCTTATACAATTTTAAAATGTGGCACTATATCTAGGGGAGGACCCATCAGATGTTTGAAGATGCTCACAGTTCCAATTTTGTTACTTGAGCCCCACACAACCACTGAATTCTCCTATGGTTTGCCCTTTGTTCTGGCCAAGGCTCCAACCTCAGACTCTATCTTGTGTCTATGATTAGTAAGTTAGGGAAAAAGAACTGATGCTTCTCAGCCTACTTGTCAATTTTACTCAACTTTTTGGAGTTAGCCAACTTAGTCTTCTTTGTTTTCCGGCTTTTTAAGGTTTTGAGTTATTTGTAGAAAAAGTTAGAACATGCATAGGTCTCACACCATACATTATCACTGATGGTTATCCTATTTACACCTTAACATGGACTCTGGGTTAGGCATTGTTGAGAAGAATGTGGGCATCAAATCCCTTCATGGAAAAATCAGCAGAAATATTGGTCTTACCTCAATGCATTTCTTCCTTCCCAGGATTTCTCACTCACTAGTTTTGGGTTGGCTGTTTCCTCATGCCTCTAGAAAGTAGATTTTAAAACTTTTATCCCATTTTAATAGTTGTTCTAAGATGGAGAGTTTTTCTGTTACTGGCTTTTAAATCATAGAAATAGAAGTCTAGATGGTCTTCTTTGATTTTTTTTTCTTACTATTTATTTTTATTTTTGAGAGAGAGAGGTAGACAGAGTGCAAGCAGGGTAGGGGCAGAGAGAGAGGGAGACACAGAATCTGAAGCAGGCTCCAGGCTCTGAGCTGTCAGCACACAGCCCCACAGATGGCTCGAACCCACAAACCATGAGATCATGACCTGAGCCAAAGTGGGACACTTAATCAACTGAGCCACCCAGGCGCCCCTAGATGGTCCTTCTTTGGAGTAAGGATAGAATTTCCAACTATGCTAGACATTTTACTTAATACATAGAAATGGGAGAAAATTGTCCTTTTTGACAATAGAAAAGAAGTTGGTTGTTGTCTTTTCAAAATTTGAGCTTATTTTCATTACAAATGAATAATAAAGTTGTCTGTCAGTATTTTTAGTAAGAATAATAAAGTCAAAGATGTTTATGGACTGGAAGGAAGCCTCATTCCCCTTTGTGGCTGCTGTATAGAATATATTAGTTTGGGGAAGAATGAGAGATACAGTGGATGCTAGAAAAACTAAGTTGATGTACATTTATTGGGATTATTGACTGCCCTTCAAAGTACTTAGGGTTTTATTTCATACAAAATGAGGAGTTACATGACTGACATAAATTACAGTTAAATCATACACCATAATCAGTCTATGGTTTAGAAAGACACAACTTTTATAAAATACAAAGAAAAAAAGAATGATATTAAAATGGGAGAAATTATTGAGGAGAATGTTGAAATACTTGAGGTAAGTGAAATTTGACATGATGCTGAGTAAAAGCAGTGTCCCTGGGAATTGAAAAGATGAAACACATTTACATGATATTTCAAGAGAGTGGTCAGTAGGACTTAAGGACATGTTGGATGTGGAAAAGAAAGATAGGGAAGGCAGGTAAAATCCTAATCTATGTAATAAGCTCTTTTAATTTGTATGTTCTTAGAAATTCACATATAAAAGACAGTTGTGATCAGAGCTACAGTCTCAAAGTCTCTCAACATTTTGTCACAGGACATTAGAGGAAAAGGCAGAAAGGGGGAGGGGTTCTTTTATAGAAGAAACATATAGTTGAATAAAACGCCAGATAGAGTCTTTGTGCCAAGTCATGGACAATGTAGTGGACCCAGAGGAGAAGTGCCATCAGCACAGTGAAGGTCTACAGCATTTTGTGAGAGGACCCAGATGAAAGCTGATCATAACTTCTCTCCCTGCTTAATGACTTAGCCTCTGATACAAAGCCAGCTAGCACTGGGGAGGTATCAGCTAGTAACTGTGACCAGAGAATAAGTCAGATGAAAACCTGTGCCTCTCAGCTGCATTCATGACGACGTCAGTTTGATGTGCTAATTCTGACAAAACAGCTAACATACCAAACTTGGGCTGGAGAATTGAGTGACTGTTTTATAACTTTTCTCATGTTTCTAGAGCAATGTAGTAATTTCTAAGGAGTTCTAAAAACTTAGAGCTTTTGGGGAAATACTTACATAATAAATCTGTCCAAATTAATAAATAATAATAATTTGTTAAATAATAATTTCCCATATGGGACAAGTAGCTTTTCAAGTGAAGGGAAACATTAAGACATTGGTTGGAAAAGTGAATGAATTGTTTAGAAATGGTTGGCTATATTGGGGCACCTGGGTGGCTCAGTCAGTTGAGCAACCAACTTTGGCACAGGTCATGATCTCAGGGTACGTGGCTTCGAGCCCTGCATTGAGCTCTGTGCTGACAGCTCAGAGCCTGGAGCCTGCTTTGGATCCTGTGTCTCCCTCTCTGCCCCTCCCCTGCTCATTGATATTTTCTCTCTCTCTCTCTCTCTCTCTCTTTCTCAAAAATAAATAAACATTAAAAAATTTAGAAATGATTGGCTCTATGTTTGGATTTATAAATGCTATCTTAAGGATTCTTATATAATTCACTACAACATGTGAAAACAAATAGCTATGCATTTGTAGTTAGGGATCCTCACTACACAGTTTCCAAAAATGAAATGCAGATGAATTTTGGACCTAATGGGGAAAAAAATACCCAGAAGCAATTTTGGGAAACTATGCATGCAATTTTGGTGTAAGAAGACCTTTTGTCAAAAGATTCAGCAGACCATCAGCATAAAGGTAGTGATTAATAATTTGGCTCCTTAGAAATTTAAGCTTTTAAGCAATACAAATAGCATAACCAAGATAAAAAGAATTAACAAACAAGGAAAGTAATTAAACATTTATAGTAGATAATTATATTCAAAGTGAAAAGCTTCTACAATTAATTAAAAAGGAAAAATATATAATCCAATAGAAAAAGTGACAAAATAACTGAGTAACTGACAAAAGATGAAATATAAAAGGTCAACAAACATAAAGAGAATTGTTAAACCTCACAGAGAATCTGGTACAAGTAAATTCAAGTAAAATTAGATAGACTGAATATTTTATAAAGAATATCACAGTTTAGATGAGATGAGGGCACAAAAGAACTCTTCTGCATCACTGATGGTAGTGTAAATTGGTAGAATAATATTGGAAGACAGTTTTGGAGAACTGATTTATACTGCAGCTCTGATCTATCCATTCCACGTCTTGGTATTCATTCAAGAGAAGTATTCCATCATGTGCCCAGGTAGGATGTACAAAGATGCTTAGTGATGCTATCTTTATCAAAGTAAAAAATTATAGGCCATCTAGCTGTCTATCAATATGGAAATACATGTTATAAGTAAATCTCAAAAACAGGTTAAAGGAGAAGTTGCAAAATGATACATTTCTATCATTTACATGAAATGTAATGATAGATTACAAAATCGTGTGTGTGCATGTGTGTTGGTATAATAAATGTCTAGAATATTGTCTTTAGAAACATTAATCACTAAATAGTTCATCATAGTTACCTCTTACAAGCAGACTAAAATTGGAAGTGAAGGACAGAGGGAAATATATGTTTTTTTTCTGGATTGTTTGAAATTTTACAAATATGATGTATATTTATTTATGTAAATAAAAATTAAAATTAAAAATTATAAGTTTGATATGTAAAAATTATAGATGAGAAGTTTACATATTCTTAGAACTATAATCATAAATGAACTAGGATTCATAATCAGGAAAGACTGAGGTGTAATATCCTTGAAGTTGACTACGTTTTTTCTTTTTTTTTTTAATATTTATTTATTTATTTTTGAGAGAGAGAGAGAGAGAGAGAGAGAGAGAGCGCTAGCGAGCAGGGGAGGGGGAGAGAGAGAGGGAAAAAAAATCCCAAGCTCCCTCCATGCTATCAATGCAGAGCCCAATGCAGGCATCCAACTCAAGAACCATGAGATCATGACCTGAGCTGAAATCAAGAGCCAGATGCTTAACCAACGGAACAGCCAGACACCCTAAATATGCCTTTTCTAAGGATGGTGGAAATGAAACAGTCTGCTCTTCTATTTGTTTTCAGAAATTTAACATGATAATCTCTTGAGGATAGCAAGTAACCACAAGTCAGTAATACAAGAGAAGAAAACACGCGTATGTTTATGTGTTTAGCTTGTTCAGGCTACTTGAACAAAAATAGCATATACGAATGGCTTATAAACAACAAACATTTTTTTCTCACAATTCTGGAGACTTGGAGGTCAAAGATGAGGGCACTGGCAGACATGGTGTCTGGTGAGAGTCTTCTTCCTCTTCAGCTGACTGTGCAGGGTCCTCAGATGGCAGAATGGGTGGGTTCTCTGGAGTCTGTTATCTACAGTCACCGATCCCATTTGTGAAGGCGCTGCCCTCATGAACTAATCACCCACCGAAGGCCCCATGTCCAAATACCATCACATTGGGGGTTAGGATCTCAGCAGAGGAATGTTGGCAGGATCCAAGCATTCAGACAATAGCAGTGTATAGAAGCAACGAGAACTTGAAAAATGTTTTCATTATCTTCACTTGACTTAATAATTAAACCCATCGCCTTGACTCTTCACCCTCTCTTCAAAGTCAGTTCTGCTCACCTGAAAAATGTGGATATTAACTGAAATCTCAGGTGTATACACTAGTACATGTTTTAGCAGAAGAAAATAATTTTAAAAATAAACTAAAAGAATTTATTAGTAAAATCTTGTTTTCTAATTTTAGTATATGTGCTGCCGAAGCGAGCACAAAATCTTGTTTTCTAAAAGCACCATTTTACTTAAAACATAATGGATATTTTAGGTATGCACGCCTAAACAGACACTATGGATTGTCATAATATGTCTTGATCTTGTAAAGATAAAAAAGTTTGTTTTTCCTTTGCTATTTTATTTTTGTATTGAAAGCTGAACCAGATTTTATAGTATACGAAAAGTATCTGTTTCATGCATCTTTTAAAAATGACCACATCTGATTTTATCTTATTGTAAGAAGGTTCCAACCACTAAAGCCAGGTGGAGAGCCAAATGACCCGTGTAATTGAGGGAACGGTAGATTTAGTGTGATGAGGAACAGAGTTCAGGTTTTGCTGGTGGAATTAGTTAGGTTTACCTTCTCAGTCCTCAGGATGTCAGGTATATTCTAGGTGATTGATTGAAGATTTACAACAGTAAGCACAACAGAGCTTCTATTATCCATCTCAAGGACACAGTATATGGGTGTGAGTCATTGTGAAAATGGATTGGTATGTCTAAGGGCTGAAAAACATTTTGGAGCAGTTAACAGTTTTTTCCAGCGATTTCTTACTTCTCTCCCATACTCACCTATAATCTGGCCAAGAGCAGGAAATTAGCATGACATTGCTGTCTGTTGCTTCTCTAGTACCTGGCCAGCCTCTGCTCTCAAAAAGTATTTGCCAATGCAGTGCAGAAGTCTTTTATCTTCATGAGGCCCCATAGTTCATTTTTGCTTTTAATTTCCTTGCCTTTGGGGACGTGTCAAGTAAGAAATGGCGGCTAAGGTCAGAGAGGTTTTTTCCTGCTTTCTCCTCTAGGGTTTTGGTGGTTTCTTGTCTCACATTCAGGTCCTTTATCCATTTTGAATTTATTTTTGTGAATGGTGTAAGAAAGTGGTCTAATTTCATCCTCCTGCATGTTGCTGTCCAGTTCTCCCAGTACCATTTGTTAAAGAGACTGTCTTTTTTCCATTTGGATATTCTTTCCTGCTTTGTCAAAGATTAGTTGGCCATACTTTCATGGGTCTAATTCTGGGGTTTCTATTCTATTCCATTGGTCTATGTGTCTGTTTTTGTGCAAATACCATGCTGTCTTGATGATTACAGTTTTGTAGTAGAGGCTAAAGTCTGGGATTGTGATGCCTCCTGCTTTGGTCTTCCTCTTCAAAATTACTTTGGCTATTTGTGCCTTTTGTGGTTCCATACGAATTTTAGGATTGCTTGTTCTAGCTTCGAGAAGAATGCTGGTGCCATTTTGATTAGGATTGCATTGAATATGTAGATAGCTTTGGGTAGTATTGACATTTTAACAATATTTATTCTTCCAATCCATGAGCACGGAATGTTTTTCCATTTCTTCATATCTTCTTCAATTTCCTTCATAAGCTTTCTATAGTTTTCAGCATCCAGATCTTGTACATCTTTGGTTAGGTTTATTCCTAGGTATTTTATGATTCTGGTGCAATTGTGAATGGGATCAATTTTTTTATTTGTCTTTCTGTTGCTTCATTATTAGTGTATAAGAATGCAACTGATTTCTGTACATTGCTTTTGTGTCCTGTGACTTTGCTGAATTCATGTATCAGTTGTAGCAGACTTTTGGTGGAGTCTATCAGGTTTTCCATGTATAATATCATGTCATCTGCAAAAAGTGAAAGCTTGACTTCCTCTTTGCCGATTTTGATGCCTTTGATTTCCTTTTGTTGTCTGATTACTGATGCTAGCACTTCCAACACTCTGTTAAACAACAGTGGTGAGAGTGGACATCCCTGTCATGAAACAATCAATAAAACTAAAAGGCAGCCAACGGAATGGGAAAAGATATTTGCAAATGACATATCGGGCAAAGGGCTAGCATCCAAAATCTATAAAGAGCTCATCAAACTTCACACCCGAAAAACAAATAATCCAGTGAAGAAATGGGAAGAAAACATGAATAGACACTTCTCTAAAGAAGACATCCGGATGGCCAACAGGCACATGAAAAGATGCTCAACGTCGCTCCTCATCAGGGAAATACAAATCAAAACCACACTCAGATATCACCTCACGCCAGTCAGAGTGGCCGAAATGAACAAATCAGGAGACTATAGATGCTGGAGAGGATGTGGAGAAACAGGAACCCTCTTGCACTGTTGGTGGGAATGCAAACTGGTGCAGCCACTCTGGAAAACAGTGTGGAGGTTCCTCAAAAAATTAAAAATAGACCTACCCTATGACCCAGCAATAGCACTGCTAGGGATTTACCCAAGGGATACAGGAGTACTGATGCATAGGGCCACTTGTACCCCAATGTTGATAGCAGCACTCTCAACAATAGCCAAATTATGGAAAAAGCCTAAATGCCCATCAACTGATGAATGGATAAAGAAATTGTGGTTTATATATACAATGGAATACTACGTGGCAATGAGAAAGAATGAACTATGGCCTTTTGTAGCAACGGGGATGGAACTGGAGAGTGTTATGCTAAGTGAAATAAGCCATATAGAGAAAGACAGATACCATATGTTTTCACTGTAATGTGGATCCTGGGAAACTTAACAGAAGATCATGGGGGAGGAGAAGGAAGAAAAAAAAAGGTTAGAGAGGGAGGGAGCCAAACCATAAGAGACCCTTAAAAACTGAGAACAATCTGAGGGTTGATGGGGGGTGGGAGGGAGGGGAGGGTGGGTGATGGGTATTGAGGAGGGCACCTTTTGGGATGAGCACTGGGTGTTGTTTGGAAACCAATTTGACAATAAATTTCATATTTAAAAAAAGTATTTGCCAAATTAATTAAATACAGGGTTCAAAATTGTGGAATCACTTATTTGGTGATCATGAAGTTGGCAGAAAATAATAATTTGGCCACACCCTGGGAAGCTATATCCTTCTCACTCAGCTTTACACTAATTAATATAGAAAATATTATAAATGATGAATAGATGAGGAGTTTAGGGTAACTCAGGCACAGTGGGGTAAATAACTACGCTCCATATAAGCATTCTTTTCTCTC
Source organism: Panthera onca (assembly GCF_046562875.1). NCBI lineage: Eukaryota > Metazoa > Chordata > Mammalia > Carnivora > Felidae > Panthera > Panthera onca. The sequence continues at coordinate 140,670,642 of NC_138339.1, read as the reverse complement.
TTATTAACCAAAAATTAGTGACTCACTATGATTGAAGGGGATAATTAGTTACTCTAGTATTGATTTATTGATTCACTGATTGATATATGAATGCAACACAGGCCCTGGCAGAAGAGCAAATCTTTTATTAAAATTTTTTTAATGTTTATTTATTTTTGAGAGAGAGACAGAGCACAAGCAGGGAAGGGGCAGAGAGAGAGGGAGACACAGAATCCGAAGCAGGCTCCAGGCTCTGAGCTGTCAGCACAGAGCCCAATGAGATCATGACCAGAGCTGAAGTCAGATGCTTAACTGACTGAGCCACCCAGGCACCCCTTATTTATTTTTTTAAACTTTATTTATTTATTTTGAGAGAGACAGAGACAGCAGAGGTTGAGACAGCACAAATGGGGGAGGGGCAGAGAGAGAAGGTGGGAGAGAGAGAATCCAAGCAGGTTCCACACTGCCAGTGCAAAGCCCGATGTGGAGCTAGAACTCACAAATCGTGAGATCATGACCAGAGCTGAAAACAAGAGTCAGATGCATAACCAACCAAGCCATCTAGGCGCTCCAAGAAGAGCAAATTTTGACACCTGGTTGCTGATCTACACATGTCTTCGTTAAATATTCATGTTTAAGAATAGCTTTTTTGGAAATTGGGAGCCCTAAGTAAGCCAAAATATTTAAGCTGCCAAATAAATTAATCAAGTAGTCTAGTGTTTTAATATTTTTCTCTCTGGAGCAGTGGGACATTTTGACTACAATCCTCACTTGAACCAACTAGATAGCATAAAGTTATATACTAAAATGAGCCATAATTAGTTTTCCTCTATTTGTCTCCCCCATATAAAACCACAACTGGTCACTTGTTACTGAAACCAGTCAGGGATGGATGAGTTTGGCTGTCACTGTGTTCCTGAGCATATGTACACACAAGCTGACAGTTTCTTTAGGAAACTGAGCCATCACATTGGTTGTTCTAAGTTAGACCTTATGCATTTTTTTTCTTTTTACATTATCATTGCTGATAGGGAAACGACATTTTAAAAACCCTAAAAATTTCACAAACTATGCAAATTAGGAGTGTATTATTAAAACTTGTTATTTTCTCAGTTTTGACCATAGTGTTCATTTGAACCAACTAGATTCTATCATGATAAGAATGAATGATACTGAGTTTTGCTTCTTTTTATGTGACCTTATATAAAACCAGTATTTTAGCAAGTGCAATGCCATTTGGCAGGTATATAAAGTTTTAAAAACATGGTATCAAAAGATTTTTAAAAAGGATTCCAAAAGTCAGCTCTTGGAAATCAGCGTGAGAGGATTCTTCTTTTTGCCGGAATTGTTGTCTAGAAGCGATGTTGAGGACAGAGTATCACATACCTCACATTTTAGAGAGAAATGAACACATTTGGAGTCCTGACTGGTTTCCGATTTGCCCAGCATCATTCTTTGCTTCCTATCCATATATCAGGAGACAAAGAAGTAGGGAAGGAGAGCTGTGGCTTATCAGTCATTAGTCAGGAGTATCAGATTTGGAGGTAGAAATGGGATGACTTTTTGCTTTTTCAGATTCTCCATCCTTTCTTGCCCATCCTTTCTTCTGCATCCTGAATGAAAAGGTAAGGAGCAGACTCCTACAGTGTTCCTCTCCTAGACCATGATAATAGCCGGAGCTGGGAGGCTTCGATTTGTAGTTTCCACTTAGATTAGACAGGACTTGATGATAACTGACAGTAACCTGATCCCCGCAGAATCTGCTTAATGAATTTTTATGGGATGAGAAAGACAAGCTGAGGACAGTAACATGAGGAAAAATAAAACCTTTACACCATTGCACTCCCACTGATCTGAGACCGTCCATAAACTATTACCATAACATTTTCCTAAGACTAGGCAGACTTCAAGGTTATTCATCCATTCAGTCATTAAACACAGTGAAGAACAATGACTCCAAAACAACAACAACAACAACAAAACTATTTTATTTCAAAACTTCTGAACTCTCTACTTGAAGGTCAAATTTTAATCCATTTACACCTCCCCACGATGCTTTTCTGCTCTCTCCTACAGGGGTCTGCTTCTGCCTGCAACTCTTACAGCTCTCAGTGTTTATTTCAATTATTTCAAAGCCAGAATGTCAGTACTACTTTAATGCTTAATATGTTGGCTGTCTTCTCAAATGAGACTATAAACTCTTAGACAGTTAGACTCTATGACTTATTTCTTTATCTTCCTATTGCCAAAAGCAGTTCCATAATAGCAACAGACACTAATGTAATGCTTCATGTGTTTAGTACTTTGCCTCTTGCTGGAGAAGATAGGAAGATTCAGGAGTCTTGGTTCTGTACATTTCAATGCTATGCTACCTACATATAGAGGTGCAAAAGCTTTATTTATTGTGTACTGTATCCTTTTTCCTCTTAAAAACACTATATACTGGGGCCCCTGGGTGGTTCATTTGGTTGAGGGTACAACTTTGGCTCAGGTCATGATCTGGCAGTTCATGAGTTCAAGCCCTGCATCGGGTTCTGTGCTGACCACTCGGAGCCTGGAGCCTGCTTTGGATTCTGTGTCTCCCTCTCTCTCTGCCCCTCCCCTACTCATGCTCTGTCTTTCTCTCATAAATGAATAAACATTTAAAAAAATTTTTAAATTAAAAACCTATATATCATACAATGTGTTTTTTTCCCAAATATTACTATGCTTTTGGTATTTATATACTGAGTATTCTCTCTCTGGCGTCTGATGGCTCATACCTACCTTTCAAAAAACTTCTTGTGTTACCTGACATTACTGAGTATTTCATAAAAGTATATAGCTCAATAGTAGTTGTTCGTTAATTCAAACTGATTAGTCTTCTCTTTAATAAGGCACTTAAATCCATTATTAATTATTATATTTGTTTTTGTTTTCCATAATCTAATGTTACCTTTTTCATTAAAATTTTTTTTTAACGTTTATTTCTTTTTGAGAGAGAGAGAGAGAGAGAGCGAGAGCGCAAGCAGGAGAGGGGCAGAGAGAGAGGGAGACACATAATACAAAGCAGGCTTCAGGCTCTGAGCTTCAGCCTAGAGCCTGACATGGGGTTCAAAACCAGGAGCTGTGAGATCATGACCTGAGCTGAAGTTTGACGCTTAACTAAGCCACCCAGACACCCCTTACCTGTTTCATTTTTAATACTTGCTTGTTTGTTTTCTGTCTTTAATTGTGTAAGACCACATTTTCTTTGTTAAAAGTTTGGAAGTTTTCTATTTAACTTTTTAAAAGTTTGAAAGGTGTACATTCAGGAGAATATGATATGGGTTTCACAATGAGTTCTTATCCATCGACAAGGAAGGAACTCCCTGGAAAGAAATTTTTAAAGGAACACTAGTAGATAAAAATTAGGTTGTATTGTGATGGTATCCTGTGAATCTTGTTTATTCAGTGTATTGGACACACACACACACACACACACACACATACACAATACTTACAATGGCTAACATATAGTATACTTTTAAAGTTAGTTGCTAGAAAGTCAGGAATTGATTTTAGACCATTTTGCTCTCAGACTTGTGCTCTAACCTATGAAAATTTCTATGATAGTATATATATTCTATAGATCTAGAGTATTCCTATGCAAAAAAAATGGCCTTGAAGGATCTCAGAAGGAAGTGGTACTCAGCAGAGCATCAAATCAGACTGAAATAAGCCTGCCAAGGACAGTATTCCTCAAAAATGTCTTTGAATCCTGCTTCATCTGTGTCCCACAATCTTAGTCGTATTTGCACATAGGGTCCATCCAGTCTTAGAAATGACATAGGAATTTCTAAAAACATTCTTTAGCTTGAGACTCATGAAGATGCTTTTTAGTTATTTGTTGCTGTGCTCAATCCACAGTTTAAAATAGTGATTTATCATTTCTCAGAATTCTTACTGTCTTCTCTGCTCTTTCCTTATTCATGTAGCTGCATTTAGCAAAGGGGTTGGTGGGTTGGAGGGTAAGATGGTGTCCTTCGAACGTCTGGCAGTTGTGCTTGCTGTCAGCTAAGGCCCCTTCATTCTCCTCCACGTGGTCTAATTCTCCAGTAGACTAGCTTGGCTTCTTTACCCGGTGGTCGCAGGAAAGCATTCTAAGAAAGCGAGGCCAGAATGCTGCAAAGCTTCTTAAGGTCTAGCCCTGGAGGTAGCACACCGTCACTTCGATTTCATTCTGTCAGACACATGCCGGCCCAGATTCAAAGAGTGGGGAAGCAGACTCCCTTTCTAACCGGCAAGAAAAATCACAGAGCATAGCGGATGCAGACTGGATTGGGAAGAACTCGTGGCTGTATTTTGGAACCATAGTAGACGACAAGAATTAGTGGAGAACAGCTAACATGGACATAATTATAATCGACACTCTGAAAGAGCGGTGGAGTACGGGTATTGATTTCCAGTTGCTTCTCATTAAAGGTCTGATAAAATCACTTGACCCAGTGTGATTGAGGGACATGTCTTTGTGATGACAAAGTCTGTATTTCTCTTCTTGCACTGTCCACTTCTGCTCTTCCCCTTCTATGAAACAGGTTCAATAGCCAACCCTTATTTAATCTCTAGTAAGTGCCGCTTTACAGTTTAATTTTTACATTAATCCACACAGGTAGGTATTATACCCCCACCCCCAACACACACACTTTAAAGGTAAGTAATCAAATATTCATAAGTCAAAGTAACTTGTGAACCAGTAGCTGGAGGGAGTGGCAGAACTGGAATCTGAACCCAGATAATCTGGCCCCAAATCCATGCTGTTAACCACGATGGTTATTGTTTCCCTGATCATCCCTGGGGTTTGAGTTTTATCCTCCCTGGGAATCAGCTTTATACTGCCGGTATCAGGGTTTAAATTCTCAGCATCTGTCAATGTACTTGTTCAAAATACATAATTAAAAATAGCATCTTAATTACTGTGAAGTGTGAAGCACTAATTATTCACTACCTGGAATAATTACTCTGCTTGAGCCAGTGTGGTGAGCCTGGTGTGTGGTGCATAGATTTGTTGTTGTATTTTCCAGGCATCGTGGCTTTCGATGGGCTGAGACTGTTCAGGCAATGGCAGGGGGCATTGCCGAGAGGTTAAGAGACTGGCTTGGAACAGAACGTAAAGATTGGAATTTTGGCTCTCCCACTTACTAGCTCAGGAACTTGGGGGATGTTCCTTAATTAGGAGTGATAATAATAGAGTCTACTTGATGGCATGAGTATGCAGATTAAAATTAATGAGTTAATATTTGCAGAAGTCCTGAGAACTCCATCTGGCATGTGTTTGTTAATCCATTAAAAAAAAAATGTATTTGCTTCAGGCCACTCAGCCAGAGACAAATGTTATGTATGTCTGAGCCTTCAGGACTTCCGGAGAGGGTCAGTTGTTGGCCCATGAGTAGGTTTTATTTGTCTCACCTCTTCTTCTAGCTGAAAGTTGTCTTTGACACAGCTCGGCTAGCGATAGGGTCAGGGGTAGTTTTAGCCTCCATTTTATTGCCTAAAGAGTCACTGATTGGCCTTTGAAGCAGAGACTCTTTATTGTTATCTCCACCCCAAACTATCCCCAGGTGGGTTTCAGAAATGAGACAGAGAATTTCCCTGACGTGGCCCCTTCTAGGCTCTGAGTGACCTGGGTGGTAGTAACCATTAGCCCCATCAAATCTCATCAGCTTCTTTGCTCTTCAAAATTCCACCTATGGATGACATATGATAACCCAATCGCCATGGTAGCCCAATTGGATTCTTTTGTCTGCCCCCACCCCCACGTCTTTTCACAGTAGGCCCTAGGCTATAGTAAGTCAGCTGATCAGATATTCAGAATTAGAAAATGTGGTTCTCTGGTGTTTCCTGGCTGCTAAAATTTGAAATTACTTAACTATCTCTCTCCTCAACTATAAAATAGGGATGATAATAAAACAGTACCTATTTAGGTTTTTATCTAATCACAGTACCAAGTATATTAGTTAGCTCTCGTTAAGTGGTAGCTGTTAACATCTTTTGGATGTAGAAAATGATTCAGTATTTGCATAAAGTTCCAAAGGACTGGTCTTCACAGGATGTATGCCTATTCATTGGCAGGAATAACCCTATGTAAACAATATTGTGTGGTATCATGGGGAAAGTGTGCAGGGAAGGTGAAAATCATGCCCATTTGAACTTTGGGAAAATATACTTAAATATTTCATATGGAAAGAATTTCAGTCATTTGAAGTCTTTAGAAGGGCGACTTAATTTTTAATGTCTTACTTTAAAGCTCAGATATTAACCAAGCATCCAGTGTATATCATATTGTAAGCTAAATGAACTACTCTAAAACCTGTATTTTAATTTGTAGTCAGAGTTGATACTTTTATTGCCAGTGCTTAAGTAATTACAGGTGTGGTTGCTTTTTTTTTTTTTTTTTTTATCCCATACAGGGTCTAAAATAATCTTACTAAATTTCAGTCTCATGATCTGTAATAAATAAGTAAGTAAATAAATAAATAAGTAAATAGGCTTACAGAGTAAGATACTCCATTTAAAAAACAAATAAAAAGCCTGAGATCTGAGCTGCCGGGCAATAAATGTTAAAACACTATATTATCATTATCACAGTGTAGATTCAATACAGAACTATCAATTGTGCAACATTTAAGCGAGCTGTTTAATGTCAGAGGCAGAATTCACAACACTGGCAATTTATCTCCCTCTTTCCTTTTCTCTTTCTAATTTAAATAGATCAGGGGCGCCTGGGTGGCGCAGTCGGTTAAGCGTCCGACTTCAGCCAGGTCACGATCTCGCGGTCCGTGAGTTCGAGCCCCGCGTCAGGCTCTGGGCTGATGGCTCGGAGCCTGGAGCCTGTTTCCGATTCTGTGTGTCCCTCTCTCTCTGCCCCTCCCCCGTTCAAGCTCTGTCTCTCTCTGTCCCAAAAATAAATTAAAAACGTTGAAAAAAAAAAATTAAAAAAAAAAATAGATCAAAACCAAGAGCAAGAGCCTGAGACAAATGTGTTTGTATTTACTAGCATCTAATGCAATTCGAGTTTAATGCTTACAAAATGTATTTAAAATTTTTTTTTTTTGAAATGACAGTTCCAGAATCTGAGATAAAAGTTCACTTAACAAATTTGAATTTGGCTCCAAAATGAGGATGTATGCCCACTAGAATTCCAAATTAATTTTTGGGAAAAATTTCAAGTATTTGAGGGCAGTATTAGACAATCCATAATTTTAGAATTGACAGAAGTGTTTGTGAGCACTGACTAAAATATTCACGATTTTAGGTAGATTTAGTGTCCTTTTAGATAATATTACCTTCATAATACACAATTAGCATTGGCTTTGCATATTTATTACAAACAAGATAAGTAAAGAAAATGGAATTTAAATGAAATAAAGAATCTCAAAGTGTTTAAGCTAGTGTGGAACAGCGTACTTGGCTTTTATTTTTATGAAACAAAACAATATTTATTAAGAATCTACTGTGTGGAACTTCTTGAGCAGAATTCTTGAGATCCTCCAAATTTTTTTTCTTTACTTTTGTTGGATAGAATACCATTACTGTTATTTTATAAGGTGTTTGGAGAAAAGAGGATCAAGGGTAAAAATGTTTGGAGAATCTTATTTTTTTTTTTTTTAATTTACATTTCTTTATTTTTGGGAGACAGAGCACAAGTGGGGAAGGGGCAGAAAGAAAAGGAGACACAGAATCAGAAGCAGGCTCCAGGCTCTGAGCTGTCAGCACAGAGCCCGACCTGGGGCTCAAACTCACAAACCACGAGATCATCACCTGAGCTGAAGTCAGACACTTAACCAACTGAGCCACCCAGGCACCCTGTTTGGAGAATCTTAAAGAAGGCAAAAGGACTCCTTTACTGCAAAATTTCTAGTTCTTATAGAACTTTCTATAAGAAGGAACTCAAGATGTTAATAAATTTCTCAAGTATGGATGGCCATAGACACCCCTACCCCAAGAATATTTATCAACATATTAAAGAATCCTAGATGTGAAAAGCTCTTCCTCAAAAGTCAACTCTACCAGTCTACTCTTCTTATGGAATGGGTGACTGCGGATTGGTGAATTGGGTTTTACCCAAAGATAATATTAGATTTGTTTTGGAATAAAAGAGATATTTTCACTTCATACATGTTTTTTTTCCAAAAATATTATTTTTTCCACCCAAGTAGAGTATTTTTTTCCTAGGACGCTGCCATCTGGAGATTGATAACTTGGTAATATATGATTAGATTTAATTGGTTTATGTTGCTTATGTTAGGGTACATTTTCCCAAACTGCCAAAGAGCTAAAGAAATTCCTTTTTTTGTAAGCTTATTTATTTATTTTGAGGAAGAGAGAGAGTGTGAGGGGGGAAGTGACAGATATGTGGAGAGAGAATCCCAAGCAAGCTATGCACTGTCAGTGCAGAGCCCGACATGGGGCTCGAATTCACAAACCATGAGATTATGACCTGAGTTGAAGTCGGACACTTAACTAACTGAGCCACCCAGGTGCCCCAGAGCTAAAGAAACTCTTTAAGCAAAAGTTCAATGAATTTCTCAAGTAAAAATCCTTTATAGTATGTCATGAATACTTAAAATATACATAATAATATATAATAATTAGTATATAAAACTTTTTCTCTAATGGACACGAAATCTGTATTTGTAAGTTTTGTAGTTCATGGTTTCAAAATTTGACATCAAGGCAGATGGGCAAACTCTTCTTCATGTTGTCTTGTTTTGTTGATAGTACACTCTGATCACACCATGATGTGCTAAATCCAGAAGGGTTCATTATTAATGCACATTATCAATCATGGAACTAAAATGTTAAGTATAGACAGTTGAGAAGGGAGATATTTTTATCTTGGTTATAGAACAGTGTTTCAGAATTTCTTTTTTAACAAAGGCCTCTGGGTTTTCTCTCACATGAACAAAGAGAAACTCCAGAAAATGAAATAAACAGGAAGAACTGTTTTCTTTGTAATTCTTCTCCTTTGTACATACATCAAAATTTGTTTCAATATGATAAAAAAATATCTAAATATGACAGAAACCCTTAATCTTGACATATAGGCTTATTACCTATGTATTTTACCCTATATATTATAAATTAGTGTTTTTATTTAAATCAACTTGGAAATATGTCAATTCTGAAGTTATTCTGATACTAGTTTTTTGGTTTTTTGTTTTTGTTTTTGTTTTTTTAAATGACTGGTAGTAAGCAATGCATTCCTATTAAACAGGAAGAAACTGTGATTGAAAACTAATGAGAATCCCTTGAAATCAACACTTTAAAAAGAAGTCCTTAACAATCCAGGCTAGACTTTTTTTTTAAGGTAAATTATTAGGTAAACCTTTCAAGGTCACCTAGTGGTGACTGGCAAAGATGACCAAGGCCTTCTAAAGTCAATACTCTTTTTTTTTTTTTTTTATGTTTGTTTGTTTATTTTTAGAGAGAAAGCGCACAGGGGAGGGGCAGGGAGAGAAGGAGAGTGAGAGAATCCCAAGCAGACTTCATGCTGTCAGCGCAGGGTCTGATGCGGAGCTTCAACTCCTGAACCATGAGATCATGACCAGAGCCTAAATCAAGACTGGATGCTTAGCCAACTGAGCACCCAGGTGCCCTAGTCTAGACTCTTTTAATTCGTTGGACCTTTGCCAAAAAATGCCCTGCCATCTAGTCAGCTCCAATCAAGATTTCATAAGTTACAACAATATGGAACTCTCTGCTATGTCTTTCTCAGTAGGAGCTGATCCAGGTTTTAAGAATTCTGAACCATATACAATTTGGAGGAGCACTCTCTAATGCAGTTTTATATATTCAGTCATTGAAAGGTGCTAGGCCTTTCTCCTTAGAGGAGAGCTTGTTTCAGTAGGTTTGAGGTAAATATGCCTTTGCACACTCTAATGTGATGCTAAGAATTTGGTTTACTGGAAAAGCATCACAGTAGAGGCAGGCTTGGAGAACTTTGCCAGCTCTGAGATTAATCTCTCTGGATTTCAATTTCCTCATTACAAGCCAGGCAAGTGTGCATTGGATATACTCAATCAGTCAGGTTCCTTCCAACAGAACAGTTTCTTTTCTTTTTTTTTTTTTTTTTTTTAACTGGAAATGTAATCATTTTTGGAAAGAAGAGAACTTCATGTTAATGTGGAAGAAACAAAGAGAACTTGTGAGTTTATCTAGGTACTCTAATTTACATGATTATATCCTGATATCCAGCTCTGTTTATTTTTTCACATAGCAATATAGATAGTTGTTGACTACTCTCAGGGGTCTCAATTTGGTAAGATCTGTTTTTGCTTTTTAGTAATATTTGTAAGTATTTTTTTAATGTTTATTTTAGAGAGAGGGAGAGAGAGAGTGCGTGCAAGTGGGGGAGGGGCAGGGAGAGAGGGAGACACAGAATCTGAAGCAGGCACCAGGCTCTGAGCTGTCAGCACAGAGCCTGACATGGGGCTTGAACTCAGGAACCACGAGATCATGTCCTGAGCCTAAGTTGGACACTCAACCGACTGAGACAACCAGGCTGTATTTTCTAAATGAAGGTTCTGAGTGCTGATACCAGATCATGAGTGGGGAGTGGGGATCATACAGTGGAGAAGGAAAAAAAGAAAGAAGTTGAGACCATTCCCACTATTTGCTTTCTCTTCTGTAATTTCTGGATATAAAGGGCTGAACCATTCACTGCATCTTATGAACCTGGTATCTTGGGAAATCGAAGTGACAGGTTAGTTGTCTAGGTTGGCGTGTTTTGCGAACCTTTTGGTGCCAGACTGGTGAATGTAGAAGATGTATGAATACCATTGATGTGAAAATCTTTTCAGAATTATTTTCACACAATCTGTATAAAGCTTGAGCCTCTTTTTTTGGTCCTGTTTACGTATGTGAACATACAGGGTAAAATTCTTCAAGATGTGCTAAAGTCTTTTTCTTTGTTTGGTGCCAATTTGTTATGGTTTTAAATGACTTTTTAAAAACTATATGACAGACTTTTTATAAAAAGTGTTCGTGAAAGAAATCTTAGGCCAGTCCTTACGGATTGGGAGTTTAATGGAGGTAGACAGGATGTTTTATTTCTCATTATGCTCTCAAAACCTATACAAGTAGCTGATATCAAGGAGGCATATTAATTAAATGTTGACTGAGAAAATAAATCATTTCAAATTGCAGAGCACTACCACCATTCAAAATGTGTATTGGTAACAAAAGCCTATGCATTTTTCTATGATTAAAATGATATAAAAATAAAATATGTGATGTCCTTAAACACAGAGGTAAAGAAAAGGAAATTTTATTCATAATTCTACCATCTGTTAAAACAATAACTGTTAGCACTTGGGACTCAACTAATTTGTCCAAAAGTAGTTCTATCCATATATATCTGCATTTCAATTTCCTTAAATGTAGGTACTACAGAAGAATGTATGTCTTTTAAAAGTTCATTAAAGTAGGAAAAATTGAAATAAAATATCCTTAATCTGCAGGAGTTGTCCATTTTGTGAACAACAGAAGAGTTACTTTACAGGAGTCACGGTAGCCAAACGTATTAAACACTCTCTCTAGTTTCAACTATGCAAGTACACAGAGCAATATAAGTGTTAAAGGAAGAAGAATCAAGCATCTTACTGAGCTAGCCTTCCATTTTCAGTACAATGTATTTCTGTGGGATGGATCGGACTGTTGCACATAGATTAAATTTGACAGGATACCAGACTGCTTCCATATTTTTACCTTTAATTCAGCACCCTTTTTGATAAATGTGGAGCAGAAAAATACATTTTTTTAGTTTTTTTCTGATGGAAAAAATCAATTGAATAATATTTCAAAACTCTGCCATGATCTGGCTTACGTTATTTTATAGATAGCTGGAGGGTATTTTAGCCTTGACATTTCACTTGTCCTGAAAATAGCGATGATACATGGACTGGCACTACATAGAGCTCCCATTTTTCTTTCCAGAAAAGCAGTGTGATTAGCCTTTTTATCCACCCAAGACTACCACCTAGGGAGGCTTACATGTCAAGGCCAATACAGCTTTGATGAAGCAGCATCAAAGATATTATGGTTTAAATTGGGAACCAGGTGGAGGTGGATTGTTTCCCAGTGTTGTTGTTCACTCATATCTGTCTCTTTCTGAGATAAGGTTTGAGAAGGGGCTTTTAACTGGGCTCTACATAGTGTTGATGCCCTTTGGAGATAGAAGAAATCCATAGAAGATACATGTGCTAATGGTAAGCCATTGATATACCCTGGTGTCACTGAAGTGGCAGGAAACATAGCCTACTCTGTCAGGCAACAAATACATTTTATCTTCTGACAAAAATTAAAAAAGGGTTTTAGGATAAAACTCCAAGTTATGCACAACTCCAGAAGGGCATCAAAATTGGCCTCAATACAAGCAGAATAGGTATTCAGTAAAACCCATGTTCCTATGAACAGCAGCTAGAGCACTTGATGGGGAAGTCTGGGGGTTACTGACTCTCGGTATTTGAATCCGCACGACACTTGATTTATAACTCTCCTTACTTTGTCTGGGTCCTACACCCTGCCTTAACTGTGTCAACCCTGGTCTTTATCATAAACTCCTGCCTAGAGTGGCCCATGGCCATATGGCACATTCACTTTGGGGCAGTAGTCTCTCATACACATACTTGAGATACCAGAAGAGATCACCACACTTAACAGATTACCCAAAGGAGTTTTATCCCCTTGAGTTTCTTCACATTGGAAAATAGAATAATAAACTCATCAATTTCTTCCAGGTTGTCCAGTTTGTTGGCATATAATTTTTCATAGTATTCCCTGTTAATTGCTTGTATTTCTGAAGGATTGGTTGTAATAATTCCATTTTATTTTATTTTTATTTTTTTAATGTTTTTTTTTTTTTATTTTTGAGAGAGAGACAGAGTATGAGTAGGGGAGGGGCAGAGAGAGAGACACACACACACAGAATCTGAAGCAGCTCCAGGCTCTGAGCTGTCAGTACAGAGCCTGATGCAGGTCTCAAACACACAGACTGTGAGATCATGGCCTGAGCCGAAGTCTGATGCTTACCGACTGAGCCACCCACGTGCCCCATAATTCCATTTTCATTCGTGTTTTTATCTATTTGGGTCATCTCCCTTTTCTTTTTGAGAAGCCTGGCTAGAGTTTTATCAATGTTGTTTATTTTTTCAAAAAACTAACTCTTGGTTTCACTGATCTGCTCTGCACTTTTTTAGATTCTATATTGTTTATTTCTGCTCCGATCTTTATTATTTTTCTTCTGGTGGGTTTGGGGTGTCTGTGCTGTTCTGCTTCTGTTTACTTTAGGTGTGCTGTTAGATTTTGTATTTGGGATTTTTCTTGTTTCTTGAGTTAGGCCTGGATTGCAATGTATTTTCCTCTCGGGACTGCCTTCACTGCATCCCAAAGCATTTGGATTGTTGTATTTTCATTTTCATTTGTTTCCATATATTTTTTTAATTTCTTCTCTAATTGCCTGGTTGACCCATTCTGGACAACCTGGAAGAAATAGACAAATTCCTAAGCACCTACCCACTTCTAAAACTCAAACAGGAAGAAACAGACAACATGAACAACCCCATAACCAGCGAAGAAATGGAATCAGTTATCAAAAATCTCGCAACAAATAAGAGTCCAGGACCAGATGGCTTCCCTGGGGAATTCTCCCAGACATTTAAAGCAGAGATATTACCTATCCTTCTCAAGCTGCTCCAAAAAATAGAAAGGGAAGGAAAACTTCCAGACTCATTCTATGAAGCCAGCATTACTTTGATCGCCAAACCAGACAGAGACCCAGCAAAAAAAGAGAGCTACAGGCCAATATCCCTGATTAATATGGATGCAAAAATTCTCAATAAGATACTAGCAAATCGAATTCAACAGCATATAAAAAGAATTATTCACCATGATCAAGTGTGATTCATTCCTGGGCTGCAGGACTGGTTCAACATTTGTAAATCAATCAATGTGATACATCACATTAATAAAAGAAAAGATAAGAACCATAGGATCCTGTCAATTGATGCAGAAAAAGCATTTGACAAGATTCAGCATCCTTTCTTAATAAAAACCCTCGAGAAAGTCGGGATAGAAGGAACATACTTAAAGATCATAAAAGCCATTTATGCAAATCCCACAGCTAATATCATCCTCAATGGGGAAAAACTGAGAGCTTCCCCCTAAGGTCAGGAACAAGACAGGGATGTCCACTCTCACCGCTGTTGTTTAACAGAGTGTTGGAAGTGCTAGCATCAGTAATCAGACAACAAAAGGAAATCAAAGGCATCAAAATTGGCAAAGAGGAAGTCAAGCTTTCACTTTTAGCAGGTAACGTGATATTATTCGTGGAAAACCCGATAGACTCCACCAAAAGTCTGCTAGAACTGATACATGAATTCAGCAAAGTCACAGGATACAAAAGCAATGTACAGAAAGCAGTTGCATTCTTATACACTAATAATGAAGCAGCAGAAAGACAAATAAAGAAACTGATCCCATTCACAATTGCACCAAGAAGCATAAAATACCTAGGAATAAACCTAACCAAAGATGTAAAAGATCTGTATGCTGAAAACTATAGAAAGCTTATGAAGGAAATTGAAGAAGATACAAAGAAATGGAAAAACATTCCATGCTCATGGATTAGAAAAATAAATATTGTTAAAATGTCAATACTACCCAAAGCTATCTACACATTCAATGCAATCCCAATCAAAATTGCACCAGCATTCTTCTCGAAGCTAGAACAAGCAATCCTAAAATTCGTATGGAACCACAAAAGACCCCGAATAGTGAAAGTAATATTGAAGAGGAAGACCAAAGCAGGAGGCATCACAATCCCAGACTTTAGCCTCTACTACAAAACTGTAATCATCAAGACAGCATGGTATTCGCACAAAAACAGACACATAGACCAATGGAATAGAATAGAAACCCAAGAATTAGACCCACAAAAGTATGGCCAACTAATCTTTGACAAAGCAGGAAAGAATATCCAAATGGAAAAAAGACAGTCTCTTTAACAAATGGTGCTGGGAGAACTGGACAGCAACATGCAGAAGGATGAAATTAGACCACTTTCTTACACCATTCACAAAAATAAACTCAACATGGATAAAGGACCTGAATGTGAGACAGGAAGCCACCAAAACCCTAGAGGAGAAAGCAGGAAAAAACCTCTCTGACCTCAGCCGCAGCAATTTCTTACTTGACACATCCCCAAAGGAAAGGGAATTAAAAGCAAAAATCAACTATTGGGACCTCATGAACATAAAAATCTTATGCACAGCAAAGGAGACAATCAACAATAAAAGGCAGCCAACGGAATGGGAAAAGATATTTGCAAATGACATATCAGACAAAGGGCTAGTATCTAAAATCTATAATGAGCTCACCAAACTCCACACCCGAAAAACAAATAATCCAGTGAAGAAATGGGTAGAAAACATGAATAGACACTTCTCTAAAGAAGACATCCGGATGGCCATCAGGCACATGAAAAGATGCTCAACGTCGCTCCTCATCAGGGAAATACAAATCAAAACCACACTCAGATACCACCTCATGCCCATCAGAGTGGCTAAAATGAACAAATCAGGAGACTATAGATGCTGGAGAGGATGTGGAGAAACAGGAACCCTCTTGCACTGTTGGTGGGAATGCAAACTGGTGCAGCCGCTCTGGAAAACAGTGTGGAGGTTCCTCAAAAAATTAAAAATAGACCTACCCTATGACCCAGCAATAGCACTGCTAGGAATTTACCCAAGGGATACAGGAGTACTGATGCATAGGGCCACTTGTACCCCAGTGTTGATAGCAGCACTCTCAACAATAGCCAAATTATGGAAAGAGCCTAAATGTCCATCAACTGATGAATGGATAAAGAAATTGTGGTTTATATACACAATGGAGTACTATGTGGCAATGAGAAAGAATGAACTATGGCCCTTTGTAGCAACATGGATGGAACTGGAGAGTGTTATGCTAAGTGAAATAAGTCATAGAGAGAAAGATACCATATGTTTTCACTGTAATGTGGATCCTGAGAAACTTAACAGAAGACCATGGGGGAGGGGAAGGAGAAAAAAAATTAGGGAGGGAGCCAAACCATAAGAGACTCTTAAAAACTGAGAACAATCTGAGGGTTGATGGGGTGTGGGAAGGAGGGGAGTGGGTGATGGGTATTGAGGAGGACACCTGTTGGGATGAGCAAAGGGTGTTGTATGGAAACCAATTTTAAAATGAATTTTATATTAAATAAATTAAAAAATAAGCTCATCAAACAGAATTAGCATTCTTGAGACAGGCAGGCACCAAAATACAAGTCAATCCAAAGCATGCTAAGAGCCCCACTGGACCCAACAGTGAAGCATAAAGAGTCTTATGTTTGTGAAAGATTAATTTGTTTAACTCATGGCTTATTTCCTTTGCATCATATCTGAGGAAAGTTAAATGATTCAAGCTTTATTTTAAATTTTTAAAAATCAGATCAAAATGGAGCTCAGATCCACCTTATAAAATGGCAAGATGGTGGTCAAAGAAGCAGTAATTGTATTAAGGGGTAGCTTAAAGGGCGTTAGCTTTTCCATAGTATCCATTAACATTACCCACCCTCACCCCACACACACAAAAAAAACCTCATTTAATTTCATCATCCAGATTCAAGCAGTGTTTTGCTGTGCAATACGTTTTTTAAATTTATTCTGAAAAAGGGAAAGAGAGCATGTGTGCAAGCAAGGGTGGCCAGAAAACGAAGGATAAAGAGAATCCCAAGCAGGTTCCATGCGCATTCAGCATGTAGAGCTGGATTGGGTGCTCGAACTCATGAAACTGTGAGATCATGACCTGAGTAGATATCAAGAGTAGGTAGCTTAACTGACTGAGCCATCCAGGTGCCCATGCGCAGTACTCTGATACATGTGTCTCCTGTTAATATTAGATCGCCAGCAAGAAAAATGGAGACTGAAGGAAGGGTGGAGTCCTAGAGGAAGACATAGGACTCCATTTGCCTTCAAGGTCCCTGCATCTGATTTCTTGTCTCTCTCCTCCTCCTCCTCCTTTTATTGAGGATATTTACAGACTTGGATAACTATAAGATATTTCCTGTTAATACCCCAGGACATCATCACATACCAACTTTCAGCTCTCTGAGAGCCCATCCAGTTTGCCTAATTACCATGGTTATACAAGTGGATGACGCATTGTGAAAGAATTCAAAGTATTTGCTTAGAATGAAATTTTGGGTGAAGTTGCACACCAAATATTTCAATAAGGAAGTGCTTCTTTCCTCTTGATCCCTCATCATACAGTCTTTGTCTGCTGTAACCCCTGCAAGCAGTGGCCAGTTGCAAATTGAAGGTAAGATGTCTGCGAGAAACCAGTAATTCTTAACATCGTGGAATCTCACTGTGGGGTGGAGTGGCAAATATATGTGGAAAAGTATGGAGTGGAAGGGAGGGTTTCTTTGCCTGACTAGGACATTCGTATATTAAGGGGAGGAAAGTCCAAATAAGGAACACATCTAGGGGTGCCTGGATGGCTTGGTTGAGTGTCTGACTCTTGATTTTGGCTCAGGTCATGATACCAGGGCCGTGAGATGGTGCCCCCATATTGGACTCAGCACTGAGTGTGTAGCCTGCTTAAAATTCTCTCTGTCCCCCTGCCCTTCTCCTCTGCTCACTCACTCTCTCAAATTAAAAAAAAAAAAAAAAAAAAAGGGTGGGGCACTTGATGAGTGGCTCAGTCAGTTGAGTGTCTGATGTCAGCCCAGGTCATGATCTCACGGTTTGTGGATTCAAGACCCAGGTTGAGCTTTGTGCTGACAGTGCAGGGCCTGCTTCAGATTCTCTGTCTCCCTCTCTCTCTGCCTCTCTCTCTCTCTCTCTCTCTGTCAAAAATAAACATTAAACAAGTAAAAAAAAAAAAAAAGGAAAGGGAGCATATCTATACATTAGGTGTGGTTGCAATGGCTAAGTGTAGATGAAGACAGTCTGTCCGCATATTTATTATTAGATTATTTTCCTTTCTCTTCTTCCTTTAATTGAAAATAATTATTTGGGTATGTAATTCTTTGCAATAATTTTGAAAAGAACTGTAGCATGGATAATTCAGGGTGTGTTTATATGTGGAGAAAATGTGAAGTTGCCAGTGGATTCTGTCACCTTTCAGGAAGAAGGCAAATCACACCTTTGGAGAAGAAGCTTGCCATTTTCAGGGATGTTGTTCCCATGGCATCATTGACTTTATCCAATGACAGCAGTCTACAATTTCCATAGAAACTGGATGTGACACTGACTGCTAAAAGCACAGTTCCCCCATAGCAGTATCAGTTGAATTAAAAAGGGAAGGTAAATTGTATTATCAGCTAAATTGTCTTTTCCCAAGCAGTCCACGTTCCCACAGTAATTGCATTTCCTTGTCATAAGCAATTTTATTACACAGTGACCTGCTGCCCAAGGGAGTGAATTTATAAGAAGACTTGAGATAGAGTAATAAAAACAATGGTAATAATAATAATAGTGATCATCATTATCTAGGTGATTCATCTATAAAATTAAAAATGGTAGTGCTGACTTCATTTGATTGTCAGGGGTAAATATCAATAAGTCTTCTAAAAGGGAAATTTCAGAGAAATAAAAACAGCTACTTTTTCCTGCTTTTTTTCCTTCTTTCTTTTTTTTCCCCACCTTCCTTTGTTTCTTTTTTTTTCCTTAATTTTTTTTGTTCTTAATTTCCTTAATTTTTTCTTAATTCCTTAATTCCTTAATTTTTTTGTTCTTCCTTCTTCCCTCCTTAATTTCCTTAATTTTTTTGTTCTTCCTTCATCCCTCCTTCCTCTTTCTCATGCTTCCTTCCTTCCTTTTTTTTTTAATTTTTGAAAAAAGTTTTAATGATAGTGTAAAAAATGTAAATCTGATCCAATAACATAGTTGTAATTTTTTATTGAAGCAATTTTTGATGGTTGCTTTATTTTTTTAACATATGTGCAAATTATTTTATTTTAATTATTATTTTAATAAATTTTATTATTTTATTTATTTATTTAAATAAATTTTATTTTATTATTTTAATAAATTTTAAATATGAAATTTATTGTCAAATTGGTTTCCATACAAAACCCACTGCTCATCCCAACAGGTGCCCTCCTCAATGCCCATCACCCACTCCCCCCCCCCCCCCCACTCCCCATCAACCCTCAGATTGTTCTCAGTTTTTAAGAGTCTCTTATGGTTTGGCTCCCTTCCTCTCTAACTTTTTTTTTCCTCCCCTCCCCCATGGTCTTCTGTTAAGTTTCTCAGGATCCACATTACAGTGAAAACATATGGTATCTGTCTTTCTCTATATGGCTTATTTCACTTAGCATAACACCCTCCAGTTCCATCCACGTTGCTACAAAGGGCTATATTTCATTCTTCCTCATTGCCACGTAGTATTCCATTGTGTATATAAACCACAATTTCTTTATCCATTCACCAGTTGATGGACATTTAGGCTCTTTCCATAATTTGGCTATTGTTGAGAGTGCTGCTATCAACATTGGGGTACAAGTGGCCCTATGCATCAGCACTCCTGTATCCCTTGGTTAAATTCCTAGCAGTGCTATTCACACCCTTCTTTCTTCTCTTCCTTCCTCAGACATCTGTTTTCCCCATTCATATATGAAGAACGTCCAGGATTAAATCGTGTAGTCACAGGGGAACCAGATAGATTGTCTTTTATCCTGACCTGCATTTCCTGATTTGGTCTAAAATACCTGTCTAGTCATTAGTAGTCCATGGCTATAAGAAAAGGAGCTAGATCAAATCCCTTCTAAGGCAACAGAGAATTTGTGGTATGCACACATCTGAAGCCACAGCCTTTCTGCAAAGTACTCTCACCTTGCTTAATTAGAGAAACTACCAGGGGAGAGCAGAAGCTTTAACAAGAAAGCCAAGACTGTTCCTTTCCCCATCCAGGAACAGGTTGTTGATTCTACCTTTCCTGTAAGGGTGTCAGGCTGGAAGAAACTCTGGAGAGAGAACTTGCTGCAAGTTGACTAATAACTTGAGTCAGGAATAGGAATAGAACTTAGTTCCTTGCTTTTTGCTTCCATCTGTCTGGCCTCATTCATTTATTTATTCATCCATTTATACAACAGATATTTACTGACTCCCTATTATTTTCCTCACACCTCCACATGATCCTGTATATCTGTTACCTTATACTCTCCATATGATTCTAATGGTCTCGCCGAGAGTTTTCCAGTGCCTTCTTACTTGTTCTCCTTTCCCCGTGAACAACCATCTCCTCCAATCCATCCTGCAAAGTTGATGCATGTCAGCCTTGCTAAGGGGCTGTTTGGACAGCTGTTATCCCTTTTCTCCTGAACTTCTAGACCTTCCCGGTTTCATGAAGTAAAACCCAAAATCTTTAGCCTTCAGTTCAGGGCCCTATAACCTGGGCTTAGTGATTCTACTTTACAAATACCATATTCTTTTTAAATTAATTTTTTTTTAAATTCCAGCATGATTCACATACAGTGTTATATTAGTTTCAGGTGTACAATAGAGTGATCCGACAATTCTGTATATTATTCCGTGCTCATCTTCACCTGTTGTAGCTGTCCCCCCACCCACATCCCCTCTGGTGACCATCTGTTTGTTCTCTGTAGTTAAGAGTCTGTTTCCCTTTGTCTCTTTTTTCCTTTCTTCATTTGTTGCTTAAATTTTACATATGAGTGCAATCATATGGCATTTGTCTTTCTCTGACTTTTTTCACTTAGAATTACACCTTCTAGATCTATCCATGTTGTTTCAATTGGAAAGATTTCATACTTTTCTTTTATGGCTGAATAATCATTAAACACACACACACACACACACACACACACACACCCTGCACTTTTTTATCCATTCATCTGTCATTGGACACTTAGGTTGCTTCCATATTTTGACTATTGTAAATAATGCTGAGGTAAACATAGAGGTGCATGTATCTTTTCAAATTAGTGTTTTCATATTCTTGGGGTAAATACCCAGTAGCGGAATTACTGGATCATATGGTAAATCTATTCTTAATTTTTTGAGAAACCTCCATAGGATTTTCCACAGCAGCTACACCATTTTGCCTTCCTACCAACAGTGCATGAGGATTCCTATTTCTCCATATCCTCATCCATGCTTATTGTTTCTTGTATCTTTTATTTTAGCTATTCTGATAGGTGGGAGGTGATATCTCATTGTGGTTTTGATTTGAGTTTTTCTGATGTTGAGCGTTTTTTTCATCTCTCTCTTGGCCATCTGGATGTCTTTGGAGAAATGTCTGTTTGTATCTTCTGCCCATTTTTTAATTGGAGTTTTTTGGGAGGTTTGGTGTTAAGTTGTGTAACTTCCGTATATATTTTGGATACTCTCCCTCATTGGATATATCATCAAATATCCTATTCATACGCCTGTCGAACTATATGTTCTTCCTTCTCCCTGCCCTCTTTTACTTTTCCTGTCTTTATGTCGTACTGTTTACCTGAAATGCTATTTCACTCACAGATCATTTGGCCTTTTTACTTCTTTTTTCTTTTTTCAGAAGAGCTAGAATTGATTTGTATAAATTCTGTGATGAATCCTTTTATAAAGCAAATAATTTTCTGATTCCATAAATCACTTGCTAGTTTGAAATTTCTGATGTCAGATTTTGTCTCAAAATAAAGATTGGGTCAGGACAGTTCTGAAAAAAAAGTTTGGGGTCATAATGGACTGAAGCAGTGCTACAATCTTTTCTCTAAAGGGCTAAAAATAGTAAATAGTTTTGGCTTTGTGGGTCTTTTGGTGGGGTGCATTTTTATTTTATTTATTTTACTTTTAAAAATTCACTTATTTAAATTCTAGTTATAGACAGTGTAGTACTGGTTTCAGGAATAGAATCCAGTGATTCATCACTTATATATTACACACAGTGCTCATCCCAACAAGTGCCCTCCTTAATGCCCATCACTCATTTACCCATTTCCCCACCCATCTCCCCTGCAGCAACCCTTAGTTTGTTCTCCATCTTTAAAAGTCTCTTTATTTGTCTCCCTCTCTGTTGCTAACTTATTTTTTCTCTTCTTTCCCTATGTTCATCTGTTTTGTGTCTTAAACCCACATATGTAAAGTCACGTGATATTTGTCTTTCTCTGCCTCACATATTTTGTGTAGCACAATACACTCTAGTTCCATCCACATTGTTGCAAGTGGCAAGATTTGATTCTTTTTGATATATACCACATGTTCTTTTGATTCATACCACATCATATATATATATATATATATACATATATATATATGTATACATATTTATACATATATATATATATATATATATATATATATATATACACACACCACATCTTCTTTATCCATCCATAAGTTGATTTGGACTCTTTCCATAATTTGGCTATTGTTTATTATTAATAATTTGGATATTGTTGATTGGCTATAGTTGATTATTGGCAATGTTAAAAATATTGGGGTGCATATTCCCCTTTGAATCAACATTTTTGTATCCTATGGATAAGTACCTAGTAGTGCAATTTCTGGGTCATTGGGTAGTTCTATTTTTAATTTTTTTAGGAATCTTCATACTATTTTTTAAAGTAGCTGTGCCAGTTTACATTCCTACCAACAGTGTAAAAGGGTACCCCTTTCTCCATATCTTTGCCAACATCTGTTGTTTTCTGAATTGTTTTGATACCTTTGAATAAACCTTACTGAAGAGGTTAAAGATCTGTATGCTGAAAACTGTAGAAACCTTATGAAAGAAATTGAAGAAGGCATAACGAAATGGAAAAACATTCCACGTCCATGGATTTGAAGAACAAATATTCTTAAAATGTCTATGTTACCCAAAGCAATCTATACATTCAATGAAATCCCTATCGAAATAACACAAGCATTCTTCACAGAGCTAGAAAAATCAATCCTAAAATTTGTGTAGAAGCACAAAAGACCCCAAATAGTCAAAGAAATCCTGAAATAGAAAACCAAAGCTGGAGGCGTCACAATTCTGGACTTTAAGCTGTATTACAAAGCTGTAATCATCAAGACAGTATGGTACTCACACAAAAACAGACACGTAGATCACTGGACCAGAATACGGAAACCCAGAAATAGATGCACAAATGTATGGCCAACTAATCTTTGACCAAGTAGGAAAGAGTATCCAATGGAAAAAAGACAGTCTCTTCAGCAAATGGTGTTGGGAAAACTGGGCAGCAACATTCAGAATAATGAACCTGGACCACTTTCTTACACCATAAACAAAAACAAATTCAAAATGGATGAAAGACCTACGTGTGAGACAGAAAACCATCAAAAACTTTTTTTTTAATTGTGCTTTACTTTACTGCACTATCAAACATCATTTTTTTCTTTTTTTTAAGTATGAAATTTATTGTCAAATTGGTTTCCATACATCACCCTTTGCTCATCCCAACAGGTGCCCTCCTCAATACCCATCACCTACCCACCCTTCCCTCCCACCCTCCCCATAAACCCTCAGTTTGTTCTCAGTATTTAGGAGTCTCTTATGGTTTGGCTCCCTCCCTCTCTAACTTTTTTTTTCCTTCCCCTCCCCCATGGTCTTCTGTTAAGTTTCTCAGGATCCACATAGGAGTGAAAACATATGGAATCTGTCCTTCTCTGTATGACTTATTTCACTTAGCATAACACTCTCCAGTTCCATCCCCGTTGCTACAAAAGGCCATAGTTCATTCTTTCTCGTTGCCACGTAGTATTCCATTGTGTATATAAACCACAACTTCTTTATCCATTCATCAGTTGATGGACATTTAGGCTCTTTCCATAATTTGGCTATTGTTGAGAGTGCTGCTATCAACATTGGGATACAAGTGGCCCTATGCATCAGTATTCCTGTATCCCTTGGGTAAATTCCTAGCAGTGCTATTGCTGGGTCATAGGGTAGGTCTATTTTTAATTTTTTGAGGAACCTCCACACTGTTTTCCAGAGCGGCTGCACCAGTTTGCATTCCCACCAACAGTGCAAGAGGGTTCCTGTTTCTCCACATCCTCTCCAGCATCTATAGTCTCCTGATTTGTTCATTTTAGCCACTCTGATGGGCATGAGGTGGTATCTGAGTGTGGTTTTGATTTGTATTTCCCTGATGAGGAGCGACGTTGAGCATCTTTTCATGTGCCTGATGGCCATCCGGATGTCTTCTTTAGAGAAGTGTCTATTCATGTTTTCTACCCATTTCTTCACTGGATAATTTGTTTTTCAGGTGTGGAGTTTGATGAGCTCTTTATAGATTTTGGATGCTAGCCCTTTGTCTGATATGTCATTTGCAAATATCTTTTCCCATTCCGTTGGTTGCCTTTTAGTTTGTTGATTGTCTCCTTTGCTGTGCAGAAGCTTTTTATCTTCATGAGGTTCCAATAGATGATTTTTGCTTTTAATTCCCTTTCCTTTGGGGATGTGTCAAGTAAGAAATTGCTGCGGCTGAGGTCAGAGAGGTTTTTTCCTGCTTTCTCCTCTAGGGTTTTGGTGGTTTCCTGTCTCACATTCAGGTCCTTTATCCATGTTGAGTTTGTTTTTGTGAATGGTGTAAGAAAGTGGTCTAGTTTCATCCTTCTGCACGTTGCTGTCCAGTTCTCCCAGCACCATTTGTTAAAGAGACTGTCTTTTTTTTCCATTTGGATATTCTTTCCTGCTTTGTCAAAGATTAGTTGGCCATACTTTTGTGGGTCTAATTCTTGGGTTTCTATTCTATTCCATTGGTCTATGTGTCTGTTTTTGTGCGAATACCATGCTGTCTTGATGATTACAGTTTTGTAGTAGAGGCTAAAGTCTGCGATTGTGATGCCTCCTGCTTTGGTCTTCCTCTTCAATATTACTTTCACTATTCGGGGTCTTTTGTGGTTCCATACATATTTTAGGATTGCTTGTTCTAGCTTTGAGAAGAATGCTGGTGCAATTTTGATTGGGATTGCATTGAATGTGTAAATAGCTTTGGGTAGTATTGACATTTTAAAATATTTATTCTTCTAATCCATGAGCATGGAATGTTTTTCCATTTCTTTGTATCTTCTTCAATTTCCTTCATAAGTTTTCTATAGTTTTCAGCATCCAGATCTTGTACATCTTTGGTTAGGTTTATTCCTAGGTATTTTATGCTTCTTGGTGCAATTGTGAATGGGATCAGTTTATTTGTCTTTCTGCTGCTTCATTATTAGTCTATAAGAATGCAACTGATTTCTGTACATTTTGTATCCTGCGGCTTTGCTGAATTCATGTATCAGTTGTAGCAGACTTTTGGTGGAGTCTATCAGGTTTTCCATGTATAATATCATGTCATCTGCAAAAAGTGAAAGCTTGACTTCCTCTTTGCCAATTTTGATGTCTTTGATTTCCTTTTGTTGTCTGATTGCTGAAGCTAGCACTTCCAACACTTTGCTAAACAACAGCGGTGAGAGTGGACATCCCTGTCGTGTTCCTGATCTCAGGGAGAAAGCTCTCAGTTTTTCCCCATTGAGGATGATAATAGCTGTGGGATTTGCATAAATGGCTTTTATGATCTTTAAGTATGTTCCTTCTATCCCGACTTTCTCGAGGGTTTTTATTAAGAAAGAATGCTGAATTTTGTCAAATGCTTTTTCTGCATCGATTGACAGGATCCTATGGTTCTTATCTTTTCTTTTATTAATGTGATGTATCACATTGATTGATTTGCAAATGTTGAACCAGCCCTGCAGCCCAGGAATGAATCGCACTTGATCATGGTGAATAATTCTTTTATATGCTGTTGAATTCGATTTGCTAGTATCTTATTGAGAATTTTTGCATCCATATTCATCAGGGATATTGGCCTGTAGTTCTCTTTTTTTACTGGGTCTCTGTCTGGTTTAGGAATCAAAGCAATACTGGCTTCATAGAATGAGTCTGGAAGCTTTCCTTCCCTTTCTATTTTTGGAACAGCTTGAGTAGGATAGGTATTATCTCTTCTTTAAATGTCTGGGAGAATTCCCCAGGGAAGCCATCTGGTCCCGGACTCTTATTTGTTGGGAGTTTTTTGATAACTGGTCCAATTTCTTCACTGGTTATGGTCCGTTCAAGCTTTCTATTTCTTCCTGTTTGAGTTTTTGAAGTGTGTGGGTGTTTAGGAATTTGTCCATTTCTTCCAGGTTGTCCAGTTTGTTGGCTTATAATTTTTCATAGTATTCCCTAATAATTGCTTATATTTCTGAGGGATTGGTTGTAGTAATTCCATTTTCATTCATGATTTATCTATTTGAGTCTTCTCCCTTTTCTTTTTGAGAAGCCTGGCTAGAGGTTTATCAATTTTGTTTGTTTTTTCAAAAAAACCAACTCTTGGTTTCATTGATCTGCTCTACAGTTTTTTTAGATTCTGTAGTGTTTATTTCTGCTCTGATCTTTGTTATTTCTCTTCTTCTGCTGGGTTTGGGGTGTCTTTGTTTTTCTGCTTCTATTTCCTTTAGGTGTGCTTTTAGATTTTTTATTTGGGATTTTTCTTGTTTCTTGAGATAGGCCTGGATTGCAATGTATTTTCCTCTCAGGTCTGCCTTCACTGCATCCCAAAGCATTTGGATTGTTGTATTTTCATTTTCGTTTGTTTCCATATATTTTTTAATTTCTTCTCTAATTGCCTGGTTGACCCACTCATTCGTTAGTAGGGTGTTCTTTAACTTCCATGGTTTTGGAGGTTTTCCAGACTTTTTCTTGTGGTTAATTTCAAGCTTCATCGCATTGTGGTCTGAAAGTATGTATGGTATGATCTCAATTCTTGTATACTTATGAAGGGCTGTTTTGTGACCCAGTGTGTGATCTATTTTGGAGAAGGTTCCATGTGCACTCGAAAAGGAAGTTGCTTTGGGATGCAGAGTTCTAAATATATCTGTCAAGTCCATCTGAGCCAAAGTATCATTCAGGGCCCTTGTTTCTTTATTGATCCTGTGTCTAGATGATCTATCCAATGTTGTAAGTGGAGTATAAAGTCCCCTGCAATTACCACATTCTTATCAATAAGGTTGCTTATGTTTGTGATTAATTGTTTTATATATTTGGGACTCCCATATTCGGCATATAGACATTTATAATTGTTAGCTCTTCCTGATGGATAGACCCTGTAAATATTATATAATGCCCTTCTTCATCTCTTGTTATAGCCTTTAATTTAAAGTCTAGTTTGTCTGATATAAGTATGGCTACTCTAGCTTTCTTTTGACTTCCAGTAGCATGATAGATAGTTCTCCATCCCCTCAATTTCAATCTGAAGGGGTCCTCAGGTCTAAAATGAGTCTCTTGTGGACAGCAAATAGATGGGTCTTGTTTTTTACCCATTCTGATACCCTATGTCTTTTGGTTGGAGCATTTAGTCCATTTACATTCAGTGTTATTATAGAAAGATATGGGTTTAGAGTCATTGTGATGTCTGTAGGTTTCATGCTTGCAGTGATGTCTCTGGTACTTTGTGGTCCTTGCAACATTTCACTCACAGAATCCCCCTTAGGATCTCTTGTAGGGCTGGTTTAGTGGTGATGAATTCCTTCAGTTTTTGTTTGTTTGGGAAGACCTTTATCTCTCCTTCTATTCTAAATGACAGACTTGCTGGATAAGGGATTCTCAGCTGCATTTTTTTTCTGTTCATTACATTGAAGATTTCCTGCCATTCCTTTCTGGCCTGCCAAGTTTCAGTAGACAGATCCGTCATGAGTCTTATCGGTCTCCCTTTATATGTTAGAGCATGTTTATCCCTAGCTGCTTTCAGAATTCTCTCTTTATCCTTGTATTTTGCCAGTTTCACTATGATATGTCATGGAGAAGATCGATTCAAGTTACATCTGAAGGGAGTTCTCTGTGCCTCTTGGATTTCAATGCCTTTTTCCTTCCCCAGTTCAGGGAAGTGCTCAGCTACGATTTCTTCAAGTATACCTTCAGCACCTTTCCCTCTCTCTTCCTCCTCTGAAATCCCAATTATGCGTATATTATTTCATTTAATTATGTCACTTAGTTCTCTAATTTTCCCCTCATACTCCTGGATTTTTTTTATCTCTCTTTTTCTCAGCTTCTTCTTTTTTCCATAATTTTATCTTCAAATTCACCTATTCTCTCCTCTGCCTCTTCAGTCTGAGCTGTGGTCACCTCCATTTTATTTTGCAGCTCATTTATAGCATTTTTTAGCTCTTCCTGACTGTTTCTTAGTCCCTTGATCTGTGTAGGAATAGTTGTCTGCTGTCCTCTATACTTTTTTCAAGCCCAGAGGTTAATTTTATGACTATTATTTTAAATTCATTTTCTGTTACATTGCTTAAATCATTTTTGATCAGTTCGTTAGCTGTCGCTACTTCCTGGAGTTTCTTTTGAGGAGAATTCTTCTGTTTGGTCATTTTGGATAGTCCCTGGAGTGGCGGGGAACTGCAAGGCTCTTCCCCTGTGCTGTCTGGAGTAACTTGTGTTGGTGGGCGGGGCCTCAGTGAGACCTGATGTCTGCCCCCAGCCCACCGCTGGGGCCACAGTCAGACTGGTGTGTACCTTATCTTCCCCTCTCCCAGGGGCCGGACTCACTGTGGAGTGGTGTGGCCCCTGTCTGGGCTACTTGCACACCGCCAGGCTTGTGGTGCTGCTTTGATGGGATCTGGCGTATTAGCTGGGGTGTATCCGCAAGGTGCACAGGGGTGGGAGGGATAGGCTCAGCTCACTTTGCCTTTGGTGGTCCACTTTGGGAGGGGCCCTGTGGCACCTGGAGGGAGGCAGAACCATTGGAGGGATGGATCTGCAGAAGCACAGCATTGGGTGTTTGTGCGGTGCATGCAAGTTTGTGATGGGAGCTGGTTCCCTTTGGGATTTTGGCTGGGGGATGGGCAAAGGAGATGGCGCTTCCCAGCACCTTTGTTCCCTGCCAAGCTGAGCTCTGTCCTCTGGGGCTCAACAACTCTCCCTCCTATTGTCCTTTAGCCCTCCCGCTCTCCGAGCAGAGCTGTTGACTTATAACATTCCCAAAAACCTCAAAATCTAGAGGAGAAAATAGGCAGCAACCTCTTTGCCTCAGCCAAGGGAATGGGAGAAGATATTTGCAAATGACATATCAGATACAAGGTTAATATCCAAAATCTATAAAGAATTTACCAAGCTCAACACCCGAAAAACAAATAATCCAGTGAAGAAATGGGAAGAAGACATGAATAGACACTTTTCCAAAGAAGACATCCAGATGGCTAAAAGACACATGAAAAGATGCTCAACATCACTCATCATCAGAGAAATGCAAATCAAAACCACAATGAGATACCACTTCACACTTGTCATAATGGCTGAAATTAACATTTTGTTACTTCATTTAAATGCCAGATCTCTCTCCATCTTCCTCTTCCTGTTCTCCAGCTGGTGGTCATTTTCATCTCCTCTCAAACTCATGGCACTTCATTTTGCTCATAACCTTTTATACTCTCTCTCTGTAGTTCTATGTATTTATATACATGGCATTTTTGTCCTTGAAGAATATAAGCTCTTTGAAAGCAGAGCCCAGCACTGAACTGGCTTCATAATCTAACAGTGTCCTTTATACATAGTTCTCAACTGAGTGGATACATGCACTACAATGCCATTCTCTGTCATTTTCAACAAGACATGTTAAATAATGAACTTCTTGTTAATTTCAATTGTAATGGGCAATAGTATGGTCCAGCAAGAGTCTGTCTTATCAAGCCTTGTAAATATTTTCTTGATAATTACACAGTAGCGGGTCCATCAGTCTTAGCAAGATCAGAGCCTCTGCAGAAACATGAGGTTCCTTTGGTACACAAACTTTTGTACATCTGCATCTTCAATGACTGCCATGACTATTGCCAGTGAATGTTCTCCTCACCCAGGACAAGAAAGTCTTTTTCTCTTCATTCCCTAGCAGTCTTCTATAAATGCATTACTTTGAAAATAACATACACATGTTCTAAACATCAAAGAGTATAAAAACTGTACAATGCAAAGTCTTCTTCCTACCTTATTTCTCATTTGCCCAGTTCCCAGTACACCATTAAAACATATTTTATTGTGTTAGATTCTTATGTGTCTTTCCTCATAGGTTTTTTGCATGCCAAGGCAAATACACATGAATTTTTTTCCTGTGTTTCATACCCGTGGTATCACATTCTTCCATATTTGTGTTTTTACTTAAAAAATTATCTCCTGTATCTTTCCAGATCAACATGTGCAGTGTATCGTATTCCCTTGTGTGATTATACTATAATATATTAAAAAGTCCCTAATCAGCAGGTAATTTGTTTCTAAACTTTGTTGTTAGAATGTATGCTAGACTGCATAACCTTGTGCTTACATCATTTTCTGTGTATATGAACATACATGGAAGACACTTTCCTGGAAGTGGAATTGGTATATATAGTGTATATACCTTATAATTTTGATAAATACATCAAAATTGTTCTCCATATGGATTATGCTGACTTACACTTTGACCAGCAATGAATGAGAGTGCTACTCCCCACAAACCTGCCAAGTATGTTTTAAAACAGATTTTTGTCAAGTTAATGCTTAAAAATGGTATTACTTTTTGAAAATGGAATGTTGCATGAATATGCATGTCATATTTGCATAGTGCCAATGCTAATTTTCTCTGTATCACTTCAGTTCTTGGTCTATGTGCTGTCAAAATGAACACTCTTAGTTTACCTATAATTTGCCTTCCTATTATTGTAAGTGAAATCTGTGTTTTTGTCAAGTTTTAAAACGAGCCATTTGTAGACTTTTAATTTTCTCATAAAACCTCTATTTGTATCCTTTGCTCATTTTTCTGTTTCTCTTCTTTTAACTTTTTTTTTAAACTCTTTTTTTTTTCATTCTTTATGTATTAGGCACATAAGGTACAATGTAACTTGTAAGTGTTTTTCCCAGTTTATCATTTATTTATCCTCTGATGTTCAGTATGGCAGATTTTACTATGTAGAGGTATTCTGTTATTGTTTGTGGATTCTGAATTTTGAGTCCTAGAAAGACTTTCTACATTGGGATTATAGAACAGTTCTCACTTTTTCTTGTCACAGTTTTTATGAACTCATTTCTTTACATGTAAATCTGGGAACCATTTGGAATTTAACCTGTTAAAGATCTGACCTTACTTTTGTACCCAAACCATTTATTTAATAGGCACTTTTATCTTTCCTGGTAGGACATAACTTTATCAAATGTTAATTTTTAATATGTTTGAGATCTGCTTTTGACATTTCTATTCTTTTCTTCTGGCCTGTTGATTGATGTGCCAATACTGCCCTGTTTTATTTCCTGAAACTTAGGTTTTTATTATGTACAAGTGCTAATGACCCACGGTTGCTTTTTTTCATAGATTGACAGGTATTTTTTCTAACTTAAAAAAATTTCCATACATGATTTTGAGTCACCACTGTATTGTAAGAAATAGTTGATTTGAGGGTGCTTGGGTGGCTCAGTTGGTTAAGTGTCTGACTCTTGAATTTTGGCTCAGGTCATGACCTCACAGTTCATGAGACTGAGCTCTGCTTCAGGCTCTGGGCTGACAGTGCACAGCCTGCTTGAGATTCTCTCTCTACCTCTCTCTCTGCCCCTCCCCTACTCTCTCTGTCTCTCAAAATAAATAAATAAACTTAATTTTTTTTAAGAAAAGAAATTGTTGATTTTGTGAGGATCATATTAAATTTGTAAATTGACTTATGGGAAATTGATACCTTTATGATGCTAAATCTCCCTATCAAACACAGTAAGCTATTGCTTTAAGTCTTCTTGGTCAGAAGTATACAAGATTTCTTCCAAATCTTGTTATAAATTTAATACTTTTCCTTGCTACTAGAAATAGTATTGTTTCTTCCATTTTTATTTGTAATGAGTTGTGTTTTATGAAAGCATTTCCCTTAATTATACTATTTAATCCTGCTTGTTTGTTGAGTTCTCTTATTGATTGTAGTGATATTTGTTAATTATGGTGGGACCTTCCCAACATATAATATTCTCCAGTCACATCATTTGCAAATAAGGGATGGTTTTAAGCCCTACTTTCAAAGCTTATAACTTTGATTTTTTCCTCAACTTTATGGTTGTGTTGGTGTTAAGATTGTTAAATAATAGTAATGATGTTGAATCTGTTTGTTTGTGCTTGACTTTATTTTTTTTAATTTTTTTTTCATGATACATCTTTCCATTTTTATTTTATTTTTTTTTTAATATATGAAATTTATTGTCAAATTGGGTTCCATACAACACCCAGTGCTCATCCCAAAAGGTGCCCTCCTCAATACCCATCACCCACCCTCCCCTCCCTCCCACCCCCCATCAACCCTCAGTTTGTTCTCAGTTTTTAACAGTCTCTTATGCTTTGGCTCTCTCCCACTCTAACCTCTTTTTTTTTTTTTTTCCTTCCCCTCCCCCATGGGTTTCTGTTAAGTTTCTCAGGATCCACATAAGAGTGAAACCATATGGTATCTGTCTTTCTCTGTATGGCTTATTTCACTTAGCATCACACTCTCCAGCTCCATCCACGTTGCTACAAAAGGCCATATTTCATTCTTTCTCATTTGTGCTTGACTTTAAAAGAATCTCCTGTTTCCTTGGACCATGCCATTCTGGGTTTTGCTTAGATAGCTTTAGACTGAATTAGAAATATTTTTCATTTGTTTAAGAACATATACACCTATACCTACTTTATTACTTATACTCTGTCAAAGAAGATCTTTAGTTTTGCAGAATCCCTTTTGACCATCTGTGTTAATGATTTAAAATTTTTTTTTAATATTTATTTTTGAGAGAGAGAAAGAGAGAGAGAGAAAGACAGAACATGGGGGAGGGGCAGAGAGAGACGGAGACACAGATTCTAAAGCAGGCTCCAGGTCCACAGAGCCCGACTTGGATGAGATCATGACCTGAGCTGAAGTTCGAAGCTCAACCGACTGAGCCACCCCGGCGCCCCTATGGTAATGATTATTGTTCTCGGTAAATATTTTACAATTATGCACTTAGATAATAGATTTCCCTAACATTGAACCATCTTTGCATGGCAAGAATAAAGATCACAACAATTATATTTTTCTGGACTTTGATAATATTTTATGTGAAAATTGTAATCAGTATTCATATCTGAAATTTATCTTTAGTTCAATTTATTACAAATGTTGATACCAATGTTCTTATTTTCATAGAACTTTGACATTTTCTTTTTTTGGTTTTTACTCTGTAACAGTTTAAATACCCTTGGAACTATCAGCTCCTTTGGTTTGATAGGAATTTCCTGTGGAAGATAATCTTAAACTAATACATAATTACCATAATTTTCAATTTACTTTATAGAAATTTGTCTTTTTAAATGCTATTCTTGTCAAAAGTTGGGCTTGGTCAATTATATTTTTTCTAAAAAATTGCTTATTTCTTTCAGGTTTTCCATTTTATTTTTTTTGGCATGGAAGTAAAGACAATTTTTTCTTAGGGGTCTAAAATTTTTCTCTTTTTAAACTTTGACTTACTGCTTAGCGTTTCTGATTTTCAGTAATTATGCTTTCCTTTCATTTTTCCAAATTTGTTCCATTAGCAGTATTTTATTGTTTTGTTCTGGTTCCTCTTGTCTGCTCTTGCATTCTCCTGGTTTATCTCCCATGTCTCTGGTCATTGTGCCTTAGATTTCTTTGCCATTATCTTTTTGTACATCTAACCTTAAGTTTTTAGTTTAGGCCTTTTCTGTGCACCCTTCCTTGAGATAAGCTATCTCATCCACCACGTAGTTTAATTGACACTGTTGATTCGCTAATACATATCATATCACTTCTTGAAATCCTACCTTTTTTGATTTTAATAGACGAATAAGTTATATCTAAACCATGTTTCTCTTCCTTCACTTAGAGAAAGTCACCAGCATCTACCTCGTCTCACAGTCCCCAAGCCTAAAAGGCATCTCTGATGCTTAGCTGTCTTGCTCTCTCTGTACACTAAATGAATAAATATTTTTTTTCTAAAATTTATTTATTTATTTATTTTGAGAGAGAGAGAGAGAGAGAGAGAGAGAGAGACAGACAGACAGACAGTCAGACAGCATGATCAGGGGAGGGGCAGAGAGAGAGAGAGAAACAGAATCTCAAGCAGGCTCCACACTGTCAGCCCAAAGCTTGATGTGGGGCTTGATCTTACACACCATGAGATCGTGACCTGAACTGAAACCAAGAGTCGGAAGCTTAACTGATTGAGCCATCCAGGTTCCCCCCCCAAAATACTTTTTAATTCTCTCTCTTAAGGGTCACTTTCATAGACCTTCTCTCCTTACTCCCATGACCCTAATTTAAGGCACCATCATCTCCCTCTCTCTCTCTCTCTCTATGTATGTGTGTGTGTATAATATTTAAGAATGGTTCCTTTATTTTTTTTTGCATTTATTTATCTATTTAGTTATTTAAATATTTATTTACTTTTGGGAGAGTGCAAGCTGCACTTTTGGGAGAGTGGGGCAGAGGGAGGGGGACAGAGGATTGGAAACAAGCTCTATGCTGACAGCAGCAAGCCCAATGTGGAGCTCGATCTCATGAAACATGAAATCGTGACCTGAGCCCAAGTCAGGCACTCAACTGACTAAGCCACCCAGGTGCCGCCCCCCTTTATTTATTTTTATTTACTTACATTTAAATTAGTTAACATACAGTGTAATATTGGTTTCGGTAGTAGAACTCAGTGATTCATCACTTACATATGATTTCACACATTCACTTATATGTGGAATTTAAGAAACAAAACAGATGAACATAGGGGAAGGGAAGGAAAAATAAGATAAAAATAGAGAGGAAGGTAAACCATCATCTTGTCTACCCATAGCCATGACCTCTAACCAGTTATACTATATCTGCACTGGTTCCTTCCTAATTCTTTCTTTATGTTGACATCTGACTCTTTCCATAACACGTCTCTTGCTTAAGCCCACTCAGTAGTTTGTCATGGTTATTCAGAAAAATAATTAAAATTCTTCACATGACCTGTTAAAGTTCTGAGTGATGTGGTCTCTGCACACCATTCTCAACTCGAGCTACTGTCCTCTTGGTTGCTTTACTGCAGCCACCCCAGTCTCTCCATTCCTCAAATGCACCATTCTCCTTTTATCATTTGCACCTGCTTGCTGTCAACTTTGCTTGAAAAATTCACTGCTACTATTTCTTTCATTACTAATTCCTTCTTATCGTTTAGAGTTTGTCTTGAGAATCTTTTTCCCAGAGAAGCTGTCTCGTATTCACCTTGTCTAGATCATTTTGGCAACTCTTTGCTCCATAAATTAGTTGAGTTTACAATTAAATAGTTTGGTAATTGTTTGTTCAGTGATTATTTTGTATACTAAAATGTAGCCTCATTGTGCATATCTGTCTTGTTTACTGCTTAATTCCTAGTACCCAGTAAGATGACTGTCCACTAACTAGTTCAAAGCACTGAAAGAAAAAATACTATCAAGATAAACATAATAAAAGTTTGAAAAATTTATAATCTCTCTAAAAGTTAAAATAGAAGGCCCAGCATCATTATAATGTTATTAATTAAGCAGGATAAACAGTTCAAAACAGAAGTGCACATTTAATATTTCATCTCAGTGGAGAAGTGAATGATTATTTAATGATGGGCATTGGTATAGTCGTCTTATAACCTGGAAATATAAACAAAATAAGATTCTCAGGTTACATTTTATATCAAAATAAATTTTACATGAAGGTATGTGCAATTTAAATATATGATTGCATAAAACTATATATATATATATATATATATATATATATATATATATATATAAAATTGCTAGAAGAAAATATACATACATATTTATCTAATCTTGGTCTGAATATAACCCATATAATTTGACAAAAGGGCATGAATGACACAAGCAATTAGTGAATTAAACCAAAGAAAAAATAAACATGCTATCAGTATATAAAAATTTATTGAAAAAGATAGGTATTCATAACAGAAAAGAAAAAGTATTTTTTAAATTTTTTAATGTTTATTTATATTTAAGAGAGAGGCCAAGCATGAGTAGGGGAGGGGCAGAGAGAAAGGTTGACACAGATTCCCAAGTAGGCTCCAGGCTCTGAGCTGTTAGCAAAGAGCCTGATGGGGGCTTGAACCCATGAACTGTGAGGTCATGACCTGAGCTGAAGTTGGATGTTTAACTGACTGAGCCACCCAGGTGGCCCTGAGAAAAAGTATTCTTAACACATGTGACAGAATATAGGTTATTGTCCTTATATATTATGTAACATCCTTATTTTTATTTAAGGGATCTCTACACATCACTAAGAAAATGACAGATGCCTCAGTTAAGGAAAAAAAAATATTTCCAAGAGGCAAGTCACAAAATATTAACGTTTATTTATTTCTGAGACAAAGAGAGTGTGAGGGGGAGAGGAGCAGAGAG
This sequence comes from Panthera onca, assembly GCF_046562875.1. NCBI lineage: Eukaryota > Metazoa > Chordata > Mammalia > Carnivora > Felidae > Panthera > Panthera onca. Next base: position 140,634,266 of record NC_138339.1, on the reverse strand, counting down.
AGAGGGAGACACAGAATCGGAAGCAGGTTCCAGGCTCTGAGCTGTCAGCACAGAATCTGACATGGGATTCGAACCCACAAATTGTGAAATCATGACCTGAGCCAAAGTTGGATGCTTAACTGACTGAGTTACCCAGGTGCCCCAGGAGAAAGATAATCTTAAGCAGGCTTCACGCCTAGCAAGGAGCCTGACACAGGACTGCATTTGACAACCATGAGATCATGATTGGAGCTGAAATCAAGAGTCAGATGCTTAACTGACTGAGCCACCCAGGCACCTCTATTTTCTGCTTTTTAAAAAAACATCATTCTGCACATGGGTCTATAGACTCTTTAAAATAATTATTTTAAATGTTTATTTACTTTTGAGAGAGAGACAGAGACAGAGCATAAGCAGGGGAGGGGCACAGAGAGAGAAGGAGACATAGAATCCGAAGCAGGCTCCAGGCTCCAAGCTGTCAGCCCAGAGCCTGACATGGGGCTTGAACTCATGAGCGGTGAGATCATGACCTGAGCTGAAGTCGGATGCTTAACTGACTGAGCCACCCAGGCACCCCACAAAATATTAAATATAACATTCTATGATGATTTTGGACTGCTTTGAGAATCATGGGAATGAAAATAAAAATGGGATATTATTTAATTAGAATGGCAATTATTAAATGAATGATAATATGCAGAATTAGTTGACATATGGAAAACAGCACATTCTTTTTTTTTTCCAATATATGAAATTTATTGTCAAATTGGTTTCCATACAACACCCAGTGCTCATCCCAAAAGGTGCCCTCCTCAATACCCATCCCCCACCCTCCCCTCCCTCCCACCCCCCATCAACCCTCAGTTTGTTCTCAGTTTTTAACAGTCTCTTATGCTTTGGCTCTCTCCCACTCTAACCTCTTTTTTTTTTTTTTTTTCCTTCCCCTCCCTTATGGGTTTCTGTTAAGTTTCTCAGGATCCACATGAGAGTGAAACCATATGGTATCTGTCTTTCTCTGTATGGCTTATTTCACTTAGCATCACACTCTCCAGCTCCATCCACGTTGCTACAAAGGGCCACATTTCATTCTTTCTCATTGCCACGTAGTATTCCATTGTGTATATAAACCACAATTTCTTTATCCATTCATCAGTTGATGGACATTTAGGCTCTTTCCATAATTTGGCTATTGTTGAGAGTGGAAAACAGCACATTCTTATACAATGATGGCAGGATTATAAATTGAATAACCTTTGCAGAGGGCAACTTGGCATTATGAGTCAAGCCTTTAGAATGAACATATCCTTTCCTCATTCATTCCTCTTCCAGAAATTTGACTTAATGAAATAATCAGTTAAATGCAAATGGATGTGTTTGACTTCTTGCCATTTAGTGACCTACCTACAGAAGTGGAGTTTAAGGCATAACTATTCATATTAGCCTTTTTCGTGGTTACAGTTAATATTCTCAGTTGGCCTTTTTATTTGCGTGTTTAATGTATTGTGGTATTTTCGTGTATTTTATAAATCCTTAATGTGCATGATGTACAGATGCTTTCTGAAATAACTTTTAATACAAATACACACATGCACATACACATACCCCCCCCCCCCACCATTTGTATTTATAGTTGTGGCCTTTAATAGAGAACCTAATAAAGAAACATTTCAATAATATTTAATTAAACTTAAGTCAGTATTTCATCATAGGTATTGTATAAGCAGAACCTGTATGATTCATCTGTCAGGAATGCTTGTCTTATGAAATAAACCTTTCAGTTTTCTCCATAGTTCATATCTAGAGGCTATGTCTGTGGTATGCTTAATTAATTAATTTTGATAGACGTTCATGTTTTGTATACAGATTTGCTTCATTTTACAGAAGCCCTCCCTCGGAGGATCTGAGATAAAGCTGGAAGGAATTGCTGTTAAGTCCACTGTATCTGTCCTGAAAATCACCAGCACACAAGTACCTTTATTTTGCAAAGGTGTACAGGGGCATTTAAGTTAGAAACGTCTTCCTTTTACTTAGCTCCTCACTGTATTTAAAAGTTTAATTTTCAGTTAAAGAAGGTCCAGAATGAGATTCTCCATCACTGCTCTTAGGCATTAACCTAATGGCTGTGGCATAATGATGCTTTTGATATATTTTTCTTTTTTTTAATGTTTATTTATTTTTGAGAGAGATAGAGCACAATCGGGGGGAAGGACAGAGAGCAAGAGACACAGAATCCGAAGCAGGCTCTGGGCTCTGAGCTATCAGCACAGAGCCCGACATGGGGCTTGAACCCTTGAACCACGAGATCATGACCTGAACCAAAATCGGACGCTTAACCAACTGAGCCAACCCAGGTGCCCCAGCTTTTGATATATTTTTCAAAGTAAGATTCTGAAGTAGCTGTCACATGCCATGCTGAAAATTCTATGTGAAAAGCATGTTTGATTTGACTTACAGAAATGATCATTCCTGGTATGAATTAACAAATACCAACTTACAAAGGTAAAAAAAAATGCAAACAAACTTAATATAAAAACTCGTGTTAAACAAAATTACAGGGGAAACATTATACAATGTTTGGCTTTTGTACTGGGTGAGATTTTAAATAAACATGATGTTTCATTTGCTTTGAAAAAAAAGGATTACTTTATGTATAAAGCATACAGTTTGGTAATTGGACACACATTTTCTTAGGAAAATATTGCAAATACACGTAATTGAGGATTTAAACCAAGGATATCATTGCTGCATAGGTTGGAAAAGGTTTGTTTCCTAGAAATAAAATATTTTTCTTTAACAATACTATGAATGAAACCTGAAATATCCTGAGACCAAAACACCTACAGGCAGCAAAGATTTCAGATTGGAGAATGCTGTTACAGTGCCCGTGAAGATAGAGATTTCTCACACCTTGGTTTACTATCTTTTAGAATAACTTTTAAAATGGTTATTGACCATTTGTGGTTTATTATTTTGTGAGTTTCTTGGTCAAAATTTGACAGCTTCTAAGTTGAATCTAAAATTCGACAAGCTTGGAGCACCTGTGTGGCTCAGTTGGTTAAGCATCTGACTCTTGATTTCAGCTCATGTCATGATTTCACGGGTCATAAGTTCAAGCCCCATGTCAGCAGAGCCTGCTTAGGATTCTCTCTCTGCTCCTCCCTTGCTCATGCTTGCTCTCTCTCTCTCTCTCAAAATAAATAAGCTTAAAAAAATAAAATTTGATAAGCGTATTCTGAATTCTTATGTTAGATGAAAGGACTAAGAGAAGCTAAGATAACTTTAAAGAATAAAGGTAGGGAATTTATTATGGAATTATAGTTTTTAAAAGTTTGTTACAAGTTCTGGAAAAAAACCAAACAAACCCTTAAGTAGGTCAATAGGCAGAAGAGGGCACAGAGAAAGCCCCAGTTATCATGGGGAATTATATAGGCCAGAAACCACATCTGGAGGGAAAGGTCTGACCTACTGAGTGAGTGCTTATGGGAAAAGTACCTGTTCATAGGGGGAAATATTAGATTTTTGTTGCACTCATATAGAAAAAAATCTGAAATGGGTTAAATAGCTAAGTGTGCCAAGTAAAATTATTAGGCCCTTAGAAGAAAATGAAGGGACATTAAGTTTATAGATTTAAGATTTGTAAGGAATTCGTACAAAGGATAAAAGGAAAAACATAGAGAGATTTGATCATAATACACTTCACAGACTTTTATACACAATATACTGCAAGACAAAGTTAAAAGACAAATTAAACCAGCGGTTCTTACGTTACTCAATACCTGGCAAAGGATTAGCATCTAGAATATACAAAGAAATGGTACAAATCACTAAGTAAGACAATCTAATGGGTAAAATTATCAAAAGATGTGAACAGGGGCACCTGGCTGGCTCAGTTGGTTAAGCGTCCGACTTCAGCTCAGGTCATGATGTCACGGCTTGTGAGTTTGAGCCCCGTGTCGGGCTCTGTGCTGACAGCTCAGAGCCTGGAGCCTGCTTCCGATTCTGTGTCTCCCTCTTTCTCTCTCCCCTCCCCCACTCATGCTCTGTCTCTTTTCTCAAAAATAAATAAAAACATTAAAATTTTTTTTTAAATGTGAACAGATAAAAGCTAATAAACTTATGGAAATACCCTCATTTGCCAAAAAGGAGCTGCAAATGTAAAAATTCATAAGATGCCCTTATCATAATATTTTATCATTCTTCATATATCATATTGTCATAGATTTTGAAATATGACACTTTTAAGTGTTTTTGAGGATGTGAGACACCTTGTATATTCCTGGTGGTAGTAAATTGGTACTACTTTGCCTAACGAAAGTGGGAATATTTAGTAAAATCAGAGATGCACACATAAATTCTGCATCCCATAATTTCTACCTCTAGATAGATTCATCTCAATAGACTAGGGGAAATCTAACACGTATGCATGAGGGATGTGTACAAGGAAGTTTACTGAACATTTCTGTATAACAGCAAAATATTGAAATTCATCTTTTTGATTATAAACTGATGGATTAAAAATCTCAGGTAGATTCAAGTAATAGAAAGTTATTATACCAATTCACATGGATGAACCTTAAGAACAGTGTTGGGGGGGCGCCTAGGTGGCTTAGTCATTTGAGCAACTGACTTTGGCTTGGTCATGATCTTGCAGTTTGTGGGTTCAAGCTCTGCGTTGGGCTCTTTGCTGACTGACAGTGCTGAGCCTGAAGCCAGCTTCAGATTCTGTGTCTCCTGCTCTCTCTGCCCTTCCCATGCTCACACTCTCTATCTCTCAAAAATAAGTAAACATTAAGAAAAAGTGCTGAGTGAGGAAAAAAGCAAGCCATCTGTTACAGGAAATGCTACAAAGATCAAATCATGTATTGATGAAAACACACAGGTGTAGAGAATGTATAAAAACATGGATGGAAAGAGGAATCATCAGCATAAACAAAGTTTTTTACCTCTGGAAAGGGAAGGGCTGGGGAGTTACATCAATAAAGGTACAAATGTAGTTACAATTACATAATTCATAAGATTTTAATTAGACAACCTGGAACAAATATGTTACAATGTTAACATTTATTAAGTGTAATATTAGTCTTTAATTTTGAAATATGTTTAAAACATTGCAAAATTTAAATGGATATAATTATAGAAAGGATATGGTTTCAGGGGCACCTGGGTGGCTCAGTTGGTTAAGTCCGACTTGGGCTCAGGTCATGATCTTGCAGTTCACGAGTTCAAGCCCCATATCAGGCTCTGTGCTGACAGCTCAGAACCTGGGGCTCGCTTTAGGTTCTATGTCTCCCTCTTTGCCCCTTCCCCACTCATACACTGTCTCTCTTTCTCTCTAAAAAATAAACATTAAAAAATTTAAAAAAGAAAGGATATGTTTTCAAAATTTAGAAATGTTAAGTAAGTGATAAATCATAATGTAATTATTCTCTAATGCTCATGAAGGTACTTTTTTTTTTTTTTTTGATGTTTATTTATTTTTGAAAGAGAGACAAAACATGACCAGGGGAGGGGCAGAGAGAGAGGTAGACACAGAATCTGAAGCAGGCTCCAGGCTTTGAGCTGTCAGTACAGAGCCCAACACGGGGCTCAAACCCACGAACTGTGAGATCATGACCTGAGTTGAAGTTGGACGCTTAACCGACAGCCTCCCAGGCGCCCCATGAAGGTACTCTTAATACAATCTAAGAGTTCTTTTTTGAAATCGAGAAAAAATATTTTTTCTTTGAAAATTTTGTCAGGCTTGTCTTATGTTTGCTCTCTCATCCTTACCAAAGATCTACTTTTAGAAAGGATCTGATCACTCATATCATAATATAAAAAAACTAAGTAAAATTTGTTATCTCTTCCTATGCCATTTGCATCTCGCAAGAAAAATTACAATTTTGATTACTATCAAAGGAATGGCAAGCATAAGTGGAGAGGGGATAGGATTGTTTTTGTAGTGTCATTAATGTTCCCAAACTAATTATTTCACATTAGAAGTATTCCACTGTAGCTAGGAATGAGATACCCCATATTCTACCAGGGAAAAAAACAGTACCTCACATACCTTAGCAGTGTAGCCAAAATGCATAAATCATTTTTGTTTTAGTTAGAAGTTCCATTAACCTCACATTCCAAAACATGATTATTTATAATTAATAGTAAGAGGAAGAATGATATTTGATTATTGCAATTCAAAGACAAATCAACTTTATATTCAAACAAACTTTTTTAAGTTTTTATTTAAATCCCACTTAGTTAACATACAGTGTAATATTAATTTCAGGGTTACAATATAGTGATTCAACAATGCCATACAACACCCAGTGCTCATCACAACAAGTGTACTTGTAAATCTCCATCACCTATTTCACAGTTCCCCTTATCCCCTCATTTCTCCCTTTCCTCTGGTAGCCATCAGTTCGTTCTCTACAGTTAAAATTCTGTTTCTTGGTTTGCCTCTCTTTCTCTCTCTCTCTATTGCCCTTTGATCATTTTTTTCTTAAATTCCACATATGAGTGAAATCATACGGTGTTTATCTCTCTCTGACTTATTTTGCTTAGCACAATACTCTCTAGCTCCGTTCATTTCATGGCAAATGGCAAAATTTTGTTCTTTCTTATAGCCGAGTAATATTCCATTGTATATATATACCACATCTTTATCCATTCATCATTCGATGGGCACTTGGGCTGTTTTCATAATTTGGCTATTAGAGATAATGCTACTGTAGGCATCGCGGTGCATGTATCCCTTGAATTAGCATTTTTATATTCTTTGGGTAAATATCTAGTAGTGTGATTGCTGGATTATAGGGCACTTATATTTTTAACTTTTTGAGGAAACTCCATAATGTTTTCCAGAGTGACTGCACCAGTTTTCATTCCCACCAACAGTACAAGAGTGTTCCTTCTTCTCCACATCGTCACCAGTACCTGATGTTTCTTGTGTTGTTGATTTTAACTGTGCTGACAGGTATCATGTACTCACTGTAGTTCTGGTTTGTATTTCCCTGATGATGAATGATGTCGAGCATTTTTTCATGTGTCTATTGGCCATCTGCATGTCTGCTTTGGAGAAATGTCTGTTCATGTCTTCTGCCCATTTTTAATTGGATTATTCATTTTTTGGGTGTTGAGTTTGAGAAATTCTTTATACATTTTGGATGCTAACCTTTTATGAAATATGTCATTTGCAAATAACTTCTCCCATTCCATAGACTGCCTTTTAGTTTTTAGTGATTAGTTCCTTCCTTATGCAGAAGATTTTTATTTTGAGGTAGTCCCAATTGTTTATTTTTGGTTTTGTTTCCCTTGCCTTAGGAGACATATCTAGAAGGAGTTTGCTATGGCTGATGTCAAAGACATTACTGCCTGTGCTGTCTTCTAGGATTTTATGGTTTCAGCTCTCACATTTAGGTCTTTCATCCATTTTGAGTTTATTTTTGTGTATGGTGTAAGAAAGTGGTCCACTTTCATTCTTCTGCATGTACCGTTCAGTTTTCCCAACACTGTTTGTTGAAGAGACTGTCTTTTTCCCATTGGATATTCTTTGATGGTTTGTCAAAGATTAACTGACCAATAATTGTGGGTTCATTTCTGGGTTTTCTGTTCCAGACAAACTATATTTTAACTCTACATATGGGCACGTAGTTGGTGGATTTAGAAGACATATGCTGAGATTAGAATCTCTATAGGTTTAAATCCATTTGTTTAACAGTAGAAATAGCTGTTCTTTTTAGAGTGAGTCACCAAATTGGTTGCTTTTCTTTGACTCACTTTCTAAAGCTATTTAGGATCATACTAACTTTAGAATAAAAGAGTGACAAGAAAGAGTACCAGGGGCTCTAGGTCAGTTAGACAGCTACCATATGATGGTGAGTTCTGCTGTTGTGGAAGACTCCACATCTTGACTTTTTCTCCAGTGGAAATCTGAAATTAACGAAGACACCAGGTTTCTGCCCGGAACATGTCTCCCTATTAGGAGCTACCTGTTATAATGGTCCCATTTCACTTAGGGGAAGACAGATACTTAGGAAGGATAACCTAGGATCTCCATATCAGTTGATAAAATATTAAAATCCTTCCATATTGACTCTTCTACTTCTGATGTTCACACATACCAACAAATAAAAGGTTAATGCACAGTAAATGTCTTCAAGAGTTACCTATTTGGATTGGCATCTGAGTTTTTAAATCTTAAATATTTTATTGTCACCTCTGCTTGGGGACTAGGTCTGCACCTTAAAGGCTGAAGGGAAGCACTTTCATATTCCCTTGCCTTCCCCCCAACCACATTCACACCAAGAAATACATGTGGAAGAGAGTAATGTGTAGAATGGGCTATATTTAATGTTTATTAAGGGATGCTTTGGCATCAACACCTCTTGCTATGAAGAGAAGTGAGCTAGATGGTACAAAAAGAGAAGGTGAGGTGTAATACCAGCCAGTAACAGCCTTAGCTGACACCAAGGGGAGGTCTCCGTGAGCTCAAGTAATCCATCATAGATGTGCCTCATTAGGAAAAATATGTGCAGGCTTTTATAGCCGTCTTCGTCAGTCGCTCAAGTGCGCTGACTCGGAAAGGGCATGATCTGGGGTGAGTTTGCTCTAGGCAACTGAGGCAGTCCCCACAGGAGCTGGCAGCTAAAGGGTTTCTGCTGTCAAGACTCCCAGTAAGAGATGCAGCAACCCTTCTTTGAAGATACATCAATGCCTTTCCTGTGCCCTTCGCCAATCAGTGCCGTGCTTTATGACACCACTGAATAAAGATTAATAGACTTCGGGATCGTTTTTGTTTGTTTGTTTTTAAACAATGAACTGAAATCAAATTTTTGAAACTGGAATATCTTTTATTCTAGTGTATGCACAATATATTCCATTAGGGCTTCCATAGAAATTAGGCATTGTATGTAGGATTAATATCTTCCTGTTATGTAATGGTTTTCTTTGCCCCTTTCTAAAATGGCATCCTTCTTTTACGTCTTGATTTCTCCTTCATTTTCTCCATGTTCTTTGTAAAGTTAGCCTCCTCTCAAAGAAATAAAAAATAAATTCTGAAGAAAGTACTATCAGGGTCAATTTAATGTAGATTAAATAGAAGAGTGACCTTACGGACTTTCTAAGCCATTTGCAAATTCCTTGGCCATTGATGGCATTTATATCAGGTTCAAACTTGAAGTTAAGTCATATTGCTGAGTTTTCTCAACTTGCCCTGCTATCATTTTTTTTCCCAGATGTTTCTGTAGATGAGAAACAAATGCCTAGGAAGATTCTAGGCATTGCCATCTGTGTGAGCCTTGCCTACATTGGAAACCAGAGCCCCAAGTAAAGCTCACGGGCTACACTTTATTTGGGTGGTGCAATCCCAGGCTGCAGGCGTGAGGAGAACAGGACCATAGAGCAGGGAACCAATAAAAGTTACTGGGGACAGCTTCACAAGAAAATACAGCTGATTTCTTGGTTACTCTGGATGTTGCCAGAGAAATTGTCAGAGGAGAGGAAATACAAGGAATTTATCTTCTTGATACTTCTAATCTCCTATTTCTGGCTTTTCTATGTATGCCCACACGTATGCATTTCCCAGTAATTCTAGAGAACTTCATGTAGTCCCACCTAGCAGTCACTGAAGAAGCCGGACCCCTCTTCCCACAGCGGGATGCCTCATCTTCTGAATCTGGAACTTGCGACTAGGCACAAACTCTTCATAGCTCCACTGATATTCTCGTGGAAGCTATGTGCAATCCTGGCCTTCCTCTCTGGGAAGGCTGAGGCAGCTATAGTTGTCAGGAAACAAGGCTAGTAGCACCCCGTGGGGCTACTGCACTGGCAAGCGAACTGGGCTGGATTGAGCTGGTTGAGGGGTTGAGGGGTCACCACAGCTGATACACAGAGAAAGCCTGAGAAGCTCAGGGGAGACTGACTCTGGTTACACAAACAGTCCTGGCTGCACATGGCTGAACACAAATGGGAATATGCTCCGATTGGGCTCACTATAAACCAGTGGATGAAATGCCAAATGGTATCATGTCCATATGAATAAGAACACCAGCCTTTATGAGTCCTCTCTTATTAACTCATAATAAAAATTGAGAATAGGGAAATCACTTTGGAAATCATGAAGCCAAGTTTCCTCATCATTACAGTGAAAGAAACTACATAGTGACTTACTCGAAGTGAGAGGGAACGCTTGAGGTCAAAGACTAGAGCTTACGTCTATAGATTTATAAGACAAGAATTTTATTCCCTGGACTATAGTGCCTCTCCTTGTGTGTCCTGAAATCTTTAGATAAACGGATCCTAGTCAAAATGATAACCATCTAAACCAGCTTTTTAATAAAATTCGTATGAAAGGAAATGAGCATAGAGGTAAATTATCATGTTTTCTCCGCCTGCGTGGTTCAGTGCATTGAGCATCCTACTCTTACTTTCTGCTTAGATCATGATCCCAGGGTCATGGAATTGAGTCCCACATGGGATCAAGTCCCACTGGGGCTCTGTGCTGAGTGTAGAGCCTGTTTAAGACTCTGTGTCTCTCTCTTTCCCTCTGCCCCTTTCCCCTGCTCACACTCTCTCTTTCCCTAAAAAAAAAAATAATAATAAAATAAATAATAAAAAAAGACTCTAAAAGAATTTTTAAAAATTAAAAAAAAATGGTTCAAGTCTTAGAGATATTAAGTGGGCTTCCAGTGTAGTAAATGGTGGTATCAAGATTAAACCCATTTCTGTCTATCACTAGTAGGTTCTACTATTTTCTCTGATATTTACAAGTTAGAAAAGTCACATTGAAGCTTCAGAGTTTGTTAAACTCACATAGGAGTTGTCTCCCTGCAAGAGGGTTTCTTGGTTGCAATCACATTGCTTTCCTATTTTTTTCTCCAAAGGATTTAAAAAATCTTCATTATTTTTAAGTGAGTTAAACGTTTCCCCAAAACAAGTATCTTTAAAGGAAACCAATACTGGGGCACCTGGGTGTCTTAGTTGGTCAAATGTCCAACTTTCGCTCAGGTCATGACCTGGCGATTCCTGGGTTCGAGCCCCGCGTCAGGCTCTGTGCTGACAGCTCAAAGCCTGGAACCTGCTTTGGATTCTGTGTCTCCCTCTCTCTCTGCCCCTCCCAAGCTTGTGCTCTGTCTGTCTCTCTTTCTCTCTCTTTCTGAAAAACAAATAAACATTGAAAAAAAAAGGAAAAAAAAAAACCAAGTTCTTCTGATGCCCCAAAATGCAATCCAGCCAGTTGCCTTACAGTAGTGAGGTGGTTTTCCACCATGTAAATACTGGCAGTGACCTTACAGGTGTCCCACATCATGGAATTCTTAACAAGGGGTTGATGGACTTCTCCTCGAAGAGATGATACGATGTGCACCCACTGATAAGATGTACAAAACAGTGTACATGTGCTCGTTTTCATGGGAAGAAGTTTGTCAGTTGCTCAAAAAATGTCTGTTAAAGCTGGAAAGAGTGATGGGGATAGGGAGGAGAGGAAGAGAGAGGGAGAAAAGGAAGAGGAGGAGCAGAGAAAGAAAAAGGCCTTATTGACCTGCCTCATTTTATCCAGGAGGAAATAGAGACTTACAGGTGTGCCAGCGTTTCTGGGTTCATAAGATGCATGAGTGGCAGGATTGGGATTAAATTACTGTTTTTATTTTTAGGTTTATTTTTAATTATTTTGAGAGAGAGAGAGAGAGCTAGTGGGGGAAGGGCAAAGAAAGAGGGAGTCAGAATCCCAAGCAGGCTCCACACTGTCAGTGCTGAACCCAATGCAGGACTCAAACTCAGGATCTATGAGATCCTATCCTGAGTCGAAATCAAGAGTCAGGTGCTTAACTGACTGAGCCACCCACTTGCCCCTTAAATTACTGGTTTTTAACTGTAGATCCAGTGTAGTTCCCACTGATGGAAAGAAACCTTCCCAAGAGGTTTCTTGGACCGTTAACTTTTTTTTTTTTTTTTTTTTTGTCTTTCCAGAAGATCCAAGAGTTAGAAAAATAAAAGTATGAAATTTTTATTCATTTCTTTAAAGAGAGCTTACAGGTCAAATGTCTGTATTTTTATAAGACAGAGAAGTGAAAACCCAAGAGGCTTTCTCAAGATGGCAGTCACTTAATGACAGTTCTTATCTGCACCCTGCACCCTCACTCTTTCCCACTCCTACTACTGTGTGTTATTATTGTGTCTGAGAAGGTGAAGAATGAGAGGAAATTAATAGAAAGCATATATATGTCAGTTGCACATTGACAAATGCAACATTTATAAACTTATTCTATTCTTAAATTGCATTTTCTTCAGAAGAGAAAGGCAGTACGAGAAAAATAATTCTGTACATCTTTGAAATATTGATGTTTTTTAACTTGAAAGTAATTTGTGGGTATCTCTGACATCTCCTTAATCATGACCTTCTTATGTCAAAGATACAGTGAAGAAGCAAGTTGTTATTTCTAGCCTAAGTATGAATAACAGTGTAGAAACTACCTAGCCAACTTGTTAATTAACTTGTACTATACATGTGTCCTCAAATTTGTAAGTAAGTTTTTATCCTTTCACACGGATTTTTTTGTTGTGGTGGTTTTTGTTTTTTAGTCTCAGTAACAATTCTGGTTTCAAAGAACATTCCAGCCATCTCTGTAAAGGTACAAACCCAGTCTTTTCAGGATTGGTGTCTTATCAGGGAATGCTTGTGGACTGGTAAGGTTTCTCGAGTTTTTCTGAGTTCTTGGCTTGTGCTTTCCTTTCGGGATAACCACCCCCCCCCCCCCCATACACACACACACACACACACACACACACACACACACACACACACACTCTTCGTTGCATGTTGTGTTCCCTTTATTCTCTTTCTCTTTTTGCTGCAGTAACTGCCTAAATGCCACTTATTTATGTCTTTATACTATTCTTGTCTGATTTGGTAACTTGAACGCTTTATTTGCCCTGTGACATTAGAGTAAGTTCTATCTGATTTCTTCCTCATCTGAAATCTCTCTTCTTCCTGAGATACATCCTGGGTACAGACTCTGTGCAGTGTGTGGACTGGAGTGAAGGAGGCTGCGAAACCAGGAGGGTTCATTGGCACCCAGGCTTTGTTAACAATCCTGAACCTTTATTCCTTCCCTTTGTTGGTGAAGCATCCCTGTCCAGTGTCGGAATGGCCCCGGACTTCAGATAATTCTTCTAACCTGATTTGGGGAAGCTGAGCCATGCACTGTGACCAGTTCAATTGTTCTCTCATCTTTCCTGTCGTTTCCACTTTCTCATAACAGAAGAGAGAAATACATGCAGAATACGTTTTTTAGCAGTGATATTCAAAGTCTGGGGGAGGGGGGCAGTGGAAAATAGCAGGTGAGGATCTCCACTGGGCAATGTCTGCCTCAAGATCTCAAAATAAGTTTGAGATAATAAGCCCGGCATGTTTCTGAGAGTGTTTAGTTTTCCCTTGACAGTTTGATGCCCATTAGGGAATCACCAGAAGGGTGAGGCCCAGGGGTTTTCTCCATGTCCTTTAGAGTGACTCAGAAGAAGGCAGGTGGAGGCTTTTACTTTTGTGCAAATGTTCATCTCCTTTTCCACACTCCCCAGTTCATCCTGCTCTTTCTTTTATCCTCCCGAGAAGAATCATTTGTGATAATTTTTGAAACTTTTTTTCCTGATCTAATCCCTCCCTTCTTCCCGACACAAACTGAGGAGTCTGGAGCTGCTTGGACTGTCCCAAGCTAAGGCATATTAATATTTTGAAACTTCTGTTACTTTCCTGCCCTCCCATCATTTTTCTTGATGATGCTCCTATATTTTGTATGTGTTTTGTTTTGTTTAACTATTTGGTTTTGTTTTTGTTCTTTTTACAATTTTTTTTTGGCAGAGAAATTTTGTTTTCTATCTTGATATTTGTTCACCACCTTAAAAGGAAAGTCTGGGAAACATAACTTTTTAAAAAGTGACTAAAATATGAAAATAGCCACAGAAGCTCTGTTTTAATCAGAGTTCATGGACTAAGTAGGCTAATAGAGGGAATGTAATATTAATGCCCTCTCAGTATTTACTGTTTATTTTAGTCCTCATATCTTTGGTTTGTGTTTCTATTTTTTTTTTTTTTTTAGTTTATTTATTTATTTTGAGAGAGAGTGCAAGTGGGGGAGGGGCAAAGAGAGACAGAAATTGGGAATCCCAAGCAGGTTCTGCACACTGTCAGCACAGAGCCCAACAGGGGGCCCAGTCTTACAGAGCACAAGGTCATGACCTGAGCCAAAATCAAGAGTAAGACCCTTACCCAACTACTGAGCCTTGGTTTGTGTTTCTTACCTTGAATAGGAATAGTGAGAGAAAATAAGTTTACTCGTCTCAACAAACGTCCATCAGTAACATTGATCTGAGCATGTGAAGGGAAGAAAAAGCAGGCGTGGCATGCACTTGTTTGAGAAGTCCCATAAAGTGAGAGTCTGTTTTCTCTTTCACTGTGTTCCTCTGCTTAGTCACGACATACTCTCTCAAGGTTATCAGAAAACACTTGAGTCTCAGTGTTCTTGTTATTCACAGAGAAGAAGGGACTGGACAGTGTGATTGATATTCTGAAACAGGACTTGGTCCTTTCTCCACTCCCCCCCCAGTACACACACACTTGTGCACACACCCACATGGCCATCATAGACTAGTGTTCTTTGACATGTGAAATTGGAAATAGAGTTCACAGGTGCCGTTTGTAACTTGGCTTGCGTCACTGAGATCAATTGTAAGTTCATATTAAGATCATCCTCTGGAAAAGATAATGGTAACTATCAAAAAAGTTGATAGGTTTCACTGAAGATACCACTTTCACTTACTAAGGAGGAGGTAGGTACTTGCCCAGAAAAGCCTAGTTTGGGAAGGCTTCTGGGTTTTCAATGCTGCCAAGACCCTAACAGTGTTTGCCATGGCTATGAGGTTCTGTGACTTACTAGGAGCCTCCCACAAAGGCCAGGAATGAATGCAGTCTTTTCATTCAGCAGTGAAAGTTACATTGACTTTATCCAGGTCATGGTGTCAAGCAGATAATTAAATTAAATAGCCAGGGGCTCCTGGGTGGCTCAGTCGGTTAAGCGTCCGACTTCGGCTCAGGTCACGATCTCGCGGTCCGTGAGTTCGAGCCCGCGTCGGCCTCTGTGCTGACTGCTCAGAGCCTGGAGCCTGTTTCGGATTCTGTGTCTCCCTCTCTGTCTGACCCTCCCCCGTTCATGCTCTGTCTCTCTCTGTCTCAAAAATAAATAAACGTTAAAAAAAATTAAAAAAAATTAAATTGCCACAGCAATATCACAATGTCAGGATTATATGGTACATCTTCAGGGAGGAAATGGTAACTTTAAATACTTAACACTTTAAACACCCATATGCACATAAACATACAACAGTATATGTATATGAGTATATACACATGTTAAACAGAACACATGTTTATATATATGTATATATATAGCTGTAGATGTATGTATGGAAAATTTCCCCCATTCAACAAAATAAAGAATCTGATTTGTAATTTTGAAGCTGATAATTCATATTCTGAGAAAGTGGTGATTATCAAATGTATTCTCCACTTGATGAATGAGTGATAGTAGGAGATAATGAGATCTAGAAATTATTGGCACAAAGGAAAAAAACAAAACAAAAATAATTTACTTAAAGAACTGGACCAGAATCACTATTTAATAAAAAGTAACTGTTGCTATTGTAATGATGTGATTCTAAAGATTTGTCTTTATTAACTTTTCTTTATATAATACTAACTTCCAAAAAATACCTAGAGGCAGTATTCAGAAGAAGCTAATTTTTTTTAACTACATAACTCTTTAGTAAAAGCTGGAAAAGGGAAGGAGAAGGTTATATTGTAAGCCAGTAAGGATAAACTGGGCTAGGGAATCATTCAGAAAATACTGAACTAAGGACATCTGCAGCTATTGAGTACAAAATTTACCTCCAAGTTTCCCAGAAATCAAAGAAAGAAGAAAAACATAATGAGATGCTGCTATAATAAATAAATAACAGAGAATCATACCAATTTCCCAGAAGAGACCAGTGTTTTCCCTATCTGTGCAATCCATCAGAAATTTATCTTGTCTTTATGTGAGTAAGATGACCTACTTCTCGTTTGTTAGGGACTTTTCAAGTTTTAAATCTGTAATTATTTATATAAAACTTTAACTCTCAAAAGTGTCCTTGTTTGAAAAATAAATTATGTGGTCATTTTCTACAGTAGCAGAAAAATATATTGAAACACATGACTGACCCAGGTTTTATGAGGCCAGAAACTTATATTACCTTGGACTCCCCCATTTAAGAAACAGGATGTACAGTTATAAACACAAAATTAGGAAGGAAAGGTAACATTTCTTTAGAATGAAATATATCACAAAAGATGAATACTTTTAAAAGATGACAAACTATTAATGACCTGCTGTAACTCAGTAATTTTTTCCTTCACTTCTCGGCTATATACTCTAGAAATAAACACCTCTATTTAGGACAACAATTTTATTATAGCATTACCTCTAGAGGAAAATAGCATGGTTGATGGAAATTTATTATTACTGTTAGTTTTAAGAAGTTTGTTTGAGCTTTATAAGCTGTTTATAACATTATATAAATGTTTAGGATTGTTGTCAAATTTGGTGTTGTCTTCCTCGTTCTTGAAACCCCCCTCTCCCCTTCATGTGTTCTGAGGAATCCTTTGTTCCAGGAACTCGGTATCACTGTGGGCATCTCGCTGACCTCAGTGTATATTCAGTTATGAGACTCAGGTGGCCAGCACCTGAGTTAGTCAAGAGACACCACCAACACGGCTGGCATATGTACTAGTTTCCAACTGAAATTGCCCAGATCCTGTATTTTCCTATAAAACCCCATAGCCTTTTACACCAAGTGGATCTTCAGTTTTGAAAGCATTAGCCTGCTTCAGCCTCCTTCTCCTGGCAAAACAATAAAACTAGTGTTCCTCTTTATCCCCAAACTCTGTCTTCATGTCATATTTTTGCTCCAAGCAGAGGTTAGTTTCCAACAACAGGATATGTTTATATAGATAAACATGCAGCTATAGCTGACTAATACAAGAGGTCTTACTTAAAATTTTCATGCACACCCTTGCCCCAGCCATCAAGGAGTAAAAGAGTCTTCACAAAATACTGGAGGGCATTAAAACATTGTAGTTGAGGATTACCTCCTAAATCATTTCTATGATAATTATTTTTATCATTTTTAAACACATTTGTAATGTTTATTTTTGAGAGGAGAGACCCAGAGTGCGAGCATGGGTGGGCCAGATAGAGAGAGGGAGACACAGAATCTGAAGCAGGCTCCAGGCTCTGAGCCGTCAGCATAGAGCCTTACGCGGGGCTCAGACCCACAAACAGTGAAATTATGACCTGAGCCAAAGCCTGACATTAACTGACTGAGCCACTGAGGCACACCAATTATTTTTGTCATTTTAAAGCAGTTCAGAAATTCACATTCACTGTCCAGGTCAAGAAATAACAGCAAATACCTTTTTAGCATTAGTGTCTTTTTGAATATACAATATCTTAAAGGTATTATCTTTTTCTCAACTATAACTCACTTTAAAAAATATATTACATAATGAGTTTTCAGATATAGTATGAGGCTATGTTCCATTATTTAAGTTTGGCAAAGTTAGGGGCCCCCGGGGAGCTCAGGTGAATAAGCGTCTGACTCTTGGTTTAAGCTCAGGTCATGATCTCACAGTTCATGAGTTTGAGTCCCACGTCACGCTCCATGCTAGCAGTGTAGAGCCTCCTTGGGATTCTCTCTCTCTCTCTCTCTCTCTCTCTCTCTCTCTCTCCATATCTCTCTCTCCATATCTCTCCCCCTCTCTCTCTCTTTCTCCCACCCTCTCTCCTACCGCCTGCTTTCCCCACCCCCTCTCATACTCATGCTCTCTGTCTCTCTCTCTCTCTCTCTCAAAATGAATGAATAAACTTTAAAAAAAAAATGGGAACATAATAAATGTCTTGCCTGCCTCAAAATCCCACCTTCCACAAATATTACTAAAATTCTCTTGAACATCTAAATAACACATCACATAAAGTGTTTGTAATGCCAACTAATTAATTATTCATTATCTAGCTAACTCCATACTTGTTAGTTACTTGTTGTTCTTAGTGCAATGATAGCATGTGGAATCAGGTAAAAGTTATGTTTTACTTCTACATTTCATTAACCATGTATTGCAGTGTAAATAAAATTGAAAAATATGACTAAGACATGTAAACACTGCAAATAACACTTAATAAATTAAAATATAAAAAGTCATTATAAGACTGGTTTGCAATTAAAATGTGGTTTATTATAATAGTTTTTTATTTAAATTATACACATTTGCCTTTATACTAAATATTTGAATAATGAGAGTTTAGAGTCAACAGATAGGTCTTCACACATTTATAAGCAAAAGGAGAAGAATGATTTCAGTTATAGAATTTTTTCAGCATAATAGCTCTACAAGCATTTCTAGATTATGAGTACAATCTAACTAGTAATTTTAGTCCAGAAATACAAATTATATTTCACATCCTTTACTTTTAATAAGTCATCAAAGGTGATGCCACTGACAGTGATTTTCTTTTCTCATTAAAAAACATTCACGTAGTCCACATTCTTATTTTGTCATTCTAGAAAACAATACTTAAAATTGTAGCAACTATGTTTTTTAAATTAAAACAAAAGCTTCTAAGAAAAGCATTGCATGTAATTGTTAAGAAGTGACATGGGAAAAAATTACCGATACTATAAATTAATGTATGTATTATATGTTTACATATTATATATAATATATATATGCTAATATACATATATACATATATTATACATAATATACATGTTATGTGTGTATAGATACATAAAACCCAGGAAATTGAGTCATGTCTTCATTTTTTTTTATAATCCAAAGTTTTGCTAACATAGGAGTAGATTCTCTTCTTAAAGGAGATTTAGAGTTGCAAATAATCTAAAAAGCTTCTACACAATGAAGGAAACAAAACTAAAAGGCAACCTACAGAATAGGAGAAGCTATTTGCAAGTGACATATCAAATAAAGGGCCAGTATGCTAAGTCTATCAAGAACTTATCAAACTCAACACCCGAAAACAAATAATCCAGTGAAGAAATGAATGGGCAGAAGATATGAATAGACACTTCTCCAAAGAAGACATCCAGATGGCCAACCGACACATGAAAAAATGCTCAACATCACTCATCATCAGGGAAATGCAAATCAAAAGCACGATGAGATACCACCTTACATCTGTCAGAATGGCTAAAATGAACTATTCAGGGAACAACAGTTGTTGGTGAGGCTGTGGAGAAAAGAGGACCCTCTTGTACTATTGGTAGGAATGCAAACTGGTACAACAACTCTACAAAACAATGTGGACTTTCCTCAGCAAGTTCAAGATGGAACAGCCCTACAACTACAATTGCACTACCAGGTACTTATCCAAAAATAGTGATTCAAAGGGGCACATGCACCCCAATCTTTATAGCAGCATTATCAATAATAGCCAAAATATGAAAAGAGCCCAAATGTCCATCGATTGATGAATAGATAAAAAATAGGTGTATACACACACACACACACACACACACACACACACACACACACGTGTGTGTGTGTGCGCAGAATCTTGCTCAGCCATCAAAATGAATGAAATCTTGCCATTTGCAACAACATGGATGGAGCTAGAGTGTACTATGGTAAGCTAAATAAGGCAAGCAGAGAAAGACAAATACCATATGATTTCACTCATATGTGGAATTTAAGAAATAAAGTGGATAAATATAGGGAAGGGAAGGAAAAATAAAATCAGAAGAAAAAAGAGAGGGAGGTAAACCATAAGAGACTCAAATATAGGGAATAAACTGAGGGTTGCTGAAAGGGAGGAGGCGGATGGGCTATATGGGTGATGGGCATAAGGAGAGCATTTGCTGGGGTGAGCACTGGGTGTTAGACATGAGTGATGAATCACTAAATTCTATTCCCAATACCAATACTACACTATATATTAACTAACTTGAATTTCAGTACAATCTTGGAAGAAAAAAAGAATAAGAAATAATCCCCTCAAGCCATTTTATAAAACCTTGGAACATATTTTACGTATGACTTTCCTCAAAGATTAAAAGGGAATTAATGCCTCCATATGCTCTAAAACATAATTAGTTCTGACCTTGTGAATTCAAAATTTATTTTCATTTACATTAGTGCTGGACTGAAGCTTTCCTCTTTTGAAAAATATTTATTGAAGAATTATTTACATGAGGAAAGTGCACAAATAATATGTTACAGTTTGATTAATTTTCTACAAACTGAACACACCCATGTAACAAGCATCCGTATCAAGAAACAAAACCTCACCAGCCTCTGGGCAGACAGCTCTCACCTGTGCCCCCTACTGGCCACTGCTAGCACCACCCCTGTGTCCCCTCCTGGCCAATGCTAGCACCCTAAAGCAGACAGCTGTCCTGTCTCTTAGCACTATGCACTGGGTTAGCCTGTTTTTGAACTTCATGTAAATTGGATCATATAATATGCCCTCTCTAGTGTCTGGATTCGTCTGCCAAGGATTATGTTTGTGAGATTGATCCACATTGTTGAGAAGGGTTGTGGCTTCTTTGATTTTTATTGATGAATAATATTTCATTGTGTGACTGTATCAAAACCATTCTCTAGTCTCCTCTTGATGGACATTTAAGTAGTTTATAGTTTGGCACTGTTATGATAATGCTGTTTTAAACATTTTGTAGGTCTTTTCATGAATGTGTGTACACATTTCCGCTAGGTTAGAAATTGACAAGCCAAAACATAAGTACCTATTCAGCTTTAGTAGATAATGTCTAATACTATTCCAGAGTGTTTTTCCAGGCGATTGCATCAGTTTCCATGTTTACCCAGAGTGTATGTGACTTTTGATTTCTCCACATATTTGCCCACAGTTAGCACTGCCTTTCCTTTTATTTTGTTCATTCTGGTAGGAGAAACTTGCCTTCTTTTTCTATGAAATATTTTTCTAGGCAAAGCGATACTGGAAGTCATGATTAATCATAGCACTGCTAACACGTTTCCTTCTACAGTTGTGACTCTTTCACTGTGTGAAAATGACACATTTTCAGCATCAAGTGTAGCAACTAATAAATACTGGTTGTGCATAATACAATTTGCATTCCTTTCCTCATTCTCTTTTATTCAAAGCACTCAATGTTTAGATGCAAAGCTGATGTCTTCTGCCTTTGGAGTACAGCAAACCAAAAAAAGTTGCATACAAATATATTAAATCCTTAATGCATTATCCCCTTCCGGATTCTTCACCTTATATGCCATAGGTAATACGTATTATTATTTTAAAAATTAAGTACCTTTAGAAACACGTGAAGGTAAAGTTTTGTTTCTTCTAGTAGACATAATGTCATAACCTCGTAAGTAAGATGACTTTAACTTCCAGGTTGCCTGGGATAATCCTCCTGGTTTATAGCTCTTGCCCTAGCAAAGTGCCCCTTTCACCTACAATGGTATTCTAGTTTAGATGATACATGAACACACGACTTGTAACCAAAGCCAGCTTGGCCCTAAGTATTCTGTTAAGTTTCAGTAAAACAGTGATCTTGGCCTTCAGTAGCTCACAGTCTCGAATAACTTTATTTCATGTTTACCTGATTCAGATAATATTTAATGGAATATCCTGTTATAAAGGAAAATAATTGTGGAAATGAAAATATTTCCTGTTGACCTAATAATGTGTGATTTCAAAGTTGATCCCATAAGATAAACTTGAGGTTTCATATTTGTCCTTTTTACTACTTTGAGGTCTTAAGCAGTACTTTTCAGTGTTTCTGGATGGATTCACGATTGCCTTACCACTATACTTACTTTCAAACATGAATTCAGTTACTAATATGATACCCTTTCTCTCTGTAATATTGTTAAAATATTTCCATTTATCGTCTAATCTCCTTTCTTTGTTAAATTTTCTCTTAAGGTAATACCACCATTGGGTTTTGTAAAATGAGAATTTGTCACCATTCAAATGTTCTTTGAAGAAAAGTGACAGTACATATAATGCACAATAATATGCAAATTAGCATAAGGTAGAAACAAATAGGGTAAGCGGGTGTACAGACATATCAAAATAGTATTAAAATTCCATTTGCAATCCTGAACCTATTATAGGATCCTCTTTTCTAAACCAAATCCCTGCGTGTATGCAGGTTACATTATGATAGAATTTAGTCTGAAAAGTTCATTGTAATAAAATAGGCGTATGGAAGTTAAAATATCGACCCGCGATAAAACATATCTCAATAGCAGACCTACAATTAACTCTCTCATAAGAAACATGGATTTAGTGTTTTAGGGACCAATTTGTTCTTTTTTACCATAATCAAAATGGTGATATGATACAATCTTACTGGATGTCTTGCATTCATGGCCAATAGGTTTGTTATATTATTTGGAAATCTTCTCACTTACTATGTATCATTAAGCAGTATCTCAAGATCTTTCCTCTTAAGCTATCTGTGCCCACTTGAACTTGAGCTACTCTACATGTGCATTCTCAGGTTCATTTCCTAATTCTGATTCCACCTGCTAATACTCCAAGTCCTATTCCACCTTTACTCACTTGTACCCACGATCTCATTCCCCTGCACTCCTAGGAGAGTCTGACCCTAATCTATTGACCACCCATCCTGGGGGTTCTCAAAAATAAGAAACTGAGAACTTGAGCAATCGACCATACAAGGAAAAATTATGGCGAGTGGTCATTAATAGGATTGCTGACATCATAAAATACAAAGCTCTGCAGGCATTCTGCTTAAATAGCCACCAGTAAGATGGCTTGAAACCATCTTCATTCAACATGTTGCATATTGTTATATATTGTTCTTTACATAGTCTATTTCCTTTATGTGGCATGACATTTTGGTGAATGGGTGGGGCTCACAAGTCAGACAGAACTTTTGTTTTTTTTTTTTGTTTTTTGTTTTTTTTTTTTTTATTATTTTTTTTTATTTTTTTTTATTTTTTAATATATGAAATTTACTGTCAAATTGGTTTCCATACAACACCCAGTGAAAGCATTACAGACAGAACTTTTAATCTGTGTGATTTTGCATGGTTATGCTATCTCCCTGAGTCCCAGCATTTCCTTCTGTAATATGGAGGTTATAAACATGCAGATTTATTGGAATGACTTATGTAAAGCACTTGTCACAGTACATGGCACCTAGTAAGTATCGCACAAACTGGTAATGATAAATTAGTATTTTTAGTCTTGTGTTCATACTAAAGACACTGAACCAGAAAAAAACCCAAAGTTGCTAAAAAGAAAATCTGGGAAATCTGGAAAATTCTGTAGAAATACTACTTATGTTTTCTTTTGCTCAGGCCTTTTTGAATGCAACAGAATTATTCATTGCAAATAGTTAAACCCCAATGTGGAGATATACTAAGGAACAAAACACACACACACACACACACACACACACTGGTTGTGGTATTTCCTGATAAGTTTGCCTCACTAGGAGATTTTAGAAATGCTTAGCCTGACAAAATTACTTCAGATCCTGGTTTTTCTGTGTTCCCCAATCTGGTAGCTCTTTTCATTATGCTACATCGTAGGATTCTGGGTTCAGATTCTGAACTCACTACCTCTTAGATTGTGATTTTGAGCAGAACATCTAGTTTTTTTACACCTCCGCTTCCTTTTCTATAACCTAATGCACAACTACATGGAGTTGTGAGGGATAAGCCCAGTAATGCCTAACAAAGAACAAGTAAAAGTCAACTACCTGTGCTTCAGCAGTCACTTCCTCCAGAATCAGTTTACCACTAGCTACAGGCCATTCTTGGAGCCTCTGCAGTTCCTGTAGGTTCAGACTTGAAATTCTTGTTCTTGTGAATCATTTCCATGAATCTGCAAAGGGCTGGGGTTTTAAGGAAGCTTGCTCCCTTTTTAGTGGTGCCTGCAGGGATTCATTATGAGGAATGTCTTCTGTGTTCTGCATGTTCTCGCTCATTCTCTTTGTTCTTTGTACTCTCTGATCTGTGCCCTTTCTCTCTCTGAACTCTCCTGCCAAAGGGGAAGGGATTTTTTTTTTCCAGCTCTAGCATTAAGTAGGAAGAAAGTTGCATCTAGGCCAGGTGTCATCTAAAAATGAGTGATTCCTTGGCTGGACGCACAAATCCGGGACTGTACATTACTTCCTGTGGCTGCAGCTCTGAACAGCTCCCTTCACTTAAGCCACTAAGGCATTTGCTATCTATTTCAATCCCATCATGATAAGGCCTTTATAAATAGAGCCTTGGTCTATCCTGAAGTAACAGATGAGCTTCAAAGACAAGATATGATAGCTTTTGTGATCTCACAACATATTCAGGATTTCCTGATTTCTAGGTATTATTATTGGTTTCATTTATTAAAAAAATATTTATTGAACACCTTCCATGCACCAGACATCATTTTAAGCATTAGGGATTCAGCAGCAAACAGGGACAGAGTAGTTTTAATTTTGGATGGGGTGGCCAGGAGACAGTAGAAAAGGTGAAGGAGCGAGTTAATTTGGAGAATAGCATTCCTGACAGGGGGAAAGCAAATGCAGTGTCCTAGGGTAGAATGTGTCTGTCTTTGTGTGGTTTCATGTGGGAGCAAGGTAAAAGGTACAAGATAGCAGATTGGAGAGATATCCAGGGACAGAGACCAGGCCCATTCCCATAGGCCATTGTAAGAACCCTGGCCTTTACTTTGGGTTATTTACAAACTCGAGTTATCCCTGAAAGATAGAAAGGAGTACATATATGGTAAGGCTGTGCAGATATGCAGATATCTGGCCACATTGCTGAGTGTAACTGTCAAAGAGAATTGGGGGTGGTCCTATTGGTAGGCAGAATAGGTGTCTACCCAGTTGGGGGTACATGGGTCAAATTCCAGCTCTTATGAGTATTTAACCAAAAGAATTAAAATTAGGATTTCAAAGAGGTGTATGCACTCATGTGTTCATTGCATCATTATTTATGAGAGCCGAAGTATAGAAACAACCTAAATGTTCACCAGTGTATGAATGAATAAAGAAAGTGTGGTGTATACCTACGGTGGAATGTTATTTAGCCTTTAAAAAGAAGGAAATCCTTGGGGCACCTGGGTGGTTCTGACTTTTGGTTTTGGCTCAAATTATGATCTCATGGTTTTTGGGATCGAGCCCCACATCAAGCTCTGTGCTGACAGCCCAGAGCCTGGTTGGGATTCTATCCCTCTTCCTCTCTCTTGGCCCCTCCCACACACACTCTCTCTCTCTCTCTCAAGATAAATAAATACACTTTAAATTAAAAAAAAAAGAGAGAGAAGGGAATCCTGTGTATATGACAACTTGGATAAACCCAGAGGATATTATAAGTGAAATTAGCCAATCACAAAAGGATAAATATTGCATGGTTCCAATTACATATGCTGTATCTAAAATAGACAAATTCATAGAAACACAGAGTGGAATGGTGGTTGCCAGAGCCTGGGGGGAGGGAGAAATGGCAGGTTGCTGCTCAACAGGTATAATGTTTCAGTTACATAAAATGAGTAAGTTCTAGAGACCTACTGTACAACATTGTTCCTATAGTTACCAATGCTGTATTGTGCACTCAAAACTTGGTTGAGAGAGCAGATCTCATGTTAAATGTGGTTACCCCAATGCTACTCCTACTAAAATCCACCTCTTCAAAATATATACTCCCAGAACTTAAAACAGTTTTCACAGTGCCTGACACTCCACCCTCTTTGACTATCCTATTAGCCTCAAAAAATATTCCTGCCTTCAAAAGTACTATCACAAAATCTAGACACGGCTGAGGAGAATCACATGTTTAACAACGAACATCTCTGACATGAAGGATCTTTGGCAATGAGAAAGCATGTTCCACGATTACTGAGATAAGGTCTGAAATTTGGTGAACACTTAACTGTTAAATAATCAGACGTCAAGGTGATCCATCAGGACAGCCCTGAAAGTAGCGATCAAGTCTTTACCACTTACTACAACAGTACAAGCAAAAGGCAAAAAGTGCTGCCCACTCCCCATATTCCATTTTTCCCTGTATAATGATACCAGCTGAACGTCAGATGGCTACAGCCCATAAGCCGCAACAGAAGGCTTCTGTCTCTTTATGGACCACTAGGCTGGAGGGGTAGGGACACAGGGAAGAGCTAGGAGTGACTGAGTCAAAATAGGAGATGTCATCATCCGGGGCTCAGGATAAAGAAGTCTCTGTGGAGACTCCTGGGAAGTGTTTCACACAACCCCCAATAAGGAGACCTCAAATGGAGCCTCATGGATCATGAATGCAGATACTCACATGCACATGGCTGCCCCAGAGGAACTGAGTCTTTGACTCAAACTCCCTATAAAAAACTTAAGTGCCCTGGCTGTACAGTAAGTCTGGTGAGGGGAATGCAGTGTTCCCCAGGGATGCCTGCAGTGCAAATCCTAGGCAATACCGGGAGGACCACACAGGACTTTGGCCTGAAGCCAGACTGCTTATTAACAGATACTTATTGTTGACTGAACATATAAGCTAGATGCTTAGCAATAACCATAAAGGAAAAGAGGGAGGAAAAAATAATAAATAAGGAAGTGGGTTTTCACCCTGGACAAACTTCTTCATACATTTTCTGACAAATGATACAAATGATCTGGAGTGAATTTTATTAGAGCCACTCTAGATGTTTTAATTAGCTAACAGAAAATAAGGTTAGCACAAAATAGAAGTAATGTTATATAAAAGATTCTCAATATGTATCTTGATATTTTCTTCCGTATCACTGGAACAAATGAAGATGAATCATTTAAATCAGTGTTGCCCTAAGGGAAGAGCTCCATCCAAAGTTGTGTGTCTTTAGAGGCATAATCTCTTTTTAAAAGATGGGTGGAAGTAGATGCAATTTTATCTGTCATTACCAGTGAGATTTTAACCATTATATTTATAACTTACACTTACTTGGTCGACCTGATTGCCAAATAGATGATGATTACTTCAAAATAAAAAAGGAACGCTTAGTTTCATCATCTATTATTAGTATACATGAGCTATTGACAGAGATAAAATTCAAAAATGAAAATAAGGGGCGCCTGGGTGGCTCAGTCGACCTGACTCTTGATTTCAGCTCAGGTCCTGATCTCATAGTTCATGAGATCAAGCCCCATGTCAGGCTCTGCGCTGACAGCATACAGAGCCTGCTTGTGATTCTTTCCCTCCCTCTCTCTCTGCCTCTCCCCAACGTGCACTCATGCATGCATGCTCTGTTTCCCACTCTGTCCAAATACATGAACTTAAAAAAAATTTAAAAATGGAAATAAATAAAAACAGTATTGAAGTCGCTTGGTTTAAACTGCTCCAGTCAAATGACACAGTTGAATAATCTCATACACCCCAAAGTATTTGTTGGAGAGTCTAATTAGTAATGTGTTAATGAATTTGTATTTTGCAAATTTGATCACATTCACAAACTTTTGAGAAACATAAAGTACCCCCCCAAAATAAACTTGGCTCCAATTCTCTTTATCAAAGACACAAAAAATTCTAGATTGCTGCACAAGTAAAATGAACATAATACTTGTGGGAATTGAACATTAAAAGTAATCTTACATTAAACCTGTGAACATCAGTGGAAATTAAGGATTTTTCCATTAGGTTCTTTATTATTCCAGTACAGCACTCTTCCTTAACCATCCTGGTTGCATACTTAATGCCATATTGATGAGAGGTCAAATTGCAAAATTGTATGGCTCACTTGCAATTCTGATACATTTCTAACAGGGGCTTATGTATATATGTTATATATATATATATATATATATATATATATATATATATATGTATATATGTTAATACTGTTTTATATATTATATATTATATATATTATATAATTATATATATAAAATATATATATAAATATATAATATATATAATATATAATATATATTAATATATTAATACTAATATTAATATATTAACATAATATATATTAATACTGTGTTTTATATATATATATAACACAGTATATATTAATACTGTGTTTTATATATATATATATATAAAACACAGTATTAATCAGTCCCTAGTAAGTACAAAGCATTGGCTAGATGCTCAAAAAGTTTAAAGTTTTGCAGTTGAGACAGGAATAGAAATGGTAATATAGTATAAATGAATGAGAAACTGTGACACATGCACAACTATGTGAGCATTACGTTAGTTACATGGGATAGGGAATTCTTCACAAAGAGAGTGACATTTGAGTGTTCATCTACATAATAGGTACTGTGGTCCACTGCCTAGATTCTCCTTTTAGAGGGAAAGTTCTCTTTCCTCTCAGTTGCAGGGCTGCCAGATGAATCCCTCCCCAGTAAATATTCTTGGCCAGAAGGAGTTGCCTTGTGAAAGTTGAGGCCCCTTTTCTGCAAGCACCTCCATGAGGAGAGATGGCTACAAAGTTCCATCCATTGGCCTCACTCTGGGGCATCTTCACCAACAGAGGAATTGACTAGGGCCTCCAGGGCAAATTCACCACGGTTCCATTCTCCCTCTTCACATCTTGCTTCTCTCCCTTGTAGGTATTGATCCCAGAGAGCAATCTCCAATAAATCACAGGCAAACCTATCTCCATTCTGAAGTCTGTTTCCTGGGAAACCCCACCTGTGACCACTAGGGCCAGGAGTGAGTGGTAAAAACAGCTGACTCATATGGGTTTTAGAACTGGCCTCCCCACTGACTGATTTGTACCAGGGATCCCTCCCTGGTGGTGGGGAGGCACCATGCATGCTCTACAGATGTAATTGTTAAAACTGTCTTAAGTAGTAGACTGAGTTGTGATAAAGGATTAAGAGCCTGCCCTAGTGAGTATCGTCTGAGGCATTCGAGAAATCTGGAAAAGTAGAACATGAAAGAACTTTGGAATCAGATGGCTCCTTGGTGGGGTTGATAAAAATCTTGGAGGAAGACAATGAAAGGCTGAAAGTGATCGATCATCTTTGTAAGGCCTCCTATGAACCCAAAGGCCAAACTGGTGGCATATACAGAGAATCTCACGTCTCTGAGCTAGAGGATGAACTGGAGGATCAGGCCCAGAAATTAATGACGAAAGTCATAGCGCCCCAGAAAACGCTTGAATCTGGAAAGTCTGCCTATGCTATCATCGAGGCCCTCTGGGGAAGAACCAAGTGCACTATGACTTGTGATAGGACTCCCTGCGTCTACACATTCAAAGCCTGGAGTGTCAGGTTCTCCTCAGCCCTCTGGGTTTGCCGAAGTGGCTGTCCTACCTACTAAAGACAATACCTTCTTGCTGGAAAACAATGCCAGAGGCTACTGCCTTTCAAGATTCCATCGAGAATGTATCCTTACCTCCCTTTCTGATCATCACATGAAACATGAGGGTTAACTCACAGCATAACCCAGCCAAGGTAGTGCAGGGTCTGCGGAGGCAAGGAAGAAACCACGGTGCAGGACAATTACAGGCCCTGGTGTTCATACAGCCCTAGGAAAGGAGGGGTCCTCTGGAGAGTGCTTGATCCAAGCATTCAAAGCATAAAGTTGAGTAATGAGAGTTTATTGATATGGGAGCCACTCCTGAGAAATAAAAACGAGTCTATGTTTCCGTTGCCAATAATAGTATCTTTGTAAAGAGATTTACCTTTATTTGCTCTAAATGTGTAGAATTTGAAAATGAGGATGAAAGCAGTGATTTTTACAGGCAAAGGTAAATTTCTAAAACTACCTAAGGAAATGAAAGGTTCAAGTGGTGGTAGCTAATCAGAAAAGACCACTGACATTCCTGAGAGGAATGCCCTATGGTACTGAATCAAAGTGTGTATTTTCTTTCATCTCTGATTTTATTCTTCTTTTCATTTTGTGATTCTTGTTTTTGGAATTTTTTTTTTCATTTTAAATTAGACTTCTTTGTATATTTTGTCATGTAGTAAGGGAATTTGATTTTTTTTTAATTTGAAAATGCTTTTTAGACCCCGAAAATTGATTTATTTTTTGTTTTGGAACAAAAGCTGAAATGAAACGTTCTGTCTTCTATTTTTCTTCTCTTTTTCAGCCACTGTGATAAAGCACAGCACTTTCTCTTTTCCAATCAGAAGTCACTACATCAATCATCCATGAACATTCTGGTTTTTTAAGCCTAATTTTAGAAGAATTAATTACAATGATTAAATGGGAAAATTGTCTTTTTTTTTCATGAAATCTTATAAATCGGGTTTGCTCCATTTGTATCATTGTCTCTACTCAATGATTTATTGTTTTTCATCCTTTATCTTAGAATAATTACATTTGTACCTTTAGTGATTGTCTTTCCCAAGTACTAAGTAGATTCAAACGTTTTTTATTTTCAAAGTTCCCCATTATGTTATATTCTTAGGTGAAAAAGGAAATCTACATTTAACTTAAAGCAGTTAAATAATGTGGTCTTTTTTGTTCTTGATATATTTTTTCCAAGTCATTATACATGCTAAGTTACTTTCCTTTTTGATTTTATTAATATGTACATTTCCCCTTTTGCCCAGCTTCTTATGATGCAAACAAATATCAATATCGTGATCTTCAAGAAATTACTTGTAAATATATTCAATTTTTTTTTAATTAAGATTGTGTCTTATGTAACCATTTCTGTTAATGTCACTTCCCAAAGGCTAGCGTGTGTTGAGACCCATTGATGGGAAGGCAGTGCTTTGAAAAGACAGAATATGGGGCACCTGAGTGGCTCAGTTGTCGAGCCTCTGACTTCTTCTCAGGTCGTGATCTCACGGTTTGTGAGCTTGAGCCCTGCCACAGGCTCAGTGCTGATTCTCAGCACAGAATCTGCTTGGGATCCTCTGTCCCCCTCTCTCTCTGCCCCTCCTCTGCTCATGCTCACTCTCTCAAAAATAAAAAAATAATAATAATAAACAACAAAAGAAGAGAATACATGGCTAAAGCTCTGTTTCTTAAATATGCAGTGTATACATATTTGATTAAATAAAGCCATGCTGTCATGTCACTTCGTTTGTTGATATTGTGTACAGAAAGCATGGTCCTTTCCAGTGATACTAATAAAGGAAGGTATGGTTAAAGCTATGGTGTGCAGGTAAGAAGGGCCATTTGGAAAGAAAATTGGGGAATGCCTGGGTGGCTCAGTCGGTTAAGCATGCGACTCTGGTTCAGGTCATGATCTCATCGTTTGTGGGTTTCAGCCCTGAGTTGGGCTCTGTGCTGACATCTTGGAGCCTGGAGCTTGCTTTGGATTGTTTCTCCCTCGCTATCTGCCCCTCCCCAGCTTGTTCTCTCTCTCTCTCTCTCTCTCAAAATAAATAAAGAAAGAAAGAAACATTAAAATTTTTTTTTAAAGGGGCGCCTGGGTGGCTCAGTCATTTAAGCGTCTGACTCTTGGTTTCGGCATAGGTCATGATCTCACAGGTTTGTGAGTTTGAGCCCCACATCAGGCTCAGTGTTGGCAGTGAAGGGCCTGCTTGGGATTCTCTCTCTCCCTCTCTAGCTGAACTTTCCCCACTTATGTTGTCTCTGTCTCTCTCAAAATAAATAATCATAAAAACTTAAAAAAATATTTTTAAAGAAATTAAAAGGAAATTGGCACTGTCACACAAATTACTGGAGCCAGCTCTGTCCAGGCCTAGAAATGTGTATCAAAACAACAACAACAACAACAAAACAAAAACAAAAAAAACCCCAAACAACTCATGGAAAGTTTTGAGATGGTCCACTATTCTTGGGGGACTAGAAAGCATGTTTTTCTTCTGTCTGAATGTGCTATTAATAATCCTGGTCTCTGATCATTTGAAATGTTGTTTTCACTGCAGTTTTTTTTTTCTTTTCTTTCTATGTTCACTGATCTCTCTTCCACCTTTGTACTTTTTTCATCGACATCTAATTCTGATCACATAGTTTTGTTTTTTTTTTTTATTTTTTTTAACGTTTATTTATTTTTGAGACAGAGACAGAGCATGAACGGGGGAGGGGCAGAGAGAGGGAGACACAGAATCTGAAACAGGCTCCAGGCTCTGAGCCATCAGCCCAGAGCCCGACGCGGGCTCGAACTCACGGACCGCGAGATCGTGACCTGAGCTGAAGTTGGACGCTTAACCGACTGAGCCACCCAGGAGTCCCTGATCACATAGTTTTAAACATGACCAATGAGTGTACAGTGTGGTTTTAATGAAATATTTTATAAAACAAATATCCATCACTAAAGTACAAATTTAACTGGCCACAGATGTCTGTAGGATCATTTAAAGTGTGTTTATAATAGTTTAATATAGTATAATGCAACACACCATGCCCACAGTACATAATTGACATTATAAAAAATTTAATAGTAAAAACTAAAAAAAGTAATAAGAAAACATAAAAATATATAATTAAAGGTAATTGTCCTTCCCACCCCTAAGATTCCCAAATTGTTTAGCCTTCCCAGAAGCACTGTTAAATTTATTTTGCTACTTTCCAGATACATTCTATGCATGTATAGTCATATATAAATTTCAGTATTTACCCCATTATTTCTTCTTGTTTAAACGTGATCAAACTGGGTCTTCAGGTTAACTGACTTTTTCGGTAGTGTCTATTTTCTTTTACACAGCGACTATTTTTAAATTTTGTAAATAATGTTTTGCCTTTCATTTCTGAACTATGCCAGCACTGGACTACCATTGTGTCATGATATCTTCTTTGAAACCAGTTAACTATTATTTGAACTTGTTTTCCTTCTATAGTCCCTGTTGTCTGTGATCGATTTTAAGGAGAAATTGTTTCTCAGGTTCCTCTGTTTGGTATTTATGTGTGTGGGTGGGTATTTTACATTTGTGTATGTATCACTTGTATTCCTTTGCTCATATTTTCTTGTAAGTTCTTTGCCTATATCACATACTGTGTCACTTGTAATTGTTGCTAATCATGGAATAAAAGATTTCATTTCTGGGCCAGTTTCCTGCTTAACAATATTACTTCAGTCTGAGCCAGGGCACTGAGCTGAGAAACATGCCTGTAAAATTTGGGTCAGTTACGCAAACTCACTTGTGGGTACTCTACTTTTGGGCATATCTCTGCTCATTGATAGAAGATATTTTTGACTCCTAGCAGAGGCCTCCATGTCCTTTGCTGGTTTTTTCACTTGTCCTTGGTTTCCAGAGATTAGAGATTTTAGAAATGATATTCACATACTGTACTCCTCCACCCTGGTGCTTTGGGAAGAGCCCGAGGCAAAGATAATTTGTCCATGATGTTCTTCTTCTTCCTCTGTTTTCCTTGTCACTCCATGTGTCACATAGGCACACGGACTTTCTTGCAGCCCTTATGTGTCAGTTGGCCTTTTTCTTCAGTATTGCTGATTTGCTCCCATGCCCACTTTTCAGGGCATGCCACCTAACTTGGGGGTATTCTGTATCCTGCTTGAGATCTGAGATGGTTTAATTCCCTAGAATCTTTCCTCCATCCACCCAATATTTCATTATATTTGGCAGGAGATCATAATTTCATTAAAAATAAAAGCTTTCTTTTTTCCTGTTTTTTTTTTTGTTGTTGTTTGGTTTGGTTTTTACTGCACTGATTTCAGGGCATAAAATAGAGGTAGCAAAGCCTATAAGCAATAACTTTTAACCAGAAAACTTTGTACTGAGTTGATTAAAGAAAGTGTCCATCAATTGCCATCATAAAGAAAACAATACACTTTTTTTTTTTGCATTTTTATGTCTTTCTAAAAGTTTTTTTAGAGGGGCGACTGGGTGGCTCAGTCAGTTAAGCATCTGTTGATTTCATCTCAGGTCATGATCTCACAGTTGTGAGATTGAGCCCCATGTTGGGCTCGTGCGGAGCCTGTTTAGGATTCTCTTTCTCCCTCCCTCTCTCTGCACCCCACCCCCCCACCCTGCAACTTGTGCTCTCTCTCTCTCAAAATAAATTAAAACTTTCTTCAGAAATAACTTCTACTGCATAGATAAAAAAAAATTCTTATTTGGAAGATTTCTAAAATAACATAAGTTAGTGGACATATTTGTTTAAATGTATACATTTATATTCATAATAATCTTTTTTTTTCCCTACAGTGAAGCCAATGGTGGATACTCAGACTCAACTCTAATTTTAAAATTAGAGTGGGGAGCAAAAAAAATGAAGAATACTATTAGGGGAAAAGATGGCAAAACAGGTTCTAGATAAGCTGCCTTACTCTGAAATATACATGTAAAAGTACAATAAGCTTTGGCTTTTCACTGTTCAGTTTATTGAATTTGTTTTGGTTTAAGTGACTTTACTGCATCATATAAATGGTAGATTTAGATAACTTTTCATAAAAAACAAAGGCTTTTCATCATCTCTCTTGGCATAGAATCACAAGGGTGATCTGATGATCAGAAATTGATTTTGGAAAAAAACGCCATCCGATAGATGGAAAAGTTGCTTCCTGAGAAGCTGCATTAGGTATGCTGTGTGATTCCTGACCTGGTGTGTTTTAGAGTACTTAGGGCTCAGCTGGCTATGTTCCTGGAGCATGTACTTGTTTATCCAGTCAGCAATTGACTCTGCCCACTGAGCTCAGAAGACAGGTCACCATCATGTCTTGGATACCATCAGTTCAGGTTATATTTGATCACATGTTGTTGAGAATTTTGATTAAATTCCATTTACTTAGTTCTTTTCCAATGTTTTATTTATTTTGAGAGAGGGGGGAGCGAGCACAAGCGGTGGAAGGGCAGAGAGAGAGAGGGAGAGAGAGAATCCTAAGCGAGTGCCAGGCTGTCAGTGCAGAGACCCGAGTAGGGCTCAGTCCCATGAACCGTGAGATCATGACCTGAGCCAAGATCAGGAGCCGGGTACTTAACCCACTGAGCCACTCATGCACCCTCCGTTGATTTTGTTTTAAAATGGGAGGAAAGAAGGGTCTTGAGATCCAGCCCTGCATCAGGGTCCTTACTGAGTATGGGGCCTGCTTAAGATTCTCTCTCTCCCTCTGCCCCTCTCCCCCACTAGCAGGCTCATGTGCTCGCTCTCTCTCTCTCTCTCTCTCTCTCAAATAAATTAATTAATAAACAAATAAGAAGGAGATTACACATCTTATATAAGATCTAATTGATTGGGGTGCCTGGGTGGCTCAGTTGGTTAAGCGTCCAACTTCAGCTCAGGTCATGGTCTCCCAGTTTGTGAGTTGGTTTGTGAGTTTGAGCCCTGCATCAGCCTCTCTGCTGTCAGCACAGAGCCCACCTAAAAGACTGTCTCCCTCTCTGTCTGCCCCTCCCCCACTTATGCTCTCTCTCTCTCTCTCTCTCTCTCTCTCTTTCTCTCAGAAATAAACATTTAAAAAAAATCTAATGAATTGATCTATCAATTCAGTGGCCATTAAATCTGTTTATGTTCTTAAATAAATCCTATATTTTATAGGTAACCTACATTGTAATATATATATATATATATATATATATATATATATGTGTGTGTGTGTGTGTGTGTGTGTGTGTGTGTGTGCGCGCGCATATATGTACATATGTGTATATATACATATATGTGTGTGTACATACACACATATGTAATTTTAATGTTCTTCTTGATGGAAATTCATCCACATTTGTTTGACCTTTTCTTATTTTATCTTCTTAGTAAATTAAATAGATGTCCATTGAATTTAAATCTGCCTTCCTCTTAGAAGCCCTATTCTTTCTCCTTCCCATACTCAAGTCCTTTCTAATATTTAATCCATCCTAAGCATCAATAGTACTGTTTTAGCACATATGAAATTCCAATGTAAAAATTTGCATGTATAAAAATGAGCATTGTACTCCAATCTTGACTGTGCAGCAGACATATTTCATTTTGCAGACATGTTTTTAACGTGGGAAAATGTTAATCCCAAGAATATTACATTTGGAAAGGTCAAGGCAACCACAGGGGAATTTTCTTAAAGTTGTTCATTACAAACCTAAGCAAACCCAGTGTTCCCCTATCACTCAGATGACATTGGAGGGAGAGGGAACATATATAAATGGAAGGCAGATGTTTTGCTCACTTTTAAATGGTTGTTTTGAAGCCTGCATTGCAGAATGCCCATAAAGCCTAATAATTATAGATAATTTTGAATCCAGACTAAAATTTGGGTTTTGAGTTATGATTCACCATATAGTTTCTACAATACTAGCCTGTGTTAGTAATTTAAAATCTCTGTAGTTTTGTTTTTTAGTCATAAAATATTCTAATTAGACCAATAAGATATTTAGCAAGTTGATAACAATATATATGCATAAGCATACAGGTACACACACACACACACACACACACACACACACACACACACACTTGGAAAGAGAGAAATGAAAGAATCTCGGTCAAATTTGATTTTCAGTCCCAGGAAATTAAGCAACAATTTGGCCCTCAATTTACTCAATGACCAAATTTCTGCTTTTGGACTTTATCTTTGAGTAATTGGGTTCAACAACACTATGTTATTGAAAACCAGTATCTGGATGCCTACTCCAAATGAATTGTGAAATACCATTTGCCAAATATCTGACTCCGAAGAAGTATTTTGGAAGTTTCTCATTATTTCTAAGATTTGTTATGTGTGAAATATTTTAATTTCTTAAGAAGATGTTAAAAATTAATTTAACAGTATATTTTATTTGAATGTGGAAAGGCAGTGAGCAAAAATTCTTTTATATGACACACACACACATATATATATCACATATATACAAGTAATTTATACTGTCTATCTGACATACACACACATATATATATGTGATATATATAGTGATATATATGTGATATATATATAATGTATATATTTGTATATATAGTGTATATATGTATATATATATATATATATATATATATATATATGTATATATATAATATCACAGCATGGAGATAAAGGGGCAGTAGGAAGCCTTCCCATCAGTGGTCACAGGCTAGAAATCAACCAGAAGTGCACAGTCCTATTTCCAAGTAACCTGGCAACATGTGGTCGTTAGTTGGGTGAATACTTGATGCTGGAATTGGGGAGGAAGAAAAGGTAACTAATATGGAACTTCTACTACCTTCAAAGGTCTACTTAAGTGACTTGGCATTTATGTACATATAAAATGATGTTGTTTACATTGGGAGTTTTGCAGATAGATACAGATAGGATAATACTGTGTAATTAACTGAGGCAATATATTAGCAAAATTTAAAAATTAGAAACTGAATAAATAGGTAACATTACCATGAACTTGGAAGAGGTAGCATATTATTTTGGAACAACGTTGGTATGACTCATTTATATGTAAAACCATAGAGCAAAAGCACTCGATTTGTTAAGCCCTAAACACTCATCTTCTCTGAGTGCAAGTCAGGGGCTGTGAAACTCTAATCAGAGTGGACCCCCAACCTTCTTAGTGTTATATAACGCCAGAAATTCATTTCTCTGTGAACCACCTATTAAATACGTGAGACTCATAATGAATATGTCAGGGTCAGCCCCTCACTCAATTCAGCAGAAAGACTGACCTACACTCAGAAGACCAATTTGCCCACTGTAATTATTCCTGATATAAGCCTCCTAATATTTGTATGAATAATTTCCGTAGCTAATAATTTACTAAGGGAGAAAAACTTTGCACTCTCTTATGTCATCTTTTTACCAAGAAAAAAAAAATGAGATTAGAATGATATGATGAATGCCTTTTCTTGTCCTCCTGGTAGATTTTTAATAACAATACTATCAGTTGTGTATAAAATGCCAGATCAACTTAGTTTCAATTTGCACTTCTTTTCAGCTCAGGGAAAAAAAGCAAAATCCGCATCTAAGAGTCCGTTGGTTTGCACATCTGTGGATTATTATACATTTGCAGTAGGTACACTATGTATAGGGTGTTCAACTTCTTTGGCTGCTCCCCTCCACCTTAAGAAGCAAAGGAACAAACATCACATTAAAGCAACAAAAGGTAACTGCTACACTGAAGTGGCCTTACTTGAGGTAGATCTCAGTCCTTTCTCTTAACTTCTCATGATCCCAGGGTCATGGGATCCAGCCCCCTCCTCACTTAGTGTGTAGACTACTTGGGATTCTCTCTCTCTGTTTCTTTCTCCCTCCCTCTTCCTGTCCCTATCCCTCTCCATCCTTCTCCCTGGCTCACAATCTCTTTCTTTCTCTTGATAGATAGATAGATAGATGATAGATAGATAGATACATAGATACATAGATACATAGATATATAGATAGAACAAACCTTGAGGTTTTACCTTAGAATCTGTGCTTTTTTTTTTGAGGGAGATGATTCATAAATACATTATATTAAGAATATGTGAGGGGCGTCTAAGTGGCTCAGTGGGTTAAGCATCTGACTATGGACTTTGGCTGAGGTCCTGATCTCACAATTAGTGGGATTGAGCCCTGCCTCAGGCTCAGCACTCACAGCACAGAGCCTGCTTGGGATTCTTGCTCTCCCTCTCTCTCCGCTCTTCCTTCACCCTCTCTCTCTAAAAAAAATAGAATATGTGAGATGACATAGTGGAAGACCTAAGAAAATACAACTAAATTTTTAATTCACCATTTTTTAAATGTTAAAAAAATTTTTTTAACAAGTCTGTTTCTGAGAATTAATACAGTAACAACAGGTTTTCACAGATGTCAGAGTCAGATGTACATCTTCCTAATGTGTAGTTTATGAAATTTTTGTTTTTGGGGGGTGGTGAGGGTACTGACCATTCATTGATTATTTATTCATTAAACAGGTGTTGAGTGTGCACTCAGCAAGCGGGCCCTGTGCTTA
This sequence comes from Panthera onca, assembly GCF_046562875.1. Taxonomy (NCBI): domain Eukaryota; kingdom Metazoa; phylum Chordata; class Mammalia; order Carnivora; family Felidae; genus Panthera; species Panthera onca. The sequence continues at coordinate 140,595,503 of NC_138339.1, read as the reverse complement.
GAGTGTCTCTCACGTATTAAACCCAAAATACAGCTTATCTTTATCTTGTATTGAATTTGACATTTAGAACACAAATTTAGGTAAATGCCAGGGTTTTACTCTGAAGATGTAGCAATTTCCTGTGTTTGAAACTGTTTGTCCTTTTTGGTTCTGTACAGTTCAGGGAAATAAAAAACATTTATACAAACTTCTGATGGCTAATTCCCATAACCAAATTGTGTAAATCACATATAACCACAAAGTTCTACGAGCACAGGATATGATTCATACCTTGCTCAATGTCTTCGTTTTTGTTTTTTTCTTTTTTCTTTTTTTTTTTCTGGATTTTTTTCTTTGACTACTGTGGGATGTGTTCCTTCTAAAGTCAGCCACAGCAGTTTGCATTTATTATGTGGCTCTTCTGCCTGAAAGAACACCAGATAGATGTGTTTTCTTCATCATGCCACTGAAACAGGGTCCAACATAATCATCTAAAAATTAGCATCATTTCTGTAAAATCATTTCTATGTAGGTTTTGTCAATGCAGGCTCACCCTGAATGTTATTCCTCAAACGTGCAATGATTTGTTTTCTACTACTTGATAAAATTCTCAGATGGCAGTGGCTATCTGTAATCTACAGTTCATTATTTTACATGCTTTTTGCTTGAAAGGGAGAAATGTTAGGCATTTTTACACCTAGTGGTTTAAAGCTTAAATTTGTGAGCTTTCCTTGAAAACTTGTTTATATTATACTAAAAACCTTCTAAGGTTTTTAATGTGTATTCATTTTTGAGAGAGACAGAGAGAGCATGAGCAGGGGAGGAGCAGAGAGAGAGGGAGACACACAATCCAAAGCATGCTCCAGGCTCTGAGCTGTCAGCACAGAGCCCGACGCAGGGCTCCAACCCATGAATCGTGAGATCGTGACCTGAGCCAAAGTCAGATGCTTAGCCTACTGAGCCACTCAGGCGCCTTTTCTGATTCTTATCTCCAGTCACATCCCAACCCCACTACTTGTCCCTACCTTCACTCCTACCCCTGCTTTTGAACCAGAGGCTCCTGTATTCCAATAACAGCATCCTCGTGGTAAACACTGGTACCACCTTCCTCCCTGTCCCCAAGTCTTTTGCATAGCTCTGGATTGGATTTTTCAACAGAATCCTTTTAATAAAGTCATGTTAGCACTTGAGTAAGGAAAGGAAAAGTTATAACGAGGAGGAATAAAATCCCACTGTTCTTTTCCTTAAGTTATAAACAATCCTATATGGCTCTTTAATGTAACAGACTCTCTCTCTCTATATATATATCTATATATAGATATAGATATACATATACATATACATATACATATACATATATACACATATATACATATATACACATATACATATATATATGTATGTCTCGCTCCTGTGCTAGTCTATAGCACAGAAGACAAATACTTTTTCCTAAATGGCCAGGGTAAGTTGGGAAATAAAACTCTTTTTTTTTTTTAAATGTTTTTATTTATTTGTGAGAGAGAGAAAGAGAGAGCACAAGTGTGGGAGCGGCAGAGAGAGAAGGATTCACAGGATCTGAAGCAGTCTCAAGGCTCTGAGCCATCAGCACAGAGCCTGATGCAGGGCTCAAACTTCTGAACTGTGAGATCATGACCTGAGCCTAAGTTGAACACTCAACTGACTGAGCCAGCAGGTGCCCCAAGAAAACTCTTTTTTAAGGGGAACTTCATTCCTTGATGTGCTCTTTAAATGTTGTGTCCTGGATGTAAAGAACAAGAGATTGTAAGTGTCCTTGAGTAAGGATAGATTAAGGAAATTGATTTTCAAATCCTCTACTTCCACATAGGCTCTTTCTTGGGGAAATTGACAACTGTACCCATCCCAAATCTTACCTGCTGGGTTGCCCAGAAATGCAGAAGCTTCCAGGTGTTAATGGGAAACTCCTTTAATCACAACATCATAGATAGATGGACCCCATCTATCTTAGCAATAGATTGATTTCCAATAAGGCTTTTAAAGATTTTTTATGTTTTAAAAATGTTATTTATGATGATTTATAATGTTTTTCTGAACAATTGGTTACTGCAGGTGTTAAAATAATTCCAGAAGAAATTTTAGCCATTTAAAACCTGTGTTCATAGGAAATGTTGATATACCTTTATATTTAATTATATATTTTTATTGCAAAGAAATATGATAGGGTGTTCAGCAAAAACATTCAGGTATAAAAATGCATTAAGATAAAAACCTGTAGGGAAAATGGAGTGAAAATATGATTTCACTGAAGGAAAAGACATGAAATTTTTGAATATTAAAAAGGATAAGTTCATATGTTTTGAAGTGAATGATAAGGTAATTACATCATTGTGGTTATTTTCATAACTTTTTTTTGGATACATTTTAGAAAGTCATTTTGCAGTTCTATCCAAAATGGAAATTATATCCTTTGAAACTATTGAAAATCATCAAAAAAAATTTGATTCCAACTTTCAAAATGGGGAGATATCTAACTTAAAATCACCTCAGGAAGTAAAAGATTAAAAAAATTGGGAGAGCCACACGTCTCAAGGTCACAGTTCGTGAACAATTCTAAGCATCACACTTTCATTGTATATTTTCCTTTTTTTTCTAGAGGGACTCCTCACCCACAACATAGTTACTTTTTTCTGCCTCAAGCTCTTACAGCTATTTTGAAAACAGTACTTTTCCTTGGAGAAGGATCTGTCACTGCAGGGCAGAGTTCATGCAACATCCTCACCCTTGGCCTTTGAAATCTCTTGCTCCACATTTTGATTTCCTCATATCAGGATCAATCCTGAAAGTCTGCTCCCTGTGATGTCATCTGTCACCTTGCGAAGCACAGTGGAAGCATATGGATTGCTAGGCTGGTTGAGAAGGGACTCCTAATGGCACTTGTTGGGAGCCAGAGGGTTTCGCTTGAGGGAAACTGAGACCTACAGATGAACCACTTTCTGGGGATGGAGAAAGAAACCTTGTCACTGTCTAAACTTCTAATCGTATTTGAGTTTTGCAGCACTTTTTCCTGAAATTACTCTGTCAGGTGTTGCTAATAATTTATTAAGAATTAAATCTAAAGGATATCTTGTAATCTGTATCTCCTTTGAATTATCTGCATTGTTTGACAGGGATGACAATCACTTCTTTGATATTGTAGCTTCCATGACATTTGACTCTTTGATCACCCCCTGTGGCTCCCACTAGTCCCTTTCAAGCTCTTTCGTGGGTAGTTCTTGGTCTGTCACCAAATTCTGCCTTAAAAATTTTTTTTTAATGTTTAATCTTTTTTGAGAGAAAGTGAGAGAGAGAAGAGAAGGTGCAGAGAGAGGAGACACAGAATCTGAAGCAGGCTCCAGGCTCGGAACTGTCAATACAGAGCCAGATGTGGGGCTCGAACCAATGAACTGCGAGATCATGACCTAAGCCAAAGTCAGATGCTCAACCGACACAGCCACCTAGGCACCCCAAACTCTGCTTTTTTTACTCTAAAACACTGTTTTTGATGACCCCACCCTCAGTCTGGTCTTTGGCTACCAATAAGATATTAACACAGCTCAAATCCATTTCCCCTCTGGCCATTCTGCTGAGTTTCATGTTAATCTTGCAACCTACTTTCAGTATGTATGGCTTTTTGATTTGATGTCAGTTGTGTTTCGCTTAAACATGGGTCAAATTGTTGCTTCAGAAAGATGTATGATATATATCCAGTGATTTCCCATACACTCTAACATAAAATATCAACCTGTAGGCACACATACCTCTTCAGCTGAACACAAAATGTGGCCATACTCAAGTTATTCACTGATTTCTCAACATTAGAACTCTGCTTTGGCCCACTGGGTCATTTCACTCTCTAGGAGAGCTCCCTTCAGTCTCTGCTACAGTAATTGTCCCCCATGTGGGATGCTCATTTTTTTTCTGTCTTCCCTTAGCTAGATACTCCCCCTTGTTTCAAGGGTTGCTCCAATATTCACACACTCCATACTATAGTTCTTAACTATTCTGATCCCATTCACCTTAATATTCTAGAACTCCATTAAAATGTTTTGTGCTTGAAAATTCATTTGCACAGGAAGTCATATACAGTCTTCAACTTACACATGACAACTTCATGCATATATACTTCGATTTTGCAGCTAACATCTAAGCTCTTAGAGTATGAGGGGGCCTTTATTCACTGACTTCTAATACCTAGAAGTTAGGTGTGAACATAATGGTGTTTAAAAAGCACTTGCTACATGAATAGTTTAAAAAGTCACTAATTGTCAAAGTCAGGGTGTATAAATAGGAGATTTATTATCATCAGAAAGTCCCAGAGCTAGTGTTATATTTTACTGGAATAAGCAGTCACCTATGGCATAAGATTTGACAGTGTGAAAAATATATCCCCCTTAAAGATTCTGCTTCTATGCTTAAAGTTCTCCTGGTTTCTCAGAGTTAATAAAGCCCTAGGAAAAAATGCAAATGCTATTTGGAAACGTAGTTGGGTTCAATTAGTTTACCAGATTAGTCAAATTACTTGTTCAGACTTAAAGAGCTTGCAGCTCTGGGGAAGGCAGTGGCTGGAGAAATATTTAGGGCAATAAGGATGTATGCTCAATGTGTTGACTGTGGAAAGGAATGAAGCGTGTGCTGTGAAAAAGTCATGGGCACAGAAAGAAGCTCTTGAAGGAACCGTGTCTATACTAGACGGATGTGTTTTGTGCAAGGTGACTTTGGCAGAGTACATGTTGAGCAGGGCCTTACATTTAGTGAAAGTATGATCATATATATGTACAATCAGAGTTACCTCCTTCCAGGAATGTTCTATCTAGGGTCCTCTGTGCCTTGTACATTTCATTATAGCACCAAAGCTATATATTTCCTTGGATATTTTGACTTTGTTCAATTATCATTTATATAAGAAAGAAGGTTGGTCAAGGAAGGGAGCAAACAAAAGAACAAAGGGGAAGAAAGTAACATTCGTATGTTGCCTGTTAGAGTGACTAGTACTGTGTAGACACTTGAAATACTTATTTTATGTATTTTCACAGTAAGAGAGTTTCTCTGAGAAGAAAGCAAGATTCATAAAAATTAGTTAAATAGTCCAGTGTCACTTGCTTAGTAAGAGCTCATTATGATATTTAATATAAGAGCTCTCTAATTGTACTTTCCATGCTTTATTTTTTTACAAAATTCTGATTAAAATTGAGAAAAGAGTATAAAGGTAAAGAGAGAAACATCATGAGAGCTTAGATTATCACTCATCCTGTGACTCGGCATTTTTATGTGATGCCAAATTCCAGAGTATAGGAAGGTAGTCAGGTTTCTGAGTTATAGGTGACATAAACCAAGTTTTGAATTTTTTTAAGTGTCTGAGTTTGTGTTCCAGGAGCAGACTCTGAGACAGGATTCATATGCAAATAGATTATTTGGGAAGTGATTCAGTAACATGAGCAGAGGAATTGGGAAATGTTAGAGAAAGGGGAAAGAAGCCAAAAAAAAAAAAAAAGTACATTATCAAACAGGCCACTATAGTAGCTTAATCCCTAATGATTATTACCCCTCAGGGGAAAGCTAGGCATTGTGAGCCAACTCTTAACAATTACTGATGAAGGGCTGTTCCTGTAGGCCCTTAATTCTCCAGTATTTCCAGCGTGTTTTCCAGCCTGCGTAGGATGGGGCGGGCTCAGACAACCAGAGCAAGCCTTCAAGCAAAGAGCAGGTGCTGACAGTTGGAAGTTGACTGGCAGGTACTGAAGTCATCTGCTGCATTAAGGAAAATAATGTGCTAAAAGAATATTAAGTTGTGGATGGAATCACCAGAATGCCAGAGACTTAAAGTCAAGTAGTCTAGAAAAATTCCCCAAACTCCTTCATGAAATACATTTGTGATGACCAGCATGTAGCCCCACAGCACAATAAAAGCTGCCTAGAACACCTTGGCAGAGTTAGGCCTTGACCTGTAACACCCACCTTAGTGTCCCTGCTCTGGCTACTTCTGGCATTTGATCTTGCTGTAATTTTCCTCTCTGCCAGAGAGCTTCTTTAGTCAGCCATCTCTAGAAATGCGATTGGCAACACACAGGTCATTTGCCTGAGCTCTAGCTGCAAGAGAGGCTAAGAGAGTATCTGGAACATTAGCTTCTGTGGTGGGAAGTGCACTTGGATAATCCCATCAGAGTTCACAAGGTGTGAGGGGTGATTCTGGAAGCACAGAAAAGGAGTTAAGATACCCATTCTCCGGGAAAGAATAACAAATATCCACCATCTGCAATTAATATTTTTTAATCGACAATTTTTAAATGACTCTGTTGGACTGGTTTTCAGAAATCATCTGTGCAACAAAGAATTCCATCAGGAAGGGTGCAAGGGATGTTCGGTGGAGAGTCGCAGCTTTAATAAGGGCTTAGGCTTAGCTCAGTCTTGTTTTAGTGCCATTGTTGTTTTTCTGGGTCAAAATTCTTAACTCCCTTGGCTTTTTCCATTACTTCCCTTCTTTTTCTTTTGACATATAAGAAACTTTGCTGTGAGAAGAAGTCTTTCTCCAAATGCATCCCTAGGGCACTATTAAAAACCAAGAGCGGCAGGCTCTTCTCTCTGCGTTGGAGCTATGAGTCACTGACTCAGTCATTATATGCGTCATGAGCCTGAGCCTACCCATAACCCAGTGAAGGCAATTCATTTTGACAGTACTTTGCTGTGCACCAAGAGCTATTTGAGGCAAAGAAAGAGGTGAAATATGAAGAAGGAATCGACCTCAAGGGAGTTTATAATCTCATGGAGTATATAAGGTAGCCAAGTGTATAAGTGACCTGTAAGGGCATAAATGAGGAAGAAGATACTCACTGTGGGAATGGAGAGAGGGACACGGTTACCTCCTTTAGAGTCTGGGTCTCAGGTAGTTTAGGGCGTTTGAGCAGCTCCTGCTTGAGGTGGGGGAAGAATTTGGACAAGGGAGTTGTTGAGACATGGCAGTGCTCACTGCCGCTAAAACCAAATAAGGAGAACATGGGATGTGTTGAAAAAGATTAAATGGCCTCATTTGCTCAGAATTTTTAGTGTGTGTAGAGTAATAGAGGGAGACACAGATAGAAAAGTAGTGTGTGAATAGTTACCTTGTGCAGATCAAGTCCCATCATGAAAAGCCCCGTAGGAGCTTTGGAAAACATGACCCTGACTGAGACCTAAGCTGTGTGTTTCTTTTCATGTTCAGCAAAGTGCCTGCTCTTCTGTCCATCTGTAGGCATTGAGCTAATTAATTTAGCTTTGAATAAGAAATTCACTATTAGAAATCAAACTCTCTTCAGACCAATATCACATTCAAAGACAAAAAGGGTTTGCATGCACTAAATGTTGAATAGACGTTATTTTGCTCAAACTGATCTTTCTTTATGCTCTAGTCTCACATCTTTCTGAATATCTCAGTTTCATAGTGACAAGTACCTTGCAGATAATGAGACAGATAGAACTGTTCTGAAAAACATAAAAGAACAAAGCTTCAAAAGAGTGTCTCTCATACTCTGTCTTTCGATTTCTGCCACAACTTAGTGGTTAAAATAATGCCATTATACCAGTTTCCACTAAGTATGACAAACTGTTCTAATTAAGCCATTTAAAACAACAATTTTATTCCTAACATATGTGCAACCAAATGTGTTTTTAAATTAATTTTCCATTGCTCTTTTGTTCAAATTAGAGTTTTCATCATTGCAAATGTGATTCTGTAAAATGAAAATACTAGAAACCAAAATTGGTGACAAGAAAATTAATTTCTTGCTTATTGGAATTTGTACTGGCAATATGTTATATAACAAAACAAAAAAAAAACCAACAAAAAACAAAAATTTTCTTCCATAATAAAAGTATTCACTAATTTTTAAACATTAAAAATCTAAAACACAATATTATTAAAGAAGAAGGCATAAAAATTCTATTAGTTATCTTACTGGCACATATGTACATTAGAAAATGTTAGACTTAGAGTATTTAGATTTGGAGTATTTTCCCTTCAAATAAACTTCAAAGATGTTTTTCATTCTCTATTTACCTTATACCATTTGAGCATTGATATGCAAGCTTGGTTTAGATGTTTTGATGCTGTACAATTATGTATATAAATTCTTAAATGTTTCTATATTTCCTGTTTTTAAATTTTATTTATTTATTTTGAGAGAGAGATAGTGAGCGAGCAGGGGAGGGGCAGAGAGAGAGGGGGACAGAGAATCCCAAACAGGCTCCGCATTGTCAGCAGGGAACCCATTGCAGGACTTGAATTCACAAACCATGAGATCATGACCTGAGCCAAAATGAAGAGTTGGATGCTTAGCCAACTGAGCCACACAGGCATCCCATATATTTCCTGCTTATAATTTATGTTATCTCCATAGGAAAAAGGCTCTAAAATATCAATTATTTGGGTGCAAGTATTTTTTGAAAATTATGAATTTCACAGTAGGGTAAAGAATAAAATGTGAAGAATTTGAATTATACCATTTCATAATTTGTAGTAATTAAAAAAGCCAGTGGTAAAAACCCATCCTTTTTTCATAGTTCCTTTTACCTAGAATGCCTCTGCCACCAGCTTATGCCAGTATACCAGCCAGCACCTGTCAGCTGCACCACTGTCATTGACCTCCTGAGTAATTTCCTGACAATCATGTCCTTCGTTCACTCCGTTCTCCATAAAGTGGTCTGAGCTGTCTTTTAAAATTGAAAATCTAATAATGTCACTTCACTTGCTTAAAACTTGTCAATGGCTTCTTACAGCTTTTGGAGTAAAATTGTAAAATATTAACATAGCCTAGCAGGACGTGGTTAATGTAGGTTTTGTCTAGGTCTGAAGCCTCTCTGCAGACCTTTCTAAAAGTGACTGTCTTTGTGGAGTCCTCCCACACCTACTCCCCAGTTTCTCAAGTATGCTATTCTTCTTTCTAGAATGCTTCTGTCTCCTTTATTTCCTAGTTAGTAACTAACTGTCCTGCAAATTAAAGAACAAACCATATTTCAGTTCAGGTCTTTTCCATCGTTATCGGCTCACCAGAGTCATGTTCCTTCTGTTCACATTGTCTTCATTAGTTACTAGTAATAATTTGTGTGACTATTTGAATAAATTCTGTCTCCCTAACTAAAGTAGGAGGTCATGAAGGAAGGGATTCTGTATGAATTTGATCACAATTTCATCCTTATCATCTAGCATAATACCTGGCACTTGTTACTAAATTGAACGTCTTTTAAAAAATACTTAGCAAAAAACAAACAAACAAACAAACAAACAAAAAACTAGAAAAGCAAATCCAGCAATACATAATATTTCAGGATTTCAGACTATGACCAAGTGGGATTTATCACAGGAATGCAATGTCAGTTTAACAGTTAAATAACAAATTAACAAACCATAGTAATAGAATAAAGCACACACACAAAAATGATTATCTCAAAAGATTCAGAAAAAGCATCTGATGATATATAATACTCTTTCATGATAAAAATATTCAACAAACTAGTAATACATGGTAACTTCTTCAATCTGGTAAATTGTACCTACCAAAAACCCATAGTGACAAAATGTAAAAACTGAATGCTTTTCATTTAATATCAGGAACAAGCCAAGAATATGTATACTGACACTTCTACATAAAATTGTGTTAGAGATCCTATACAGGTAAATTAGGCAAGAAGAGGAAATAAAAAGCATCCTGACTCTCATGGAAGAAGTAAAACTGCTTCTCTTTGCATATGGCATAAACTTGCACATAGAAATTCTAAGTAATCCATCAAAAAATATTAGAACTAATAAATCAATCTAACAAGGTTTCAAGATAAAAGATCAATATGTGAAAAATAAGTATGTCTAAATGTTACTGATGAAAAAATAAATTAAGGAAATAATTACATTTGGGGACACCTGGGTGGCTCAGTCAGTTAAGCACCCAACTTCAGCTCAGGTCATGATCCCACGGCTCATGGGTTCGATCCCCATGTCTGGCTCTGTGCTGACAGCTCAGAGCCTGTAGCCTATTTCAGATTCTCTGCCTCCCTCTCTCTCTGCCCCTCTCCTTCTCTCTCTCTTGCACTCTCTCTCTCTCAAAAATAAATATTTAAAAAATCTTAAAAAAGAAAATAATTACATTTAAAATAGCATCAAAAAGAACAAAAGAGTAATAAATTTAACAAAAGAAATTCAATGCTTGTACATTAAAAACTTAAAAATATTGTTTAAAGAAATTAAAGATCTAAATAAATGGAAAGACATCTCATGTTCATGGATCAGAGCACTTAATATGGTCAAGATGGCAGTACTTGCCAAATTGATCCATAGGTTCTGTGCAATCCCTATCAAAATCCTAGATTTTTTTTTCATTTGTAGTCATGGATAATCTACAGATAAAACTTTTATAATATGCTAGTGATCCAAAAGAACCAAAACAACTTTGAAATAGGACCAAGTCAGAATACTCAGGTTCCTACTTCAAAATTTACTGCAAAAGTACAGTGATCACGAGAGTGTTGTCCTCACATGAGGGTAGATACATTGAATAGAAGACTAGAAGTGAGAGTCTAGAAACAAAGTCTTGGATTTATGGTCAGTTGACAAGAGTCCCAAACAATTAAATGGGAAATATTTTTTTTAATAAATTGCTTTAAGACAACAGAATATCCATATGCAAAAATATGGAAGCTGAACTTCTACATCATGCTATACACAAAAATTAAATTAGATCATAAACTTAAATATGAGAGTTAAAACTATAAACATCTTTGGTACAAATATAGGGGTAAACTTTACTCTGGGCAAGGCATTGGCTTCATGGATATGACGCTAAAAGCGTAAGCAAAAAAAGAAGAAGAAGAAGGAGAAGAAAGAAAGAAAGAAAGAAAAAGAAAAAGAAAGAAAAAATAGGTCACATGCATTACATCAAAATAAAAAAAAAAAAAATTTGTACTTCAAATGAAGCCAGCAGGAAAGTAAAAAGGCAACTCAGAGAATGGAAGAGAATATTTCTAAATCATATACCTCATAGAAGGCTTGAATCTAGAATGTATAAAGAATTCTTACAACTCAGTAATAAAATATAAATAGTTAGAAATGGAAAATAAATTGGAGGAGAGATTTTTCATGTAAGAGACGCAAATGGCCAGAAAGCATCTGAAAATTGCTTAACATCATTAGTCACTAGAGAAATCCAAATCAAAACCACAACAAGTTATCATTTCACTCCCACATTCATGGGTATAATAAAAAAGACAGACAATAACAAGTATTCGTGATGATGTGGAGAAATAGGAATTCTCAAACATTACTGGTGTAACATAAAACTATGCAACCACTTTGGAAAACAATATGGCAACTCCTCAAAAATGTAAGTATAGAGTACCCAGATGACTCAAGAGTTCCATCCAAGATAGTGAAAACATTTATCCATGCAGAAACTTGTATATGAATATTCATAACAGCATTATCCATGATTGTCCAAAATGGGAACAACCACAATGTCTGTCAACCTAAAATAAATAAGTAACATGTTACATATTCATACAAAGGAATGTTGTCAATAAAAAGAAATGAAATACTGATACATGGTTCAACTGGATGTTCCTTGAAAATATTATGCTAAGTGAAAAAAGCCAGTGACAAAATAACCACATATTATCTGATTCCATTTGTATGAAGTGTCCAGAATAGGCAAAACTATAAAGTTAGAAATTAGTAAGGGACAGGGGTACTGAGGATGGCAGTGGATTGGAAATTTCTTTTTGAGGGCACAGAAATGTTTTACATTTATTTTGTAGTGATGGTTATACAATTCTATGAATATACTTAAAAAATGTAATATTATAGCATATGAGTTATGTCCCAGTAAAGATGCTTTAAAAATGATTGATCGAATGAATGAATGAACAAACTAATACTAATATAAAGTTATACATTGAAGATATTTTATATTATAATTTTTTATTTTTAAAAAAATCTTGAGGAACTTTATTTTTTTGGAGAGAGACAGTGCATGCACATGAGCAGGAGAGGGGCAGAGGGGGAGAGAGAGAGGGAGGGAGGAAGGGGGAGAGAGAGAGAGAGAGAGAGAGAGAGAGAGAGAATCTTAAGCAGGCTCCAGCCCACAACCCTGGGATCATGACCTGAGTAGAAATCAAGAATTGGATATTTAACTGACTGAGCCACCCAGTGCCCCTGAAGATATTTTAAAATAAATGTAATAAATACCCTAAATAACTTATAGTATGTTCAATGCATATAAAATGTAAACTCCCCCAGTTGCTATATTAATTAGAAATCTGCATCCATTTATAAAGCTGGTTTCCTGGAGGCCACTCATAACCAACAACTTGAGTATATAATCTGTATGTGAGTATTGCTCCTTAAACACCCTCTGTTTTTTCCCCCCCGACCTTAAAACAGGACTTAGCTTTTCATCATGGCACTCTGCACTTGAATCCACTACCAAGTCATTAGTGAGCTGTGTGAATTTTCCCAAAATGTGTGTTTCATGTTCAAGGAAAGAGAAGAAGATTTAAACTGAACTCCAAATGGAAATACCTTAATAAAAATATCTCCTTTGACATGTTAATCATCCCATAAAGTCCTTCTTTGGCTGTCCCTTCTTTATCTCAACTTGTCCTTCCACAAGTCTAAACTTGTTTCTCCATGCCTATTTACTTATACAGAATTTCTTGTTGATGTCATAGATTTACCCATGGTAAGTGCCAACTAACACACATCCCTGGACATACAGTTTCCAAGTAACTTTATTAATGACTTTAACTCAATAAAATGTCTGGCATTTTGTTGCCTGTACACAAGAAACATTTTGTCTATATCTAGATACTTATAATTATAATTATATAAATGAATATTGTGAAACACTGACTTCATTAATAGAATAGTTAACATGAACATAGTACATAAACTTTGCAATTTAAATCAACAACTATTTTTGGCACAGTGTGTCTGATATCATGGTAGATTCTAGATGTAACCAAATATGAAAGTCATTGTCCTTGCATGTAAGAAATTCACAATCCACTTCTTTTACAAATATAATGGAAATTAACATTCTTCCAACTCTGTAAGGAAACTAAGGATAAGTGAGAAAATTAAGCCTCAAGATAATCATCTAGTGACTGAATTTGCTCTCATTTTTTCTAATAATAAGTGATTTTTTCTTTGACCAGTGAGTCCCACTGATTATAAAACTTGCATACAGTATGTCTCTTAAGTTTCATAGAAGCCCATTCACAGATTCAAAAACATTTACTCAGTATACTTTGTATAGATAATATTAACATCCATATCTGCCAGCATTCTTATTTATATAAAACAGAATCCAGCTCGGTGCCGGAAGATGGCGGCGTAGGAGGACGCGGGGCTCACAGCGCGTCCTGCCGATCACTTAGATTCCACCTACACCTGCCTAAAGAACCCAGAAAACCGCCAGAGGATTAGCAGAAGGGAGTCTCCGGAGTCAAGCGCAGACTAGAGGCCCACGGAAGAGGGTAGGAAGGGCGGCGAGGCGGTGCGCGCTCCACGGACTGGCGGGAGGGAGCCGGGGCGGAGGGGCGGCTCGCCGGCCAAGCGGAGCCCCCGAGTCTGGCTGGCAAAAGCGGAGGGGCCGGACAGACTGTGTTCCGACAGCAAGCGCGACTTAGCGTCTGGGAGGTCATAAGTTAACAGCTCTGCTCGGAAAGCGGGAAGGCTGGAGGACAAAGGGAGGGAGAGCTGCTGAGCCCCCGGACGGCAGAGCTCAGCTTGGCGGGGAACAAAGGCGCCAGCGCCATCTCCCCCGCCCATCCCCCAGCCAAAATTCCCAAAGGGAACCAGTTCCTGCCAGGGAACTTGCTCGCTCCGCGCAAACACCCAACTCTGTGCTTCTGCGGAGCCAAACCTCCAGCAGCGGATCTGACTCCCTCCCGCTGCCACAGGGCTCCTCCTGAAGTGGATCACCTAAGGAGAAGCGAGCTAAGCCTGCCCCTCCAGCCCCCGTGCACCTTGCCTACCCACCCCAGCTAATACGCCAGATCCCCAGCAACACAAGCCTGGCAGTGTGCAAGTAGCCCAGACGGGACACGCCACCCCACAGTGAATCCCGCCCCTAGGAGAGGGGAAGAGAAGGCACACACCAGTCTGACTGTGGCCCCAGCAGTGGGCTGGGGGCAGACATCGGGTCGGACTGCGGCCCCGCCCACTAACTCCAGTTATACACCACAGCACAGGGGAAGTGCACTGCAGGTCCTCACCACGCCAGGGACTCTCCAAAATGACCAAACGGAAGAATTCCCCTCAGAAGAATCTCCAGGAAATAACAACAGCTAATGTACTGATCAAAAAGGATTTAAATAATATAACAGAAAGTGAATTTAGAATAATAGTCATAAAATTAATCGCTGGGCTTGAAAACAGTATACAGGACAGCAGAGAATCTCTTGCCACAAAGATCGAGGGACTAAGGAACAGTCACGAGGAGTTGAAAAACGCTTTAAACGAATTGCAAAACAAAATGGAATCCACGATGGCTCGGCTTGAAGAGGCAGAGGAGAGAATAGGTGAACTAGAAGATAAAGTTATGGAGAAAGAGGAAGCTGAAAGAAAGAGAGATAAAAAAATCCAGGAGTATGAGGGGAAAATTAGAGAACTAAGTGATACACTAAAAAAAAATAATATACGCATAATTGGTATCCCAGAGGAGGAAGAGAGAGGGAAGGGTGCTGAAGGGGTACTTGAACAAATTATAGCTGAGAACTTCCCTGAACTGGGGAAGGAAAAAGGCATTGAAATCCAAGAGGCACAGAGAACTCCCTTCAGACGTAACTTGAATCGATCTTCTGCACGACATATCATAGTGAAACTGGCAAAATACAAGGATAAAGAGAAAATTCTGAAAGCAGCAAGGGATAAACGTGCCCTCACATATAAAGGGAGACCTATAAGACTCGTGACTGATCTCTCCTTTGAAACTTGGCAGGCCAGAAAGGCTTGGCACGATATCTACAGTGTGCTAAACAGAAAAAATATGCAGCCGAGAATCCTTTATCCAGCAAGTCTGTCATTTAGAATAGAAGGAGAGATAAAGGTCTTCCCAAACAAACAAAAACTGAAGGAATTTGTCACCACGAAACCAGCCCTACAAGAGATCCTAAGGGGGATCCTGTGAGACAAAGTACCAGAGACATCGCTACAAGCATAAAACATACAGACATCACAATGACTCTAAACCCATATCTTTCTATAATAACACTGAATGTAAATGGATTAAATGCGCCAACCAAAAGACATAGGGTATCAGAATGGATAAAAAAACAAGACCCATCTATTTGCTGTCTACAAGAGACTCATTTTAGATCTGAGGACACCTTTAGATTGAGAGTGAGGGGATGGAGAACTATTTATCATGCTCCTGGAAGCCAAAAGAAAGCTGGAGTAGCCATACTTATATCAGACAAACTAGACTTTCAATTAAAGGCTGTAACAAGAGATGAAGAAGGGCATTATATAATAATCACAGGGTCTATCCACCAGGAAGAGCTAACTATTATAAATGTCTATGCACCAAATACCCGAGCCCCCAGATATATAAAACAATTACTCATAAACATAAGCAACCTCATTGATAAGAATGTGGTCATTGCAGGGGACTTTAACACCCCACTTACAGAAATGGATAGATCATCTAGACACACAGTCAATAAAGAAACAAGGGCCCTGAATGATACATTGGATCAGATGGACTTGACAGATATATTTAGAACTCTGCATCCCAAAGCAACAGAATATACTTTCTTCTCGAGTGCACATGGAACATTCTCCAAGATAGATCATATACTGGGTCACAAAACAGCCCTTCATAAGTTTACAAGAATTGAAATTATACCATGCATACTTTCAGACCACAATGCTATGAAGCTTGAAATCAACCACAGGAAAAAGTCTGGAAAACCTCCAAAAGCATGGAGGTTAAAGAACACCCTACTAACGAATGAGTGGGTCAACCAGGCAATTAGAGAAGAAATTAAAACATATATGGAAACAAACGAAAATGAAAATACAACAATCCAAACGCTCTGGGATGCAGCGAAGGCAGTCCTGAGAGGAAAATACATTGCAATCCAGGCCTATCTCAAGAAACAAGAAAAATCCCAAATACAAAATCTAACAGCACACCTAAAGGAAATAGAAGCAGAACAGCAAAGGCAGCCTAAACCCAGCAGAAGAAGAGAAATAATAAAGATCAGAGCAGAAATAAACAATATAGAATCTAAAAAAACTGTCGAGCAGATCAACGAAACCAAGAGTTGGTTTTTTGAAAAAATAAACAAAATTGACAAACCTCTAGCCAGGCTTCTCAAAAAGAAAAGGGAGATGACCCAAATAGATAAAATCATGAATGAAAATGGAATGATTACAACCAATCCCTCAGAGATACAAACAATTATCAGGGAATACTATGAAAAATTATATGCCAGCAAATTGGACAACCTGGAAGAAATGGACAAATTTCTAAACACCCACACTCTTCCAAAACTCAATCAGGAGGAAATAGAAAGCTTGAACAGACCCATAACCAGCGAAGAAATTGAATCGGTTATCAAAAATCTCCCAACAAATAAGAGTCCAGGACCAGATGGCTTCCCAGGGGAGTTCTACCAGACATTTAAAGCAGAGATAATACCTATCCTTCTCAAGCTATTCCAAGAAATAGAAAGGGAAGGAAAACTTCCAGACTCATTCTATGAAGCCAGTATTACTTTGATTCCTAAACCAGACAGAGACCCAGTAAAAAAAGAGAACTACAGGCCAATATCCCTGATGAATATGGATGCAAAAATTCTTAATAAGATACTAGCAAATCGAATTCAACAGCATATCAAAAGAATTATTCACCATGATCAAGTGGGATTCATTCCTGGGATGCAGGGCTGGTTCAACATTCGCAAATCGATCAACGTGATACATCACATTAACAAAAAAAAAGAGAAGAACCATATGATCCTGTCAATCGATGCAGAAAAGGCCTTTGACAAAATCCAGCACCCTTTCTTAATAAAAACCCTTGAGAAAGTCGGGATAGAAGGAACATACTTAAAGATCATAAAGGCCATTTATGAAAAGCCCACAGCTAACATCATCCTCAACGGGGAAAAACTGAGAGCTTTTTCCCTGAGATCAGGAACACGACAGGGATGCCCACTGTCACCGCTGCTGTTTAATATAGTGCTGGAAGTTCTAGCATCAGCAATCAGACAACAAAAGGAAATCAAAGGCATCAAAATTGGCAAAGATGAAGTCAAGCTTTCGCTTTTTGCAGATGACATGATATTATACATGGAAAATCCGATAGACTCCACCAAAAGTCTGCTAGAACTGATACATGAATTCAGCAAAGTTGCAGGATACAAAATCAATGTGCAAAAATCAGTTGCATTCTTATACACTAACAATGAAGCAACAGAAAGACAAATGAAGAAACTGATCCCATTCACAATTGCACCAAGAAGCATAAAATACCTAGGAATAAATCTAACCAAAGATGTAAAAGATCTGTATGCTGAAAACTATAGAAAGCTTATGCAGGTAACTGAAGAAGATATAAAGAAATGGAAAGACATTCCCTGCTCATGGATTGGAAGAATAAATATTGTCAAAATGTCAATACTACCCAAAGCTATCTACACATTCAATGCAATCCCTATCAAAATTGCACCAGCATTCTTCTCGAAACTAGAACAAGCAATCCTAAAATTCATATGGAACCACAAAAGGCCCCGAATAGCCAAAGTAATTTTGAAGAAGAAGACCAAAGCAGGAGGCATCACAATCCCAGACTTTAGCGTCTACTACAAAGCTGTCATCATCAAGACAGCATGGTATTGGCATAAAAACAGACACATAGACCAATGGAATAGAATAGAAACCCCAGAACTAGACCCACAAACGTATGGCCAACTCATCTTTGACAAAG
This sequence comes from Panthera onca, assembly GCF_046562875.1. Taxonomy (NCBI): domain Eukaryota; kingdom Metazoa; phylum Chordata; class Mammalia; order Carnivora; family Felidae; genus Panthera; species Panthera onca. Next base: position 140,577,555 of record NC_138339.1, on the reverse strand, counting down.
CAGGAAAGAACATCCAATGGAAAAAAGACAGTCTCTTTAACAAATGGTGCTGGGAGAACTGGACAGCAACATGCAGAAGGTTGAAACTAGACCACTTTCTCACACCATTCACAAAAATAAACTCAAAATGGATAAAGGACCTGAATGTGAGACAGGAAACCATCAAAACCTTAGAGGAGAAAGCAGGAAAAGACCTCTCTGACCTCAGCCGTAGCAATCTCTTACTCGGCACATCCCCAAAGGCAAGGGAATTAAAAGCAAAAGTGAATTACTGGGACCTTATGAAGATAAAAAGCTTCTGCACAGCAAAGGAAACAACCAACAAAACGAAAAGGCAACCAACGGAATGGGAAAAGATATTTGCAAATGACACATCGGACAAAGGGCTAGTATCCAAAATCTATAAAGAGCTCATCAAACTCCACACCCGAAAAACAAATAACCCAGTGAAGAAATGGGCAGAAAACATGAATAGACACTTCTCTAAAGAAGACATCCGGATGGCCAACAGGCACATGAAAAGATGTTCAACGTCGCTCCTTATCAGGGAAATACAAATCAAAACCACACTCAGATACCACCTCACGCCAGTCAGAGTGGCCAAAATGAAGAAATCAGGAGACTATAGATGCTGGAGAGGATGTGGAGAAACAGGAACCCTCTTGCACTGTTGGTGGGAATGCAAATTGGTGCAGCCGCTCTGGAAAGCAGTGTGGAGGTTCCTCAGAAAATTAAAAATAGACCTACCCTATGACCCAGCAATAGCACTGCTAGGAATTTATCCAAGGGATACAGGAGTACTGATGCATAGGGGCACCTGTACCCCAATGTTTATAGCGGCACTCTCAACAATAGCCAAATTATGGAAAGAGCCTAAATGTCCATCAACTGATGAATGGATAAAGAAATTGTGGTTTATATACACAATGGAATACTACGTGGCAATGAGAAAAAATGAAATATGGCCTTTTGTAGCAACATGGATGGAACTGGAGAGTGTGATGCTAAGTGAAATAAGCCATACAGAGAAAGACAGATACCATATGGTTTCACTCTTATGTGGATCCTGAGAAACATAACAGAAACCCATGGGGGAGGGGAAGGAAAAAAAAAAAAAAAAAAGAGGTTAGAGTGGGAGAGAGCCAAAGCATTAGAGACTGTTAAAAACTGAGAACAAACTGAGGGTTGATGGGGGGTGGGAGGGAGGGCAGGGTGGGTGATGGGTATTGAGGAGGGCACCTTTTGGGATGAGCACTGGGTGTTGTATGGAAACCAATTTGACAGTAAATTTCATATATTAAAAAATAAAATAAAATAAAATAAAATAAAAAATAAAAAATAAACATGTAATTTGAACATCATCATTTAAATAGAAAAAAAAAAATAAAATAAAACAGAATCCAGTATAGCCAATTTGGTCGTGAAGGAATTGGTCACGGGGCAGTCAACATTGTGAGTTCTTTGCTGTGACAGTGAGAGGGGCTGGTTTCATTTTGATGCCTTGCAGTGTTTGTAGACCCACATAATCTGGTTTGGGCAAAGAAGGAAACGGAACTATCTATTAATTGCTGACTCAGAGTATATACTACCTCCTGAAGGATGGATTCCAAAGCATTTTAAGATCTGTCTCTCAGCAAGTACTGTAATTGCCTTTATTATACTTTTCTAGTAGTCTATAATTCATGTGGTTTCTAAGTGATAAGAAAGCCTCATTGCCTTACTTCTTTTATAAGAATATTAATTTCTTGATCAGAAGAAAGATTAGGTGGAATAACATCGTGGTAAGATATTTCATAAGAATATAGATATTGCTGCTTTTAGATGTGTGATGAACAGAGATGTCAAAACTATATACAAAAATGTGCTTATTCCAATAAGAACAAATTTACCTCTATGAGTAAATACTTCATCTGCCATCAGGTGATTTCTTAGTAATTCAGCCATACGGAAGGTTAGACATTGCTGACGTTCAATCGGGCAAAATTGGAAAAAAGTCATCTTTGGTGATAGCCAGCCTGTGTTTTTTGCATCTATGTGTCCTCTACCAGAGGCACTTTTTTTAGTGATCTTTAAGCAAATTTTGGAGTGGCTGGGGGGAAAGGCTGACTGATATCCATATAGTAGTATATTTTATCAACTTAATTATTAAGTGCATATTCAGCAGCTGGGTGAGTACTCACTTAGAACAAAATTACTCCTAGACTGGACTCCTTCCAAGAGGAAAACTTTCCAAATTTTATCAACTCTGCTCTTTACTCAGCCTTCCCAGTCCCTGACCATCCTGAAAAAAAAAAACAAAAAAAACAAAAAACAAAACAATGAGGTGATTCTGTTAAATTTAAATGTCAACCATACTTTAAAATAGATTTCCTTCCAGTGCCTGGGCGGCTCAGTCAGTTAAGTGACCGACTTCAGCTCAGGTCATGATCTTGTGGTCTGTGGGTTCGATCCCCACATCAGGCTCTGTACTGACAGCTCAGAGCCTGGAGCCTGCTTCAGATTCTTTGTCTCCCTCTGTCTCTGTGCCTCCGCTGCTCATGCTCTCTCTCTCTCTCTCCAAAATAAATAAACATTAAAAAAAATTAAGTATTAAAAAAAAAAGTATTTTCTCCCTACAAGGAAGTTTTCTCTGCTTTGGGTCCTTCAAGGCTATGCCAAGGTGGGGCTGGACATCTTAAGAGTCCACTTTGAGCAAGGGCAGCCTTACTGTATAAAGCCATTTCCAAGCTAGGTTTGTTTGTTTTTTCTCCTCATTAGACTAGAAAACTCCATATGAAGCTAAAGTTGTCTGAGGAAGGATGAGCAATATAGCAGGAACATACTGAGGATGTGAGCCATCTGCTTTAGAGCTTGGTCACTCATGGCTATCCCACATCAACCACTTCAAATGATATGGAGTGATCTGGTCATGTCGGAATTTATGGCTTGCTGTATCCGAAAACACCCAGTTCATGATGGGCAGTTGAGGTCACGTGGTTACCTGGTATCTCGTAACAGGGCAGTTAGTCTCAACTATAGCCCAAGATCACATTGTAAGCCAAAAAAGACTCTACTGCGATTCATCTAGTGCAATTTTCCTATCATCCCTTTCATGTACAGACACTTCAAACACCGTTCAATGTGCTTGATTAAAAAGGCCAAATGGTGATGCTGCTTATACCACAGACTGCTGGTAATGAAAACTGAGAGCACTTTGCTTCCTGCAGATAAGTACTGCTGTTTATGATTTTCAGACACATAGAAATTGAGATAGCTTGTCAACAACAGACTGTATTAAAGAAAGTAGTGAAGATGTATTTAGCAAATGAGAAAAACAGCAAAGGAGAAAAGAACACTAATGAACAAAGAAATTGGTACGTGTCTGGGAACATGTGTGTTATCAATATTATTATCTAATTTGGGAGGTTAAAAATACCAATAGTAACATTGTGGGCAATAATATATTAGCCCAAAAGAGAGGGTTGTTGAGAGATGAAGTGACCTCAACTGGTACTAATGTAGAATAGAAAAAAAAAATTCTGATTAATCTTTGAATTACATAGGTGTGGTAAAAGTAGAATGGCAACCACTAAAATAATTGAAATGTATGCAACTTCCAAAAGATACAGGGGAGAAAGGGAATTTAAAAAAAATCATTCTTGAAAAAGTAAAATAAGGGAAAAAAATGATAGAGGCAAAATAGGACAAAGAAAGCTCAAAACAAAAGAGAGAAATGAATTATGCAGATCTGTAATTGTAATGCATATGACAAATTCATAGGTTAAAATTAGCACAGTGTTTGATAACATTGATAAAATCAGATTATGCTATATGTAGGAAATATAATTAAAAATAGGCACAGAAGGAATGAAGTTACCATCATGGTGGCATAAAATGTCTCTTGGTTTTGTTCTATTCCTCAACAACAAAAATTCAGCATCCATGGATAAACGTGTCTTTGAGGGAAGTGTGGGATCCAGCATCATATACAAAGGGGAATAAGAGGAGTCTTGCTCATCTGTGCATCAGTAACCTGCAAATAGACCTTGATCCCAGCTGTGAACCCTGCAGTGGTTTCTGAAACCAGCTCCAGACCCTCTCAGCCATGATTCAAGAGGCCCTGGTGAACATTAACTTAGATGGTCATTCATGGACAAGAGAACCTTTGTAGAAGTCTGGGTTTCCAGAGAAGTTCTAGCATGTATTATGTGGATCCTTTGGGATGAGTAAGAGGAATGGCTTTATGTTACCCAACTCACTCTGCCTGCAAGGCAGCACAGCTTAGGGCCAAGAAAGACCTTCCTTGGCTCGTGATTTATCCCATGGGGCAAAGGGAGAGTGTGTGAGTGAGCATCGAGCTTTCTGAACTGTGTGGGATGCTGCCAGAATGGCTGATTTCCCTTTCACACCATCCAGAGTACTGAGCCATAAGCTGCATGACTGAGGGACAGGAGAAGGCAGGGAAAATGGTAGATAGAACTCCTGAAGAACATTAAAGAGATGTGATTTCTAACTGTAGTGTAGATTCCATCAAGAAGCCCACCCACACACTCCAGGAAATGCCTCACCCATGATCCCTTCAACTGGCCTATGGGCACACCCAGTGCTCTGAATGCCTCACCCACATCCACACTTCACCCTATGGCCACCTCTCCATGTGCAATCCCCACAGTGGCAAAAGTTGGCTTCAGCAGATAGCTAGTGAGCATACACAGAAATTTGGCCAAATCTGCAGACCAGAAAGAGACCACAAATTTCAGCCTTGGTACCACATTTGAAAAAAAACAAAAAAGAGGCTGTCAGCACTTGGCCTGGTACACTGCAGTGTCCAAAGTAGGCCTACAAGGCTAAGATTTCTGCCATAACAGGGAGCAAGAAGTATGAGGCAGGTGTACCTACAGAAGATCTGAGAGAGCCTCAGAGTATCAATGCTATTGTAAGGTTTTTCTCTCTGGAAAGCAGTAAAGAACTGGAGGAGGTTACTGCTACTTCAAAGAACGTTGAAATTCAAGGTACTGTGACACCACCAAGAATTTCAACAATCTTCTGGTAATTGAGACCCAAGACATGAAGAGCTGTGATTTATCAGATAAAGAAATCAAAATAGCAATTTTAAAGAAACTTCGTGGTCTATAAGAAAACACACAAAGATAATTCAATGAATTTGAGAAGAAATATGTGAACAAAATGAAAAGTTTAACAAAAAGATAAATACAGAAAAGAACCAATAGGAATTCTGGAGCTGAAAAATACAATTAATGAAATGAAAAGTTCAAATATGTGACATAGAGACAAGAACTTGGACATAATTTCATCAGATGATAACAAGGAGAAAAAGATGAAAAAGAATGAAGAAAGCCTATATGATCAATTGGATACCCTCAAAAGGTCAATTTATGAATTACTGACGATCCAGATGGAGAAGATAGGGAGAAGGGGGCAGAAAGCTTATTTAAGGAAATAATGGCTGGGAAGTTGCCAAATCTGGAAGGAGATGTAATTTTCCAAGTTCGTGAAGCCCATAGGTCACCAAACAAAATAAAGTCAAAGAAATATTTTTTCAAGACATATTCTCATAAGCCCATCAACAATTAAAGGCAAAGGATCTTAAAAGAAAAAGAGGTTAAAAAAAACTTGCCGATTACAGTGGAACCTGCATACGGTTGTTGGTAGATTTTTCAGCAGGAACCTCACAGGCCAGAGAAAGTGGAATGATATATTCAAAGTGCTGAAAGAAAAAAAAAATCTGTCAACCAAAAACATTCCATCTGGAAAACTTATCCTTCAGAACTTAAAGAGAAATAAGGTTTTTTTCTGGGGCACTTGGGTGGCTTAGTTGGTTAAGTATCTGACTCTTGGTTTCAGCTCAGGTCTTAATCTCACAGCTCTTGGAATTGAGACCCGCATGGGAATCTGCACTCACAGTGTGGAGCCGGCTTGGAATTCTCTCTCTCTCTCTTTCTCTCTCTCTCTTTCTCTCTCTGCCTCTCCCCAGCTTGGGTGCTCTCTCTCTCAAAATAAATAAATAAAAACTTAAAAAAGAGAGAGGGGCGCCTGGGTGGCGCAGTCGGTTAAGCGTCCGACTTCAGCCAGGTCACGATCTCACGGTCCGTGAGTTCGAGCCCCGCGTCAGGCTCTGGGCTGATGGCTCAGAGCCTGGAGCCTGTTTCCGATTCTGTGTCTCCCTCTCTCTCTGTCCCTCCCCCGTTCATGCTCTGTCTCTCTCTGTCCCAAAAATAAATAAACGTTGAAAAAAAAAAAAAAATTAAAAAAAAAAAAAAAAAAGAGAGAGAAATAAGACTTTTCAGATAAACAAAAGCTGAGGGAGTTCAACACTATTAGATGTGCCTTAACAAAAACACTGAAACAAGTTCTTCAAGCTGAAATGAAAGGATGCTTATTAACAAAATATAGATGTGTAAGAGTTTAACACACAATAGTAAAGGTAAATATATCATCAAATTCAGAATATTCTAATACTGTAATATGGTGATGTGTTTAGCCACTAAGCTACAGTATAAATTAAAGTATAGGTGTACTAAAAATAATTAGAAGTACTATAATTTATTAATGAATACATAGTATAAAAAGAGGTAAATTGTGGTATTAACATAAACAGGGGAATGGAAGCATGTAGTTTTTCCATACTGTCACAATTAAGTTATCATCAGTGTAAAATAGACAGTTAGATCTGTAAGAAGTTTTATGTAAGCCTCTTGGTAACCATACAGCAAAACTTACAGTAGATGCTTGAAAGATAAGAGAAGGGAATCAAAGAATACCACACACAAAATCATCAATTCACAAAGGCAGCAAGAACGAACAGCTAGAAAACAATAAATAAGATATTAATAAGTCTTTACTTATCAAGAATTACTCTAAATGTAAGTGGACTGAATTCTCCAATAAAAGAAAGAAAAGCAAAATGGATTAAAAAAAATAAGACCCAGCTATATGTTGCCAATAAGATTCACTTCAGCTTTAAAGACATATTTTGTGTTTATGTTATGTGTATAACATATGCTTCACTGACTGAGCCACCGAGGCTCCCCTCACCTTTATTTCTTTTTCTTGCCTGATTGTTCTGGTTAGTACTATGTTGAATAGGTATGATATTTGGCACTTTTGTCTTATTTCTGATCTTAGAGAAAAAGCATTCAATCTTTCATGGCTGGGTATAATGTTAGCTGTGGGTTTGTTGTATGTGACCTTTATCATATTGAGTTATGTTCCTTCTATAACCAATTTGATGATGCTTTATCATGAAAGTATGTTGTATTTCAGCAAATACTTTTGCTACATTTATTGAGTAATTGTATGATTTTTGCCTGTCATTCTATTGATGTGGCATATCACATTTATTGGTTTGTGTATATTTGAACCATCCTCATATCCCAAGGGTAAATCCCAGTGAAGGGATGGAAAGATATTCCATGTAAGTGGAGACCAGAAGTGATCAGGGGTACCTATAATTATATTAGACAAAATAGACTCTCAGCCAAATACAGCAACCAGAGACAAAGAAGGTCACTATTTAATGATAAAGTGATCAATTCATCAAGAAGACATAACAATCACAAATATATGTGCACCCAACACTGAAGCACCTAAATGTATTAAGCAAATAGTAATGGATCTGAAGGTAGAAAAACAATAATAGTAGAGGTCTTCATATCCCACTTTTAACAATGGATAGATCAACCAGACAGAAAATCAACAAGGAGACATAGGACTAGAAGCATACTTTAGACCAAATGGACTCAACATACCTAAACAGAACATTCCATCCAACAGCAGCAGGATACATATTCTTCTAAAGAACACACAGAACATTCTCAAAGAAAGATCATATGTTAGGTCAGAAGCCAAGTCATAGCAAATTTAGGAAGATTAAAATCATATCAAATCTTTTTTAAAATCTTTTTTTAAATGTTGATTTATTTTCGAGAGAGCAAGAGAGTCAAAGTATGAGTGGGGAAGGGGCAGAGAGAGAGGGAGACACAGAATCCAAAGCAGGCTTCAGGGCCTGAGCTGTCAGCACAGAACCCAATGCTGGGCTCAAACTCATGAGCTGTGAGATCATGACCTGAGCTGAAGTCAGACCCTTAACCAACTGAGCCACCCAGGTGCCCCTAAACCAAATATTTTCTGATAATAATAGTATGAATCTAGAAATCAATAATAACAGAAAAAACTGGATAACTTACAAATATGTGGAAATTATGCAGCACACTCCTGAATAACCAATAGGCGAAAGAAGAAACAAACCAACAAACAAAAATTGAAACAAACAGAAGTGGAAACACAACATACATAAAACTGTCAAAGCAGTTCTTAGAACAAAGTTTACAGTGGTAAATGCATACATCAAGAAATAAAAAAGGTATTTAAACAACATAACTGTACACCTCAAGGAACTAGAAAAACAGAGGCCAAACTTCACAGGGAAAAAAAAAAGGTATTACAAAGATCAGAGCAGAAATAAATGAAATAGATGCCAGAAAAATAATAGAAAATATCAGTGAAACTAAGAGCTTGTGTTTCGAAAAGATGAATTTGGCAAACTTTTAACTAGACCAAGACAAAAAGAAAACTCAAATAAATAAAATCTGAAATAAAAGAGGAGATATTCAACTGACCACAGAAATACATAGTGTCATAAAAGACTACTATGGACAATTATTTGTCAAAAAATTGGATAATCTAGAAAAATGAAGAAATTCTTAGGAACACACAATTTACCAAGACTGAATCAGGAAAAATTAAAAATCTGAACAGACCAATAATGAGGAAGGAGATTGTAACAGAAAAGCTTAGGGCCAGATGGTTTCACTACTGAACAATAATGAATATTTAAAGAAAAGTGATGCTAGTCCTTCTCAAGCTCTTCAAAAAATTGAATAAGAGGGAACATATCTGAACTCATTTTATAAGGCCAGTGTTACCCTGATGCCAAAACCAAATAAGGAAATTACAAGATAAGAAAACTACAAACCAAAACTCTGATAAATATACATGGAAATGTTCTCAACAAATGGTTGGCGAACCAAACTTAGCAAGTCATTAAAAGGGTCATATACTATAATCACTAAATTCTACTCCTGAAACCATTATTACACTACATATTAACTAACTTGATTTTAAATAAAATAAATAATAAATAAATAATAAATAAAATAAAAAAATAATAATAGAGTCATATACCATAATCAACTGGGATTTGTCCTTGGGATAAGAGGATGGTTCAAACATACACAAACCAATAAATGTGATATGCCACATCAATAGAATGACAGGCAAAAATCATACAATTAATAAATGTAGCAAAAATATTTGCTAAAATACAACATACTTTCATGATAAAGCATCATCAAATTGGTTATAGAAGGAACATAACTCAATATGATAAAGGTCACATACAACAAACCCACAGCTAACATTATACCCAGCCATGAAAGATTGAACGCTTTTTCTCTAAGATCAGAAATAAGACAAAAGTGCCAACTATCACCGCTATTCAACATAGTACTGCAGTACTAACCAGAACAATCAGGCAAGAAAAAGAAATAAAGGTGAGGGGCGCCTCAGTGGCTCAGTCAGTGAAGCATCCTGCTTTAGCGTAGGTCATGATCTCACAGTTCATGTGTTCGAGCCCTGCATTGGGCTCTGTGCTGATAGCTCAGAGCCTGGAGCCTGCTTTGGATTCTGTGTCTCCTTCTCGCTCTACCCCTCTCCCACTTGTGCTCTCTCTCTCTCAAAAATAAACATTAAAAAATTAAGAAAAGGAAATAAAAGTCATCCAAATTTGAAATAAAAGAGTAAAAGTCTATTTGCAGATGACATGATATTATGTATAGAAAAGTCTAAAGAGTCTACCAAAAAACTCAGAACCAATGAACAAATTCAGTGATGTTCAAGATATAAAAGCAACATACAGAAATCATTTGTGTCTAAACACTAAAAATAATGTCTAAAACAGAAATAGAGGAAATCATTCCACTTACAATTGCATCAAAAACAATAAAATATTTATAATTAAATTTAACCAAACAATTGAAAGACTTATACATTAAAAACTACAAGACCATGATGGAAGAAATTTAAGTAGACTCAAAAAAAAAAAAAAAAAAGGAAAGATATTCTGTGTTCATGGAATGCAAGAATTAATATTGTATTAATACATTGCATTAATATTGCAAAAATTTCCATTCTACCCAATTCAGTTATAAATTCAGTGCCATCTCTAACAAAATTTCAATGGTACTTTCTAAAAAAAGTGAAAAATCAAGTTTAAAATTTGTATAAAACCACACAAGAACCAGACTAACCAAAGCAAAGCTGAGGAAGAAGAATAAAGCTAGGAGTATCATGCTTCCTAATTTCAAAAATAAATAATTCGATTCTGTCAAACTAAAAGGCTATTGAACAGCAAGGAAACCATAACATTAAAAAGAAACCTATGGTACAGGAAAAGATATTTGCAAACCACATATCTGATAAGGTGTTATTATCTAAAATATATCAAGAACTTCTGCAACTCAATAGCAAAAAAAAAAAAACCCACAAAAACAAAAACAAAAAAAACCCCAAACAGTTCAATTAAAAAATGGGCAGAGGAAGCGAATAGATATTTTTCCAAAGAACATGTTTAAATGGCCAACAGGTAAACAAAAAGGTGTTCGGCGTCATTAATTACCAGGCAATTACAAGTCAAAACCACAGTGAGAGTTCACCTCACACCTGTTAGAATGGTTATTATTAAAAAGACAAAGTGCTGGTGAGGATATGGACAAAAGGGAATGCCCTATTGTAGGTTCCTTGTTGATGGAAATGTAAAATTGGGTACAGCCACTATGGGAAATGGCATGGAATTTGCTAAAAAAAAAAAAAAAAAAAAAAAAAAAAAAAAAAAAAAAGGCAAATAAACTGCATTATGATCCAGCAATCCTACTCCTGGGTATATATGCAAAAGAAACGAAAATGGTCTCTTGATATATCTGCACTCTGGTGTTCATTGAAGCTTTATTCATAATACCTAAGATATGCAAACAACCTGAAAGTCTGTCAACAGATGAATGGATAAAGAAAGGGTGTGGGCGTGTGTGTGTGTGTGCGTGTGTGTGTGTGTGTGTGTGTGTGTATACAATGGAATATTATTCAGCCATGAGAAGGAAGGAAATGTTTCCATTTGCACCTCCACAGGTGGACCTTGAGAGCATTATGCTAAGTGAAATACGTCAGACAGTAAAAGACAAATACTGCATGTCATTTATATATGGAATCTAAGAAATCTGAATTCATAGATGTAGAGTAGAATGATGTTGAAGGGTGAGGGGAATCGGTAAATGTTGGCCAGAGGGTACAGACTTTGACTTATTAAGACAAAAAATTGTAGGGATCTAATGTGTACAAGGGTGATTATGGTTAATTATGCTGTATTATATACTGGAAAGTTGCTAAGAGAGTAACTTAAATGTTCTCACCACACACACACACACACACACACACACACACACACTAGTAATTCTGTGATTTGATGGAGGAGTTAATGTCATGGTAGTAATCATTTTGCCATATATGGGTGTATCATATCAATATGTCCTACACCTAAAACTTACAAATGTTTTATGTCACTTATATCTGAATAAAGTCGGGGGAAAAAGCATACATAAAGAATAAAAATAAAGAATAGAAAAGAATAAACTAGGCAAATACTGACTAAAAGAATGCCAGGGAGTGTTTGGGGGGCTCAGTCAGTTAAGCATCCAACGTCTGCTCTGGTCATGATCTCATGGGTCGTGAGTTTGAGCCCTGCTTTGAGTGAGTTTGACTCCATTTCTGGTGAGCTCCAACCCTGCTTCAGGCTCCGCACTGTCAGTGCAGAGACTGTGTGAGATTCTCTTTCTTTTTCCCTCTGTCTCTCTGCCCCTCATGGGATTCTCTCTCTCCCTCTCTGGCCCTTCCTCTCTCTCTCTCTCTCCCTCTCTGGCCCTTCCTCTCTCTCTCTCTCTCTCTCTCTCTCTCTCTCTCTTCCTCCCCCCTCAAAAATACAAAATAAACTTGAAAAAAATAATAAAGCTGGAATAGCAATTCTAGAACCAGACAAAATAAAATTTAGGCAAAAAAATTAATAGTAAATTTTTTCAGTAGACTTGATATATCTGGTAACACACACACACACACACACACACACACAGCTACCAGTAGCAATTAGCAAATCCACCATCAAAGGGGAACTATCAAGCAGGTTTGAAATTATGTAAAAAAGTAGTTATGAACAGTACAAGTGTGTGTGTATTTTTATACACATAAATACAAATAATGTCAAACTTGCATGGTGACATCATTTCCTTTGTAGCCTTTATCACTTCTGACTTTTTTGAGTTCCAAGACAGAATGAAACTTGCTTGTCCTCTTGACTGTTGTATGCCCAACTTCTAGCACTGTTCATCATACAACTGTTTTTGGATGACTGAGTACGTTCAGGTTGCCCTAGTTTACATCTGCGGGATGTCAGAGCAACTACTCCAACAGACCTCCACTCGTGGCTCTGAAGATTTTTTTTACTGCCTAAACCCTGGAGAACCAGCCATTTATATTCATAAATTTGATGTGTGTGCCTGTGACTTCATCTAACAATTAGTTATTACACTTTCTTTTCAAACTTACACGTTACATTTTACTTAGTTGCCTATGTTCTCGCCTTAAGACTGCAACCAGTTTTTAAAATTCAGTATCATAGTCCACGTTTGAGCACATTATAATTATATTGGAACTCAATAACAAAAACATTGATTAAAACGTCAAACACTTACAATTTTAAAAGCACACTTGAAATACCTAATCATTTAAAGAAGAAAACAATGTAATAATAAAACTACTTTTAATTGAATGTTAAAAAAAATTCCCCATGTCACACTTGTAGGATACGGCTAAAATAGTACTTAGAGGGAATTCCGTTACCTTGAATGGGTTTACTGTATATAAGTAAAAGGACTAAACATCTAATTTAAGAGATTCAAAATGAAAACAAAACAATAAAATAACTCCAATGAAAAGAGAAGAAAATAATTACAGCACGTTTGGAAATCAGCGAGATTAAAACAACCATACCTTCAACAGCTCTAGGATCTTTTCAAACAAAAGACTAGTAAAACAGAGAAATTTTTAGTGTGATCAAAACTCATATTAAAAAAAAACAAAAACAAGAAACTTCAGGGGCACCAGGTGGCTCACTTGGTTAAGTGTCCAACTTCAGTTCAGGTCATGATCTTGTGGTTCACCAGTTAGAGCCACTCAAGGGGCTCTCTGTCCTCAGCCCAGAGCTGACTTAGAATCCTCTTTTTCTCTCCCTGCCCTTCCCCCACTTTCTCTCTCTCTCTGTCTCTGTCTCTCTCTCTCTCTTTCTCTCTCAAATAAATAAATAAACTTAAAAAAAAGAATTTTAACTCAGAAAAAGTATACATTTTAAAAGGTGGTAAAAGAACACTTTGGAAACATTATGGTAATAATCCCCTCTTTGTAATGTAAATTAACTGTATATATCCTGGAATTTATTGAAACCTACTCAAGAAATATGAATGTTCTTGTTATTGAAGAAATTAACTCATTATCTTAAAATATTTTCGTACACAGAAACCTACCCCCAAATTCAAATGATGTTACACATAAAATTTTGTCAAACATACAAGGAATTATTATTTCAATCCTCTACAGATTCCTCCACACAAAGCAAAAGCATGAATACCCGTGAAAAGGAGAATAATCATCCTCCAGAGATATTTGCATCCTAACCCCAGGACTGGTGAATATGTTACCACACACAGCAAAAGGGAATTTGCAGATGTATTAAGATATAAGTATAAATACTCTGCATTATCCAGGGAGACCCAGTGAAATCCCAAGCGTCCTTAAACATGAGATAGAGGGGCAGAGGAGGCGTGTCAAAGAGATACAGCAGTGGAAGCAGGTTCCAAAAGCTGCTTTGAAGATGGAAAAAGGATACTGAGCCCTAGGAAGGTGACCTCTAGCAGATCAAAAATGCAAGGAAATGAATTGTCTCTAAAGGGATTGAAAACCATGCAATCCTGCTGACATCTTTCTAGTAGCTCAGTGAGACCCATGTCCGACTTCTAACCTGTAGAACTGTAACATAATAAATTCGTATGGTCTTAAACCATTACATTTGTGATAATTTGTTACAGCCGTAATAGAAACCCAATACAATCCTCAGTGAATTTATGAAGCTAATATATTCTGTTTCTGTTTCTTTTTTTGTTTTGCTTTTGTTTGTTTTTTAGAGAGAGAGCATGAGCACAGGAGAGGGGCATAGAGAGGTAGAGGAAGAGAGAGAATCATAAGCAAGTTTCACGCTCAGTGCAGAGCTGGATGCAGGGCTTGATCCCATGACCCTAGCATGGTGACCCGAGCCGAAACCAAGAGTCAGACACTCAACCGACTGAGCCACCTAGGTACTCCAAAGCTAATATATTCTTGATACAAATCCCACATAAATTCAGAAAGAAGAAAGGAAACTTCATGGCAATCTTATTTTTGCAACAAAACAAAAATACCAGCAAACTGAATTGACCAATGTGTCGAAAAGAATACATTTTACACTAGTATGGTTTAATAAGGGATGCAAGGATGTTTTAACATTAATAAAGGAGGAAACTCCATATGATCTGCACAAAAGATTAAAAATCTTTCTAATAAAAATTCACCACATATTCTATAATAGTCAAACCAGCAATAGAAGGAAATCTTAAAAATATTCTGAAAAACTTCAGGAAATAATCTTACTAGTGAAATGCTAGAATAATTTCCTTTGACATCAGAAATAAGACAAGGATACTCACCATCATCTCCTCAAAAGATATTCTATTAGTTCTAACGAATTTAGGAATATAATAAGAAAAAATAAATGGTATAAGAAAAGGAGAAATAGAAGCAAAAAGTTAACTATTCAATTTACATATAATAGGGTTTTTTTTTTTTTTTACGTATTTGTAGAAAGGGATTTACTAAGGACTTTATTAGTATTGCTCGTATACTGTTTCTAAGGCTAAGTGGTATGTACATTGAGGTATAGTATTATCCAATCCTTATGGATGTCCTTACCTGTGTACTATGACAGAACATGTTTTTTAATCACAAAAATCTTTAAAAAATTTTTTTTGTTTTATTTTACATCTACAGTCTCTTGTTATATATTGTATATAATTTAGTATTACACTATCACTTTCTTCACACCCTTTGTTAGTAGTGCTATCCAAATCTGGAGTCAATAAATACAAGTTTTGGGGCACCTGGGTGGCTCAGTCGGTTAAGCATCTGACTTAGGCTCAGGTCATGACCTAGTGGTTCGTGAGTTCGAGCCCTGTGTTGGGCTCTGTGTTGACCGCTCAAAGCCTGGAGCTTGCTTCAGATACTGTGACTCCCTCTCTTTGCCCCTCTCCTTCTCTCTCTCTTAAAAATAAATAAATATTATATATTAAAACAAAATAATAAATACAAGTTTTTATATGACTCCACAGATTAGAATATCTATTGATTATTTCCTGAAATGTAGATGCTGTAAATTTCTTCTATCAACACAATCTTAGTCTTTTTAAATTTTTTTAATGTTTATTTATTTTTGAGAGAGAGACAGAGCATGAGTGGGGGAGGGGCAGAGAGAGAGGGAGACACAGAATCTGAAGCAGAATCTGAAGCAGAGCCCAATGTGGGGCTCGAACTCACAACTGTAAGATCATGACCTGAGGCGAAGTCGGACGCTTAACTGACCTACCCACCCAGGCGCCCTAAGAGAATCTTAATCTTGAATATTAGGGACTGTTTAGAGAGCCACATCACTACTAATTCATACTCTATTTTGATTTAGCTACACTATCTACTCCCAAACTCTATAACTGAATGAACCTGTGCTTCATTCAGCCTTTAATGTATCCATTCAACAAATAGGAATTGAGTGGTATGTCTTAAGAATTCTGTTAGATGCAGGGGTTTATGTGGCTCACAGTCTAATAGGAAAGACTTACGATGAATCAGTTAAAGTACAGCATGATACATTCTAAGTCAGATTGAGTGGGAAGGAAGTCAGGAGAACAAAATCAAATCTTTCTCAGGTCCCAGCATTGGCATTTGTCACAGCTCTGTTATATCACAGTACATTCCGTCCAGTAGTTTGAAATCCGGAACTCACTCTACGTGGCAAGAAACGAAACAAAAGAAAAAAAAAAAAGAAAGAAAAGAAAAGAAACGTGAGGCAGGAACCAGAAGGTTTGTTGGTGTTGTTGTTACCACATTAGAGAATTTATATCCTATCCTGAAGGTGTTGGATACCAACTTCCTTGTAACTTAACCAAGGAAGTGAGAACATGTTTTACACCTGTAAAATATTACTTTGATCACCAAAGCAGAGTCGAAGCCTGAAGAAGTTAAATTACACACTCAAGAGCTATAGGTGAGGGGCGCCTGGGTGGCTCAGTCGGTTAAGCGGCCGACCTCACCTCAGGTCATGATTCACAGTTCGTGAGTTCCAGCCCTACATCGGGCTCAGTGCTGACAGCTCAGACAGCCAGGAGCCTGCTCAGACAGCTGACAGCCAGGAGCCTGCTTCAGATTCTGTGTCTCCCTCTCTCTCTGCCCCTCCCCAACTCATATTCTGTCTCTTTCTCAAACATCTAAATAAAACATAAAAAAATTTTTAAAAATTATAGATGAAATCAGAGGTGGGATTTTGAACAGCATTTGAATTAGAATCCCCGAGGTAAATCTTGTCTGTTAGCTACCTTCGTAAAGTTCTTTAATATCTTCTCAAATTGCATGATTGAGTCCTGCAATCTAAGGTGTGGATGAATGAGAATGTAGTTTTGGGGAAAACTATGCAATGAAGTGTTACTGTCATACACTGTTATATCATTAAAGAATGAAATCAGCAAATAATGCCTGCTTTGTTTTCAGTGTTTATATGAGCTTTTCGCCCATTGAAAGCTTATTTCTACAACTAAACTGCTTCAGCTTACAATTGCAGGCTTTTAATGCTTCTTCAGAGTCTACATCATGAAATACTCGTAACTCAAATGACTAAGAATGGGAATAGGGTAGATTAAATTCCAGTCCTTAAAAGGTGTTAAAGAGGCTTCCTTCCTAGCCCAACTTCTAATTACTCTCAGAAACAGTAACTAGCCATTAGCTCTATAAATACTAGCATTGTTGTCTTAGAAGACAACCTTCAAGGTGGAAATAGACAGTTTTGTGTAGCCCCTTCTAATACTTCATTTCAGCCACTTTCAAGTGTATATTTGCAACAAGCCATGCCTTGATGGGCCCCCGCGGGTGCAACATGGTTGTAAGTCATATGCTCAGTAGGAATTATTCTGAAGTTATCCTTTGCTGGAGGTGATTTGCATTTCAGTTCGAATGTTTCAAGTCAGAATAAGTTTTTCCCTATTGTAAGCTATAAGAGCCAAGAGCCATGATGAATCAATGATCTACATGTTTAAGAAAGTTTCAAAAGAACTTTAAAATATCAGCAACTGGATTAGTGTGCAGATATTCTGTGTCCTATGTACTCTCTGAGAAGTGGGATGGTCTTCTCGGGCCAGAATGCCACTTCATGTGACAATTGTGTTTCCTTAGGTACCTAAAATCTGTGGATTATTCTTTGCTCAGTCTCCTACTTAGAGGAGACAGTGGCCTTTTAAAAATCTAGAGTATATCAGGGCCACCTGGGTGGCTTAGTCTGTTAAGTATTCAACTTCTGCTCAGGTCATGATCTTGCAGTTTGTGACTTCAAGCCCCACATCTGTCTCACTGGTCTCTTCAGAGCCCACTCTGGATCTGCTGTCTCCCTCTCTCTGCCTCTCCCCTGATTGTGCTCTCTCAAAAATAAATAAAACATTTAAAAAATTTTTAAAGAAAAATCTAGAGTATATCAAGTAGCACCAGTCTTGGTTAAAACCTTTTAGAAGCCCACTCTTGTGCCCTTGGGATAAACTCCAAAATCTGTAACACAGCTCCAGGGCTCTGTGTGATCTAGGCAGTGCCTTTTCTCCGTGTTCTTCACCAGACCAACTGGCTAGTTCTCAAACACAGACACATACAAACCGGTCTTATAGTTTCTCAAACACACAAAATTCTCATCCTCTTCAGGACATTTCCACTTGTTCCTAAAACCAGAATCTCTGCCCTATACTCCGTACTTAACTAATTCCTACCAACCTTCAGATCTCAGCTCAACCTTGACTTCCTGACCTCCTTGAAAAAGTTAATCAGCCCCAGTCTATCTGGGAACCGTTATATTTTCCAAGTACATTATGTTTTTTTTTCATATCTGATGGGAAGGAGTTCTACTGGCATACTGAGATGAGATCCATTCCAAAATGAATATATTAAAAATCATACGCCTGGGTGGCTCAGTCAGTTAAGCATACTACTTGATTTCAGCTCAGGTTGTGATCTCATGGTTCAGGGGATCGAGTCTTGCAAGTCTTTGTGCTGACAGTGTGGAGCCTGCTTGGAATTCTTCCTCTCCATGTCTGTCTGTCCCTCAACTACTTTCGTGTTCTCTCTCTCTCTCAAAATAAATAAGCATTTAAAAAAATCATACAAACTGTATTATGTTAGGAAAATAAGTCATTATATATTTGTGTTTTTGTTTAACTAATGTGAGTGTTCTACCTTTAAACATTATATACTGAAAGTCCTTGAAGATAAAGACTATTTTGTTGTGTTTATCACTGTATACTCTTGCTCAAGTCCTGATAGATTTTTTATAATAAATGTATAATTATTTATGATAAATAATTGGTATAATAAAAAAAATTGAAGACAGATATCATACAATTCATTCATTGACAGAAAGACAGCACATGGCAAAGGTTGGGATAATATTTTGGCCATTATATTTCAAATAGAAGTAGACCAGTAGATGTTTTCTCTGAGGTTTTGCTAACCCTTGTCTTAATTTAAAGTGGTATTAACAATACTGAATTAGGATCTAATGTTAAGCAATAGCTCTTATAAATAAGTGACTTATTTTTATCTGTCATTCCAGCACCATTTGTTGAAGAGGTTTCCTTTCTCTACTGAATTGCCTTTGCATACATGTGTAGGGCTATTTGTGGACTTTCTCTTCTGTTCCATGATCCTTTGCTCTTTCTCTATACTGCTACCACATGCTCTTGATTACTGTGGCTTTTTCATAATTTTTAAAATACAGTTGTATAACTCTTGCAAGCTCATTCTTATATTTCAAGAGTGTTTTTTTAATTATTCAAGATCCTTTGTTATTTTCATTCAAATTTTAGAACCAATTTTTAAATTTCTAAAAAAGAGAACTGTTGGAATTAAAAAAAAATTAATGCTTATTTATTTTTGAGAAAGAGACAGAGAGACAGCATGTGAGTGGGGAGGGACAAAGAGAGAGGGAGGCATAGAATCCGAAGCAGGCTCCAGGCTCCAAGCTGTCAGCACAGAGCCTGACACAGGGCTCAAACTTATGAACTGTGAGATTGTGACCTGAGCCAAAGTCACCCAGGCTCCCCTGGAATTTTTATTATGATTACATTAAATCTATACATTAATTTTAGAAGAATGTAGGTCTTACCATGTTTGTTGTCTTCCAACCCATGATGATATATCTTTCTACATATTAGGTTTTATTTAATTCACTTAGCAATGTTTTACATATTTCAATAAGGGTATCTTGCATATCTTTCGTTAAATTACTTCATAAGTATTTTATTTTTGATGCTATTATCAATGTGTTCTATATTTTACTTTGATTGTTTCTTGCTTATATATGGAAATACAGTTAATTTTGGACTTTTGACCTTGTATTCAGCAACATGTTAGTTCTAGTAGATTTTGATGATTTCTTGGTGTTCTCACTACAAGTAATCATGGATTGTGAACAAAGGCAATTTCTTCCTTTCAATCATTATTTCTTTTATTTCTTTTTCTTGCTTCATTATACTGGCTAGTAACTATGTTCATAACTACAAATTTTTCATAGATGTATGTTATCAGGTTCAGGAAGTTCTCGGTATTGCTAATATGTTGAGAGTCTCTTTTATTTATTATAAAAGGGTGTTGATTATACAGATATTTTTCTACATTATTCTGTTAATGTGGTGAATAAATAATTAATTTTTTAGTATTAAACCTATCTTTCATTCCTGGAGTAACATTTGGTTGTGATCTATTATACTTTTTATATATTACTGGGTTCAATTCACTAATATTTTGTTAAGGATTTTTTGTATCATTGTTTATGATAGTTTTAGGTCTGTGGTTTTCTTTCTTAAAATATCTTTGCATAAAATTTTGCATAATATTGATATTATTATTGATACTTTTTCCTTAAAACTTAATGTAATTCATCATTGAAACCACCTAGTCATGAAAAATAAATGGTATATTTTAAAGGACAGAGGAGGATAGTGGGGGAATTTGTTTTTTCAGTGTTTATTTATTTTTGAGAGACAGAGTGTGAGCAGGGGAGGGGCAGAGAGAGGGAGACACAGAATCTGAAGCAGGCTCCAAGCTCTGAGCTGTCAGCCCGGAGTCTGACACAGGGCTCCAATTTACAAACCGCGAGATCATGACCTGAGCAGAAGTCACGTGCTCAACTGACTGAGCCACCCAGGCACCCCATATAGTAAAGGGATTTTTACAAAGAAGTGTTTTTCCAGTTTTTATGTTTTAGTTTTTCCCCTAATTTTCATGTTAGTGTTTCATAAAAGGAGTGCAGAAGTGAACTAAGCGATTAAAAATATCACTCTACAAACCTACCATCAGAGCACTTTATTGTCTCTGCTAAGTGTACCTGGCAGGACACAATGGAAGAACAGTATCTATGACAGGGATCCCTCAGGTGTAGTATTAATATAAGAAGTCACTTGTTCTTATTCATTCCTATCATGGACAAGTTGTCAATGTTGTAGAGAGTTTACTGGGTAGGGAGAATGGAGTACTATAGTCTCTTTAAATTAAAGGAGAGTTTATTCACCTATTAATGATGATGAAGATGCCACTGTAATCTTCCTTGCAATCAAAACTCTCTCCTCTCTGATGGTAACCTTTAAAAAGGGATAGCTAAAAAATCAAATACCTCTATTTTTCATACCTTCCTTCCCTATTTTCAGCCCAGTTTTCTCATCATTAGAAAAGTATAGATTAACTAATAATCACTAATGACTATATTTATCACTCATCTTTGTCTACTTTTCTGTCGAGCTAGTTTAATACTGCGGAAGTTTAATACTACCAATACCAGCCTATGTAGTATGTTGTTAATTTTTTATTTTTATTACATGTTAGCATGTTTAACACACACAGAATTTGAAACACACCAATTGCTGTAATAGTGTAAAATATAAAAATTATAACAATGATAGTAACAACCAAGGAGGGAAATAGAGGAAAAAATACAGCCCTCAGGACCCATCACATACACCAATGCAGCAGCTGGTCCTTGTCATTTTATCTTACCACCGTCCATTTCCCTTACCTTTCTTTAGCTTTTCAGCCAGCACTTTTAGACACATTGTCAAATAGAGTGGCTTACAGTTTTCTTCTTGAGGTACATAAGCCATTTAGACTTCTACTTGGTCACAGTTGTTATGACATCCTAAAATATTTACATTCAAACCTATTTCCTTTGATATTCCACAGGTATTGATCCGGACAATGTGACCTTATTTTCTGCCTGCTCCTGTGACATTAGTGGTCCAGCATGGTCAAATGATAGTTTTAGTTTCCAGTTATTAGCATTCTTCATTTCTTAGCTGAAAACCAAGGAATCTAATTTGGTTCTTTTCAGTGGAAAGGTACATATTAAGGGCAGAAGCAACGATTCTTGTTTGACTTTTGAGGAATGAGCCTCTCCAGAGATGCTTTTGATTCTGCTCTGGGCAGACTGCTCTCATTTCGATGAGCCATAGCAAAGCTGGTGCTTCCATGAATGTTCTGATTCAGCCACAGTACGACCAGCGTAGTATGTATCCTATTTTCACCAAACCAGATTCTGACTTGAAGTCTCACATGTGTGTATATCTGATTGATGAATCAGCAATCACATACTGAGCCTTAGCTGCAAAGGAGTCTGAACAAAAAGGAATTTTTATTATTCTGTCTCTTGCACATGAGAAGTGGTTTGGAAGGGGGACTGAGTGACTCATTCACAATATTCAATACACTTGGTAAAAACTATACCTTCTTTGTATAAGTAAAACTTTACTACAGCCCAGAGTGGAAAACATATACAACATCCTACAAGACAGCTCCCAAATTCGTAAATTTTCATCTTCTAGGTGAAGCCACTGGTGAGACTTTGATTCTTGCTGTTCCAATACTTCCAAATATCGAATGCTTGAAAATACCAGTGAATCTCAAACACACGTGCCTCTTAACTTATTTATTTCCTCATTAAATGTATTTTTTTGCCCATGCATATTTTTATGCCCATGTCCATATATTGTGTGGAATATCATCATGGTATATAGGGAATTTGGTAAGTCCACATAAGATGATACTGTCAGAAGTAAATTCAGAATAAGTGTCTTATTGTTATTTGGAGTAAGAAGAAAATTACTGCTCACTTCATGGTGGAAGGGATCTAATAGAATCTGTCTGCCACCAAGGCTTGCAGCGTATCTTGATGCATGTTACTATAAAGGGATCTCAAGGCTAGTTGAATTTCTAAAAGCATGTACCTTCAACTGCCAAACGGAGTTCCAGCAGTAATGATGGGATCATTAGTGATGGTAGAGTTGACCTTGTAGAAGGCAGCCTATGTCATTGTGCCCATGCATAATCTACTTCCCTATCCTATGGCAGCTTTTTCAAGATCATTGAGCAAGCTGAGGTCTGGGTGGCAAAGAAGGATAACTGATATTCACAAAAGGGTCACCTTACTCTTTTCATTTGTTAAGGCTTTTTTTTTTGAGGGGTTCTTTTAGTAAGCATCTAGAGAAGATTCAAGAACTATCTTGATAGGCTGAGGCACATACTCTTTCTCCAATAATATTGCCATTAACCCTCCATCTATCACCTGAAACCCTGATTCTTAGACTACACTGTCAGCCACTGGCTGGGCCATATTTTCTTCTAGATGAAGTAGACAATAAACCTGCACTACTCAGGCTTCTTGCAGTGCACTTCTAGGACACAATGAAAGACACTGTCATACCGTAAAGTTCTGTTTCTAAATAGAGTAGACCTATTTTTAGCAGTCCTCAGAATTTTGAATTTTATTCCATGACATTAGTCCAGAATTTTAAATCTGATTTTGAATCTTTTATTTTATGTTATCTAATGCTATCAGAAAAAAAAATGGTTTCTCTGGACCTGTAATATTTGCTGTAAATTTTCTGTAGTGTCATTTGTCCAATTCTTCAGCGTTTCTACCTCAGTGAGACTATGGTCAGTGGGTCGCAGGAGATAATCCATTTCACTAGTTTTGACCCTGTATTCCATAAGCTATTTGCCCTCCTAAAATAAGGAAAAGATTCAATGCATTTTCAAAATTTCTTGGCATGACATACAATTCTAAATATTCCACATGTCCCTGAATATCTTTTGCCTGCAATTCACTCTCTGGTGTCAATATCTGTATAATTTAAGTATCCGTTTTATTGACAGGCCACAGAAATCAACTCTGGACAAGTAGCTGAGGTAGATAATAGGAATCAAAGGAATAACTGAGGAGATGAGGCCAACAGAAAGATTG
Source organism: Panthera onca (assembly GCF_046562875.1). NCBI lineage: Eukaryota > Metazoa > Chordata > Mammalia > Carnivora > Felidae > Panthera > Panthera onca. The sequence goes on along the minus strand of NC_138339.1, from coordinate 140,553,839 downwards.
AATGAGGAAATCTTGGAGGAGCCTAACAAGAAGAACATGTGGATTTTCTTTTCAGGTATGCCCATCAAAGTAATTCTACTCCAACAGACGTTTTTCTGCTACTTTGCCAATTTTCAGATTCCTTGGGTAATATCTCTGATTGGCTCAGTTTAGAACAGTTTTTAAGGGAGGAGGGTTGGAAGGATGGAAACCGAGTCTTAATGACAGTTAAGAGTCAGCAGGTCTGTGTAGGGGGTCCTTCACAGAGAATAAGGAATCAGAGAAGTGAGGACCCTGTCAGAGTGTAGTACCCTCTTTTCTTAGGCCATCATGGTAGGATAGAAAGGCACTAATGGGCACAAGTCATCTTCAACATTTAAAAAAATTATTAATTTATTTTGAGAGAGATAGAGGGAGATTAGGGGAGGGGCAGAAAGAAGGAGACAGAATCCCAAGCAGGCTCCATGATGTCAGTGCAGAGCCTGATGCGGGGCTCAAACTCACAAACCATGAGTTCATGACCTGAGCTAAAATCAAGAGTCAGATGCTCAACCCACTGAGCCACCCAGGCGCCCCCATCTTCAACATTTTTAAGACTCAGTCTTGACTAAATATTATGCATTTCCTTTCTACTTTTTCTTAAAATTAATGATTATATAAAATTGTCATTTTTGCCTAGTAAATTCACTGACACACTAGTCTCTCCTAAAGAGTTTACCTGTGGTGTTCTGTATGAGCATGTTTGTTCAATAAGTCATTATCAAAACTTTTTCCCTTGAAAGGTTAGACTACTTATTTCAGCTAATTTAGAAGCTGTAAAATATTTCAACACATGTAAAATCGGTGAGGTGTATATTTTTATAGATGAGAATTCTTTTTCACTTGCCTACAGCTTTTATTTGCATTTTGCAAATTTATCATAAATGTGCTGACAACAGAAAATAGCACTCAAGGTTCTGAGATAACTAGTTAAGTCATGTAGTTATCGGCTATATTTTGGAGAGAGTTCCACTAAAGTAAATAAAAAGGAAATTACTAGGCAAAAAAAGTGTCAATGGTATTAAACAAATTCAGGAAAAACCCTACTTGCAAGACTACGGCACCAACAGCACTTTTAACTTTTGTCTTTGGCTGTGGAGCATTTATAGTCCTGCCATAGCCATTTGATCACCATCTGAGTTGGACGTTGCATTTGTACAAAACGCTTGTTAGGATTGTGTAAATGTGAAAAAATGCCAGAGAAACTGTTGCCAAAGGACAAATGAATGTGTCATTCCTAAATGAAAATAGACAGAATAATTGATATGTTTGTCACACATTTGATTTTACTCTGACTTCCTTAAAGAGCCTTTTCTGCCTTTCCCTCTTGCTCTTTCGTATTGTTCATTTGACTATGTGATCTTGCTGCTTGGTCTTGGAGACATTTTTGGGAAAGAATCCAAGTGTTTTCTTCTCTGTTCCAGATGTTTTCAATACTGTGTGGCTGACATAAAGTCTAACAAACAATAAAAGGATACTTTTTCACAAGAAGTAGTTTGTAAGTCACAGTAACTCATGGTACAAAGAGGGGAGGTTAAACAACCTTGTTGTAAAGTTAAAGAATCAGGTGCTAATCCACACAGAGCTCTGCCTGTCAGATGATTAGCACATTTGGGAACCAAAGTTAGGAAAGGAAACTTGAAACAAATAACCGGAATGAAGGATTAGACTTTGAAAGCTGTATATGTACTAAGACATGATGTAAAGCAAACTGAACAAAAATGAATATTGTATTACCAAGATATGGTATTGGACAGTAAAATAGAAAACACAATATGAGTCTTTAGACTACAGAGAAATAAATGGTGTCCCCACTCTTTATTTCTATTTTATTTAAATCCATTTACCTTCAGACTAAAATGAATTTATTCAAATATCTATGTGAATGTATGGATTGCAGAATAACAAAGAAGACCATATGTGCTGTTAATAGTTTTCACATCCATCAAGACAGAGAACATTTGTGTAGATGGAGACATTTACACATATAATTATATACTGTATGCATATATATTACATAAATATCTCCATTGGATGTAAAGAAAATAAGGAATGTTTTTAACATTTTGAATGAAAAATATTAATGACAAGGATGAGATTTATTGGTATAAATAAATGTATAAGAATCATTTTATGTGGGTGGTGTCTCCTGCTATAAATTCCCACTCCCCCGAAGATTTATATTGGATACCAATATAAATATTGGAATGTATATTAATTGGATATTATTTATATTGGATACCAAACAACTTATAGCTACCAATGAATATGAAATGAAACTTATTACTCATGCAGTAGACCACTGAAGGACTTCCGAAGGGGAAGTGTAGAAATTCTGCAAGGGAGGAAACCAAGAGCAAAGCAGAGAGAGTACATGGGGTCCTTGTGGTGACTTGGGCATGAGTCTGGGGAAGGGCCCATGTGCTGGGTGGGAGTGTTTGCAGGTGGGTTTGCCACTGACCTCATAGGATGTGTGGCACACGGGGACTCTCATCGTGCTTGCCCTGTGTGGGGGCAGCAGGAAAGAGAGGTGGGAAACTAAAAGCTGTCAGGTCAGTCATAAAAAATGGTGTCCAGATTAATCAACTACATAAGCATGGCTTTATTTCTGGGCTCTCCATTCCATTGATCTGTGTGTCTGTTTTTGTGCCAGTACCAATACTGTTTTGATTATTAGAGCTTTGTAATGTATCTTGAAATCTGGAATTGTGACACCTCTAGCTTTGTGCTTCTTTCTCAAGATTGCCTTGATTATTAGGGGTCTATTGTGGTTTCAAGCAAATTTTAGCATAATTTGTTCTAGTTCTGTGAAAAATGCTGTTGGTGTTTTGACAGGCAGTGCATTGAATCTGTAGGTTGCTCTGTGGAGAGCATAGCAGAATGTATAAACTTGTCCAATCACTATGCCGTGCCCCAGAAACAAATGTAACATCTTGTGTGAACTATACATCAATTAAGAAAAATGGAGTCCAGTTCTTTATTACGAGAATAAATGGGGAAGATATCATGTGATATTTTGGAAGTTTCAGTCAAATGAGGAAGAGATGGGCTAAGCAAAACAAGGCTTTGAATTAGAGAGAGAAATACGTGTACGGCTCTGTCAGATGAGACTATTCTCTGTAAGGCTAAGAAGAACTTTGGCAAGACTAGAGCGTTGTCTCTGGTAGAGACTTCTGTGGTAGCTCTGGGAGTACTGAGAACAGGAGCTGGGCTGTGCTAAATTAAGGAGTATTTGTGAAGAATTTTAGAATGATTTAGTAAAGTTCCACGTAATCGATGATTAGAGTGATAAGAACAGGAAAAGTGAAGATCACAAGTGAAGGTTTCTTTTCCTCAGAGAAACATCTGAAGGTAGAATTATGATATGCGTTCTCTCTACTGGCTTACTAGGTTTAGCATTCCATTGGAATTTTGGGTTAAGAATAGAATAAAAATCACCTTTAGTAGAACAGTATATTTAAAATCACTTAAGGAAAATAATGCTTTCCTGAAAAACAATGTTAACTACAAATATTTATGGTGTATACCCTGTATCATAATTGTGTTAGGTATTCTGATATGTATAAGGATTGATATTTTCAAAAGCATGATTATTTAACATGTAAAACATTTTTTTTTTCCAGAAAAATAGGCTTTCCGTGGAAAAAAGTCCATAATATAAAACCTGATACTTTCCTATATGTTCTATTCAGTCAGTGTTTTTCTCTAGGATAAGGTACAAAACATTATGCTTCTTATCCCCCAAAATATTTGTTGCTGGTTTATTTAATGGGTGTAATGAAATATTTCATAATTTTTACATATTCTTTACAGAAAAATTCAGATTTACTTTCTACCTATTGCACTATGGGGACTCTTTTTATTCCTGATAAAACTGAAGAAGAGAAACATTAATTGAAATATCGTAGGCCCCTATTTTTAGACCAACAAACGGTCTTAGTCCCAGCAGCCTCTGAAGGGTGATGAGTAGTGTGTGCTTAAAAGGTAGAGATTTTCAGGGCACCTGGGTGGCTCAGTCGGTTAAGCGGCCGACTTTGGCTCAGGTCATGATCTCGCGGTCCGTGAGTTCAAGCCCCGCATCGGGCTCTGTGCTGACGGCTCAGAGCCTGGAGCCTGTTTCAGATTCTGTGTCTCCTTCTCTCTGACCCTCCCCAGTTCATGCTCTGTCTCTCTCTGTCTCAAAAATAAATACATGTTAAAAAAAATTAAAAAAAAAAAAGGTAGCGATTTTCTAGGCAATGTTTTCAGATAGTTTTTTTTTTCAAAATTAAGAAAAAAATATAGATGGCCTCTCCTCCTTCACAAAACAGAAAATGAATCATGCAGCAGTGACTTTGTTTGGGTAGTCTTCATACCTAAAAGTCTAGGAATACAAAAAAGAGCATACCTACAACCTGATTTAAAAATGAGCCAAAGATCTTAAAAAGCACCTTATCCGAGAAGATATACAGATGGCATATAAGCATATAAAAAGATGGTCCACATCATATGTCATCAGGGAAATGGAAATTTTAAAAACCCTGAGATACCACCATATACCTATCACAATGGCCAAAAGCCAAAACACTGACAACACCAAATGGTGACGAGAAAGTGAAATAACAAGAACTCTCATTCATTGCTGGTGGGAATGCAAAATGGTACCACCACTTTGGAAGGCAATTTGCTGTGTTTTAGGTTTCTTTAAAACAAAATACTCTTATCATATAGTCTAGCAGTCATGTTCTTTGGTATTTACCCAAAGGAGTGAAAACTCATATCCACATCAAAACCTGCTCATGAATGTTGATAGCAGCATTATATATAATTGCCAATACTTGGAAGCAATGAAAATGTCCTTCAGTCAATGAATGGATCATTTAACTGTGGTACTTCCAGACAATAGAATATTACTCAGCCCTGAAAAGAAGTGAAATATCAAGTTATGTAAAAAAAATGGAAGGACTTAAGTGCATATTACTTAGTTAAAGAAGCCAATTGGAAAAAGGCTACATACTGTATGATCCCAACAATATGACATTCTTGAAAAGTTAGAAAACTATAGATAGAGTAAAAAGATAAGGGTTTGTCAGGGTTTGTGGGGAAGAGAGGAGTGACCAGGCAGAACACAGCAGTGGGACTACTTTGTATGATGCTATCATAGTAGACACATGTCATTATGCATTTTTTCCACTGCCACAGAATGTACAACATCACACATGAACCATTGTGTAAACCATGGCGATCTGGTGATGTGTCATTGTAGTTTCATCAGTTGGTGCATTTGGTACAACCAGAGGATGTTGACAATGTGCGGGCTATGCATGTGTGAGGCCCAGAGTATATGGGAATTTCTGTAAATTTTGCCCAATTTTGCTGTGATCCACAACCTGCTATGAAAAATAAATTCTGGTTTGTTTTTTGTTTTTTTTTTTTTGTTTGTTTTTTGTTTTGTTTTGTTTTCTAAAAAAGACAATGAATTTACCTTAGGTCATCGTACATAGTAAACATTTAATGGTAAGTTTTTATTCATATTAACTCTATTTTTATAATCACTGATGCAGTCTTCTGTTGACTATAAGATATGCAGTGAATTTACTTTTTTTTAACGTTTATTTATTTTTGGGACAGAGAGAGACAGAGCATGAACAGGGGAGGGGCAGAGAGAGAGGGAGACACAGAATCGGAAACAGGCTCCAGGCTCTGAGCCATCAGCCCAGAGCCCGACGCGGGGCTCGAACTCACGGACCGTGAGATCGTGACCTAAGCTGAAGTCGGACACTCAACTGACTGAGCCACCCAGGCGCCCCAATGCAGTGAATTTAAATTTCCTAATGTTCACTTCGCTCTGATGTTAAAGACGGGATAAGAAATAGGAAGAATTTCTGTACCATATGCCCTGCAAATCTATACATCCTAGTTCATTAACTTATTTGGACAAGACCTTGTCCTAATGTTACAATCCTCATTTGGGCAAGTTAGCTGTGCTTTTTCTCTGGTCATAGATTATATCCTGAATCACAGCCTTCTTTTAATTGAGGCCACTGGTAGCCAGGATGAATGGAACAAGAGAGATAGGTCACCATTAAATTATATGAGAAAAATATCTCAAAATATACTTCCATCAGAGTTACTTAGCACTGTCACCTCTGAAACCCCTGTTATTTTAAGTGATTGTTATATAAAGCAATTGAGTTCATCCTCCAAGATGCTGTTACTTTATTAGATCAGTATATTCATTGTGTATATGAAAGATACATATATCCTTACATTCTAGGCACAGTAGGTTATGATGGGCACCATCTAAAAATTATAATCTTCAAAGGCCATGTAGCACTGCCTGTAATATACGAAACAAAGGAAAAGTTTTACCCTTTTGTTTACCTTTCGGTTGATGAATAATTTAAATTTGCTTTCTCTTTGTCCAGTCAGTACCAGATTGTTAGAATCTGAAATCCCTCATGTGATTTATCATTTGTTGAGGTACACAGTGCTTTTTATTTTTAAACACAAATCAAAACTTTTGAGAATTACAAATTACATTACGCATACACATACACAACTTCTGTCAATTCTATCAGAGTCAAAACATAGCCAGCTGCTTCTGAGATGATATCAAGTGGCAATTAAAATAGCACCAATAATGTTACACTATGGTTAGGTACAGAAAATATTTTATCTGTAAAAAGCAAGAAGTATATTTAGATGACTGGGATTTATGTTCCACATTAAAAGAACAGATGCCTTGAAAGATTAATCTTCGGTGCCATGATGTCTACTTGTACAGAACGTTGGACACGATGGGGCTTGTGTGGGCCAGATGCCTTCCTTGTCCAACTTGAGTCCTCTTAGCAGTGGCCTCCGAATACCTTCTGCAGACCATTAGTTCAGTAGAAAACTAATAGATATGCTGTCAAAAATGGGTGCTCTGGTCAAATGAGATTTGGAAACACCGCGTTAAAGCTGCACATTTTTCTCTCCGGTGAACTGTCAAACTAATATACTTACATTCATTATGGATCTTTTAGAGAAAATGCATCAGTTCCCCCAAATTCTTTCACTATAGAACCTATGCCAATATAGCCATTAACCATTAGATTAGATAAAATACACGTTTGGGACACCAGCAAATTGGGGAAGAAAAAATTATATCCATGTTTAGTATTTGTCTAATGCATCAAGGAAGTTAACACCAGGGAAAATCAGAATTTTGTTGGACTTGTATTTATTCCACAGCCTAATGTGCTTATTTTGGTATTCACAGTGGGTATGAACTTGAGTTCTTCAGTGCTTGAGGCCTGTAGTGGAATTGATTCAGCACAACTCTTTTTTTTTTTTATTTGTTTTAATGTTTATTTATTTTTGAGAGAGAGAGCATGAGAGGCAGAGGGGCAGAGAGAGAAAAAGACACAGAATCTGAAGCAGACTCCAGGCTCTGAGCTGTCATCACAGAGCCTGATGTGGGGCTCAAACTCACGGAGCGCAAGATCATGACCTGAGCCGAAGTCAGCGGCTCAATCGACTGAGCCACCCAGGCACCCTTTTTTTTTTTTTTTTTTTGGAGCATCTTCTGGGGGAACGTTGCTTGGAACACACTTAGAGAATTGCTCTTCTAAATCCAATTTGCCATATTTGTCATTCTTCTCATCTAAGGATACCGTAATACTTTGCCTTCTTCGAACCTTCTGGCACTACCAGTTTTCTTGGGATAACTCTGGGTCCGATGTGGTTGCCTTAGGGTTCTGTGCTTAAAGAAGGGCCCAGCTGCCTCCCCAGATTACACCAGGGCCAAAGATCTATTTAGGAAACATGGTGGTCTTCTGCTTTGAGCACTGGAGGCAATAGAGCCAAGTGACCTGCATTAACCCAAATCTCCTCTCATTGAGCTGACAAGGATCCTGCCTGGCACTAGAATTGACCGTGGTGTTAGGACCAAACCAAGAAAAAAATGGCAAAGCAGATGGTTTATTTTTTAGCAGCCTCTTTCGGTGTTTGTTCCCTCTTCTGTCATCCCCCAATCTGCCATGCTGTCTGGAACCCCTGGGCAGCCTACTTTCTTGTTCTGAGCCTTCCTCTGCAACACAGCACTTCTCTGCTGCTTTGAAATGACCTGCCTGATGAGCCACTGTGTTTATGTGCTGTCTCTTCAAATATTTAACTAAATGACAGTGAGTGAGTTTTTTTTTTCTAATGGCTTTATCACATGAAAAGAAAAATAACTGGAACCGAGATGACATTACAGAAGGGAGAATCACAAAAGAACACAGAAAGTTAAAACCAAACTGCCTTCAGAGAGACATGATAAAGACAAGTAGGGAAGTTTGCCCTGTAGAACCTACAAAAAGCTCAAAACCTAGAGGTAGCCATATCTACCAGGAACCACATGGAGCTAAAACCAAGGGTGTTGGTCAAAACCAGAGTTCTGTAGACCTTCGTAGTTCATTACTATCTCTACCAGAAATCTAGAAGTCAGCATGCACTGTCCCTTCCCCACAGGTGAAAGGATTATTCTCTAGAGAAACTTTAAAGAGCTTCAGAGGGAAGATTCTTCCAGATATCCATAAATTAAATGGGGGTAATGAAAAGCCTGACTTATTTTATAAGTTGACTATAATGAAATCAGTGCTTCACAAACTTAAATGTTCATGTAAATCCCTCACATCTTACTACAATGTGGATGCTGATTCATTCATTCTGGGGTGTGGCCCAAGATTTTGCATTTCTAATACTTCTGCATTTCTGCCCATCGGTGAGCCATACTTCAAGTGACAAGGCACTGGATAAGTAACTGCATATGTGCTCAGAGTAATCAGTGATTGCTGCGTCAGTTTAAATATGGGTGGACAGAGGAGTTACCAGCTATTTGAAGGAAGCTTCTACCTAAACAACAGAGACCCCAGACCAGATAGATACTAGGATGAAGAAGAAGAAAAAGGAACATCAGGAATCTGGAGAAGAGATTGTTATGTAGAGAAGAAAATACTTTTCAAAAGAGTGAAAAATAGAACCCCCCTCTACATATTGTCATAGAAATACGAAGGTTATGAAACTAGAACAAGAGTCTAGGGAGAAATGGAAATCAGCAAGGAAGAAAGGAATTCTAGAAATTTAAAATATATGATAAAAATATCATTAGAAGTGGTGGAAAATAAAACCAAACAAGTCTCCTGGAAAGCAGTGTGTGTACACACAGGCCACACACACACACACACACAGATGCACACATACAGATGCATGCATGCACATGTGCACACACACACTCACGCAGATGCACACACATGCAAATACACACACACGCACATACACACACACACACACACACACACACCCCAAAATATTGAAAGTAAGAAAGAATAGTTGAGAAATTAAGAATCAATCCAAGAGAGCTAACACCTGAAAAATGGTAGTTTTAGCAAAAGAAAAATGGAAAGAAGGACATTATGAAAGAGAATTCTATAAGCAAAATAATTGGAACTGAAGGGATGAGTCTCCAGACCGGAAACGCTCACTGAATAAGACGCACTTCAAGACACAGCAATAGGATGCACAGCAGGGATGCAAATTCAACCTCAGAATGTAAAAGACTGTGTAACAATGTCATAAAAATCCAGATAAAAATATTATTTCCAGCCTAGAATTCTATATCCAGATCAAACAGTAGTCACTTCTTATGAAGTATAAAGACATATTTAGATACCGTGACTAAATAAGGTATCTGCTATCTATGCATTTGTAGAAAGTTTCCAGAGGATATGCTATTGTTAAATGAGGTGTGAAACCAAGAAAGTAAAAAGACATGGGATCCAGGACAAAGGTAGCTCATTAAAGGATACTGACAAAGCTAATCCTCCGAGATCATGAGATTGAGAATCCCAAGTGGACACATGGGTGGCAAGTCCACCAAGCAATAGGTTGAATTAGATCCAAAGAATCAAGGACTCCAGATGATGGATCTCAAAGGAAGGAAATATAAGGAATGTAGTTGAAAATGTAAAAACTAGTAATAGGTGCGGTGAATATTTCATACTTCTGAGAAAAGTATAAAAAGCACATTTTGGAAAAACAGTGAAGTAGGTTCATGAATTGGAACAAATGTACCACTCGGGTGAGGGATATTGATAATGGGGGAGGCTGTGCATGTGTAGGGGAAAGCGGTAAATGGGAAATTTCTGTATCTTCCCCTCAGTTTTGCTTTGAACCTTCAACTATGTAAAAATAAATAGTCTTCACCTTAAAAAAATGAATGAAAACTTTGGCAATTATTAATTCTAGGAAAAGACGAGGAGAGATACAGGTTTGGAGAAATATTCATAACGAACATTTGTAGTGGTTTAAACTGTGAGCAGCACCTTTTGTAAAGTCAGTCATAATGTTGTCACTGACTAGTAGTTTTGCTAAAAACAAATCTGTAACGATGTAGGAGGAAGGTGGAGAGATCATATGGGTGAGTGGAGCATTTTCAAGTTAAAACATCATCCACTAGGGCCAGAAATAAATAGATCATTCATAAGATCAATGAATCAAGAAATAACAGCATAAGCCTATTAATTAGAAATACAGAAATAAATACCATAAACAATAGATAGAAGAGTTGCTGGTTGTTAACTCCAGGAAGCAGAACTAATGGTTGAGAAGTTAGAAGGAAACTTTATTTTTCAATACAAGACTTTTAGAGGTATTTTTTAAAACTATATGCATTCATTACTATGATAATGTAGTTAATTTAAAAATAAACAAATAAAGCAGTAAGGTCCCCCTCTTTCTTTCTTCTTTCTTTCTTTCTTTCTTTCTTTCTTTCTTTCTTTCTTTTTTAATTTAGAGAAAGAGCATGAGCAAGGGAGAGGGTCACAGGGAGGGACAGAGAGAATCTCAAGTGTGCTCCACGCTGAGCATGGAGCCCTACGTGGGGCTTGATCAAGCAACCCTGGGATCATAACCTGAGCTGAAATCAAGAGTCAGACACTCAATTGACTAAGCCACTCAGGTGCCCCAAGGACCTCTGTATTTCTGCTCTGATGAAGGTGGAGACTTCAATGGGGCTGGTTAGAAGGGAGCCACCATTTCTTGGACATACTTGCCAGAAGTTATCTGGGTGCAGGATGATAAATGCTGACAGACTTGCCCTTCCAAGGAGAACATAGCCCTCTGATTGGTGGCTACAGGGAGAGGAGCTCTGTTCTTGTCTGTGCCCAAATGCAATGGAGTTCCCCTTTTTTCTCCCTGAGTTGGGAGGGAGGATGGAAGGAGTAGGTCTTAGTTCAAATAGTAGCTCATTTTTCTTACAAAGTGTAGTATATTTTAAGAAATCTTTCTTCTTTTTTTTTGGTATTTATTCATTTATTATTTTTCAAATATAATTTATTGTCAAGTTAGCTAACATACATTGTATACAGTGTGCTCTTGATTTTGGGAATAAATTCCCATGATTCATCGCTTACATACATCACCCAGTGCTCATCCCAACAAGTGCCCTCCTCAATGCCCATCACCCATCTTCCCCTTCCCCCCCCATCCACCCTCAGTTTGTTTTCTGTATCTAAGAGTCTCTTAAGGTTTGCCTCCCTCTCTGTTTGAAACTATTTTTTCCCCTCCCCTTCCCCCATGGTCTTCTGTTAAGTTTCTCAAGTTCTACATATGAGTGAAATCACATATCTGTCTTTCTCTGACTGACTTATTTCACTTAGCACAATACCCTCCAGTTCCATCCATATTGCTCCAAATGGCAGGATTTCATTCTTTCTCATTGCCAAGTAGTATTTCATTGTATATATAAACCACATCTTCTTTATCCATTCATCAGTTGATGGACATTTAGGCTCTTTCCATAATTTGGCTATTGTTGAAAGCACTGCTCTAAACATTGGGGTAAATGTGCCCCTATGAATCAGCATTTCTGTATCACTTGGATAAATTCCTAGTAGTGATATTTCTGGGTCATAGGGTAGTTCTGTTTGTAATTTTTTGAAGAACCTCCACATTGTTTTCCAGAGTGGCTGCACCAGTTTGCATTCCCACCAACAGTGCAAGAGGGTTTCCATTTCTCCACATCCTCGCCAGCATCTATAGTCTCCTGATTTGTTCATTTTAGCCACTCTGACTGGCGTGAGGTGGTATCTCATTGTGGTTTTGGATTTGTATTTCCCTGATGAGGAGTGATGTTGAGCATCTTTTCATGTGCCTTTTGGCCATCTGGATGTCTTCTTTGGAAGAGTGTCTATTCATGTCTTTTGCTCATTTCCTCACTGGATTTTTTGGGTGTTGAGTTTGGTAAGTTCTTTGTAGATTTTGGAAACTAACCCTTTATCCAATATGTCATTTGCAAATATCAACAAAACTAAAAGGAAACCTTTCTTCTTTCATATGCTTTTAGAACAATTTCTCGACTTCCAAGGTTGTTTTTTAAAAATAATTTTCACCAGTTTCAATGGGGAGCAGGTCTGTAGAACTCCTCAGGCTGTTCTATCAGAAATGGTTCTCTAACCAGCTGTGATTTTATATCAGCAACTCAACTTCTCTTTTCTTTTCTTTAAAAATGATAACAATAGAGTCTAATTTAAAAGGTTTCTGTCAGTATTAAAAATAAAATGGTTTTTTTTAGTGTAAAGTCTGCATATAAAGTACTTACTTAACATAATATTTATCTTATGGAATGCATTTTTTCAAATAATTGTTTTTATCTTTAGTCAATATGATCATGTGTTTTGCACTCATTCATTCACTCAAATATTCCTTGAGTAGAGCTATATATGCTATTCCAGATGGTAGGAATTTTGAGCAAATCAAAGGAGATGACTTCATAGAGCTCATAATCTAAGGGAGGAGATAACTAAGTAAACAAATTAATATATAAAATATCCTGAAGTCCTAAGCATTATATAGAACAATGAAACAGGTTAAGTAACTAGAAAGTGTTGACACTACCAGATATAGGCAGTTCCAAGTACTCTTTTTTTCTCCATTAAAATGTCAAGCTAATCTAAAATTTACGAATTTTGGCATCTGAATGCCTTTTGACGTTTGACAAAAGTCTTTTGTCAATTCCTGATTCTCAGTCTTGGACTTAGGAAATATAAAAATACACACATACGTGGGGAGTCTGGGTGGCTCAGTAAGTTAAACATCCAACTTCGGCTCAGGTCATGATCTCGCTGTTTGTGGGTTTAAGCCCTGCATCAGGCTCTGTGCTGACAGGTCAGAGCCTGGAGTCTGCTTCAGATTCTATGTCTCCTTCTCTCTCTGCCCTGCCTTGGCTCATGCTCTGTCTCTGTTCCTCAATAATAAATAAATGTTAAACACACACACACACACACACACACACACACACACAATGCTTAGTATAATAACTGTTAGACATTACTTCTACTCTTACAAATTCAAACCTGCTTAAGAGTGGTGGACACAGGCTAATAGGCTCTTTTGGTCACTTCTAATTCTGTACTTGTATGACATAAAGACATCTTATATATATGAACAGAAATTCAGAGAGCGAGGGTGAGGGAGAGACATTACACTAAAGATCCTATAAATCCTATAAAATACTACTGGAGTTAATAGTATTGTAGATGTTAGAATTTATTATTCTAGTAAAAACTTTTAAAAAGAGAAGGAAATATAAAATGTAATATAAATTACTACTTAAGAGAACTAATTACTAAATTGGTTTCTCTGCGTTAATACAATCTCAAAGGAGACAATACCTCTTGGACTATTCATTCTAAACCACAAACACAGAGATTCTCTTAGTATCCAACATTATCAGAGGGTTGCAGTTATTATTAAGATACATGTCCTATCCTCAAGGAGTTTGTTCTATAGTTGAATGAATAAAAAATACAGAGATAACTATGTAAAGTTCATATCCCCAAGCCAACAGCACAGGCATAGTGTTAAGACAGAGTAAGGACCATAGCAGTTCTAATGCCTAAACTGTTGCACATGCTTCCATCTCATAAGAAGGTGGGTGACTTAAGGGGCAAGGATGATTTGCTGGATGTCTCCTACAGTCTTGTCTTACTCCTGATTGCCTGATAGCTCTCCGAGAATGAGGTGTTGCTGGAATAGTCCACGATCTGCTGTTCCGACTACTAATTCCCCTGTGCATCAGTGGGATTGGGTGGTGGGGAAGGGATGCTGCTCCAGGCAACCCTCCCTTGCCTTAGGCAGGAAGTTGTATGCTGAGAACTTGGGCAGAGAAAGTCGGCAAGTTTTTGTGTTACTGGAAAAAACTAGGGAGTTTCGTTGCAAGGCTGCCGTTCCCTCTGAGACAGCTGCTGTGTTCCACAAAGCCATTACCATCATCACAGCTGGCTACCGTCATGCATTGCCCTTTTGTTGCAACAGGCCCCTGACAAGTGCTCTTTTCACTGCTTGAAATAGCGTATTTTCTTCTCTCTGTACAGCTTCAGGAAGTTCTGGGCTGTGGGTTCCAAACTTACCTCTAATTCTTGAGAAATTATCAACCTTGTTGCCCCTTCAATTGCTGGCCATGGCTCACCTAAAATATCCACGCTCTCTCCCTTGTCTAGAATTTTCTTAGAAGTATATCCATTAAACACCCAAATTACTCTTTTGGAGTCTCACCTCTCCCTTGGGCAACTTTCAGTTCTAATCAACCAATCCCTTTCCCCAGTGCTACCAATAGACTTAATTTGAGAGGTTAAGAAAGGACAGAATTGATCTGGAATACATTTGGAAAGCACAAACGGCAGAATTTAGTGATCAATTGGATATGGGTAATGGAAGATTGGAAGGAGTTAAGGGCAGCTTCCTGGATGCTGGTATAGACCAGTGGTAGAACACAAATGATAGGACTTCAAGAAGGTGGGGAGCCAGAGAGTCAACAGGCTTCACTCAAACCCTAGATTATATTTGGAAACACATGGCATCTGTCCAGCTTCCAAAGGGCAGGGTACAAGTAGGAAGAAATTTGAACAGGACATTGGCAGAAAGGAAGAAATCATAGGTAGTAAGAAAGATGACAGTTGCTTTGATCAGCCCTGTCAGTTCATGCCACCCTAGACCTATGCCAGAGATTTCCCTTAAGTGATAATAATCAAGAGTCCAGGCCAGGAGAGTCATCTTATGTTGATGTGGAAGTCTTACTTGGTAATAGGCCCATGACGCCTCTCTCTTGAAAGGCTGAAGTAACATATAGAATGGAAATGAGAAGGTGGGAGCTATAGAAGTTAGAGATATGTGATCTGAGAATGAGGACATGAAGTTTAACATTTCAGACATGGGGCTGCTCTGGATTGTGTACAGACTGGCCTGGAGGTAACGGACACTGAAAATACAGGCAATCAAGGAATTGGGAGTCTAATATATTGATTGGGTAGGGCATTCTCATGGGGGTTTGTATTAAACAGAAAGTAATAGCCAAGAACTATGAATAAAGCAGGTGATTCAAAAATGCCAGTGGTAAGTAGGGTAAGTGGAGTGCAGTAAATTATGGTGAGGACAGAAAGAATGTGATATTCGACCCCAGCCCTGTCTGGTAGAACTGTCGGCAGTGCTCTGTGTCTGTACTAATCAAATAATCGCCAGCAACCACATGTGATATTGAGCACTTGAGTAGGACTAGTTTAACTGGGGAACTAAATTTTTAATGCTGTTTAATTTAGTTTTAACTAAGCTTAATTTACATGACCACATTAGGCCACATTAGGCTAATGGCTATCATGGGGCATTGCAGTAGCACAGATTTGGAAAAACAATGAATTGAAACCATAAGGGCAAGGTAGTATATTGCTGATCTCACCGCCAAACTGGAGCACAGAATACAAGTGAAGCCACAGTGTCCTCTGTCTTTCCAGGCATCTTACTATCTCTCCTACTCCTTTAGGGTGTAGAGACCAAAAGAGAAAGTCATGTTTGGGGAGCAGAGAGTAATATGTTGTGGATAATTATAAGCTCTAGTTAACTAGGTGCTGTTGATAAATATGTGTTATTATAATCTTTCTATATGCTAATTTTTTCTGCAAGAGTGTCTTTTAAGTTTCTATATGTACATCAGCAGTTCACAAAGCTTGGTCCATGAATGTGGGGTGTGGGGGAGTCCCAGGATCCTCTAAGGGTGTCTAGGTTATCAAGACCACTTCCAAAATACACTGTGACAACATTTGTCTTTCTTCATTGTGCTAACATTTGCAATAATATTACAAAAGATTTCATAAAATGGTAGATAAACTTGGTACCAATCAAAGCATTGGCACCAAAGTATATAATTAATTACTGTATTTTTCACTATCAGGCACTTGAAATTGAGAGAGAGGGAGAGAGAGAGAGAGAGAGAGAGAGAGAGAGAGAGAGAGGAATTTTACTTAGCACTTTCTTTAATGAAGCAGTAAGGTTATTATTTTTATTAAATCATTACTCCTCAGGGCACCTGGGTGACTCAGTCAGTTAAGCATCCAACTTCAACTCAAGTTATGATCTCAAGGTTTGTGAGTTCGAGCCCCATGTCAGGCTTTCTGCTGACAGCTCAGAGCCTGGAGCTTGCTTCAGATTCTGTATCTTCCTCTTTCTCTGCCCCTCTCCCACTTATGCTCTGTATCTCTCTCTCTCTCTCTCTCTCTCTCTCTCTCTCTCTCTCTCTCTCAAAAATAAATAAACATTAATAAGCAAACAAACAAATAAATAAATCATGACTCCTCTTGATTCAACTTTTAAATAGTCTCTGTGGCTAAAAGGGAAGTACACATAAAGCATTTATTCTGGACACTGAAATACAATGGTTTTCCCCAAAACATGGTGCAGTTCTGTAAGTTTGAGGTGAACTGGCCACATTTTTCAATGAAAATGCATTTGAAAGAATAAGTGAAAGTTAACATTTTTCAGAATTGGGAATTTAGCAGACATACTTTGGAAAATGAGCAAACTGAGCTTCTCACTTCAAGAAAAAGAACTAATAGTATGTGTTACCAATGCTAAAATTTGAAATTTGACATAACTATTGGAATTATCAAATGTTTTTTTTTGTTCCAAATTTTATTTAAATTCAAGTTATTAACATACACTGTGGTATTGGTTTCAAGAGTAGAATTTTGTGATTCATCACTTACAAATAACACCCAGGACTCATCCCAGCAAGTGCCCTCCTTAGTGCCCATCACCCATTTAACCCATCTCTCACCCACGTCCCCTCCAGCAATCCTCAGTTTGTTGTCAGTAGTTAAGTCTCTTATGGTTTGCCTCCCTCTCTGTTTTTATCTTATTTTATTTTTCCTTCCCTTCCCCTATTGTTCATATGTTTTGTGTCTTAAATTCTACACGAGTGAAATCATATGGTATTTGTCTGTCTCTGACTGTGGGAAATTCTGAGAAATTTTTATTTGCCACTGTAGGCTTGAGCATTTTTCAATGCTTAAAGAAATTCTGATAATGACTGGGATTTTTTTTACAATGTATAATGGAAGGTGTCAAAAATGGAAAGCTCTGCATAAGTCTAGAATATTTTCAAATGACCAGTGTATCGTGTTTCATGGTAATTATCAAAGTGCAAGACAGGCCAGTGGCTTTTAATGAAACAGAGTAAGAATAATTCATTGATGTGGTTCAGATTGCACATTACAAGTAACTTGTAAGAGTTTACCACTTGTTGAGTGTTAGTGTAATATTAAAGAATGATATCCTCAATTATGTGATAGGGCCATTAAAATTATCTTTTCTTGGGGAGCCTGGGTAGCTCAGTTAGTTGAGCATCTGACTTCGGCTCAGGTCATGATCTCAAGGTTTATGGGTTTGAGCCCCACATTGGGCTTTGTGCTTACAGCTCAGAGCCTGGAGCCTGCTTTGGATTCTGTGTCTCTTGCTGTCTCTGCTCCTTCCCCGCTCACGCTCTGTCTGTCTCTCTCTCTCTCTCTCTAAAAATTAAACATTAAAAAAATTAAAAATAAAATAAAATTATCTTTTCTTGTTTGAATATACATTTGTGAGGCAGGATTTTCTTCACATACTTCAATCAAAACAACATTCTGCAACCGACTTAATGCAGAGCAGAAGCAAGAAGCCAACAACATTCTATTAAGTCAGAGATGAGATTTGCAAAATTGTAAAACAATGATATTCTGACTTTTTAAAATTTGGCTGTTTTCTGTAAAGTATATTTTTATGTGAACATCTAATGGGTTTTTATTATTTGAAAATTAATTTAAAAGTATAGTACTAAAATACTCAGAGATAAAACTCACGTGAACAAAAGCTCCTCAGGGTCCTCACTTACTTTTAAGAGCATAAAGTGGTCCTGAGATAAAAAAAAAAAAAAGTTTGAGAAATGCTGACCTCGAAAAATCTCATTGATTCTTATAGAACCTAGCTCAAACCTCAGTCTTAAAAACCTTTTCTCTAGCTCCCCAGTCACCCTCTCCCTATTCTGTGTTTGTATAATATTTGTATGATACATGCATAGAATACATGCCTTTCCATGTGTATATTTTATGTATGAAAGAAACAAAGACAGACAAACAAACTCCTACACAGGTAGAATCAGGTAAAACTTTTTGTATAAAGTGCAGACAATGGTACAAGTGTGGGCAAAGACAAAAGAGCCAGTGGATAGGGAGAAGAAAAATTAAAAGAAAAACGTAGGATAATGAAGCAAGAGCATTTGCTTGATTTTTTTAAAATACTGTTTGTGACAAAGAGCCAAGGTAAAAGAATTCACCTTAGAGAGCAGGAGCTATGTTTTTCTATCTATACTGAGAGAGTTTAGAAGTGATAAAAATTTAGTATTAGTGAAATGACAACTAAGAAGGATGAGAGAGATCATGTTGAATGGCCTCATCCTTTCAAAAAAAAAAAAAAAAAAGGAAGCTCCCCCATTTACTAAAAGAAAAATAGAAAGGGGAACTTAGAATCATGGCCACACGATCATCCTAGCTTGGAAACCAACAGAGATGAAATAAAAAATTTTACAGCATGTTAGAGGGAGTGTGGCCAAGGTTAGTGACTTCAGATGTTTGTTAATACCTCCCCGACCCTTCCCTAACTTTCTCTTGGGAAGTAGGACAGAGAAAGCTACTGAGAGTCAAAGTTAAGTTCAGAACCAACAGAGATAAAGCCATGCAAAGGGAACTAGTGAGCGCCCTGGACAACCATGGAACTGTCAGCTATGAAGGAGTTTTAAAGAGGGGTTGGTGCGTTGGCTTTATTTGGCACATTTGGCTGTCCTGTTTTGTTGCGTTTTACATTTGGCTATACAATAAGCATAAGGCAAATTATATAAATAACTTACTCTGGCAAATAATTGGTGTGTCTTATAATTTTTGATGTCTAGCTAATGTCTAATTTAATTAAGAATAATGAGCAACTTCACTAATTATGACCCTAATTATAATTCTTTTATGGGGATAAGGAGTCCTTAGGGTAAAACAAACCCTATGCTTTAGCTCTAAGAAAATGGTGTTTCAGGCTGGCACACTGTGGAATCTCTTTGAACAGCAATCATCCTTACGTGGCATTGGTGAGGGTAACAGAGCTAATGTAAATAACTTAAAGTCTTTTATAACAGTTATAAACTAGATCTCATAAATTAAGCACCATATTGTTTTTGCTTCTTTTGGAAACTGACCAGTGTTGGGTTTCCATCTTGTTACTCAAAAAGGAGTTGACATACAGGTTTATGTATGTCCACCAAAATAGACTTTTGATTCCTCTTCTAATTAGCTGTTACAACCTCCAGTGAGCATTCCTTGATTCCCAAGGCTAGCTAGATGCCTTTCTCCTGAGCTCCCATAACATACTACGTCGACCTCCTTCTTGTATCTTATGCTATTATAAGCAGACATTCACTTTTCTGCATCTCTCGGGCAAAAAAAAAAAAAAATTCCTAAAGGCCAAGATGTGTATTTTATTTATTATGTCACCATCAGGGCTACACACAGTACCTGGGAAATACTAAATAATTTGCAAATATTTTTCATCAAACTGAACACACAAAAATATAAGAAAGGACTAAAATGAGTCTCAATAGCTTTCACCTAAGGTGGTCTTTCCAAGCTAAATAAAAGGCAAGGTGACACACAGGGACAGATTTCAATGCTTCTATTTGCAGATGCAAACCCTGTAGCTCTTTAGTGAGGCTGTAGGAGGTTTTGAATGAAGTATCACAGAGACAGCTAGTATATCAATGTTCCTTTATTATTTAAGCATTTGAGGTCACGTGTTATCTAACATACAGTCATATTTTTTGCTGAAATATTTGAAATGCTGTGTGTCACCTTCATCCTAAATGGGGACACTACTAGCCAGAGAATCTCTAAAACCATAGTTTTATAGGTAATTTTATTTTTTTAAGTTCATTTATTTATTTTGAGAGAGAGAGAGAGCAGGGGAGGAGCAGAGAAAGAGGAAGAGAGAGAATCCCAAGCAGTCTATGTACTGTCAGCACAGAACTGGATGCTGGGCTCAGTCCCACAAACCGTGAGATCATGACCTGAGCCAAAATCAAGAGTCAGTCGCTTAACTGACTGAGCTACCCAGGTGCCCCTATAGGTAATTTTAAATGATGCTTTTGAATATACATTACATGCTGTTAACACATTATTCACTGGTTATAGTAGAATATACATAATAGAGAAATTCTCCTTCCCTTCCCCACTGCCCAGCCATATGGCTCAATACACTCAAGGCAAGCAATGATAAAAGATTTTATAGATCATTTGTAAACTGGGAAATTAAGTTAGGTAGAATATACTTTTAAAATATATTCTCTCTTCTCACCTTTCCCTCATAGTGCATACACCTGGCCCAGGCTGTGTCACATTTTAGATCTTGTTTGAAAAGTCTCGTACTTAGCAAGACCTTTCCCAACCTGTCATTTTGGCTTACTCTCTTCTATTATTTGATCCCATAATATCATAGAATTTATCTTTACAATATGTATCATACCCACAGGTTAGTATACAATGTCTATCTTTTCTTTTTTTTAATTTTTTTACTATTTATTTATTTTTGAGAGAGAGAGAGAGAGAGAGAGAGAGACAAAGACAGAGCATGAGCAAGGGAGGGGCAAAGAGAGAGGGAGACACAGAATCCGAAGCAGTCTCTAAGGCTCTGATCTGCCAGCACAGAGCATGATGTAGGGCTTGACCCCACGAACTATGAGATCATGACCTGACCTGAAGTCACACACTTAACCAACTGAACCCCCCGGGCGCCCCAATATCTGTCTTTTCTGCTGGACTATAATTTTCATAAAAGATGGGGAAAAATGTGTACCTTACTTTCAGGTGTGCTCTTACCGTTACACCTCCTTACACCAGTTTGATATGTAATAAAGTCTTGGTGAATGAATGTGAAATGAGTAAGTGTGGGTTAATCTATAAGTCCAATCCAAAAAAGTGAAACAGTACTAGGTCTTTCAAAAAAAGAGAATAAAATTCAAAGAATTGACATAGCGATAGAGTTGCAGGTGAATCATTCAGGGATCATGAAGCAAACCAAAGATTAATAACAGCTGGAAACATGACTTGGCTGAGAGCAGATGGCACAGAGGGAGGAGGCAGTGATATCAGATTCAAAAGTTAAGCTATATAAGGGGATCTAGAACCATGGCCTGCAGTGGTTGGGGCCAAGAGGTATGGGCTGTTCTGCATGAGCTGAGGAGACCCATCCATTGCCAAAGACATTGCCACAGTGTCTAACCATCCCATAAGAGAGGAAAAAAGACTCCACTTTCTCTTATTCTCACCTTCCTGTTTTCACCACAGTGTCTAACCATCCCGTAAGAGAGGAAGAAAGACTCCACTTTCTCTTATTCTCACCTTCTTGTTTTCACCTCTGCCTAAATCTACGGAGAAGCCATTTGACAAGAGACAGAAAAATGGTGCTCCCTGTGTTGTAGAACAGAGTGAGGGGGAAAAGTATAGAAAAAGGGTTTAATTAGGTAACAAAATTACCCAGGACAAATGACCCTAAACTACCTGGCTGACTGATTTCCAACAGAGCCAGCTTGTGGCCAGTAGGACACAGAATACTTCACTGTAGATGAATTCAGTATAGATGTCTTTCCTGGCATTATTTATTTCAAGGGAACAAGGAGAAAAAGACTTCTCTTTGAAAATGAAAGTGTTACACGGGCATTACATGTCTACCTACTCATAAGATGGCATGGTGTATGGGAAAATATATACTAAGTAATTAATAAAATGGATTATATCCTTACACAAAAGAGAATCATGGTAAGAATAATCATTTCTGATGTGTAGAGTTTGTAAGGCTGCTAGAAACAAAAAAATAGAATAGCAAAAGTATTTTAATTCTTAGTGGGAAACATTTATAGCTTCTGTGATGTAAAAATGTGTGGGCATAAAAGATCCTATGTTTTTTTGACATCAACTTTATGGTCCAAGTAATAGATTTTAGCCATCAGAGAAAACATTCCAGACCCTTTTTTCATTGTTTCATTATTAAAAAGCTGGAAAGAAAATGAGAAAAATAGTTTGTCAATTACATAAATTTGGGGTGTTTTTAATAAGTAGTCTCTGTCTCTAGAATAAAAGAAAATATTGTTGGGGTAAGAAAGTTGGACCCCAACTATTGGTGAAAAAATTACGTGTCTGTGTGTCTGTAATATTGGCAGAAAGTATCTAGGGAAAGAAGCAAAAATCACAGATGATGACTTATTATTTTCTCCTGGTAGAACCTCCTATGGGAAAAAAAAAAAAAAGTAATGCAAGACAAGTAAATTATTTGAACTTACACTACACAGGTAATCGAGTGGTGTACTTTAAATTTCTGGGCACCTGATGCAAGCTCACTAAGTAAATGATTGATAGGTTATACAAAATATTGCAGGTGGGAAATTTATTAGAGTTCATAAAATGAAATGTGTTCATTGTACAGATGAAAAATTGAGACCAAGAAAGGACAGAAACATATTCAAATGTATAGGTTCATGACAGATAATAGTGTCTGCTTTTTGTTTTTGGTTTTGGTTCCAAGAGTAGTAGGTAAGGTATTGGATTTGCAGTTAGTCTTAGAATTAATTCAGAGCTGTGTGCCACCATGCAGTTAAGTTCTTTCTGACTCAGTGTTCTCATTTGCACACGGGATAAGCATTACAGAACTTAAGATGTTTATAAGGATGGAATGAGCTAATGCATATAGATCATTGAGCAGAGTGCATAGTAAGGACATGATAGACATTATCTTTTTCTTGTTCTGCCACACCCAGACTCTCTGTCAAGCACATATTATCATCCTAGGATTTGAGTTGAAAAGATGGCCTAAATCTCTATCGTGATCCCTCAGGTGGGAGGGGGTACAACAGTCATTCATACATTCCCGTGATATTTTCTTCAGAACCCATTCTAATATCTTCCCACTGTCATGGTGCTACCATTGTGGTTTTCTTGTCCCAACCCACAATCTAGATTTATTGTTTCCTGATTACTTGTATCATCTAAACTAAACAGGCTACTCAGAAGCAAACTGACCCCTGGAATCTTTAGTCTATTTGGGCTAAGAACTTTGTAATTTGGCCTTACTTAGGCCTTACTTAAGAGATATGGAAGTAGGAAGAGTCAATGAGGACAGCACTTCTGGCTACATGGTTTTTACACCGGGGCATGGATATGAGTGACAGTGGTTATCCTGTGCCACATTGGTTAACACAAAATATGCAAGAAAAGGAGGTGTTCAGTGAGAGGCTTTGTACATAATTGGTGCTCATAAATTTATGTTATAATAAACTGGATTAAGGGATATAGAGTTGGAATATGTTCAAGACATGGTTTTTTTCTCAAGGGCGTAGAAAACATATCAAGGACTTTGAAAATGCTTATTTCAATCAGATGTGGGTCCAAAAGACCTATATTTAGATATAGGCAGTGGAAATATATGAACTCCCAGATTCTGCTGAGCCTTCTAGGCCTGTGGACTTAGTCTTCTCTGCCTTATTAGAGAAAAATAGTCACCCTTGTTCAAAGGCATAACTGTGACAAGTGCCTTTCAAAATAGTCTTGACCTATTCAGGATTATCCCTCCGCAACCCTCCTTGCTACTATGCCAATAATTTTGTTAAATCTGAGCATGACTTGAAAAGGGAAGAGCTCATGATTTGAGGAGAAGAGAGGATTTTTTTTTTTTACCAAAGGAACTATCAGACCTGGCTAATATGACATGCCTAATATGTGCCAAAAAGAACTGGAGAGTATGCCTGTGACTGGAGACTAAAGGTGCTGAACCAGAAGGAACAAGAATATAATTGTGGACAAGAGAAAGTTCTCAATTAGAGGCACTTGTTCCATGCCTCAGGAATAACACCTTGGCACAGGCCTTTGGAAATGATTTTAATATGCTTTTTAGATGACTCATAAACTTGCAAAAGGCAATGGCTCACCTTAAGTGAGTTAGAGATGGAAGAACAGCTTTGGGAGAGTATGCAAGAATGGATCTACGGGCTCAGAGAAGATCAAGTGCTAAAATGAATCTGGTATGTAAAATTGGAAAAGACTCCAGTTAAAAATGTCAAAGCAATAAGCGATGTGTTAGTGGATACCAGCATTCCTCATTACTTGAGTAATGGCTGTCCTCTGTAGGACAGGATTGACAGTGGGAAATTCTGTCATTCACCAAGGATGAGAAATTCAAGAATAGCCAAGGTCAGGGAGCAGCACTTAACCATCAGAAGCCATATGAGTACAATGACCAGAAAGAGCATCCAGGTCAAAATGGCAGCCTTGAGACATCTGACAGCTGGCTCATCTTTGGAGATGGCTCCTAAAACATGGTATACTTAGAAGCAACCAACAAGGATACATATGCCTTGACAATATGTATACATATGTAATTGCCTTGGTGGTGCAATTCATGTTTAAGAGCTCTTGATGGGACCAGAGTAGGTCATAGTAAGAGGCAATATTCTTCTGAAACTGTGTTATGGACTGACTGTGTACCCCCAAATTCACATGTTGAAGTCCTAACCCCCACTGTGATGGTATTTGGAGATGAGGCATTTGGGATATAGTTAGGGTTAGATGAGGTCATAGGGTGGATTAGTGACCTCATGATGTGATTACTGTCCTTATAAGAAGAGACTCTAGACAGGCTCACTCCCTTGCTCTCTGTCTCCCCCGTAAGGACATAGTGAGGTAGATGGAGGCCACCTACAAGCCAAAAGAGGAGGCTCAGTATGGCTTTATCTTTCTGGCATCTTGATCTTGGACTTCCCAGCATCCATACTGAGAAATAAATGTCTCTTGTTTAATCCAGCAAATCTATGGTATTTTGTTATTGCCTATTTTCTTTGTACTCACCTGCGTTCCTCATATCCTTCCATGCTCCCTCTGAGAGTACTCTCTCAGTCAAGAATCTCTATCTCAGACTCGACTATCTCAACTCAATTTAGAATAGTAATGTTGATTCACATATTTATTGAGCATATACCAGTGCCAGACATGCCCACACTAGGTATGAAGTGGTGAATCAGACGAGCATTTTACCTGGCTTCACAGGGCTCAGAGGCTAGTGATCTCATTAGCATTATTTACTAAGTATCTTATTAATGGAATTGGATAGTAATTTATAAGAATACTTTTGTTCATTTCATAATATATCTTAAAAGTTTCATTAAACTTTCTGGATGTGTTTTGATCAGAGAATACACCATATAATATATTACTTATAGAAAATGTATTCAAATGTATTACTTATTAAAATATATTAATATGTATTATACATTTCCAGGAGTATTCAAAGATCAAGTATATTACTTGACTTCTCAACCTGTTCTCGTCTTATACTTTTCTACTATTGTTCTGTAGGTGCCATACTCTCTTATTTCTCACTGATATTTCTTTTTTAAAGTCTATTTATTTTGAGAAAGAGAGAGAGAGAGAGTGTGTGTGTGTGTGTGTGTGTGTGTGTGAGAGCTGGGGAGGGGAAGAGAGAGGGAGAGAAAGAATCCCAAACTCTCTGCGCAGAGCCCTACTCAGTGCTCAGTCTCATGAACCCACGAGATCATGACCTGAGCAGAAATCAAGTCCGACGCTCAACCACAGACCCACCTAGGTGCCCCTCTCATTGATATTTCTAAACAGGCTTCTTTTAGAAAAGTATTTCCGCTAGTTTCTTTATTAAATTATTTCTTCAAGCATCCCCTGTATTATTTTTCAAGTTAATTCTTTTACGTGTTTTCAGTATTCAATCACAGTCCCCATATTCTTTGGTTCTCTCTCTCTTTCTGCCGCTCCCCATCCTTATTTAAGAAGATATGCTCCCCATCTCAGTGTTTGCTGATAGTCATGGAATATCAGTTGCCCTGTTCTTTCCACATTCCTCTTGGGTACTATTGAGGATGTGAGTACACATATCAGGTATAACCAGAAGGCACATTATTATGTATGACTCCAGGCTAATTCTTGGCCTAAGTACTTACTTAGTACTTATTTGTAAGAGATGGTCTTATTTTGGGTGACTCGGTCAGTTAAGCATCCATCTTGGGCACAGGTCATGATCTCATGGTTTGTGGGTTTGAGCCCTGTGTTGGGCTCTGTGCTGACAGCTCAGAGCCTGGAGCCTGCTGCAGATTCTGTGTCTCCCTCTCTCTCTGACCCTCCTCCCTTGCACTCTGTCTCTCTCTCAAAAGTAAATACACACTTAAAAAAAAATTTTAGGGGCGCCTGGGTGGCTCAGTCAGTTGAGCGTCCAACTTCAGCTCAGGTCATGATCTCACGGTTCGTGGGTTCAAGCCCCACGTTGGGCTCTGTGCTGACAGCTCAGAGCCTGGAGCCTGCTGCACATTCTGTGTCTCCCTGTCTCTGCCCCTCCCCCACTCATGCCCTGTCTCTCAAAAATAAATAAACATTAAACATTTTTTAAAAAAAGAGACAGATGGTCATATTTTATACTCTGCTGTATTCTTATACATCAAACTTCTCTAAAGTCCTCTTTATGTGAAAGCATACAATTAATTTCTAGTGTGCAGAGCTGTGTCGTGGTCATTTCCTTGCTTACTTAATTTTACATCTGATGGCTCTACCCTCCCACCCGGGTTTCAGTTTTCCAGGACTTATATCCCCTCTCCCCAAGGCTGCCCTGTTGTTATCTGTCAGCCACAGCCTCTGTGTGGAGGCTGAGCTATGCAGGTGGACATTCACTTTATTCTGATCACATTAAGAAGAAAGGCTCAGCAGTGGCTAAGATTGCTTTCACTTAATATTTTGGTTAGCGGTTAGGTATCTAATTTTGAAAAGAAAATTTAGGGAGGCAGTATCATCAAACCCCAGGAGGAAAAAAAAACACCACAAAACATTTAAAACTACAATCAGCCAATTAAATCTTGAGATTTTTAAATATAGTGTTAACTTCTAGCTACATTTTTCCAAAGACAGACACATTCACACTCACCAGATACCCTGACAGCCTTTCTTGGGAATATGGTGAACAACACCCCACCGTCTCCAAGCCCCAGTGAAAATCTGGCCAATGTGTCTTTTCATGTCTTCCATTTTCTAGTACTACCGCAGAGACTGGAGGAGTCCAAAAATATATGTCTATAGAAAAACATGGAAATGCTGTCAGATACTGCCCAGTGTAGAGTTGCATATGTAATTATAACATATTCAGATGAGAGCACTTACATGGGCAGAAGAAGCCAGCATAGCATGAAAAGAAACTTGAGCTTCTAATAGAGTTTCTAAAATAATTAACATATAAGACAATTTAACTATGTTCTTTTCAAGTTAATTAGCAGTGCGGTTGACTATTCTTATATGAAAGATATAACCACAGGAATTAAAAATAATTCAACTGCATTTTAAAACTATTTATTTGCACCTATGATTGTGTTGTCTAATCTATTTCATTTGCCCAATAATGCTTATGGAAGAAATAATTGGCGCAACTTATACAAATTAAGAGTGTCCAAATATATCTAATAGCTTAGAAAAATAATCTGAACGAGGTATGTGTGTTGGGAAAGTTATTTGCAAAATTTAAATGTGAGAGCTGAAGAAAGAAAGCCATAAGACAAATATAAAATTTTGTGCACTTGTAAACATATGTTACTTTGATCATTTAAATTTGCCAAAATTCTGTGCAGGTCTAATATATAAGTATTTACTAAATAAGCTGGTTATGAATGCACTCATATTCCAGGGTGTGCAAGTGGATGGGAGAATGAGCCGGGGGATACACCCTATATTGTAAACACACACACACACACATACACACACACACACACTATTTTCCTGCAATGACTATCAATTTAGGACTAAAGCTGGGACCCTAGGTCACTCTTCTCCTAGAGTGAAGGACTTCGTACACATTTCATTTAGATTCTTGCAAGTAGGGCCCTAACTGGTTGGCCAGCCATACACAGGCAGACATGTTTTGAGTTTGTGGTGTATATAATAAGGCAGGGTGAGGTAAAGCATGGCACTTTCACATAGGGTAATTTGACAAAAGTTTGATGAAAAGGCAGTAGATATGTTTTCTCAGAGTGTAATAAAACCAAACAGTGGTGCAGAACGTGAGGAGAAGTTGAGGTCTGAAGGAAAAATGGGAAGAATGGAATAAACAGAACCCAGGAAGGCTTTTATGAAAGGCTGTGACTTGGGGACACAGCCCACCCTGTAGGAAATATGCCAGAGTAATCTTCCCTTAGTCCCTCTCACCTGAACCATCGTGGAAGGCAGAGAACAAAGGATTGCATGGATGTCGTCCACACAGGCGAGTCTCCTGTGCACAGGTCACTGTAAAAACTAGTGGACTTTTGTCTGGTTTCACTAATTCAAACTCTTGCTCTGGTGACTGACTGCCTCATCAGACTCCGTTCATCACCTGTCTTAGCCCTTACCCACTGTCCAGCACACGTTTTGTGGTCCCAGAATCGATGCAATAGAAAGTGGGGTGGGAGCTCCACTTTAATTTCATAACTTTCCTAGGAGTTATTCTTACAGAATTGACTGAAAAGGTTTTAATGTGTGTATTATGTCCAAATCAAAAGAATAATATTAAATTAATTTCAGAATATGCAATGTAAGACTGGATTTTGTGAACCCCTATGGATTGCAATAACTTTTAAGCTTAGAAACATATATGTTGTCAGGTAGAAAAGAAGTAGCTTATACCTCTACTAGAATCAATAATACGTAAGTTATTGAGTTGCATGGTGCAGCTCTTATTTTTTTTCAGGTTTATTTATTTATTTATTGAGAGAGAGTGGGGGAGGGGCAGAGAGAAAGGGGGAGAGAGGATCCCATGCAGGCTCTGCACTATCAGCGTGGACCCCGATGTGGGGCCTGAACTCACGAACCGTGAGATCATGACCTGGCGGAAGTGGGATGCTTAACAGAATGAGCCACCCAGGTGAGCCATTGCAGCTCTTAAAACAATAAATAATAAAAATCCTAGGTCAGGAGCCAGTTGAATCCAGTGGTTACATTATTGCAGAATTTCGTTCACTGTGTGGTTTTCACACCATTCCAAACATCCAAGTTCACTTGGCTATAAATTACCTGGCATTCAGCTTATCAGGGAGAAGTTGACTGAATTTTACCTTGTGCTGCAGCCTGGTGATGTGCCAGTGGAGTCTAAGTCACACTTTCTGTTCCTGTGCTGCTCTACGGAACAGGTCAGAAATGTCAAGAATGTTACTGAGCTGCCACTGTGTCAAATGCATGGTGGAAAGTACATGGAAAAAAGCTTTCCCTTTTGTTTTCCTGGTTGCATTAATGGATTCTGAGCTCTTTTATGGCTCCAGATGGGCAGCACTTGAACAACTGCTTTTGTTTCATATAAAAGATTGTCATGCCCTTATGGCAGGGAAAGTCCCATTTTTATAGTACATACTGTTCTGCTATAGAATTATTAACCCAAACCTTTGAGTGGATTCAGTCTTATGCTTCAAAAAATCTGACATAGCCACTGTCTTTGAGGTTTCTTGAATAAATCTTGGTCTGAATCTGAGAATGGGAGACTTTTCCTTAAGTAATTCAAATGAAATAGAACCTTCCCAACCTCTCCCTCTCCTAGTCCCAAATACCCTGTAGCAAATAAAGATTGAGTTCAGTCATCAGGGAGCTAAAAATAAGCAAGCAAATTCTATCCTGACCTAATGCAGAAAATACACTAGTTTTGGCTCTGAAAGCAAAGAATATTAGAGGTGCACAGTACAAAAGGCTAGGAGTTTGGAAGCTTTGCACCGTAGGAGAAAGCTCAATGAGCAAGGATGAGGACACCTGCATTCTGCTGCTGGTTGTCCCACAACAGTTGTGTGATCTCAGTGAAGACTCCTAACCCTAGGGACGTCTGGCTGGTTCAGCTGGTTAAGCCTCAGATTCTTGGTTTTGCCTCAGGTCACTACCTTGCAGTTCGAAGTTTCAACCCTTGCGTCAGGCTTCTCACTGGCAGTGCAGAGGCTGCTTGGAATTCTCTCTCTCTCTCTCTCTCTCTCTCTCTCTCCTTCTTTCCCTGCCCCTTCCCTGTTCATGCTCTCTTTGTCTCTCTGTCTCTCAAAATAAATGAATAGACTTAAAAAAATTCTTAAAGAAAAGAAAAAAGAAAGAAAAACCAAAGACTCCTAACCTTAAATTGAGGATAACAGTACTTCCCCGCTCTAGTTTTATTGCTTGAGACCGAGCATCAAGGGAGATGTTGATGTGACATTGGGAAGTTGGTGGAAAATAGTAAAGGTCTGTACAAATACAGCATGAATAAAAATAACAGAACAGAATTTGTTACTTGGAAAAATACATCAGTGTAAAAATACCACAGAAACACACACACAACACGACTTCCAATAAAGCCCTCCTATGCCAAATAATCCAGGTCCACAGAATCACTTCTAAGGAAAAGTGAAATATGATCAAGAAACTTTTGGAACACATGTTACTAAATTGTGTTCCATGACATTCTTTAAGCAGAATACTTACAGGTGTCATGTTAAAAAGAGAAGGAAGGGAAGGAAAGGAAAGAGAGGGAAGGGAAGGGAAGAGAGGGGAAGGGAAAGGGGAAGGAAGGGAAGAGAAAAGAAGGGCGTAGAAAGTATGGGATTCCATGGTTAAATAGAATAAGTTTTGGGATTAAAATTTAACAGATAAGATTTTTCAGACTTTAATATCCTGATTTTTAACTTTGTCATATGTAAGAGGGGTACGTTGTATGCAGTGTTTCCCAATTTTTTAAAAAAATTGACACTGCTGGAATATACTTTGAAAAATTGCTATTGTAGAGGGGTTTACTTAATCAAGCAGTTCTGGAAAGCAGCCAAGTCCTGGAGCGCTGGAGGTAGCACGTTCCTTGATGCACAGAGAACATCCATCAAAACAAACACACGAAGAATAACAGCGACTAACATTTGTTGAGTAATTCACAGATTACAAAACATTTCCACATAATTATCTCCTTTGATTCTCCATTCACTTTTGCAAATAGGTATGTAATCACACTGGCAGATACAGAAGCAAATGGTGGTGGAGTTTCAGTGTCTAAGATCACAGAGCCAGTGACAGAATATGAATTTCAAACCTAAGATGTCTAATGTCACATCTACTGAGTTTTCCCCATTGCCTGCTGCTTGATTGTTTAGAAAGAATAAAACAGCGCTTTGTACTAGTCTTTAAAAACCCAAAATAAGGGATAGAGACTTTTTCTTCTGTTAGATCCTAAAAACCACACAGGGAAGTGGTTTTTAAAGGAAACACTCGGGGGGCTTTTTAGATATCTGGACAGTTGATATGAATGGCATTTAATGACACCATGCTGTCCCACTGTGCTATGTGGGAAAGGGCTGAACCGTTTTCAAACTCCCTGCCTCAGTACTAGTTGAGCTGGTGCTCAGAGTGCTGAAAATATAGCCTAAGAGGACTTTATCCATGGTAATACTAAGAAGTTTTTACAGAAATTATGTGAAAAGCTAAGGAATATAGAAGGCGTTATGATGGGGGTGCCACTGTGTAATAAATGCATTGTCTTAAAATTGATCAACACTGAGCATTCTTCCCTATTAATTATAGCATTTACAGATACGTGCTGAGTTGAAAATAGTTTCAAGGAATTAGAAGTCTTTGGAAAGGAAACAGCTTGCAAGTATGGAAAAGGATATTGAGAAAATTTTAGCAAAATTAGAGCCAAATATTATTAAAATAGCAGAGATATCTAGGCTTTGATCCAATTTTGATAGTGACAGGTGGTTAAAAATATTTTATATGTTGCCATCCTTTATACATATATTCAAGTTTGAAACCTAATACTCAGAAATCTGTTATGAAAAGTTACATACTATTTTTTTTTTTTTTTGCTGTATTATCAAGTTAACAGTTGCTTTTCTATCTTATTCTGATACTGTCCTTAGAGGTCTTGCCAGCTTTTCTAGGCCCGCTCACATTACTGCTTCCTTTTTCTAATCCCTGCTATCTTTCAAAGGATATTATCATCAAGACGTTTTAAAGTACTAAAGATTGCCCATGGGCCTCAAGATGTAGGGAGTGTTTAAGGTAGGAGAGATGGTTTTTATGATCCCTCATTATTATACAATGCTTTTTCAAAGAGCTAGTTTGGGGATAGCTACTGTTCTCTTGATCTATTTGTATCACTCGAGGGTTCATGTATGACCAAGTATCAGGTCTGATTCTGGTCACTCCTTGATTCTGTGATCTCTGACTAATCACGTAATCTCTCTGAACTCAGTGTGTGTATCCGTAAGATTAAAAGATTTGATTCTATGGCTTCTAAGGTCATTTCCAATCCTGAAATCCTAACACTTTCTACAATGCTATAAATGAGTGTTTTACATTAGGGTGTGGGCATCTGGTTATTTTGTGATGTTGACTATTCTTATGCATGAACTTTGATAATAATATCTAGTCTTTAAATAGTGTATCATTTACATACACACTTGAACTCTGGTTTCCTATTAGATGAAACATTCATTTCGCTTATTTTTCTTTGAGTCCATGGAAATGCATCACTACCAGATTATGCATGGCTTTTTTTTTAACGTTTATTTATTTTTGAGACAGAGAGAGACAAAGCATGAACGGGGGAGGGTCAGAGAGAGGGAGACACAGAATCTGAAACAGGCTCCAGGCTCTGAGCTGTCAGCACAGAGCCCAACGTGGGGCTCGAACTCACGGACCGCGAGATCATGACCTGAGCCGAAGTCAGCCGCTTAACCGACTGAGCCACCCAGGCGCCCCTATGCATGGCTTTTAAGTACATTTCAAAACCTATTTGAATGAGCATTTGCAAATAACATATACTCAGAATCTTAAAATCAAAAGCTTGATGTCTTTTGCACTGATGTATTGAATTAGTTGCCAGAGCCTGTGGCTGATGCCTCCTTCTCATTCCTGAAAAACCTATGGATTATTTCCAATCTAGCCTCATTATTCTTCCCTGGTTTAGGCCCTGAGGCTGTATCTATTGCACACCCACAGCAACCAGCCTAACTGGGCTAACTACCGTCTCTTTCTCCCTACTGCTTTCTGTCCATTTCAGAGGAATTTAACTTCAACTTTACAGCTTGTGTGTTGCAAAACCTCTGGAGGACGTTCTTCATGTATACGCTCTGTGCACTAGCCAGACTCCACAGCTTACCTCAAACACTCTTTAAGAGATGACACCATCCTCATGTAATTCTAGAACTCCTCTGAGATGGGTAATACCTGTCTGAGAGAACTCTGGCTGCCATCACAAAAAAACATGGATGGTGTGGCTTAAACAACAGAGATTTATTTTCTCATAGTTTTGGAGGCTGCAAAGTCGAAGATCAGGGTGCCAGCAGGTTTGGTTCCTAGTGAGAGTTTTCTTCCTGGCTTGTAGACAGCTGCCTTCTCACTGTGTCTTGACATGACAGGGCAGGTCCTTGCTGCTTGCACGGAGAAAGACAGGGAAAGGGACTGGGGGGGTGGGTAGGGGGTGGGGAGGGGGGGAGAAGGAGATGGGGGGGGAGGGAGAAGAGGAAGTGTGGGTAAGAGAGAGGTATTGACAGAAGGCTTCTTAGAGCACGGTCACGAATCCTGAGATGAAGGCCCATCCTCATGACCTCTTGTTCCCCCAGTTAGCTCCCAAAGGCCCCATCTCCAAATAACACTGGGCTTAGGGCTTAAACATCTGAATTTTGAGCAAACACAAGCTTTCAGTCAATAACGTTTTGCTCTAGGCCCCCCAAATTCATCTCCTTCTCACATGCAAAATACATTCATTCCATCCCAATAGCCCCCCAAAATCATAACTTAGTCCAGCATCATCCTTAAAGCCTAAAGTCCAAAGTCTCATCTAAATATCATCAGAATCATTGTGGGTGAAACTGGAGGTTTTAACTCATCATGAAGCAAAATTGCTGTTTCGCTATGAACCTATGAAACCAGACACATCGTTAATGTGCTTCCAACATACAGTGATGGGGCAAGCATAGGACAGACATTCCCATTCTAAAAGGGAGGAAGAGAAGGAAAGGGTGACGGGTCCCCAGCAAGTCAAATAAATAAATAAATAAATAAATAAATAAATAAATAAATAAAGGCACGTTTCATCAGTTGTTAAAGCTTGTGAATAATCAATCCTCTCTGGTTCAGGGCTCTGCCTTACTAGCCGACCTAGGCAGTGGTCCCACCTCTGTGGCTCTGCTGGACTGGGTTACACCCCCAAGGATGGGGACAGCCTGGCCCCATGGCTTTGAGGGATGGACTCATGCTCAGGTCTTTGGTGGAAGCCTATTGAGCCTGTTAAAACCTCAGTGGTGGCCCGGATGCTCTCCGAATTGCCTTTGGGGTCCTTTTCCCCCTTTCTTGAAGGAGAATGCATGTTCACATCCTAATAGCTCTGTGACCCAATGCTATAGGATCCAAGAATCTGACCGCCTCCCATCTCCATTTCAACCCATTGCCCTCCCCTTCAGTTCAAACAAACTGTGTTCAATTCCTATAATCTATAATCTCTTTGTTGATTGGCCAGCCACACACATGGTGTCCTCTTTTGAATGTGTTTCTTTGTTTGTTTGTTTTTGCAAGACAAGGCTAATAGTTGTCTTAATGTTTAAGTTCTGGTTCCTTTTTATTTAACAATTCTTCTGTCTGTCTCTTCATCTGTCTCTTCAATTCATCTGTCTCTTCTTGCCTTATACTGTAGGCAACCAGGAGGAGGCACGCTGCTCCTTGGGTCCTTTCCCCAAATCTCCTCTGTTAAATATCTAATTGCATCGCTCCCAAGATCTGCCTTCTAGGAAACAGGAGAATATCAAAATATTTCAGCCAAGTTCTTTGCCACTTTATAAAAAGAATCACCTTTCCTCCAGTTTCCACCAACATGTTCCTTATTTCCATCTGAGACCTCACTACAATGGCCTGTAATGTCCATATTTCTACAGACATTCTGTTCTTGAGTTTTTATGCTTCCACTCCAGCACTGCTCTTTCTTGGTCCTCACCAGACTGGCCCTCATATCCGTAGTTCTAGCATGCACCTCAAAACTTCCTCACCAAGTTCCAAAACTGCTTCCACATTTTAACATATTTATTATAGCAATGCCCCACTTCTCAGTATCAAAATCTGCCTTCAAACCACCATATGACTCAGTAACCCTGCTTCTGGAAATACATCCAGAGGAAATGAAATCAGGATCTCAAAGAGCTCTCTGTATTCCCATGTTTGCAGAAGGATTATTCACAATAGCTGAGACATGAAACAACTTATGAATTGGTTGGAAGACATTGGATGGAGACACGGAAACTCAACAAATGAGTGGGTAAGAAAGATATCTCTCTCTCTCTCCCTCTCTCTCTCTCTCTCTCTCTCTCTCTCCTCTCTGAATAATGGAGTATTATTCAGCCATGATAAACAAACCCTGATATTTGTGACAAGTTGTATCAATCTTGAGAGCATGATGCTACGTCAAACAGAGAAAAACAAAGTGCCATATCATTTAAAAGTGGAATCTTAAAAAGCTTAACGCATGGAAACAGACAGTATAGCGGTGGTTACCAGTGGTAGGGAATGGCAAAAAAAAGGGGAGATGTTGGTCAAAGGGTACAAACTCAGTTATGAGTAAGTTCTCGGGATCTAATAGTACAGCGTAGTGGCTGTAGTTAATAACTCTGTGTTACATGAAAGTTCTCAAAAGAGAAGATCTTAAATGTCTTCACTGCAAGAAAGAAATGGTAATTATGTGACAGGATGAAGATGTTAGCTAATGCAAAGGTGGCAACCGTTTTACAATATACAAGTATTTCAGATCATCACATTGTACACCTTACATTTACACAATGTTATATGTCAGTTACATGTCACTAAAGCTGGAAAAACAAAATCTGTCTTAGCTTTGGCTTCCATAACAGAATACTATAAACTAGGTGGCTTAAATAACTGGTATTTATTTTCTTACAGTTTTTGGTAGTTAGGAAATCCAGTGTGTCAGTGTGTCAGCCAATTCAGTTCCTGGTGAGGATTCTCTTCCTAGCTTGTCAGTCTTCCCCCAGTGGCCTCACATGGCCTTTCTTTGGTGCACACTCATAGAAGGAGACATATCTCTCTCTCTCTCTCTCTCTCTCTCTCTCTCTCTCTCTCTCTCTCTGTCTCCCTCCCTCCCTCCCTCCCTCCCTCCCTCCTTATAAAGCCATTAATGCTATTATAAGGCCCCACTTTCATGGACTAATTTAGCTACCTCCCAAGGGCCCCGTCTCTAAATACCATCACACTGGGAATTAGGCCTTCAACATAGGAATGCTTTGGGCACCTAAACATTCAGACTATAACAATATATATTTGAAGTTTAGGTTGAGGCTTGGGCGAAAGCTCATGGACTTTTGATGAGCAAGAGAGATAAAAAATGGAGGTAGCATGCGGATTAAATAGAGTAGTGGCTTCATTATGGATCCCAATGATTGTATCATGGTCCACTAGCTCAGAGTGGAAAGGTGTCTGAGTCCTTATACTCAGCATTGTACAGAATGCTCTAGACTAGAGCATTGCAGAGTTAGGTCATTCCATCCCAGTTTTCAGATAAGGAACTAAAACTACATACTCTATCTGGCCATACACAGTGGATGGCATTCCTGGCCACCTTATACCCGGCAGGACTTGGCTTTATATGCCTGAAGGCCAGAGTATTGCTTAAGCAGGGGGAGGGTACAACCACGGCCAACTTCTCCTCTCTGACGTTATCAAAACCAGTAATTGTTCTCGGTTCACCCTTACTTTCTTGGAAGGAACAAAACAAAAACTAAGACAAAAACTGAGGACCCTTAAACTTCTAAGAACAGCAATTGCCAAGTATCTATGAAAATTAATTGGACGCATGAATGAGAAGTTTCAGTGATCTTGGTACTAATAGGATGTCTTGTTTTCTACTAAATGATCAAGTTTTCCTTGGTTGTGGCTGAATCGCCTTCCAGGGAAAGAGACTGCTAAGCTATTAAACTGTGCAGACTGGCAAGTGGCCAAGTCTTAAAAACACCTCTTTGGCACGTCTGTAACAGTCCTGGAGTATTGAAAGTCTCGGGTTCTCTGTTCACTTGGCCCAGAAGTTTGAAGCTGAGAGGCAGAATGAGATGTCAGGCACAGGTCCCAGGGATTCAGGATGAGTGGAAACTCCTGAGTGGAGGAAAGAGGGTAATTGTTTCAGTATTGCTTCCACATGTGGTGGGGGCAGTTCAGCAGCTCTGGGCTGGGTCAGGTCTTTAAAGCTGGGACCCTGAGATGGGAATGGATGAAGGGTTCTTGGCATGGGTGAACTGAATGTCCAATCTAAGACTTGAGTGAAGCTCGCTTTGGGAAGCAAGAACAATTTAAAAATGTCAGTCTTTAGGAGGGGCCTGGGTGGCTCAGTTGGTTGAGTGTCCGACTTTAGCTTAGGTCACGATTTCACCTTTTGTGATTTCGAGCCCTGCACCAGGCTCGCTGCTGTCAGCCTTGAACCCTCTACTGATCCTCTGTCCCTTTCTTTCTGTCCCTTCCCCACTTGTACACACGTTCTCTCTCTCATTGTCAAAAATGAATGCACATTAAAAAATGTTTAAAGATAAAATATCAACCTCTAAGTGTGAGAAAAAAATCAAGGTATGTGATCCAATTAAAGTCTGTATGGTAGATACCTATTTTTCCCCCCAGGGGCACACCTCCTCTTTTGGAGGAGAAATAGGGCACAGGTACAGACGACTTGATTGAAGTTGGGCCAGTCACTGTACTTTTTTGCCATCAGTTTCTCCCCAAACAGTGCTGATTCATATGGGGTCTTTCTTTGTGTGAATCTGAAAATGATTTTACTTCCTGAAAACACTTTACTTCCATATAAGAAAATTATCATAATATACAGATTTTGTTAGAATAACTTGTTTTAGTGCCACCTGCTGGAAAATCATGGTAATAAGTATAAAAATGTAAGCCTTTTCTATAAAAATGGCACAACTCTGGTAGCAGCTTTGCACCCAACTCAGTCGCAGTGATTGGCTCATGTGTCCATAGCCTAAGCTAGACCTATCAAAGTCGTCTCCTGGGCACTTGCCGTGATGATCTTTTTCTTTTCTAGCTGCAAAAGTTGTGAAAATGTGAGCCTTGACTTACCGGTGACCATGTTTTAACTTTATGTAGGAATGAGCTTAAGAGAAAGAATGCACGAAAAGAGGGTGGGATACAGGGACAGAAAGACATAGTCCCAGTGTTCTCAGAACTTCTGACTCCAGTCCTACTCGAAGATATTTCTATCCATACTTTGCTTTGGCTATGAAATAATTTCCTTTGTTGAGTTAAGCAAAAGTTCAGTTTCTGTCACATGGATAAAAAAAAAAAAAGCCAAGTATATATTGACTTTGGATGTCAAGTAAAATAAACTGACTACAGTTGGGAAAGAGAGCAAGATTAGATACTTTGAGTTAATCTCGGTTTTTATATTAGAGTCATGTGTGGAGTTAATCTAAAATTGTTCCTGCTGGGACTGTGTCGTGCTAAACCTAGTCGTACA
The DNA here is from genome assembly GCF_046562875.1 of Panthera onca. Classification (NCBI taxonomy): domain Eukaryota; kingdom Metazoa; phylum Chordata; class Mammalia; order Carnivora; family Felidae; genus Panthera; species Panthera onca. The sequence goes on along the minus strand of NC_138339.1, from coordinate 140,514,944 downwards.
TATCCTCCATAGTGTAGAGTCGTGACTAAAGTAGCCATTTAAAAAAAATTTGTTGAATCAAAGTCCATTGACTTTAAAGACTTCCACTGAAACGTCCAGATCACGTTTGTTAAACCAGTATGCGTTTATCTATAGTAGGTAGACATCATGCCAAAAGCAGTTGATAAAAAGGAGACATTTCTCCAGACAAATGGAGACCACTCCACAAGATGTATGAGTCAACACAGAGTTCTAGCTCTTAATTTGTATTCCCTAGATATGAAACATTGATGTACCATTTAACTGCCCAAGGCCTTGGTTTTCTCACCTATAACATAAAGAGATAGAACTAGATGACCTTTAAGGCTTACACTGGAAAAAACAAAACAAAACTCAAGTTTTCTTTTAATCTCTCCAACCAATGATTTTCAGAATGTGGTCCCTTTCCAGCTGCCCAGAAACATGTTAAAGGCAAATTTCAGACCCCACCCCAGACCTACTGGTTCAGACACCCTGGAGGTAGGATCTAGTAATCAGTGCTTTAACCAGTTAGAGAACCTCTGCCCGGACATATGCAATATACTTATTTAATAGTCAACATATATATGGAGAACTTTCCTAATTTCTCTCAGCTGTGTTTCAGTGACAACATTTTGTCCTTTAGACATCCATGTCCTTCTCCACCACACTCCTCCTCAGTCCCCCAGTGAAAACTGTTTTGGTCAGAGCAGTGTCGCCATTCTTTTTTTTTTACATTTTCAAATATCTCTAATAACTTTATTAGATTTTCCAAACAAAAAATAAGTTCCTGCAAAAGAAAAAGAAAATCAAAGTCAAAGCATTAAAAGCGATGTTATATTATGCATATCATCCTTTTTTGAGAATCGATAAGCATTGTTAAGGTAATGAGAATCCATAAGAGCTACTGCCAACAAAATGGAACACGGTATTTTGGAATATTCTTGAACTCTTTGTGACTTAAAAATTATGTCAGTGTCATAACATTTCCTACAGGTTAATTATTAGGGACCCTTCGCGATAGATTACACACACACACACGCACACACGCGTGCGCTCAAGAAAACTGATAACTGCTTGTAACTAAAAAAACAACCACTAGATGATCTCCTATAATTATCCAATCCTTCTTGCTGCAAATCCCAGAAAATATAAAGAGACAGAAAGAATAAAATGCTGGGTACACGACCACTTCTGTGAATAAGGCTTTTTTTTTGTGTGTGTATCTAAGTGATGAGGTTTGAGTTATGTACGCATTTGCAGTACATAGTGCTAGTACATAAACAAATTTATGGACAGATTGATGGTAAATTTTACTATGTGTCACTTTGCGGTGTGGTCCCCATAATTTGGCTTTAAAACTTCATATATGAACCTCTGAGAGAGTCCAGGGTAAGCCAAAGGAATAAATTATGTTTTTTCCATAAGTGTAAAAAAAAAAAAAAAAAGTAAATAGACTTTATGTGTCCTTTTCATTCTTCTTCCTTCTCTTCAATATTTTTAACTCTCTTTGTAAGAATTTCTTCTTTAGGCATATTTTACCCATACCTGTTTAATAACTGGAAGATCGTGGTAGCCACCCCTGGTGGGTCCTACCAGCCTTCTAGTTTGGATTTGGAAGTCCCCTTTCACTTGACTCTGTATTATATTCAAATACAGATCTAGACAGGTGACAGCCATTATTTAAGAATAAGTTGTGCTATGGATATGGATGGTATGTTTTAGAGTGATAATTATGATTTGATTTTGAGCCAGAATAGTTTAGTTCATTAATACTAATGGATATCTTAGGACAACAGATTTATTTTTTTTTTATCTTTAGTGAAGGAGATTCAGAGTAGCATGGATATATTCTTAAGTTGTAAGAGTATTCTTTTGTCAGTGGAAAGGAAAACATCCCTTCTTTTCCTCCTCTCCAATGTTCTTGACACTTTGAGTTTTGTGGGCTTCTGTATCTACCTGCCTATGACTGAGAGTCAACAATTCAAAGCTAGAGAAAAAGCATTTTTCCTTTTTTTTTTCCTTATGCTCTCCTGCCATTTCTGACCATTTATCTTTATTCACATATAAAATAAAGCTATCATTAAAGATCAGAAATTTCCAGTAGGAGAGTTTGTAAACCTGATAAAATTATTTTTACTGTTACATCTTTATAAAATAAAGAACCTGCAGAGATAAAGGAACTTAGAAAAAAAAAAATCTGTTCTCCCTACCTCAGAGACGTTGAGCATATTGCTTATTGAACACTTCTAATTATTTCTTCCTTTTTCTCCTCTCCAATTTTCTTACTGCACACTGCTTCTTTTATTCTTTCCTTATTTTAATTGTCTCCCAGCAGCTCCTGCTGAGGCATCCTATCTAAATTTCTATTTTTTTCTTCCGGTGCGTCTTTTTTCCATATTCATATATGACTTCCAATGATTGTGTCAAGGGAAGGTGTTCAGAATTAAGACAGTGATTGATTACGGAGGGCTTAAGGAACTCAGAAGGGGAGAAGTGCCAAGATTTTTTTCATCTAAAGAGGCTTGTTGGGACAACCTAGGGTGTGAGAAGCAAAAAACAAGGGCCCTGCTAAGGCATGGCCAAAATGGGAAGCCTATTAAAATAATGATTTGGAGTAGTGTGCACTGAAGACAATAAAGTAAAACCATCCTGCGAGGTCAGTAGCTAATAGCCCATGGGTTTGTTACTAAGGAAATTAAAACTTTAGCTAATGAGAATGGGAGCCACCTACTGAGAATGAGACTGAAGGCTTCCTATTAGCTCTCCTCCCTGGATCCTTTTGGCAGAACAGTCAGAAAGTTATTTCCTATTTAGTAGCGAAAGGCTTGAAATGGAGATTAAAAAAAAAAAATGATGGGGGGAAAAAAAAGTTGGAGGCAAACTCTTCTTATTCAGCTCTTTCAAGAGGAGATCCAGACAGCGTATCTACCCAAACATACATCAGCATAGGTCATGAAAACAGAAAGAATAGTTAGAGAGAGAGAGAGAGAGAGAGAGAGAGAGAGAGAGAGAGAGGACCTGTCCCAGATAAGTACAGCCAAGATGACTCAGTCTCCCTGAGGGATTTTTGGTGTGGGGACGTGAAATTAATACATCCGCTATTAGTTTTGTGGAATCAGCAGGATTAGGCAACCTCGTTCAAGAACTGTGGCTGCATTTCATTATTCCACGGGTGAGGGGTCTTTGTGCACATTCTCTCTCTCTCTCTCTCTCTCTCTCTCTCTCTCTCTCTCTCTCTCTCTCTTTTCCTGCAGAAGTAGGAACACCTCTGTGTAACTCCTAGATCAACTAGGAGAATGACTGGAGGCCTTCGGAACATACTTGGGTCCTCGATAAACACTTAGGGTCGCTTTACTGCCCCTAAACGCAACTCCTGGCCCTACGGGGGGAGGGGGGGGTTCTTTCCATTTTGTCCTAAAGTGTGGTGGGGAACCAGGGCTCTGCTAGCGGGGGAGAAGGAAGGAAGCCGGCTAGGTGTGAGAAGACCCCCCAGCCGGCTGCGGAGACGAGGGCATTTCAGGATGAAGGCCAGGGCCGGGCAGGGCGCGGACTTGTGTCCCTGCTCGCGGACGCCCGCGTGCCGGGCGAGAGCTCCCGGAGCGCCGGGCCGCGGGGACTGCAGCTGACGGCCCGGGGCGCGGCGGCCGGGCGGCCGTCTCCGCGGGCGGGGAGCGAGCGCGTGTGTGCGCGAGAGCGGCGGGCGGCGGCGGGAGGAGGCGCAGGCGCGCTGCTCGCCCGTCTGCAGCCCCGCGCCCAGCGCCGCGTCTCGGGGAGTTGATGGCAGCACCACGGTGCGGCCGCCCTGCCGAGCGCCGAGCGCAGCCTCCCGCCGCTGCCCGGGGAGCGTCCAAGATGCGGGGGGCTCGTGGCGGCAGCGGCCGCAGCAGCGCCAGGGACGGGGGCGCGCAGCAGCCTCCGCTCGCCCGCCTGTGCTGACCTGCCTCGCCTGCCCCCAGAGAATGTCAGCCAAGTCCAAGGGGACCCCCTCCTCGTCCTGTCCAGCCGAGGGACCGCCGGCAGCCTCCAAAACCAAGGTGAAGGAACAGATCAAGATCATCGTGGAGGATCTGGAATTAGTACTGGGCGACCTGAAGGACGTGGCCAAGGAACTTAAGGAGGTGAGAGGCGCGGGGGTGGGGAAGGAGTTCGTCACCTTTCGCCCCCTCGGGGTTCCGGTCCGGTTCTCAGTGGGGACCGCCAGATTTCTTAACTCCTAGCAAACTATAGAAGGACGCCTGCAGACGGACTTTCCTTGCTCCGGCGACTCCTGAAAAGAGTTGCTGCACTTTTTTTTTTTTTTTTTCCTTTTTAATCAGGAAGAAATCAACTAGTGTTTTAATCGATGGACCTGGGATCGTGGGAAGGGCGAACGCGTGCGTGTCTCTGTGTCTGTGCGTGTATTGTCGGGGAAGGGGGGCTCACTGGGGGTGTGTCGACAGAGGAAGAAATGAGCAGCCCGGCCGGAGCGTGCAAAATGCTCCTGTCCTGCCCTCTTGTTCCCCCAGAGTCCTTTGGCAAGTCGCTCCTTGCCTGGCAGCCTCCCCAAGCCGGGGCTGGAGGGGGGCCGGGTTCCGGGCCCTGGGCCAGGCCGGGGAGGGCAGCCTGGGGGAAGCTCGGCTCTGGCTCCCCTCCCCGCCTCCCGAGCTGCGCTGGGTGGAAGGCGACCGGGGCTGCAGGCAGGGCAGCCCAGACTTGGGGATGGAGACGGGGGTCTGGGACTTTCTCACTTTCGCAGTTCCTGAAGCATCCCCTGCCCTCCTAACGTCGCTCCCCGTAACTCCGGGCCTTCCCGCCACCCCACCTCCTGCGTTGCTCCCATCTTGTAGCCGCTTGGCTTTGAACCGGGGGAGCGGGGCGCGTGGGTGAGCGTGTGCGCGTGTGTGGTGTGTGTGCACCGGGGTCCTGCCACTTGGCGTCCTGGCTCTTGCGAACCGGACTGTTTGGGTTCTTTCCCGCTGCCCCTTCACCCTCACCCTCTGTTCCACTTCTGGCCTCCCACCCCTATCCCCTGTGATCAGGATTGAAAGCAGCCGGGGAGGTGTCGGGGCTGAGGCTGCGTAACTCCGGCGGCTGCTCCAGGCGAGGGGGGTGGGGGAGGGGTGGGGTCGCCCGCGAGCCCGGCCGGGCGGCAGCTGGTGGCTTCGCGGAGCTGGTGGCCGAGTCCCAGCCCGCTGTTCATCTCCCTAAGGACGGCTGGTGCAGTTCTCGGTCCGGGCGTCCGCACCCGCAGTTGTGCGAGAGCTCAGACTGTAACTTCTAAGGTGGTGGCCGCGGCGGGAAGGGAAGGAGTGGGGCAGACGCGAGGTCCAAAATTGTATTCCTGTTCATGAGGCCAAGTGGGAGGAGACTGAGGGTTGTTTGGATGTCTGGCCTCCAGAGATTAACCTCCTGAATCCAATTTCCAATCCAAACGTGAGGAAAGAGACCCTCCCCTCTCCCCCACAGCCCAACTCCCTTTCTCCTCTGATTTCCCATTACCTCTAGGAACTGAACTCCGCGCGTTACCGAATGAAAATCTGTTAAAATGGCCCATTCATTGGCAGGGTTCGGTTTGCCGGTGGCACATGCCATTTCTGTAGATTGTTCCATAGAGCATAATTGCCACTGAGGTCCTGAGAGTGGAGATTGGTACAGATGATCGGTGCAAGGATCTAACTTGTTCGTGTTTGCAGGGCTTTTCTGGGATCATTGCTTCACAACTGGTTGACAGATGGCGAGGTTATGCATTGACATTCAAGTCTAAAGATGCTGTTCGTTTCTTTGTTATTCTTTTATTTGACGTCTTTGGCAGGCTGTGTTTTCATCTGAAACATTATGGCGTTTTAAAAAATGAACAAATTTGGGCATGTTCCTTTTGGCAAAATTTTGTAGTAGTTGAGGTTTCTACGGTGGGAAGTGTGGGAAACCTTTGTCAGCAAAGTCATGTGTTTACTGTCAAGGCAGGAGGCTGGAATTAAGAAAAAAGGCAGTCAAAAGTCTGCATTTATGGGCACATGCTTCCTTATGTTACGATGTGTCACTCCACTGTCTATTTTAGACAGAATAAATAAAGAGGAACTGCACATGGGCCTGGTTCTGCTTTGCCTCATTATTCTATAGGCTTTTGGAGACCAGATAGATCTACATTGAAACTTTTAACCTCCCTGAGACTCTTGATTAGAATCCCAAAGAAGGAAATCAGAAAATTTGTGGGTCTCTCTTTCCCTCTTTCTGTGTCTTCATTTATTTGAGGCTTTATAAGGGAAAAAAAAACCAAAAACCGGTCGTTTATTAAGAGTATGGGAAAACATAAATAATGTACAACCAAGTAAATGAAAGGATCTATCTTCCAGACAGATCCAGAAATAAAATTTTGACTTAATGCTTTGGAATCTTTGATTGGCTGCCAGGGCCTTTTGTGTAAAAATCTTACCCTGAGAGTGAAATTTATGAATGATAAATGATGTCGTGGGATTGTTAATTACTTCTGTGAGGCTGTCATCATCCTAGGTTTACGCATGGAGTTGTATATGCTAAGGCTGAATCTCAGAGCATTGGTCATTTATGTAATGTGAATGATAGTTATTTTGAGAACAAATATTTATAGGGCATGTTTAACCTATGACATCTTGCAGTTGTCCAGCATTTATCTTTTGAAGATAACACTGCACATGTGACTGAACATATCTTTGATGTAGTTTTGTATGGAGGAGTAACTTAAAACTGTAAAATTGCAAACCTTGTTGGTCTCTAGATCTGTGACTTGTAAACATGAATTTCACTGTTCATCATTGGTTAGATTCAGTATTCTGGCAGTTTATCATTGGTATATATTGAACATAAACTGTTATATTTAGAATCTAATTCTTTTATTGTCAATGGTATGCCTTTAGGCCATACTCTATCTTGATATAAATTAGCCAAGAGTTCTTATTAACTTGGAACAGAAATTAGAAATAAAAAAAGTGATTATGACTAGATCACTTTATCAGTCACCATATGGTATTTTTCTTTTCTGCTTTTTCTATTCTAAAAGGCAATATTCTTTTTTGAATATTCCATTTTTATTTTTACATAAACTCTGCACCAACAATACTGGACCTGTGTTGGAGGTTATTTTGAAATTGCTTTTCTTTTCAGAAGTTTTCTGGACTTGAGTCATTTGAAAATTCAGGTATTGGAGTAGGTTCGAACATAGTAGTGACTGCTTGAAACACGTTACTAATTAGGACAAAACTATGATGAGTGTCTTCTATGATTAGTTATTTACTGATCATTGCTTCATCATTTATAATTGGATTATATCTTGGAAGAAAAGGAACAGGATTTCTGGAAACTCTAAGGTCCGTTTTATTCTACCCTCGGTATTCAGTAAAATCTTAAATGATTTTCAGAAATAATGAGGGTCTTTTGATCTTCTATAGTATAATGGAAAAGCCTTACACATAATTCAGTGTATTTACTGAGTACCTACTATGTGCCAAGTACTGTATTATCTTTTCATGGCTACCAAGAAGAAGAATTTATAGTTTCTGGTCTCAGTGACCTCAAAACATCAGTTTGGGATGCATTTTAACTGTCTTTGAACATCACTAGTGTAAAAAGGCATTATTACTGCTTTTAGTGGCCACTCTCACTCTGATCTAATGGGCTTGAGAATAAAAAGCAGAATTGAGAATAAGAATTAGTGTGTGTGGATTTATACAATGATATTTGCTGTGTACTTAGTAATGTAGCAAGACTTTGGTGAAGAATGTCAAAGCTTAAAAAGGATGGTAAGACAGAATTTTAAGGACCTTACAATTTATTCAGATTGTCATGATTGACACAAATGGATCAATGCCACATACAGGAGATCACCTATCCAAGTCTTAAAACTGGATGTATTGAGTTTTTCATGAGGGATTAATCCTTTGGGTGGATGAAGAGTCAAAACAGAAGATTTTAGATCTTTGAGATGTGGTTACAATTTGAATAAGTAGAGAGGAGAAGAAATTAACAGGAAATAGCATTAGGATACAATATTAATCCATGATGCTTTTTTCTACACATTGGAAAAAAGAAGAAAATAGTGGTGAAACTGGAGTTTTAGGGATAAAATTAGCCATCATTGGTTTATTAGGTGTGGGCATATACTTTTTTTTTATATTAAGAAAAATAGAAAAAACTACTTTTTAAAAATAGTTGTCAAATAATCTGACATCTTTGGGTATTGCTTTGCCTCTTATTTTATGAAGATCTCACTGGTAAATTGTTTTGCATCAAATACTGTTGTTAATATGGTATCACAGATCTTATTAGAAAGACACTGAAATATGTAGTAAAGAACCTTTTGATTTAGAAACAAAATTCGTTGCTGCTTTAGCTAATTCTCATTTAGTTTAGACTCATTATAGTTTTGAACTTTTTTGCCATGTTTCACTTTACAATGTGAAGTAATAAGACTGCTAATAGGTTGAATATATGCATATGTTACATATTTGTTTAATAAGTATAATTTATTAAATTTAAATATTTGATAAATATGATTATATATGTGTATTTAGATACACACATTATATATATACATATATATACATATGTATATGTATATATATAATTTATCTATTTATCTATTTATTTATTGCTAAGCCTTTTAAGTAGATATGTCTCTCATAGAGAACCCAGTTAAGATGAGTTATTCTTTCTGCACCCTGGAATCACTTAGTGACTGGACTACTTAGGTGGGAAGCTATGTCAGTAGTGTGACTGTAGACTGGAAAGCACTCATGATTTTTCTTATGAGGTCATAAAGAGAAATAAATTAAACTTAAGTTTAATTTTGAAAAGTTTGGAACCCCACTGGAAACGGTCCATTTGGACACTGAGGGAAACAGAATTGACAGAATTAACAATTACCTGCAAAATATTTTTGTTCTTTGGGGTACCTGGGTGGTTCAGTCGGTTAAGCACCCGATTTCAGTTAAGGTCATGATCTCCTGGTCTGTGGGTTTGAGCCCAGCGTCGGGCTCTGTGCTGACAGCTAGGAGCATGGAGCCTACTTCAGATTCTGTCTCCCTCTCTCTTTCCTCTCCACCCCTGCTCGTGCTCTGTCTCTCTGTGTCTCTCAAAAATAAACACTAAAAAAAAAATTTAAATATTTTAGTTTTTAAATGTTTTCCTCTTTTCAGATGGCTTATTCACATCAAGTTCTGTAGTTTATTGCTCTAGGAAATCCTACCAAATATTTTTTGGTTAATAAGCCCATGCATGTAAAATTCATTACTAGAACAAATTATAGAGAATGATCTCTGGAATCTTTTCCAAGTTCTAAAGTTGTGAATGAATGAAATTTCACAGTTCAATCAATTGTACCAATAAGTATACTTTTACGACACTATGCAACAGTCTGCCTCCTTAAACTCAAGTATATTTACAAAATGCTAAAATGGTTTTTTATTTTTCTTGTCTTAAGCATGATGGCTTAGCATGTTACTGGAAGAACGAATGGTTCTGAGAAAATAAAGATAACCAATAACCATGTTTCACTGTCTCTATTTTCTATGCATTAAAGCCATTCAACACTCAAGGAATTAGCTGATAAGAAACTCAAGCAACCTTAAACCAATAAATAGATAATGTGCTTCAGGCAATAGTGAACTAAATAGATAATAAAACCAATGCGATAGGTTTCATGTTTACCTGGATTATGTTTTTTCTACCTTTGCTGTTTTGAGGATCTCAGGTATTTAAATCAAAATATAGCAAAAGAGATAGAATTGCAAGTTTGAGTAAAACATATTTTATCAAACAAATTAAACTACAGATCCTTCTATGGAACTAGTTCATGAAAAATTTCATGGGCAATTTTTGGGAATTAGAGGGCTCGAATTCTAATAGGCACTAATTCAGTGCTGTTTGAAATGTGTGTAACCTCATGCCGAAAATAGATTAGTAAACAACAAACAGTACTTTTTTTCTTTTAAAAATGCTTAAAATTTATTTATGTATTTTATTAAGACTTTCTGGGTTTTTTTTAATCCAACTTAGGCTCACAGCAAAGTTGAGGTGAAGGCACAGATTTCTGGATACCTCCTGCCTCCACACAATGCATTGTGTCCCCTATTATCAACATCCCCCACTGGAGTGGTGAATTTCTTAACAACTGATGAATCTCTACTGACACATCATAATCACCCAAAGTCCACAGTTCATAACATGGCTCCCTCTTGGTGGTGTGCATTCTTTGGGTTTGGAAAAATGCATAATGACACGTATCCATCTTATGGTACCATACAGAGTATTTTTATGGCCCTAAAAATGTTCCGTGCTCTACTTATGCATCCCTCCCCTAAACCCAGCCCCATGGGTACTTTGTTTTAAGGAACTAATTTCATTTGTTTTTCTCATTTCAGAAGCAATAGTGTATATGAGTATCATAGAAAGTTTGGAAAAAACTAAAAATTACACAGAAAATTAAAATTATCTTTAATGTCAAATAGAAATAGATATGTTAAACATTTTGCTATATTTCCTTTCAGTCGTTTTGTATGCATATTTTTAACATAGATGAAGTCATAAAATTATGAAATTTTATGCAGTGATATTTTTTGCTTTCTTAAGGAGTATTAGATCATAATGATTATATAGATCTGCTGTAAGTTACTGTATAAATACTCTAATGTTGGACATTCTATCAATTTACGAATTTTTGTGATTGTTAAATATCACTAAAAATTTTTAAACTGCTTTGGCAATGAAAACTGCTAAGAGCTAGATTTTTACTCTCCGCCTTAGTACTCTTTAAGTATATTTAGTTATATTAAATCTTCTAATACTCAAAACAGGCATATGAGAAAGGTACTACTGTTATGCCATTTTACAGATGAGAAAACAGAGGCCAGAGGTAAGTCACTTGCCCAAGGTCACTTGGGAGACTTCAATGCCAGGCATTTTAGTGCTAGAGCGCCGACATTTAACCACTTAGCTCTATGACTTTTCCTAATTTGTTGTTGTTGTTGTTTACATTTTCTTAGAAGTCAAGAGTGTAAAAGTGTTTGAGCATTTGATCCATATTAACAGTTTTCCGGGGAATTTTTACAAATTTTTACTCCCAGCAGCACTATATATAGACATTGTTTCTTTTCTTCTTTCTTTAGGTAAAATTAACATACAACGTTATGTTAGTGCCAGATATACAATGTAATGATTCAACAGTTCTGTAAGTTTCTCAGTGCTCATCAAGATAAATTTACTCTTAATCCCCTTCATCTATCTCACCTATCCCCTCACCCCTCTCCCCTCTGGCAACCACTGTGTATTTAAAGAGTGTGTTCTTTTGTTTGTCTTATTTGCTTTCTTTGTTTTTTGTTCTGTTTCTTAAATTCCACCTATGTGCAAAATCGTATGGTATTTGTCTTTCTCTGACTTTTCACTTAGCATTATGGACCTCCAGGTCCGTCCATGTTGCAAATCACAAGATTTCATTCTTTTTATGGCTGAATAGTATTCCACAGCATATATATCCCACATCTTCTTTATCCACTCATCTATCGGACACTGCTTTTTAAATTTTATGTGAAGCTAATAAATCTTTTTATTTTTGTTTTGTAGTTAATTATTAATTTGTGGTAACAGTCATTGGTTTTGTGACTTGGCACTCAATTTTGGGCACCAGTCTCAAGTCAGAATTAACAGTGAGTTGATTAGACCTTGAAATTTGCATTATCCAAATAAATATGTGCTGCAGAATTAATCTTGGCCTATTTAGTATTAAAAAATGTTAATAAAATACTACTTCATTTTTTTTATATTATGACAGCAAATAAAGGAGCAACTAATATGGGAGCTTACTGAGAAATAGTATTGTGTGCTGCTGTTTCAAATTAATTGGAAAACTTTTATTTTCTTTTGATGCTGTCAGCTGTCAAATGGTCTCAGAAGGGATGCAGTATCCTTAAGTTTTCTGAGATGTTTGGAGTTTCATAGCATTCTGCTATGACTGATGAAGAGAAAAGCTTGTTTAACTCTCTACCAGACACAAACTTATTGACCTGACTAAAAGGTCACGTGTATTTTTATAATTAGATTTCTCATGTTATTTTTGGTGATGTCGATTGTAAGCCACGCCTCTTCCCATGTACATAAGGGATACAAGAAATAACCTTATTCTAAAATCTTGGTTTTTACCAATATAGTATTAATAGAAATGTTTTAATTTTATGCAAAGTTAGTTCATTAGGAAGAACTGCTTTAAACTAAAATTTCCTGTAAGATCTGGGAACCTAGAGTAAGTGCTTCTTTGGCACTAAGTGCTAGAAAGTAACATTAATTAAAAGGAGGAAATAGACATATCTAGGTAATGTCCCAGCAAAGCACACTCACAAGGTAGCCTGTCAACTCAGGACAGATGTAGCCTTACATGGCATTTTTATTTTTGAGAATGAAAGAAGATGCAGATTCTAAAGGAAGTGAGCTTCTAGACCCCGCTCTAGGTAAAAACATTGCCAATTTGAAGACAGAACTTATATTTATGATTTTTGTCTTCTCTCTTGCTGCTTTGCAAATGCTACTTCAAATTGGCATTTGGGATAAATGCTTACTTGTAGAATAATTGAAGTGAGCCAAATAACATACCTGTGCCCAATGAGTCAGTTATTATCGTGTTTGGCACACTATAAACAGATTCTCAGCTACAGATAATGTGCGCCATACTTGCTTAGAGAAAACAAATTTAATGATTTCCAACAGGTTCCCTTCTCTAGTACTACACAAAAGCTAACAGGTATGTTGGCCTTTATTTGCCTCTTGCCTAGTGTCAAATCTTATCCTAAGATTTCCAACTGTATTCATGCTGTGGAAAAATAACAAGTTAATATCTATATCTATCTATCTATCTATAGATATAGATATATATCAAACTAATTACGTTGTATCAGTGATTCTTAATTTTTCCTCCCATATAACAGAGCCCTTTGAAAGTTTGGCAAAATCATGGATATTTCTCCTGGAACAAAAGCTTACAAGAAAATAAGTTTTCACAGATACTGAGGGAATCTTGGGTAGGTGAGAACAACTCGGTGATGAGACAAAACAAATGATTGCTTGTGTGTTTTGTTTTCATTTTTAATTTTCAGGTAGTTACTTGAAACCCAGCTCCGTAATTTTCAAGATCAAAAGTCCTGGGTATATAAAAAGAAAACAAAAGAAATACTGATGGCTGTAATCTGATGGTTTTTGTGCCAGGGAGCAAATGGGTAGTTTTCCACAATTTACTTCAGATACACACACACACACACACACACACACACACACACACACACACACACTTCACTACTCTCCCCAGAGTATAGAAAGCTTATGTGTCTAAAGGTTATGTGACAGATATATCATACGCAGGACAAAATGTTTCCAGAACTTATTGTAAATTAAGCATATTCTCTTAAAACTGGTCCCAAAAAAGTATTTTTCCTTTCCTGCATGACATTATTTCATGAAGTAAGAAAGATTTATTGAATACTTGGTTTATGTAAGACACTATGCTGTAGACGATGAAGCATACAATCATGAATAAGCTTAAGGGACTGCACCATAGAAGGTCATCTATCATGGGGAACCACCTCTTCCAGTGTGAAAGAAGGCTCTCTAAAGCAATGTGGAATGTGTAAAGGGCCATAGTGTTAATTCTAGAATGAAGAATGATGGGAGAAACATTCATGTCACTTACCATTTTAGTTGATTTCTTTCTGCTTAGGACACTGCTTAGTAAAATGTGTGGTAACTCCTGTAATGATACCTAATAATTTGGGGATATGAGCACAAGCCTTTCCAATTCATACATTTGTCGCTTGGTTATTCCACGTTAGAACAGTATTCTTGGATATGATGTTAATATATTATAACATCTCAATTCACATTACAAACACCAGAAATCTCTGTGAGACAAATCTCTCCCAGTGTTCTCCATTGCCAAGTAAACATATATGTGGTTAGAAACAATCAGCAGCCAGTTACTGTTCTCTGTAAATTTTGTTAAAATAAATCATTAATATTTTACATACATTGGGGCAACCAAACTTATGTTAGTATGTAATTTAAACATTTTAATTAAATTTCAGTAAAACAGCTAAAAACTGTGACCATGGCTGAAAAAACTATCTGGGTAACCATTTCTTTTTTACTTTTGATGATAGTGATAAAACAATAATTGAAAACAACTTGCGATTTTTTTTATTAAAAAAATTGTTAATGTTTATTTTTGAGAGAGGGAAAGAGAGAGAGAGAGAGAGAGAGGGAGAGAGAGAGAGAGAGCTAGCGAATGGGGGAGGGACAGACAGAGACAGAGACACAGAATCTAAAGCAGGCTCCAGGCTCTGAGCTGTCAGCACAGAGCCCAATGCAGGCCTTGAAGTCACGAACCATGAGATGATGACCTAAGCCGAAGTTGGGCACTCAACTGATGGAGCCACCCAGGTGTCCCAGAAAATAACTTGTGATCTTAAAACTTAAGTATCAGCAATAAGTTTATTCCATTATATAGAATAAAGTTTAAATTTTATTATCCTTTGATTGGATAGCTGGATGTTTTTGACAAATATTTGGAATTACTTTTTTTTTTTTTTTTTAATAATAGAAAAATTCTGAGGCTCTGTCATACAGGGAGGGTAACATCATGTAGACAGGGAAGTTCTCAGCCAGACCAGTTGATTTCATATTGCTCTGCTGTGCAGTATTGGACATGTTTCTTAATGTCACTCTGACTTAATTTCCTCCTTAAAACAGCAATGGTAATGATAATATTACCTACATTAAAGACTCGGTATAGAGATTGAAAGACTAATTATATATAAATCACTTTATTAAAACAGTTATCATGAATAGAGTGAGCACTGTATATGTATCTATAATTATTGTTACTATTCCTTGAATTTGAGCCTCTTTATCCATTTACTCAACAAACACTTGTTTGGAACCTACTGTATGCCAGGCACTTTTCTTGTTGCTGGGGATATAGTGACCTAGAAAAGAGACAAAATTCCTTCATGGAGCATACACAGAGGTTGGGGAGGGCATGAGGAAGACAGAGCAACATAATTGTCAAGCCACGTCAAATACTCAAAATCCACAAGTCCTGTAAAACAAGAGAAGATTATAATGGGAAGAGCGGTCACAGAGACGAGGTACAGTTTTAAATAGGATGGTCCAGAATAAGCCTGGCTTAGAAACACACATGACGATGTCAGAGGAAAAGCTTGAAGGTGAAGGAATATCCTGTGTGTATACGTAGGGGAGCCCTTCTCCAGGTGGAGGGAACTGCAGTCCCAGGGCCTCACGGGAAGCATGTGTGCCAGGTATTTGCAGAAGAACAAGGACGCCACTGTGTCAGGAGCGTATGTGCAGGTCAGAGGGACACAGGGCAACATGTCTAAGGATTAATACTCTTGGAGTCAGATGGGGGCTTTGTAGTTTTGATCAGAAGAGTGACTGGATCCGATCTATTTCCATGTTTTCCTCTTTACCTTTAATCTTTAGTTCAGGCTTCCTCAAACAAGGCTTTATTGACATTTGGGGCAGAAAATTCTCTGGTGTTGAAGGCTGTCCTATGCATCGTAGGATATTTAGTAGCACCTCTGGCCTCTACTAACTAGATGCAACCAAACATGTCCGTGTGAGAACTAAAGATGTTCCTAGACTTTCCAAATGTCTCTTGAGGTGGTGGAGGAGGAGTCACTGTGGTTGAGAATGATTGCTTTAGCTCTGCCTTCTTATTCCCTGTTACTTAATATTGCTTTTTATTTATTTATGCTCTTACTTGGTGTTTATCCTTCAAGCATTGGGACTTTGTGTTTCTTTCCTATCTTGTATTCTCTTTCTCACCTTTTTAATGAACCATTATCTCTGTTTTTTTTTTCCCCCTAAATTTACCTGATTCTTTTTTCCTTCCCTGACCTTACTTTTATTTATTTATTTATTTTTATAAAGTTTATTTATTTTGAGAGAGAGGGTATGAACAGGGGAGGGACAGAGAGAGAATCTCAAGCAGGCTCCACACCGTCAGCATGGAGCCTGATGTGGGGCTCAAACCAGTGAACTGTAAGATCATGACCTGAGCTGAAACCAAGAGTCAGACGCTTAACCGACTGAACCACCCAGGTGCCCCTCACTAAACCTACTTTTAAAAGGCGCATTCTCATTTCCATTCATCACTTCCCCCTATCTCATTTTCCATTCTTCACAAAGAAAAATTAACCTGATGAATTTGAAACAATTGAACGGCATGTCTATTTTACAATTTGGGGAAAGGAAGAGAGACTCAGAAGGGACAATGGCAGTGGCCAAGGCTAAGTGCTCCTATTCTTGCCACTTACAGTTCCCGAGCGAGGTCAATAGCAACCTTGACTGGAAGGAGGGGCTCTTCACCTCAACTGTCAATGTGTTTAGACTTCTGCTGCCTGTTCCACTTCTATAGAAATAGGAGAGGTTTGAATGGTGTCTCAGCTCTGGGGTATAGCACAGATTACAGAATAAATATGGTGATGGTGATGATGATGATGGTGATGATGGTGAAGGAGGAGAAGGAAGAGAAGGAGGAGAATGAGAAGAACAAGAACAAGAACGTGACTGGCATCTGTTCAGGTACCAGGAGCTGTTCTGAGTTAATTCATTGAATCACCCTCATTAGTTAACCTGTGAGGCTATTACAAGGTTATTATGAGGTTGCTCTATGTATGGAGAAGCTGAGACAGAGAGGTTCACTCATGGAGAGCAAATGGTGGAGTTGGACTTTGAATATTTCTCCCTTTAAACCATCGTCCATCATCAGCTCCTCACTTTCCAGCAGGAACACAATTTCTCTTCCGTGATCAGGTTTTTAACTTCAGTATCATCTCTTTTTCCTTTCCTTCCTCCTCTCCCTTCTCTACTTCATCTCTCGCTTTCCACTTTCTTGTTCTTCCCTTCTGTCTCCTCCTCTTCTCTTCCACATTTTTTTGTTCCCTTCTTTTTCCTTTGGTTTCTGATCAACTTCTTTGCTATAGCCCAAGGTCTTACTCATTTATTCATCAGTTTTCTTTGAATGCCTACTCTAAGCCAGGCAATGGAAATAACATAGTAAGCAACGTATGCATGACCCCTCCCATGTGGAACTTACATGTTAGTAGGGAGCCTCATTTCAAATGAAGACATTTCAAATGAAGACAGAACTAATATTTATTAAGGAGCATCAAGGGCACAGAGAGAAAAGTGCATGATGCAACAAGAGCATAACATCACTGATGAGTCTTGTATATTTTTGCTAAACAGGGGATTTCACGTTGGCTGCTGCCTTCCTTCCCACGGCCACCTCTCTAATCCCTTTGTGGTAAACTTCATGGATGATGTTTTAATAGCCCTACCACTAATCTCTCTCCTTTGTTCTCTGCCAATTCATCCTCTAAACACAGGCGAGATTAATCTTCTTAATGTGCTGCTTTCTTCGGGCCACTCCCCTGCATAAAAGATTGTACACTATCCTCCTGATACTTAAAATGTCAAATGAACAAACCCAGCCTCCCAGCTTGACATCAGGGTCCCATGTTTCCTATTTGGCTTTATCTCTGGCTTCCCTTCAGTGAGTAACTGGGAGACCATCCCTGACAATCATGACACCATCTCAATTTTTTACCTGACTTGCATTCTATAGTCCTCATGTTTCAAGTCACTGTGTCACTGCTTTGCATCTGCTGGTGTTGTTAACGACTCTTCCTTATTTGTGCCTTTTTCAAAAGATCTAGTAATTTTTTTCTCTTTTAATTACTAACCATGTCATCTTCAGTAAAGCATTTTTAGGGGCATCTGGGTGGCTCAGTCGGTTAAGTGTCTGATTTCAGCCCAGGTCATGATCTCACGTTGTGGGTTTGAGCCCTGCATTGGACTCTGTGCTGACAGCTCAGAGCCTGGAGCCTACTTCAGATTCTGTCTCTCTCTCTCTCTCTCTCTCTGCCGTTCCCCCTCATCTCAAAAATAAATAAAAATTAAAAATATTTTTAAATTAAAAAAAACATTTTTAAAGTCTCACTCTTGTTGTCTGTTGAGGAATTTGAACTTGAGGGTCCATTTCCCAGTAATACTTATTAAAGGTGTTAAGGGTTGAAAGCCAGTCATTCCACATATGCAGGAGAGCCTGCTTCTGATTATCTACTCAAGAGAATCATTAAGAATCTTCCACATATCTTCTATACCTTCACTTTTTCACTCTGGTCCAGAGGATTCCCCTCGGCATACAAATGAAAATAAAGATGATAGTACAATCCTTTCCTGACCTGACTCACCCTGAAAATTACCATCCTAATTCCTAGTTCCCCTTTACGAAACCTGAAGAGTCTTCTCTTCTTACTATCACCTCTTTGTCTAAACTCAGGCTGTTATTGTCTAAATTCAGGCTGATCAGACATATGCTGTAACCACTGGACCACACCTGCCTCTATCTAGGTTGTCAGTGAATCCTCATTTAATCATACTTGATTTCGAATCCTCACTTTATTTAATCTATTGGCAGCATTTGACAGTCTCCTTAATATTCTGTCTTCACTTGGCTTGAAGAATGCTATGCTTTTCTCACCTGATTTTCCTTTTTCTGTTACCTTTACTTATTCCTCCTCTCAGATATCTGAATACAAATTTTGATCCTCTGTTGAAAAACAACAACAAAAAAAAAAACTATTTACACTCTTCTTCTTGGTGTTTGTATTCACTCTTGTGGTTAAATTCCATGTACAGGTCCATGATTTCCAAATTCGTATTCCAAATTCCTGAAGCAATAGCTGTCATGTGAGCTGTGCTCATTTAGCAAATTAATGAATAACTGGATCCCTTCAGACTCTTTTTCCATCAAAGTTCTCACAGATCCAACCATTCCCTTTACTTTCCACTGCATATATACTAGTTCCAAAGAAGCGAGTTTATAGTAGATGCTTATTAAACAACTTCTGCATGGATTTTTTCATCTTCCAATTACATGTGCTTATAGTTTGTAGGTTGGCTGGAGGGAGCTTTTGTTTCCCCTCCTTTGATTTCAGAATCTACTTAACCACACTAAATGCATCTCATTCAACTCAACCCACATTCTTAACTTTTGAAATGAACAAAGGACCTCCCAGTAATAGCACATACAGTGAATGCTTACTTTGTGTTAGGCAGGCTATTAAAAAAAAAATGTTTTTTAAGTTTATTTATTTAGAGGGGGGTAGGGAGGGACAGAGAAGAGAGAGAATCCCAAGAAGGTTCCACACTGTCAGTGCAGAGCCTGACATGGGGCTCAGTCCCACAAACCGTGACATCATGACCTGAGCCAAAATCAAGAGTTGGGTGCTTAGCTCACTGAACCACCCAGGCACCCCGAGTGTTTAAAAAATATTAATTCCTCAAGTCTTCATGCTTCTAACCACCCAACCTTTGGTTCCATGTTATCTCTCCCAAACGGAAACTCTGGAGACACCTTGTCTCTATAAAACCCTAAATGAAGTGTAACCTCTGGGCTTCACCACCAGATAAAAAGTCTGGCTCTGATTTGAAAGTGCCCATTATTCCCTTAGGCTCAGAGATGTCATTTTAAACTCTTTGAAGTGATTCAGATATAATTCTGCTCTCTTCTAAAAGAATATGTAGATTAAAATGAGGAGAAAGTATGTCTACTTTTTACAGCATTCACTTTGTTTTGCTGCTTTTTGAATACTGTGTACCTTTCTTCCCAAGAGGCATTTATAAATTTTAAATTAACTGGAAAATGACATAGGAAAAGGGATAATTGATACTGTTTAAAAACATTTTAATCATTCCACCATGTCCATAAGAAATAAGCCAGCAGTTTGTTGCAAAGACCCAATATTATGTAAAACACCCAAGAACTAGGTAATATCAGTGTTTGGCTTCTTCTTCTTTTTCTTTTATGTACTCCCTCTAGTGTTCAAAAGTATGAGTACTTAAAATTAGCCTATTGAGATACTGAAGGATACACATTAATGTAGAAATAGGGCCTTCTTAACGTTGTTGTTGTTGTTGTTATTATTTTGTGCAGGAGGTTATATTGTCCAGTTACTGAACTTTCAATGTATTATATAAAAAACATATTCCCTCTTCCACTTTCCTGTGGCGATCTGGTCTTGTCTGTTTTTTCACGTGTGTATTTTCAGTCCGTCTGCTTCAGTGAAGGGAGAATATTGAACTTCTTGGATTCCATCTTTAAAGACAAGACCATATTGAAAAATTGTCTTCAATTTTAAAACTAAACTCTAGGTTTCAGTTGGGCAATTTGGGTATGAACAGAAACCTTTACACATGCTAAATACAAAGTTAAAAAGAAAACCTATATGAACTAGAGAAATGTGTTTGTACATAGAAATTAAAATATTTAAATAGTTGACATCAGATTTCTTTAATATATTGAAATATTATGTAAATGCAATGGTTTTACACTACCTTAAGAAATAACCACAATATCCCTAGGAGTAACAAATGAATGAAAAGAAGTGATATGTATTATTGTCATTTACTATAAAATATTAATGATTTCTTAACACATATAGAAAATAAGATAAATTATTACTATTTGTCAAGTTTTAAAAATCAGAGACTCTTGTTTGAAGTTAATTTTTTTTTAATTTTTATTTTAATGTTTTTATTTATTTTTGAGACAGAGAGAGACAGAGCATGAGCAGGGGAGGGGCAAAAAGAGAGGGAGACACAGAATCCGAAGCAGGCTTCAGACACTGAGCTGTCAGCACAGAGCCCAACACGGGGCTCAAACCCACGGACTGTGAGATCATGACCTGAGCTGAAGTCGGACGCTCAACTGACTGAGCCACCCAGGTGCCTCTGAAGTTAATCTTTCTAAATTACATATAATTATGTCACTTATATTTGGTTAATGCCTCCAGTCATTAAAGTACTTTGATACCTACTATTTCAGTTACTTATCATCATATGATATAAAAAAAATAGACTAAGTTACTTTTAGTGACTCTAGAGATACTGTTTTCTGTCTACTCTGTGGAATTTATGTTCAATACCTGAGCCTTGTTCATACCAGGCTATCTTGTATGCCCTCGAGGACTTAACTTTTTTTTTTTTTTAATATGTAGAATAACATGGCACAACATACCTCTTTGGAGTTGTTTCATTACAGACAGTGTGCACCATGTTGAGAGCTTAACATCTCCTTCCTGAAGTCACAAATACTCATAATGTCTAATGAATTCCATTGCTCACCAGTAAGTAGCCTTTTAGGTTACCTGGGTTCTCATAGTCTCCGTATTGAATACTGGGTTGGCCAATAACACTTCTAGGGTATTTTTTCGTAGGGGTTGGGGGGAGGGATAGTTATCAAAAAACTGTCCAAATTCTTATCTATAATGCCTTTATTTTTGTCATTTCACTAAAAAGTGATCATATCTTGTATAGTGATAATTTATTTATTACCAAACACAGTAAACTCCTATGTTGTCATATTTAGCTCTTTCTTAGATTTGAAATGTTTCTGGGGTGCCTGGGTGGCTCAGTTGGTTAAGTGTCCTACTTCATCTCAGGTCATGATCTCATGGTTTGTGAGTTCAAGCCCTGTGTCTGGCTTTGTGCTGACAGCTCAGAGCCTGGAGCCTGCTTGGGAGTCTGTGCCTCCCTCTTTCTCTGTCTATCCCCTGCTCGTGCTCTGTCGCTCTCTGTCTCTCAAAATTAAATAAAAATGTTAAAATTAAAAAACAGTTTGAAATGTTTCTAACAATATGATATTATTATTAGTTCTTGATCTTGTGACTTCTTTCCTCAAGAAAATTAATAAAGAAAAAGAAATTTAATGAAGAAGAATTGATACCTGAACATAGTTGCGTAGTTGCATAGAGAAAAGAAAAACAGAGCAAGGGCTATCATTCAATGGAAAATAAAACAAAAAACTTGTGATGTTTAGAGTTACGTAATTATTGTTATAATATTTAGTGAACTTGAAGGTAGACTGTTAATACTAAGTTGACACAGAATGATGATTGTTTTAAATTATGAAGAAGTCTAAACCAGTTGGGTATTTTTCAGTCATAAAATTGGATCTCATTTGCAATTATAATACGAAATTGTCTTATTTCATGCTATTACTAACAGTAAAGATATGAGGGCTGATTGAATTCATGTCTTCAAATTCCTCCTCTAAGCCACCCTGTATAGTACTCCTCAACTTCACATTGATCTCAAGTATTTTTTAACCATAAAGTACATGGCAGACACCACTTTAGCTGACTTACTTCCCTTTGTTATTTGTTAATTTTCAAGATACTTTAAACACACTTTACCAGCCTTTTAAAATATATCATTATAGGGGCACCTGGGTGGCTCAGTCGGTTGAGCGTCCAACTTCGGCTCAGGTCATGATCTCACGGTCCGTGAGTTCCAGCCCTGCGTCGGGCTCTGTGCTGATGGCTCAGAGCCTGGAGCCTGTTTCAGATTCTGTGTCTCCCTCTCTCTCTGACCCTCCCCCGTTCATGCTCTGTCTTTCTCTGTCTCAAAAATAAATAAACGTTAAAAATAAATAAATAAATAAATAAATAAATAAATAAATAAATAAAATATATCATTATAGATACTTTCCATTATTAGTATAGGAGAAGTATTTAGTACATATGTATGCATGATAACATTGTATAGGAAGTCTTTGGGAGATTGTTTTTTGAAAGTAGAGTTAAAAATGTTAATACATTAATATTTTCCCTATAAATTATAGAAAGCATATTAATTTTATAATGTAGGTGGGAAGTGATGCATTAACATTGCTGGGAATTTAATTAAAAAATAAGATGGTTCTGTAAATTTAAGAAAAGCTTCTTAATAGAAGTGTTACTTCCATGCACAGAATTTGGCTGGGGAAAAAAGGAGTTAAAATTTTGTATTCTTACGCAATTAAGTGAAATTTATACCAGTTTGCCTCGAATATTTCTTTTCCAAAATAAATTTTGAAATAGTCTAATGATTATTCAAATAGGTTTTCCTACTCAAATAGGTTTTCATTACTAAAGAGAACCAAGAAATATCCACATTTGATTTAATATCTGATCTGTCATTCTAACAAAAAAGTGAGTAATGGCTCATTTTTTTGTGTATTGCTGTAACTGCCATAATTTTAGTATATTTTAAAATGAAATTTAGCAAGGGAACAGAAATTAGATATAATTATCTAATAAGAAAATTGCCATCCTTTTTGTAATGAGCAGATTCTCCACCAGACATTTTCTTCTTTACAATACAGATGTATGCTCTATGAGAGTAAGGGCCTTGTATGGATTTTATATTACTTTACTTTATTGGTTTAAAAGAGCAGCTCCTATCAGGTAGTAGCCTAGCAAAGTATATTTAATGAATACCTATAAAAGTAAAGTGTAATAACATTTATTTCTTGATAAGTATATAGAGCTATAAAGAGTGAATAAGGAATTTTCAGTATCTGAACATCTATAATTTAAGTCTAATATCAAGTCTCTTTGCATTGCTGTATTTCAGAATCCAGCTATTGTATTGGCTAAGGTAGGCCAGATTATACTGCAATAATAAATGAACGCTGAAATATAGGTGTAACTCAACAAAAGTTTATTTGTCCAATACACTGTGCTCTCCTATGCAAGTTTAGTTTGGAATCTGATCCAAAGAGTCGTTCAGGGACCCAGGATCTTGTGTTCCTGCTATCTCAGCGCATGGTTCCCAGGCAAAAAATAATGCAAGGAGAATATATTGCATTTAATCTGCAAGTGACACAGATTGCCTATGCGTACAGAATCATAGTAACAACCTAAATCAAAGGAAGTGAACTCTTCTCATAAACCCATGATGAAGAAAATCAGTTGGGATTTGATGAACCCATTGTTGTCTTGGCCACTAGACTCTTTCCAGATTCTTGTGTTTCAGAATAAGGTTTATGGAATGCTCATTTCATTGGATAGGTTTTACACAAACACACACACACACACACATACTCTTACATACACGGAGCATTTGTCAAACTCAATAAATTTGGCATTATTTCCTAAACTTATTGGAGTGAAGATTCTGCTTTTTGGGAGACCATCTGTCAGAATTAGTATTCCATGGCACAATTTGAGAAAACCCTCTTCTTGATCAAATAGGTTGAATAAATCACAAAATATGTCATAAAATAAGAAAGCTCATTTAATGGATCTTTAGCCTACAGTAAATTTGTGGACACATCACTTGTGAGTGTATCTGTCAATAAAACCTAAATAGAAAAATAATGCACCATTTAGCTTATTGTGAAAGCAACCTTCTGACCATCTCAAGTGTCAGAGCACAACCACGGATCTGAAAATAAGAGAGAAAAGAAATATAGGTCATGGACTTACGTGATTCTTAATTACTTTGTGTAGAGATCATGCACTGAAACAAATTTTTTTTTTTTTTATTTCAGTCAATTCCAGCTTCCTCTTGGTTGGCACAAAATATTAACATGAGATTGTTTTCAGTCCATAGCAAGTTATAGCTACCAAATTAGAAAGTTGCAGGTTTTCTTGTTCCTCCAAAGACTTGTAAACTGGCAGTAGTGTGAAACAAAAGCATCACAACCAACAATTAGGAAAAACCCAGAAGGCCCATTAAAAAGCAAGCAAACGCACAATGATGACTAACCATATTTTTAGTAGGAGAGGATATCTCTCTATTCCACAATTATTCAAGTTCTCCAAATAAAGTTAAATTACCAGTAGCATGCTCTGTTTTGAAAAGACAGGCAAATACATAAAACATTATAAATGATTGTCATTTCAAGTACTGAAAGTAAAAAATAAGTAAGTTTCATTCCTTAAAACTGTAAGCTTCAGAAATAAGAGATGTTCAGAATGTATCTTTGCTTCTGTCAATGTAAATTAGAAGGCAGTGCTATAATGCTGTTTTGAATTTATAGAATAAAATGTGTCATATAGATTTTTATTTCTCATTTTCTCTCTTAATAACATGGCAGTTATGCACTTCTAATTTGCAGTTACAGTGAAATCTTAATTAACTTGCTAAACTGTTACATTTTAGGATAATTTTTAGCCCATTTAGAAGAGTAGATTTTAAAATGTTTCTCTATATCTTGTGTAATAATTGCACTTTTGTATCAATTTGCATCACATTTTTCCTTAAATTGTTTTCCCATAGTTCCCGAAAAAGTATTAAGATAAATAGTGATTATCCTCACTTTGAGACATTTTCTTTGTAAAAAAATTAGAAAAGGACTGTACATATAATTAGGTATACTTTTCATCATATGTTTGTTGGAAATGCATTTTGGATGATGGCAAATGCCATCATAAAGCAGGCATTAATAGGATTATTTACGACCTTGTAACATCTGCTGTTTGTACCTGCTGTGGATTTCCTGAAGTACTGTTAAATGAAAGCAATGATGTATCATGCAAAGTATAGACCAACTGCAGTGAATTGTTCACCATGAGTTACTAGTGAATCTTTTGCATACGTTGGTGTAAACTATGTCTGGATTTAGTATTTAATGTTTTCTACTGTCATATTGAATTTAGCATGATAAGTGACTTGAAAAGAGTGGAAAATGACTAGGTCCAATGATTAATTTTCTTGGAAATCTCTTAGTTTGAAAATGCCTTAGAAATACTTTACCTTAGGAGTGCCTAGGTGGCTCAGTTGGTTAAATGTCTGACTCTTGATTTCAGCTCAGGTCATGATCTCATGGGTTCCTGAGTTTGAGTCCCTTGTTGGATTCTCTGCTGACATCATGGAGCCTGCTTGGGATTCTCTGTCTCCTTCCCTCTCTGCTCTTCCCCCACTTATGTTCTCTCTCTCTCTCTCAAAAATAAATAAGTGAACACTAAAAAAAGAAATATTGTACCTTAATCATTTTTTTCTTTTCTATATATTTTTTAAGTTTATTATTTATTTTGAGAGAGAGAGAGAGAGAGAGAGCGAGCGCATTTGGCAAGCCAGCACGAGTAGGGAAGGGCCAGAGAGAGAGGGAGAGAGAGGGAATCCCAAGTGAGCTCCACACTGATAGTGCAGAGCCCAACTCGGGGCTCGAACCCCTGAACTATTACTTGATTGCTCAACAAACTGAGCCACCCAGGTGACACTCTTCTTGCATATTCTATATTAGAAACAAGATCTAAGGGCACACACTTTTTATTTTTATTTTTATTCATTTTCTTTCTTTAGACTATCTACTGTATAAGGTAATGGTGTTTCTTTCAAGATCAGAAAGCCTTGATAGCAAAATCCCTTAGGAACATCCGATTCCAATCAGTGCGTTGGAAAGACAAATTACCAGAGTACATGGTACTACAAAAAATGAAAATGGAGTTAACAAATAGTAGCATTCAGTCTCTTTATTCGGCTTTATTTTTAATTCCTATGTGGAAAACACACAGTGTTCAGTTTTCAAACTTTAAGTTTTGGAACCATTGCTGGTTTTGGTTTGTTGGGTTTTTAGTTGAAATAAAGACACAAAAACCTACTGATCATGTGAAGACCACTTGGTACCTTAACTGTTACACTTTTTCCTTATGTGTTGTTCTTCCAAAGTCTTAGGTAAGTGACATTTTTAAAAATCTAAAATGCGTTTACTGTGATGATTTCCCACTCTTGATTCAGCGTGCTTGTAGTGCCCCTTCTGAAGGAGCATCCTTCTGTGAGCCTTGCTTTGCCTCCTGTAAGTTGGCAGAGAACAGTGGAGCAGTGAATACACAAAACTACACATCGCTAGTGACAGTTGTGACTTTATAGCGTCCTGGGCATTTCATACCGTGATGTAGGAATTGATGCTCCACTAGGTGCTGCTTCTTGTGTTTTCTTTCTTTCTTTCTTTCTTTCTTTCTTTCTTTCTTTCTTTCTTTCTATTTTTAAAATTTTAAAAATTGTTTTAATTTTTATTTTTTTAATATGAAATTTATTGTCACATTGGTTTCCATACAACACCCAGTGCTCATCCCAACTGGTGCCCTCCTCAGTGCCCATCACCTACCCTCCCCGCCCTCCCACTCCCCATCAACCCTCAGTTTATTCTCAGTTTTTAAGAGTCTGTTATGGTTTGGCTCTCTCTATATATAATGTTTTTTGCCTTCCCCTCCTGCATGGTCTTCTGTTAAGTTTCTCAGGATCCACATTAAGAGTGAAAACATATGGTATCTGTCTTTCTCTCTATGACTTATTTCACTTAGCATAACACTCTCTTTTTTTGAAAAAAAAAGTTTTTTAATGTTTATTTATTCTTGAGACAGAGACAGCATACAAGCAGGGGAGGGGCAGAGAGAGAGGAAGACACAGAAAGTGAAGCAGGCTCCAGGCTCTGAGCTGTCAACACGGAGCCCGAAGCAGGGCTCAAACTCACAAACCATGACATCATGACCTGAGCCAAAGTTGGATACTTAACCGACTGAGCCAGGCGCCCCTTGTGTTTCCTCTTATCCTCTTTTAGAGAAGAATGGAGGAAGTCCTTCTCAAGAGTGTATTCTTTTTTAAAAATGTTTATTTATTTTTGAGAGAGAATGTACACAAGCAGGAGAGGGGCAGAGAGAGGGACACCACAGAGGCCAATGTGGGGCTCGAACTCATGAACCATGAGATCATGACCTGAGCCAGCTGGATGCTTAACTGACTGAGCCACCCAGGCTCCCCTTGAGAGAATATTCTTGTGGGGAGGTTGTCACCACCACAAAGCCATTTCAGATAATTTTAGGTTTGAATGCAATGTAAGAAATCATACAGAGATATCCCATGTACTTTTACCCAGTTTGCTCCAGTGGTAGTATCTTGAAAATCTCTAATGCAATATCATGACCAATATATTGACATTGATATAGTCAAAATACAGAATAGTTCTCTCACCACAAAGATCTCTCATGTTGCCTTCTTATAGCCCCGCCTACTTCCCTCCTGCTCCCACCTGCCCTCTAACTCCTGCCAGTCACTAGTCTGTCCTCCCATTTCTCCTATTTACCATTTCACAGTTGTTATATAAATGAAATTGCACAAAATACAACCTTTTGGGAATGGCATTTTTCCCTGTTCATCCTCATCCTCTGGAGACCATTCAAGTTTTTTATCAATACAGTTGATCCTTAACAACTAGTAGGTTAGGGATGCTGATCTTCCCCCAAGCCCCATGAACTCAAAAATCTGCATATAACTTCTGGATTCACAAAAGCTTAACTAGTAATAGCCTACTATTGACCTGAAGTCTTAGTGATAAGATAAACAGTTGACTAACACAAATTTTGTATGTTATATGTATTCTATACTGTATTCTTACAACAAAGTAGCTAGAGAAAATAAAGTCACAAGGAAGAACAGATACATTTGTAGTACTGTACTATAAGAAATCTGTGTATAAGGGGACCCACACACTTCAAACCCTTATTTTTCAAGGGTCAACTGTAGTTTGTTTCTTTTTATTGCCCATTAGTATTCCATGGTGTAGATGTATCCACCATACCTCATTTAAGCACTCACCCATTGAAGGACATCTGGGTTGCTTCCAGTTTGAGCTATTGTAAAGAAAAAAAAGCTGCTATAAATATGCATGTACAAGTTTTTGCATGAACATAAATTTTTACTGTTCTTAGATAAATGTTTGAGAGTGCAATTATTGCTGGACTATTTGACAGTAACATGTTTAATTTTATAGGACCCATCAGTCTTCCTGAGTTGCTTTACCATTCATGGTTCCACCAGCAATGCATGAGTGATCCTGTTTCTCTGTGTCTTCACCAACATTTGATGTTGTCACAACTTTTATCTTTGCCATTCTGATAGGCGTTTAGTGACATTTATTGTAGTTTTAATCTGCATTTTCTCTGATGGCTTATTATGTTGAACATCTTTGCATTTGCTTTTTTACTAGGCATATATTATCTTTGGTAAAATGTTATGTCCATATCTTTTGTCTCTCTTTGAATTGGATTGCTTATTTCTTAGTTTTAAGTTCTTTATATATTCTAGATACTTGTCCTTTGTCAGACATAAGGTTTGCTACTACATTTTCCCAGTTTGTAGCTTGTCTTTTCATCCTCTTCACAGGGCCTTTCTTAAGGCAAAAGTTTTAAAGTTTGATCAAGTTCACTTGAGCAGTTTTTCATTTTAGAGATCATGTTATTGACCTCTTTTCCTAGGGGCGCCCCTGCGTGGCTCAGTTGGTTAAGTGTCAGACTCTTGATTTTGGCTCAAATCATGATTTCAACATTCCTAAGATCGAGCCTCACATCAAGCCTTGCATAGAGCTCCGTGCTGACAGCATGGAGCCTGCTTGGGATTCTCTATCTCTCTGCCCCACCCACCCCTTGCTCTCTCTCAAAAATAAGTAAACATTAAAAACAAACAAACAAACAAACCTCTTTTCCTAGACCCAAATCCTAAAGGTTTCTCTTATTTTTTTCTTAATATTTTATGTTTTTCCATTTTACATTTAAGTCTGTGATACATTTTGATTTAACTCTTGTATAAGAGGTAAGAGTTAAGTTGAGGTTCATTGCTTTATCTATGGATATTTACTTGATCCAGCCCAATTTGGAAAGAAAGGCTAGCTTTCTCCCATTGAATTGCTTTTGCATATTTCCAGGAGATCATTTGAGCATATTCCTCTGGTACTATCTCTAGATTCTGTATTCTGTTCCAGTGGCCTGTGTGTCTCTTCCTCCAGTGATACACAATATTGATTATTTGAACTATAATAATCCTTGAAGTTGGGTACACAGATTCCTCCCACTTTGTTCTTTTTCCAAATTGTCTTAGAATAGCCAAATCATTCTAATTTCTTTGATTTCTATATAAATTTTAGAGTAATCTTGTCAATATTTTTAAAAGAGCTTTGCTGGGACTTTGATAGGAATTGTATTAAACTTGAATATCAGCTTGTGAAGAATTGACAACCTTTTAATGTGGAGTCTTCTAGTCAATGAACATGATATGTGTATTTATTTAAATCTACTTAATTTTTTCTACTAGCTTTTTGTGGCTTTCTTGATGTATTCATATACATGTTTGGTTAGATTGCTACCTATTTTTGAGCGATTATAAATGATATCTATCATGTTTTAAGGGTTTTTTAAAATGTTTATTTATTTTTGAGAGAGACAGAGACAGAGACAGAGTGTGAGTAGGGGAGGGGCAGAGAGAGAGGGAGGCACAGAATCTGAAGCAGGTTCCAGGCTCTGAGCTGTCAGCACAGAGCCCGATGTGGGACTCACACTCATGGACCATGAAATCATGACCTGAGCCAAAGTCAGACGCCCAACTGACTGACCCACCCAAGCGCCCCTATCATGTTTTAAATTTCAGTGTCCACCTGCTTATTGCTAGTATATAAAGATACAGTTGGCTTTTGTATGTGTATCTTAAATCCTATGATTTGATGAACACATTTTTTATTTCTAGGAGATTTAGTTTTTAGTTTATTTTTAGGTTCTCTGGGATTTTCTGACAATTATGTTTCTTGCAAATAAAGACAGTCATATTTTTGCCTTTTTTTTTTAATTTTTATACCTTTTCTTTCCTTTTATTGCCTTATTATACTGACTAGATCCTCCAATGTGTGCTACAAAAAAGTAGAGAGAGTGGCTGTCTTTTTTTGTGCCCAGTGTTAGGGAGAATATATTCATTTTTTCACCAGTCAGTAAAATATTAGCTATAGGA
Organism: Panthera onca; assembly: GCF_046562875.1. Classification (NCBI taxonomy): domain Eukaryota; kingdom Metazoa; phylum Chordata; class Mammalia; order Carnivora; family Felidae; genus Panthera; species Panthera onca. The sequence continues at coordinate 140,484,326 of NC_138339.1, read as the reverse complement.
TTTTGTAGGTATCCTTTATCAACATAAGGAAATTTCCTTCTATTCCTATTTTTTTTTCTGAGAACTTATGTCATGAATGGATGTTGAATTTGTTTAAATTCTTTTTCTGCATTGATGGATATGATCATAAATGATAATTTTTTTTTCTTTAGCTTTTTAATATGGTGGTTAAACCAGCCCTGCATTCCTGAAATAAACATCATTTGGTTATGGTGTATAACTTACATATACATGAATTTTATTTGCTAATAAACTGCTGAGGATTTTTGTTTCTGTAGTCATGAGGGATGTTGGTATGTAGTTTTATCTTCTTGTACTGTCTTTGATTGATTTTTGCATCAGGGTGATACTAGCTTTATAAAATGAATTGTGAAGTGTTCCCACACCTTATATTTTCTGGAAGAGATTGTGTTGCATTTACGTTAATTCTCTGAATGTTTGATAGAATTCTCCATCTGAGCTTGGAGATTTTTCTTTTTAGGAACTTTAAAATTATTATTTCAGTTTCTTTAATGGTTATAGGATTAGTCAAGTTATCTGTTTTATATTGAACAAGGTTAGGTAGTTCATGTTTTTCAAAGATGTGATCAATTTCATGTCATCTCTCAGCTGTTATGTCTATAGAGCTATTTATGGTATTTTTTATTTTATTGTTTTGGTATCAGCAGGAGCTATGTTGATATCCCCATTCCATTCCTGATACAGGTAATTTGTACTCTCTGTCTTGTTTTCTTGGTTACTCTTTAGAGGTTTGTCAGTTTTGTTGTTCTTTTGAAAGATCAGTTCATTATTTCATTGTTTTTTTTTTTCTGTGTTTAATTTCATTGGTTTCTGCTCTTGTGTTTATTATTAACTTCTTTTACCTTGTTTGTTTGTTTGTTTTGTTTGTTTCTCTTTTTTTTTTAGTTTCTTGAGGTAGGAATTTGGATTTATTGTTAGGCTTTTCATCTTCCCTAATGTAAGTTTGTAATAATATATACTTCCCTTTTAGCTCTGCAATAGCTGTGTCCCACATATATTAACATTTTATATTTTTATTTTCATTCAGTTCAGTTTACTTTTTAATTTCTCTTGAAACCTCTTCTTTGACCCATGGGTTATTTAGAAGTGTGCTGTTTAGTTGCTAAGTATTTGGAGATTTTCATGTTCTCTTTTTGTGACTGATTTCTAGTTTGATTTCCATTGAGGTCAGAGAATACACTCTGTATGATTTCAATTATGCTAATTAGTTGAACCTTTTTTATGGCCCAAAATATGATATAGTATGGCATATTTTCCACATATAATTGAAAATAAATGTGCATTCTGCCATTTTGTAGAGTGTTCCATGAATGCTGGTTAAATCTTATTGGTTGATGGTATTGTTGAGTTCTATTATATCTTTTTGATTTTCTTTCTGTTTGTACTCTCAATTTCAAAAGAAAGGTTTTAAAGACTCCATCTGCAGCTGTGGTTTTGTCTACTAGGTTTTGCTTAACTTGTTTATAGCTCTGTTTTGGGTGCATACTCAGGGTTGCTATGTCTTTTTGATGAATTGATCCTTTTATTATTGTATAATATTTCTCTTTCTTTAATATATACATTTTGCTTTGAGTTCTATTTGATCTGATATTAACATAACTACTCTTGCATTTTTTAAAATTAATGCCTGCATGCTTCATGTTTTTCCATGTTTTTCACGTGTCTGTATCATGTTAAAAGTGAGTTTCTGGTAGACAGTATATAATTGGGTCATTCACATTACTAATCTCTTTCTTTTAATTGATGTTTTTAGACCATTTACATTTAACATGGTTATTGGCATGTTAAGGCTTAAGTCTGTCATTTTAGTTTTGTTTTCTGTTTGTTTTCTTTCATTTTCATTTCTCTCTTTTTTCCTAACTTCTTGCATGTTACTTGAATGTATTTAGAATTTAATTTTGATTTATCTATAGTATTTTATGTTTATCTCTTTGCATAGCTTTTTTAGTGGTGGTTCTAGGTATTAAATTATATATGCATTGTTTATCACAGTCTACTGATGTTATCATTTTACAAATTTGAGTGCAGTGTAGACACCTTACCTCCCTTTATGTCTTCACTCTTCCTCATATATAGTACTTGGCTTAAATATATTCTCTACATATATTTAGAATTTTATCAGTCTTATACTTTATTATTTTGCCACCAAACATGAGGCACCTGGGTGCCTCAGTCACTTGAGCATCCGACCTCAGCTCGGGTCATGGTCTCGCGGTCTGTGAGTTCAAGCCCGGCGTTGGGCTCTGTGCTGACAGCTCAGAGCCTGGAGCCTGCTTCGGATTCTGTGTCTCCCTCTCTCTCTGCCCCTCCCCCACTCATGCTCTGTCTCTCTCTGTCAAAAATAAACATTAAAAAAAATTTAAAAAAGAAAAGAAAACTTAAGACCAAAGCAGTATCTGTTGTATTTACCCATGTTTTTGTTTTACTGTGTTTTTTCCTTCCAGATGTTTTAATTATCTTTTTAAATTACTTCCTTTTTGTTTATAGAACATCCTTTAGTCCTTTCAGAAGAGGTCTGCTCATGACTAATTCTCTTCACTTTCCTTCATCTGAGAATGTCTTGATTCACCTTTCATTCTGTAAGGGTATTTTCACTGGTTAAAGGATTCTGGGTAAACAGTTCTTTCCTTTCAGCCCTTAAAAGGTGTTATTCTACTTGTTTTTTATATCCATGGTTTCTGATATGAAATTTGTTGTAATTCAAATTACTTTTTTGCTATAGACAAGATGTTATTTCTCTCTTACTAATTTCATTATTTTTCTTTGTTTTCAGAGAGTTGCCTGTGATGTATCTTGGTTCGTATTTCTTACTGGATTTATGTTGTTTTGAATTTGCTCATTTTCCTGAAACCAAAGGTATATGTCTTGAAAAATAAGGGAAATGTTCAGCTGTTATTTCTTTGGGTATGTTTTTTGTAACCCTATCCTTTTCCTCTCCTTCTGTGACTTCAAGTGTAATGAATGTTAGATCTTTGGGTAAGGTCTTATGGATCCCTGCAGGTCTTATTGTTGCTGTTGTTGCTGTTTTCAGTCTATTTTCCTCTGTTTTTCAGATTGGATTATATCTATTCTGTCTAGTCCATAATATTCAAATAAATTCACTGATTCTTTCTTCTGTCCCCTCCATTCTGTCATGGAGCCCATTCCATGAGTTTTAAATTTTGATTATTGTATTTTTCACTACTAAAACCTACATGTGGCTCTTCTTTATGTCTCTGATTTCTTTACTGAATATATTTCTACATTTTTCAATGTTTTTGTTTGTTTCAGCATATTCACAATTATTTATTTAAGCTATTATTTTGTGATTTTCTTTAAAATCTTTATCTGATATTTTTTGTCATCAAGGTGTTCATATCTATTGATTATCTTTCTTTTTTTCATCCTCTTTGGAAATTTCTGGTTATTGGAATGATGAGTGATTCCCAACTGAAACCTGGACATTTTGGATATTATGTTATGAGTGTTTGTGAAGAGAATGCTATACATCATTACTGCCAGAGTGGGTACAAGTCCAGTTTCCATACTCAGCTCTGTTGATACCCAAGGGCATGAAAGAAGGGTGTAGGAAGGGGAGGTAGATTTTACTATCCTTTGGGAATGAAAGTTCAGGTCCTCTCCAAACCTAAACTTTTCCAGCATGCCTCTTTATATCCTCTCCAGGGTAGAAGTCTAGGCTCACCACTTGGCCTCTGCTTCTGCAGGTGGGAGTGGGTCCACAGTTTTTTCTGTGGTTGTTGGTTAGAGTAGAGCAGCTATTGTCCAAATTCTCTTGTCCTGTCAGGCTGTTCTTTTCCTAGTGATTTGGCTAGAGGAGAAAATTTTTTGTTGGGCCTTCTTAGTTTGTTTCCCTTTATAGTTCCAGCTTGCTGGTTCCTTCACCAAGAAGTCAAGGATATGTAATACAAAAGGAAAATTCAGGGGACTTACCACCTTTATTCCCCCTTGGGTTTTGAGGTCCCTAGCTATTCTTCCTTCTCTCTTTCTTTTAGAGTCCTATTATGTTCATTTTGTATATAATATCCAGGGATTTTATTTTATTTTTTTATTAAAAAAATTAATGTTTATTTCTGAGAGAAAGACAAAGTGTGAGTCGGGGAGGGGCAGAGAGAGAGAGAGGGAGACGTAGAATCCTAAATAGGTTCGAAGTTCCCACCTGTCAGCACAGAGCCCAATGTGGGGCTTGAACCCACAAACCATGAGACCATGAACAGAGCCAAAGTCAGACGCTTAACTGACTGAGCCACCCAGGTGCCCCTGTAATGTCCAGGATTTTAGTTGTACTTCATGGGAGTAATAAAGTACATCTACTCCATGTTTTTGGAAGCTGAAGTCCTTGATACCATTTGCTTTTCAATGGGAACAGTAAACAAATTCTATATTTGATGATGTAGACATATTGTAAAATTAAAACTTTTTGGCTAAAATGTTAAAATTTCAATCATGAATCTTAAAAAACATGTCATTCACCAAAGAAAAGCATTAATTCTTGATGTTTTGCCTGTTTGTAATTAGATAATAGAAATACCACATGGAGAACTGATTGCCTCTGAAGAAGTTTGTATTTTCTGTCAATCTCATTAAAGAAAATACAAATATAGAAATAAAGTAAAGGCCATGACTTATTCCTATTTTTTTTTATTAAAATAAATGGTCTTTCAGAAGTGGTCTTACAATGGGCTATGCCAGATAAAATAAATCCATGACAAGAGAGTCTACATTATTTAAGTTAGGCTAGAATCTATACATTTTCTGTCCTTTTTGTTGTTTACCTTATAGGTTGATTAGAAATTAATGTTTGGATACCACTCTTTTGTATTTATATTTGATCTTACTATTTTGATCTTATGATCTTAGTACTACATAATAACCAAGAAGTCTTAAAAATAAAGTGAGTGGGGCATCTGGGTGGCTCATTCTGTTAAGTGTCCGACTCTTGATTTCGGCTCAGGTCATGATTTCGCAGTTCATGAGTTTGAGCCCTGCATGAAGCTCTGCACTGATAGTGCACTATCCCTTTCTCTTTCTTCCTCTCTCTATGCCCCTCTCCACTCACCCACTTTGGGATTGGGATTCTCTTTCTTCCTCTCTCTATGCCCCTCTCCACTCACCCACTCTTTCTTGGTCTCTCTCTCTCAAAATAAATAAATAAACTTTAAAATAAAAAGGCTATCTTTTAAAATAAATAAAGTGAGTAACTATAATATGAAAGTCAATGGAAATGCAAAACGAAAAGGTAAATTCCTTTCCTCAAGAATCCAGGGAAGAGGCGTTTAACTTCAAATGACAGAAGTCTTAAACTTGTTAATTTGAAATAATATGAAAGGTTCTGCATGAGTCGATAGGGTGAATGTGAAAGACCTTAGGACAGTAAAAATGTGTAGGATAAATTAATAAAGAAACCTTCAGAATTGGTTTTATTATTTGTGGGTGACACACTTCGTTTAATGGCATGAATGAAATTAAATGCACTTTGCTTTTGAATTCTACTGCTTCTCAGTGGAGATGGGTTTAAACATATATTGTGACAGAATTGAAGAGGGATATTATATCCATCATAAGTTTAACTAGATGCCAGATATTTCTTTTGTCTAGAAAAAACGGATGGCTTGGAGATATTAAATCTACACCCACGTGTGCTCACACACACCAAACTGGATCTTGATAAGCAAAGATTAACTTCTAAAAGTAAGTCTAGTTCATGACTGTATGATGAAAAACTAGTTATTTGCTACTCCCTGTTTTTTTGCACTTACTCTTTTAAGGGGACGTCATTAGTAAACAATATCTTCTCTGTGACTGAAAGGACTTTTATATTCAGATGGTGTTTTTTATGTTGGTTCGGGTCTCATTCATAGAAATGAGTGGAAATCTCCAAATAAAAATATGTCAGAGAATCTGATCTAGTAGTTCATAAAATAAAAGAAAAAGAAAAGGCTAGTATACATATGAAAAATTGCTGTAGATAGCGGGAGGTAGTCAGACATTTTCAAAACAAAGCTAATGAAGATATAAATTGGAATAATAGTTCTAGAGGGCAGTTTGTCAGGATATGTCAGGAACCATGCAAACCCTTTGTCCCAGTAATTTCACTCCAAAGAATCTGTTCCAAGAAAAATAATCAGAGAAGCACAGAAAAAATTAAATAAGAGTATGCATCAAAATATCTCTATCAGTTTTCTGTTGTTTTCACTGTTTATTATTTTTCTTCCTAATCCTGGTACTATTTATCTTTTACATTTGACAGTTGTTTCATAGTATCAATTTCCAAATTGGTAAAGAAATATAATAAATACTATTTTCAAAAGCATATATTAAAATTGTCATAGTTAACCCGTTTCAATCCCATACCGTGGTAGCCAGTTAAGAATTGAATATTCTTCTTATGGTCTTTGTTACTCTTTAGGCACAAAATCCCTTTAATTCTTTCTTGTGTCTGTGACCGAAATGTTTTAAATGGTAGACACCAGAAACTGTAATAAAAAGCCAACCAATAAGTAAGAGGCTCTGTGTGCTTAAAATGCAGGGCCACCTGGTGTGGAATCCACAGATCTTGTGTTAGATTCCAGCTCTGTTACTAACCTTTGGCAAGTCTGTTAATCCCTCTGGAGGCAATTTTCTTTTTATTACTTGAAACATATGATGTTGTTGTTTTTGTTGGTTGAAACATTTCTATAGTGGCAATTTCTTGTTCAACACAATAAAGTGAATAATAGATTTTCTCCTAGCACCAGTGATCTGTAAGTGTATTGTAGAGTTAAGGCTGAATTGTCTTAAACAAATAGTTTCATCTTCAAAAAATCTGCTTCAAGAGGCAAAGGAGACTCTGGCCATTCACAAACCTTCACATATTAACTAGTGAAATGGTTAGGTTATTCTTTCATTTAAAAAGTATTTTCCTGGTTCCCAATCCTGTGTTATGTTGAGGCACAAAAATAAAATACTAGGGGCCCACTAGGTTGAAAAGAGTTAATTGGTACATGTTCAATCTTGAAGACACCAAATTCCAATAGTCTAAGAAAGTTTAAGTATAAGTTAGAAAATATCAGAATTGAGAATTTTTTAAAATGTCATAAAAATAATAGGTCAGACTCTAGGTACTAAAGTATTTTGTGTTTGATGAAATGAGGGAAAAGGAGAGAAAATGTAAATTAAAGAAAAATATTTACTTTAAAATGATGTAACTTATAAGAGTATAAAGTTTTTTAAAGAAATTATACAATTCTATTCTTTTACAGTTTCCATGAAGTGATGCAATCTTACATGGTCTCATTTTAAGGGGATGGAAAATGAGTTTGTTGATACAGTATGTGTGCTCTAATAGAAATAACAATAGACATGGAGTCATTGCAGGGAAAATCTGGAATCTGATTGCTGTACTCCTAAGAGGGCAGAGAGATTCAGATAACCTCATGAGCTAAAGATATTTATTATCATTCTAGTAAGATTCATGCTTCTTTGGGAAAAGAAACTGTAAAATAATCCACCTGTTGGAAGCAGTGATACTTGGCAGAGGTTCAGGACCCCCCTCTCCCCGCCCCCCCACCAACACACTCTCTTCTTCCCTCTGCCCTGGCCGTGGTGCTGATTCTGCTGGAAGTAAGCAGCCAATCATGGTGCATTATCTCACACTGGAAAAATGTCACCGGCAACACACCAGAATCAGAACCAGTAGACATGCATTCGGGGTCTTGCAACATATCATATTCTAGTGGAGACAAACCAAAAGGGATGGAGAGAATTTCTTTGAGTTCCTACCAGACGTTTCTTATATACAAGGCTGTTGAGTTAGTAGAGAAATCATGTGGACATGTGCAGTCTTTTTCAGCTACTCCTTTGAGACTTCCTGTTTTGAAGAAGTCTGTCATGTCCTGGCTGACATGTTGAAAAGAAACTCTTTTGCTCCAGTCTTTGCAAAGTACTTCAAATTAACAAAGAGAGCAGTGAGTCACTCCTCATAGGGTTCACATGGGCAATGAATATTTGGTCCAAGAAGGGCAGTCTCTGGAAGAAAATGATGATGTGGTCAGTAGGGAGGCACTCATGCAGGAATTCAGAAGAGGGCACTGAGCCAGTTCCTTGCTGCACAGCCGTACAGTCCCCATTAACCACAGGGAACCGCTCTGAAGCCAGGACTCTGAAGGGGATGACAGTGGCTGTGGCCTTTCCATGCTGCTTCTTAGGCATATCAGATGAGAATGCCAGAGAGTCACACACTCTGGAATTACCTGCACCTTCACGTGAAATCCCTCAGGGCCGATCATCACAAATCTTAGGCAAAGAAATGTTCTGCATTTTCAAGGGTTTAACCCCACTGACTAATAGAACTGGAAGACATTGTTGATGGTAGAGGGCAGGAGCACGTGTGCTTGATATTGGCAGCTTTCAATATAGCATGTCTCCAGGTTCTTAGAAATTCTCTCAGTTTGGTATTATTTTTTTTTTCTCTACACATTTGCAATGTCATCTGGAGAATCAAGCTGTGTTTCTGTAGTGTCAAGAATAATGCTAAAAAGAATTCCACCTGGTTAATTTAATCCTCTCTCTTTTCTCTTCTCCTGCTCTTTCTCTTCTGCCTTTCCAAATACTTTTCTGACTACTAGAGATGAGTTGCAGGATAATAGAAACTTAATGAGGCTTCTCATAAGTGTTTGAATCGAAAACTTGAATGTCTAAAGAAATACTGATGGGCTCCTTAATAAAGGAACAATTTCTAATCCATTTGGTTATTAAGTGCTCCCAAGCAAGTGTAATAAAAACATCCCAAGTCCTGGATAAGAACTCTAACAGGGGATTCGTTGCTTTCAGTGTATCTGAATACAGCCTCTGCTTCCTGTTTGGGCAGGTGTCCAGTCACAAATGGATTTCTCAAATGGGCTCCTTTGCACCTCGCTTACCAGATGGAGAGGGTTTGAGTAGGTGAAGCTGAAATTCCAAATGTGGTTCTCGAATTTTACTTTGAGATTGTTCATCCTAAAAATTATTAGTCTCCCCATCACTGGAGGATAAAGGTTACATGCATTTGGCAGTTGTATTAAGTGTCAATTATTTAAATGGAAAAAGTGGCATGGAATTTTCCATTTTTCTTTTACAACAGATCGCTATGGAGTAAGTTTTAAACAGGTTGAAACCTTCTGTTGTCTTTTCTCTTTTAATAAATCTCAGAAGCTGTATGACATCAAAATTGCTCATGAATTATTTGCACATCTACCTGAAGCTAATATCTACTTTTTAAATTTACTACCTCTCTTCTGAAAGTGTGTATATTTGTGTTTTATAAATCTATGTATACATATATATGTGTATATATATATATATGTATATATATATATATATATATATATATATATATATATATATAAATATACTTCCATTTTTGTTAAGTCACACATAAGCTCATATTACATCCTGACAGAGTCATATCATGTAAAAAGAATAAAACTTTGCTTGCCTTGAAAACTTAAAAATACTGATTTCCCAGTAATGACACTTTAAAAACAGATGAAGAAACAGGCAAACATATACTATGAGACCATACAGTATTTTCATAGGAATTACCTATGAGTCATCCCCTGTGTGTCTCTGTTTCCATTTAGAATTTTGATAAAAATTACCTTTTAGGTTTATTTACAATTCTATTTTTTATTCCCTTTTATAAAGAAAGGACAAATATGATCTTATTTTATAAGAAATCCCTGCAAATAAAAATGGAAACATTAGAATATATATTTTGTTTAGATATTTCTAAATAATGTTTGAAAGTTTCTCCCAGAGATATGGCTTCATGTTCACTGAACACATACGTGCTGTAAGCTGACCTGGTTTGTGTAAATTAGGACTCTGTTAAAAATGCAGATTATAGAAAACCTGATTAAGAGTGGTTTAAGTTTATTGTGGTGATTTTCCTTATGTAACAATTCTGAGGCAGGCAATCCAAGTCTAAAGCAACATATTCATAGTATCATGATGCACTTAGACATTTTCTGTTTTTCTGTTTCTCCACCCATGTCATGTGATTTTTTTTTTTTTCCTGATGGTGATAAAATGACTGCTGCATGTCCAGCATCACATCAGTTTTCAGGCAGAAAGAAGCGAGGAGAGCAAGAGGCTAATGAGGGCTCAGAAAAGCTTGCCAGCTGTCTATTCCTTTAAAAAAGTTTCCTATCTGTTCCATCTCATTGAACATAGTGGGTCCCATGACAGGAAAGGGGGCGAGAAAGGGGAGTAGTTTAGCTTTCTGGCCTCAGAAGAAGAAGGCAACTACAGTGACTTTGGAGATGTCTGCCGGCCCATTCATTGCAACTGTCTGTCAGTGGTCACACCAGGCAAAGCAGTCTAGCTAAGCAGCTACTTCTTTTCCTTCTGATCATTGAATGATTTGACTTATAAGTCAGTTTTTATTTTTGAGAGTGTATCCAGAAGCTCTGCAGAAATTAGATACCTAAAGATACCGTCTTTCTGAAGCCTGTCACAACTGCACTTCTATGAGATAATACTCCACATTTAGTCATAGAGATTTACACTCTCTGAGGCATTTTTATGTTATGTGTGTGTATATATATATATATATATATATATATACACACACACACACACACACACACACACACACAATTTGTCAAAGCTAAAATGGGCATTAAGATTTATTTCTGTTTTTGATGACATCATGTCTAGAGAATATTTACTTCAATTACAAAACAACCTTTTTATTGATTATCATTCCAAATTTATGGGTAGTGGTTTTCAATTCGAAAAATCTTGCAGTTAGCAAAAATGGCAATTGTATGCCTGCGTGCAGACAGATGGCATACCTCAGCAATTTAGTTTGTTCATCTTACAGAAAAGTATGAATTCCCTCAGGACCAACATGCCTAGTTCATATCAGCTATGGAGGCAGCAAGAGTAAAATGTGGGACTGACACAATGTGGACATAGTCTGTCTGTAAAGCCTGAAGAATGAAATTCAATATTTTGGTGATTTTTATGATTGTGTTTTGCTTTGTTTTATATATTTTAATTAAAAACATCTTTTTTTCCATTAATAACTACACGCTCAAGTCTATTATTATGATATAACTTGAACTTTGTCAGAGAACACAGATTCAGAATATTTAAGATGTCCGACTTCGGTCAAGTTCCTGAGTGGGGAGTGTGAGCTTCTGTTTTCTTCTTTGCAAATGGGGACATTACCACATGAATCACAGTCATGTTTCCGTGAGATAAAACATGGGACGTGCCTAGCACAGAGCCTGGGCAGAGCAAAGACTTAGTTTCTTTTCCTTCCTTCCTCTTTATTTCTAGCTTTTTACCTTCATACCTGAAAGTGCCTGGCTCTTTTATAATCTTTATTTCAGATTGGGGCGGGGGCAGGTGTGTGCTGGGGGAAAGAGAAAGGTGCAATAGTGAACAGAGTTGCAGAGTCATTCTGGAGTGTCCCAGGAGCTTAGAGATTCAGAGGACAGCAGTCACTGCCAGAGAAATCTTTTCCAGAACTTTTAAAACTATGTCCTGTTGGGTTTGTATGGAGACAACTGGACATCAAAGCCGTGCATTCCTATCAGCAGCGGATACCGCTGGTTGCCTGCCCCCTGCAGATTCCCTCTTCCTCCCTTCATGTCACAATCTTGCTTTGGTTTGAGGTGCTCACGTGTCCACGACATACATATAATTTTCAGCCTCTTTTGCTAAATTGTGATGCAGTCAGGTAGTGACATCTAAATGTAAGGCATTGGTAGCGCTTCTGGGAAACCTTTTAAAAGGGAGTAGACGGTGGCACATACAATTTCTCCTTTTCCTTCCTTTCCTCCCTTCCCATTGCCTGGCATAGGGAGACACAGTTGCCCTTCTAAACCATGAGGATGAAAGCCACACGCAAAGATGGGTGATATCTGGAGTATTCTTTCTAGACTTCTTTTGGGTGTGGTATATTCCCTGGAGGGCTTAAAATTGGGCTTTCTATCGCGTAAACCCCTATGTGCTAAGAGCCGTGTTATTTATTTATATTTTTTACATGAAGCTGTATCCAGTTTTCACCTGTTGAAATAACTTAAAAGAGAATGTATGGAGACTAATGACAATTTACCCTCCTAATAGCCCTCTGCTGCCATATGATAAAATCTGCTTCCTTCACTTGATAGTCCAGGAAGCCCCAACTGCTTTAGAAATCACAGTAGAAAGGAAGGGCTTTAGAACAATGGTATTCTTTTTCCGTTCATCATTAAATTCCCATACTCATAGGCTCACACTTCTCTACTGTGTGCAGAATACACCTACGTTATAAAACCTGTTTTTACTTAGCAGCGCCTTAGTGGGTAACATACTTCCACAAACATTCTTTTCCTATATACAAGGATCATAGGTTTTATCTATCTATCTATCTATCTATCTATCTACCTACCTACCTACCTACCTACCTACCTACCTACCTATCTAGAGGGATAGCTTGAGCAGGGGAGAGGGGAAGGAGGAAAGAGAATCTCTGCATGGAGCCTGATGCAGGGCTCAATCACATGACCTTCAGATCATGACTTGAGCCGAAATCAAGAGTTGGATGCTCAACCAACTGAGCTACTCAGGCACCCCTCCTCTTAGGTTTTAAAGCATGAATTTGGGGACAGAGCTGCTGTATGATTATGATCTGCTTTATCAAACAGTGAAAATGTTAAATATGTAAATGCTGCATATGGGTACATTAAACCATAATGTCGTAAGAAGTACTAGGGTTGTCATTGTCTGAATTTAAACATTCATTACTAAATGCTTTTATTCTGTATAACTTGTAAATTGTGTTGGGTGAGGTTGGATGGTGATAATAATTTGCTTAGTAAGATAAAATTTGTCAAACTGGAAATATATAGTGATGGGCCTAGCTTCCTCATAAATGGGCTGTCGATTATATAGCCCTATCTTCTGTTTACGTTACCTGTGAATCTAGATAGTGAATTTCTAATTAGCTGACAAAACGCAGTAATGTAGTAAATCCTTGTCCTATACATTCACGCGTGTTTTGTGTTTCTTGTATTCATCTTGTAAATACTTTAACTCACATGGTTTATGAGCAGCACAGGCCCACTATGGTGTAATCATACATCTGTGGGCCAGATTTTCCCCTTGGCTTCTGTTGGAGTTTTCTGCCTCCATCTGTAGGACTGTTTACAACCATATGCTTTGGGGATCATGTGAGAGAAAAAAGGGCTGGTTAAGAACACCAGAAGATGGATGGCAAGCCATTCTGGGCTACTGAAATTTTTCAGTTGATGCAGCCGGGGAAAGTATGCTGCTTGTCAAGGCTCTGTTTTCTCAGCGTGGGGGTATAGGGAATAATGGCTGAGAAGCACCCTACCCCCAGGGTTTCTCTATCTATTGACAGTTCCTTTTGCCATTCTTCATAGTTAAATGCAGTAGTATTTAGACATTACTTGGGAGAGAGGGGGAGGATTGAAATTTGAGAAGGAGAGCTATCAATTTTATGCTACTGGTGGCTGTTGAATTTTTGTCATGTTTCAGTGTTAATGGAACTGCAGTTTTCCCCTAGAGTATTGAATTGGAGTGGGAGGAAATTCTTGTGAATTTCAGGCAAATGACAGGTGACTATCAGGGCAGTTCACTTTTCCTTGTGTCTGTTCAATCAGAAGTGTGGACTAACAGGAAATGAATAACCTGAATGTGCTGCTGAATTTTGTGTCAGCATTGAGTCATATTTACTCCATAATAGATCATCAAGACTTTAAGTGCTTTTATCAGGATATTTCTCCAGCTTGACATGTTGGGCTTCTGGTGTATGGGGATTACTGACTCCCTGTTCAGTATACTGCCCTCTACAAGGGGGTGTTTGTACTAGTGTGTCAATAAGGCTTCTTTAACCAAAAAGAGTTTCCAGAAGAGCCAGTGCATGAAAGGTTAAAAGATCCTTATGGTAAAATGTCCCAAACTGGATAAATACCTGTTTTATCCTAGCCAGGCTTACTAAAGTGTATTGTCATTAACTTACTCTGACTTAGTGTTCGTTTCTCAACTGTTGAAGTGGGAGAATGATTTATGCCTGCTTCCCAAGAGATGGAGTTACAAGCAAAGTACTCATGATTGGCACAACACTTGGGGTTCTCAGAAGGCTACTTAAATGCTAAATGATAGCATTCAATACGTTACATAGAAGCTTGTTAATGTATGTTAGAATACAGTTCATAATGGGAATATGAGAAATGGATAGGTCTTGACAGTCAAAACCGCTCCTCAGTTGAAACCGCTAAGATGTAAAATTACTCTCTGGCATTGCTTATCATTGTGCAACAGAGCCTGCTATCTTTGAGGGATTATTTTGAACTTCCTATCATTTGTAGAAAAGGATCATGTCCCATGAAATGCCATCTGTGCCCACATATTGGATGTCAGACATGGTATGATGCCACTATCTATCTATCTATCTATCTATTTATTTATTTATTTATTTATTTATTTATTTTTAACTATCATAAACAACCTTATAACATGGCTGATAAAGGGGATAGGATGCACTGGGTGATAGTGAGGGGGAATTTGAAAATCACCTTATTAGGTAAATGAATTCTACTTAGTGTGGTCCCCAAATTGGAATACCTAGAGGATTCCTATGTATCCCAAACCCTAGAATTTAGACAGATTTAATAGACAATTAGCGTGTCATATATATCTCTGATGCAGCGTGGACAAGGAATCAGGAGACCCAAATTGCACTCTTGGCCCTGCCTGGTATTGTGCCATGGGCCTTTAGTTATCTCATCAGTGAAATATGTGGGGTGCCTCTTTTTACTTACTTGGAAACACTAATGTCATGTGTTTAAGAGTACAGTACGATATTATGAGATATGGTCTGGTGTTCAGCCTTATGGTTTCAGAAACCTGATTTATTGGCATACTGAATGTGAATCTGTCTCTTAGGATCCCCCACACAAGCTCCCATAAACTAATGAATAAAAGCAGAATGCCAATGTATTAATATATAATGAGAAATAACACTACCAGAGGGGCCATCAGCTTTTGGCTAGCTGATTTTCTTCCTAAAGGCAGGCTACTTGGGAAACCAGAATATAATTAAAAGCCTATACAGGTTGAATGAAATCAGTTTAGATTAAATGGCATCAATCTAAAGTAACTTAATTCGTGCATATAAGGCTTTATTTATCCCTGGGACCAGAGAGAATATATCTTTGGGCCAAAGCATTCCCTCCCTGGGACCATGCCTCTGAGAATGTTCCCTTTCTACATCTTTCTAAATTTCCATTGCCAGCTCTTCTGACTGGTTCATTATTATTGATGATATCCAGGTTTCCATGTCTGGGAGCCATTTCTGTCTCTTCAAAATGACTTACCTTATCTCTCTCTAACCCATTATGTACTAATTTTATAATTCAATTTTCAGAAGGAAACCTTATCTCTCTTATTTCTAAGTTCTTGGTGGAATTTCTCTCCATAGCCCTGGCCCTCTCCTCACTGCCTATGTTAGGTTAATTCAATATTGAGAGAAGTCAGGTCTAGGGCAACTTTCTACTCACTTAATGCATTTATTTGGGAAGTTCTTGGTGTTTAAGAGGCAGTTAGACTTTTCAGATTTACTCTTATCCTATAGAAAAGAATCAAATTCCTTCGATTTTGACAACAGAGAAGAAAGAATATTACATTTTGGTCCCAGTTTAGTGTCCAATAAAAAGACAAGCACACAAACAAAAACCTAGAAGAACCCCTGTGGATGTGTCATTTCCACTGATTTATCTTAGGAAAGTAAAGGATAGGGGAGCCTGGGTGGCTCAGTTGGCTGAGTCTCTGACTTTGGCTCAGGTCATGATCTCACAGTTCATAGGTTCGAGCCTTCTGTCGGGCTCTGCGCTTACAGCTCAAAGCCTGGAGCCTACTTTGGATTCTGTGTCTCCTTCTCACTTTGCCCCTCCCCCGCTTGTGCACACTCGCTCTCTCGCTCTCTCTATAACATAAACATTAAAGAAAAGAAAGTAAAAGAAAAAAAACCCTGCCCTTACTGGAGGTCTTCTAGGAAAATGAACAACCATTGTTTTTGGAAGCTTTGGTGTAAGAGAAATCTGTTTGAAGTCCCTAAGACCCACAGTTAAATTATTCAGTTTTATTCACCGCACCAATTAGGTCACGCTTTATTAGTGTGGTTAAGGAACCCTGAGAGGAAAGATGCTAATGGAGTTTCAAAAATTTTCCCCCTCACAGCTGTGCTGAATTTCAGCCCTGCCCCAGATTCAGGCACCTACCTGCTTTGTATGCTACCAGCACGACCCAGAACTCTTGATATTGCTGGACTCCCCTTGTGTTGACTTGTTCTCCCTGCTCCCCATGCAGGGGCTAGTGTTTAGGGTACAAGTCTCCTTCCCTCATGCAACTGCTGTCTTTTGCTTTTCCAGGAGGCATAACTTCCTGTTTCTGGCAGGTTTCTGAGCAGCCGGCTTGTGAGGGCTCCAGGGGATCAAATCCATAAAAGATCCCAATTTTTTCAAACTCCATTAGTATCTTTCCTGTCAGGGTTCCTGGCTGTGGCTTCTATACTTAGTTAACAAAACGAGCAGTCATGAGGATGGGGTGGAGGAGTGCCAGGAAGGCTGGAGTACCTCTGGTGAAACTTGGTATATGGAAATCCCTTCCTCGGGGACTCTTGTTCCTGGCCATTCTTCCCACACATTTGGAAGGGATGCATGAATGTTATCTTATAGGAGGTTGGATTATGGCAGCAGAGAAAAATGAGGATGACACTGAGGAGGTATTGCCTATAGGCACTCTTTAAAGAGCCTTTAAGACTTAAATCAGGGACACCTGGGTGGCTCAGTCAGTGAAACATCAAACTCTTGATTTCGGCTCTCGTCATGAGTTCACACCCCCAATATGGTTCTGCACTGACAGCGGTGTGGAGCCTGCTTGGGATTCTCTCTCTTCCCCTTCCCTGCTCTCTCTGACCCCCACCCCCACCCCCTCTCTCAAAATAAATAAATAAACTTTTTTTTTTTTTAAAGACTTAGGTCATTCTGCTTATATCTTTTCTGTGACTTCCTGGTAAATTTAAATTTTGACATCTCATCATGGCCATCTGTCATAGCCTACCTTTCCAGGCTTACCTCAGACCTCATTCTCCTTTGCTCTTTATACCGTAGCCACACTGCTCCCCTTCTGGGTCTCAAAACCTCATACTCTATGGGCTCAAAGGCCATAGGTCTTGAGACCTGACCCTGACCCTCCTCTTCTTCAGCTGATTCCTTCTCATTCATGGTGAGATCCTGATTGCTGGCCCTGTCCTGTGTTCCCATTTTTCATAGAACTTCTCATAGGACTTGTCACAGTTTGGACTTTTATATTTATGTGTGTGTGTGTGTGTGTGTGTGTGTGTGTGTGTGTGTGTGTGTGTGTGTTTAATTGACAGGCTTACAAGGCTAGCAAGAACATCTGTCTCATATGTTATCATATGCTTAGCCTTTAGCACCACCTCTAGCATATAGTAGGCGCTCAATAAGTATTTTATAAGTGAATGGTGAATAGATGAATCTTAAGGTTCCAGTCTAATGATGTGCAAGTGGCATCCACAATGCTGGCACAGTCGC
Organism: Panthera onca; assembly: GCF_046562875.1. Taxonomy (NCBI): domain Eukaryota; kingdom Metazoa; phylum Chordata; class Mammalia; order Carnivora; family Felidae; genus Panthera; species Panthera onca. The sequence goes on along the minus strand of NC_138339.1, from coordinate 140,466,720 downwards.
TAAATCCAAGGATTCAAAATTAGTTCTGTATAGAACTAATATTAAGATTTGTGATAAAGGAATATTGATGCATTTTCTTTAACTTCCACAGATATGTATACGGAGTGTATCATCTGTCCCCTAATATCTTCCAGGGACTCCTTAATTCTTACTTTTTTTTAATGTTTATTTAAAACATTAGAGAATAAACATTTAATGTTTATTTAAAACATTATTTAAAACATTATTTAAATGAGAGAGAGAGAGAGAGAGAGAGAGAATGAGAGGGGGGAGGGGCAGAGAGAGAAGGAGACACAGAATCCGAAGCAGGCTCCAGGCTCCCAGCTGTCAACACAGAGCCTGACGCGGGGCTCAAAGCCACGGGTCCTGAGATCATGACCTGATCCGAAGTCGGACGCTTAACCCACTGAGCCACCCAGGCACCCCTCCTTTTTTTTTTTTTTAATAGAGAGATAAATGTTAAATGTCCTGTTCAGATGAAGTGCCATTCTAACATAATCTCTTTGGTAAATTAATGAAAGAGTGATACGTGATTGATAATACCGGGGATGTAATACCGATGATGATCTGGATGGCAGGAACTTTGTGTAATGTAGCTGATCTTGGCACCTGTCTTTGGAAATTGCTTGGCTTAAACAGCATCAGGGATGCCCTCCCTATGGATCATTGTTCTTTTAAAATCTTTATCTACTCAGTCACTCTAAAAAAACAAACAAACAGGTTAATAGTATGTTGTACTCACACATGTATGTGCATATTCATTTGCACGGTAAACATGTGTTTCTCACAAAAAGCAATGTGTTACAGAACGTTCACCCCTGGGAAGAGAAATATACAGTGTACCTTGTGTGGATTGGGATTATGCAAAGATCCCACATCCATTTCCTTTATAGCATCTATATATTCTGATATTATTTTGATTTTATTCAGTTGGAAGTGCAGTAGTCTACCTTATCCATGGAGAGTACGCTCCAGGACCTCCAGTGGAGGCTCGAAACCATGCATAGTACCAAACACATATACTATGTGTTTTTCTATACGTACATACTTTACGATGAAGTTTATTAATTGGACACGGTGAGAGAGTAATAATAATAATAAAATAGAACAATTATAGTGATATACTATAGTAAAAGTTATGTGAATGTGGTCTCTCTCAATTACCGTAGTGTACTGTACTCACCCTTCTCCTGGTGATGATGTGAGATGATAAAATGCCTGTGTGATGAGACAGAGCGAGGTGAATGTCGCAAGCATTGTGACGTAGCTAATATAGTCTTAGGCTGCTGTTGACCTTCAGATCATACGTCAGGAGGCTCATCTTCTTCAGACCACAGCTCACTGCAGGTAACTGAACTCTGGGAAGTAAAACTACGGCTCATGGGGAACTTCAGCATTTTCCACATATTATGTTGATACAACTTCTTTCTTCAGTGCCCTCTTGAGACACCCTGACCTAAAACACCTGTCAAATTTAAATTGATGCCGTTTTTGTCCTTATTGAGGATATTCTGGTAGGTGATTTTTACTTTTCTGATTGGCCTCTCTTATTAAGACAGCTGTTTCACTACATTGTCTCCACATTACAATTTGAATTTGAAAATTTTTATGTTAGAAAGTAAAAAAAAAAAAGTCTCTTGATGTTATCTCTCAGAAGGGAAGTAGTACACATACTCTGGCAATTAGAAGACATTTACATTGCACTTCAAAATTATCCTATCACAATGTCTGTAGGCCATCACTTGTGCTGAGCCAAGTATGGCCTACATAGGTTCTTGTCTTTTTATACTTTCTTCTTTCAAAATGTGGTTGTTTCAGGCACCAATCAAAGAAGCAAAAAGGAAATCGGCAGAATATATTGAGATGCTATTTGGTGTGTGGCCATGGATTGGTGATACCCCATGGATAGGGGGCATTTCAGAGGCAGGAATGCTTTGCATCATAGACTGATGCTAATTCTACCATGGCAAGGGAAGCTGGTGACTTCAGAGCCTGCTGCTTTATTTCCCATTTTAGCAATTACCATATGGCTCATATGGTACCTACCAGCAGGCTTTGCCAAGCAGGGCCACTGAGTAGCCTGTGGCATTTTGAACATCCCGCTGGGTCTGTATCATAACCAAGAATGATTTCTATTGTTAGCAAAATCTGTGAGCAATCCTCCTGAGGTGAATAGAACCCAGAGAGATGGCTTCTTTGGGGTTTCCCTGAGTCAGAGTCAAAAATTGGTGGAAAGAAATCTTTGGCAGCAGATATTTTTACATCACTGTACTGGAAAAGTCTTGGAGAAAACTGGTATGATGGAGAACATAGGCTGATTTGCTTAACCTAAATCCTTTTAGAAAGTCTACTTTGTTTGTTTCAAAACATCAATTTTGGTGTTTTATTTTTCTTATTATAGTTATACAAACAATGGATGAATTTAATTAATTCCCCTTTAAGAGAAATTGGAACATTATAGATGGAGCAGAAATCTGCCCCACCATCCACCAGCGTGGGCCCCCCCACTTCTCCCTCTGCTCCCCACCCCCACAGACTTTTCTGCATAACTCCTTTTTTTTAGTAATCAATACTTTATTTTTTTTTAATTTATTTTTTTATTTTTTTAAATTTACATCCAAGTTAGCATATAGTGCAACAATGATTTCAGGAGCAGATTACTAAATGCCCCTTACCCATTTAGCCCATCCCCCCTCCCACAACCCCTCCAGTAGCCCTCTGTTTGTTCTCTATATTTAAGAGTCTCTTGTATTTTATCCCCTCCCTGTTTTTATATTATTTTTGCTTCCCTTCCCTTGCGTTCATCTGTTTTGTGTTTTAAAGTGCTCGCATGAGTGAAGTAATATATTTGTCTTTCTCTGACTAATTTCGCTTAGCATAATACCCTCTAGTTTATCCATGTAGTTGCAAATGGCAAGATTTCATTCTTTTTGATTGCTGAGTAATACTTCATTGTGTATATATATACATCTTCTTTATTCATTCATCCATTGATGGACATTTGGGCTCTTTCCATACTTTGGCTATTGTTGATAGTGCTGCTGTAAACATGGGTGTGTGTGTGTCCCTTTGAAACAGCACACCTGTATCCCACGGATAAATGCCTAGTAGTGCAATTGCTGGGTCGTAGGGTAGTTGTATTTTTAGTTTCTTGAGGAGCTTCCATAATGTTTTCCAGAGTGGCTGTGGCAGTTTGCATTCCCACCAGCAGTACAAAAGAGGATCTCCATAACCCTTAAGACTTAAGATTCTTAAGACTTTTGGGGTGCCTTTGGTGGCTCAGTTGGTTAAGTGTCTGACTCCTTGTTTTGGCCCAGGTCATGGTGTCACGGTTCATGGGTTCGAGCCCTGTATTGGGCTCTGTGCTGACAGCGTGGAGCCTGCTTAGGATTCTCTCTCTCCGCGCCCCCCTCCCCTTCCCCCCCCCCCAACTCTCTCACTCACTCTCTCTCAAAATAAATAAATAAACTTAAAAAATGACTTACAACTGTTGTTTATACTTTCATACACTTCTTTAAAAATCTTCCATATATATATGTGTGTATATATATATATATATATATACACACACATACATATATATATATACACACACATACATATATATATGCGCTCCCATAGAAAAATACAGCTTTCTTTCTTTATAATACATAAATGAAGGGGAAAAAACTTTCTATGTTGAAAATATACCTTAAAAAACCTCCAGGGTCTTTAAAAATATTGCAATTTCACAATTTGCCTTTCCTTTAAAAAGTAGCTAAATTTTTTTTAAGATTGCTCTTTTTTTTTTAAGAGAAGTACTATAGAGTATTCATGGTTAATATTTTATAGATAATGAGTGTTTGTAGTTTAAACTTGGTTTTCTGTCTGTCTCCCTTATTTCCAAAGAGAAGGGCCAGTGTGCAGTGTTTGACTTTTGTTTTGAGGACCAGGAGAACTGAATTCTAGCGTCTTATCTGCAACTGTTCTCTCTGTGACCTTTCTGGGTGTGATCTCTCTGAGATCTGCAAGGGCTTAACTCTGAAGTTCTAAGATTCCCTATAATGGAGCAGTGTGGTTGCAAATGGATCAGTATGCTTGAATTGAGTACCTTGGCTGGGGAAAATGTTGTATGTCCATACAGTGAAAGATGGGTAGTTTTGTTGAGTTATTGGATCTTGAGTCAAATTGCCTGGATTTGAATTTTTCTTGTCTTGTTTGTGGGTGTGCATGATCCAGGAATGTGGTAATAAAAAGCCTAGTTATCTTTTCCGATATTAACTTTAGCAAAAGTTAAAGATGATGTTTTCATTTATATACTTAAATCTCTTAGTACCTGTTGGATTTCTCACCTAAACCATCTCTTGTACCAACAGTGAAATAGCAGCTGTTTGATTGCTTGTTCTAGGTCCTATTTATTTTATTTTTTTTTAATTTTAATGTTTATTTTTGAGAAAGAGAGAGACAGAGTGTGAACAGGGGAGGGGCAGAGAGAGAGAGAGGGAGACACAGAATCTGAAGCAGGCTCCAGTCTACATGCTCTGAGCTGTTAGCACAGAGCCCAATGTGGGGCTCGAACTCACAAACCACAAGATCATGACCTGAGCCAAAGTCAGATGCTTAACCAACTGAGCCACCCAGGCACCCTGGTCCTGTTTATTTCAAAGAGAAAACTGTGCCAGCTATTTTATTGGGCTTTAAGATCTGGGAAGATGCCATAATAAACAGGATTCTTAACTTCCCGGAGCCCTCGACAAACAAACACACACAGCAGCTTCGTAATTACAGATTACAGTTATTATGGAAGGAAAGAATTGGATGCAGTGGAGGAAGAGGACATACCCATTGGGATAGGAATCCTGTCTCAGGGTGAGTTTCTGAGGAACTGACATGGCAGCTGTTTTAGGGATGGGCTAGCTGGGGCAAACCTAAGAGGAGGGAGGAATGCAGATGAACGCATTGAGATAGGAAGACCTCCTCATAATCTAAGAAGTGGAGACAAGGTACCTGCAGCAACATAGTGATACTGGGAAAGAATCGTGCAAGGTAACCTAGAGAGCGTGTAATGGACTCTGTGAGAGTAGGGGCTACATCTGGTATCACTCACTGTTGTATCTCCAGCCTCCATTCTGCCGAATGAATGAGCAAACGAACGAAGAAAAGTGTGCCTGAGGTGACTGAAAGGAGCTGCCAACAGGTTAGCAAGAAAGACATTTGGTGTGACAGAAGCACGACATTTTTCAGGAAGAAAGGGATATTCCTCCATTGCCACTGAGAAGTGAAGTGAGGTGGCATGAAAGGACCCCAGGTTCTAGTAGCCCTGAGGGGACAGGTAACTCGTGGGAGAGGTTTCATTTGGGCAGTAGACTTAGCAGTCAAACTTGATTGGATTGTTAGGGATAGTGGAGAATGGAGGTGGGATGTATTATAATTCTCTTTTAGAAGCTGAAGGAAATCGTTTCAGATGAAAGAAGAGAGACACCACAGCCTTTTAGTGCTCTAGGATAGGATCCAACTGAAAACAAAATGCAGATGTAAGAGGTTGTAACATAGTAGGGGAATTGGTATCTTGAGGAATTGCTGAGAAGCAACACATTTTAGATTTTGGGTTTTTATTTTTTAATACCTGATGACCTCATATCCAGCTTCCCCTTTTTATAGGAGGATATCTAAACTTTTTTTTTTTTTTAGAGAGAGAACATGAGTGGGAGAGGGGCAGAGGGAAAGAGAGAGAGTGTCAAGCAGGCTCCACACTCAGCAAAGAGCCCACTGTGGGGCTTAATCTCATGGCCCCAGGATCATGACCTGAGCCAAAACCAAGAACTGGGGACTCAACTGACCGAGCCACCCAGGCACCCCAATACTTCATCTTTTTGATTCACTCTTCTATATCTATATCCCTGAACTAATATTTTCTATTGTTCTTTTCTAAACCTTTTCTAGATACAGTTAATCCTGGACATTATTATTAAAAGGCTTATGAAAGGGTGGAATCAAATTTTCTATTTTTATATGATGATGTCCAATATCTTATTAGAATATTTACCCACAGAATTTGATCCTGTTCCTGAACTTACAGTAAACTCAGAATAAAACAGAAGCAAGGCAGAGGGCCTCTACAGATTGATAACCTCTTCCCTTGGAGAGAACTTAGGTTGAACCTGAACTCAGTTCATGTTGGTCCCCTATTCTAACAATAACTGAAACATTCAGTATTTTACTGTCTGTGGTGCCTTAACACTGGGTTTCCTTTGATACGGGTAAATATTTCATCATTTCAGTTTATTGTTCTCCTCAACTGAACATCTTTTGTGAGTTGTCATGTATGTGTTACATTTGAAAAGCAGTCATAAACTAAAAACATGTCTAAGTGAAAATGGTAATCCTTTGTTTAAAACCTTGAAGGTCTTGGGACACTTGTGTGGCTCGGTTGGTTAACCATCAGACTCCTGATTTCGGCTCAGGTCTTGACCTTAAGGTTTGTGAGATCAAGCGCCAAGTCAGGCTCTGTGCTGACAGCATGGAGCCTGCTTGGATTCTCTCTCTGCCCCTCCTGCACTTGCGCACATACACATGTACTCTCTCTCTGAAAATAAATAAATATTTTTTTTAAAAATGAAACTTTGATGGTCTTATTTCTCCACTCGAAATTGTGTGTCTTCCTCCCCTTCCTCCATCTCACATTCTTACAGATTTTATTACACTTTTGTTAATTTCTTTGTTTTATTTTTTGTCTCTTTTTTAAAAAAATAATGTTTATTTATTTTTGAAAGAGAGAGAGAGAGAGCACAAGTTGGGGAGATGGACACAGAATCTGAAGCAGCCTCCAGATTCTGAGCTGTCAGCACAGAGCCTGACATAGGGCTTGAACCCAGGAGCCATGAGATCATGACTTGAGCTAAAGTCGGACACTTAGCTGACTGAGCCACCTAGGTGCCCCTCTTTTCTTTTCTCTTTTTTTTATTTTTTATTTTTTATTTTAGAGAGAGAGAGCACCAGAGAAAGGGGCAGTGGGAGAGAGAGAATCTCAAGCAGGCTCCACCCTCAGTGTGGAGCCCAATGTGGGGCTTGATCCCATGACCTTGGGGTCATGACCTGAGCCAAAATCAAGACTCAGACACTCAACTGACTGAGCCACCCAGGCACCCCTTATCTAATTTTTCTTAAAGTGAGCTATAGCAATTTTTCTTTTTTTTCAGCACAGTTTCATAGATCACATTCCTTGGGAGATGGAGGTTTGTCTTCAAGGGGCTTATTTGGAAGTGCCTCTGGAAACGCCTCTAAGGGAAGAGCAGAAACAGGGTTAGGCCAAGGGAGAAGTTAAAACGTGCTGTCATTGCAGCAGTGGGTTCACCTAGTTCCAGAGGAAGCGCTGAACTCACCATGGTTCTTCAGAGAGGTCCGATGTGAAGCCAGGGCCTTTGTTATCTCCCCTTCAACCAGACCTTGAGTAGGCGGTGCTTCCCGAATGGAATGTCACCTTGGATGGGACAGCTCCCTTGGTTCAGGGCGATTCCTGGAAAGGACTCAGTTATAAATTGTCAGCAGGCATCTGGTGGTATTATTCTTCTGTTCTGAATGGAGAAAGTAGGCAGCATCCAGAATTGAATTTACAACAATTGTAGTGAGGGAAAGAAGGAAAAACCTGCAATAAATCAGAAATGAGTTTAAGGACAGAGGAAACAAATAATAGGTTTTCAAAGAGTCTTCATTTTCTGTCTTCAAAGTATGTTAAGATCTATACTATATAAAATGTGTGTGGCCTGGGATCATTCACTTTTCTTAGAATAATCAGAGAGAACATATCTTTAGGTTTCAATATTCTATAGATTTCTGGATTTGTTGTTGTTATCGCAATAGCTGTAATGGAATGTGCACACTGTGTTTCTGCATGTTACATGTGCACACTCACACACCCCAGATCATAATCACAAATTACAGTCTGCCTGTCTTTATGAGACTCATTTTTCTGGTGGAACGTTGAGCCTGTTATCTGCCTTTTGACTTAATTTAGAATCAGAAAGCATGAATCCCAACCTCTCTTATTCTAAATTAACTTCAAAGGAGTGACTTGAATGATTTACTTTTTAAGTCTTTTCATTTATTTGTTTCTATTTTAAAGGGGTGGACTTCATAACTTGTGCGTTTCTAGAAAATAATGCATCTGATCATTTCACTTATTTATGACTCTGGTCTAATTAACCATTAGCTCTGTGTTGGGGTGATAAAAACATATGGAACTTTTTTAAGTGCATTTGCCTCTATGATAGATAGATTTCAATAGAATAACTCAGTTATAGCCTGTAATACTGAATGTGTTATTTAATAGCCAACATTATTTTAATATTTATTTACTAATGGGGCAAATGCTGCTTTGAATTTCATATATTAACTTTGCCGTAGCACAGATCCATATAATAAATTCATTTGTATTTGGGAATATTATAGTTAAACACCATTTAGTATTGACATCAGTGAATATGGTTTATTCACTTCATACTGTTTAATTTCTTTTCATTTGTAGCAGTGTTTTTTGAATATAAAAATTATTAATATTTTATGATTTAATGTTTATTTTCAATTGGATTTTTTCTTAGAGCTTTGTAATTTACTGTAGTTATAACCCTCTACAGTGAGTGCTTTATCATGCTTGAATTTATATGCCTTTCAAATTAACAAACATATATTTCCTGGTGGAAATCACACTCTGTCAACGTTTTCAGAGTGAGAGTGTATTCTTCCTGTGACTCATTTATTGATTATTTTGTAACCCAACTGATACCACAAAGATTTGAGATACTATTAAAAAAGCTATCTCCTAAAAGTGGAATAAAGAAGAAATAGATGATTAAAATCAAGAGAAATATAAACAAGTAATAACTGAAGACCAGACAAGAGAATATTCATATGTAGACCACAGGGATCAAAGTGGTTCCTGAAGTTAAGCTTCCAACTTGTCTCTGTGTTTTTCAGAAGTCAAAATAGAAAGGATACAATTTCTCAGTTATGTAGATTCACCAATAGAGAAAGCGATGACATTATTTTCAACTTACAGAGAAGGAAATTGAGACACAGACATTTATGTAATCTGCCTAATATAGCCTGTCCAGTGTGAATCAGGATTCCAGGAGTTAAGCTGAGGTCTGTGCCGCATTCTTTCTTTACATTTCTCTATGGAATAGTTTTCAACAGCCACCCCTAAAAAAATCTGTACATAACACATAGTACCAGAATCTAGAGTTTCTTGTTGCTGAATTATTGTTCTGAGATCTTACAAGGATAGTGTGTCTTTGTTTATACATCTTCCTTAGTAAAGACATGGCATGTCTCATGTGCAAGCTACAAAATTAAGTGAGGGTGAAAAAATTTGGATACTTGAGAAGATACCACACTTGATTTTCATTGACATCCAAACTATGAGGTTGAACATCTGGAACGGCTGACGTTTAACCAATTTTTAACCCACAAAATGGCAATTCCATTATGGTTTAACTTAATATCAAAAGTGATATCTTAAAGATATGATAGTATAGAAATGTGTTGTCAGTAGGGTACTGTGGAGACTTCCTTTAAAAGATTCTATAATTCTGCTTTTCCAGTCTGTAAGTATCCTTGAAAATATTCCATATTATTGTCTGTATAAGGCAACTTGTCATGGCGACACACTGTTTCTTGTGAGACTTAATTTCCTCATTTCTAATGTGGACTTACAGAGATAAGGAAATAAATATGTTTGATGGTCTTTGTTTACTGCAAAGTGATCGGTAAATGTGAGAGGGCTCTATTATATATTTAAATACACTATATGATGTTGCCTTCAAGTTCACGCACTTAATAACTCAAGCTATACCACAAGGCCCTATTATAGCTCCTTATTCCTGACACTTCTTGAACTGTATCTAGACTTAACCTTAATAAATTAAATACAAATTGTAACTCCACCACTGTTTTTCTTTTTTCTTCCCCACTTTTAATGTATGCTGCCTTGCTACACTTTAAGAATCTTTCTTTTTTATTTTTTTTAGTTTTTTAACATTTATTCATTTTTGAGAGACAGAGACAGAGCGTGAGTAGGGGAGGAGCAGAGAGAGAGGGAGACACAGAATCCAAAGCAGGCTGCAGGCTCTGAGCTGTCAGCACAGAGCCTGACGGGGGGGTGGGCTCGAACCCACGAACTGTGAGATCATGACAGGAACTGAAGTCGGATGCTTAACTGACTGAGCCACCCGGGCGCCCCTTTAAGAATCTTTCTAAGCCATCTCAGTTTCTTTCCAGAACATGACTGATTATAAATAAATACATTATTAAGTAGATGTGCCACTTCAAACCATTCATTTGGATGCTCCACTCCGGATATGCAGTAGTGACTTAATTTAAGATCACATGATTTTCCTTAGCGGCAACAGCAATAATGCATTATTTTATTTTATTCTTTTTTATTATTTTTTAAAGATTTATTTATTTATTTTGAGAGAGGAGGAAGTGAAGGGGCAGAGAGAGAGAGAATCCCAAGCAGGCTCTGCACTGTCAGTGAACCCGTGAACCACGAGATCATGACCGGAGTTGAAATCAAAAGTCGGATACTTGACCGACTGAGCCACCCAGGCGCCCCAGTACTGCATTATTTTAGTAACTACCAGATAGGAAATTCTGCTAGGTATCGTGAGGGCCGTTGTCTTGCTAAATCTGCACCCACGAATAAGTAATATAGACAAAATGGATGGACACAGAACAGTTACATGTCAGTGTTTATAAGTTATTAGTGCATTTTGAGAAACAAGCCTTGGCAAAGACTCAATGTGCAGTTCAAAGGGTCAAATTGGTGTAATAGATGTTAGGCATAAACTTTTTTTTTTTTTAATGAGGCAATGGATGAATTACTGGGTAATGATAAGTTTTCTCCCTTTTCTGAGAATTTCAAGTGTTTAAGAAGAAGAAACAACCTTTTTGGAAAAGTGTTTCCCCACGCAATCATAAGATCTGAAGAGAATTCTGATTTAATTCATTCTTCTATGGATGGAGCCAGAGGACAGTCAGGTCTGCACTTCTGGACCTAGTCTTTCTGTTCAGAGGGGCAAGGCATCCAGGGAATGACCTGTGAAGAAAGTGTTAAATGTTTCCCAGAGCCTTTGTGGGCCTGGGCAATAAAGTTTCATCCTGTGGCCACCTTCTCATCATTACTGTGAGCCTTGCAGTCTTTCTTCCCTTCATACACTAGGTCCTGCCCAGACCCACTGTTCCCAAGGAGAACACAGATCAGCCCACCCAGTCCCTTGTTATCCCTCAATCCATTTTACAGCTGCTTTCAGATCTGCATGTCTTCCAAAAGCATGCTATTTAAATATAATTACATACCTTTCATTCCATTTTTGACTTCTGGAATATATTTCTGTGCCTTATATATTTTCTCGAAAGGCAACAAATCCGGGAAATAACATGAATCATTGCAGGTGTCCTTCATTTATTCATCTCATAGTCTACACCTTGAGCTCCATTGTGTATTAAACCCTGGGTTGGAGCACATCTTTGGAAATATGGCCAGTGCTGTATATACTAGTTCAGCTCTCTCCCAGAGATTAGTAGTCAGAAAATAATATTGCCTGTAAATGCAATAATTGCTTAAATCACATCTTTAAAGACTTAGAACCATCTGATCTCAGGAAACTCACAGCAAAGTAGCCAATGAAAGAATATGTAGTAATTATTTTTCAGGAATTTACAAACATTTCCAGACTATATCTAGGTTTTTAGTAAAATCGTTATAGCATAAGTGTCCCAACTATTCCAGATGAGCCTTTGAAGAAAATCATTAATGTGTGATCTGATCAGCCAGTATCAGAATCATTTGATCATCTTGGGCCACCATTCAGACAGCATTCTTCTCTAGATTGTGTCACTGTGTAAATGTATTTTAGAACTTTGAAATCATGGAAACATAGAATTGGAAGAAACTTGAGTAATCATCAGAGTAAAAATCGTCACCAACTCGTAAACTCCTGGTTATGTAAAATGAAACCAGTGTCACTCAGCGAGTTAATGGTTGAAGTGGGTTGATAATCTAGGTTTCCCTACTGCTAACACATTGCCTTTCCTGATCAATTAATGTGTACTTCCTGTGATTCTGGATAGGTCTTCACTTTGATGGGAAATGGCTTCCAGGGTTAAAGCCTACTTAGGTTAGTCCCCAAGTGGAAGATGCAGTAAATAAGCTCCCCAGCTCCCTTGATCAGAGCTCCTCACTTCAGGAAAGCACGTCAAGCCTTTGACCCTGGCAGCACCAGCTCATGTGCGTGGTTCTCACTTGGATGTTTGCCTTTGTCCAGAGTTGCATTCTGGACTTTGTGATTTAAAGAAGGTCAGGGTGCCAGAAGTTCAAATTAGCATTGGGACATAGCTGTTGCTACACTTCTAAATCTCCCTGCCAGTGTGAGTGCTTCTGAATGGGGGGTGGGATGGTAGAGGTTCAACAGCATTGACTTGCTACCTGTAGCACCAATGGAAACTGGAGATAGCGAAAGGAAATTCCCCGAAGGAGAGGGTAAACAACAGGAGAAATGCTCTCTGTGACTAAGAATGGGGGTCAGGAGTCAAAGTCAGCTGTGCCTCATACTAGCTCTATGTCTTATGTAAGCTGGCGAGCCTTTCAGGGCCTCCATTTCGTCATCTTTAAACAGGAGCAATGCTTACTTCATGTGGTTGGTGAAGCTCTTCAAGTCTAATAATTGGTAGGTATTCAGTCAGTTCCAGTAATGAGTACTGATTTGAAAATAGTAATACTGTACTTGTTTTAGCAAGAAAGTGCAGGTAGAGGAGTTACCACTTAGAACTTTTACTTAATATGCATTGCAACAAGCAGAAAAACAAATACACATATAAATATACAAATACATATTTGAAAACATACACACACACGCATATATACACACACACACACACACACACAATATATATATAGTAACTTGTTCTGCAACTGTTCCACAAGATGAGCAAACATTTCTAATAAATTCTAACTGGATAAACGAGTGATGTCTTGCAATATGAGTAGTACGTGATGCCAAATGTCACATGATCAAAACTGAGTCAATGGTTCTTGAAATTTGCTTTGATATAAGGTGCTTTGGATTTCAAGCATGTCTCTGGATTGAATTATGCTTACAAAACAAAGTTTAATTGTAGACTGAAACTTCCAGAGTTCTTGCATTAATTAACTACTGTGGAGGTTTTCCTTTGCATTCCATGGAACGTCTCCAGCTGTGTTCCCTTAAAGCGGGATCAGCAAACCTTTTCTGTAAAGGGCCAGATAGCAACCATTTTAGGTTCTGTGGGCTCAGAGTCCAAATCAAGAGCATAATATGGATGCTTATATAACAAACACATTTCCACAAATTTTATTGATGAAATTCAAAATAGAATCATAATTGAGTACAAGTTTTTGCAACAAATCTACTGATAAGAAGTTGAACTCTTTTTTGGGAGGAAACAATGTTTTCCTTAATCATAGTTCAAAGTTATTACCCCTTATCATCAAAGTGATTGCTAACATTCATTGGTAAAAACCATTCTTAGCTAATGGGCTGTACAAACAGGCGGTGGGCTGGATTTGGCTCTCAGGCTGGATTTGGCTCATAGGTTGCAATTTGCTGACCCCCATCTTAAAGGATTAAAGAAGCAGAAGATCCATGAGAGATTCTGATCAAATCAACGTATTAGCAAGTAACAGTTTGAGTCACCTCTGGCTAATTTTGGGTCATGAAGTGAAAAGTAAAGCTATAATAGTGTCTGAACTTACTTAGATGTAGAGTGCATTTGGAAACAAAACTTGGGACTATGCCATGGGTTCTCTGGTTTCTGGAAGGCTCTAGAATCTACAACTGAGTACTCTTTCTTTTTTTTATGTTTTCTTGAACTTTCTGCTCAGAGGGTAGGACAGAGTTGACACATACCTTCTTATGTGCATGTTCTCAGGTGTTGGGGCCGTTTTAGAAGAAGAAGAGAGAAAAAAGACATCGAAGTCAGTGCTGAGGGATGTTTGTTTTATTTTCTGTATTAGAGCAACACGTAGCCTGGAAGTGAAAACAGACAAGAATAAAAATTACCTTTCCCCTTTATGCCTACTGGAGAAACAGTATGAAGAAATGAAGGGAAATCCACAGCTATTTCATAGAACTCTTTGTTAAATGATTTTTTAAAAATGCCAAGTTAAGTTAATGAATATTATTTTAGATAAAAATCAGACAGGAAAGGCATGCAGAAGCCCTAATAGTGATAGAAACCTAGCTGTTCCTGCTGTGCCTTGATGAGTATCTTGTGCACCTGGACTGGTATCTCTTACCTGCTGCTGCTGCTGTAGAAAATTCTAGAATTTAGTTATAATGGTGACGTGATATCAGAAGAAAGAATCCAAATATGACACCAATAGGGACAAAAATACCCAAAGCTTTTTGCACTAAGTCAGCACTGTGGAGAGCCACAAGGGTGATTTCAGAGAACAGTGGTTGAGGAGAGCCAGTTGGAGTATAGTAGGGTTGATGCTGCTCTGAACTGGCCCTCATTTGAGTGCAGCTGAATGGTGATTGCTGGACACATTGCTTTATAGGAATCAGGACATCAACCCTCTGTGGCAACTTTGCCATATTCTGGGGATGGAGTAGAGAAAAGAGCCTGGAGTGTCAGAGAGCCTGTGGAAAAGCAGACAGCGGGAAAACTGTGGTACCTCAGAGGAAATACAGAGTCCCTCAGTCAGTTAGGGATTTGGGCTCAGTGAAGGCATCTGGGGTTATAGCTCAGCCTTAGAGATCTAATGCAGAATGGGATCCCCTTCAATGCAGAGATGGATGCAGACTGAGAAGGACGGAGGTACAAAGAGGATGGGGTAGAGATGCCGGATCCAGAGGTGACTTACAAAGAATTCACTCGAGCAGGGTAGGGGACACCGTTCTTTCCTCAGAAGTTTGAGAGTGGAAGGAAAATAATGGAGGCAGGTGAAGGCTGCTGTCTGGTGAGAGTTGACAAGTCTCCCCACCAACTACCCACGTGCTGGATGACAATGGGAATGTCCACGAGGAATCCAGGAAAGTGAAGAGTAGGAGTATGGGTTTCCCCAAATTCCTGAAGAGTTGTGATGTTCTTCAAAGGCTGGCAAAAACAATGAGGCCTTGTGGAAAGAGGTAGGGTTGACCCTGTGACTCATTTACCTGGAGGATGCTGTGGCTTGAACAGAAAATCATTTTTTTACTATTTTGCTAACATATTTTTTTTATTATTTAAGTGTTCTCTCCTCCCTGAAATGCAATTTAATCTCAAACCAGCAGATATTAGTTCTTAATGTGTATTAGGCCAATACACTTGATTTCTGAAAAAAAGAGTTGGTGTTTACTGTAATAACTTTCCTCATATCAGCATTTATTGACAGCCTACTAAGTGTCTGGTGCTGTGCTAGTATTATAAAGATGAATTTGATATGCTTTCTGGAGAGGATAGTTTAACAATTATATTATTTCTAACATCACAGTCACTGTTAATGAAGAGAAACATAAAATGGCTGCAGAAACATGGAGGAGGTGGTAAGTTTGTAAATTGCTCACAGTGTTTACTTTTAACAGTGGCTTATTGACCACCCAAATCATCTCTAAGGTTATATATGCACTGAAATAATGTATAGTGAGGCTGTATCATATGCTGCCTTGAATTTAAAATTATCTGTCTCTAAGACAAAAATCCACAGATTTTTCTCTCTTAAATTGGCAAGCACACTAAAATAACCTTCTGGGTTATGTAACAAACTCTTGGCGATATTTATCCATTTGAATTAAGTGGAGAAATTCCTGTTGGGAGTTTACTATCACAAAGTGCCTCAGCTTTCGTGGTTTAAGAACTACTCCTGTTCACATCATTCTGATGTGAGGGGAAATAGGATGGAGAGAAATTCTTAAGCATTCTCTTGAAAATGAAAAGGGAGGAAAGGATAAACTTTAAGAGTGAATGCAAATCTCAGGATTCAAGACTGAGGTATTTTTAACCCCTTTGTATTGGTTTGCACTAAAATAGAATAATTGTCAAAGGATCTAGTTACCATGGTGATACATCTTTTAAGAGCATGTAACTAGATAAAATCACTCAATTATAATCCCAGAAAATATTGCACATGGTATTATAGGCTTTCTTTCTTTTTAATATTAACCTTTTTAACTAAATGAAACTAATACAAAATTGGGTTTTGTGTGCTTGAATGAAATGAGAAGAAAAGAATACATTACGCATCATGATATATTTATTTCATTTTTTAGGAAGCTTACTTTTCTTAAAATATTTTTTTCCTGCCATATATCAAGCTAACAGGAACTGACCATCTGAAGACCAAATACAAGCAATTTTTAAGCCTTAAGCAAAAAAAAAAATGTTATCTCTGTGAATATGCCATATATATATATCATATATATACATATATATGTCATATATACCATATATATGACATATATATATCATCATATGGCCATCATATATGGCATATATATATTGTGTATATATATATATATATGATATATATATATATATATATCATATATATATGGCATAAACATTATATATATATATATATATATATATATATATATATATATATATACTTAAATACTGCATGGAAAGCAATTAGCACAATGTCTGCTCCAGCCCTAGGTATTTTTGAACCATGGAAATTATTTGCTGGCTGTGTTTCCTTTTTCCTCTGGTTTCTCCTGTCTGCATTTTTTCTTTCCTTTACTTTCATTGTGTCTTTGGCACTTTTTCTTTTGTAACTCCTCTCATTTTCTTAATTCCTTCTTCCTTTACATTCCTGTTTTTTTCTTTCCATTTTTTTAAACTAATAATATTAAAAAAAAAAATAAGTATGTGAGAGTAGCGTAAGACTAGTTCCAGGATAACCCCATAGTAGTGAAACGGTGTATTGTTGTTGCAAGGTTGAGTAGCATTGGATTTGGATGCAGTAAAGTGCAGGGGGTATGGGAGAGGTGGGTTTGAGAAATGGACGGCGGGGTGGAATTTGAAGGAACGGGAAAGGAGCAATCTTAGTAGAAGAGGGAGTTGAAAAATGAGTGAGTCTCCTTGGTAGGACTCAGGGTGAAAGCTCTTGTTTTCCCATCTGTGCCAGAGAACTTCATAGAATCTATATAATAAAATTGTAGAAGATTTCAGCAAACATTCTGCACATTGAAATCCCAGTTGTGGGGGTAGGGCCCCTAGGTGTCTCAGTCACATAAGCGACCAACTCTTGGTTTTGGCTCAGGTCATGATCGCGTGGTTTTGTGAGTTCAAGCCCTGGGGTGGGCCTCAGTGCTGACAGTGCAGAGCCTGTTTGGGATTCTCTCTCTTTCCCTCTCTCTCTGCCCCTTCCCCACTTGCACTGTCTCTGTCTCTCTCAAAATAATTACAACTAAAAAAATAATAATAAAAAGAATAAAAAGAAATCCCAGTTAGAATTTTACCTACCTAATTCCATGCATTGCATAGGTTAGTGCAACAGAAGATAGAAACAGAAATAGACATACATTTGGTGAAAAATAATTAAAGATGAACAGAAATGCACAGACAGCCTCCTCCTTCTCCTCCATCAGACATTCTCAGTGCTTGGCTCCCTTTTCTCTGTATCCCCAGTATATTGGCTAGAATAACTAGGAGGTTTGAAAACTCAGAGTCCAAGTTTTCTTTTCTCATTTAAAGGAAGGAAAACTGTCAGGTAAGAACCTTCCTTGAATATAAAGTATCTTTTCATCTTGAGCAGTGGTAGTTTGGTAGCAAATGCTAGGTTGCCATATTTGATCTCAGTTTCACCGTGGAAGCAGTTGTTCGGAGGGAGTGATTTGAACCTTTAGGGTTTTTTTTTAATGTTTATTTTTGAGAGAGGGAGACAGAGCGTGAGCACAGGAGGGGCAGAGAGAGAGCGGGAGACACAGAATCTGAAGCAGGCTCCAGGCTCTGAGCTGTCGGCACAGAGCCCGACTCGGGGCTTGAACTCCTGAACTGAGAGATCATGACCTGAGATGAAGTAGGATGCTAACTGACTGAGCCACGCAGGCGCCCCTTGGACCTTTAAAAGAATACTTCTGGGAGGCTCCTTGACTTCTCCCTCCCTCTACAGTGCTCTAGGGGGCTTGTGCCATTATGACCAGATTGTAGTATGGAGAATGGGTTGTAGTGAGTAAAGTAGACAGAGGTCTAGAATATGCCTGGTGTCCACCTTTCATCCATAATACCAGTAAGCCAATCATTGAATACATGCACTCACTAGCAGCTCATTCCCATATAAGCTTCACTTGGAGTATTTTCCTCTGTGAAGAAGTTTGAATCTTTTGATTTCTGCCTTCTTGTTCATATCTTTATTTACTTAGGCACCTTGCTTGGTGCCACTGTCTAAATACTGCTTTAGAACTCTCTAAACTGACACTCATTTGGTAAAGACCCCAAGAGAAAACACAAAAACAGAAGTAGTATCTTCTGAGCATAGTGCTAAATTATTAATTTTTAATTTATACATACGTACTAAATATGTAAATATGGTGCAAAGCATAATTAATTTACTGAAATGACTGCTGAGCTATTGTACAATAAGTTGACAAGTCAATGGTGGAAGTTGTTAACAGCATCTAATGAGTTGAAGACATCCACAGTCAACTTGTTAACAGGGAGCTAATTGAAGAGATAAAATAATCTATTAAAACTTTCCTTTTTGAATACCTTGTGTTCTCTCATATTTCGAAAAATAAGAATGGAGTGAATTTTATATCAACAGAGAAGATGAGAATAAAATGTATTTGATGATTGTATAATGTGGTCTCCAAATCATAAAACCCTATTGGTTGGGATCCAGAGACCCCGTCTTACCCAGTCCCCTCACTCTGGGCAAGATTACACGTAAATCTCATTATAATTATCCAGATATGTCATTTTGGGCAAAGGTAATACACCATTGTTCAGAAATATTTACTATATTTATTACTTATATACAAGTTCTTCAGAAAATCTATTCATAGTTCCTTTGAAGTACATTTCTGGCTTTCTTTAATAGATACAATAAAAATGGATTTGAATATTCTTTGTTCATTCTTATACGAGATCAGATTTCAGAGGAATGGCTAATAATGCTGGTTTGCTCTGGTATTGAGAGTTTTTATACATTCATCATCCAAGTTATTGTGCCTGAAAGGTTAAAAACTTTATAATATGTAATGTTGTATTCAAGGAACTTAGAAAAAATATATGCAACTTTATATTTCAAGAATGTTGACTTATTTTTTATAAGGAAATGTATATAGGATTTTGGAAGAACTCTTATTTTCTGTAGGAATTAACTTTTAATTTTATAAGAATTTTTAGGATGAAAATCCACATACTAGAGAAATGACAGGCAAAAACCCATTCCAGAGCCTGTTCTCCAGGAAAAAAGTTATTGTTACATTCTGCAAAGGTCATTCCCAAAAACTTTCCTGTGTAAAAATAAAATCTGTAGAATGAGTGGGCTGGGGCAATGTCTCCCCAACATTTTTGGTGTTTCCAGGTCACTATAACTCAGAGCAATGTCCCTTATGTCTCAGGTACATGGTTGCATTCCTGATCTTCTACTTCCTTTCCTCTCTGCTGTCTACCTCAGGCGTCTGCTGTTGCTGGAACTTAGGGGCCTGGATAATAGTCACTAGACTAATTTGACCAAGAGTTTACTACTCCTGTGCATGTGGATTAATCTACTGGATTTCTCTGCAGTGATCTTACATATATGCCTTTCATCCACCTGGATACAATGCCAAGGCATCAAATTCAGTAATTCCAAAAACAACCTAATCATCTATACCCCTACTAAGTTTTCTTTTCAATTTGATTTAATTCAACAACTATTTATCAAGCACCTATGATGTGTAGGGCATTGTTGCAGGGACTTGGTGATATATTAGTAAATGAAGCAAAGATCTTTGCTCTTTTGGAGCTCAATTTTTAAAAAGGGAGATAGATATTAAACAATAAGACGTAATAAATTAGTAAGTTTCATAATATGTTAGAAAGTGATAAGTTCTGTGGAAAAAGAAAAGGTCACCTGTTATAAAGGGATTCTGAAGTATCAGGTTGGAGGTGGGGATAGGTCGCTATTTTGAATAGGATGGTTATTATGAGAGTGGCATTTGAACCAAGACTTCTAGGGGGTGGAGGAATTGGCCATGTGAAGATATTTGTGGAAAAACATTTCAGTTGGTATATACATAAGCCAGGGAAATTTCCCAGCCAGAACCATGCTTGCCTGGTACATTCAAGGAAGCATTTGTGGCTGGAACAGAGGGAGCAAAAGAAAGGGCACCAGGAAGTGAAATTGGAAAGGCGTTTAAAACCTGGCCATTGAGTGTTGTCATTCTTGTCTCTGAGTGAAATAGGAGATTAGTGTGGACTGTTGAGCAAAGAAGCACATGATCTGTGAGCTATGTTTTTTAAAGGATTGTCCTAATGTGTGTGTTGAGAATAGTCTATAGAGTAGAATTGGGCAGAAAGAAAAAATTAGGCTGTCACAGCAGTGTGGGTGACAGATGATGTGATGGCATGGACCAGAAAGGTAGCCGTGGAGATAGTAGCAAGTGGATGGATGTTGGGTATGTTTTGAAAGTAAAACTAACAAGGTATTCTGGCAGATCAGACGTGGGTTATCGTAGCAAGAGAGTAGTCATGAATGAATTCAGGCTGTTTTTTTCTTCGTTTTGTTTTTGTTTTTGTTTCTGGTCGGGGGGCAGTGCTAATTATTTGGGGTTATCTCCACTGAGATTTGGAAGGCTTTGAGAGACACAAGTGTAGGCAGATATCAGGAGTTAAGTTTTTGACAAATGGAGCTCAATGTGATTTTTAGAAATCCAGACAGATTTTTAATAAGCAATTTTGTAAATCATTTGTGAGTTTGTGCCAGGAGACCACCCTGAAGATACAAATTTGGTTGCTTTTGGGCCATAGGTGGTATTTAAAGCCATCAGACTGATTAACTCAATCAGTAAGTGATACGGAGAAGAGGTTCAAGGACTGTGTCCAGGGGCACTCAGTGTTAGAAGAAGGAATCCCGCACCCCACATATGTCTGCTGGCTCATGTTTCTGAATTTTTTTCTTATATTTTATGCTTTTTTACATTAAACTCTAATATTCCTTCTTTGAGAACATATACATAGAAGGCATTTTTATGTGTTTTTCACAGCCCCTAATAGAGATGGGCAATTACAACTTAAGCCCAGCTGTCATTGACTATTTTGCCCTTAAAATAATTTGTTGTATCTTTTTTTGGTATCTATCATTTTATTGATGAAATTATGTATCAGCCTCTTTGTACTTAAAAATATATTGTATCTCACCTCTTTCTATGTATCATTTTTTCCCCTTTCCCTAAAGACTGCATACAAAAGGGTCCATAATTCTGTGTGTTTCAGTGTGTTTCCAAAGATTATCTTAAAATAAATCTTTTTAATCCTAGCATGTTTGTTGCTTTTATTTAATTAGATGTGAGCCCCAACTGGTCAAGTTAGAAAGGCGAGAGATATAGTTTTTTAAACAAGCTAGTATGAGCATGTGTATTATGAAAGATTCTTGCATGAACAATTTTTATTTTATTGGTAGTTGAACTCCTTTGCAGTTCTGTAATAACCTTGTAAATGAACCAACATTTTTATCAGAACTTGGTAGTGCCTAATTATTTTCAAAGGTTTCTATTGTGATGAGTAACAGACATGGATCTAGATAATGTAACGAAGCAGACTGTACTGAATTTGGGATTCAAAGTGATTGTGTCTATTTATTTTACATTGTCTGTGTTTCATTTGTGTGGCACACACATACATACACTTCATATACACATGTATATAATGAACATAGATAAAAGCTACAATAGAGTGCCATATCTGTTAGTTTGCTTCTCTTTTCACAGTCGAGAGTAACATTGCAGATCTCTGCATTAAGTCCTTTGAGTATCCTCATGAAAGAAAATATGCTTTGTAAGATGGTTGTAAAACATTGTTTTGTTTTGAAAGAATTTCAGTCACAGAGAGTGTGCACAAATGGTACTCGGAATTCTTCTGTACCCAGATTCCCCAGCTCTTAACATTTTACCACGCTTGCTTTATTATTCCTTCTCTTACCTTACAATTGTTTCCTGAAATCATTGAAAGTAATTTGCATACATGGTGCCCCCTTATTTCTCAATACCTGGTGTTTATTTCCTATAAAACAAGAATGATCACTTAGGTAAACACAGTACAGGTATCAAGACTAAGAAATTTATACTCATAAAGGGCTGTTATCTAGCCTGTAGACTTTGTCACATTTCATCAATTGTCCCATGCTTAGTTGCTCATGTTAGGTCCTTTACTTTCATTAAGTGATGTACCTTCATTTATAAAATATCACATCAACCGCTGCCAGTGTTTCTGCTATAAAGTTGTGACAGTTGGCAGAAACAAATGACTTTATGTGTGTGACCTTCCTGTGATCAGAAGAGAATTCTGTTTGAATCTCCTTAGTGGCCTTTTGGTTTAATGGCAGTGATACACTCATTCCCATAATACTGCCTGTGGTCATCTCTTTTCTAGTGGCATAGTATTACACTTTGTACTTTACAAAGTAACTTTTTTTTTTCCACTTAAATATGTGACTATCTTATCCAAAGCGTTCTGCAAATGACAGGTCCCAAAATGTGTCCTTTTTGGAAAAAATGTGGCTAAATTAGTATACGTATACACTGTTTCACTTAAGCAAAACACACCTGAATCAATAGAAAGAAAGATGCCCATGTAAAAGGTTGCAATTTTAAAGTGTGTGCAAGGTTTTTATGTTTACATTTTAGAGGATCTACCTCCATCCGTATTGGCCACTGATTAAATAAGTTATAATGTTCGGACTAGCTGTTGTCTGCCTCAACCAAATATCAGCCAACATACTTCCCTTATCTCTTAAGACTTATTTAGACTATTGGTTTTTTTGACTATGTTCCTAGCACCATAGTATTCTTTAAGAAGAAATAATTACTTGATTCAAATTTAATTTTATGAAATTAATCATTTAAAAGCTCTAGGATAACACGCATTGATTCATTAACATACTTAAATGTGCTGAAGTTCACCAAGATAGTTAATTTGTTTTACCAAATTGACTCTCAAAATAAAGATTTCCCCACCATCTCTGGACACCTCTGGCGTTTTTGGAAGATGTATTAGTGCCTAGAAGGATATAGTGCTGTATGTGGTTCACTTGCAGTCATATCAGATTTCTCAATTCCTGCAGCATATGCATCGCATATCAAGTGAAACTCAGTGGCTGCTCTGGCAACTATTACACAAACATCACCCATCCCATCATAAATGCAATTTTATCCACAATACTAGTGGATATTGTTAAATTGGAAGGTCCCCTTGCCTCACCCCTACCGTTATAAACAACATGAGCTGAATTTGGCCAAGCAAGATCATATTTTAGTTTCTTTACTGACTCTTTAACTGTAGTTACATGCAAGTGACTGCACTTAAAAAAAAATCAGTAATGGAACTGAAATAAAATGTGGAGTCAGCCTGAAATGAATTGGTTTTGAAATTTTGTATGATTTTTTAACCATAAACAGTTGCCTCTAGATCTTGGATTTTTTTAATGATATTTTTAGCATGATAATTTTAAAATATACTTTAAAGCATACTTTTTGCTAAACAAAGGACATTAAGATGGATTGGGTTGTCTGTTGGCACCATCCATGTTGAATATTTACTGTTTAGGAAATGCAAGAAAGCTATTAGTAATGTTCCATTTCTAATCTGAACGAAGAAATTTCTACTACCCCTCTTTCAAGCTACCGAATTGGTTTAATTGATAAATAGTCTGAGATTTTAAGAGGCGCTCTTGAGAAAACATGGCAATTTCAGCTCTATTTCTACGTGAATTAGGGTTTATTCATTGCTCTGCAACTAAAATGAAATCCCCAAGTAATGTGTTTACAAAAGCAGCAGTTGTATATCAACCTCACCTGCAAGATTTTGTGTTGTTAAATATACATCAGTTTGGTTTATGGGGTATACATATGACAATTTTGAACTCGTAAACATTAATATATACTATTAAAATGCCACTTTTCATGGAGATTTAATGGATTGAATAAAGTCTTCCACTACTAAAAGTTTGATAACCCCATGGTGGTTTGAATTCTGTAGGAAAAAAAAAAAAAAGAAAGAAAGTACAGATCCATAGGGCGCTTTTGAAAGCAGAAAGGATCTTCAGCCTTGGCATTAATACAAAAGAACATTGTCCTTGCTTCTCAGACTTTACTCAAAGCTCCCAAATAAGCTGGTTCCTCTGAAACCTCCATCCTCTGAGTGAGCTCACCATTCTTTTCCAAGAGATTTTAGCCTTGCTTGGAGCCTGGGGAATTTGTACCACCTGCTTAGGACCACTGCTGGGAGAAAGCGTTGGCTGCTGACTTAGCAATTGTAATGTGAGTTTGTTCCCTGGAGGAAGATTGAGAAAAAGTGAGGGAAGTGGAATAAAGAGAAGGAAAATTGGTATGCAGGAAAATGACTAAATCAGGAGCAGTTGACCCCAAAGGCAGGGAAGGCTTTCCCCCCGCCCCACAATACCTGCGCTCCTGAGAAAACAGGAAAGAACAGCTCAATATGCCTTTTAGAATCTTGTGCAATTTCTGGCAGGCAGCTCCAAGGCCATTTCTACAACACGAAGAGAAGAATGGATGCAGGTTCTCATGAATATTTCCTAATGACAGAAAAAAGGTTTTAAAAAAATCATGATTTTGGTAAAACAAAGCAACTGTATGTGTTTTTACACAGTATTTTTTTTCCTGGTAGTTTCAAAATTTCTAAGTCAGGACCAGATATTTAAGATTACAATAATAACAGAAGAACTAAGAATAAGAAACAATGACCATATGTTACTCGAAATGATTTTAATTTAGGTTTTATTCTGAAATTTATAAGATTAATACTAAATAATATTGTGAATAATTATCTAAGAATCTTACAGCTTTAAATGTTTTTCTGTCACAAAACTTAAATATTTGTTGGCAAAAAGTGTATAGAATAGCATTATGAAGGGGCACCTGGGTGGCTTAGTCAGTTGAACATCTGACTTCAGCTCAGGTCATGATCTCACTGTTCGTGAGTTCGAGCCCTGCGTGGGGCTCTGTGCTGACAGCTCAGAGCCTGGAGCCTGTTTCAGATTCAGATTCTGTTTCAGATTCTCTCCCTCTCTCTGCCCCTGTCCTATTCATACTCTGTCTCTCTCCCTCTCTTGAAAATAAATAAACATTAAAAAATTTTTCCAAAAAAATATAAAAAAGAATAGCATTATGAGGCATAAGATTCTTGTAGCATTCATTGATTGAGTGTTTAAGTGATCAGTTCAATATAATGTAATTAGATGCTTAATTTTTTAAGAACAATTAATATATCAGCCTCAAGCAGATAAAGTATCTAGATTATTTTGTTTTTGCTGTTGCTTGCAAAGATTGTTATGAAAAGTTTTTACATGTATTAAGTTTTATTTTTATTTTTATGTTTTTTTGATGAGTGGTTAGCATATATAGTGGTAGGAGAGATGACTGGATCATTTGTAGAGTTCATTGTCTTTATATTTTAGGTTCTTTGTTGTTTCAAAATGTCTCTTTGGTCGATATTTGTGCCTGTCACTCGTAAAGCCTGAGAACGTAGCTATTTCTACAGAAACTCATACTTGTATATACCTGGCCATGGTTTTTGTTTTTTGTTTGTTTTCTGTTTTGTTTTTGTTTTTGTTTTTGTTTTCCATTTTGGTGAACCTTAACAGGGTTGCATATTGTGATGGTTCATTAGGCAAAGAAGACATTAATTAAAAGTGTTGCCTTCTTGAATGAACCAAGCGTATTCACCCACTATTTCTCCTTTGAGAACTTTTCTTTAGGTCAGGACAGGAAGTCTTAGTAGGGCCACAACAGAGCCCTCTAAGGAGCCACTCTTATCTGCTTGCACACACCAGCCAGTTTGATCTTTTTTGAACACAAATATGAAACTGGAAAGAGACACACACACACACACAGAGAGAGAGAGAGAGAGAGAGAGAGAGAGAATCCTAAGTAGTTTCCATGCTCAGCTGGACAAGAGGCTAAATCCCCCAACCCTAGGATCATGACCTGAGCCAAAATTGAGTCAGATGCTCAACTGACTGAGCCACCCAGGTGCCCCTGTTGCTTTCCTTGTTAACATACTTTTTATAGGCATGGACTTGCCTTTACCAGAAAATTCAGGGCTCTTAGGATCACAGCCAGATTTCTGTTTCAGTCCTGTGAGACTCTGTGTGACCTGGCCCACCTCTTTCTCTGGGTTCACTGCACACCTTGTGCCCCTGAACAGCCAGTGGTCAGGTCACATAGGCCTCTTTTCTGCCACTTGAAAATGTCATGCCCCTTCTTGGACCTTGGACATACTGCAGCCCCCACTCCCTTCCACTGTCCTTTGGTGTTCCCTAACCAATCCTTTTCTGTCCTTCAGAACTCTGCTTATAGGCTTTAGTCATTTGCTGACCCCAGGATAGATTAACACCCTTTGTTTGCTGTTTTCCAACACCGTGTACCATTCTTTTGTAGCATTTATCAACTCTAAATTATTAATTTTGTTATTGGTGCTAAGTTGTCTCCAAGCCCAGATAGAATGTACCTTCCATGTAGGCATGTGGTACAGAGCCATGAATACAGGGCGTGTGTCATAAATATTATTCAGACAAATATAAATGTAATATATAGTTATGTTTTTGTGAATTTATAAAGGGAATCATTTGACATCTTCTAAGTTGCTTTAGTATTTGAGGTAGAGCAGAAGTAGCACAATTTAGACACAAAGACACAGCAATAGGTAACTATTTTTTGAAAGCCTGAATGTTTTCATCTACTTCCCAGCTCTCCATTATTTCTCCTCACAAGCACAGGGTTTTGTTGAGCAGTGTAGATCAAAATGCATGTAGGACTGCATTCTTCTCCTAAGAATTGATGGTAAGAAATTAAATAGTGTCTTCCACCAAAGCAGATATGAGACTTTAAAATGACTCCTTGAGGACAATTTGAAGAATTTCCTGTTTCCTAGGATTCTAGTGCCGAGATACCCTCATATCCACATCATTTTTTTTTTTATAACCAACATCTGTCTTTGGTAATAATTGATCTAGACATAGGAGAGTTCCTCCCAGGATAATTGGGGTCACGTAACTTTCAGGGCCCAGATGGGCTATTTTGGAAATGAACATTGTCCATCAACTGAAAAGACATTTCCCCCAGGATGTCTCAACCTCTTCATATTCTCCTGATTGTTCTCTGAATCAGCTAGCAAATTTTTGTCACCCTTTGCTCTTTTTTTTTTTTTAATACTCTTAAGTATTCATTGAAGCCATGCATTAAAAATAAGCAAATACATCTTCTCAGGTGTACCCCTTTAAAAGCAAACCTCGTATTTCTTCTCTCTGGGCTGTTACAAAGAATGTCTGGAAAGGACATGTCTTTATTAGTTAAAACTGTGTGTGTGTGTGTGTGTGTGTGTGTGTGTGTGTGTGTTGTATGTCTTAGAGGAACACCGTAGTTCAGCGTTGGGGCAACTTCTGGGCCTCGTTGGAGACATGACCTTGTTATAAGCCTTGAGTCAGTCTGTTACAAGGTTTTGAGTGGTGACAATTAAGCTGATGTAGTTTTTGTTTTGTTTTGTTTTGTTTTTGATAAAGGAATGTTTTCTTCAAGAAAAATGTATCCTTTTCTGATTTTACCGCTAAGGAATATGGAAGCCCCATCACATCTTTATTCATGGTTTCTCAATATTTTCAAACAAAGCCTTTATTTTGGAAATGATTTTTCATGTACAGAAAAGTTGCAAGAGATTGTGTGAAGAGTTCCACATACCTTTCAACTCATTTCCTCCAATGTTAACATCTTTGATTATAACCCTGATACATTTGTCCAAATTAAGAAATTAACCTGCCTGGGTTGTTCATATTTTAGAATGTACGTGGTATGCAGTGTTTGACCAACCCCAGCTGTGTGTCTTCAGGTGATATACACTTGGATGCTATAGGTAAGAAAGGCAATGGATGTGAACAGAACCTGATGGCAGTGTGACTCCAGTGTCAATCGCCAGTACTTTATTTCCACCAGCAATGTCTTTGTTACTGATAGACCATTTCCACATCACATCTGTATGCCTCCGTGGCATCAAAACTGCCTTTCATTCCTGCAAATTATGCAACTGAAGGCAGCCATGGGTAGTTGAAAGGGCATCAAGATAGAAGTGAGAACTTGGGGCACCTGGGTGGCTCAGTTGGTTAATTGTCCACCTTTGGCTCAGGTCATGATCTCGCGATTCATGAGTTTGAGCCCCGTGTCAGGCTCTGTGCGGACAGCTCAGAGCCTGGAGCCTGCTTTGGATTGTGGCTCTTTCTGTCTCTCTTCCCCTCATAGCTCGTCATGCTCAGTCTCTCTGTCTCTCAAAAATAAATTAAAAAGAGACGTTAAAGAATTTAAAAAAAAAAATAGAACTTATTTCTGACCATGGAGCTATTAACTCTGTGACGTTTGGCATTTCACTTGCTGTCTTTGGGTCTCAGTCTTCTCATCTGTGAAATGAAAGGGTTAGAACTCTGTTGGTCTTTACTGTTGGTCTTTTGGCCTAGAGGTAGATAATTTTAGACTTATTCCTTTCATGATCCTGTACGTTCTAGACTCCGTGTCTTTAACATGAGTTTCCTTAACAGTCCCTGGACCTCTGTGATCATTGCCAGAGCACAAGTGTAGACAATTAGGGACACATTAAAATACCTGAAGTTATCAGGCAAGTATATAACACAGAGTGCAAAAGGAAAATGAGGGTTCCTGATGACCGGAGAGCTCCTGCCCTTTCTAGTGATACAGATACTTCTCAGCTCCTGGGGCCTGTGTGTCAGATGGATGCTAGATCTTCTGACCTTCCGAAAGAACCCACATAAACAGCTTTTTATGTGAGCTCTTGCAATCTTTATATATTAGCAACTAATTCAGTGTCAAGGAAGCCACTCTGTGGGCTAAATTAAATATTCAGCTTACTGGAACTTAGCTGTTGCATGCCAGTTTGTGATTTCTGCTTCATTTCAGTGGCTTTCAAACACTGCCCATTGAAACAGTAAGAAGTGACTTTTTCATCACAACATAGTATATACACCTATGTGTGTGATGTATGCAGGTGCATGTGTGTGTATATGAAACTGAAGCAAAATATAATGAAATACAATGTATGATACAATTATGTTTTCCATTTTATTCTATGTAGCATCTTTACTGTTCTGTAATTTCATATTTCATTTCTTGAGAACAGCAGTCCCATTCAAATTAGATCATTTTTATGACCCATCAGTGGACTGACTTCCTAGTTACTGCTCCTCTGAAAAGTTTGGAGGGCAGTACTCTTGATGCCTACATGTGATTTTTCCACCTACATCTCTGAGATCTGAAATATCTTAGACATGGTTTCCTCAATTTGATATCTTCAGAATCATTCCAAGCTAATGTGGAAGATGTGTTGCCTGTTGAGAATGTAGACTTTCTATGGCTCAAATTATCAGCGTAATAGGAGATAATAGTGCCTCTAAGAAAAAAAGGACAAGTAGAGAAGGTAGAAGAGAAGGGACAGAGGTAGGCTATTCATTTTGAACATCGCAACTCTTTTTGGGAAAAGAGATCATTTTCTTCCTTTCAGTTGCCTACAGAGGGCATGTCTTCATGATTATCCACATGCACATAGCTGTGTCCATAAGCATCCTTGCCTCTTTTAAATGTTTTAGTTGTTTCCTGGCAAATAAAAATCTATTCCTAATGAAAAATAAAATGTTCTAATGAAGGGGCACTTGGGTGGCTCAGTTGGTTAAGTGTCTGACTCTTGATTTTAGCTCAAGTCATGATCTCATGGTTTGTAAGTTAGAGCCCCACATCTCTGTCAGCACAGCCTACTTGTGATTTTCTCTCCCTCTCTCTGATCCTCCCCTACTCATGCTCTCTTTCTCTCAAAAATAAATGAATACACATTTAAGAAATATGAAATGTTCTGACGATAATTAGAAATTATTCATGATTATTATAGGTAGTTTTATATATTGGATTCTCTCTATGAGGTTGATATTTTTATTAGACATTATATTTGAAATTAATCAGTGCTCTCCACTTAATGTCAAGCTCATTGACAAGGTTTCTTTCAAATCTAGTAACTTATAGTTTTACAATAGGCAAGTCGTATATGGCAATGACTTTCATGATGTCATAAAGAAGCCTGAGAAGTATTACCATATGCTTTTTTATCCTTTAAGTCATTGGGGCTTATTTTTAGTTATTGGCAAGGAAATTATTAAAACTTCCTTATAAAAATAAGATGTCATATAGTGCTTCCCAAATGAAATTCTTTTAAAAAGTGCCACATGACGTATAAAAAGTTTTTATTCATATATGTGGAGAAATATCCTAAAACCATATATTTTGTCAATGAATCATGGAATATCACAGCCATATCGCACCACTCATAATAAATAATTTCCCTCATTAAAAATAAAATGAAAAGGCGTTGGGTACCACTTTTTTGAACTCTTTAAAGTTTAGACCTCACAAAAATACATTTGTCCCTCAATTCCCAAACTTAATCTGAAGGAATACATCATACCCCAACAGCTTGAAAAGGAAGATATATTCATGCCAATTTCTTTTTAGGTAACCTAAAATAGCCTGGAGTCTCTATTTTCTACTGATCGTGACAGTGTAGTTAGATGAAGATACGTTCCGCTATTGAGGTAGACATATACCAGCATTTATTGAGCACCTGCCATGCAAAGTCCTTTTTATACATCACTCCATTAATTCTCAAAGCACTACAAGGAATATTTTTATCATTTCCATTTTATGAATGAGGAAGCTTGAGTTAGTAACAGTGTTGTACAGTTAGTGGCACAGCCCTGCTCTTCACCCGCTGTGTTACATTGTCTCCATATTTAACTAAAAAAGATTTACTTGCAAGCCTGCCAACAATTAATTTTCCACACTCCCTAGAATATAGAGGAGATGCTTATGCATGTAATTATGGCTAATTTCAGTACACAGTGGTAAAGATGGATCAGTAGGACTGAAAATACTGAAATATTTTTGTGTTGTTTGAAAGATAGTTACTGACCCGACCTGGCCTCTCTTGCCTCTCCTCACGTAGCACCCAGGTTTTCTCCCAGAGCATCAATAGATCTTCCATAATTTAGAAATGACCAGACTGTTGCTTGGCACAGCAGAAACCTGTTGAGGGCTGCCTCAGTGCTCAGGCCCCTGCTCTTTCTGCTTGGTTGGTATGACTGCTGATTGTGTAATACTTTAGAATCATCCCTACATATCAATACTTAACCTGAGGAAACTGGTGAGGTGCTGTGACTAGTCAATGACCACAGCCTGATCTGTTTAACTGAAAGTCCTCAGTGGGGAAGTGACTAAGGGTTTGGCTACAGATTTCTTCTCTCCTCTCAGGTGTCTTGAAGGTGAACATATAATCCAGTCATCCAAGTGAAGGGGTCTGGTGGTGTCTAAGGAGTTCACACTATAGTCATTTTCCAAGACCGGCAAAAAATTTCCAGATCCTTGGATATTTCTTTATTCCTGGGAAAACAGGCAAGACAAAGAAAAGGAGGGGCAATATGGAAGTTCTTGGGAAGTAATAGTTACTAACTGAGGCAGTAAATGGGATAGCCCATCAAATCCCATCCCCTGTAGCCTACCTAGGCAGGTGGCTGCGTCTGTCTGAGCTCAGAGGCTCCGTTGGCCTGTCCTGAGAGGAAAAATAAAATATCTGGTGACTCTTCTTTCTATGGCTTTCCTCTGTAAACCTTTGATATTCTTAGATGTATTTCGGAGGAAGGCAAATCATCCTCATTATGATGCAATTTTCATTTTTTGTAATATTAATTATCTCTTGGTGTTATCTACAAGAACATAATGGATAAAAACAAAATTTAATCTTTGTTATCTGGCACAGTATTTTAAAGAGGAGAATGTAAATCACAAGCAAAGCGCTCATCTATTTGAAGCTATTTAAAAATTTCTGCAACAAGTGTTTATTCCCTTCATGCTGTGAGACTTGCAAACATTCACAGAAGGGTAAAACGGGTCTCAGTGTCTATATGGATATAATAACGTATTCTCTTTCTTTAAAAATCAATTAAAATTCACAGTGAGTGAATCTACCAATTTTTACAAAAGCATGCGTGCATACAGACAATAGATGAGAAATTTTATTTCGTTTAATTTTCATAGGACCTTATTTCAGTGATATGGGAAAAAAAAAATACCAGCTAATGAGGATAAAAACACCAGAGCTTTGGATGAGTGAATATGATAAATCACTGATTTGTCCTGGGTCTCCTTCACTTCTGTGTGCTGATTATGATGGCAATAAGTGTAAAGAGATACTGAGGAAAGGTAGAGGGTGTTTGTCAAGTTGCAAATCTTGATTTCAGAAAAGGAAGCTAGGATTGTGTTTCCACATTTCGCAGATACACATGCATGATTGATGTTCCTATTCACTTTCTTTCCTAAATTGCACCTGTTTCTTTTTCTTTTCTTTTTTAATGTTTATTTTTGAAGGAGAGAGAAACAGAGCATGATCCCATAAGGGGGAGAGAGAGAGAGAGGGAGACACAGAATCTGAAGCAGGCTCCAGGATCCAAGCTGTCAGCACAGAGCCTGATGTGGGGCTTGAACTCACGAACCTTAAGATCATGACCTGAGCCAAAGTCAGAAGCTTAACTGACTGAGCCACCCAGGTGCCCCTAAACTGCACCTGTAAACACATGAGCTTTCTTTGTATTCAGCAATGCTTACCTGAGCCAGATGTAGCCATTACTTCACAGATATAGATACAAGGAGAGAGAGAGGGAGACCGAGAATCCCAAGGGGGCTCCAGGCTGCCAGCACAGAGCCTCAGAAGGGGCTTGATCTCTCACAAAATGCAAGATCATGACTTGAGCCCAAACCAAGAGTTGCATGCTTCACCAACTGAGCCACCCAGGTGCCCTGATAAATGATTGTTTTCCATTCACTTTTTTTATATTAAGTTACTAGTCTTTTATATTTTTTCCCTAAAGCTTAGCTAGCCCTCAGTTATAGCTTTTTATGCAAATTCAATGAAGAAGGCTTGGAAATTCAGGCAATTAATAAATAGGAAAAAGTCTTTAGTCAATAATAAAGAGAAAATATTTAAAGTATTGTACACTTTTCATTGCTGGTCAAAGGAGAATGTGTCATTTGAATCAGAGTTGCTTTAAATTCTTTTTAACATTTCATTATTTTTGAGAGGCAGAGACAGAGTGCAGGTGGGGGAGGGTCAGAGTTAGAGGGAGACACAGAATCTGAAGCAGGCTCCAGGCTCTGAGCTGTCAGCACAGAGCCTGATGCGGGGTTCAAACCCATGAACTGTGAGGTCATGACCTGAGCTGAAGTCAGACATCCAAACAGCTGAGCCCCCGGGTGCCCCGAATCAGAGTTGTTTTAAAGAAAAATTGTGAAGTTTATAGAAAAATAATGGGTCATTCATTTCAGGCTGTCTGTGCTGGTTGACAGAGTAACTTCAATTTAAAGGGTCAAATGTTATAACTGACCTTCAGGCCTTATGCTTTTTCTTTTCCTGTTGTCCTGGAATTATCTTTTATTGATAGAGCTGGAAATAAGCAAGGACTTGACACATGTTATCTTTTCGTAGACTGACTGCAATGTCACATTGTGTGGCATCTGACTTGCCATTGGCCAAGAGGTGACTAAAGAATTAGGAAACAGACAGTGATATGAACTGTTGCCCGACTGCCATGCTTTCTGCTTTTGGTTAGATTCCACAAATTAGATTTCGATGCACTCAACTGAGTTTAAATGTGTTGATATCTGACTGCTGAAAACATTGAGATTTGATGTTAAAAAAAAATAAAACAAAATGAACAAGAAACAAAACAAAACTAGGCCCTTTCTCCATCTGTACACACATACACACATACACATGCACATGCACATACCAACCCCCTGTATACATATCTGCTTCTTCTTCCGTAATAAAGCCAAGTTACCATTCTAGAAGAGTGTGTTGACTATTTTCCTTATACCTCCAAGTTTCCTATCCTTGCATGGTTTTCTACTTTTATTCCTTAAAAGATAAACTTGTTAGAATAATTTCCTGAAACATGAATTCCAGCATGTCCTTTGACTGTTAAGAATTGGAAGAGGCTGGGGTTCCTGGATGGTTCAGTTGGTTAAGCGTCTGACTCTTGATTTTGGCTCAGGTCATGTCCCAGGGTCGTGGGATCGAGCCCCATGTCGGGTTCTGTGCTGAGCTTGGAGCCTGCTTAAGATTCTCTGTCTCTGTCTCTATCTCTGTCTCTCTCTCTCTCACTCTCCCTCTACTCCTTTGCCCCACTCACACTTGCGCGCTCTCTCTCTCTCTCTCTCTCAAATTAAAGAAGAAAAAAAAAGGCAAAACATAAAAGGATTAGAAGCGGTACTTTGTGGTCTACCCCATCACCTGAAGTCTTAGGCCTGGTCTGAAGACATTCTTTATTCTCTGGTCTCTCTGCATATGAAAACATTCTCACTGTTTTTCCACCCTCTGCAGGAGTCAAGCAGGCTTCCTTCCCTCCCTTCAGAATAGCTAATGTTTTCCCATTTCTCTAGTCTGGAAGCATCTCCTCTTCTGTTTCAATCTACATTCTGTGT
The DNA here is from genome assembly GCF_046562875.1 of Panthera onca. Classification (NCBI taxonomy): domain Eukaryota; kingdom Metazoa; phylum Chordata; class Mammalia; order Carnivora; family Felidae; genus Panthera; species Panthera onca. The sequence continues at coordinate 140,431,981 of NC_138339.1, read as the reverse complement.
GTTTCAGGCTGAGCACAAGACTCTGAGCCCCTGGTCTGCCATGGGTCCTCTCTGACTCTGGTGGCCTTCAGTGATCTCCCTCTTGGTTACTCTTATTTCATGCTGTCACTTTTTCACTTCCTCAAATTCCTCACAACATATTAGTCAGATACATTATAAATATTTTGAGAGGAAGAACCACAATCTAGATTTCTTTGTACTTCTGTAGCATGTGTTGGAAGATTCTGAATATATACCTATTGATTCTTTAAAATATACCTTTGTAGTCTTCGTATTGGGAAAAAAATGACATACTGCTAAGGACTTAGGAGCCAAGGCAGGCCCCGGCTAACAGAGCTGTGGATGGGACATTGTCCCAATTAACTGTTTCGAATCTGGTAGGCTTTATTGTGTTCCATGGCTACAGATCTGCCTAACCTTAAACTTAGGCAGTTAACCTGCAAATGAGTCAACTCAACAAATACTTATAGAGCACCTACTACTCATAGGAATGTGACAAGCCATTTAGTGATATAGTGTTGATTAAAAGCAGATAAATCCCCATCCTCTGTGTAGTTTATGTTCTTCCCCTAGGACTAGATTTATCTAATCTCTCATCAAAATGTACAAATGCAACATTCATTTTGGGGCACCTGGGTGGCTCATTAGGTTAAGTGTCTGACTTCGCCTCAGGTCATGATCTCGTGTTTATGAGTTCAAGCCCTGCATCAGGCTCTGTGCTGACAGCTCAGAGCCTGGAGCCTGCCTGGGATTCTGTGTCTCCCTCTCTCTCTGCCCCCCCCCCTTGCTCTCTCTCTCTCTCTCTCTCTCTCTCTCAAAAATAAATAAACATTAAAGAAAACACACAAAAAACAAATGTAGCACTCATCAGCCCTGTAAAGGACCCAAAAGGGGGATTTGGCAAAAGTCAGGAAAATCAGACAAATTTTCCTGTGAGAAGAAACTGAAAAATGAATCCCAATTAACCACCCGATGAGAGGAAGTGTATCAGCACTGGACAGATGGAATGCCCTTCAAATGTTATCAGGAAAACAAAGTATTGCACAGAATGTTCCCCAGCACCTGCTTGTCATGATCACTAGAAGAGCATCTTCAAGAATATAGTCTTCTTTCACTGCGTGATGCCAACTTCAAAAATGAAGCTTAACGGATTCCAGAATTTCTTGAGAAATAATAGACTTGGTCATTAGGTTTGAACAGCTTACCGCATAGGTTTTCTAAGAGGTCCCTTAGTACCGATATGATTTGGCTGCTCTGAAAATGGGAAAGAAAAACGAAGACAAAGGAAAAGTGGCACATGGTGGGTTTGATTCCTTTCCTGGCACCAGATAGAGGAAGGCTCTGGCTTTGGTGGTGAATAAATGTGAAATAAAGAAATTTTAGAAAGCAGTAATGCTTCCCTTCCACTCTGATCAGAAGTGCTCCTGTGTCCCTTATGCTGGTTGGTGTGACAGAAGGTGTGAGCGGATCTCACTGTATGCAGCAAACAAAACTGAAGATGCATCGTGTTTGAATCTAACAGCTGTAGATTTATATTCTGGTGCTGCTATTCAGAGACTGATTTCTGCACCTGTGGAAATAGGAACACTATTAGGAGAATTAATTGAGTTAATATTTGTGGATGTACCCAACAAAATATCTTGCGCATAGATGTTTCCTCCATTATTTTTCCTCTTTCTTCATGACACTTATTCCTTTTCTTCCATGCTGTTCACATTACATTTGACCTTGAAACACATAGGTTTGAACTGTTCAGGTCCACATATGGGCTTTTTTTTTTATATGTACACTACAGTACTGTGTTTTTTTCTTATGATTTTCTTAGAAACTTTCTCTTTTCCTTGGCTTACTTTATTGTAAGAATATGTAGTGCATGTAACATACAAAATATATGTTAATCGACTGTTTATGTTATCAGTAAGACTTCTTGTCAACAATAAGCTATTAGTAGTTAAGTTTTTGGGGGAGTCAAAAGTAATATGTATATTTTTGGCTGCTTAGGGGTAACAGCCCTGACTTCCCCATTGTTCAAAAGTCAACTGTATGTTTTATGTGGTATAGCTTTAAGAAGGGAAGGACAGAACTTGGCAGGTGCTCTGATTATTTCAGTATCTTCATTATTCCTTACCAGCCCTCCATACTGTGTTTCCTCTTTATAAAGGAAGGTTAATTAGCACATGACTTTTGGAGTCAGGATATCTTGGGTTAAAGTGCTGGCTCTTTGACTACCTAAGCTGTGTGAGTGTTAACTCATTCTTAAATTTTGCTTTAGATTCAGATTCAGATTCATTGCCTCTTAAATGTGGATATTAGGAACTCCCTCATCAAGCTGTTGTTGGTTTAGCATATACCTGGTATATAATCAATATACAACAAACGCATGTTAGTTTCTTCTGTATGCCAGAAACAAGTCCTACTTAAGTTTAAACTCTATAAAACATCACTGTATGTTAAGTCCAAGAGTTTTCTGCCAACTTCCAATGCTTTCTTTGGTCAACAAGCAAGACCTGTGCATTCATGTAAAGGTGGGCTATGATAAATATATGAGAAATTATTTTTGATGTGGAAATAATGCCGGGGGGGGTACAGAAAAAGACATCAGCCATAATGGAAGGGCTGGTCGGCTCACTGGAGGGAAAGTACTAGTGCCTTCTCTGACTTGGTAGAACACGTTCTCTTGTGGTAGCGTCATGCCTTACGTACATAATAAATATTCAAATGTATTTGATTAGATTAGTGGCTATGTCCAACAGGAGTTCAGTGAAGGATGTGTAGAATATCTGCTGGAAGTGAGTCTCAGGCATCCTCTTAGATCCTAATTCATAGTCACCTATGGCATTTGGGGACCAAAAGTGACACGTAGCTTTCACAGTAGCAGTAGGCTATAATGCACTAAGTAGACCATTTCAGTAAGACCTCAGGAGCTTCTAAAGATTATACTGACTTGAAATTCAGTTTGTGTCTTTCACAAACTTCCAGTGGCTTCTGTCATTGTACGACTGAAGATGTTGTCAGTAGGGACTAATGGTAAACACTTCTTTCCTCCATGCCATTCTTCCTTCAAGTGACTGCATTGAGAACTAGATGCTTTATTCTTTCTTATAGATAGTCACTGGTTGTAACATTAATATGACCTATTAAATGCCAAATAATTATAAAGAGAACCAAAACAGTATGGCATATGTATTATTTTGGGCAGTGCTATTGACGCTTGAAATATAGCTGAGGTCAAATGGAAATTGTAAGACACGTACTTAAACACAAATACAGAATTAATTTATCTTTTTACCACTCAGAACCCATGCCATTTATATCTCTTAAAATGAACTTGCAAATAAGAAATATATTTTCCAATTGCATGTGGATTCAAAATAGCTAGCAATAGCCTGTTCTGCAAAATTGGAGTTGGTGTTTTGTTTTGTTTTGTTTTAAGTTAGAAATAGTTTTGGGAAACTCTTGTCATTCAAGAACTATTATTCTGGGGCACCTGGATGGCTCAGTTGGTTGAGTGCCTGACTTCGGCTCAGGTTATGATCTCACTGTTTATGAGTTTGAGCCCCACATTGGGCTTTGTGCTGACAGCTAAGAGCCTGCAGCCTGCTTCAGATTCTCTGTCTCCCTGTCTCTCTGCCCCTCCCCCACTTGTGCTCTGTCTCTCTATCTCTCAAAGGTAAATAAAAATGTAAAAAAAAATTTTTAGGGGTGCCTGGGTGGCTCAGTCGGTTAAGCGTCCGACTTCGGCTCAGGTCATGATCTCACGGTCCGTGAGTTCGAGCCCCGCATCGGGCTCTGTGCTGACAGTGCAGAGCCTGGAGCCTGTTTCAGATTCTGTGTCTCCCTCTCTCTCTCTGACCCTCCCCCACTCATGCTCTGTCTCTCTCTGTCTCAAAAATAAATAAACGTTAAAAAAATTTAACAAAATTTTTTTTAAAGAACTATTATTTTTTATATGCAAACTAAACCATATTTCTTGATCTTGGACCATCCTTGTAGAAATAAATTGTGTGCGAATCTCTTCTGCAACTTTCTCTGTCTAGGCAAATTGGATCTTAGGGCCATGTCAATTTTGCAGAAGAATCTTAAAGAAATTATCGTTGTAAGTATAGCTCTTATTTCCATCAGATGTCATGCCTTAGGCAGTTCTTTAGCACTTATTTCTTATTGATTTTTAGAGTCTTCTATTGCATGTTGATGATGAATGAAAGATTAGAATTCAGATAAGGAAATCTGAGTTCTGAATCTGTCTCCTCAACTAACCAGTTTCATCACCTTGATTTCATATATTCAACCTTCTAGGATCGCACAGTTGAATTGGCCAGGTTAATGCTGGACTCAGACTACTTCTCTCACTTTATAGTGTAGAGATTTCAGCTGGTTGGTCCAAGACAGATTTGTTCAGTTAATGTAACTAAAAAATATAATGCAGTCCCTCTACTCATTTTTGTGCTTTTTCCACAACATCTTCAGATTCTATGAAGAATGAAGAAGATAACAGATTCCAAAGTGGTAAATCATTGTCTTTCATTTAGCAGACAAATAAAATATCACATGAAATGCTTACACAGATTTTTATTCTTGCACAATTCTGTGTAGACTTACTTTTAAGCTGTGATCTGAGGCCATTAAAAAAGAGCAGTGATAACCAAAGTGTAGTGTATATGCCCTGAAAACCAATTTCATCACACTTGTGTAAAATCTGGTAGACTTACTAAATGGTAAATTCATTGCTCCTTCCTCTGTACCATAGCTTGATTTTAGTAAGGAATCGTCTAAACCTAACTGTTTCTGAAAGGTTCCAGTCCAAATACCATTACTTTGGAAGTTAAGGCCTCAATATATGAATTCGATGGAGAGTCAAACCTTCAGCCCACAAACATTCATAGCAGGGCTTATCTATAAAATGAATAACTTTCTGGGTTTCCCAAATTATAGATGTAATTGGGTAGATAACCTGTTAAGGTTTTATCAGTTTCACTTTCTCGGTCCCTTTTTTTTCCTATGTGGGGTGGTAAAATTTTAGCTTCTGAAACGTAATTCTGACCATTGTCACAATTATTTTCCCATCTAGAAAATTGATTTTTTTTTTTTTTTTTAATGATGAGCTCTTACTTCCCTGGGCAGGAATTGTATGTCAGCCAAGTCGTATTCTTTGAATATTATCACCAGACTTTTCACCAGTACCACTCTAAGACTAAAATGGAAAATCCATTTTAAATGGCATAAAATAGAAATGTGTCTTAATTTCCATTTTTGTGTGTCTCCTCCTATAGCATACAGAAAAGCATGTGTTTTGAAGGCCGAAGAGAAAATTGAGTATCTGGCTCACCTACAGTCAGTAGAGTTTTAGAGCTACATATGTACACGCATGTATCTATATAAGACATACATACTTTCCAAACCTTCCTTACACTGCTTTATTCTACTTATATGATATTTGATTTTATTGTGTCTGCACTTTTTTTTATTTTTTGCATATTGCTTTACGTGATCGTTATTGTTATACTGATAATGATGAGAAGAGATACCAACTGCGTTTCAGGAGACCTGGCTGCAAATAATTGACCCTGTTGTTTGTTAGCTTTTTTTCCCACCAGCTTCACTGAGGTATTATTGACAAATAAAAATGCATGTATCTAAGGTGTACAGTGTAATGATTGGATACGTATATTCGTTGTGAAATGGCTACCACAGTTAAGCTGATTACATATCCATCATCTCACATAGTTACCCCTTTGTGTATTTGGTGAGGACATTTGAGATTGATGTCAGCAAAGTTTATGTATACAGGACATTTTTAAAACTAATGGTCATGATGCTATACTTTCAGTTTCTAGAACTTCTTTATATGGTAACTAGAAGTTTATACCATCTGACCAATATCTCTCTTTTTCCCAACCCCACCAACCACCAGCCCTTGTCAACTACCCTTCTATTCTCTGATTTTATTTTTATTTATTTATGTATTTATGTATGTATGTATGTATGTATGTATGTATATGTATTTGGATCCGTATGTAAGTGAAATTATGTAGTATTTGTCTTTCTGTGTCTGGTTTATTTTACTTAGCCGAACATCCTCCAGATTCATCTATATTGTCACACATGGCAGGATCTCCTTTTTAGAGGGTAATATTTCAGTGTGTGTGTGTGTGTGTGTGTGTGTGTGTGTGTGTGTGTCACATTTTCTTTATCAATTCATTTGTTGATGGACACTTACCATGTTTACTATTTTGGCTACTACAAATAAGGCTGCAGTACACATGGGAGTGCAAATATCTGTTCAAAATGCTGATTTTATTTCCTTTCATAGACCCAGAAATGACATTGCTCAATCAAATGGTAGTTCTATTTTTAATTTGCTTAGGAATCATGATACTGTTTTCCATAACTGTTGCACCAGTTTACGTTCTGACTAACAAGTACATGGATTGCCTTTTTTCCACAGTTTTGCCAACACTTGTTAGTTTTAGACTTTTTGATACTGGTCATCTGAATAAGTGTGAGGGAGTACTTTATTATGGTTTTGATTTGCTTTTACCTGATGATTAGTCATGTTCAGCATTTTTTCATATACCTATAGGCCATTTTTGTCTTTTCGAGGGAATGTCTAGCCAGGTTTTTGGCCCGTTTTCTAATACAGTTATTTGTTTATTTGTTATTGAATTGTATAAGTTCTGTGTATATTGTAGGTGTTAGCACCTTATCAGAAACAGGGTTTGCAAATATTTTCTCCTGTTTCACATACCGCTTTTACATTTTGTTCACTGTTTTCTTTGCAGAAACATTTTAGTTTGATATAGTTCCACTAGCTCATTTTTTTTGCTTTTGTTGCCTGTGCTTTTTTAAAAAAAAAATTATTTAAATTGTTTTTTTTTTATTTAATTTTTTATTTTTTTAAATTTACGTCCAAATTAGCATATAGTACAACAGTGATTTCAGGAGTAAATTCCTTAGTGCCCCTTACCCATTTAGCACATCCCCCCTCCCACAACCCCTCTAGTAACCCTCAGTTTGTTCTCCATATTTATGAGTCTCTTCTGTTTTGTCCCCCTCCCTGTTTTTATATTATTTTTGTTTACCTTCCCTTATGTTCATCTGTTTTGTCTCTTAAAGTCCTCATATGAATGAAGTCATAGCATTTTTGTCTTCTCTGACTAATTTCACTTAGCATAATACCCGCCTGTTCCATCCACGTAGCTGCAAATAGCAGGATTTCATTCTTTTTGATTGCCAAGTAATACTCCATTGTGTGTGTGTGTGTGTATACACACACACACACACACACACACACACACACACACACACATATATGCACACCACATCTTCTTTATCCATTCATCCATCGGTGGACATTTGGGCTCTTTCCATACTTTGGCTATTGTTGATAGTGCTGCTATAAACATGGGGGTGCATGTGTCCCTTTGAAACAGCATCACTGTATCCCTTGGATAAATGCCTAGTAGTGCAGTTGATGGGTCGTAGGGTAGTTCTATTTTTAGTTTTTTGAATAACCTCCATACTGTTTTCCAGAGTGGCTGCACCAGCTTGCATTCCCATGTTGCCTGTGCTTTTGATGTCAAATCCAAAAGAAAAAAAATCACTTTCAAAACTAATACTTTGGGTAAATCTCTGGTAGTCCTGGATGTTCATTTTCTTATGCAAAATAAAGGGTTTGATTATGTATCATTAAATTCTTGTGGTTTCTCTTGCATTCTTGAATGGGATTGTAATATATAATTATATTTAAATTCATTCGATATTTAGTAGAAGAAATATGAACCATATCTGATAATTAGGTTATTGACAATTTGAAATTATTTAGTAGCCCTTGAAATACGTAACATGGTTTTCAAACTTAGAATCCTTACATACAGGTACCTCAGAAGAATCATTTTGGAATTCATTCTATGTGAAACCTGTTAATATTAGAAAATATTTCAAATTTGAAAGGATCAGGGCTATGGTCATTGATTAAAATAAACTACAAAGTATGGGAGATTTTTGTTAGAAATGAGGCATTTTATCATATTCAAGTTTTTAAACTATTTAAGCATTTCCATGTAAACTGTTCTTTAAAATAATCCATTTTCTATGTTAATTAACTCAATTGTGTAAGTCTTTTCACAGTATGTACTTATATCAAACTATCATGTTGTACACTTAAATATGTTACAATTTTATTTGTCAATTACACTTCAGTAAAGCTGAAAATAAAATAACATAAAATCATCCATTCTTCCCACAAAACGGAATAAAGGCCCTGAGATTTTGCCAACTAAAAGGCTGAAAGACCATTAAGAAGTAAGTTGGTATAATGACTTGGAGGTAAATTCTTTATTTATATACATGATATGTAGTATAGAAAGATAACAGATATTTAGAAGGATTATAAATAGGTTATCAACTCTACTTCTCTGTGCTTGATGTAGGAAATTTTGAAACAAAATCAGTATCTTGTCACTAGGCTCTAATGTCAGTTATATACATAACTTTGAATATGATCTTATGTATTTATTATTTTAGGTAACGATTAGTCATATCATTCTGGGAAACAATTGAGTGATGATGTTATTTTTAAAACCCCTATATAAATTCCTTTAACAAATAATACTATCTTCATTTCACTATCTTCCAACCATTTTTATACACTTTCTGTAAGGCACTTTACTGGTTACTCTTTATGAATGAGATACAGCTTGTATACTCTATTATGACATCAATAAAATATGAAGGCTTCATTTGATACTTTAGTAATTTTGGTTTTGGTTATTTTTGGATTACAGCACACAACAGTACAAATTAAAGTAAAAATTGTATTGTCATGTATTAGTAATCCACAATGCCCAGATATATCTAATAGCATAATGGGTTGTAACAGTTTCTGGAAAGTATACCAGTGATCCTTTATATGCATGTATTTTGTACTTGTGCTAGAATGCTGGCTCTTTTTTAATTTCTTCATATGTGATATATTAGAAGTTAACTAGAGGCAAAATAATTTTCAAAAAAATGTTAAAGGGAGGTATAACCTTGAAATACAAAGTGATACCTTGGTATAATTATACATGTCCTTGAGATGAAATGACACTTCGACGTTCTATACACTTAAATGTGGAAACTAGCCTATTCAGACTAGATAATCAGATGAACCTTGCCTAAATGCAGAGAAACATTTCAAAACCAGTGGTTTCAAGAAGAACTTGTTCTGCTCTGTTTGATTGGATATCTAATTCATCAACCTGTGATCTGGAAAGATAATAGGTGTTTGAAATAAAGCTGGATTGTGACTCCTTTCTCTCCCCTTTCCTTCTTGTAAGATCCCTAGCCACTTTCTGGCCTTACACATAAAATAAAAAGTAATGCTCTCCACTTAAGGGTTTGTGGGATGGAAGAGTGCTGGATAAGAAATATTTTTAATTTTAGCATGCATTATTTTTCTAAATGTTTCTTTACTTTTGAGAGAGAGAGACAGACAGAGCACTATCCTGAGAGGGGCAGAGAGAAAGGGAGATGCAGAATCTGAAGCAAGCTCCAGGCTCCGAGCTGTCAGCACAGAGCCTAATGTGGGGCTCGAACTCATGAACTGTGAGATCATGACCTGAGCTGAAGTTGGATGCTTAACCAACTGAGCCACCCTGGCACCCCTAATTTTATATTGCATTGTAATAAGCCTTATGCGTTAGCCTCTTAAAACCCGATACCTGTAAAATATCTTTCTATTTCCTTGTTTTGAGTACTGAGCTTATTATAAGTGCAATTAACTTTGCAATTGCATCACAAATGGATTTCTTTCACAGTATTTTGACATTTCAATTTATCCTGAATCGTTTTTCCCCCGAATTTTGACAGGGCTGATTTAGCTTCTTCATACATGGATCATGGCATATTCTGTGTTAAATGTATAAACAGGTCATGGTTGGCTGTGTGGGTGACTTTACCCTGCCCCTTCCAGTGGATGTCACCAAAACAATACCTTGACTGGCATGTACTGCTTTTGTATCCTACTGAGTTTTTTTGTTTTGTTTTGTTTTTTTTTTTTTTGATCACTAATGTCAAAATATGGTTCTATCCATGTATATGAAAAACAAAGGGAGAAATTGAAACACTCATCTCTGGTTGTAAAATTCATTAACTATTAAATAGTTTCTGGCTCCACATTCTATCAAATTTAAGTTTCAAAAGGGCATTCACTTTACAGCGAGTCTCTTCTCTGTCTCCCTGCCTCTCGCTTCCTTCTCCCGGGAAGCAAAGGCTGTTAACAGTTCCTTGAACTGCTTCCCATACATATTCCAGAAGTAATTCTCTATGAATTCAATCACAAAAGCACTTTTACCCTAACTTAGCCAGCATCATGCTGTGCTTGGGCTTGACTCTAGTCTTTGATATATTACTCTTAAACTGTAAAAAAAATAAAAAATAAGTGATTTTCTTACATGCGTGGTGAAGTTCTATCATTATTTTTTGTTTCTGTTCCTAAAGCAAACTCAGCTTCTGCACAATTTTTAAGTAAACTGCTTTTCTGTGGTTTGTATTTTGTCTTCTATACTTATCAGATCTGTCTCTCTCTCTCTCAAAAGTAAATAAACATTTTTTTAAAATAATGCATATTAAAATTAATATGTGCAGAGCCTGATGCAGGGCTCGAACCCATGCACCGTAGATTGTGACCTGAGCCGAAACCAAGAGTCAGATGCTTAACTGATTGATCCACCCAGGTGCCCCGAGAAAGACCTTTCTAAAAAAACAAAACAAAAAAACAAAAAAAAAAACAACCAGAGTCAAATCACCTGGAGGGGGCGGGCGGCGGGGGAATGACTTTTTAAGGTTTATATTAAAAAAGAAAAAAAGAATATAAAGAAACTCATCGTTTCCCTCCATCTCCTCACTTTCCCTACCACCTAATCCTAATCCAGGGAGCCAATTTAAAACAGAAATTCCTGTTTAATATTTGTGGATTTATTGTCAGTGTTGTATAGCATGGCATACAGCCTACAGCACTTTTCATGTTCGTAGCGTACAGGGTAATATAAAAGTGAGAATTAACACATTGTTCGGTAGTGATCGATCCTATAATACCACCAGCTTTTTCTTTGTAAAGCGATTTTGATACTTTTTTGGCACATAGGATTTACACACTAACTGTCTTGATACACTGGGTTAAGTTGTCAGAACCATCTGAGTAGAAGTTTTGTGAAATGAATTTAGCTAATTTTATAACAACTGTGAAATGTTTCTGTAACGCTGTCATCACCGGCTCCTGACAAACACACTATAGAATCACCAGCCACTTCTCAGAGCTTCGATACCAGCTCGCCTGTCTGGTTTCTCAACTCGTGGGGTTTCTTTGTGTTTTTTTTTTTTTTTCTCCTTTTTTTTTTTTTATATCTTCCCCTCACTCAAGTGAGAGTATTTCATTTCACTCATGTTTTGACAGCACTGTTCCATACATCCTTCTCATCACTGTCCTGCTTTAGAGGTTGTTTTTCTTTCCATTTATAAATGTTTATAAACATGTGTTAGATGGTCTCAGATTTTCTGTTGTATACTCCTGAAAGACTTTTTAAAATTGATTGTTTACTGTATCCTCCATGAGCATTGGGATGCTTTATTTAAAAACAAACAAACAAACAAAAAAAAATGCGCTCTCAGGGCACATGGATCTGACTTCAGCTCACTTCATAATCTCATGGCTCATGAATTCAAGCCCCGCATTGGGCTGTCTGTTGTCAGCATGGCGCCCTCTTCAGATGCTCTGTCCTCCTTGCTTTCTGCGTCTCCCCTGCTCGTGTATGCACGCACGCTCTTTCTCTCTCAAAAATAAACATTTAAACATTTTTTAAAAAACAAAATATAAAAAATGTATTCTCTTATGTGCTTGAAAATACGTGTAAAAACTCTTAAGTGTGCAGAGACTGTTAGAGCATCCCATGTAATGCTCTGGGGAGAGACATTTGGTAGGCAAGGGTTAAGGCAAATTCATTGCTTCAGTTTGAAGAGTGATGAGTTTTGGGGGTTTTCCATTCAACCTGGAATCTTGTGTCTTGGAAACAGAGCAGCTCCAGTAAGAATTTGGCTACCACCCTGAGACAGCATGGACATGCTTTACAGAGTGTGTTCGCTTAATAAGGATTTACTGTCTTGGAAGAGATAGTAAAGTACAAATCATGGTTCCTGAACGCAGCAAGCTTATGAGTTGAGCAAGGCAAGAAGCATCCCACAGCACAGCAGAAGACATCCGTCGGAACAGAAAACGCTCAAAGAGATGCCGAAAACAGAACATTACCCCACGAAGGACAGCAGAAAAGTGCCACAGTGTCCTGTGAAGTCCCAGCATGATCAGGGGAGTGTTCATAAAGACATGGCACTGAAGTATGGGCAGGAATTTGCTAGATGGAAGGTGGACATAATAAATACCAGGAGGGGGCGGGGGGAGGCGGTGTTTGGAAGCAAGGGACGTGGCTGGCAAGAGCTGGGTGAAAGGTTCGTAGTGTAAGGAACTCTTGGAGATAAAATGAGGGATGTTTTACAACTTTTATGGGACATGTAACAGAAACTCTAGTTAAAGAAACAATGAAGTAGTAGGGATTATTGGATCAGACAGCATAAAATTCCAGGGATAGGATTCAGTTTAGATATGGCTGATTGGGGTCTGAAGATGTGACCAGGACCTGGATTCTCTGTTGTTATTTCTTGACCTTGTGTTCCCAGGGTTTATTCCTTTTCAAGTTTACAAGGATTATATTGTTCATCCAGATGAGTACACCCCAGTCATTTCCATGGACGAGAAATAAAAGCTCCAGCAAACCTCTCTCAATGGTTTCCCTGGCTCCCTTTGAAGGCATTACTGTGGGTTGAGAGGATGGGGTGTATTGAATGGTTCCTGCCAGTCAATTTCATTCCTAGAGCTGACTTTGTCCCACCCGCCTGAACTGCTGAAAATGGAAAAATGCGTTCATCAAGGGAACTGTTGGTGGAAGAAAAGGAGTGTAGATGTTGAAAAGGCAAACACTAGCTGTGCTGCTTAGTCAAATATATGGGTCCAGATGTGTAATGTAGGGAGTGAAGAAGCTCAGGTGGTTCATGTTCCTGTTCAGTAGAAACATGAAACATGGCCTGGTACAAAGAATAATGGGAAAGCCCAACATTCGAATAACCTACCGCCTGGGCTTTATACTGCTAGGTATTTTACCAATGGAAACGCTTGCACATGTGCATAGAGACATGTACAGGCATATTCATAGTAGCTCTATGCAAAGTAGCAGATTTGAAAACCACCTAAATGTGAACCACTACAAGAGTGGAGGAGTCTTTTGTTGTGTATTCATAAAATAACACCATAGGCAAAATGAATAACCAGTAGCAAAATTCGTTGACATGGATTAATCTTAGTAATAAGTCTTTCAGTGAAAAAAAAAAAAGGATTCCCAAAGATTACACACATGATCATCTTTTTGCAAGTTTAAAACCAACTGAGTTTTAAAAATATGTAGTTTTTAAGAATCATGCAAATGCAATAGGATTATACACAAAGGGAGGAGACAGAAAAGAAATAAACAAGTGAATGGGTAATATACATGGCGATTGTCATGTGGCTCGGGAAAACAATCCATGTAAGATAATAGAGGATGCTGAAGGGGAAATGTTGGGATGTTATTTAATATGTGATGGTCATCGACGTCTTCTCTTAGAAGATAGCGTTGAAGCAGAGAATGGATGGAAGTGAAGGAGGGGGCCGTGTGGTTGACCCAGGAAGAAATCTCTTCTGCGAAGCGGGGGGAGTAAGTGCAAATGCAGTAGTTACTGTAGTGGAAGTGTGCTTAGGGTGTCCCAGCAGCTTCAGAGAAGCCAGTCCGGATGAAGAACAGCGGTATGGGGTAACATGGTAGGTGCAAAGTCAGGATGGCAGAGGGGATTCAGATCACGTAGGGTTCTCAAAGCCATTATAAAGACCTGGCAATTGACCTCCGTTAGATAGGAATCCTTTGGAGGGTATTGAGGAAGGGAGTGATACAGTAATTTTAAAAGAGTTACTATGGCTTCTTTGTAAAGAAAAAAAAAATGGGAAGGCCAAGCTTGAAATTGGGGAGATCAGAGATCACTTAAAAGGCTTTGAAGTCATCCAAGAGAAGGGTGATGGTTCCTTGGGAAAACATGATTATTCTGGTTATCTATTACTTTGGAATAAATGACCCTGAACTTAGTGGCTTGTAACAACAGCCAGTGTATAATATGTCACATTTTTGTGGGTCGCACATTGAAAATAACGCCCTCAACTGGAAGTTGTGCTTCATGAGGAGTAAACAAGGATCACTTTGAGGTGTATGGCTGGTGGCTTATCTGGAGGATCCAAGACCACTTCAGACACATACTTGATGCCTTGCAAGGGAGATCAAGAAGGCTGGGCTTCCTTGAATCCCTCTCTCCTTCCATGCAGTTTCAGAACCTCTCCACACGGTCTTTTCCAGTGTGTTATTCAGACTACTTACATAGTGCTTTACAGCTCCAAGAGGAAGTATCGTAGTAGACCAGAAGTGATAGCTGCCAGTGTCTTAAGGCCTGGATCTAGAAAGTGGGGCAACATCACTGGTGCCATATTCTATTTGTCATAGCTGCCACAGGACCCACCAAAATTCCAGGGACTGGGATTTAAGCTTTATGTCTTGATGGGAGGACTCTCAAAGAATTTGTGGGCATATATAACCTGCCATAGTGCAAGAGGTGCAGATTGTGAGAAAAGGTTGAATTCTAGTTAAGTTTTAAGGGCTTAGCCTGTAGGTTTGGCTAATGGATTAGATGTGCCTTTGAAAGAAAAAAGAAGAATCATGTTTGGCAGTATGATTTTATTTTTATCTAGACACCTGGAGGAATGCGGTTGCCGTTTACTGATACGGGGAAAATTGTGGAAAGCAAAAGCAGAAGTTCCATTTTGCACATGGTAAATTTGAGTTGCCTGGTAGACATCTGAATGGACATATCAAGTAGGTTGCCAGATATATGACTGTGGAGTTCAAGAGAGAGGTTTGAGCAGAGGCTATTTGCATATAGATGGTATTTAAATTAATGGGACTGGATGAGCTTCATTTAGGGAGGAGAGTAGGTGGAGAAGAGGAGAAATCTAATTACGGAGCCTAAGGGAATTTTAAATATTAGCAATTACTGAAAGGAGGAAGAACTAGCAAAGAAGCCAAGAGAGAGTGGGTCATGAAGAACTAAGGGAAAATGATGTCTTAGAAGCCTAGTGAAACTTTCTGAAGGACTAGGAATGATCAAATTAGTTAGACATGGCTGATTACGTAGGTGAGGACTACAACTTGAATATTATCTTGGCACCTAGAATCCATTGGTGAACCTTATGGGAGCTATTTGAGTCCTAGCAACAAAAACCTATCTGAGTGGCCCCAGAAAACAGGTAGAGAAAGTGAGCATGGACAAAATCCATATATTATATGGATCCATATATTATATTCCTCTTGTTGGCCCACATGAAATGTCTCTATTCTCAGTCTTGGCCTCTATGTCTGAACAGAGGGGACACCAAGGGCTCCGGGGATTTGTCTCAACTTAAGAGCACTTGCTAAATTAACGCCTATGACTTTAAGTCTGTGACTTAAAGAATGTTGGCTAGAATTGTTTTTGGCCATTGAGTATGTTTCTATCTGTCTCCCTCTCACACTGTTAAATATCCAGAAGTCTTCTCCACGTTGAGTTTAAATGCTTGTTTGGAAATGCCTTGTTACTACTATGTCAAAATGGCAAGAGGAATAAATTCTGATTTCAAATCTGTGAGGAAAAAAATGGAATTTGAAAGCCTTTGGGCTTATACTTCTCAGCTGGCCACAGGTCACACCATTATATGCTGTCTTCTTCTTATTTCCCTCTTTGTCTCTGAAGGCATTGGTATGTGAACCGGTGTTTTCACTGTGGCAAGGCTACAACCTGCTTTTGGATTAATTTGGTAAAAGTTTAGGAGCACAGTGAGCCTGGAGGACATTGACCCCACTGGTAGGAACTCACTGCTACTCACTGGATGATTTTGACAGCAGTGATGTTAATGATGGCACCATCGCCTCTGCAAAACTACTGCAAGAGAAAGAGGTGCTGTGGTAATTATG
This sequence comes from Panthera onca, assembly GCF_046562875.1. Taxonomy (NCBI): domain Eukaryota; kingdom Metazoa; phylum Chordata; class Mammalia; order Carnivora; family Felidae; genus Panthera; species Panthera onca. The sequence continues at coordinate 140,415,869 of NC_138339.1, read as the reverse complement.
TTATACATCCTGTCCCATAGAATCGTTCCTATACATTGGGGTAGGAATTACTATTGTTGCCATTTACAGATGAGAAATTGAGATTTAATAAGGTTCAATAACTTGTTTAGTGTCATATATCCAGTCTGTGCTGTCAACACACAAAGGTAGGGAGAATGGAAAGCTTTTAAGGTTTGAGTGCTATTTCCCCTTTGCCAGCTTTAATTCAAATTAGTGAAATAGGCCAGCAACTAACCTACTTATGCTTTATTGCGAGAAACAATCAGAATATATATATATATACACATATATATACGTATATATATATATATATATATATACGTATATATATATGAATACTTTTAATCGATAAAACACTATATGATTTTGAGATACATTTCTACAATAAAAGTTGGAACACATTGTTTTAACCCTTTGGCTGACGCCTTTTACCTTGGTCTTTTCTTTAAGTTTTCTGGATTGCTAATTTCAATGAAATAGAGTTTTGTGTTAAATGATTGCCTTTCATATTTTTCTACCTGAAGCCAAATGATTTATATGTGCCTTTTTCTGCAAAAATAAGTCATATATTAATAGTAAATATATTTGTTTTTTGGGTGTGGAATTTTGTAGGTTCTTTATAGATATTGGATACCAACGCTTTATCCAATACGTCATTGTGTGTGTGTGTGTGTGTGTGTGTGTATATATAGTAACATACATAATATATAATAATATATATAATGAAATACTCCTCAGCAATGAAAAAATATGAAATCTTGCCATTTGCAGCAATGCAAATGGAATTAGAAGATATTATGCTAAGTGAAATAAGTCAGAGAATGAGATATCTTACGATTTCAGTCATATGTGGAATTTTAGAAACTTAGATAGATGAACATAGGGGAAGGGAAGGAAAAATAAGATAAAAATAGGCATGGAGGTAAACCATAAGAGACTCTTAAATACACAGAACAAACCAAGGGTTGCTGGGGGCGGTAGAGGGGTGGGTGGGGGGTGTATTAAAATGTTGACAGGCATTAAGGAGGGCACTTTTCAGGATGAGCACTGGATGTCATATATAAGAGATGAATCACTGGGTTCTACTACAGTGTATGTTAACTAAATTAAAAATAAAATTTAAAAATAGCAAATATAACTTTTATAGCATTTTTAACAGTATTGATTTACCTAGTTTTTGTCATTATTCTCAATTCAAATAAAAGTCTTTGTTTTTAAGCTGAAAACAGCAAAGCTTAGAGAAGCATAAATAGGACTTAAAGAAATAAAAAGTGTTACCTGATTTTTAAAACATATTTGTATTTATGTTAAACTTATAGGTAAATTACAAGAAGAGAAATCCTGAAACTTTTTAAAAAATAAAATGTTAAGTTCTCTCTTCTTTCTCTGTTAAGTTATGAAAGACAATTTTCTTTCCATTTATTTTCATTTTGATATTATTTCACCCAGGGGAATACAAGTAGAAAGCTATTTATACTTAGTATCTACCAATTTATAAATTCCATGAAACTAATTAATTCATATATCAAAAGGTATGCTGAAACAATACTGCAAAGCATGTTGTCTATTTTCTCTTTTTTTCAAATAATTATAAATATAAGCTTAACATTGGGATTGTTTAGTTTGAAAAATTCAGAAAGGACTGGATTTAAGACAGTTATTCAGTGACCCAGATTATTCCAGATTAATCTAGAGGGAAAACATGACACAGAATTTGATTTAGGCAATCTTGAGATACTCCAAATCAGGATTTAGTCAGTTCTGAAATGTCTCCCAAACTGCCAAGATCCTAGCATTCCATGGAGTGGAATCCATCATACCATCCTCTCTGTCGCCATCTCTGTCTAGTCACGGTACTGCATCTGTATGGTCACCACATTTGCCAAGAGAAAGCATTTACTTTTCTGGCCAAGTGAATGTATATTCACAAAAAAATTAAGAAATTTATGGAAGGAATTAAATTGAAAGAAGTTTGGGATTTTTTTTTTGTTTTTCTACTTTTCTAATTCTAGCTTTATAATTAACAACAGATAGAAGAGAGCATCCAGCTTTTGCCCCTACAGAGTATTCAAAATGTCTTCTTTTTGAAAACTCTGATAGAAACACTTCTCTTGGAAAACCAGAGGTTTTGATACAAGTTAGACCTTTTGAAAATAACATTTTTTTTCCCTATGTGTAAAAACACCATAGACTCGTTGTCATAAGTTCAGCTAATATACTGAAATGTAAAGAAGAAAGTATGGCATACCACAAAATACTGCATATTCAGTTCCAGACCATGACAATAAAGCTAGTCAAATGAATTTTTTTGTTTCCCACTGTCTATGAAAATCATGCTTACAGATACTGTATCTGTTAAGTGTGCAGTAGTTATTATGTCTAAAAAACAACATGCATACCTTAATTAAAAAACACTTTATTGCCAGGGTGCCTAGGTGGCTCAGTTGGTTAAGCATCTGACTTCAGCTCAGGTCTTGACCTCATGGTTCAGGAATTCAAGCCCCACATCTGGCTGTCTGCTGTCAGCACAGAGCCATCTTTGGATCCTCTGTCCCCCCCCCCCCCCCCCCCGCCACTGCTCCTCTGTTCACGCGGACACTTTGTCGTTTTCTCTCAGAAATGAATAAACATTAAAAAAAATAGAGATTTTAAAAAAGCACTTGATTGTTTAAAAATGCTAATCATCATCTGAGCTTTCAACAAGTCATAATCACTAATCAAAGACCACAACAAATATAGTAATAATCAAAACGTTTGAAATATTGGGAGACTTACCAAAATGTGACACAGGAAAACAAAGTGAGCCCTGTGGGAAAAATGGCACTGGTAGACTTGCTCGACACAGGGTTGCTACAAACCTTCAATCTATAAAAAACACAAGAGCTGCAAAGTTCAATAAAGTGAAGTATAAAAAAACAAGGTATGCCTTAAAACATAATTCCAGGACAAAAATTGGTGCTCTCACATAGAAATTCTTGTAGTTAATTTCTTCCATGGGACCAGTTTAAAAAAATTTTTTTTAATGTTTATTTATTTTTGAGAGAGACAGAGCGTGAACGGGGGAGGGGCAGAGAGAAAGGGAGACACAGAACTCGAAGCTGGCTCCAGGCTCTGAGCCATCAGCACAGAACCCAATGTGGGGCTGGAACTCATGAGCCGTGAGATCATGACCTGAGCTGAAGTCGGATGCTTAACCAACTGAGCCACCCAGGCACCCTGTATGGGACCAGTTTTAAATGTTAAAGTTGTAAGGTAAAGAAAATTTGTTAGTGTTATGGAATTATTTTGGAATTCTTCTTTCATGAAGATACTATGTGTATCTTTTTAAGTTAAAGCACATTGATATTCATAGCTATTTTGAATATGGGTATATATTATGAAAAGCCATACTTACTGGATTTTTTTTTAATAAATGAAGCATCCTGTACTGTTAGGAAAATGTGAAGCGACTTCACTCAACAAACATTTACTGAGCACCTACATGCCAGTTACTATTGTTGATGCTATAAAATCTCCAACTCCTCGTTCTCTAAGAAACTAGTAAAGTCGTAGAATTAGGAATATGATGAGATTATAAGCATTAATTTTTATTTTGTTCCCAGACCACTTTTAAAAAGCAACTGAGTTATCTATAATACTTGCTGATTCATGCTTGTGTATTAACAAAGCTAAATTTAGTACTCAAAATGTCTGTAGCTTGGGGCACCTGGGTGCCTCAGTCTGTTGAGCATCCAAGTCTTGGGTTTTGGCTCAAGTCATGATTTCATGGCTTAAGTCATGATTTCATGGTTCATGAGTTTGAGCCCTGCATTGGGCTCTGTGCTGGCAGCCAGCACAGAACCTGCTCTCTCTCTTTCTTTCTGCCCTTCCCCTGCGCTCTCTGTCTCTCTCTTTCTCAAAATAAATAAAGAAGCATTAAAAAAAAATGTCTGCAGCTGTGGAGAAAGAATTTTTTTTTTGCAGTAAATAATGCTATTTTAATTGAATATATAGACTGGAAATAATAAATGAATTTTGAACCTTCCTGTCATTAAGAAAATCACTGTTAGCATGACTGTAGCTCTAACAGTGAAAGAGAAAACAATATAACTTTTGTGAAAAAATAGAATATCTTTATTACCTTTTAGTAAGCAAAGAATTTTTTAAGAAACACAGGAAGTTCTATCTGTAATGGAAAAATATCAATAGACTGGGCTAAATGCAGTTGAGCTACTATTTATGAAAAAATCACAAAGAGAGTGAAAGGGGAAAACACAAGGAGGAGAATTTTAATATGTATATTTGATAAAGAACTTAATTCCAGAATATACAACTCATTCCAACAAATCAGCAGCAGTAAGAAAAGACAACCCCATGCAAAAAAAAAAAAAAAATGCACAAATGGTGGGAATGTCCATTTTACAAAAGCATTTATGTAAATGACCAAAAAACATATGAGTATCTACCCAATTTCTTTAATCAATGAAAAATGCAAATAAAACCCACTCTATGATATTTATAAACATGCATCACAATGATTAAAATGAAAAAAAATAGTATGAAAAGCTGATGAGGACAAGGAACAACTGGAACTCTTATGTCATTATGTCATTGGTAGACACATAAATTGGTTTGACTGCTTTGAAAACCATGTCTGGAGTCTTCTGAAGCTGAACAGAACATATACAGTAAAAGACAGAAATTCTATTTCTAGGTATATACCAAAGGAACTTGTTCATATGTTTACTGAAAGACATGTAAAATAATGGTATAGCAGGAATATTTAAAATAGCTCCAAAGTAGAAGTAACCCAATTGCACATCAATAATGAAATGGACAGTGTGATATTTTCATACGATGAAAACTACATAGCAAACAGAGTGAAGTTTATGCAACACCATGGATTAATTGTATGAGTTCATAGCATTTCACTTATTATGTTGAGCAAAAGAATCCTGACACAGGGGCACCTGGGTGGCTCCATCGGTGAAGCATTCGAGTATTGAGCTCGGATAAGGTCATGATCTCTCAGTTTGTGAGATGGAGCCCCACACTGTGCTCTGTCTGCACTGGAGGCGTGGAGCCTACTTGGAATTTTCTCTCTGTCCCTCCCCCGCTCTCTCTCAAAATAAATAAATAAACTTAAAAAAAGAAGCCTGACACAAAAGATTATTTATGCAAAATTAAAAACCAGTAAAATGAATCTGTGGAATTAGAAATAAGGATTGTTTTTCTGGGGATGTAGTAAATGAAAGGGGAGCAGTTCTGGAGTGCTTGTTCATAGTCTGTTTCTTGAGTTATCTGTTGATGTCGTAGGTGTGTTCTCTTGTGAATTCTTTTTTTTTAAATGTTTATTTTTGAGAGAGGCAGAGACAGAATGTGAGTGGCTTAGGGGCAGAGAGAGAGGGAGACAGAATCCGAAGGAGGCTCCAGGCTCCGAGCTCTCAGCACAGAGCCCGACGTGGGGCTCGAACTCATGAGCTGTGAGATTATGACCTGAACCGAAGTCGGACGCTCAACCCACTGAGCCACCCAGGCACCCCAATTCTCTTGTGAATTCTAAATAGTCTCAGTATGCATGCTACACTACAATGAAATGTATTCATAAACACTAGAGAATTGATGAAGGGAAATCTATTTGAAGCTAGTATATTGCTTGGGGTTGACTGCTCCAAGACAAAAACCTTAACCTTGTTAAAAAATCACTTCTGGTAGTAAGGAAAAGTTCACCCCTCTACATGAGAGTTATCATGCTAAATTGAGCTATAATTCCTTATTCATGCTACTGTTCTTGTATTTTTGCCTGGGAAAATCAGAAAATTATCACTAAATTTAAAAAATAGTGACTGTAGCTGGGATATTGTTTTTTTTTTTATTCCGGCCTTCAAACTTCAACTGAAATACTGACTTTCCTTGGGTCTTGACCCCACCAGCTTTTGAACTTGAGTCTCTGCCGTTGGTTCTCCTGGTTCTCAGGCCTTTGGACTGGGAATAGACGAACCCTGTCGGATTTCGTGGATCACCAGCTTGCTGACCAAAGCTCTTAGGACTTTTTGGCTTCCATCAACTCCTAAGCAAACCCCTTATAATCTATCTCTTTGTTTCTGTCTTTCTATGCATCCATTTGTTCCATTTCCCTAGAGAACCCTGACTAATACAGAAATGAATTTTTAAAATATTTGGTTTTCTCATACTGACAGCTTTTTTTAAAGCATGTGTGAATTCCAGGAAATGATTCAGAACAGGTGAATAATTGCATATCCTTGTGGGTTCACACTAATATGATTCATGTATAACTATATATAGCAATGTGTACAGACAAAAGCAATATGTGTTCCAAGAATGTACTTTGAAATTTTAACAAAGAAATCCAAACCAGAACATTCTTATATTTTCATCTCGAATGTCCTGTTTAAAGCCCTGCACTGTTCATATTGAGAAGGCAGCAGCATATTAAACCTCAGTAAGCAAAGGCTATAAACTCTGAAAAATGTAGAAGCTTAAGAGGCACTGTTTTATTGAGGTCTAGAGGATGACCTTAGCCCATCCATCCTCCCTGTGGACAGTAACTTGATTAGCACATTAGTTCAGTTTTGAGAAAATAAAATGGGAGCAAAGAAATAACACCAATGTGTTCTCCAAGATAATTTTTAGTTGTGTGTGTTTCTTCTGTTTTGCAACATTGACATCTTCCTGGAATTTTTGGGAAATACCATTGCATGATCATTGCTTTCTGGGACTTTTGCAAACCTTGCACAAGCCAGTGCAACATTAAACAACACACAGATGTTTAGTTTGGTAATGTTTGCTGTTTTTCTTCCTCTGTTAACAATGCTGGATTTCTGTTAAGGGGGTAAAGAAGGACACACAAGGGGGAGTGGCAGGCCATACAGTACAAAGTAGCAACCCTCATTTATTGAGTAATGGCCACGTGGCAGGAACAATGCTGAGAGCTATATTTCTCTTATTTAATTCTCCAGCAGCAGTGGAGATGCTATTATTATACAAATTTTTACAGATGCAGAAACTTAAGGACTTACTAACTCACAGAAATTCACACTATTCTAAAGTGGCTGGGATGTAACTTTTTAAAAAAATTTTTTTAATGTTTTTATGTATTTTTAAGACAGAGAGACAGAGCATGAGTGGGGAGGGGCAGAGAGAGAGAGGGGGACACAGAATCTGAAGCAGGCTCCAGGCTCTGAGCTGTCAGCACAGAGCCTGACGTGGGGCTCGAACTCACGAGTTGTGAGATTGTGACCTGAGCTGAAGTTGGGCTCTTAACCAACTGAGCCACCCAAGTGCCCCTGGGATGTAACTTAAAGCCGGTTCTTTTGGAATCTGGAGCCAAACTCTTAAATGGTATGCTAATTTGTGAATGAAAAAAAGAAAGAATGAGGAGAAAGGAAGAAGACAGGATAATAAAGACCAGCTTAATTTAACAATATTTCATTATTGGGGTGCCTGGGTGTCGTAGTCAGTGAAGTGTCTGAGTCTTAATTTCGGCTCAGGTCCTGATCCCATGGTTGTGGGATCATGCCCCGTATCATGCTCCATGCTGGGCAAGGAGCCCACTTAATTCTCTCTGTCTCTTCCTCTGTCTGTCTCCCCCACTCACACACTCCTTCTCTCTAGAATAAAAATGAATAAATAAAATATTCTATTATGAAAGATATTATCTTCCATTATCATATATTAGGTAAAATAACAGGAAATGTGAAAGAAAAAAGTCAGCTAGACACCCACATCTAAGGAACCTCTTCTGTTGCCCATACCAGTTATTATGCTGTGCATACATTTGCTTGATTGTGGTCCTTTGATATATGTGCTTTCATTATTTTCTCACTAAACATTATGCTTTCAGTATTTTCTGTGGTGCTATAAATCTTTGTAAACAATTTAGTGTTGTATAATACCACATTAAGAAAATGAGCCATAATTTAATTAACTGTATTTCTATCTGGGGACATTCATTTGTTTGCTGTGATACATAATACAAGTATGAACATCAGTATTCATAGACCTTTTTCCCAATTTGGGATTAATAGCCTCCTCTGAATATCCATTTTATAGGAAACTTTTTAAATAGTTGGTCCTTGACAGAACATTTATTTTAGAGATGGTGTATTATACCCTTTTCCGCCTGACACTGTGACTTTCCTTGCAATAAATTGTATATCATTGTTTTAATTTAAGTATAATTGACATACAGTATTATATTAGCTTCAGGCATACAACATAATGATTCAGTATTTGTATATATTGCTAAATGATTACCGAAATAAGTCTAGTTAACATCCATCACCACACAGAGTTACAGAATTTTTTTTTTTTCTCGTGATGAAAACTTTTAACATCTACTGTCTTGGTAACTTTTAAATATGTGATACGGTATTATTAACTATTGCTGCTGTGCTGTGTATCACTGATTTTTAAGATAAAGCACCTCAGTGTTATTTTTTTCCTAAAATCTTAGAAAGCTAATGAGCTTCTTTTCCACAACTCTAATACCTGTTTTATTTTTTTTAAACTCTTCCTTAGCCTTCCTTTTAACAATACAAATCAGAAATATTCAAATGGAGATTTACTTTTTCCACAAAGGGTGTGCTGTGTTCATCACCTTTTTATTTTAAGTTATCCCTTATCACCTTCAGGCTACTTAGGCTTCTGTCATAGCATTTATTACTCTATTCTAAATCCCAAGCTGGACCTGATTATCAAAATTATTCATTGACATCAGTCCTTTTGCATGGAGAAAGAGAGATGGCCAAAGCTTTCTGGGGGTGGGGTAGGGGTGGGGCGGGGAGGTGCCTTGTACCTCTTTAAACTGAGAGAAAGGGCCACAACTTTTTTGGGAAAGAGACTGTTCAATGAAATTCTGTCTTAGCAGATGAAGTTCTGGCCATAACTTGGCTTCCTGAATTTGCATGAGTTTTGTCAAAATTAGTAAATTCTACATGAAATATTAGAAGAGGATCATTTTTCTACTTTTATGTCTATGTTGTAAATTGTGGGCACCCCTAAAATTTGAATACGATTAATGTCAGTAAGAAATTTCAATATTTAATATCCTGACCTACTCCAAGTACAGATTATCACATACAATGAATATGATGTAATTGGCTGGACACAGTGACAGTGTGAAACAAAGAACCTGCTGTAAATGTCTTGAATACCATTGTGAAAAGAAGATGTATATATCATAATAATTATGTGTAAACCTGGACCTAGTAAACACTTATATTTTTAATGAATTCTCACAGCAACCTTAGGAGCTAGATGAAACTTTTAGCCTCATTTCAATGGATAGGAACACTGCATTATCTATGAAAAGGCACATGATAATCCAGGAAGGAGATGGGCTTATTTTTATGTGAGCAGTATGTTATTTAGCAGATTGGAGTGAGATCTTCCAAGGCGGGGGGTGTTCTGTGAACACCTGTAGAATATCTGTAGATGGTGGGTGACTGGGTTGCAAAGGGCTTAAGATGAGCCATAGGTTTAAGGAGAAGTGGGAGAGAATTCTAAGAACAAAAACTGAGTGAATGAAAGCTTGTTTCAGAGGAGTATTTTTATGACTCAATTTTAATAGAGGCAAGGGTTTATATAGATAAACGTAAATTCAGACAAATGCATGAAGACTTCATCGTGAGACACTATGGAGTAGAGGTGTCTGGAGTTTACAGTGTTGTGCATTTTCTGCCAAAGAGAATTCACATGTCATTTCACACAAAAAGAAATAAGTTTACAAAAAAAACAACAGTAACAAAACTATGCTCTTCGGGGCACCTGGGTGGATCAGTCAGTTAAGCATCTGACTTCGGCTCAGGTCATGGTCTCGTGGTTCATGAGTTCAAGCCCCGCATCGGGCTTTGTGCTGATGGCTCAGAGCCTGGAGCCTGCTTCAGATTCTGTATCTCCCTCTCTCTCTGCTCCTCCCCTGCCCCCACGCTCACTCGCTCCCTTTCTCTTGCTCTCTCTCTCTCTGCCTCTCTCTCAAAGATAAATATTAATAAAATTTAAAAAAAAACAAACAAAAAACCTTTACTCTGCAAACCTTGTTGGAGAAATAGAGTTAAAAACATAGGGAAAGATTGTAGATGGCTTTAGAAAGCAATCTGGAATATTCTATCACTTAAGTTAGCATTTTCTGAATGATTTTCTTATGTCTTCCATAATGGTAATATCTGTTACAGGAATGTGAAACTCAGAATGGTTATTTGCAGATAGTCTTTCAATAAAAAAAGAAAAAAAGAAAAGAAAAATTGCCCAAAGAGTATGAGGTCTCAGACTGACTTAAATCTAGTTGCAAATTGATATTCCAAAGACTAGGCAGCCTGCCAAGTCTATTTTGATTATTCATTGCCTCATAACAAATCATTCCAAAACTTGGTGGCTTCAAACAGCAATAATCATCCATTATCTGTCATGGTTTCTGTGGGTCTCAGCTAGAAGACTCAAATGCTGGAGGTTGGGATTATGTTTACATTCAGTCACAGATCTGGTGGTAGCTTTTGCTATGGCTATTGATTGGAATGTCCACATGGGGCCTCTTCATCTAGCCAGGGATTCCTCACAACATAGTGGCTGTGTTCCAGGAGCAAGTGTCTCAAGTTAGAAGGTGGGCCAATCTGAGGTCATTTTGCTTTTTATTACTCAGGCTCCAAAGTCACATAGCCTTGCTTCTTCTAAAAAATTATTGATTGAGGCAGTTATAAAGGTCCACCCAGAGTTTAGGAGGAGAGAACATAGACCTCACCTCATTTCATTGGAGGATTGCCATCACATTTTAATGGAAGTGTGTGGGAAGGTGTGTGTGTGTGTGTGTGTGTGTCTGCCTTTGCAGCAAATACAATCTGCCACTCCATCTGAGGGTTCTAAAAATTGCCACAGCCTGGCAAACCAGGTAGGAAGCAATGAGTCACGTTTGTCTCCTGGAGGTATTTTATGAAACATGGCACGGGTTAGGGCAACTCACAAGAAGAGACTTTTATACTGTCCCTCTTAAGTGCATACATTTTGGTATTTGTATTGAGGAATTGGGAATTTTCCTTGTGGAATATGACCAGAAACAGAGCTAAAAATTAAACAACCAGCTCCAGGATGAAGTAACTGTGTCAAGAATGGCATTGAAATTTTTTGTAAACCTCATGAGATTTGGTCCTGTTGTTCTGCCAAAGCTAAGATGAGCTGCCTGACACAAAGGAAACCCCAGACATTGGTAGATGCTTCAGAATTATGCGGTTTGTTGCTTGAATGGTGACTGCCTCCTAAACGCCAGGCACCCTGACTCTAGGCCTACCCTCTGGTCGTCAGTGTTAGGGCACATTCTCAGCTGCCCTGACGCAGCAGTTGTAAACATGTAGGCATTTGACTCAGGATGTCCCAGGTATTTGAGGGATTTGTTGGAAGTTTCAGAAATTGTCTTGACTCTTTTTTATTGGCCAAGTGTAACACATTAAATATCTGTTGTGGGTCAAGCACTGTTTGCTACAATGGAGATGCTAAAATGTACGAGGTCCTCCCTGTTCAGTAACATACCTAAGAGAAAGAAGGCATGCAAATAGGCCATTTCACCACAGTAAGTGCAGTGCCCTGATACAAGGTCATAGAAAGGGAGGTCTTCTAGGCAGAGGGAAAAGCCCTTGAATAGAGACACAATGTCCCAAGCAATTAATTATAAATTATAGGGTAACATAGAATGTGATAGGAGTTGAGGCTAGCGAATTAAGGAGCATCTAGGACATAGAGTTTATTCATTTTTTTTTTCTTTTTGAGAGAGTAAGAGAGAGAGAGAGAGAGAGAGAGAGAGAGAGAGAGAATCCGAGAGAGAGAGAATCCTAAGCAGGCTTCGTGCTCACTGAAGAGCCCGATGTGGTGCTCAATTCTATGAACCTGGGATCATGACCTGAGCCAAATCAAGAGTCAGACACTCAAACGATTGAGCCATCCAGGTGCCCAAGATTTTATTTTTGAGGGGCATTGCCTGAATTCCACACATACAATGTCTTCACTTTTTTGAGTTCTGATTTAGAGTCTGGGTAAGCAGTTTTTACAGGATGATATAAAAAATTATAAAATTCAAGAATCAGAAAGAATCTTAGAGGTCATGCAATAGCTTTATAATTCTAATTAAATGCACAGTAATAATTTGCTCCTTGAAATGTATTATAGTTGATTAATAGAAAATTTAATTGCTGAATTTTTTTTTCTTACTCTTACTCTTGAATTTTTAAAAAGTATTTTATGAATGCTATTTGGAATTTGTTTTACTGTGTTTATATTGCTTTTTCTACTCAACATGTAGTGTCTGATTTGATGCTCGTGCAATTTTTTTTAGACAGTCACATAATAAATTCTATGCGTTTTACAATGGAGTAAAATGTATTTTTGATGAGTAATGAATAGCCTATGATCAAAATTTAGCAATTACACAACCAGGAGTAATAGTTCTGATTTCTGATTCAAATCACATGTTTAAAATGAAGCTACTTTTGGGGCACCTGGGTGGCTCAGTCAGCTAAGTGTCCCACTTCAAGCTCAGGCCATGATCTGATGGTTCATGGGTTTGAGCTCTGCGTCAGGCTCTGTGCTGACAGCTCAGAGCCTGGAGCCTGCTTTGGATTCTGTGTCTCCCTTTCTCTCTGCCCCTCCCCTGCTTTCAGTCTGTGTGTGTGTCTCTCCCTCAAAAAATAATAATAATAAAATGAAGTACTTTCTTCCAAAATAGCAGCCGTCAGTGTTTGTTAAGAACATACTTTTTAGAAGGTCCTCTGGAAGCAGCTTTCATGTTATCTTATTTAATCCTCCCAGTGATCCTGTGAGACAGACAGTATGCTACAGGAACCAAGGCTCAGAGACATGAGGTCATTTCCATCATGATCAGGACAGGGTGGGACTGAAATAGGTCTCCTTGGAATCCATGTTCCTAGCTTTTCCACCTCACCAGATTGGCTCCCCTGTTGTCCTCAGTCTTTCAAAAGTACTTTGTAAAATAAAACAGCCATGTATTTACCTTCCCCCCCATGGGAAATGAAAGGTTCAACTGTTAAAACAGTCTAAAAATCAATTGACTTCCAAAAGCTAAATAAGAACAAGGGAGGCATGTCAATTTTACTTCTGGACTTGAGGGAAGTACATTTTCTCAGTGAAGTGAGCCTAATTTTTTATTAATCAAATTTTAAGTCAATAAAAAAAGCACCACACATCACTACACAATAGTGTAAGAAAATTGTGCTGATTTAGGAGAATGAAGGGAGAGGATTTTTCTGTTCAGTTAAAAATAAAGCTTAATTTTTGTTTCTCTCCCCTAATATTTACATTCCATTAAGAATGTCAGCTGTGTTATTCAACACATCAAGGTAGTGTTTCCAGCTGAGCATATGTGTTTCAGGTACTTGTTAACAGATTACCTTCAGTTCTGGGATCCCTATTATCCTGGGATTTACTCTCTACATAGAGAAATAAAATACAGAAGTAGATTTTCTTTTTTATTTGTATTTATTATTTTAAATATGAAATTTATTGTCAAATTGGTTTCCATACAGCACCCAGTGCTCATCCCAACAGGTGCCCTTCTCAATCCCCATCACCCACTTTCCCCTCCCTCCCACCCCCATCAACCCTCAGTTTATTCTCAGTCTTTAAGAGTCTCTTAAGGTTTGCCACCCTTCCTCTCTGTAACTTTCCCCCCCTTCCCCTCCCCCATGGTCTTCTGTTAAGTTTCTCAGGATTCACATTAAGAGTGAAAACATATGGTATGTGTCTTTCTCTGTATGACTTATTTCACTTAGCATAACACTCTCCAGTTCCATCCACGTTGCTACAAAAGGCCATATTTCATTCTTTCTCATTGCCACATAGTATTCCATTGCTAATACACCAGAACCCATTGAAGCAACACCACAAACCTGGCAGTGTGTTATTTATTTATTTATTTATTTATTTATTTATATAATTTATTGTCAAATTGGTTTCCATAAAACACCCAGTGCTCATCCCAACAGGTGCCCCCCTCAGTGCCCATCACCCGGTTTCCCCTCTCCCCTGCCCCCCATCACCCCTCAGATTGTTCTCATTATTTAAGAGTATCTTATGGTTTGCCTTCTTCCCTCTCTGTAACTTTATTTTCCCCCTTTCCCTCCCCCATGGTCTTCTGTTAAGTTTCTCAGGGTTCACATATGAGTGAAAACATATGGTGTCTGTCCTTCTCTGCCTGACTTAATTCACTCAGCATAATACCCTCCAGTTCCATCCACGTTGCTGCCAATGGCAACATTTCATTCTTTCTTGTTGCCAAGTAGTATTCCATTGTATGTATAAACCACATCTTTATCCATTCATCAGTTGATGGACATTTAGGCTCGTTCCATAATTTGACACATCTCCAAAGGTAAGGGAATTAAAAACAAAAATGAACTTTTGGGACCTCATCAAGATAAAAAGCTTCTGCACCACCGTAATCTTGAACTATAATACGTGTAATGACTCTTGATCTGGGATTAAGATATCCATCTCTCATTCTCCCTTATTTCTTTGTTTTAAATATGTTTTTTAATATTTATTTACATTTGGGAGCCAAAGAGACAGAGTGCAAGCAGGGGAGGGGCAAAGAGAGAGGGAGGCACAGAATCTGAAGCAGGCTCCAGGCTCTGAGCTGTCAGCATAGAGCCTGACGTGGGGCTTGAACCCATAAAGTGCGGGATCATGAACTGGGACACAGTCTGACACCTAACCGACTGAACCACTCAGGCACCCCTTTATTTCTTTGTTTTAAAAAATAATAGGAGAAAAGTCCTAGTAAACTTCCTAGATTAGATTCCTGCCTCTACCATTTTCTAGCAATGTGACCTTAGATTACTTAGCCTCTCTGGGCTTCAGCTTTATCTTCAGTAAAATAGGGATGATAATAATAAAACCCACTTTAGACGAGTATTATGAGGATTACATGAGTAACCTTTTTATTTTAATAAAGAATAAAAATTAAGCTCATTAGCCTGGTTTTTAAGGGTTTTTTTCTATTTAATTTAAAGACACTTCATGAAATATATATTAAAAATGTGTATTCCTCTTAACCTGGACAAAGCCTAATTTTCTGAGTGTTTCTTATTGGCTCCTACTTTAACACCTTTCCAGAAGTGACTGTCTTTAACCAGAACACCTCCACCTACTTCCCCCTGATTAGGATCTAATAATTTTTGGTATAACCTAGCCCAGCACAACAATCGTACCTATAAATTCTCAATGTATAGAAATGTCCAACTCGATGCACACTTTGTTGCCTTTTCTCACAGGCTTAATCTGAGGCTGTGGATTTTGGCCAGTGATCTTAGACTATCTGGTCAAAAGGCCACAACCCAAAAGAGACTGGGCTTTGAATTTGCCTGCCAAGAAAGGAACTTAGAACAGAGAATAGCTTCGCTTTATATGTATGATGGTCACCCTGCCTTCCTTTTCTACTGAAAGCATTTCTGTGGTTCACAGTTGATTTATTTAATTTTTTTTAATCCTTTTATCTAGAATCTTCAGCTCATATGTGTTTTTTTTTTTTTAACATTTCATGGAGATATGATTGGCATACAGAAAGCTGCACATGTTTATTTTATCCTCCTTGTTGATTTGGGGTTTTCTCCACACCTCTGAGGTGATCACCGCAAGCAGTGCCGTAAACATGTCCATCACCTCTGAAAGTTGTCTCCTGCCTTCTTTTTATACCATCATTTTTTTTTTGTGATAAGAACACTTAATAGAATATCTACACTTGTGGCAAAATTTTAAGAGATACCTGCACTCCCATTTCAGCTTGTGTTTTGTTCCCCATCTAAGACATGATTTTCAGAAAGCACTGTAAGAATATGTACCCCCCTCAGCAGAAAAGAAACAAAAGATAAGTGATGCTGTCAGATGCTCTCTTACCAGGGCCTCATTCCTCAACCTCTTCTCAGCTGGATCCCTCCAGATCCAGCTCAGATTCTTGATTCTTTCTCTTTTACTCCTCTGCCTCTAAGAGCCTGTGGCAAGTTGTGCCCAGCTGCATCCTTGCACACTTGTGTACTGAAGTCACTTGTGCGCTTCACTTGTCCCCCTAAGAAATAGCCTCTTGAGAGCGGTTTGCCTTGTTTACCTGTTTTCTGTAAGGCTTTTGCCAGTAAGAGTTTCTTAATAAAGATTTCAGTTTATACTTAATCTCTAATTACTGTTAGTATTTTTCAGTGTTTATTTTTGAGAGGGGAGGGGCAGAAGTGGAAAGAGAGAGAGAGAATGAGAGAGAATCTTAAGCAGGCTCTGTGCTCAGCACAGAGCCCCACGTGGGGCTCTGTCTTACAACCCTGGGATCATGACCTAAGATGAAGTCAAAAGTCGGACCCTTAACTGACTGAGCCATCCAGGAGCCCCTTATGGATATTTTATGTTCATTTTGTAAAGACTGGTTCTACATTAAAGTTTTAGAAAATGTTGCTTTCTTCAGAAAGCTGCTGACTTATAAGAAGTAGCTACATGTATAGAATCCTTAGCAACTAACAATGATACTAGAACTGTGATGGGGACTTGAGATCAGATCGATCTGGGTTTATACCACTGTGAGGTTGCTTCTAGATATGTGACCTCCCCAAGTTCCAGTTTATGTAAGTGTGAAATGGAGAAGGAAAAAAATTTTTTTTAATTTTTTTTTAACGTTAATTTATTTTTGAGACAGAGAGAGACAGAGCATGAACGGGGGAGGGGCAGAGAGAGAGGGAGACACAGAATTGGAAGCAGGCTCCAGGCTCTGAGCCATCAGCCCAGAGCCCAACGCGGTGCTCGAACTCACGGACCGCGAGATCATGACCCGGGCTGAAGTCGGACACTTAACCCACTGAGCCCAGGCGCCCCAAGAAGGAAAAATTTTTAAATAGTTTAGTGAAGGTCAAAGGAGACCTTGACTGTGAATTCAAGTGCCTGACTCACCAGGAACATCCAATAAAGATTAGGCATTATTATTATTACTGTGAACAAATATGAATATAAATAAATGCATATTCATAATTATTCATCACCATTCTGGTTTATAGTAGTGCACCACAAAGAAAGCTTCTCTGGGGTACCTGGGTGGGTCAGTCATTTGAGCATCCGACTTCAGCGCAAGTCATGATCTCACAGTTCATGGGTTTAAGGCCCACAATGGGGCTTTGCACAGACTGCACGGAACCTGCTTCAGATTCTGTGTCTCCCTCTCTCTCTGCCCCTTCCTTCCCCACTCACACTTTCTCTCTCAAAAATAAAAACTTAAAAAATATATTAAAAAAAGGAAAAGCTTCTCTGATCTTCATCTGTTACCTATTTTGTATTCTTTAGATTTAATCTGATAGTATTTCAAACTATGCTCACTTAAAGTATTTATAGTATTATATTTTTTTTATAGTAAGTCCTTCATTAGCAGAGAATATATCTCTTCTTCTCCTGCCACAATCATTGTATTAAAGGCTGTATAAATATTTTTATAAATCGTTATAGCCCAGGATTGATTTATAACAAGTAGACAATATATCTCTTTTTTACAGTATTCTGAGAATTTTCTGCACATTATAGAGTAAAATATGAATTTCATTTAGTTAATTTAATAAATACAGTAATTGTTTTGGGAGGTATAGTGAAGTAGTTTGTGTATGCATTTGTTTTCTTTTGTTTTTTAATTATCTGTACAATGACTCCCTCTCTCCCCTTTGTGCTATAATCCCATGGATGGTCTAAGTGCCTTGGGTTTATAAGTTATGTTGGATGCTTTTAATTTTCAGGATTATAGAAATTGCTATATAATATCAGGGTAAAAGTGATTTTAAAATAGTAAAGTTGGGGCACCTGGGTGCCTCAGTAAATTAAGCATCCAATTCCTGATTTCGGCTCAGGTCATGATCTCCTGATTGTAAGACCAAGCCCTGCAACAGGCTCCATGCTGGGTGTGGAGCCTGCCTAAGAATCTCTCTCTCTCTCTGTCCCTCTGCCCCTCCCCCTGTTTACACCCTCTCCCTCCCTCTCTCTCTCTCTAACTAAAATAAAATAAAGTAAAAATAGTAAAGCATAGAGATCAATAGTGTGGTAAATATACTTGCATGGAAGGATTTGGAATTTCTTACCTTGAATCTTTAAAAGGAAAAATAAAGTGTGAGTTTTAGAATGGTGTATTTCCCAAATGACACTGTAAAACAGCTTTGCAAGTACAGCTTATGTCCCCATTTGATGTGTAAAAGAGAAAAATCCCAGGATTGCCATCAGAGCCTTTGTTTCTTATGCAATACCATAGCTTAAATCTTTATATGGTATTTTGGACAACTTTCACTTTCATCATCATAGTGTCTAAGAAGATACACCAGCATCATCCAAGCATTATACTTTGTTATCATTTTGTCATATGTAATGATGATGTCATACCACTCTTCCATAAATTTTGGTAGCATTCACTTTCCTTGGTTGAAGTTTATATGCTGCTTCCAAAGCACTCTCTTTCAAACATAAATTTTGTATAAAAAAATAGTCTACTTATTAATGTGAAAAATATATTTGTAGGCCCGGGGAATGGAATGCAGAATAACTCTTAGAGCAGTATTCTGTGTGGTGAATGCTTGGTAAATAGTCTTGACTAAATTGACAGTTGATGTGACCAAGTTGTAAAATGCTATATTCAGGACCAGCCAATTTGTTTCTGTTTTGTTTTGACATATATTGCATCCACTGATATATTACATGTATATGAAGCATATGAATCAGAATAAAGCAGATTTTTTTTTTTTTTACTATTTGTGACATTAAGAAGACAGGCTTTTGTGAATAATGGAACTATGATCTTTTGCAGTGGTTTATTTCAGAAGCAATTTGACATAAAACAGGTCTACAAATTATTTCTTTCCTTTTTCTTTGCTGCCCACTCTCTACGTGATTCATCCTTAGAGGAGCATATTTTTTTTTTTAATGACACTGTAAATTGTCTATCTCAGCCAATAATTAACTTTGGATTTTCACAATAATGGTTATTATTTTATGACACATGAAAATATTTTGTTACACTCAAAATATTAGTATTTTATTAACATGTCTCCCATGTAACTTCTAGATGTCTGTATTTTCTGGAATAGCATGAAGTAATTAACGATAACCTCTTTGACACAAAAACCTTAAGATACATCCTTGGGAATTTCCTTCTTTAATTACTAACTTGAGAAATCACTTTATTCTCAGAGTCTTCACATGAACTTGGGATTCTCCTTTAAGCATTTTTTTTCCATCAATTAATGTCTTTCTTTCATATGAATACTTAAAAAGGTTCTGGGTTCCTAATATTGCTTTATCTTAATGGTAGTCCTAATTAGAAGAATTTAGCTTTGTAACTTCAATCAACTCTTACTGTTTCCATCTTTAAAAACTACCCAATGTATTTCCTGTCAAAATGTTATCTTTTGTAAGCACTTTTTCTGGTTGAGAGCCCCATTGCAGGGCACTGGTAGCTACTGTGAAAATTTAAGAGGTGTCTCATAACAGTTAAGGATGGATTTGTTCTCAAGTGTCCACAATTACTTGGCTTGGCTTTGACTCCTTAGAACTGGCCATTGAAATACAGAAAAGCCTTCTCATGACTTGTACTTTTATTTATCTGTCTATCCATCATAAAACATTCCTAACAGATCCCACTTCTTCATCCCTTGTGTTTTTGTTTTTTTTTTTCCAACCCATTGTCCATTGTGATTGGTTAATGCACACGGTCTGGCTTGTGCTCATGAGACCTGAGAAAGCATATGCTGAAGCCTGTGGGAAAGTCTCTTCTCTCTGCCTGCATAATGCACCTGAACTTTATCCGGATGTGGTGAAGAGTGTGAGCCCTCCCTTTAACTTTTCCTTCTTGTGACCTAATGGAATATTCCAATCATACTCAAATTGCAGACGGTGAGATAACTCACACCTTTCTATCCCGTGCCTGACTTTAACAAAGCAAATATTTTACTGTATCTGATCTAAAATTTTTATAAAAGTTTTGCTAATAGAATGTCACAAATACAATTTACAACCGCTGTCCAAATCTGCCTAGTCCCACTCTCCTTTGTCTCGTCCTTGGTACCTGGACATAAACAAAATCGTTAATTTGATGTTTATTTTTGTAATGTATTTTCTATATTTTCTGCATATGTATACATTTGTACATAATGGGCATAATTGATTTGAATTCTGCCTGATTAGAGTCATACGCATTGATTGTGCAAAACAGATTTTCTTACAACATTATGCATTATAAAACTTCTGGTTAAAGTTCATACATTTTTACTGCTGGAAAGTATTCCATTATAGAATATAAAGGGCATCCCATTATAAAGATATAGAACAACTTATTTGTATATTCACTCATTGGTGGTTACGGTTTTTCTAGTATTGTTGCTAAGGATATTAAAGTGGTATGTAAGTAATGGTTTTTCTTTTTAATTTTTTAAAAATGTTTATTTACTTTTGAGAGAAAAAGGGAGAGAGACAGAGACAGAGGCTTGAGCAGGGGAGGGGCAGAGAGAGACACAGAGTCTGAAGCAGGCTCCAGGCTCTGAGCTGTCAGCACAGAGCCAGAAAGATGCATGGTTCCAACATACAGACTGCAAAATTGTGACCTGAGCTTAACCAGCTGAGTCAACGAGGCACCCCAGTAGTGTTTTTTATTTTTAATGTTTATTTATTTTTGAGAGAGAGAGAGTGTGTGTGCGAGAGCAGAGAAAGGGCAGAGAGAGAGAAGGAGACAGAGAATCTTAAGCTGGCTCAGCACTGACAGCAGAGAGCCTGATGCCTGATGTGGGGCTTGAATTTAGGAACCATGAGATCATGACCTGAGCTAAAGCAGGGCATTTAACTGACTGAGCCACTCAGACGCCTCTCTAAGTAATGTTATAATCACTATTTCCATGATTACAAATACTCATTGGCCTTTAGGCTTTCTAATTAACTAAACTTATTTACATGACTTACATTTCTCTACTGGATTATTAGTCTCTTATATATTGATTTATATTAGGTTTTGTTTATTATATTTGAATACTTGTATTTTATAAGATATAAACTTTGAAAATATTTGTTCTTTTGGTTGTTTTGAACATTGTTCATGTAATAAATCTTGTAACTTTTAGTAGAATTTATCAGCATTTTACTTTAGGCTTTGTGTTTTTGAGTCTTGTTATAGAATTTCACTTATATTGCAAAGTCATAAAATGATACCATGTTCTTCTAAAATTGCTCAAGTTTTGCTGTTTGTGTTTAACATATGTTTTCCACCCCAGTATATTTTACCCTATTTTTTTCTAGAAGTGTTAAAGACTTTCACATTTAAAATTTTAATTAGTAAAAATTTACTTTTGTCTGTCATACAAAGTAAGGATTAACTATTCTGATTTTTCCATATTGATAGCAAATTATCAAAAAACATTCATTCTTTGCCCTTACTGATTTATCATGTCAAATCCCCAGAAGTATATTTCTGGACATTTGTTCTTTCACTTAGTCTATGTGACATTATCACAGACCATGTAGCAGTATTGCATTTCTGAGTTGCTATAACTTTATAATAGCCTAAAAACAGGAGGAGGATCCTCCCAAAAGTGTGAAGCTCATTGCTCTTTCTTCTTTTCTTCCTCCATATTCACCTTCTATTTTTTGTAGCGAATATTCTTGGCAAAGCAAAAAAGCAAAAAATAAGTAAGACTATATCAAACTAAAAAGCTTCTGCATACCAAAGGAAACCATCAACAAGATGAAAAAGCAACTTACGGAATGGAAGAAAATATTTTCCAATTACATAACCAGTGAAGTATATTCAAAATATACAAGGAACTCATACAGCTTAATAACAAAAATAAAATAACCAAATTAAAAAATGATCAAAGGAGGGACACCTGGGTGGCTCAGTTGGTTAAGTGTTCAACTCTTGATTTTGGCTCAGGTCATGATCTCACGGTTCATGGGTACAAGCCCTACTTTGGGCTCTGTGTTGAGCTTTTGGGCTCTGTGTACGGAGCCTGCTTGGGATTCTCTATCCCCACTTCTCTCTCTGCCCCTCCCTCCACTTGTGTGTTCTCTCTCTCTCTCTCTCAAAATAAACTTAAAATTTTTTTTCTAAAAAAAAATGAGCAAAGGACCCAATTAAACTGTTCTGTGGAGAAGACATACCAATGACCAACAAGCCTATGAAAAGATGCTCAACATCACTAATTATCAGGAAAATGCAAATCAAAACCACAAAGAGATGTCATCTCACACCTGTTAGAATTATCAAAAAGACAAGAATTAACAAGTGTTGGTGAGGATGTGGAGAAAAGGACCCCTTGCATGCTGTTGGTGGGAATGTAAATTGGTGCAGCCACTGTGAAAAACAGTATGGAGGTTCCTCAAGAAATTAAAAATAGAACTACCATTTGAACCTACAATCCCAACTCTGGGTGTATGTCCAAAGTAAACTAAATCATTAGATCAAGGAGATATCTGTATTCCCATGTTCTTTGCAGCATTGTTCTTCATAGCCCTGAAAGTAAACTTCCAATAGGAGATGAATGTATAAAGAAGATGTAATGTTTTCTAAAATGTAAAAGTACATATTCTCCTTGTATTTATATTAATAATGAAATCTTCAGCCTTAAAAAAAAAGATGAAATCTTGTCATTTGCTCCCTATGGGTAAAACGAGGCACATTATGCTAAGTGAAATAAACCAGGCAAAGACAAATACAGTGTGGTATTAATTCCATGTGGAATTAAAACAAACAAACAAGGAACAAAGAAAAGTCAGACTTATAGAAAAAGAGAGTAGAATGGTGGTTGCCAGTGGGCTGAGGGAGTGGGGGAAATTCAAAGAGGCAAGTAAAAGGATTCAGTTTTTTAGTTACAGGATGAATAAGGTCAGAAGATCTCATGTAAAATGTTGGGTGAGAGTTGATAACACTGCATTGTATAATTGAAATTGGTTGTGAGACTAGAACTTCAGTATTCACAAGGAAAAGAAAGAAAGAAAGAAAGAAAGAAAGAAAGAAAGAAAGAAGAAAGGAAAAGAAAAAGGTAAATATGTGAAATGACAGATATGTTAATTAACTTGGTAGAAATCCTTTCACAGTGTGTATGTAGATTAAATCATCATGTTGTATACTTTAATTGTATTACAATTTTACTTATCAGTTATACCTCAATAAAAGTGAAGCAGCATACTTTATTTTTTTTAAGTTTATTTATTTTGAGAGAGAGAGAAAGAGAGAGAGGAAACACATGCGTGTGAGCAGGAGAGGGCAGAGAGGAAAAGAGAGAATTCCAAGCAGGTTCTGCACTGTCAGCACAGAGTCCAATATGGGGCTTAAACTCATGAGCTGTAAAATCATGACCTGAGTCAAATTCAAGAGTCAGACGCTTTACCAACCAAGTCACACAAGCTCTCTGAATTGCATTGACTATTGACTTTAATTTTTTTTTTTTATTTATCACCTGCAATCACTTTATTGACCACCAGTGTGATTCTCTTAGGATAAAGTGTTATAAACCATATCACATTCTTTACCTAAGATCATGTATCATTGGCCCTAAGAATTTAGTC
This sequence comes from Panthera onca, assembly GCF_046562875.1. Lineage (NCBI taxonomy): Eukaryota > Metazoa > Chordata > Mammalia > Carnivora > Felidae > Panthera > Panthera onca. The sequence continues at coordinate 140,392,316 of NC_138339.1, read as the reverse complement.
AAGGAAATATACAAAGCTCTATTAAATAATTTCAAAAATGGAGGAAATGCATTGGAGGATTCCATCAGAAGGGAAAGCCTTTTTATTCCATTTTTCAGTATAGGAATTTCAGATATTAATAAATTATATTTTATTGCTGCCTCATTAAAACCTGAAAATAGTGGTGCTTGGTTCAGTTGTTTAAAAAATGTATTTGCAGCAGCACAACCTTCCCATGATTTATAACAAATTTGTTCCTGGGGCCAGTCGTGAAATGTAGATCTTAGCTTATTCACTTTGCAAAGACAGACCTCTCTTCTCACCTTCAAACAAAAAGTGAAAAGTTCTGGGGTGCCTGGTTGGTTAAGCATTCAATTTCAGTTCAGGTCATGACCTCACAGTTTGTGGGTTTGAGCCCCACACCGCATGCTCTCTGCTGTCAGCACAGAGCCTGCTTCGGATCTTCTGTCTCCCTCTCTCTCTGCCCCTCCCCTGGTCTCTCTCTCTCTTTCTCAGAAATAAATTAAAAAAATTTTTTTTAATCTGAAAAGTTCTCATTTTTTTTAACATAGTATATCCCAGACCCAATGATGTATGAAATGTGATAATTATTACACTATAATAATATAATAAATATATTAATATATAATATACTATAATAATCAGAACAATCACAATTAATAAAAATAAATTATTACACAAGATAATAATAAATATTTTTATCTTGAGGCACCTGGCTGGCTCAGTTGGTTAAGGATCTGGCTTAGGCTCAGGTCATGATCTCTCAATGCAGGAGTTCACTCTCTACTGTCAGCTCAGAGCCTGCTTTGGATCCTGTCTCCCTGTCACTCTGCCCCACCCCCGCTCGAGCACACTTGCGCTCTCTCTCTCTCTCTTTCTCTCAAAAAGAAATAAAACATTAAAAAATACTAAAAAAAATAAATATTATCTTGTTAACACTGCAAGGAAGAAACTAAAACAAACCTCAGATTCTTTTCACTTTTAGAGATCAATGGGTCGTTTCTTCTACAAAGATATTTTCTACAAAGAGATATCTCTTCTACAAAGAGATATTTTCTTCTACAAAGGAATTTTCATTGGGGATTTACAGAGATTTGTCCACATAGGTGAGCTGGGGACAGTAACTGTGCCCCCACTGTGGATGCTGCTCTAGGGACCCTTGCCCTGTGATTCCTCAGAGTCTAGTACTGTGTTCACTACCTGTGTTAGTTTCAGAGGTCTTTTTTAGTCTGTTTCACAAAGATAGCAGTTTTTCCCTGCACTTCCCCACTTCCCAAGGCATATTAAAGAAGATTTTCACTAACCCCTTTAAATCGTGCCAACAGGGAATTTTCTTTCGGTGTTTGTTTTGTTTCCTTCCGTTTGCCTTGTTTTCCTGGAGCTTATTACCATATCTGTATTTCTCCCCGCCCCCCCCCCCCCCCCCCCCCGCCCTGGAAAATTCACTTTAGAAAAAAACAAGGAAAATCTTGTAAGTTTCACACATTCTGATATTTTCCTAATCAGTCTTCTCATGAAAATAAAGACATAAGTAAATAGTAACACACCTTACAGGTAGAGACCTACCTTTTAACGTCTTTGAATCACTCATTCTTTTCCTTCCTTGGAAGGAACTCATCCTTCCATTGGGTAGCACATCTTGGAGCGCCTTGGGCAGCATCACTGACATGCCGGCCTGCTTTGGTTGAAGCTCTTCCCTTATGTTTCCTTGAAACATGTCTACTTGTTTCCTTTTGAACCTAAATGGATCAGATGTAATGACTAGAGGCTTTTGCTAGCACAGGATGGAGTAAGATTTAGCCTTCCTTCTATAATCTCCATGTCACCTTACCCTCACCCCCTGGGATGGAACCTATGTTTAAATAAAAATAGTGTTCTTGGGGTGCCTGTGTGCCTCAGTTGGTTAAGTGTCCCGACTCTGGGTCGGACGGACATGATCTCAGTGTGTGAGTTTGATCCCCATGTTGATCCTCTGTGCTGACAGCTTGGAGACAGGTTGGAATCTTCTCTCTCCCTGTCTCTCTGCCCCTACCCTACTCTCTCTCTTTCTCTCCAACTAAATAAGCCTAAAGAATTTTTTTTTTTAAATAGTAGTTTTGGTATGCCAAACAAATTTCTTAGCCCAAGTAGCTTCGACCCTGGCTACAGTTTCCAATTAGATTGCTGCCTCTGAGCCCTTTTCATGCAGAAATATTGAAACCAGTACTGATACTCAGAATTGGAGGGAAGGGTAGATGGTGGCGTAGGAGGACACTGGGCTCACCTCGTCCTGCTGATAGCTTAGATTCCACCCACATTGGCCTAGAAAACTGCCGGAAGACTAGCAGAACGGACTCTCTGGAGCCAAGCATAGACGAGAGGCCCATGGAAGAGGGCAGGAAGGGCGGAGAGGTGGTGCACCTACACGGACTGGTGGGAGGGAGCCTGGGCGGTGAAGGGGCAGCCCACCCAGCAAGGCAGAGCCCCTGAGTCTGGCTTGCAAAAGTGGAGGGGCCGGACTGCGTGAGTTCTGAGGCCAATGGGACTTAATATCTGGAATGTTATAGGTCCACAGCTCTGCTCCAAGAGCAGGACGGTGAGAGGACACCAGGAGAGAGAGATGTTGAGCCCTGGAAGACAGAGCTCAGCTCGGCAGGGAACAAAGGCACTGGGAAGCGCCATTTCCCTCTCCCATCCCCCAGCTGAAACCCCAAAGGGAACCAGTTCACCGAACTTGCTTGCACCACGCAAACACCCAATGCTTCCTCTGACCCGCCTGCCTCCCTCCCTTCCTCCCTCCCAGTGCTGCAGAGCCCCTCCCGCAGGGGACCACCAAGGGCAAAGTGAGCTAAGTCTGCCCCTCCCACCCCTGTGCACCTTGAGGATCCACCCCCGCTAATATGTCAGATCCCATAGAAGCAGCACCACAAGCCTGGCGTATGCAAGCAACCCAGACAGGGGCCACACCACTCCACACTGAGTCCTGCCCCTGGGAGGGGGGAAGATAAGGTACACACCAGTCTGACTGTGGCCCCGCCCACCAACACAAATTTCTCTGGACAGCACAGGGGAAGTGCCCTGCAGTTTGGAGCTACCGCAGGGACTAGCCAAAATGATGAAATGGAAGAATTCTCCTCAAAAGAAACTCCAGGAAGTAGCAACAGCTAAGGAATTGATCAAAACAGATTTAAGCAATATAATGGAACAAGAATTTAGAATAATAGTCATAAAATTAATCGCTTGGCTTGAAAAAAGCATAGAGGACAGCAGAGAATCTATTGCTACAGAGATCAAGGGACTATAAAATAGTCATGAGGAACTAAAAAATGCTATAAATGAGGTGCAAAATAAAATGGAGGTAGCTATAGCACAGATTGAAGAGGCAGAGGAGAGAATAGGTGAATTAGAAGATAAAATTATGGAAAAAGAGGAAGCTGAGAAAAAGAGAGATAAAAAAATCCAGGAGTTTGAGGGGAGAATTAGAGAACTAAGTGATGCAATCAAACGGAACAATATCCATATCATAGGAATCCAGAAGAGGAAGAGAGAGAGAAAGGGGCTGAAGGGGTACTTGAACAAATCATAGCAGAGAACTTCCCTGATCTGGGGGAGGCAACAGGCATTTAAATCCAAGAGCACAGAGAACTCACTTCAGACGTAACTTGAATCAATCTTCTGCATGACATATCATAGGGAAACTAGCAAAATACAAGGATAAAGAGAGAATTCTGAAAGCAGCTAGGGATAAACGGACCCTAACATACACAGGTAGACACATAAGGGTAGGAGCAGACCTATCTACTGAAACTTGGCAGGCCAGAAGGGAATAGCAGGAAATCTTCAAAGTGATGAACAGAAAAAATATGCAGCCAAGAATCCTTTATCCAGCAAGTCTGTCATTCAGAATAGAAGGAGAGATAAACGTTTTCCTAAAACACAGTAACTGAAGGAATTCATCACCACTAAACCAGCCCTACAAGAGGTCCTAAGGGGGACTCTGTGAGTGAAATGTTGCAAGGACATCACTTGCACCAGAGACATCACTGCAAGCATGAAACCAACAGACATCACAATGACTCTAAACCCATATCTTGCAATAATAACAATGAATGTAAATGGAATAAATGCTCCAACCAAAAGACATAGGGTATCAGAATGGATTAAAAAAAAATGAGACCCATCTATTTGCTGTCTACAAGAGACTCATTTTAAACCTGAGGATACCTTCAGATTGAAAGTGAGGGGATGGAGAACTATCTATCATGCTACTGGAAGTTAAAAGAAAGCTGGAGTAGCCATACTTATATCAGACAAACTAGACTTTAAATTAAAGGCTGTAACAAAAGATGAAGAAGGGCATTATATAATAATTACAGGGTCTATCCATCAGGAAGAGCTAACAATTATAAATGTCTATGCGCCAAATACAGGAGTCCCAAATATATAAAACAATTAATCACAAACATAAGCAACTTTATTGATAAGAATGTGGTAATTGCAGAGGACTTTTATACCCCACTTACAACAATGGATGGATCATCTAGACACAGGATCAATAAAGAAACAAGGGCCCTGAATGATACATTGGATCAGATGGACTTGACAGATATATTTAGAACTCTGCATCCCAAAGAAACAGAATATTCTTTCTTCTTTAGTGCACATGGGACATTCTCCAATTTAGATCACATACTGAATCATAAAATAGCCCTTCATAAGTATGAAAGAAGTGGGATCATAACATGCACACTTTCATACCACAATGCTATGAAACGTGAAATCAACCACAGGGAAAAGTATGGAAAACCTCCAAAAGCGTGGAGGTTAAAGAACACCCTACTAAAGAATGAATGGGTCAACCAGGCAATTAGAGAAGAAATTTAAAAATATATGGAAATAAATGAAAATGACAATACAATAATCCAAATGCTTTGGGATGCAGCGAAGGCAGTCCTGAGAAGAAAATACATTGCAATCCAGGCCTATCTCAAGAAACAAGAAAAATCCCAAATACAAAATCTAACAGCACACCTAAAGGAAATAGAAGCAGAACAGCTAAGACACCCCAAACCCAGCAGAAGAAGAGAAATAATAAATATCAGAGCAGAAATAAACAATGTAGCATCTAAAAAAGCAGTAGAGCAGATCAATGAAACCAAGAGTTGGTTTTTTGAAAAAATAAACAAAATTGATAAACCTCTAGCCAGGCTTCTCAAAAAGAAAAGAGAGAGGAACCAAAAGAGATAAAATCATGAATTAAAATGGAATTATTACAACCAATCCCTCAGAAATGCAAGCAATTATCAGGGAATACTGTGAAAAATTATATGCCAACAAACTGGACAACCTGGAAGAAATGGACAAATTCCTAAGCCCTCACACACTTCCAAAACTCAAACAGGAAAAAATAGAAAACTTGAACAGACCCATAACCAGTGAAGACATTGAATCAGTTATCAAAAATCTCCCAACAAATAAGAGTCCAGAACAAGACGGCTGCCCTGGGGAATTCTACCAGACATTTAAAGAAGAGATAATACCTATCCTTCTCAAGCTGTTCCAAAAAAAAGAAAGGGAAGGAAAACTTCCAGACTCATTCTATGAAGCCAGCATTACTTTGATTGCCAAACCAGAGAGCCAGCCAAAAAACAGAACTACAGGCCAATGTATCTGATGAATATGGATGCAAAAATTCTCAACAAGATACTAGCAAATCGAATTCAACAGCATATAAAAAGAATTATTCACCCTGATAAAGTGGGATTCATTCCGGGGTTGCAGGGCTGATTCAACATTCGCAAATCAGTCAACATGATACATCACATTAATAAAACAAAAGATAAGAATCATATGATCCTGTCAATCAATGCAGAAAAAGCACTTGACAAAATTTAGCATCCTTTCTTAATGAAAACCCTTGAGAAAGTCAGGATAGAAGGAACATACTTAAACATCATAAAAGCCATTTATGAAAAGCCCACAGCTAATAACATCCTTAATGGGGAAAAACTGAGAGTTTTCCCCCTAAGATCAGGAACACGAGAGGGATGTCCACTCTCACTGCTGTTGTTTAACATAGTGTTGGAGGTTCTAGCATCAGCAATCAAACAAAAGGAAATCAAAGACATCAAAATTGGCAGATGACATATTATACATGGAAAACCCAACATACTGAAGCTTTCACTTTTTGCAGATGACATATTATACATGGAAAACCCGGCAGACTCCACCAAAAGTCTGCTACAACTGATACATGAATTCAGCAAAGTTGCCGGATACAAAATTAATGTACAGAAATCAATTGCATTCTTATACACTAATAGTGAAGCAACAGAAAGAAAAAGAAACTGATCCCATTCACAATTGCACCAAGAAGCATAAAATAGCTAGGAATAAATCTAACCAAAGATGTACAAGATCTGTATGTTGAAAACTATGGAAAGCTTATGAAGGAAATTGAAGAAGATACGAAGAAATGGAAAAATATTCTGTGCTCATGGATTGGAAGAATAAATATTGTTTAAATGTCAATACTACCCAGAGCAACCTACACATTCAATGTGATCACAATCAAAATGGCACCAGCATTCTTCTCAAAGCTAGAACAAGCAATCCTAAAATTTGTATGGAACCACAAAAGACCCCGAATAGCCAAAGTAATATTGAAGAGGAAGACCAAAGCAGGAGGCATCACAATCCTAGACTTTAGCCTCTACTACAAAGCTGTCGTCATGAAGACAGCATGGTATTGGCACAAAAACAGACATCAATGGAATAGAATAGACCAATGGAATAGAATAGAGACTCTAGATTGGACCCACAAAAGTGTGGCCAACTAATCTTTGACTAAGCAAGAAAGAATATCCAATGGAGCAAAAGACAGTCTGTTTAACAAATGGTGCTGGGAGAACTGGACAGCAACATGCAGAAGGATGAAACTAGAGCACCTTCTTACACCATTCACAAAAATAAACTCAAAATGGATAAAAGACCTGAATGTGAGACAGGAAACCATCAAAACCCTAGAGGAGAAAGCAGGAAAAACCTCTGACCTCAGCTGCAGCAGTTTCTTACTCAACAGATCTCTGAAGGCAAGGGAATTAAAAGCAAAAGTGAACTGTTGGGACCTCATGAAGATAAAAAGCTTTTTCACTGCAAAGGAAACAATAAACAAAACTAAAAGGCAACCGATGGAATGGGAAAAGATACTTGCAAATGACATATCGGACAAAGGACTAGTATCCAAAATCTATAAAGAACTCACCAAACTCCACACCCGAAAAACAAATAATCCAGTGAAGAAATGGGCAGAAGACATGAGTAGACACTTCTCTAAAGAAGACATCCAGGGGGCACCTGGGTGGCTCAGTCAGTTAAGCGTCCGACTTCGTCTCAGGTCATGATCTCGCGGGCCATGAGTTCGAGCCCTGCGTCGAGCTCTGTGCTGACAGCTCAGAGCCTGGAGGCTGTTTGGGATTCTGTGTCTCCCTCTCTCTCTGACCCTCCCCAGTTCATGCTCTGTCTCTATCTCAAAAATAAATAAACGTAAAAAAAATTTTTTTTAATAAAGAAGACATCATGATGGCCAACAGGCACATGAAAATATGCTCAACGTTGCTCCTCATCAGGGAAACACAAATCAAAACCACACTCAGATATCACCTCACTCCAGTCAGAGTAGCTCAAATGAACAAATCCGGAGACTATAGATGCTGGAGAGGATGTGGAGAAATGGGAACCCTCTTCCACTTTTGGTGGGAATGCAAACTGGTGCAGCCACTCTGGAAAACAGTGTGGATGTTCCTCAAAAAATTAAAAATAGACCTACCCTATGACCCAGCAATAGCACTGCTAGGGATTTACCCAAGGGATACAGGAGTGCTGATGCATAGGGCCACTTGTACCCCAATGTTGATAGCAGCACTTTCAACAATAGCCAAATTATGGAAAAATCCTAAATGTCCATTAACTGATGAATGGATATAGAAATTGTGGCTTATATACACAATGGAATACTACGTGGCAATGAGAAAGAATGAAATATGGCCTTTTGTATCAACGTGGATGGAAGTGGAGTGTTATGCTATGTGAAATAAGTCATACAGAGAAATATAGATACCTTATGTTTTGACTCTTATGTGGATCCTGAGAAACTTAACAGAAGACCATGGGGGGAGGGGAAGAGGGGAAAAAAGTTACAGAGATGGAAGGAGGCAAATCATAAGAGACTGTTAAAAACTGAGAATAAACTGAGGGTTCATGGGGGGGAGGAGGTAGGGGAAAGTGGGTGATGGGCATTGAGTAGGGCACCCGTTGGAATGAGCACTGGGTGTTGTATGGAAACCAATTTGACAGTAAATTTCATATTAAAAAAAAAGAATTGATGATGATTACATTAGCATTCAAAATAGGAGGCAGAAGTGAACAGTAGTTGGTGCAAAGCTGTCCAACAAGTAGAAACACAAAACTGTAGACATGTCTTCAAGGTGAAGATTTGTTTACTGCTTGAACAGTTCAAATTTTATACACAGTTTAGTAGTTAGAAAAAAATGGCTAGCATACTAATTCATGGTTTTATATCCTGAAAAAAGGCATTTTAATCTATTAATTATAGGGCTGTTTCTATTAGGCTAGAGTTTTCTAATCTATTTTTAATGATAAAACTACAATTCTTGGGGTGCCTGAGTGGCTCAATTGGTTAAGCGTACAACTCTTGATTTTGGCTCAGGTCATGATCTCACAGTTTGTGGGATCAAACCCTCCATCAGGCTCTGCACTGACAACGTGAACCCTGCTTGAGATTCTCTCTCTCCCTATCTGCCTCTCCCCTGCTTCTGTGCTCTCTCTCTCTCTCTTTGTGTCTCTTTCTCTCAAAATGAATAAACTTAAAAAAATTACATTTCTTGGGGCGCCTGGGTGACTCAGTCGGTTAAGCGTCCAATTTTGGCTCAGGTCAGGATCTCACAGTTCATGGGTTCAAGTCCTGCGCTGGGCTCTGTGCTGACAGCTCAGAGCCTGGAGCCTGCTTTGGGTTCTGTGCCTCCCTCTCTCTCTGCCCCTTCTGCCCTCACTCTCTGTCTCTGTCTCTCAAATATCAATAAACATTAAAAAAATTATATTTCTTTCAAAAGTATATTGTGATAATTATTAAGCTTTCCTAAACTTCTAAATGGTATTTCATCTGTTTTTTGTTAATTTTAATTTAATTCAATTTATTTTTTTATTTTTAATTCTGCTGTGATCCAAGGTTCTGTGGTTGTGTTTGACCCATACAAAATAAAATGAGATTAACCCATTTTTGGTTGGAGTTTTGGAGTGTAAACTGAGATCTTCATTCTCATTATCGTCCTGGAATCAGAAAGTTGTCAAAAAGAAGATGTCTGCTGCTGGTCTCGGTATTCTGTGAGGCAAATTAATCCTCAAAACTGCTTATATTCAGAATAGAGCTGACTCTTCATCTTGGGAAGATCATATCTCGCAAAAATATGTGCTTTCCTTTTATAAGAATGGATATTCTTCATCAATTTACATCCCTTGGCTTCCCTTTTCAAACTGTTCAGGGATATTTGTCAAATCATGTGGAAACTGATAATGATAATCTCAGGATGAGGAGTCATTCATCCAGGCTTTTAGACCATGAAAAGTTTCAAGATTAAAATAATAAGAATACAGGCATGAAAGTAGACTGGAAGCAATATAAATTTTGTCAAATCATTCCTGTGTTTCTCTTAGAAAAGCAGTTCCTTACCATTTAGTGTATAGATTTGTAGCCGAGAAGGTTATGGGTTGTGTCCATCATTTTCCATATGTCTGCTAGCCAGGTCAATAAATTCCCTTGCACAACAAAGGTAACTGGTTCAAAATTCACCTGCCTTGAAATACTCTATTTCAATGCTGAACTCTTATTTAAACTCTGAATATCTGATGTGGCAACATGAGTTCTTAATTTTGAGATCAATATTAACTACAGTCAAATATACTTTAAAGCTAAAAAAGCTTCCATACATACATTATTTAATTTGATAATCTTAAAAATATGTTATTTTGGGTTTTAAAATGCTAATACATGCAATTCTTTTATTGCATTATTCAGTGAAGCATGTATATATTACTCACATCCTCCTTCCACAAAACCTTAAAGTCCTTTTCAGCATGGGTATTAATGCCTGTGTTTGTTTGTTTGTTTGTTTGTTTTTTTAATTGAGCACTTAGGTGTTTTGATCATACTTTGATTCTGAAAAGTCACATTTTCATTTTACTGAAGTGAGGGATTAGTGATTATATCGCTTTCCTTTCTGCAACTGAGATTCTTACTGGATAAAAACATGAGTGTTGTGCATACTTCATGAAGATTTTAGGCAAAAGCATCCAGTTAGGAGTTCAGCAGTAATTAAAGGACACATAATGCTGTTATTTACCCATGAATTTATACATGGATCATGGATATAGTGCATCTTGCACGAATCTAAATACAGTGAGAGAAACCTGGTAATTAAGCTTGAATTTTAAAATAAGGATCGCATCTTGTGTAATTGCTGGTTTTCTGAATAATCATAGAATGTGCAATCATAGCTCGTGTTGGTATACTATAAATGAGGTATGCTAGATTTTATAGTCAGATTTCACCATTGTCTTTTTGGTAGCACTTAAGTTGCAATTGGTTTCAATTTGAAGTTTGTAAACTTTTTTGCTACTTTCTTCTTTCTCTTAAATCTTGAGAAAAAAATCTTCAATCTCCAATTGCCCTATGGAAGATCATGCTCTATATTTTTTCAATAATTCTATAAGCCTTTTATTACTAAAATTCATGACTTAAATCCCCTAAAGGTATTTCCATATCATTTACATGAAATCCAAACCATCATTTTACCTTCCATTTGGACAAAGTAACTAACACATTATCCAAAATTTGAATATTGCTATTATATTTATAATAATCCTGTTTTGAATAGGATTGCTTTACACATATGATCTATCACATAATTAAATTCAGTTTTTAAAATGTATTTTTACTGAAGGCTTTTCTGGGTTTCTTGTTGCAATTTCAACAGCATAGTGATATGCTGATATGCTGAAAAATTACTTTTTTCTTTAAGGCAGTCATAGATCCTATAGATGATGGCCACTAAAATGAAACTGAACCCCTGCCACCCCATTTTAATTCTTTGTATCCAGACACATGATTCACTTAAGAAATCTGGACCAAAAGTCCAATAGCGCCCTGAAGCTTAGCCTAAGAGCTGAGTATTAATTATGTTTGTTTGGCCATAAACAAATCTCCTTTGATCCTCAGATGCTAATGTTCTAAACATGAGTAAGAGGTTATCACTTTCCCTCAGGAACTTTCATTGCAGCCAGTTGGATACTGATTAGAATTTGAATGGAGCTTTCCTTAGCAAAGCACACTAGCACACATGGATTCCATTGATGGTTTTTGGGGCTTGTGGGTATGGGTGTGTGTTTGATTCCTAGAGAAACGTGATAGCTTAAGACAGAGACATCTTTTTCTTCGATTACCAGACCATGACCCGGTGCATGTGACACATTTTACAAATGTGTGTGGTTGATCAGAAGGAGACTAGATAATGGGGCCTGCTCAGTGTAAAACCTATCATGCTTTTTGAAAAACCTCTTCGACATTCACTTTTTATCCTGTGGGCTTTTGTCTGCCCCTTGTTGTTGGAAAAATAAGCAAATCCTCAGGACAGAGTTATTAAAACAGATTGTGGATGTTGATTAGTTCTGCAAAAGCCAAAAATGTAAATGCACATTTGTCAAGAATTCAGGTTTGCTGCTTTCCCCCTCTAACAAACCCAGATCATATTCTGTTGTTTCACAGTAGCTGCTTCCAAGCATAGAGTTCAGATGTTTTCCTTCTAGAATGGGAACTGATACTCCGGATAATTGAAACGCGATTTCATGATCTCCTTCGAATGTTTACCAGATAATTTTGAAACCTTTTTCCATTTTGGTTTTAGCCTAGTCTGAGACTCTTTCAGAAATACATGGTGGGAGTTGGGAATGAAGGAATATATTGTTTAGCTTGTAGTTGGCCAAAAAGTTCTGTTGCTGAATAAGATCACAAATTATGGCTAGAATGGTTTGCTAAGTTGTTTTGTTTTGTTTTGTTTTTTCCACTGTGCAAAGGCAGACAGTCTCTGTCAGACAGAAGAACGGAATCTATACTGTCAGAATGGAAAACATGAATAAAAGTGGTAGCCTTTATGAAGCTGGTGAGTTCTGGCAGTGAACTTAGAGGCTGGCACTTGTACTTTGCTGTGATGGGGAACATATGGAGACTCAACTATGGCGGCATGGTCTGCTGCTAGATTGCCCAGAGAATATTTGACACTGAGATTAATGACAAGGCTAAAGTGTCAAGTTCCAAATTGTTTATTTGAAGTGTTCTGGCAACTTCTGTCGGTGAAGATTCTGATGTGTATTGTTTCTGCCGTGCTCTTCGGATTTAATAACAGAAGTGAGGGCAAACACTAATGTGCTTCAAAGAGTATTAAATCCTGTCCATGTATTAGCTCATTTAATTCTTATATTGATCATCTGATGCATGTGTGGTTTGTTTTTTTGTTTGTTTGTTTTTTGTGTGTTTTTTTTTTTGTTTTCTAGGGTTTTTTGTTTTGTTTTGTTTTTGTTTTTGTTTTTAATACCTCCCTCTCAGAGATAAGAAAAGAGAAGCAAATTAGTATCTTCACTGGGCCACATAGTTTAGAGAGTCTGGCCGTGGATGCCTTACTTCTACAACCCATCTCCCGTGTGTCTTAATGTGCAGAATGAAACAGTAGTGTTCCATGGGAAAAATCGACATTCCCTGCCTTAGGCCTTTGTTTTAGTGGCCTTTTCATATAAAAGATTTTGGGCACGGGACACCTGGGTGGCTCAGTCTGTTAAATATCCTACTCTTGATTTCTGCTCAAGTCATGATCTCTGGGTTCCTGAGTTTGAGCCCCACGTTGGGCTCTGCACTGACAGTGCACAGCCTGGTTGGGATTCTCTCTCCCTCTCTCTCTCTGCCCCTCCCCTGCTTGCAATGTCTCTGTTTCCCTCTCAAAATAAATAAATAAACTTAAAAAACGATTTTGGGGGAAAGGAGGGGAAAACAAAAGTGCATAAATTCCATCAGAGGTATTAATATAGATAGCCTAATTTTTGACCCTTTCTTTGCTTTTCTATTTCAGCGTTATAAGTTTATGAATCTCTGATTATTTTTTAAATTAGTAATTTTTACATTCAAATTTTATAATTATAATTCATTATTAACAGAAATGTTTCCTGTAATCCACATGTATATAATAAAAGTGTGGTCAGGGATTCTGGGTGTTTTATTCCCCAGAATTAGAAGGGCTCCTGGCACATAATTGGTGTTCAGTGAGTATTTCATGAATGAGTGAGTATTCATCATAAGCAGACAAGTGATAAAGTTAACTGCCTTGAGCTTATTCCAAAGTATGATTTTGCATTTCCTCTACTATTAAATATTCAAAGTTATTTTGTAGATAAAGCAAATCAAGACTTGAACAGGAAGAAGCTAGATAATGAGAACATTGTGCCCTTTCTCTTTACCAGTACTGACAAAGCACAGGGCTCTGTAGGTAGTTAGTGACAGAATGAGTGAATGATTGGGCAGACTGAATGACATAGCTCATGTCCTTTTGTGGATACCTAGTTTGAACAAGGTACAAGTATAGCAACTTCAGTGTTCGAAGAACCTGCTACTGGAGGTTTAAGGCAGGGACTGAGGACTCCATATTTGGGGAGCAGTGATCTAGCATCTCTGGGTTGGGTGCAACCTTATGGACCATCAACTCTGTATTTAGACCTCACAGGCCATGGGCTCTGTATTCACTACCCTCTGGTACTTAGAGATTTTACAATAGCACTGCCAAACTTAGCCTCTGCTCTAAGTTCATCTGTCGCTCAGATTTAGTGTAGTCTTTTGTTAACAGGCTCTAGGGGATGTTTCTCTGAGGTTGGTTCAGTCCATTAGCCCCTCACACAGCCAGTCTTGGTTTCCTAAGAAAAGGCATCCTTTCAAATATTTGAGGATTGCTCTCTGGTTTCCAGATGCTACTCAACACCACCACACTGCTTGTGGGGTATTTATATTGGTTTCTGGCACTTGACCGAATGCCCCTTCTGTTCCTGATCACTGTCTCTAGAGCTGGTCCTTATTTTTGTACATTAATGACTCATTGGGCAGCAATACTAAAAGAGCATCGATTAATGTGTGCAGAACAAAACCGGTTATGTGTTAGTCTCAGGAAAATTTCCAGTGACTTGCTATATAGCAAGCTTTTGTTAGACCAGGTAGTCAGTGAAAAGTTCCTGGACATTTTATTGATTGATCTCTATACCACCATTCTTATGTTTTCAGCCACATGATGTAGCCGCCTGCATGTGCATTTGCTCCTTGCACACACTTCATATGTGAACTTCTCCTCTTTCTCATCTGTGTGCGCATCTCCATTGCTACAGCCAGTTCCTTCATCCTGACTTATGCTTCCCCCTCCCCCCTACATAATCTCCTGCACCTGTTCAGTTCAGTGTGTTTGGAAAAGTCTAAAGTCAATACGCTATTTTTAAAAGTTCTCTAATTTTTTTAACAGAAGCTCCATAACCTACTCCCACCTCCCCACATGATGAAACAGGGAAACAGTGCAGCAGGCAGACAACAGGATACCAGGAAATGCCCGAGAAGGTCAGCCCCACCCTGACATGATGCTCGCAGGGAATGGGACAACACATACCAGCATTTCTAAGAAACTTGCAAGTCCAGTATATCATTTGTTATTCTAAATGTATACAGAAATGATAATTAACAATTAGATATTTGGATATTCAAGTTATTAAATAATGACCTTGAAAACAGGTAACAATCACAACACTAGTTATCGCCATATAAGTTGTCATATGTCATTTTCACAACATAGAAGTTATGTTTTATGTTTAAATTCCATAGAGGAAAATATCTATAATAATACCATGAAATTAAGCATTGTTTGCTCTGTGGAGCTCCAAAGGTATTTTAAGGAATACTTATACTGTTTATTTAATTGTAGGATTTAACTTTCAAGGTGACAGGATTAATGGGTTCATGTTAGCATACCTATGCTTTTTATGAACAAAACTAGTTTACATTTCCATAACTTCCCTTTATAATATTGACTACAGACAACTAGTCATTTGGGCCATTAAAAAAACAAAAAATCACATACAATGTATGATTATTTAGAACCAATATTGAATTATGCTCATTTTTTCCCCTTAAAAGTTGATTTGTGTTGTTTAGAACTCATTCATAATTCAGGGATAGTCGACCACACCATATGTGACCATAAGAAGGATCATTACCTTTAACAGCTGTGAATCCTTAATGAAGTGAAAACATGTACAGTCAAGGTCAACAATGTTCGTTTGTTGCAAATTTTTATTTTCCCACGATCAAAGGGTAACAATAAATATTTCATTGGTATCAGTACTTTTCTATATATGAAAGAATACGGGCTTATTACTTATTAAGCTGTGATGCTTCTGGAGTAATAATTTTATTTCAGTGTTCCTATCTATACAGGACTCCAGTTATCCTTTGTGTTAAATATGAATACTAAATTTTTCCACACTAGATAAAATCTGAAAGATGCCATGGTCAGTTAACAATTGAATTTGAAGAGAAAATTTATTATATGTAAAACCAAAAGTAAAAGATGTCTGGATAATGTCAAATATTGGGAATATTTTGACCTGTTTTCAAACAGGTCTATTCAGGTCTAATTCAGACCTATATTCAGGTCTAATATTTTTCTATTTTTCTTTAATCAGTTATATCCTTTGGTTGTGTGTTTGGAAATACCCTATTTGAAATGAATTCCTCTGAGTAGTATCAATTTTGTAGTTGAGAGCCTGTTAATTCGCCTGTATAGCAATTTCAATTAAATAATGTAATTAGTAAACATTTTTTTCAGATATGGAGTTGTAATAATCACACGGTTTTTAACAGTTAGGACTCACACCACGAATTGTCTTCATTTTAATATGTCCTACTTGTAAAACAAGAAGGAATGCTAGTTGGGATTTAGCTATACCTATCTTCTAAAATTCCACTTTTCAGATAAATAAAATACAAGTTATTGAGGTCTATGTAAATATAAAAACACACCCAATGGAAAGTAAAGGTAAGTTTTTGACTAAATCAGGAGAAAGAGATTAGAAAACCTGTCTATATTTATATTGATAGGCAATACTCATGGAGAGATATTTAGAATTGCTTTTTATTTTACTTTTCTTTTTAATAAATAACGTGATTTCACCATAAAACTAAATGACACAACCAAGATCAAATCACATGGTGAAGATAAGGCTAGAAATGAAGATTTCTTAAATTCATATTCTAGCTCTTATATTAACTGATGATTAATATTTTGCAAGTCACTTATTCAATATGAGTTCCTAAGACCTTCAGCTGACCTATTGAGCCAGAGAATTCAGGGCCTCATTTCCATGTATTCTGTTTGATATGACTTTTACAGAAAAAGCAGAGCACTGCAGGCTTAGCATTTTCCATCAGAATGAAGTCTTGGTAATCTCCAACCAGACAGTGTATCTGCTCTCCAGTGAAGTATTTTGTACCTTTAAGATTTCTGTTGTACTTAACAGACAGTGATAGAACCTCTCCAACTCATTTATAATTTTTCTAGGAAAAACATTCAGGTCTAATATTTAACTCTTTTAGCTGAGGATAGTTCATTGAAAACAGAGAATTCACTGTTGAAATAATTACAAAGTTGACTAGTAGAAATAGTGATATAGAATTTACGGTAACTTTTCATAATGCTTATAAGAACTATAAATTTTACTTTATTTTACTTTAATGTTTTTATTTTATTTTTGAGAGAGAGAGAGAGAGAATGGAGTAAGGGCAGAGAGAGAGGGGGATAGAGGATCTGAAGCAGACTCTTTGCTGACAGCAGAGAGCCCAATGTGGGGCTAGAACTCATGAACCATGAGATCATGACCTGAGCCAAAGTCAGATGCTTAACTGACTGAGCCATCCAGGCACCCCAGGACTCTAAATTTTAAAATACTTCTTCAGAAGTATTTGCCACACTGAACAAAAGAGAAAATCCAACATTTAATGATGCTATTGAGTTCAACCACATTGCTAGTTCCTAAGGCTAAGAAAAAAATAAATCTAATGTCAATTGAATAGCAGTTGTCACTCAAAATGGTTTATTATACCAGCACACTGATGAAAATTACATATCCAAATTAAAGAAAGTTGGGACAGTTTGGAAGACTGATAAATCTCAGCAATAGGAAAATTGAAAATTTCTCTTAAGTGTGTTAATTTAAATATAATAAAGCAGTCCTTTGATAGCTTTATCATTTTTGTCAAACTAAAAAAGAACAGTTTGAACTAATTTAGTAGATTACTTAATTCACGCATTCACTCAACACTTGGTGAAAATGTGCTTTGTACTGGGCACTTTGTTAGAAGTGAGAGATGTGAAGATTACCAAAACATGGTTTTGCCCTTGATAGGTTCAGAGTATGGCAATGTGTGTGTGTGTGTGTGTGTGTGTGTGTGTGTGTGTGTGTGTGTATATACATATACATATATACATGTATATACGTATATATGTATATACATGTATATACGTATATATGTATATGCACATATCTACATATATATACATATATGTATGTATGTATGTATATGTATATACATGTGTGTGTGTGTGTGTATATATATATATATATATATATATATATATTTGTATAAAAGCAATGTAAGTGAAGGGAGTTGGAAGTAAATCAGAGAGAAGATAAGAAGTAATAATTCGAGTACAGGAAATAAGGATGAATAGTGATGGTAGAGAGGAACTAAAACAAGTGTGGCTCAAAACATAACATAAGTATTGTTCAGTAGTCCTCAGAATTTTTAAACATGGGATGTGCAACGAACTTGCCAGCCACGGTGGAGTCTCCTTTTTCAGTTAGTGAAGTGAAAAGATGAATATGAGGACTGTGTAGCAGAACTTTTGCAGTATTGTGCAGTTCCATAACAAAACAGTGAATGAAATTGATCTTAAATTTATTCATCCATGCGAATGACCTTGAACATGGTAAGAGCGAAACCTTGTAGAGCATAATGGCAGCAACGTCTGCAGGTGCAATGATGAAGCAGCTCCGTGGCCATGTTGCGTTTCTTCACACTTGTGTGCAGTGATTGATAACCTGCAGGAAAGTGTGCTTCTGAGATGGGCTTGTTTGATTTTATTGTTAAATCAAAACACCGTGGAAGTTATTCTGGACAAGTATTGTGTACATTCAACCTTAGGCGGCACACAAGTACTTCTAATGATGTCGGTCAGTGAACTTGCTATAAACGCAAAGCTGTAGGTGAAATAAAGCCAGAATGCTCTCCTCTTTGGTTATTGTTGTGGTACCTGCCAAGGTTCTGGGTGCTGAACTGGTCAATTCATGTTTCCCCTCTGACTGGCCACCCCTCCGTAGTGCTGTTGGCTGAATCCTTCTGGCTTCCTCCACCACTGGATGTTGCTGGGCCCACATATTCAATCTGAGAGCTCTCTTCCTTCCTCCCCTCCATGCTAACCTCATCTAGTCCTTCAAAGCTCCATCAGCAGCTGTATGTGAGTAACTCCCAGATTCACAGCCCTGACCCTCACCTCTCCCCAGAGCCCACGCATCATCTCTGTTGGACGTTTGATTGGTGTTGCAAAATAAACATGTCAAAAGCAGAACTTAAGAATCAATGCCTAGATCTGCCACTCTTCTTTCTCTTTCTTCAGTTTCCTCACTGTCAGTAAATCACTCCATAATCGCACCAGCTGCCAGGGCCCAAAGTCTTGGGATCGTTCTTGCTTCCTCCTTTGGACTCACCGTGCGTGTCTTATCCACTAGGAAGTTTTGTCAAATCTGACTGAAGAACATATCCTGACTCCTGTTTACCATCTTCATTCCCCTCATCCTTTAATTAGACCATCCTTACATGAATTCCTAAGCAGACCTTGCTTCCTCCCTTGCCATCCTACAATCCATTTTCCTCAGAGCACGCAAAGTAGGGGTTGAAGCAGAAAAGAATGACAGGGTGCCTGAGCGGCTCAGTCGGTTAAGCATCCATCTTTGGCTCAGGTCATGATTTCACGGCTCGTGAGTTCGAGACCCGCGTAGGGCTCTGTGCAGACAGCTCGGAGCCTGGAGCCTGCTTTGGATTCTGTGTCTCCCTCTCTCTCTGCCCCTCCCCTGCTCTCTCTGTCTCTCTCAAAAATAAACATTAAAAAAAGAGAGAGAGAGAAGGAGTGTCAGCCCATTTTGAAAACTGTGGCCTCCTATTGTCACCAGGGCTCCTTCAGTTTCCTTACCGTGTTTGTGTACCTTGTGGTCAGTCTGCTGTGGCCCCATTGACCCTAGAACTCACCTATCAGTCAGATGCCTCTACCTTCTTCTCTACCAACGCAAACTATTCTTTGGGTTCTTTGGGCTTCCCAGACTCATTCGTGCTTCCAGGCCTTTGCTACTAGTATGCACATGACTGGCCCCTTCCACTCTTTTAGCCCCCAGTGGCTATGGTACCTCTTTCAGACCATCAGCCTGAGCTGTCACTGTCCATATGTGTCTCTGTCACTCCCTATAACACACTCAGCCACTTGGCACACAGTTGTCTCTCTGTAGCTTTTCTCTCTGTAGTTACCAACCACTCTGTGATTTCTCATTTATGCATTTTTTTTTTTTTTTAATTTCTTCACCGTCTCCTCCCTGCCAAATGGAAGTTCCTTCAGGGTACGGACCTTATCATTTCTTTTCACTACAGAATCCTCAACATCTAGGAAAGTAATGGCTCAAGAAGTATGTATGGAGTGAAAGAAAAAGATTCTTTCTACAGATAGGTTTTTTGTCCCCCCCCCCCCCCCCCATTTTCAGATGCTCTAAAGAGGTCACCAGGGAATGAAGACGCTACGGAGAGCTGCAGAAGTGCCTTACTCATTACTTGTATATTGTCTTCTGAGAACAAAACATGAAAAGTGTGCATTTTTTAGAAGTTGGCATTCCATATTTTAGTAACTTTTTCCGGTCTTTAAATCAAGTGCTTTTTGCATGACTTTCTTTTTGCTTCTTAAAAGTCTATATGTCAAAATGGAATTTGATTTGCAGAAACTTAATGTTAGCACTTTGAAAAGTATGCAGTAGGGAGAAAATGATAAAAAAATTCACACTATTCACTCACAAACACAACATAGTTTGTATTTTGGAATTAGGGATTAATGTATGAATAATCCTTCCAAAGAAAAATGAAAAGTAATATGAAATAATTCTTTGACTGCAGATACATTTTTTTTTATTTTCAGCTCTGTGTAGAATATACCACCATTTGAAAATATGCTGTCACTGCAGTTATTTTTGGATAGGGAAGAAGAAAATAAAAATGTTCCAATCATCGGGCTCCTTCGTAAAGCGAAAGGAGACACACACAAATGGAAAGGTTTTATGGTAACAAAGGTATCCAGACTTGACATAAATTATGGTGAATAAACCCTATTATTTTTCCTAGATTTTCCTGGGTAGTTCTGCATAACAATTACCTATTCCCGAGTTTATTCCTATGACTTGGGATTCTGCATGTGTAAGTGATAGGATTGCCTAGGACACAGTGGAAGGCAGTTCGCTTTAATTACTGGAAGATGAATTCTGGGTTTAAAATGCATGTATCTAAAGTCCAGCTTTGCCTCTTTCTAAGTGCATGCCTTGAGCATATTACTCAGTTTCTTCTCTATGAAACAAGAATCAATAAATAAATGCTTGCCTTTTATGGTTGTTTTGAACATTAAATGAGGTAATCCACGTAGAACATTCAGTGTCTGGAGCACGATAAGCCTCTAATGATGTTAGCGAATATTACTCTCTTTATTTTCATGTTGACAGTTAACTCATGTTGCCATATATTATTAACTGTCATCTGTCTCATGCAGGCTTCAAAGATTGCATTCGATTAACTTTTCATTATGGGGCGCCTGAGTGGCTCAGTCTGTTAAGCGTCCGACTCTTGATGTCGACTCAGGTCATGATCTCATGGTTTGTGGGTTCAAGCCTCACATCAGGCTTTGCGCTGACAGTGCAGAGCCTGCTTCGGATTCTCTCTCTCTCTCTCTCCCTCTCTCCCTCTCTCCCTCTCCTTTCTGCCCCTCCCCTGTGCTTTCTCTCTCTCTCTTTCTCTCAAAAATAAATAAATAAGCCTAAAAAATGAAGAAGAAATAATTGCATCGATCTGTTATAGACTGGTTAGCCACCTAGGGCATTGTTTTCCAATATAGATCAATAGGTGTTTCATAGGAGAAATGCAAACTGCATTATCTTAACATTTTGGGAAATGCTGCACTAAACAAATTTAGTCAGGTTTCTACATATCAAGACTTTTCAGAGCCTTTATCATGTTAATGAATGTAGGGCTGCATTTCGTTTTTCTGTAGGTTTTAAATTTTACACATATGTACTTAATGCTTATGTAGTTAAAAAGTCAAAAGTGTTAATATGCACCATGATCTTCCAGGGAGGGCATAAATTGTGCAACATTTTTCAAAATTGGGAATGTTTTTCCTCAGAGGGTCTATTGCTGTCTCAATTCACAGATAGTGAAAAAGTGATTGGTAAGAGGGAGAATGTTCTTATGGTCAGGATTGGGATCCTTTCTGGCATGTGAAGAATCACATCTTTGAACTTGCAAAGCTTGACTTTTTCAGTATTACATTTATACAGAATGGATAACAGAATTTAAGATGAAACTGAAAGTAGGGTATAATTTAGACCTTTCTTATTTCACTCATCTTTGAAAGAAGCCTTTTCCTGTGGCTTAAAGTAAATCAGATAGTATGATGAAAGGAAATTGGTCTGTGTGCAGAACAAACTGATGATGCTTCTACTTGTCTTTTCTGGGAATATGTCTTGCTTCAGTCACATCTGTCTGTCTCCCAGTAAAATAGATAGCAAAGTAGAATGGTGTGAACTCCACCCTGGAGCTCTGTTTTCTGGTCTGTTACTGGCTTGCAGTGTGACACTGGTCAAATCACTCTACCTCTCTGTGCCTTACTGATCTCATCTGAAATTGGAGGTAATAAATAGATATGCTTTATAGGGTTGTGATGAAGATTAAATTACTATGTTTGAAGGATTAAGAATTATTCCCAGCCCATAGTATGCACTCTATATTTGTTAAACTAATTAAGCTGAGAAAGGTATGTCATTGCCTTTTCTGTTTATTGTCATTCATTCTCTTCTGTGGCGTGTCTAGTGTCCTATTCAACAGGACTGACGTGTTAGCAGGAAGCATGTTCAGGGTAGAAATCTAGTTCTGCTACGTTGTCTCTGCGTCCAGGATGTTCTGGGTTGGTTTTTGGTGTTGTAGTTTTGTTTTGTTTTGTTGTTGTTTTGGGGTTTTTTTTTGAGTATAGTTGACACACAATGTCACATTAGTTTCAGGTGTACAACGTAGTGATTTGACAGGGTTCTGTTTTCTGCTGTATACACCACAAGTGTAGTTACCATCTGTCCTGTTACACTGCAATCCCAATATCATTAGCAGTATTCCTTATGCTGTGCCTTTTTTCCCCCTGTTTCATCCTGCACCCAGAAGCCTGTATCTCCCTCTCTCTTACCCATTTTGCACATCCCGCAACCCTCCCCCCACTGGCACCCATGAGTTTGTTCTCTATATTTCTAGGTCTGATTCTGCTTTTCGTTTGTTTGCTTATTCATTTGTTTTGTTCGTTTGTTTTAATTCCACTTATGAGCTGAATCCTATGGTTTTTGTGTTTCTCAGTCTGAATTATTTCACTTAGCATAATACGCTCTAGGTCCATCCGTGTTGTTGCACATGCACAATCTCATCCCTTTAATGAGTGTGGAATATGGAACATCTATAGAATATCCCCCCCCCACACACACACATATATATATGTTTATGTTTCATTTTCCTCATCCATTCATCTGTTGAAAGATACTTAGGTTGTTTCCAAATCTTAGCTGTTGTAAATAATGCTGCAATAAACATAGCAATACATGTATCTTTTCAAAACAGTGTTTTCGTTTTCTTTGGGTAAACACCCAGTGGTGCAATTACTGGATCTTATGGTAGTTCCGTTTTTAATTTTCTGAGAAGCCTCCATACCGTTTTCTACAGTGGCCGCACCAGTTTGCATTCCCACCAGCACTGCACGAGGGACTGTTTTCCTCCACATCCTTGCGAGCCTTTGTTATTTCTTGTCATTGTGATTTTAGCCATTCCAACTGGTGTTTGATGATATCTCACTGTGGTTTTGATTTGCATTTCCCTGATGATTAGTAGTGTTGAACGTCTTCTCATGTGTCTGTTGGCCATCTGTATTTCTTTTTTGAAAAATTATCTCTTCAGGTCTTCTGCCCATTTTTTAATCAGATTTTTTTTTTTTTTTGGTGTTCTGTTGTATTCTTCATATATTTTGGATATTCACCCCTTATCAGATATATCAGTTGCAAATACCTCCAGTAGATTGTCCTTTTGTTTTATTGATCATTTCCTTTGCTGTGCAAAAGCTTTTTTATTTTGATGTAATCCCAATAGTTTATTTGCCTAGTGGTTACTAGAGATTCTTCCCCAGGCCATCACTGTGGGGGTGGCCAGACAGGAAAATAGTTATTTGGCTGCTCTCTGTATGAAAACATACGGTGTTCATGCTTGATAGTGTATTCTATTAAGCAAAGGCGATAGTTGCGTCTCTTAGTGTGAAAATAGATTGAGAAATCTTCTAAACATCTTATTTACTAGCAGTACTAACCTCTTAAAAATTATTTCCATGATGATTTGGTGCACAGCAGTAATGATAATAGTTAATATCTAGTGAGCACTGCGCAAAGCCTGTTCATCATCTAACCTTCACTATAAGCTTATATATAAAAGAGACATCGTCAGGGACGCCTGGGTGGTTCAGCTGGTTAAGCGTCTGACTCTTGATTTTAGCTCAGGTCACAATCTCTTGGTTTGTGAGTTTGAGCCTCACATCAGGCTCTGCCAATTGTGCAGAGCCTGCTTGGGATTCTCTCTCTCCCTCTCTCTCTCAGCCCCTCCCCTCCTCGTGTTCTCTCTCTCTCTCTCTCTCTCTCTCAAAATAAGTAAATAAACTTAAACAAAGAAATAAAAAAAATAAAAGAGGCATTGTCATTATCCCCATTCTGTAGTCAAGAAAATCAAAGACACTAATGACTTGTCTAACATAGAATTAATACAACGTTAAACTGGTTTACAAACCTAAGAAGTCCACCTCCAGACTCTGTACTCCTAACCACTTTACACTCCTGTTTCTCTTCACCTCAAAACTTTAAAACACTCACAGAGCACTTAGAAAGTCTAAATCAATGGTTTATATATCTCAACACTAACTTCCCCAAGGCTGAGTAAACACTATGGGTATTTGGAACCGTGCATGTGAGCATGGGCATATGATGAGTATAATTCAGTACATACCATGGACTATGATATCCATAGAAGTATTATTAATAATAGCCCAAAACTGGAAACAATCCAAATATCTATCATATGAAGTATGATAGATAAATATAGATATTAAATATCCATGCAAGAGACTGTTATTCAGCAATAAAAAGTAACCAACTCCTGATACATGCTACAACAATCAAGAACCTCAAAAACATTCTGCGAAGTGAAAGAAGCCAGATATAAAAGACCACATAGTATAGGTTTCGGTTTATATGAAATATCCATAAAAAAACAGTCTCTAGAGTTGGAAAGTAGAGTACTGGTGGCCTGGGACTAGGGGTTGACTGCACATAACCTTGAGATGTCTTTTTAAGGGGTGATGCAAATCTGAAAGCTAGATTACATCAAAAGTTGCACACATCTGTCAATTTACTGAAAATGATTTACCAGAAAAGAATTGTACACTGAAGTGGGTGAATTTATCATTCATGTTCTTCTGTGATGTGTCTAATGTCCTACTCAAGAGGACTGACGTGTTAGCAGCAATAGTGTTGATGGTAGTAATCTAGTTCTGCTACTTTGTCTCTGCATCCAGGATGTTCTGGGTTGATTTTTGTTGTTGTTTTGTTTTGTTTTGTTTCGTTGGTGTTTGTTTGTTTGAGTATAGTTGACACACAATGTCACATCAGTTTCAGGTGTACAATGTAGTGATTTGACAGGGTTCTGTTTTCTGCTGTATACACCACAAGTGTAGTTACCATCTATCCTGTTACACTGCTCTTCCAATATCATTAACCGTATTCTGTCAATTTACTGAAAATCATTTACCAGAAAAGAATTGTACACTTAAGTGGGTGAATTTTGTCACATGCAAATTATTCCTCAATAAAGATGTTAAAAAAAAAAAGATAAACAAACCTAATGATAGCCCAGAGATTGAGTATTTTGGTCCGTAGTAAGTGATAAAGATAAGGCAGACTGAAAATCAAGTTCAACAGTTGATAATACATTGTAATTTTTGTATTCATCTGGCCTCTCTCCATAATTTGTAGAGTAAAAGCTAAAAAAGTCATTTTTTTACAGTTAGCATCAAAATAAGTTGGCAATGAAATAGGAAGTTTTATTTATTTAGAATTCAGTCATACATAATTTCCCTTTGATGTGATAATCTGAGTATCTGACTTTGGAAATAAATTAGGTTTCTGTACCTCATTTAAAGCTCATCACTTGAAATAAAAATGTTTAAATGGAAGTTGCATTATGGTATTAAATTTATGTCTGGAGGAATTTCTGCAAAGTGTAGAAGAAACTCTCTATTTTAGCCTGGATGGCTAATTAATATACTTCTTCAGTCAGTGGCCCAATTTCATTATAGTCTGTCCTTTTATTTTCACTCATTTCTACTTTGTGAGATATGCAGGGTGTTCATTTATCATTTCCCCTATTGTGCACATTAGGCAACAGAGGCATATAGGGATTTAACTTGGCCTCGTACTCAGTGGCCCTGAATACTAGTCGCATATAATCCATATATGATCCCAATACTGTGAACTCATTGTTTCAAATAGCAGATACTTAATAAGTGCCATTTGATGAATTTGGTAGAGCCATGTAGATATCATAACTAGGTTATTTTTTTTTAAAGTTTCCTTAATTTATTTAAGTACACCCAGCGTGGGGCTCAAACTCACAACCCTGAGATCAACAGTCACATGCTGGGATGCAGGGCTCAGTCGATTAAGCATCCAACTTCAGCTCAGGCCATGGTCTCATGGTTCATGAGTTTGAGCCCCGCGTCGGGCTCTGAGCTGACAGCTCGGAGCCGGGACCCTGCTTTGGCTTCTGTGTCTCCCTCTTTCTCGCTCTTCCCTCCCCCTCTCAAAAATAAATAAAACGTTAAAAAAATGTAAAAAAAAAAAAAGTCACATGCTTTTCCTACTGAGTCAGCCAGATGCCCCTTATAGCTAGGTTCTTAAGCAAGTTCATGACTGTCATCTTAAAGGATTCTCTGAACATCTTGTAGTAAGTTGGAACTGCAAGCAGAAAGGATTTAAAATATGACTCAGTACCGTTGCATTACAATAGTCTTTGTTGTGCATTATCAGGCATCTTACATGGGCAGATGGAGAAAAGTATGATCCCACACAAACTCTGCCCATTTAAAAATAATTTTTCTGAGTGCCTCATTTCTCATTCCTGGGCTTCAGGCTTTGTGAAAAAAAATTAGGGAGGTACTATAGATTATTTAACTATTGTACTGGCTCTCCATGCATCAAAACAAAAGAAGAGCGACAGACTACTGGTTTTACAAGTTATTCTTCCCCCAGAAGCATCTTGAATGGCATATTCCCTGACGCTTAAAAGCCTCTGATCTCAGTCTATTTCTTATGAACTCAAGAATTTACTGTTAGAGACAGATTTGTCAAAAGCTCACACATCATTCTCCCCCTCCTTAGGCCCTTTCTTAAAGAAATAAAAGAACCCTTAGTGTGTTTTCTTGTTTTGTTTTAAACAATATCTCTTGACCTGTTCTTAGTTACAATTACATTTCTTAATTGCATTCTCTTTCTGTTGTCTTTATCCCGCTGAGTGCATTTCTTCTAGCAGCAACGTGGATCCTATAACCATTTCTTCAATTGTTCTGTTATCTCGTGAATTTATACTCCTTACATGCGAAGGTGGATTGTTCCCTGGAAGGCTGAACGTCAAGCCTGGATGCTTTGTTTGGTATTTGTGGCCCTCCTGTTTTCACTTGATGGTTTTTGTATTCAGAAACTCAGGTGCTAACAGCAAGGGAACAAAGATGGGTATCTTTTTCAGAGAGCAGTAAGCATGGGAGCTATGTAAACGTTTTTCTGGTTACACTTACTTTGTTTTTAAGACACTTGTCTTTTAGATATAAGTGAGTCTGAGTGGGGTGGCCATAACCTAAAGCACATGTATTGGCAAGTTTGCAGACATTTGTTCGAGCTCTCTGAGCACATGTTGAATAATAGATTCTGTTTTTGTTTATATGTTTTTGGCAGCGCCCAGCACTGTGCTTTCTAAAGTTTAGGAAACATGTAAGTTTATGGGAACTCTTTGCCTCTACTAAGGCTGTAAAGGGGAGAAGATACAAAACGTAGGACAGAGAGGATGAAGCAGATTTTTGTTTCTTTTTTGTTGTAGGAAATTGTAGCTATGTCTTTCCCATGCAAAATTCAGCATCTTAAAGGTGGGAGTCTCTGTTTTTCCTTGTGGAATCCCCTTACCTTGTTTGAAACACACACATTTTTCTACTTTTTAGAGACTACAACTGAAGTTGTTAACACGCCTGCTTGATTTCTCCCAGTGCATGTTTCTAAAATGCAGGTTTTACATGCATACACAGTATTCCTAGATGTCTCTTGACCAATAAAAGGATCTTAGCATGTTTTAACTCTGTTCAATACCTAACTGTCCAATATTTTAGACTCGTCTTGGCTTATATGCCTTACAGTAGTCATTTCTATACTGTTTTATGCTAACGACGCTTATTTAGATTAACTGATAACATGTTCCATTTTTTGCTCACCATTACTTCCCACTCCTTTCTGCCTACATTTCCATATTCCCAAAGTACATCCTTGAGTTTTTTAGGTAAGAACAGCTAGTAGAAGCCTCTCTTTGTTTTTGCTTTGAAAAATATGTATTTGATTCTCCATTTTCGATTTACTGGGCAGAGGATTCTAAGCAAACAGTTATTTCCTCTCAGCCTTTTAATAATATCATCCCATGATCTTCTGGTGTCTGCTGTAGCACTGAGTCCTCTAAATTCAGCTGTTGGCATAAGTATTATTATTTAGCAGCTCATGTGCTCTTCATCCTGCTTGCTTTCAGGAGCTTCTCTCTTCTTTGGTCATTAGCTGTTCCATTATGACGGCCCCCAGCTGTGGATTTTTCCTTGTTAATCACACTCACCTCGCCTTTTATCCGAGGACTCCTGTTTTTCGTCAATTCTGGGAAATTCTCGGCCGTTCTTTTTTTAAAATATTAACATATTCCCATTGTCCTTACTTTCATTCTCTCACCCCTCCCTCCTCCCTCCCTCTCTCTCTGTCTCAGAACTTATGTTTGATTTTTGTTGTTGTTGTTGTTGTTGTTTTTAAGTTTATTTATTTATTTATTTTGAGAGGGTGTGTGCATGTGAGTGGAGGGGCAGAAAGAGAGAATCTCAAGCAGACTCTGCACTGTCAGCACAGAGCCAGATGTGGGGCTCCCTCTCACGAACTCTGTGATCATGACTGATGAGGGAGCATAAGGTAAGCTGACACTCACAAACACACCACCACCCCCCCCCACCCCCAGCCAGGTGGGATATGTGTGACATTCCTCAGGCACTCCTGGCTGCCCAAGAACACAGGAAAGGGGAAAACAAATGGTTAACTGATAAGAAATCACAGTCATGCAGGACATGAGTCTCCATCAGTTTACAAACGTCTTAGTAAGTTACAAGAAAAAGGCAATCTTATCAACCTAATCTCCAGAAACCTACTGACTTAGTTTCCTGGAGCCCCAACATCATCCTTCCCTCCATTGTAATGTGGGAACAAAGGCAAGAAGGAAATGGCAGGTAAAATTAAATTCCTTTATAAGCTGCAGCCCATTGACAAATACTGGAGGCAAATACAGAGTAGAACATTTCTCCAGGAACCCCCTACTGTCCTCACTATAGGAAAAATAACCTTAGCTTGACAATAGCAAGGCCTCCTATCTTGTGAGTCCTCTTTAGCATATCAAAGTCCTTCTGGAGGCCTCCTTTTGTCTTTACCTCCCCCAACTCCATATAATATCATCAGTCACTCTTCACAACCCCAGTGCAGCTCCTGCTCATGGGTCCTGTCCCCCTGCTTTAATAAAATCACCTTTTTGCACCAAAGACATCTCAAGAATTCTTTCTCAGCATCAGCTCCGGACCCCCACTACTCCAAAAACCATCAGTGACCTGACTTGGAATTAAAAGTTGGACACTTAACTGCCTGAGCCACTCAGGTGCTCCCTCAGAACTTCTGTTAACTGTTGTTCCTTCTTATTGTATCATCTACATCACCTAGCCACTTGCTAGTATTTTCAAAATCTTTCTATTACTCCATTCTGTTTCCTTGTCTGTTTTCTAGTTTACTGGTTTTCTCTTCAACTGTGTCTAATTTGAATTTAGCTTGCTTATGTTTAGTTACATGTATATGCAGTATCTTATTCAGTGTTTATTTTTTAATTTATGTCTTTCGTCACTTTAAACCTACTTATTTTACAGTTTATCTTTTTTTTTATTATTATTATTTTTAAGCTCTTGGGTTTCTATTCCTGTTGTGTGTTTTCTGTGCTGACACTCAGTCATAGTGGGTTGCTTTCTTATACATTTTGCCATTGCTTATTATAAGCTTATCTAAATCTTCAAAATATTGTAAGAGTGACCTGCCTCTACTTCTTCCAGATGCTTCTGTGCTATTACTAGCCTGCCGCTAGATACGTTTTCATAATTTCCTGGCTTGGGACTGCCACAGTGTGCAGATTCTGACATTTGAATCCCAAATCAGGTAAAGATTTTTAAAAGTTACCAAAAACAAACAAACAAACAGAACACCATTTTCCTTGAACCCACAGTGAACAATGTCCTTAATGCTCTATGTTAAGTGGATATATTTATTTGTTTTCTTGGTTGACCCTTCACAGAGGGTGGAGCTCTTCTAGAGCTCTTTTCTGTTACAGGTATTGCTACCTTATTGTCTGTGGTCCACGCTGAATGTCAAACCTCAAGCTCCTTGATCACCTAGACCGGCAGTCACCTTCCTCTTCACAAGTTTTGTCTCTGTACTAGCTCGTTGGCTTCCATGTCTGTTCCTGGAACCTAGATGGCCCCTTTCCTTTTTGAGCAAATCTAAATAGGCATTTTAGAGAAATTTCAGGCTCTCTGGTCTGTCTAATCCAGTCTGTTGTGGGACACAGAAGTTTCCAAAATTTCTTAGTGGTGTATCTGTTCTCTCTAAAAGTTGACAACTCGCCCATAAATAAACAGATTTTTTAATGTTTGGACTCAACTCTAATCATAAGGAAACAAATGATGATAGGATAAGCTAATAGTGAAGATTTATTTAAAACCTAAAACTTAAGAGGGAATCCAAAGAACTTAAAATAGACATGACCTCCTCTTTGTACATCACCAAAGTAAAATAAGAGCTGATATTTTAACGTTCATGATTCTAGGGCAGATTAAGAGCCCTAATTTTATATGCACATGCATAATAGGAACCTGGAACCCTCCTTTTCTGCTGAGCCTGGAAAGAAATAGATTGGAAGGAAAATAATTTACCATTTGAGTATTACTCTTTCTTGATTTTTTTTTCCATTAGATGGATCTCTTTCCTCTGTCTTTATTTTTCCTATTTTTTGCTGCTTGCAGCTCATTCTCTCCCACACACTTTAAAAAAAGATCTCTCTTGAAAGGAACCCTGATTTAGCAGTTTTGTTGTTGGTTTGCTTTGAAACTCATGCAAAGTAACACATAAAGGCAAAGAAATATTAAGGTACCATAATATTACTATGTCATCCTCCTTGTTAGAAACCTGAGCCAGATTCATTCATTCCTTGTGATCTCCTCCTCCAGTGTTGGCAGGCATCATAGCCACCTTTTTTAAAATGTAGAAGTGACTTCACACATAGCTTATTTCCCCAAGGTCATTCATGGAGGCATTAGTAATTATGATATTTTTAAGCAGAAATAGATCCAAAAGCTCTCTAAACAATGTATTTGACCCAGTATTTTTAGGATAATTTATGACAGGTAGAGGCTAGAAGAACTTCGATAATGGTAATCAATAAGGTAATAAGGCTGTGAACCAGGCACTGTTTCAAGGCTTTCCATTTATTTATTCATTGAATTCTAACAGTCCATGAAATTCTTTTCTGATCCTGTTTAAAGGCCAGGCTTTCTGAGAAGTGAAGCCCCTCTTTAAAGTTATGTAGCCAGGATTTAGTGAAGCTAGGATTTACAATCAGGTCATCTGCAGTGTGGCTCCCACAGTCTATCTGTCTCTTGCTTCACACACACACACACACACACACACACACACACACACACACACATACACACACACACACACCCTAGTATATACATACAGGAACACACACATACACACATTCTAACACACACACTCCAACACATACAGCCTGTGGTGTGGTAATTATCTTAGAAATATCTCTACCTTCGTCTGTCTTTTTCTCTCTCTGTTTATCTGTGTAGGAAGAAACAGGAAAAGAAAAAACCTTTCACTATTCAGTTTATATTATGACCCTAATATACTGGATTGTCTGATCACTGGCAAATGCTCCAATCCTATTGGAAAGATGTTATTTTAAAGGCACATATTTCATAGGATTGAGGCTAAGATCTTGTCCTGTGCACTTACTTTAAATTTTTTTTTTTTTTCAACGTTTTTTATTTATTTTTTTTGGGACAGAGAGAGACAGAGCATGAACGGGGGAGGGGCAGAGAGAGGGAGACACAGAATCGGAAACAGGCTCCAGGCTCCGAGCCATCAGCCCAGAGCCTGACGCGGGGCTCGAACTCACGAACCGCGAGATCGTGACCTGGCTGAAGTCGGACGCTTAACCGACTGCGCCACCCAGGCGCCCCCCTGTGCACTTACTTTAAACGAGCTCTGAAATCATTAGAACTCTTATTTTCTTATTATTGAAAAACAAAAGGTTTTCTTTTGAATTTTGGTATCTAGTGACTTAATTCAGAATATGTGCCTTCTACTAACTCAGAACAAGCAAATGAGTGACACTTATCATTAGTAGGTAACTTATTTTTTGATGTTTATCTATATTATACATAATGATAAACCATTAACTAAGATTAGATATTTAAATGTGATGTTGGATTCAATTAATATATTTTTATTATTTTAATATTATTTAAGGATTTTCTATACTATTGTTTAAATCATATAATTGTTTAGAAAGAAATAAACCTTAATATTATCAGTTTTACAGCACAAAGATTAATAAAATGGAAATAAAGTTCTGATTAATTGGAAGAGCATTTTACTTCCTTGCATGATTTATCAGTGTAGATTACATTCTGTTTACTTCTCTAGTTTGACAGACTGGGCTAAACTTAGTGAAAAATGCTATAGAAATGCTTTGTGTGGCCTCAGAATTCAAAGCCCCAAAAGGGTGGTCGCTTTCCCGATTCTTCTTCTTCTTCACCTAAAAAGAGTCTCACTGTCATTTTAAATCAGTATCACTGAATTAAAATGTATGATATGTGAAAGCTACAAGGATTTTTACATTGATGGTACTAACATATTTGATGCCCTGCAGAAAGAAAACATGAGACAGGCACACATAAAGGTTTCATGATGAAAGTCATTGTCATGCTGTGCTAAGACCTTCTAATTCACTGTCAGCACAGTATCAGCTTTGAAGGCAGTCTGTTCTTCGGAGACATGGTGTTTTCTTTATACACTAGCCATTCCTACATGAATAGAGAACTGGGATTAAATTTAAAAGGTTGCATGTGCCTGTCAGTGGAGCATTACGTATGGGCCAGAGGTAGAGCATAATTTCCTGCTCTTTTCTTCACAGGATAACTTTTGGCCAACTCTCTCATCTTTATTAAAAAGTAGATGGATAATACTGTCAAATGACCTTACTACTCTCAAAAACAAAACAAAACAAAACAAGACAAAACAAGACAAAACAGAATAAAACCCAGCTCATCTCTGCTCCTGTGTCTGAGTGTCTGACCCACAGGACTACGACGAAGGCTTTAACCCTTAGGCTGAGCTAGCTTACTCTTTAGGCAGTTTTTGCTTTGCCCTTCTGTGAATTGGCAGTCCTGAACTGGCCGTCAGTGATTTGGCTGACTTGCTGCAGAGCCTGGAGGCAGCGAGTGAGAGAAGTATGCATTGCCTACAATTTAAAAAAAAGAGACCCTTGTAGGGCTAGAGGAGTAGAACAAGTAAGGGTGGAGCTGGACAAGGAATACGAGCAGAGAAACAAACAAGCCGACAAGGCAAACATCAAAGATTTAAACAAAACATGCACCCAGTTTAAAATTATCCTGAGGCCGAGCAGATTATGACCACTCTTCTCTAAGATGCAAGGAAAAAAACAAACCTTCTTCCTGATAGATCCATCTAGCAAGTGTCTACTGCAAACTCTGTGCCATGTAGAGTGTAACATGTGGAGAAGTCAACCCTTAAAAATCCCCATACCTGGTCTAGCAGAGCTAACAGAATAATGGCTGAGGCAGACAAGACCAGTAAGTGTAATGCAATTTAATAAGCAGCAACAGAATATGTAAGTACTATGTAGATTTAAAGAAAGGCATAGGATAGAAAGCAAACGGTTTTTTTTCCCTCCTTTTCTTTCACTAGCTCTCCAACCTTTTATGATGAAGGAGAACTCCACTTTCAGATAGCATGGCCACACTTTCACACTGTTTGCATGAAGTCTGGAATGGTCCTCAGGCAGTGTTCCTGCCCGTAAGCACACCCTTCATGCTCACAGAGAGGAAATAGAATACTACCTACGCCTCTAGATGGCCATCCATTTGCCCTTCCTATGTAGGACCACATCAGGCTTTCTTCTGTTCAAGCTGACCTTCATTCCTTCAAATGAAAACAGCAATTAAGAGAAAATAGTACTGTTCTCTCTGAAACACATGTCAGGGACAAATCATCCATATGTAGCTTCACTCTCCATTACTAAACTGAGCAGAGCATTCACCTGAATCTGCAAGGATGACATCCTTTTGCCTGTTGATTATATTTATCTGCTTGTCCCCAGAACCTTAAACCCAGTATGGGAACACTGACCTCATATGGTTCTCCCCCTCCCTGCCACCTGCTTTGTCAGTTCTTCCCTTGTTAGGTATGCCTTATATTGTCCATCCATATTCTCCAGCCAGAAATGTTGGTGCCATTCTAAACTTTCCTTTTCTGGGGGCACCTGGGTGGCCCAGTCAGTTGAGTGTCTGACTTCGACTCAGGTCATGATCTCACAGTTTGTGAGTTCAAGCCCCACGTCAGGCTCTTTGCTGACAGCTCGGAGCCTAGATAGAGCCTGCTTCACATTCTGTGTCTCCCCATCTCTCGGCCCCTCCCCTCCTCATGCTCTGTTTCTCTCTGTCTCTCAATAATAAATAAATGTAAAAAAAAAATTAAATTTTCCTTTTCCTCTTTACCCTTCACGTATAATCAACCACCAAGTCCCGACTGTCCTACCTCCCAATGTCTCTACTGTTTATCCCTTACTTTGTTCCTTAATTTCTTCATACCATCGCCATGTCTCACCCAGGCGTTTGGGACCACATCCTTACTAATTAGCCTCAGCCTTGTCTGCTACCAAATGGTCCTTCCGGTTTTTTTACCTGCAAATCTGAACTTGCAATTTCCCTGTTAAAAGTTCTTCAGCGTTTGCTTACTTCCCATAACGGCAGTTTTCAAACCTGTTTTTACTGGGCAAACAGGACCATCTCAACTCCATGGAGCTGATTCGATGTGAAGTATAATGTGGGGGACAGAGACAGAATAGAGCATTGATCCCAGAAAGGTCCCTACTATCATGGCTTGCTGAGTGGCCTCAGGTACCTAGGTGTGTCTGCAGGGCAGAACAGCGGCTTGAAAATCATCAACCTATAGAAAAAAAATAGAAGCTCCCTTTGGGTTACCTATAGACCCTGAATGATCTTCCTGTCTAGGCTCATTTCCTGCACTCTGTGTCTTCAGGCTACATCCCCAGTGAACGATTGCTACTTCACAGAAGCGCTGAACACCCGTCTCTCTGTCCAGAGCGTGAGCTCCTGATGAGAACTCCAAACTGGCGACTCTGTTACTTAGCCCACATCATCCGTTCTTTGTCACGTTCCCCCCTTGCCAGTCACACTAAACTTTCCCTTTTCTGTAGTTTCCTGCTGCATTACACTTTCACCTCTATAGCGTATTACTTTGTGACTCGTGTCTTACCATCTCTTTCTCCAAGATACTTGTGGTCCATAACCAGGCCTCCATTCTTGATTTCCTAATACCTGGCATAGTCTTTAAGCCTGTAGTGGGTCACTAAGAAATACTGGCAACGCGAAGAAGTGGATAACTTGCTTCTTGTATTATTATAATTGGAATTGAAATAATTTCAAAGGTAAATAAACATACTCTTGAAACATTTGCTATGGGGATATGTACCTTTATTTTTTTTAATGGAATAAAAATTCAGATGTCATTTTGTTGATAAATGTTTGAAAGCAAGAATAGATATATAGGTAAATAATAATAATAATAGTAGTAGTAGTAATAATAATAAACAAGAAAGAACTTAAATTGTCCTGTATTGGATGTAAAACTCTCTCTTTTGGCTTCTTTAATTTATTAGTAGTAAATTTAAGGCATTTGAACAGACCTTGCCAAATCCCCAGCCCATTCACAGTTTCTCTTCTCTATATGATTGTACTGGAAACAATACTGGCAGTCAGAAGTCACCGCACCGGATTGTGTTCTGTCCAGGTTACATTCAGGTAATATGCTGGAAAATGGAAACATGGTTAAAAAAACAATCACTCGTTCTTTTGTTTTGGTCAAAATACTAGAAAAATATCTAGGAAAGTGAATTGTAAAGTATACCTTATCATGGTTTATCTTTTTTTTTTACCTTAAATTATTAAAATTCATTTTAAATATTCATTTTGAGAACCTGATGAATATTGCATGGTATGTCCTAAAAATGTAAAACCGACCAGTGAAACCTCACTGTGAGCTGAGCAGGTGATCTCTCTTCCAGGTGTGCCTTTGGTAATCCTGGATGAAGTGTGGGGAGGGGGAGTAGCCTTGGGACTAAAGCATTTAGCTGAGGCCATGGAAAGCTCTGGAAGAACTCAGAGATCTGGGTTCCAAATCTGTACATTCTCTTATGAGCTGTTCAGATACTAGAACCAGTCACCTAGCTTCTCTCTCGTTTCCACTTCTGAGAAGTAAGAATGAGGACTACCTTATAGTGAATGTCCGCTGCAATAATATACTTAAAGTGCCTAATTTAAGTCCAGGCATACAGTAGGCATCCAATAAATGCTGGCTATTATTTTTATTTGACTCCAATATGTGGAACATTGGTCCTCTGAAAAGCTCTAATGTTTGTAGCAGGGCTACTGAGAGAAAAAGGCAAAAGGAAATGTCCAAGTTTGCCAAGTACAAAGAGCTTAGCAAATGTCAAGCACTGATATTTTAACAAATAATGTTTAATTTTGTTCATTTTCTTAATACAAGGGCCCAGTGGGAGTTAACGACGTATAGGGCAGGTAGATGTGCAGGTTAACGTCGACAGGGAGTGCAAACAGGGATTCCCAGTATGTCTGACAGCAAGCCATTGCATTTACACCTAAGTCAACAGAAAATTGAATCACATTTATATTTTCATTTAATATTGCCTCTTGGGTCAGAATATTTCATACACTTTTGAGCTGAGGGCCAGGCCTACCTCATTTTTTATGATACCTAGTCAAATTCTTCATTTGACCTGGCATTTTGAAAGGCATTCCAGTCCCTTTCTTCCAGTAATGGATGATGCCTGTTTTCTTACATAGAACATTGTCATTGAGGGTATTTCATACAGTGAAATAACATTTCTGGTTTATATACTTCAGTTGGTTCATATTGTGAGTTCATAAACCATAATGGGAATTTAAATAACTTGAAATGAGACCTTTGATAGAGAGCCTTCTTACCTGACTTTCATTTACAGTTAAAAGATCCATCTCGACAACCTATTCATCTAAAGCCAGCTGTTGACTAAAATAAAATATTTATTCCTGTGGCTCTCTCCTGACTAGATGCCTTGCCAACATTTGTACGTCTTGTCATCTCTGGAGAGTGTTCGGTATTTTCAACTTTTCTGACAGCTGTACCTTTTCTATGCTTTTTAAAATTGTAGATAACCTGGCTGTGTTTATGACCTTATTATGTAGGCAAGACATGAATCCTTTATTTAGTAAAGGAAAGATTAATGAAATTGAATACTCTTTGTCTTTTTCTATCATCGTAAGTATCAACCTGTGTATTACAGAACCATAGCAAGCACATTCTAATGGGGCTTGGAATTTAAGGCCAGTAATGTTGAAAAGCATGAATACACACACATACACACACAGTGAGAAAAAGGGAGGGAAGAGGAAGGGGGGGGGGGAATATAAGTGAAAAATACTTTAGTTGAAATGCAACTTTAATTGTCCCTACTATTTTTGACCAGTTAATATGAGCAAAAGTCATGCCAGATACTATAGGAAAAATGGAGAGAAAAAGACATACACGCCATCATGAGTGTTTGCAATCTAGTAGTGAAATATATCAGTATTTGCTGCTAATAATTGGCTTAAACAGAAAGGAAAATTCTTGTCAACTTAATAAGGGGTGTACAGATAGGTATGTCTGTGGGTACCACAGGATTGGTGAAATCAGTAGCCCAGTGATCTCATCAAGAACTGGGTTTCTATTATTGCCCCCATTGTGTCATCCTTGGTTTTGGTATTATGCTCCCTCTGATGGCTAATTATCTGCAATACTTCCAGGCATTACATCTTGAATATCAATGACCAGAAGAGGAGGAAAAAAACCATACCATGTAATCTTGTGGTTATCTTTCTTAAGACAGAGGAATTTTTTTTTTCCTGGAAATAGTTCATCAATCTCTCCTCTTACGTCTTTCCGTCCAGTATGGGGACCATGAATGATATAAACTGGTCATCTGAGAGGAATAGGTCTTCAGGAGTTACATCCCCCAAATAGGAAGATAAGTTAAGATTTCAAATAAGTATTTTACAGGCCAGAGAGTGATACATACTACAGAAATCTTACTGAGATATTACTGAAAGGTGGTAATTATATGGGGGTTAGCCACATGGGAAAAATGAGCACGATCTCTTTGTGGTTGTCAGGTACAGATGAAGAAAGTGGCAAAAATATTCAGTCACATTATTTAAAGATGTTACTACTAACTCTCCCATCATGGCACCTATCACAGTTGCAAGCAATAATTTATAAGATTATTTGTTTATTTTCTGTTGTTGCTTCTGTACTGAAACTTCATGAGGACAGAAAAAATGACCATCGTACTCATCAACGTGTCCCTCTCTATTGAATGAAGCAAAGAATGAATGCATAGCCATGGGGAATACATAGAATTTTTAGCTGGTGCAAGGAGGCCATTCCAGATCAGGAGAACATCATTAGCAAAGTCCTCAGTCTGGAAAGCTCAGCCACCAGCCTGAAACTTAGGGTGAGTGTTGTAGAAAAGTGAGACACTCTCCAGGGATGATAATCGGAGGATGAAATCCATGGATTCTTCTTAGCAGTCATGAAGAAGAACGGAATGTTTCAGAGTTGGCTGATGGTATCATAAGAGGTCTGCTTTTGGAAGAGACACTTGGCAATGGTATGTTATAGATTGACCATAAGAGGACAGAGTGGGCACGGGCCTGACCAGAGGCTGTACTGGGTGGTCAGGAAGCTATTGAGATCCTGATTTGGGCTTAGCAGAGGAACAAAAAAGTAGCAAATGCATTTCTAGCAACATTAAAGATGAGAACTGAGATGACTTATTAACATGTAAGAGAAAAATGAATTAACAAAGGGAAAACCAAGAGAAAGATAACACCACAACTATAGACATCAGACCAGGCATTACATTTTGTTCTGTTTCTGTTTGTAGGGATATGAGGTACCGAGGCAGAATGTGTGGTAAGAACAGGCAGTCACTCCACTAGGGGGATGACTCAGTTACAGACCCCTGAGGCTGCCATGTAGGAGATGTTCAATACCGGACATTGTATAGAATGACAATAACAATAAAAAAGATGCCATGAAATGCTTTCTGAAATAAATTAGAAATAATCCGCTGGAATCTCCAGAGAAATTTCAAGTTAAGCATTGACTATGACAGAAAAGGCCTAGGATGAGAAATTTTAGAAAGAAATATTGACTGTGTTGACAAGCTTTTCCTGAGTCATTCAGCTATTGACTAACATGTGTCTTGGCTTTAACCATGTATTTGTAGAACAGAAAAGACCTTTGTGGTATCTTCCAGTCTTCCTTCTTGCTTTCAAGTAGATGACAATTAAACATTCCAGATACATGGAAATCTTAATTTTTGAAGAGAGTTCACCCCCAAGAAAGAGGTTTTTAGAAACTGAGTCACTTTATATTTGGGTGATAAATGTCAGTGTCTGCCAGGAGATTTTTCTTGGTGTAATTATCCTTTGATATAATCAGTCACTTCTACCAAATGCCTTTTGTTGTTTGGTTTGGGTTGGTTTTTTTGTTCTGTGGATTCATAGACTGCATTTGACCCCGTCATATTGAAGTCTATTATAATTTCAGCCCTTCAGCTTATTTCTTTAATAATTCCAGTCTCTTGGGGCACCGGGGTGGCTCAGTCAGCTAAGTCTCCAACTTTGGCTCAGGTCATGATCTCACACTCCGTGAGTTCGAGCCCCACGTCAGGCTCTGTGCTGTCAGTTCAGAGCCTGGAGCCTGCTTCAAATTCTGTGTCTCCCTCTCTCTTTGCCCCTCCCTACTCATGCTGTCTCTGTCTCTCTCTGAGAAATAAACATTTTAAAACATTAAAAAAAATTCCAATCTCTTAAGAGTTATTCATAAGTACAGTTTTTAAAATCTGTAATTGCTTTTGGATGACCTCTGAACCTTTTTTAAAATTTATTTTATTATTATTATTTTTCTTATTTTTAGAACGAGTGAGTGTGAGCAGAGCAAAGGGGCAGGGTGGGGAGGGAGAGAGAATCTCAAGCAGGCTCCACATTGAGCATGGATCCCACCATCTTGGGGTCATGACCTGAGCCAAAACCAAGAGTCAGATGCTCAATCGACTGAGCCACCCAGGTTTCCCATCTGAACCTGCTTTGAAAGCTTATATAATCCTTCTAAATTCTGTACAGCCTAGAATAGGTCTTTGTCAAATTATCTGAAAGTCAGGCTTTGTTTTAATTTTATTTTCTCAAGCACTTTGCAGACAACTAGTGTTTATAGGTAATATGAGGAAATTACCAGGTTACATACTTTTATTTGTAGGGGAGCAGTGTGGGTTTCCTGATTTAGGGGCTACCAGAGGAATGAAACAGCAGTAAATGCATATTTAGATGTCCTACGGAAGTAGAAGCGAGAGGACTTATTACATTATTAGATCTAGCATTTTGGAGAAGCATGGCTTGCCAAGTCACTGAAATGGGAAGCTCGGGTAAAATATGAAAAGGTTTAGGAACACTGCGAAATGTATTTATTCACGTTCCTTATATGCAGTTCTTTTCTGAGCTTTACAATGCTCATACTCAGTGTATCTATACAAGCAGGGTTTAGAAAAGGCTCATCTACATTGTATTTGTTGGGCATTTATGAATCAAAGCTTCACAGCCAGGGGCGCCTGAGTGGCTCATTCAGTTAAGTATCTGCCTTTGGCATCAGGTCATGATCTCACCATTGGATTCTTGGGTTTGAGCCCCACATGGGACTGTGTGCGGACAGCTCAGAGCCGGGAACCCGCTTCAACTTCTGTGTCTCCCTCTCTCTCTCTGCCCTTCCCCCACTCGCACTCTGTCTCTCTCTCTCAAAAATAAATAAACGTTAAAAAAATTACATAAAAAAAGCATCATATCGGGGATGCCTTGCTGAACGTAAATGTATGCCATGAAAACAGCTAGAATTTACAGAGAATCTGGCTAACTTCACATTTATTATCTAACTTTACTCTTCGAAACAAGTCTGTAACATAGGACATTACATTAAAACAACAACAACAACAACAACAACAACAACGAGGGGCAACTAGGTGGCTCAGCTGGTTGAGCGTATGACTTAATTTCAGCTCAGGTCATGATCCCAGGGTCATGGGATTGAGCCCCCATGGGCTCTGTGCTGAGTGTAGAGCCTTTTTAAGACTGTCTCGAAACAGGAACCCTCTTGCACTGTTGGTGGGAATGCAAATTGGTGCAGCCACTCTGGAAAACAGTGTGGAGGTTCCTCAGAAAATTAAAAATAGACCTACCCTATGACCCAGCAGTAGCACTGCTAGGAATTTACCCAAGGGATACAGGAGCACTGATGCGTAGGGGCACTTGTACCCCAATGTTTATAGCAGCACTCTCAACAATAGCCAAATTATGGAAAGAGACTAAATGTCCATCAACTGATGAATGGATAAAGAAATTGTGGTTTATATACACAATGGAGTACTACAGGGCAATGAGAAAGAACGAAATATGGCCCTTTGTAGCAACGTAGATGGTACTGGAGAGTGTGATGCTAAGTGAAATAAGCCATACAGAGAAAGACAGATACCATATGTTTCCACTCTTATGTGGATCCTGAGAAATGTAACAGAAACCCATGGGGGAGGGGAAGGAAAAAAAAAAGAGGTTAGAGTGGGAGAGAGCCAAAGCATAAGAGACTCTTAAAAACTGAGAACAAACTGAGGGTTGATGGGGGGTGGGAGGGAGGGGAGGGTGGGTGATGGGTATTGAGGAGGGCACCTGTTGGGATGAGCACTGGGTGTTGTATGGAAACCAATTTGACAATAAATTTCATATATTGAAAAAAAATAAAAAATAAAAAAAATTAAAAAAAAGACTGTCTCTCTCTCCTTCCCTCTGCCCCTCTCCCCTGCTCACTCTGTCTTTCTTCCTCTCACTCTCTCTCTCTCTCTCTCTCTCAAAAAGTAAATAAATAAAAGACTTTGAAAGAAATTAAAAAATTAAAAAAAAATGATTCAAGTCTTAGAGATATTAAGTAGGTTTCTAGTGTAATAAATGATGTCAAGATTAAACCCATTTCTGTCTATCACCAGTAGGTTCTACTACCTTCTCTGACATTTAGAACTTAGAAAAGTTGCATAGAAGCTTCAGAATTTGTTAAATTCACATGGTAGTTTTCTCCCTGCAAGAGGGTTTCTTGGTCACACTGACTTTGCTTTTCAATTTTTCTCTCCAAATAATTAAAATCTTCATTATTTTTAAGTGAATTAGTGTTATAAGTACAGCTGAAAGTTTCCCCAGAACAAGTATCCTTAAAGAGAACCAATACTTGGGTACCTCGGTGTCTTAGTCCGTTACTCATCCAACTTTTGGCTCAGGTCATGATCTCATGGTTCGTGGGTTCAGGTCCCTCATCAGGCTGTGTGCTGACAGCCCAGAGTCTGAAGCCTGCTTTGGATTCTGTTTCTCCCCGACTCTCTGTGCCCCCCCTCCCCCACACTTATCACATTCTGTCTCTTTCTGTCTCTCAAAACTGAATAAATGTTAAAAAAATATTTTAAAAAATTAAACACCAAAATGCATTTTATGGGAATGATTTAAAAGGGCATCATGGGTCACCTGGGTGGCTCAGTCAGTTCAGTGTTCAACTTCAGCTCAGGTCATGATCTCATGGTTCATGAGCTTGAGCCCTGCATGGGGCTCTGTGCTGACAGCTCAGAGCCTGGAGCCTGCTTTGGATTCTGTGTCTCCCTCTCTTTGTCCTTCCCCCATTTTCACTCTGTCTCTCTCTCTCTCTCTCTCAGGAAAAAAAATAAACATTAAAAAAACTACAGTGTTAACCCAAAAATGTAGCATGTAAGTATTGTGTTGTAAAATTCCAAATCGGGTCTAGACTGGATTAGTTATCCCTCCTGTACTCTTACCGAGCTCTTAGAAACTTTTAGTGTTGTCCTTAATGCCATTTTATTGTAATTACCATTTTATATGGCTGTTTGCTTCGATAGAATAAGGTCATGGAGAGCAGAAACATTATCTTACTGATCTTTTGGTCACTAGCAGGTGACATATGTTCTGACAGGTAGCATGTAGTTAGTA
The DNA here is from genome assembly GCF_046562875.1 of Panthera onca. Lineage (NCBI taxonomy): Eukaryota > Metazoa > Chordata > Mammalia > Carnivora > Felidae > Panthera > Panthera onca. The sequence continues at coordinate 140,348,973 of NC_138339.1, read as the reverse complement.
GTTATGACTGGTATACAACGAGTGACAGAATGAATACAGACATACTTAGGTAAGTTCGTCATGAGTATCATCTACTGTTTTGAGATGTGTTCGTGGGTAATGTCTCTGATAATTCTCCTCATTCCTTTCTCCTCTCTGAAATCCACTTTCCTGGAAGCAGATTACAGAATGTCTCAGGTTGATGGCACGATATTTTTTATATTTTCTTACTTATTTTCCACTTCAGTCATTTTGTCCTGCTTTCTGGGACTTTCTCTTCTGTCCCTTTTACTGGATTTTTAAGTAAGGTAATAAAATGTTAAATATGTGGGAGCTCTTTCTTATTTTTATTGCATATTTTCATAGGACAATATCCTTTTTTAGGGGATGCAGTATATTCTGTCTCCCTCTGAAGATATTTATATTTAAGGTTCACTTTTTCTCTCCATTCTGTTTTTTTCTAGATCCTTTTATCTCTGTTTTTCCCTTCCTTTGAGCCAGTGGGGGTAGGCGTAGGCTAAGAAGATTTTCTTCAGCTCTAAACTTTTTCTGAACTTTTCTGCAACAACTATCACGTGTCGAACAACGTGTTAGGTACTAGGGGGATACAAAGACTATCTTTGTCTTCTAATGAGTCCATTGTCCAGTTTTCCTTGCAGAGGAGTAGAGGGTTGAGTAGAGGTGGGAGCAGAATATTTCAGACTGATGAGCCATCTTTGAGTAATACATAGAAGTAAGAAACAACGTGTGAGGTTGCTCAGGGAAGTGCCAGTTAGATAGAGCTGCCATGTAGAGGGCAACTGTGGGAGTGGAAAAAATAAATGAACTTAAAAGGATAGGCAGAGAGATCAGATCCTATAGCATGTTTTGTGTTCTTTCAGATTAGGATTAACTCTGAGGAAATAACTTTCAAAATAACAGGAGTTTAAATGAGTTGGAAGTCTATTTTTCTTTCGTATAAAATGGGTAGTTCAGGGGTGCCAGGGTGGCTCAGTCGGTTAAGCATTCAACTTTGACCTAGGTCATGATCTCACGGTTCGTGAGTTTAAGCCCTGTATAGGGCTGTGTGCTGATAGCTCAGAGCCTCCTTCAGATTCTGTGTCTCTCTCTCTCTCTCTCTCTCTCTCTCTGCCCCTCACCTGCTTGCTCTCTGTCTCCCTCTCAAAAGTAAATAAACATTGAAAAAAATTTTTAATTAAAAATAATAAATAAAGGAGGTAGTCCAGTGCCTCTGCCATACTGTGATCCAAAATGGCTGTTCTGGCCATCATGTCACCGTTCCAGGCAGGAGACAGGAGAGAACATCAAAATCTCCTCCCTTAGGGATGTTTCCCGGAAGTTGTACACATTACCTTCCATCAGTTAAGCCTACATAGTACCTCACATCTACTAGTTACACAAGAGCCCAGGAAGTGTAGACTTTTGGCAGAGGGTGGCCATTTCCCCTGTTAACATTCTTTTAGCTAGGTATTCTTTGGCTGAGGAAGAAAAGGGAATCTGTTAGGGGACAATGCACAGTCTTGTTTAAGAGTTTAGATTTTACCTAGACAGTGGGGAGGGGCACTGAAGAGGCTTAGGTCAAGGAAATCTCACTTTAGAAAGGTCACTCTGGCTGGGGACGCCTGGGTAGCTCAGTTGGATGAGCATCAGACTTCAGCTCAGGTCATGATCTCAGGGTTGGTAAGTGAGTTCCACCCCACATCAGACTCATTACTGTCACCTTTGAGCCTGCTTCAGATCCTCTGTCCCACTGTCTTGCTCTGCCTCTCTGCCCCCTCATAAATAAATAAACATTTAAGAACAAAAAAGAAAGGTCACTCTGGCTGTGACATCAAGGATAAAGTGACATGAAATTAGTGGCTCTCTGAGCAATTAGGCAACCATGAGAAGTATGAGAAGTCTAACATGTCACAGCTGTCCTTAGGGACTGGCGAGAGAACATCAGTGCTAGTGACATTAAATGACTGAATTGATTTTGTTTTTTTTATCCTCAGGGTTGCACATTTGATTCATAATCATTTATGGCAGTACGGTCACCGTAAACCTAAGCCTAAGTTAAACAGAGGGTGAGAAATACTCTTAACTCCAGATGCCCCTTCTGAATCTTAGAGAATTGTTGTCTTATTTGTAGAGAAGCTTTGTTTGTCTAACACTGTGTACTTTGATTTTTTTTTTCATGGCATATACAATATGGTAAAAATTTAAATACAAAAAGATATGCCAATAAAGTATATTTTTATTTACATTCCAAAATCTGAGAACATTATACGTCCTACTGTGTCACAGGTATTTTTTATTCTTCTAGGAAACCTCCGTGTACACACACACATACACATAGACACCCCTTCTTTCTTTAAAACCTATGAGTATTATATGTAGAGGATTTCCAGCATAAATTGGAAGTTCTTCAACTTACAGGATTTAGCTAGGTGTGAAGATTCAGCATAATAAAGGATACTGGGAGGTGGGTTTAACTATGCAATCTGTTCAAAGTCCACATGTTTAAGAATGGGGACATAAATATTCTTCTCTAAACCAAGTCTCAGTGACCCCTAATGCCAACATTGTATAATATAAACATCCCTTTGAATTGAGTGTGATTCTAGTATTTATAAATGTACACATGTGCATTATTATTCTCATTACATATATGATGTGGACTTTAAATGCAAGCTAATTACTTCATCTGGTGCGGAATCAAGTGGTGAATCTGTCCAAAGGCTGGAGGAAAACCTCACTGTGTTAGAATTATGGAAAAAAGTGTATATCAGTCTCCAACTTAGAATCTTCCTAAGGGCTTTTCAGAAGAACCTTGACCTCACTGTGTGCATTGCACCATATTTTTGCTATTTTTTAAAAATACAACTTCTCAGAGCACCTGCTTGGCTCGTTTTGTTAAGCGTCTGACTCTTGTTTTTGGCTCAGGTCATGATCTCCTGGTTCATGAGATGGAGTCCTGTGTCAGACTCCATGCTGAGAGCACAGAGCCTGCTTGGGATTCTCTCTCTCTCCCTTTCTCTCTGCCCCTCTCTTTCTCTATTTCAAAATAAATAAATAAACTTAAAAAAAGATATATCCTCTTAATCTTTCCATGTCAGCCATGTCAGCCCCTGCAGAGCTTTGTACATTAGTTTTTGAAGGAGCTGCACTGTGTCAGTTCCTTACTGACAAAATTTTGTTTTGAACTTTTGTTTTTATTTGTGAGAATTTGCTTTTGTTCTTGCTTTTTTTTTTACATATAGCTCTTTAACAAATGGTATCAAAATTAGCATTCTTATATTCATGATGACAGTGTAACTCTGTTTATACACATGTCCCTATATAACAAATACTACTTTAGTGAATATGAGAAAAAAATACATATGTATAAATACATACACGCAGATAATGTGAATTCCTAGGTATAGAATTGAGGGCCAAATGGTATGATTATTTTTCATTTTGATTAATTTAAAATTATCCATCAGGACTAGTATGCCATGTGCTCCCGCACAAAGATTTTCATAATGCCCCAGCTAGGTAACATAAATGCACTGAGCAGCCTGTCTTTAAGTTATTTCTACTGACACCAAGTACCCTCTTTATATGCTCTCCTTTTTTAAAAATGTTGTTTATTTTTGAGAGAGTGCAAGCAGGGGAGGGGCAGGGAGAGGGGGATAGAGGATCTGAAGCTGGCTCTGTGCTGAAAGCAGAGCCTGATGTGCGACTCGAACTCACGAACCTCAAGATCATGACCTGAGCCAAAGTTGGACATTCCGCCGACTGAGCCACTCAGATGCCCCTCTTTATATTCTCATTTAAAACGTTGCCCACCAGACTTTCTAAATCAAATAGCCCATTTAGGTTACATGCTTGCCAGGGCTATTATATTGTAAAAACTTTCACTATTGCTATTTTCTCATTGTAAGATGATACTTATTAATGATAAGGTTGAGCAGTATTTATATTTATAAACAATATGCCTGGCTTTGTGAACTTTTATTTTATTCCCTTTGTGAGCCATGACAGTAATGGTGATGAGGCCATAGCTGTTAACTGTTAGGAAAAGAATTGTGGTGAAAATTATACCAAGATATACTGAGTTATCAGTGGAACCTGAGTGTAGACAAAAAGCCGGTACAAGGACAGAAAGCTTCAGAAGCTTCATAAGGCAAAAGAGATGTGCTCCTCTCATTGTTCACGTTTCCCCGATTCTTCATTAATATCCAACCCTCCAGCCTTTCCCCATAACATGCTTATATATTGCTCATGTTAACTGGCCCGTGGCAATGATGAGTGCTTAATAATGTGATACTTAATGACATAAATGCTCAGTTTCCACTGGTGATTGTGTATGTTGTCTTGTTGATGTTAAGTCCATAAAATTGAATGGTACATAATCAAGTGGTTAGAAATGTATTGTGTTGACAGGAATTTTCAATGGATAGTTTTTCTTGAGTTTAATCACTGAAATTTTTAAAAAGAGATTTTTATGGTACTTAATAGTTTAGTGTATAAAGGAAAGTATAGAAGGAGATGGACATATATGGAAGGTTTCATATAAATAAGCAAAAAGACAGGAAAGAGGAGTAGAAGTGGTAATTTAGTAATACTTGAGGGTCCAATTTATTGCTTCATATTTTCCTCTAACGTCACTTAACTTAATTTATAATCTAAAAACTCGGGGAAATGGTCTGTGGGATTATACATTAAAATACCCTAGGGGGCGCCTGGGTGGCTCAGTCAGTTGAGTGTCCGACTTTGGCTCAGGTCACGATCTTAAAGCTCCTGAGTGTGTGCCCTGCGTCGGGCACTGTGCTGATAGCTCAGAGCCTGGAGCCTGCTTCGGACTCTGTGTCTCCCTCTCTCTCTCTCTGCCCCTAACCCACTCGCATTCTGTCTCTGTCTCTCTCAAAAAAAAAAAAAAAAAAAATTAAACAAAGTTAGAAAAAATACCCTAGAATCAAACATAATACAATAAAGGCATGCAATTACATGCACCATCATAATGCGCATTTGGGTGGTAGTGATTGAAGGTTGGTTTTCATCCTTAGCCCAACTGATATATTTAAGTGAAGGTGATCAAATGAGAAGGCTGGATATGGAAGGAAGAATGAAACCCCCCCTTGGGGAGGCAGGCAAGTTGAGGAAAGTCCTCATCGTCTTGGTATTCATCCTTCCCAACTCCCTGGATGCGGGATAGGACAGGTGCCAGCTAATTTTAGATGGTACCTCATAGATTTGGATTACACATCCAGACCCATAGCATCCCAACTCCGCTAACTAGTAAGACTTGTCCAGTTTGTTTCATTATCCTTACAGTGTCATTACCGCCTTTTACATGAATGAATCTCTTGGACCCTACTTACCACATCATTACAGTTTTATTGTCCTTTAATTTCTGCTGACTGGATATCTGCTGTTATACTACTTCAGCATCATGGAGGAAGAAGTCAACTGAGGAAACTTAATTGTGTAACCAATTTAAAGTTATGTGTTTGCTTCTCTTTGGCTCCATTGTCTGTTCACATCCTATAGCTGTGAAGTTGAAGGGTGGTAGTGATTATGTGAAAAAAAATGTGTTGTTTTTTTTTCATAATCTCTTATCACATTGAGCTCCAAAGAAAGTAGAAAGACTTTCTAATGGTAGTAATGATTCTGAAAAAAAAAAAAAAAAAGATTAGATACATATCAAACATACCAGAATAGGGGAAAAATAATTGTGAGTACAGAAGTCAACATCTAAAATCCAGTAATTAACTATAACTGCAAATAAGCTCTGAAAGGCACATATTTAAGTTGACATACACCTTGCCAAAGCAGCTTTGTACCGTTTTTTAAGAGAGTCATTTATATAATTTTTGTGTCTAATATAAATAAATAGAATCAATTTAAATAGTCACTCACTTGACTTACATCCTACATTTGTGATATTTTTGTGCTTAATGTTTCAATGCTAAACTATTTAGGAATTTATTTCATTCAGTCTGCATTTATTATGGGATTACCATATGTTTGTGAAGAAAGCACATGTAAATGCTTTCAGTAGAAATATTTGAGTTAATAATAAAAGGACCTAATATTTTTATTCCCCAGGGTTTTAGAATGAGCATCATCTACATTGACCTTTGTAGTAGCCAAATTATTTTTTTAATATGAGAGTCTAGATTATTTGCATAAAGGTTGCATAACATGCTATTTTGTATATATGGCAATATCTCTGTACCCTCGTAAAATCAAATGTATTCACTCATTTTCATTTTCGAAGTGTTTCATAGGGTTCAGTTACCCTTTTCCTCATGGAGCTATAAGGGTAAATTAGAAATAAGGGTAAATTAGAAATGGTCTCTGTATTGGATCTCTGTATATTTTGGTTGAGGGAGACAAATAATTAGCAGTCCTCTTGCCGACCCAGGCTTTAAACCAATTGAGAAATTCAGCATAAGCAGTTTGAAGCTAAAATATCACCTAAGTTACTGATAAAAGGCAGCTTGAAGACTGTTACTGACATACCTGGTGGCTGGAGCCAGCTTATAGGGGCCATGAGAGCCCAGTGTTCACACACCTTCCCGGCTCAGTGTTCAGTGACACCATGTTGACATATAGGAGTGACTTTTTTCCTCCTGGAGATCTGGTTGTTAACCCTTTAACAGCATACTACTGTCTGAAAGCATAAATTAGTGTAAGTACTGAATCCCAGGGTGACTCACGCAACACCATGCAGGGGAGGCCAGGAGATGCCCTCCTGGCAGCTAGAGCTGAATACGTGTCTTGGGTACATATAGCTAACTCACCAGGGGAAGTGAAGAGGAACAATGTTACGTTTGGTCTTTGTAAACCATTCATTCCACATTCCCAAGGGCAGAAGCAGTGAGAATATGAACATCCAGGACTCCACTCGGAAGGAAACATTAGAGGTATTAATGTTCCTCTACCCTCAATAAGTTGCTCCCAATCCTCTGCTTTTTGCTCTTTTGCCTGTTGAATTTAACTATTAAGAATTAACTATTAAGGAATACTGCTGTTCTCTGTGGGGAAGAAATTTCCATTCCATGAGGAGAGTTTTCTTCCTATCTTTATGAGCCTGCTACCTCAATAACCAACCATTGTTTCTTGAGTACCCTCTGGGAAATCCTGGTCCTCAGTTATCTTTTGTTTCCAGAAAGGCCTACCTATTGACCCACATATGAAAATGAAGTATTAATAGATTTAAATTCCATTCTTCTGACTACAGATTGAACTACAGAATTTTCTTGCGCAGTTTTTGTTTTCTGGAACAATACGTGATTTCACAACAGAAGGCATTCCTCACACTATGCTGTAAAGGCTGTGGCATTTTCTGGCGTAATACATCACTATGTAGTATATCAACTTTAGCCATGCTTAGGTTTGTAGGATTTGGGCATTTCTACAGCTGTTGTAGCAGTTTTCCATGGGAGGCCAAGGACCTGCTCTGAGGTTCATTTCTCCCTGAGGCCCACAACCTGTGCCAAGCCAAGATGGAACCAGGTAGAAGATGAGAAGAAGAAATACCTATGTCCATCACTCCAGTGTCTCCAGAAAGTAGTGAGATTGCTCACATAGGTACAACGATTACATCAATTTCTGAAGCTTTCCTACTCAGTCTGAAGATTTATTTGCTTGTCTCTTTCTCCCCCCACAGTATGTCCAAGCACAATGTGTAGCAGAAGCTTTGCAGTTTGGTTAACAGAGAGATCATTCGATGTTAAGGATATGACAGATTTCAGAGCCAGAGCGTCTTCACAGTCTGTTGAGTTGGTCAGTGAAGGAGCTGAGATAACATGCATATAATCCAGTCACTGTGTCTGTGTTATCACACACATGTTCTCAAGTCAGATTCTTCTTACTCACGTTTTAGATTGCCTCCTCAGCGATCTTGAGTGTAAAGTTTGGGTCACAGATGAACACTCCATTACTGAACTTCAAATTACGAAACTAGCATAAAGACAGTACAAATACATCCATTGCTTTAGCAAAACAAACATTTTAGAGTAAATGTATCAACTTTCTTCTGATCCTCAAACATAAATATTATAGTTATTTTTAAATTTGAAATCATAGATCGATCTTCTTAACAGTTTTTGTTGTTTGCAACACATTTTATGCAACATTATGTTAGCAGCAAGATAGTTTGTAACTTTTTTTCATTGACAGACATCACTGCAAAAGAAGCTTGCCATGATGCTCTGTTTGTTTTCTTAACATATAATCTACATTTTGATAACTTCACATACTATAGATTAAAAATATTCAGAGCTTCTACATGGTAAAACAAACTAATATATTTCACAGCATTTGCATTTTTAAACATTTTTTTTTGAGAGAGGAAGAGAGAGAGTGGGGGAGGAGCAGAGAGAAAGGGAGAGAGAGAATCTCAAGCAGGCTCTACACTGTCAGTGCAGAGACCAACGTGGGGCTCGAACTCTCGGACAGTGAGATCATTACCTGAGCCAAAATCAAGAGTTGGACGCTCAACCGACCGAGCCACCCAGGCCCCCCTGTATGTTTACTTTTAAAGATGTGTTTAAGACATCTTGTAGTCTTTTGTGTTCCTATATACTTGAGATTTTCTGTCAGTTCTCTCTGTACTTGAAGGATCATTTTTTAAATGCTCTGGTAATGAATTTTCTCCTTCAGGATGTGTAGACATGGCCAATGAATATTGATCTATTCCTTTCTTCACAGCTCTTCCTGGGATCTTTCAGGGTGGGGAATTTTGGTGTTTGGTAGTTTGTTACTGGAGATTTGAGACTATTATGTTGGTTGTCCTTATATTGCACAGCAGTTTTACTGGGGAGGACATTCTTGGATCACACTTTCTTCCTCCCAGAACTTTATACACATTGCCATTCCATCTTCTGTGATTTGATATTGCTCTGGGAAAGTTCTTTTTTAAATTTTATTTCTTTTGAGAGAGAGAGAGAGAACACATGCTCAAGCAGGGGAATGACAGAAAGAGAGAGAGAGAGAGAGAGAGAGAGAGAGAGAGAGAGAGAGAGAGAGAGAATCCCAAGTAGACTCCGTGCCATGAGCACAGAGCCCACTGTGGAGCTGGATCACGAGCCATAGGTCATGACCTGAGCCAAGAGCAGGAGTTGGACACTTAACCAGCTGAGCCACCCAGGTGCCCCTGCTCTGGGGAAGTTCTGATACTAATTTGATTTGTCTCCCTTGAACTTGCCCTTTCTGCTTGGATGCCTATCCTTACATTGTTGTTTATTTCTTAGAGGCGATTGTGTAGTTTTAATAATCAAGTTAACTAGTTCCTTCCTTTCAGATAAATTAACCTTTTGAATATATTATTTATTTTATTTTACAATAATGGAGTCTATTTACTGAGAAAACCAACATTTCTTATGATGGATATCCTCTATGATTTCCTCTATAATTTCTGCAATCATTAATGCCTTGAGGGGTGCCTGGATGGCTCAGTCAGTTGAGCACCTGACTTAGGCTCAGGTCATGATTTTGCAGTTGGTGAGTTTGAGCCCTGCATCCGGCTCTTTGCTGTCACTGCAGGACCCACTTCAGAGCCTCTGTCCCCCTCTCTCTCTGTCCCTCCCCTGCTCATGCTCTCTCTCTCTCTCAAAAAAAGAAAATTTTGCCTTGAGATGTAATCAGGATAGACCTTTGCCCTAGACACTGTATTTGAGAGCACCGCACTCTGCCTCCTCTTTCTAACATAGGGGACACAGCACACATGTCCACCTGGAGTCTGTATTTCCCATCTAGATTGCAGTCCAATATCCTAGATCCTGGAATTCCCAAGTGTCAGCTCCAAACACAGTTCAAGGACTTGTAGTAGCTCCCTGTCATGATCTTTCTTTCTGAGAGCCGACCAAATTCCTGGTATGTTGAGACCCGAGGAGTGCCCAAAAGATGACTGTTAGCAGAGACTATGGACGGAGCTTGGAAGTATGGGCTGGGGGTATACACATGTGTCCTTTGAGGCCCCTCGTGGGGGAAGAGGACCAGGTTGGGAAAAGGAGAATGATGTGTTGTGGTTGGGGCTGGGAGGCCAGGAGCTTGTCCTTTTTTTTTCTTTTTAAAAATTTTAATGATTATTTATTTTTGAGAGAGACAGAGCATGAGAGGGGGAGGTACAGAGAGAGAGGGAGACACAGAATCGGAAGCAGGCTCCAGGCTCCGAGCTGTCAGCACAGAGCCCGGCGTGGGGCTCGAACTCACGGACTGTGAGATCATGACCTGAGCCGAAGTCGGACGCTCAACTGACTGAGCCACCCGGGCACCCCACTTGTCCTACTCACTGCCACATCTTGACACAGAATCCTGAGTTGTCAAAGAATTCTGCATTCACACCTGGACTCCAAGTCTTTTTATCAAGGTCCATAATTCAGTTTTGGTAATGTCTCTTCTCTGCCTTGCCGTTTGCATTGTATTGATTAGTTGAGTTAATGATGGTACGTTAGAGCTCAGTTTGTTTCTTTGGCTCTTCAGTTTCTCTTTTACTCTGTGTGTGTGAATATATTTATACACACACAAGATGTCTATATATCATGTGTCTGGGTATCTATAGATACAGACGTAGATATTCTTAAGATAATGGGATAAGTGTATCATATTAAGTATTTCTCGAGCACGGAGCCTTCAGGGCACATTTTCTTCTGTTTCCCCCAAATGGAATCCATCACCTTTTTGGCATGTGTTCCACGTGTCTGTTTTTCTTCCCCCTGCCCTTGCCACAATAGTGTTTATAGAGTCTCTGTGCCAGTTCTTTTCATCTTGCCTAGCTTGAACACGCTCTGCTTGGAACTTGCCCTGGGCGTCAGGCAGTGTGGGTGACTTTTCTCTACTGTGTTCCTATCGTGTTCCAGTCTGATTTATTTTCCCAGGCAAGCCCCGAGGTGAAGACAGAATTCTTTCATGTCCTAGCCACAGTCCCATAGCTTGAAGGCGTGGGGGAAATGGAGCGGAGCGAGGAGAGGCAGGGACGGAGAGGTATCATGAATTACTGCTCTCGTCGTGTAGAATAGACAAATGTCGCGTTCCAGTTCATTCTCCGACCGCATTCGGGGGTTTGTCACGGGCGTGCAGGGAAAGGCCTTCTGGGTTGTATTGTTGCTTGAGTTCAGCCTGGCCCCAAGGCTTCTGCTACCAACTCCCTGCCCCTTTTGCTCACTTCCCTTGTTTTACCTTCCACTCCTCTACAGTCCTGCCCCAACACAGTCACGGTCCACATGTTGTTTTCCTATTTGGTGTTATTTGTGAGAATGTGAGGACTTACATTACTTCACTCGTATCATACCGAGGCATTAAGGCAAATCTGAGGGTCTGTACTGAATCAAGCTAAAACCCTCTTTTTCTTTAGCTGAATGTATTTGAAGTTCACCACTTAAAAAAAAAAAAAAGTTTAGTTATTTATCTTGAGACAGAGCATAAGCAGGGTAGGGGCAGAGAGAGAGTGAGAGAGAGAATCTCATGCAAGCTCCACACCATCAGCACAGAGCCCGATGGCAGGGCTCAAACTCATGAGCTGTGGGATCATTGATCCTGAGCTGAAACCAAGAGTCAGACACTTAACCGACTGAGCCACCCAGGCACCCCTAGCTGATAGTATTTCAAATTTAAGACCATGAGTTGCACCTCCTTTGTTCTGCAGTGTCTGCTCTCAAGAGTTTTTCCTATTTGTTGTTTTATTTGTTACTGCAGAAGGGGATTCTACTTTGGTAAGTTTTCACTGCGACTTCCCTTTGTATGAATAAAAGTAATGCATGCATGCGCTAAAAAAGGTTGAAAAGGTTGAACAGGGTTTACAAAGTAAAACAATGAATGGTCTTTTCATTTACATTTTCATTCAGTGCACACCTCCTACCCCCATTTGTTATCACCCAGAAACTTTTCCTTTGTATTGCTTCCGGGAAATGCTGTCTATCTGTCTTGCTGTCTTAAGTAAGTAGATTTTGTTCTTTACCTAGCTCTCATACAGGGGCATTTGAAGGTTAGGAAAAGAAGCATTCTGAGGAGTTTAGAAAGATACACATTAATTAGAAAATCGTATATTATGACGTTTCAAGTTAAACCTTCACTCTTTCCTATCTTGAAAACTCTGCTTTTTTTTTTTTTTAATATTTATTTACTTTTGAGAGAGACAGAGTGTGAGTGGGCAAGGGGCAGAGAGAGGGAGACACAGAATCTGAATCAGGCTCCAGGCTCTGAGCTGTCAGCACAGAGTCTGATGTGGGGCTCGAACCCATGAATTATGAGACCATGACCTGAGCCGACATTATATGCTGTTCTGAGATGGACTGAAGGTAACTTTTGTTTACCAGTTGCAAATATGGGAGTTGGAAAGTTGACTTACTTTAAACAGTAATGGTATTCAGTAATATATCTATTAGAACAGCGAATGTATGAAGAAGACAAATCCTTGTGTCATAAAATATTCCTGCAACAGTCCTGGTAAGAAAGCCTATATGTGCACATCTTTCTACATGTGATAAGGCCATGACAAGGTTGAATACAAATGTTTTAAGAGATATGCCCTATGTTAATTTATTGTTTGAGAAAGGCTAATTTGGGTATTTTAAATTTTTTAATGTTTTTCTTTGTTTTTGAGAGAGAGAGAGAGTGCGAGCAGGGGAGGGGCAGAAAGAGAGGGAGGCAAAGGATCTGACGCAGGCTTTACACTGAGAGTGGAGAGCTTGATGTAGGGGCCGAAGTCACAAACTGTAAGATGGTGATCTAAGCCAAAACTAAGAGTCAGCTGCATAACCGACTTAGCCGCTCAGGCACTGCTCGGGTATTTCAATTTTGAGAAAGGTTTGTCCAAAATATTTTTTTCAATTGTGTAGAAAGAGACTAATTCTGGGGTATAGCCATGTAATGACACTGAGTCTGTTAAGCCAGAGGTCCCCAAATGATGATGTGTCAGCCGGATAATGCCTGAATATGGGGGATTGGCCTGCACAATTATTTTTTAATTGCACCATTGCTTGAAAAATCTGTAAATTGCACATAAAAATCAATCTTTCTAGCTTCTCTTGAAATCTTTCGGGGCGCCTGGGTGGCGCAGTCGGTTAAGCGTCCGACTTCAGCCAGGTCACGATCTCGCGGTCCGTGAGTTCGAGCCCCGCGTCAGGCTCTGTGCTGACGGCTCAGAGCCTGGAGCCTGTTTCCGATTCTGTGTCTCCCTCTCTCTCTGCCCCTCCCCCGTTCATGCTCTGTCTCTCTCTGTCCCAAAAATAAATTAAAAAAAAAAAAAAAAAAGAAAAAGAAATCTTTCAAAAAGGGCAAGACAGGGCTGTCTTTTCTCTGTTCCCTTTCCACAGTGGTATTCGCTGCTACTCACTATATTTATTGCAGTGTATGCATATGCCTTCCTCCTGTAGGATCTGACCACTCGACTTTGTGGGATGCTTGAAAATGCTGTATTACTTTCTGAACATTCCTCATATATTTCTCATGTTAATGTTTAACCCTAGTCTTCTGCAAAAGAAAATAAAAGTTGAATGGCTAGATCTTTTTTTGTTGCTGTTGTTATTGTTGTTAACTTTCTTAGTGTTTATTTTTGAGAGAGAGAGACAGAGAGAGAAAGAGACAGAGAGACCGGACACCAGTGGGGGAGGGGCAGAGAGACGGAGACACAGAATCTGAAACAGGCTCCAGGCTCTGAGCTGTCAGCACAGACCCCGACGCGGGGCTCGAACTCACAAGCGGTGAGATCATGACCTGAGTCGAAGTCTGACAGTTAATCGACTGAGTCATCCAGGCACCTCTGAATGGCTAGATCTTACAAATTACCGGGAATATTTAGTCACCATTCCCTACCTATTGGTTAACATACGTGAAAATAGTATGTTCTAAAATCCATATACATAATTATGATTAATTCAAGATCCATGTATTAGATCTTGAAATTACAGAACATATGGTTTACACTCTCATAATTTCATACTACATGGAACGTTCTTAAAAATCCCTTTCTTAATGAAATTAACTTACATAGCACAATTGTTCCATCTTTTCATTAAATTAGACCTCAGGAGAAGAAAGAATCTTGCTTTGACAAAACTGCATTTTATAATAACAATGTAACAAATAAGCTAATTAATTTTTTTAATAGTAATAGGGGATTTGGTGACTTACAGAACTACAGTAAAGCCTTGGATTGTGTGTAACTTGTTCTGCCAGCGTTCCACAAGAAGGGCAAACATTTCAAATACATGTCCTGCATGTATTCAAATACATGTCCTTCAAAGAGATGTCCTGCAATATGAGACACCAAATGTGACATGATCACAACTGAGCTAATGGTTCCTGAGATTCACTTTGATTACAAGCATGTTTTTTGAACAAGTTAATGCTTCCAAACCAAGGTTTTACTATAAATATAATTTTGGCCACTAGGGGGCTTTGCTTTTTTTTTTTTTTTTTTTTTTAAACCAATGATACTATAATTGTGAAGATAAACAAGGTTTTATGGCTTCCAAAAGTTTAACTGCATAATTGCAAAGTTTTAAATGTAGTTATATAAAGAATGTAAGAATCTTATCCTAACTATAAGCAAAATATGTAATATTTGAAACTGGATGTGGGGAAGGCAAGATTATTGTGAGAAGTAAAAAGTAGTCAGTAATGCAAATTCACACTAATGCAAATTCACAGTAATGCAAATTTCATGTATTCATTGTCTTAATATTTTAAAAGTGTTAGAAAAATATTCTACATTTTGCTTATCCAAATACCATATGCAGAACATGTAGATGTATAGTACCTTTGCCAACAGTGTTGTTAGAACTAACCCATAGGAATAGCTTTTGCCATGAAAACTATGAAATTTCTGTTTTTGTGAAGAAAAAAATTCACATTGAAGTCTTTCAGGGAATTTTCAACAGAACGGGAACCCTGAAAGATAACTTTCCAAAGTCCTAGCACGTTTAAGTGGCTGCTGGTTCTCTTTGGTGAAAGTTTTCATTGTTTTTCAAATTATGTGTAATTTATTCTTATAAAGTATCTCCAGAGCCCTGTGACAATGAAGACAGATGCTCAGAAAGCTAATTCTAAAAGAATTCCAAATTTTAAATTCCTTCTTTCTCTTCCATCTCGTATATTCTGGTTCATTACATTAGACATGCAGGTGTTATATTTCCAAATACAACTCACCTTATTCCATTAAGAGTGCTCAGGCTCAGGCACAGAGGGGACTCTCAGAATGCTCGCACACCTTTATTAAACCACAGATAATATCCCTGTGTACGTTCATGCTACGCATGCTCTCATCATAATTGAGTTAGACCGGGTAGTTTCTAGTTAGGAAAGATTTTTTCAGAGATGAGATTTTCACATGTTTTCACTAATGCAAAAATAATGTAATATAACCTTCCCATTTGCATCATTTTCTGTAATTATCCCTAGGTTTGCTTATGACGAGAGTAATCTTTTTTAATGACTTACTTTATAGCAACGTCTTTCTACTTCCTCAGGGGTCTGTGAAATCATAGATGCTCGCATCAGTTTTCTATTCAAATCTTGCTTTTTTTTTTCCAGATAAAAGCCAAACTCATGGTATTTAGCATGGTATTGAAGGCACTTTAACACATTTTACCACTTCTTCACCTCCGTCATCTTCCCTTTCTGTCTTTACCCATGTTCTCCCTTCCTGTCTTGACCCTTCATGTGTCCCCAGTGCATGCACCCCCCCCCCCCCCCCCGCCACACACACACACACACACACACCAACACCCACACCCAGCCACTCACACTTCCAGGACCTTCCCTGACATGTTTTCTCCCACTCTGGTAGAATTCCTTGTTCTTCCCTTTCTCCTCTCAAATTATTTTATCCCTACTTATATTATAGCACTTATCACAGATGGCACAGACACGTCTCCTTCTTTCTTTCTTCTTCTCTCTTTTTTTTTTTAATTGACAAAGTTGGGAACTAACATCAGAAAGGAAAGACTCACTTTCACCATTGCATTAATTAGTGAGTCTGCATTAAAATCACATCCAAATGACCTCCCTTCAAATCAAATAGTGGTATCAACATCAACATTTCTAGTACCATTATTTTGAGTGTTTGATACATGCTATTATTTCTATAGTGTAATTATGTGCTTGAGATACCATGGAAAGGAGTACCAGGGTTTTCCTGATGTTTTTGACAAATAATTTCATATTCCACATGGATTCTAGGGGAATTGAGACAAAAAATGATCTAATATGCTAACTTCTTCTTCCTTTGTGTTATATACTAAACATCTAGCTTAGTATCTGAGATGTGCAAACTGAAAACATATGTCAAAATGTCACTTTAATGTATATGTAGATATTTCTTTAGAAGTATCAATGAATGAATTGTTTCAGTAATCTTACAAGTTTATTAATTTTTTTAAATGTTTATTTATTTTGAGGGAGAGAGAGACAGACAGAGCAGGAGCAGGGGAGGGGCAGAGAGAGAAGGAGACACAGAATCTGAAGCAGGATCCAGACTCCAGGCTCTGAGTTGTCAGCACAGATGCAGCGGTTGAATTCACCAGCCATGAAATCATGACCTGAGCCGCAGTTGGACACTTAACCGACTGAGCCATCCAGGCACCCCACAAGTTTATTTTAATGTGTTCTCTTAGTGTCCTCTCTCCAAGAGAGCTGTGTCTGAAAGTATCATATTTTTAAGATATGCATATATATGTGTATGTGCTTTTATTATTTTTTGTTTAAATATATATTTATTTTTTATCGTTTTATTATTTTTAAATTATTTTAAATATATATTTTATTTTTTATTAATTTTATTATTATTTTATTTTATTTATGTCAGTTTTAGTTTTTATTTTATTTTAAAATATATTTATTATTTTAAATATTTTATTTTTATTATTTTTAAATTTTTATCTTTTTAATATATTATTTTTAATTTTTAAAAACTTTAAAATTATTATTTGTTTTATTATTTATTTATATATATATATATAATATATAATATATTAGAAGGAGAGGTAAATGAGAAATCTCATGAATATCATTTTTTTTTACAGTCCAAGTTCATCACCCCAAAACTTTATAAATATGCACCAAACTGCAAGCAGTACCTATGTAAAAATGTTTTGTTCTGGTATTTTTCATTTGATTTTTAAAGTATTTGTTATTTATTCACTCAATAAATATGTCTGTTCCAGACAAAGGCATAGGATGCCCTGCCCTCTGGGAGCTTATATTCTCACCAAGGAGACAGGCATTAAACAGCTAAATGCACAGTTAATCACTATATTAGTGTGTGGTATGTGCTGGAAAGCACAGATATCGGAGCTCTAGGACTGTGGTATAAGACTTGAGAACATTCTGGAAGGGCTCCTTGAAGAGGAGAAATGTGGGCTAATGTTTTAAGGGTAGGCAAAGTCTGTGAGACTGTGTGTGTGTATTTGGTGTGTGTTTTGTGGAAGGAAACAATGGGGAATGCCTCTGTCTTGGTAGACTTCTATGCCGATTCCTAGATTCTCCCTCAATGACTTCTGCAAAGATCCAGAGATGGGAGCTTAACATCTTTGAAGCACTGGATGAAATTAAAAGAGAAAAGAGTGAGGAAAGTAGCATAGGGGCATGCTGGTGTGGAAGACAGGACCCTGATCTGAGGGATATTATGACCTTACTAAGTATTTGTCCTGCATCTTAACAATAGGATACCACATAAGGTTTATTTATGTTGTATAAATGTATGTAAGAAATATATATACATTTTTAAAAGCTCTGCCTGACTGCAGTGCAGGGAATAGATTAAATGGAAGGGTGAATTGGGTAGACAGGGGATTTTGCTCATATAACCTTACTCATGATGTTTACAGAATATTTTTATTGAGCTAGTTTAACATCAGTAGGTAGCATAATGCACAACCTGAGGTTTATTTCATTCACACTTTTACAAATGCAAAAAGATAGAGAGATTTAGAGCTGTATGCTTGTGTTAACATGTACACTTCCATTAACATGAGTTACAACCTCATCTTGAATATTGTTAACATAATGGAATCTTATCGAAGTGTATACTCACAAAGTGCAAGGAGATGAGTCTTTTACATCTATTAAGTTGCTAAAGCAATTA
Organism: Panthera onca; assembly: GCF_046562875.1. Lineage (NCBI taxonomy): Eukaryota > Metazoa > Chordata > Mammalia > Carnivora > Felidae > Panthera > Panthera onca. Next base: position 140,330,936 of record NC_138339.1, on the reverse strand, counting down.
TGATGAGGAATGTTTCCTTTTCCACACTTTACAAGCAGCCTCTGTGGAAGCATGTTGCCTGTTAAAATAACATGATACCTTATGAAAGTTAGTAAAGGCATTTCAGCCATTATAATCTGTGGATAATGTTTGTTACAGGGGAAAGAAAAGTCATAAATACCTCGCTTGCTGAAACTGATAGACAAGTAAATGTGGGACTTACATCATGTGTAGTACATTTTAATTATAGGAAACTAAGCTATGCTTTAATGGCACTTTGTCTCCCCTAATTGTTTTACATTTATTCTAAAGAGCAAGCATTTAGCTGGCATGTGACCATGAGAAATTGTGTATAGGCATACCTCAGAGATATTGTGAGGTCAGTTCCAGAACACTGCAATCAAGTAAATATCCCAATAAAGCAAGTCAAATGAGTTGTTTTTTTTTTTTCTTTTTGGTTTCCCAGTGCATATAAAAGTTATGTTTACACTATACTGTAGTCTATGAAGTGTGCAATAGCATTATGTCTTAAAAAAACAATGTCCATACCTTAATTTAAAAATTTTTATTGCTAAAAAATGCTAGCCATCATCTGAGCTTTCAGCTGGTCATCATGTCTTTGCTGATGGAATATCTTGCCTTGATATTGATGGCTGCTGATGGGTCAGGGTGGTCACAGGGGTGGTTGCTAAAGGGAGGGGTGGCTGTGGCAGTTTCTTAAAGTGAGGCCACAGTGTCATTTGCCACATTGACTTTTCCTTTCATGAATGATTTCTCTGTAGCATGTGATGTTGTTTGATAGCATTTTACCTACACTATTGACTTTGGAGTCAATCTTCTCAAACCCTGCCCCTGCCGTATCAATTAAGTGTACGTCATGTTCTCAATCCTTTGTTGTATTTCAGTAACCTTCACAGCATCTTCCTGAGGAATAGATTCCATCTCAAGAAACCACTTTCTTTGTTCATCCATCAAAAGTGGCTCATAATCCATTCAAGTTTTATCATGAGGGGTGCCTGGGTGGCTCAGTCGGTTGAGCATCCAACTCTTGATTTTGGCTCAGGTCATGATCTCATGGCTCAGGAGTTCAACCCCCATGTTGGGATCTGCACTGACAGTGTAGAGCCTGCTTGGGATTCTCTTTCTCCCTCTCTCTCTGCCCTTCGCTCACTTGCATGCTCACTCGTGTGCGCGCGCGCTCTCTCTCTCTCTCAAAAGTTTTGTTAAAAAGTTTTATCATGAGACTGCACCAGTTCAGTTACATCTTCAGGCTCCACTTGTAATGCTAGTTCTCTTGCTGTTTCTACCATAATGTGGTGATTTCCTCCACTGAAGCCTTGAACCCCTCACAGTTTCCCATGAGAGTAGAAATCAACTTCTTCCAGACTCCTGTGAATGTTGATATTTTGACTTTTTCCCAGTGAATCACAGATGTTCTTCGTGGCATCTAGAATGATGAATCCTTTCCAGAAGATTTTTTATTTACTTTGCCCAGATATGTCAGAGGAATCATTGTCTATGGCAGCTGTAGCCTTGTGCAGTGTGTTTCTTCAATAACGAAGACTTGATCCATGGGCTGCAGAATGGTTTTGTGTTAGCAGGAATGAAAACAGTGTCAGTCTCTTTGTATCTTTCCATCAGAGCTTTTAGGTGACCAGGTGCAGTCATATTTTGAAAGGGATCCTGAGTTTTTTTTGTTGTTATTTTTGTTTTGTCTTTTCCTGGGCAGTAGTTCTCAACAGTGGGCTTAAAATATTCAGTAAATCATGTTGTAAACAAATGTGCTGTCATCCTGTCTTTGTTGTTCCATTTATAGAGCACAGGCATTTAGCATAATTCTTAAAGGCCCTAGGATTTTTGAAAATGGTAAATGAGCCTGGCTTCAACTTAAAGTCACCAGCTGCATTAGCCCCTAACAAGACAGTTAGCCTGTCGTTTGATGCTTTGAAGCCAGGTACCAACTTCTCTTCTCTGTGAAAGTCCTAGATGGCGTCTTCTTACAAAATCAGGGCTGTTTCATCTACAGTGAAAATATGTTGTTGAGTGTGGCCAACTTCATGAATGATTTTAGCTAGATCTTCTGGATAACTTGCTCCGGCTTCTACACCAGCCCTTCCTGCTTCTTGTTGCTGTTTTATGTTGGAGAGCTGGCTTCTTTGCTTAAACCTCATGAGCCTACACCTGCTAGCTTCAGACTTTTCTTCTGTAACTTCTTCACCTCTGTCAGCCTTCATAGACTTGATGAGAGTTTTGGCTTAAGGGAATGTCGTGGCTGGTTTGATCTCCTATCCAGACCAGTAAGACTTTCCCCATATCAGCAGTAAGACTGTTTTGCTTTCTTATCATTCATGTATTTAGCGGAGTAGCACGTTTAGTTTCCTTCAAGAACTTTCCCTTTGTGTTCACAATTGGCTGTTCCATGCAAGAGGCCTAGGTTTCAGCCTTTCTCAGCATATGACGTGCCTTCCTCACCGAGCTTGATCATCTCTAGCTTTTGATTTCAAGTGACATGTGTGTGGCTTCCTGTTTCACTTACACACTTCCAGGCCATTGTTGGGTTATTACTTGGCCTAATTTCAATATTGTTGTGTCTCAGGGAATAGGGGGGCCCAAGGAGAGGGAGAGAGATGGGGGAACAGCAGGTCAGTAGAGCCATCAGAACACACACACTATTTATTGATTAATTTTATAATCTTTTATGAGCATGGTTTATGGTGCCCAAAACAATTACAATAGAAATATCAAAGATACTTTGTCACAGATCAACCTAACAAATATAACAGCAATGAAACTGTAATACAGTGAAAATTACCAAAATGTACACCAGAGGCATGACGTGAGCAAATGCTGCTGGAATAATGATGCCAGCAGGGGCACCTGGGTGGCTCACTTAGTTGAGTATCTGAGTTTGGCTCAGGTCATGATCTCGCAGTTCATAAGTTAGAGCCCCTCATTGGGCTCTCTGCTCTCAACACACAGCCTACTTCAGATCCTCTGTCTCCCTCTCTCTGTGTCCCTCCCCTGCTTGCGCTCTCTCTCTCAAAATAAATAAATAAACTTAAAAAAAAATGATGCCAACAGACTTGCTTGATTCAGGTTGCCACAGACCTTCAATTTGTACAAATTGCAATATCTGCAAAGTGCAGTAAAGGCAATCACAATAATAAAATGAAGTATGCCTGTATAATCATCTGAAAGATTTCTACTTCCTTCGGGAGCATCTCAGAAATGCTTACAGTTCTATGCGGAAGTGATTTAAATGAAATCAGGTACTTTTGTGTTACGGGCTTAAAAAAAAATCAAACTTCTTGGTATTGTAAATTGTAGAGTTAAAAATTTTGGATGATTTAATGGTTCGAGTAACATGACCTGTTGAAATGTGTGATTTTCCAAGGCTGCCAGGGTCCATTAACATTTTTGGACAAATAATGTATGGAATTAAATTTTGTAGTTAGATACAGGCTCTCTACATACTATCAATACTCTGGCTGTAAAGTAAGTTATGACTTAAAGGAAATGAACCTACTGAAACATGTGTGTCTGTCTGTATTGCTCCATCAAAGCGCTAACTTCATGCTTTTTTGTTTTGTTTTGTTTTGTTTTTGACGGTGCCATAAACCTCAACCTTCTGAGGACTCACCTTTACCGTTGCAATTTATGGCATTTAAACTCTTTAATGTGGCCTACCGCCCCACCCCCACCCAACCTGGCCTTTATCTGTTTTCACCCTTGTGTCATGTTCTCTTGCCATTTCCTACTTCATTCTTTAGGAACACATGAAAACTTGTACTTCACAGGTGCCTGGGTACCTCCGTTGGTTAAGCATCCGACTCTTGATTTGGGCTCAGGTCATGATCTCATGGTTCACGAGTTTGAGCCCCATACTGAGAGTACAGAGGCTGCTTGGGATTCTCTCTGTCTGCCTCTCCGACCCCCCTCTCTCAAAATAAATAAATTAACTTAAAAAAAAAACCATGTACTTCATACCTTCATGCTGTTGCCTCTGCCAAGAAATTCCTTTTCCTCCAAATTTTATTTTATCATTCGAGTCTTCTCCCAGGTGTCATCTGACTTGAAACTATCTCTGACCAATGCTGCCAATTGACCTACTTGGAAAGAGTAAATCACTCCTGCTTTTCTATACTTGCAAATCCTGTTAATGTGCAATGTATCATAAAGATTAGCCTCCATGGGGAAGAAGTAGGACTCGTTCATCCTTGATCTTAGATTTTCTTGGATCTGATTTTAACCATTATCAAGCTAGTTACATGCACTCATATCCTCATCTCCAAATCAGGTTCTTCATAAGGATGTACCTTTACCCAAGGCACTTTATCATCTTTACCCAATATCTAGTCCTTTTCCCCAGACATAACCCCTTTTAGCTATTTGTCTTTATTTTCTACCTAGGTAATATGCTCAAGCACTTTACAAAAAATTTTTTTTTACATTTATTTATTTTTTGAGAGTCAGAGAGAGACAGAGCATGAGCGGGGGAAGAGTAGAGAGAGAAGGAGACACAGAATTGGAAGCAGGCTTCAGGCTCCGAGCTGTCAGCACAGAGCCCCACGCGGGGCTCAAACCCACAAATGGGGAGATCATGACCTGAGCCGACGTCAGACGTCCAACCGACTGAGACACCCAGGCGCCCCCAGACACTTTTTTTTAACCTCAACTCATATCAGTTGGCTTATTTTTATGGAATATGAAGAATTGATCCTTTGTTTTTTCCATACGTTGGAGAGATCAATCAATAACCAATAATCTTAATAGTAAAAATAGAATGAAGCAGTGTTAATGAACTTGTAAAGAAATGATTTTAAACATATGTTTCTAAACTGAAGCCTCCCAGAAGGAAATTCAATTCACGATTCAAATGAATTCTCTTCTTACACAATTGTAACCAACCACACTGCCCCATATCACTGCTGTGTTACCAATTTCCAGTTATGTGACCTGTTGAATGTAACCCATTATTATTTTTTCTTGGAGCTTTCTGATTCCCTGTTTTCGTTTAAAATGGTTTTTAGGTCTGTGGCACAGATCATTCTTAAGTTGTTTGCTTTCACGTTTCTGTGTTATAATGTTTCTTGGTTCTAATGAGGTGTTCCTTTCTTGGATTCCATTTTACTGTGTTACTGTAGGTTATTCATGTCTGAAGAGCAGACAGAAGGGATGTAAACTGGCCTTGTTCCTAATATCTAAAAATATTTTAATTTTCACTTACAGTGAGTTATTAATTTAACCAGTTGTGGAATTGGGGCTGAAATCGCTCTAACCAGAACCTTTGAAGTTACTGGTAAAAATATTTTTCATCATTCGTGCATCCTAAGGAACTGTGGTGATCTCATTTTCTTTTTTTTTTTTCTAATGTTTATTATTTATTGAGAGACAGAGCACAAGTGAGGCAGAAGTGTTAGAGGGAGACATGGAATCTGAAGCAGGCTCCAGGCTCCGAGCTCTCAGCACAGAGCCTGATGGGGGGTTCAAACTTGTGAAATGTGAGATCATAACATGAGCTGAAGTTGGATGCTTAACTGACTGAACCACACAGGCGCCCTGGTTATCTCACTTTCGTTTCTTTCTGCATGTCCTGGGTTAGTTTGGTAGATGATCGAATTTGTTTTCTTTTTCATTTATCCTGATGAGCCCTCAGTTGATGCTTTCCTACTGAAGGTCCAGTTGTATAATCAACTATGAATTTCTTTTCTGTTATTAATACTTTGACCATTGCCATATCACATATCCCTCACCCCCGCCTTTTTCTGGAACTTCCCAACCAGTTGGAGCCCCAGGGTAGATTTTTTTGCTCTCCATGTCTTTTAACTTTTTTCTTGTATTTTCCTTTCATTAAAAAAAAAAAAAAAAAAAAAAACATTCTTGTTTTATGGTTGCGAATATTTCTTAGATTGTATCTATCAGGCTTTCTATGAATCTTTTTCAATTTAGCATTTATGTTTTATATTCCCAGTATTTCTCTTATGTCTGCTGTATTCTTTTATAACTGTGTGTTCTTATTTTATAACTGCAAGACATTCTCAAATCTCTGTAGCCCATTAATTAGAGTGACTGTAAAGTACCCTTTGGCTCATTAATAATGGCAGTTTTATCTTCAGTATTGATCTATACATTCATCCTGATTTTTCTCTTTTGTGCTATTGTTTACCCCAAATTATCTTACGATCCTCAGGCGTATATTTACAGTATATAGATGTCCTGTAGTCTTTCCCATAATAGGATGGCGCAGTGCTGATTGAATGTTCTGAATATGTCACATGGGTGTCCACTACTTCAGAGTATGGGGATAGAGAGAAACTAGCTGTCCTTACCTCAGTTCCAGCACATTCCCATCTAAAACATAACGGAGAAGAGTTCTGCTCTGAGTTACCAACTACACTCAGCCTACTTATCCAGAGACATTGTTCAATTTCCTTATAGCTAGAATCTCAGGTTTTCTTTGGGGTATGGACTATTACCATGTTGCTAACCTTGCTGCCCTTAAAAGAGCATGAGGCCATTCGACACAGTGTTTTCCACTGTGAATTACAGTCACTCAATAGCTTCACACTCTACTTTTTACGTTACTTCTCACTCTCGCTCTGTCTATATCCCACTTGCAGATCTGAAATTCTTCTGAGGCTCCATCAGTGCTTTTTCCACCTTTTTATTAATTCATCCATGTATTTATAAAAATCTCTGATCCATATATATACCCCACTTTGAGAAAATTTTCTGAATTTATTGCTTTTTTCCCCCTGTACTCTCATTTAAATATGATTCGGAGAGGAAGATACTAAGTACAGAATATCAGTCCCTATTAAACAAAAATCCTTTTTTTTTTTAGTCCTCAGTGCCTCATGTAATAACAGATGAATAGTATTTGCCTAAGAAATATTTGTTGAACCCAACTGAACACACAGAAAATAAGACAAATTGCATTATAGCTTTATCTTGCTTTTCTATTGATCAGGCTTGACAGGAATGATGGTGTTGTTTTTGTTTTCAATCTTGTTTACTTCTTTACTTCTGCTTGCAACTTATTTTTCCTTTCCTTCCCCTACGGTCTTCTGTTCAGTTTCTCAAATTCCACCATTGAGCATGGTCTATAGCTATGGGGAGGGAATGTTTTCAGCTCTCTCTTTCTCTTGGTAGAAATTCCTGTGACTCCCATTCATTTCTCTTTTTAGATCTTTGCTTCTGATGCCACATATTTAAAATGTGGTTGTTTTGACAAATCAACATCAAAGACCTTAGAAGAATGCATAAATTTTCTTGTATAGACTCAAGTTGGGGTTAAATTCTTTCTTTCCTCTCATTAAGTTTGTAATTGAAATGCTTATAGTTGAGAGTTGTTACCGAAGAGACCCTAGAGAAAGATTCACTCAAATTTAAAGATCATTTTCTTTGTTTTTGAGGCAATTGAACTATGTATTATGTGGTTTTTATTTAAACAAGATAAGTAGGATTTAGAAAAGTTCTAAATACATCTAGAGCAATATAGACAGATATTTAAAGACACACATAACACTTAAAGTATCTTCATTGTTTGGGAGAGTGACTGAAATGTTCTCTGTGCCAAACTGTGGAGCTAGGCTTGAAGAGTCAACAACATAGGAGGAGAGGTTGTCACGTGTCACCAATGCTTTATTTCTGCCTTCCTTTTTCTCTTCCTAATCCACTCCTTTGTGCCTTTCTGAAACCATCTGAAATTGGTGAGTTTGAAGACCTTGAAAACCAGACCCCAGTTGGGAAAGCTAGGAAGGAGGGATGGAAAGGAGGTCAAGACATGACTTTTCTCCCAGAGACTACTTTTGTCCAGTTCTCTCGCCCAGCATATTACCTATTCTGTGCAATCAGTGCTCTCTGCCAGGGAAGCAGATGGAAATCCATGCTTACATGGTCTGAGTGGAACACATATAAATAGATAATTCCAATCCGTTAATAAAATAATGAAAGGATATAATAAAAAGGAATTAACAAAAGGATAAAGCCATGTGAGAACATAGGTAAAGGATCTCCTAATTCCTTTTTTCATTCTGGGTAAATCTGTCCCAAATTTCACTCTAATGATGACTCTACATCGTCTTTATTTTTATTCTTCGTAGTTTAGTATTTATAGAATTAATAGAAATGACTTTTGGATTTCCACAAATAACTTAGATCACATGATCACTTCATTTCTGCCAAATCTGCTTCTCTTTTACGAAGATATTTAGGGCTATTCCCCAGACGTGAAAACCTTGAGCTTATGCGATTCCTAAATCACAGTTACCATTATTCTTAATTATTCTACAATCAAACCATAGCTTCTTTGTATGTGATGTTAACCAGAACCTGCTAGAATCATCAAGCACTTCACCTGCCCTTGTCCTTTCTTTAAATCTCTCTGCCAATGCCATTAGCAGAGTCCTCTATCGACCTGAGTAGCCACAATTAGACAGATGGCTCAGTTTCATGTTTGTCCTTTGCGTCTAACGGTTAGGTGTGCCTGTTCTTCGACTGATGACCAATGTCTTGTTTCTTCTCACCTCCCAATATCTGCCAATAATCTGTCCCTCTAGTCCTACTTTCTCTCATTTTGTTTTCTCTTTAATTCCATTGTGCCTGTGATTATGATTCCTTTCGTCGCAATATGATACTTTAAAAGAGTTTCGGGAAACACTGAAGCGTAATTATAAGGACACAGTGTATTCCTTGTCTAGCTAATTTATTCCTCTCTCGCTTGGCTGCCATAGAATCTAACCAGCCAAGCAAATAAACCTCAGCACCTTTCAATATGTTCTCCACATGGCAGCTCTAAGAATTACTTATATTCTTTCTTTCTAACTTTATTTAACCAGTGTTATTTATTTTATTTTCAAGTTATAAAATGTTTCACACATGACAGAAAATAAATAAATTAATGTAATGAATGTAACCCAGGCTTAACAAATGTTAACCCTTTATCAAAATTACTTGGCATCAAGTTTTAAATTATATTTTTCACGTTTATTCATTTTTGGGGGGGACAGAGAGCGAGCGGGGGAAGGACAGAGAAAGAGACACAAACACAGAATACCAAGCAGGCTGCAGGCTCTGAGCTGTCAGTTCAGAGCTGGGTGCGGGGCTTGAGCTCACAAGTGGTGAGATTAGGACCTGAGCCGAAGTTGGAGGCTTTACCAAGTGAGCCACCCAGGCGCCTTGACTTTACATCAAGTTTTAAAAGAAATAAAGTGTTTTAGCTGTAGGGCTGCTGCCTCTTGATAATCCATTCCCGTTTATCTTTGCCTAAACTTGGCGTGTATTATTTTCACATTATATAAATGAAACCACCCTTCTCTATATAAACAACACAGACACACTGAGTATGTATATTTTAACTTTTTTACATTCAACATTAGTTTTTTGGGATTTACCCCTGCTGATAAATATAGTTCTAGTTACTTCCTTTGAACCACTTTAAGTTTTCATACCCAGTCACTCGCTAACAGATATTTAGACTGTTTCCCGTCTTATGCTATGAGAAAACAAACAGCCTGCAAGGAACTATGCTTCTTCAACCCTATGCACATCTCTTCAAGTTCCTCTGGAGTAGTGTAGGCTTTGTTCATAAAAGACCTATATTGTAGGATATGGACCTTACCCACTTTATAGGATGTTGTCAAACATTTTCCCAACAGACTGAATTGATATAGGCGTTAGCAATGTATGAAGTTCCCGTTTATCCACCACATCATCATCATCGGTTGGAATTATCAGATTATTTTGTTTTCACAAATATTGAGTAAGAAAGGCTATTGCATCTGTCTCAGTTTGTCCTCCCTTGATTACTTGTGAGGTCGTTGGCATTTTCATTATTTTTGGAAATTTGGCATTTGCGTTGTGTCAGTTACTTTTTCATATCATTTTTTTCCAGTTTTCATGTGTATATGTGTACATAAACTCTAAAGTTTGCTTCATTCTTTTTTTTTTTCGCCTAAATTAGTACTGATACAATAGTGTTTTAAGAAAAATTTAGATTGTTTTGGCTTAGTGTTTGTAGAGCTGTATCAGGTTTCATGAGACTATTTGCCTGATGTATCTTATGGGTGTCACTTTATGTCAATCCATGTCCCTTTTTGAATAAATTATTGTAATCTACTTATATCTATTATGATTACTAATATATTTGAAGTTTTTCTATCTTATGCAGATTTTTGTTTGCTGTGTTCTTTTTTTTCTGCCTTTTTAGAATTTGCTAATTTTTTCTTATTTGCGTTTTCATTATTTTATTATTTCATTATTTATTTCATTATTTCATTATTTTAGAAAGTATACATTTGTCTATTAATTCAGTAGTGTCCCTAAAATTTTTTCATATGCGTTCTTGAGTCAATGAATCATAATCAGTATCAGATAGCTAGTGATTCCTTATGCACACACAAATACTGTGAGCTGAAAATGCTTTCACTCTTGATTGTTCTCCAATCAGATGTCACTTTCCCTAGTATTTTACCTACACATTTTTCTCCTCTCTCAAACTAGTCATTAGTATATTATTGTTTTGTAATAAATGAACACTTTTATTATTTTACAATGTCTCTGCTCATCTATGCTGCTTGTATTCCAGCCCTTTCTCCTGGTTTTTTACTTCTTTCTGAATTGTCCTTTATCAGTACTTTCAACACTGAGCTGTGGAAGGCACACTCTCTTAGTCTTCATTGTCTAACAATGTCGATTTCACCCTCACTTTTACAAAAGAGTTCAGCTATATTTCCGATGGCTTTCTTTCATTATGAAACATATTCCTAAATTTTCTTTGACTTCTCTTGCTTGTTTCAAAATCAGTCAGCCTGATTTTTGTTACTCAATACATACTTGGTGCCTCTTGTTTTATTGTTGTAAAATTTTTTATCATTACTTTCTTAGGAGAAGGAGACATTTCCTCCTTTTCTCGCAGGGTTTTTCTAGCTGACTGAGGAATTAAATTGATGTGGGATAGATTAACAAGAAAACAAACAAAAAATGTTTATTATGTGTACATGGAAGTCCAGTAATGAAATATACCCAAATAGATGACTAAGGCCGGCAGTTTTATACATTTTAGACAAAGAGAAATGAATTCTTTAAGAATCGACAGGATAAAAAAAAAGCAGATGTTTGAGAACTTTAATTAGTTAAGGAATTCTAAGCAGAATTTGGGCTCAGGTGATAAACTGGTAAAAAAGTAACAAGATTTTTTTTTCTTCCAAGATTTTATTTAAATTCAGGTTAGTTAACATGTAGTGTAGTCTTGGTTGTAGGAGTAGAATTTAGTGATTCAGGTTTGTTTCTACAGTTTTCTTGTCTTTGAAGTTCCTATCTATGGGGATAAGGTTGCCTTTTTACTTCTTAGTACAGGGAAGGTGCTTTTGATACAAAAGATTTATTTTCTGCTTTCATGGGACATAGGAGGGTTTGAGTGTCCTTGTGGCCTGGTTCCCAAGTAACCACTGGGCTAGTTCCCAAGTAGCTTCGATGCAAAATAATTAATTTGCCATTGTGGTTCCGTTTGGGCAGCCTGTCCTTGACTCCTCCACTCTTCTGTGTTCTGTGTTTTCATTATGGTATGTCTGACTGTAGGTTTGTTTCTATTGTCCTGTTGAAACTCTTTCAGTTTGTGTACTTCTTGAATCAGGTGATGCTTCCATTCTTGAAAAGTAGCCATTCATTGTCTCTTGGAACATCGCTTCTCTCACTTCTGGAACCCTTGAAAAATATGATACTTGATCAGCACTTGGCAAGGACTCTCCCACCTGACTGCTAGCTAGCTCTCAGGCCTCACACAGTGCTCTTCAGCCTAGAGTATTCTTTTTTTGCTCACCCTCAGGTGCTGTCTTCTGTCGAAGGACCTCTGTCAGGCTCTTTCCTGAGTGGACTTCTGGAATCACGCCTCTCCTACTAGTTAACAGCCACTCATCCTTCAGGAGGCCTTGCTGACTTTTCTGATGAGGTGTTTTTATTCTCCTCTTATAGTATCTTGATTTGTCATTCAGAACTCCTGGGGCATTTGTACTGTGACTGTTGTTTGTTTGAGTATCTAATTAAAGCCAGGCCCTTGCACTAGATTCCCTGCTCCCTGAGAGCGGTAAGGGTGACGCTTGAACCACACAGGTTTGAATAATGTGGGTCCACTTATATGCTGATTTTTTTTCAATAAGTACAGTACAATAGTGTAAATGTATTTCCTTTTCCTTAGGATTTCCTTAATAAACTCTTTTCTTCAGCTTACTTTGTTCTAAGAATACAGTATATAATGTATATACCATACAGACTGTATGTTAATCAACTGTTAATGTCATCAGTAAGGCTTCCAGTCAATGGTGGGCCATTCGCAGTTAAGTTTTGGGGACTCAACTGATGCAACTGATGCAAATCTTTGGCTACACAAAGAAGCACCCCTAAGACCTGTGTTGTTCAAGGGTCAACTACATTTTGTCGGTTTTAGTTTTTTATTCTGTTGGCATTTTGTAGGCACTCAGGAAATAACAATGTAGAGACTAAAACCAGGCAGGAGCTATGAAACTACAGTAAAATCTTGGTTTGTGAGCATTATTTGTTCCAGAAACAAGCTTGTAACCCAAAGTACTCGTCTATCAAAGCGAATTTCAAAAACCATTGGCTCAGCTGTGATCATGTGACATTCGGCATCACATACTGCTCGTATTGCAAGGCATCACTCGTTTACCAAGTTAAAATTTATTAGAAATGTTTGCTCGTCTTGAGGAACATTCGCAGAACAGGTTACTCTCAATCAAGGTTTCACTTGTATCAGAGACCCGGGCAGTACTAATTCATCTTTGACTATGAGCTTCACTTCCTTCAGAGTAGACCAGCTTTCCCTCCTTCTCTGCAGATATTTAATGCGATAAAAGCCTCAGGGTCAGTAGTCTCCCCATGTTAAATAGCATACAGTGCCTGTGAGCCGAAACTGTCCCTCTATCTCTCACATTGTTTAGGTGCCCTGCCACTTGAATTTCCAGGGTGTCTGGGCTAGAGCTGCAGAATGTGGAACCAGCTCTGGATCATTTCTGGATAGATCCCTTGTCCCCTCTTTTATTCTAGAAAACTGAGCAGATGTGTCTTTTAAAAATAACAACTTCAGGAATCAAATAAGATATAACATGTTTTCATTCACTGTTAAACTGAAGAAATAACCCTCGATGCATTTATTTAACGAGTATTTATTGAGCCCCTTTTGAGTGCCATTCACTACGTTAGGCCTTTAGGTTACAAGAGTAAAAACGAACAAGGTCTCTGATCTCACTGAAATTAGAGTCTAGAGAGGGAAGACTATTCCAATACTCTTCCTACTACTAAACAATCAAAAAGTATGTGAATGCTTTGAATGAAAGAAATAGGGTTTCCTGGGAATATCTAACAAATTAACATGACCTCTATGGGAGAGTGCAGTCAGATGGTAGTAGTAGGAGGAGGAAATTGCAGTAGTATTGTTACAAAGACTTATTGTGACTTGACACAGCATCTCAAGAAGAAAAATTAGTATGTGCAAATGTCCTGTGGCAGGAAGCAGACTGGCAATGATGAGGGTCTAAAAGAAGACCTGAGAGGTTTGAGAACAGAAAGGAAAAGGGAAATTTAGGGGCACCTGGGTGGCTCAGTTGATTAAGTGTCCAATTTTTGATTTTGGCTCAAGTCATGATTTCATGGTTCATGAGATCAAGCCCCTCACACTGGGCTCTGCATTGACTGCAAAGAGCCTGCTTGGGGTTCTCACTCTCCTCTCTCTGTCTGCCCCTCCCCCTGCTCATGCATGCGCATACTCTCTCTCTCCCAAAATAAATATTTTTTTTAAAAAAGGGGGATTTATTAGAGTTGAGGTAGTCATTTGAAGAGGAGAGATGGTGGTGATGTGTTATCTCTGTACAGTACAATTGCGACTTGTACTGGCTAAAAAGGACCAAGTGTTATATTTTCAGAAATTTTGTGTGAGCCACCTGCTGAATACCCATTATTAAAAATAGAAGTATATAAACTCATATTAAATAAATTACATTAAAAATAAAGGTTGTCTAATTATCCCAAGTCATTAGTAATTATTTTACTATATTTTACTGTTATTTGTGTTCCTGGGGTTATCTATTCTTTTTTTAATTATTTTTTTAATGTTTATTTATTTTTTGAGGGAGAGATTGACAGAGCATGAGCAGGGGAGGGGCAGAGAGAGAGGGAGACACAGAATCCGAAGCAGGCTCCAGGCTCTGAGCTGTCAGCACAGAGCCTGACATGGGGCTCACACCTACGAACCGTGAGATCATGACCTGAGCCAAAGTCAGACGCTCAACTGACTGAGCCACCAAGGGGCCCCTCTCCTGAGTTTATTTTTGCCTATTCTGTCCGCATGGTAGAAACATCTTATAATGATGTGCAACTGTGCATTACTTTCCAACCTCACACACAGTGATGTCACATTTATTGACTTGAAATTGACCACAGTGGGAGTTTACACCAAGGAAATTGGCACACTTTTCAAATCAGAACTCCCTTATACCTGTAAAAACCAGCTGTTAAACATTGGCCAGCACAACACCGAGTGAGACTATACAAGACCTTGGAGACAGTGTTAAGAATTGATCTTTCTCACAGGAGAAATAAAGAGGTACTGAAAGGTTTTAAGCAGGGAGTCGACAAGAGCACATTTCTATTTTTAAAAAATCCACTGACGCTACAGAAATGAAAAGGGGAAGCAAGGTGACTTTGGAGAGCCCATATGGTAAATAATGGTGGCTCAGACTAGGACCAAAGAAATGAAAATGCAGAGAAGTGGATTTAATATATACAGTATTTAGGAGCTAAAATAGAAGGCTGAGCTCTGGCAGCAGTAGCAAGAAGCAGTCACTTAAGACCCTCATGAGGAAGAAGTGAAATCTCTACCTCTTCCCTAAATTCTGGATGCTTCGGATGTTTTCATTTTGAGCCCAATTCTGCCACCATGTGTCAAAGAGCCAACTTCACAGTTGAACAAACCTAGGCCCGAATTAGGAGAGAAAAATCTGCATATGGAGATGTGAGATAAAAAAGACTATCTCCCTACAAAAATGAATTATTTAAAAAGTAATCTGGGGGCGCCTGGGTGGCTCAGTCGGTTAAGCGTCCGACTTCGGCTCGGGTCATGATCTCGCGGTCTGTGAGTTCGAGCCCCGCATCGGGCTCTGTGCTGACAGCTCAGAGCCTGGAGCCTGTTTCGGATTCTGTGTCTCCCTCTCTCTGACCGTCCCCCGTTCATGCTCTGTCTCTCTCTGTCTCAAAAATAAATAAAAGTTAAAAAAAAATTTTTTTAAAGTAATCTGTAACCTTTCCGTCTTCATTGATGGCAGCCCTGAGAATGGACTCGGAGATCTCTGACCCAGGGAGTGTAAATGACTGTGTTCTGATACCCAGCATTTGAGCACATGCTTTGCTTCCCACGAGCTGCCCCCCAGACAATGACTGGACAGGACTGAGACCCTAAGGCAAGCTTGTTATGGGTGATGCTAGATACCTTCCATGAGTGGCTTTAACACCGTGACCCCCCGGTGACCTTGCCAAACATCCTTAGAAGTGCATTGCCTTAGGTGCTCCCTCCGACTTCTCTGTCTTCACATCAATTCTCCTTCACTAGGTAGGGGCATGCATCATGGTCTGATGGTTCTGCAAGACTCATTGATGCCCCTGACTCTGCCTTGTGTCTAGGGCAGGTCTCGAGATTCTGTAACTTGAGTCCCTCCTCCAAGTGATAGCACACATCTGTAGCGTAAGTTCCCGGGTCCAAGTCCCTGCCCCCTTCCCCAGAGTCAAACAGCTGAGGTTCCTACCCCTTCTCAGAAGCAGGAGACTGTTGCCTGTGTCTTAGATGTTACAGGTGTTTTTTTTTTTTTTTTTTTTAACCTCTTCCTTTAATGCTTAAGTGATCTGTTTTATAAGGGACAGAGATCTGGGAAATACCTGGGGTTTTATGCCTGTGTGCCCAGGAGGGACTCATTCATTCTATTCTCACCCTCATCACCCCATGTGAGAGGCCCATGGAATGAGTGAAGACAGACTGTTTTGTGTCTGAGCTCCTGGGAATTCTAAATTGTCATGATAGCACATACACCACATTTAATTATTCATTCAAGTTCTAGCTGTTTCCGCACTTTCACGGAGGCTGCCTGTTCCCTGTGATTTGCAAAAGGTGAAGCAGTCGTTGTGTCCTTTCTCTCCATAGAGGGCTGGGGACTCTTTCTGGTTCAGTTCATTGGGAATCCTTGTGATCTCAGTTCTGTGATGGTCTCAAGAAAAGTGATGATTTTGCAGAGTATCTGGCTTTTCTCATTTTTAGCACGAGATTAGTGTTTGTCCCATAGGTTTCTACATGCTGAGCTGGGAGAAAGTCCCCACCCCTTGATATTAAAAATAAGTTATGTTTGTGCATCAGGGTTTTTATCTTTGGTGGGTTCAGCAGAGTCGGGAATAGAATGTGTACGTAAGTCATATATTATATGGCGGGCATATGAAATCCTTAGGTTATCAAACAGTCGACGCTCCTATGGTAACCATTCTATAAATTTCTTTAATGGTAACATTGAGCAACAGTGGACTCCAGTATTCATTAAGACTCACATAGCCGATTACAGCTAGACAGGGAGACATCGTTTCTAGGATGTTTTGCTTCGGGTCATTCTTCACCACAGTTACCTTGTCCTTTCCACCAGGTGGTTGACCAGATTGACACCCTGACCTCTGACCTACAGCTGGAGGATGAGATGACCGACAGCTCCAAGACGGACACCCTGAATAGTAGCTCCAGCGGCACGACGGCCTCGAGCATAGAGAAGATCAAAGTGCAGGCCAATGCCCCTCTCATTAAACCCCCCGCACACCCCTCTGCTATCCTCACCGTCCTGAGAAAGCCAAACCCTCCACCGCCTCCCCCACGGTTGACACCTGTGAAGTGTGACGACCCCCAAAGAGTGGTGCCAGCCGCCAATCCTCTAAAGACCAATGGAACCCTTCTGCGAAACGGAGGCTTGCCAGGGCCGCCGAACAAAATTCCCAACGGAGATGTCTGCTGCATCCCCCCCGGTACCTTGGACAAGGCTCCAGCACAGCCTCTGATGCACAGACCTGAAAAAGACAGGTGTCTCCAGGCAGGACCTCGGGAGCGAGTTCGGTTTAATGAGAAAGTGCAGTACCATGGCTACTGTCCGGACTGCAACCCCCGGTATAACGTAAAAAACAGGGAGGTCCACTTACACAGCGAACCTGTCCACCCACCGGGAAAGCTTCCTCACCCAGGCCCCCCGCTTCCTCCTCCACCCCATCTCCCTCCTTTCCCCCTAGAGAATGGGGGACTGGGAATAAGCCACAGTCACAGCTTCCCCCCTCTCAGACCTGCAACTGTGCCTCCTTCCACTGCACCAAAACCACAGAAGACGATCTTGAGGAAATCAACCACTACCACAGTGTGATGTATGCCATTTCAAAAACTTTTTGTGTTTTTTTTTAATTTCTATATTATAAACATAAAATAATAAATAAGGAGCACTTTCTACTCAAGCAATAAAAAGCCCAAATATATTAATTCTGCATTCAGCAAAGTGGCATAAAAAAAACCACCTGGTAAGTATGCCGTGTGTTGTTTCTATCCCAGGTTTACGTTATTTAAAAAGTTGCATCACCAGAAACCACAGAACCATGAAAAGGCTGAAGATGTTGTGTGTGTGTGTGTGTGTGTGTGTGTGTGTGTTTAACTGACCTGTGATAAACAGTGACCTGCAGGTTTCAAATAGTTTGGTTTACTATAAGAGATGGAATTAGATTCATTTTATTCATGCCTAACTCATCTATGCATTAATAACATATCACCCCCCCCCCCCCACCAACTTCAACCCGATGCTTTTTAGGAAGAAATTTTAATACTGAAGGACTATTTTGTTATTTTTTTTCTAAAGATGTTTGTCACTAGTTTTACATTATTAAATGCTGAGAACAATACCAAAAAGTTTATTTTCTATACTATACAATTATATGTTCAAGCTATCTATGTAATGAAAGATTTTGTCTGTGGAAATGTCATGTGTCAATAAACAACAGTACATCATGGCAAAATCAGATGTTCCTCAGAATTAAAATGCAGCAGTGGTTCATTTCATCCCTACTCATTTCACTGAAATGGGTAGCTATTCTGACAGAGTGTGGAGAAGATTACAGTGAGCATATGCCAGAATTTTCCAAGTTCACTCTCATAGTCAGGTCATAAGTAGTACTTCACGCATTTTCATAGGATGTATTGTGGTCCCCCCAAGACCGTATGTAGAGTGTCCCATTGACCCAGTACATGGCCAAGCCCTTTAAGGCCCTCCTCACACTGAGCATTCCTCCAGGACACACCATAAACCAGTATGTTGAAGCAGTGGGATGGTTTGCCTCCTGCATCAGCAAGCTCTCTGCCTTCGAGGGAAATCCCTATTTATCAGAACTACAGCGGAAAATAAAGACGCTTCTGGAATAGGACGTTTTTAGTATCAGCCTTAACGCTGTTTCCCCTCAGAGTTGAAATATGTCAGGGGTCTTTGTCATATTTTAGGAGGAAGAGAAGAAATCCTTCCCTCCTAACATCTTACAAAAGCCCTCTCTTAAGTCTAACTTGCCAGCTTACGTCACTTACCCATCCATGGACCAAGTTAACTTCCCAACTACTGTGATGTGGACTGATCGGATATTTTGTGAACTAGAAATTAGCTTATCTGTCCTAGAATTATGAAAACAGGTGCATACCTGAACAAAAGTTGTCCATGACGTGGCAAGAGTAGAGGGATTCATCTTTGCTAGAAATTCGTTTATTGCGCAGCTTAATAAAGAATGCTTTAATCTTTTAGACTATCTGGCTTTTGATCTCAAAACTTTAATTTTTTGTTGCTACAGGGAGATAGTCATATTTCTTTGTCACCGTTTTCAAGCTGTATTATGGTAATTTGGAATCCTGTTTTTCACAACTTCCTTTTAAAAGATGATAGCATACCTTAGGCAGATTAACAGAAAAAAATAGGCATTACTTTTTGAAGGAACAATTTCATGAGTAAAAAAATAGAGGATGTCATGTTGCAAATTTACTCAGCATGATTTTCTTTCCTGTGTGTGTTGGCAATGAAGATAATGCAAGCAGAATAAATCCAATGTTGTTGTTTTTTTTTTTTTTTTCCAGAAAGTTACAGAACATAAGACCAATTATAAAGACAGGCCATCATCTAAAATTTATTAATTGTTTGATAAGTATATTTAATAAATCTGACCCAAGTAAATAAAGAATTGACTCACCAAATACCAAAATATTATATTGTTAACATTTTCATGCATTCATTGAGGCTTGATATAAATAAATCCAAGATTTCATCATCTTTCTAGGTTTTAATAATTACTCTCTTTCCAATGTGTATCCATTGTTAGACCATGTAGTGTTATAAACAGTCTTTGAATACATGCAGCTTTCTCCCTTCAGCCCATCTTCCTTCCACAGCCAGTTATGTGTGACCTAATAATTAGCTTTTAGTTCAAAACACTGACACATGTCAATGTCTGGGAGCCAATATGGATCTCAACGTAGAGCTTCTTAACAGCCACAAATCATGCACAGAGTAGACAACTCCATTGCAATAAAGCAGATTGAATAAGCTGAATAATTCATGCTGATCCAGTAAGGACATTGAGCCAGATGCTTAGATACAACCAGTAAGGTTCAAATTCACATCTCTTCTTCCAAGTATAGACCAAAGGTACCCCATGGGAAATCATCTTTTTAAGTGTGATTGGTGACATATGCCAAAACGACAATACCTGCTTTTGTTCAACACATTTACAAGTAAATTTTGGCCTGGAAAGCTGAATTAAATCCCAACCTAAAAAAGATAAGAGGTATTGACCTTCTTCTCTTATTACACTTTATTATATAATTAGCATTAATGTTAGATCATATGAGTGTTGGGACTTTCTTTTGAGTTTATTCCATATGTTATTTCATTTTTTTCATTAAGGTATGGAATATATTGGGGGTGCCTGGGTGGCTCAGTCGGTTAAGTGTCTGACTTGAGCTCAGGTCATGATCTCTTGGTTCATGTGTTCGAGCCTTGGGTGATGCTGTGCTGACAGCTTGGAGCCTGGAGCCTGATTTGGATTCTGTGTCTCCCTCTCCCTGCTCCTCCCCAACTTATGCTCACTCTCTCTCTCTCTCTCAAAAATAAATAAACATTTTTTTAAAAAGTTATGGAGTATATTTGGCCAATGTATTTTTTCCCAACTGGTAATTTTGAAACATTCCCTGGAACTTAGGTCTTTAAATATATATAAACTTCTAAAACATGAAAAGCAATGAACATAGGGCATCATAATATTTTCCTGGAAACTTCTAATTAAAGTGTCATAAGTGGCAATGCCATTTCTATCATCAGAAAACATTGCTTTCCAAATTTAAATTCTGCCCATCATCCATTAAATCATCATAAAACAGGGCAAATAGTTGCTTTTCCTGAAGATTCCAAAGCAAAAATTGCTATTTCATACCCCTCAGGACAGTTCTTTTTCCCAGTGTGCATTCGGAGCCTTTCATTTTCCTGAGGAGTATATACCCCCAAGTTAGCCTCCAACCTCTTTTGAAGGGGATGTTCCTACAAAAGGTATGAGGGGATTGCTGCTTATGGCAACACTCATTCAGAGTGAAACATATGTTTTTGTTTGTTTGTTTGTTTGTTGTTTTTAAAGTAGTATCTAGGGGCGCCTGGGTAGCTCAGTCTGTTAAGCTTCCGAATTTGGCTCAGGTCATGATCTCATGGTTCATGAGTTCTAGCCCCGCATTGGGCTCTGTGCTGAAAGAGGTTGGTGCCTGCTTCGGATTCTGTGTCTCCCTCTCACTCTGCCTGTCCCCCGCTGGCACTCTGTCTCTGTCTCTCTCAGAAATAAATAAACATTAAAAAAATGTTTTTGAAAGTACTATCTTTTAATTAAATTGGCCTAGGCAAGGGTTTGTCTTGCTAGTTTAAACGATTATCCCAATTTGGACTTAGGAGGTTATTGTATCTTATCTGAGAAAGGCAAAGAGAACGTAAAAAATTGACCAGAGTTCCCTTCCGTCTCTAAGTAGTTACAGCAGTTATAAAAGGAGATAAAACTGATTGTTTTTTTTTTAGGTCATCCTTAAGCTAAATTTAAAATATCTGCTCAAAAATACAGGGCATGCCAAAAGAGAAATGTGCCACTCTTCCAGTTTGTTATTATATTCCTACCTTCCCTCATTAGCTTAACATTATTCTAGAAAAAAAGAAAATGAGCCTGGTATTAACTGAAGTGGTTTAATTAACCTAAAAAGTCTTGCATTTGAATTTTGCCTGCATCTAATTATTTAATGAATAAAGGTCTAAGGCATGGTATTATTTGACTTTCTTTGGACAGATCAGTAGTTGCCTGCTTTTGGCATTACCGGGAGCAGCGGCTATATACTGTCTATGCAAAACCTTTTATCTACAGATTCTAATTATATCAAATTAGAATTAATATTTATTAATATTAATAAATTCTACAAAATCTAATTTTTGGATGCTCCATGAAGAAAAGCCTGAGTAGTCCATGTTTAATCGCACTGGGAATGATGTAATCAAGTCACGAATTGGTGCCTTCCTTGACCAAACTTTTTTCCATGGAAAATACGCAGTAATGCAATGTCAAGTGTGGCAGTTGTCCTGATTCAGTTTCTTTCCCCTGATTCTCTATTGGTAGCACATTTTGCTGCCCTTGAATTTGTAGCAGATTGCAGTGCGATGTACTTTGGTACATACTGATGATTTCTAAGTGAGGGAATGATTTATGAGCAATAAAGCTCTGTGAAAAGCCTGCATCTCATAATTAGATAAAATGCACAGAATCTCACAGTTACTAGACGCTGTCACCAAATCACACGACATTTTCCAGGTCGATTTGCTTTTTAGGTCGATTTAAGTTTTCAGACTAAACATTTTAGAGTTTTAAAATCGTTCAAGTTGCCTGATTCTGAAATAATGACAGATGGGTTACTTCCATGAGGGCACACAGTGGTGGTGAACATGAAACTGCAGGTAGGCACGTCTCGTGGGGCAGCAATTATGTAGGGTGTCATTATGTTGGAAGCTCTTGGATTTACCATTCTGGTCTTTTTGAGGAAAAAACTAAAGTGGAACGTAAAGACGCTCTGCCAATAACCCTCTCTCAAATATTGCTTATAATTCTGACTTCTTAATCAAGGATAGGTAAGCTAATATTAACTGTTTTCTCAAACTTTACATACATGAGAGTTTCTCTAAGTTCTCATAGGAATGTATAAGACAGATGATATTACTCTGATTTTACAAGTGAAGAAATCCAGGACCTCAGTTTCAGTATTTTGCCAAAATCAACCCCTTAGTGACTGAGCTGGCATTTTATGCCAGCTTGACTCCCCATAATTTCTCCCCCATCACATCACCATTTAATTATGTTCTTCATTGCCCTGAACTTTGCAAATCTTTCCTTTATTCTGCGCAGCTATTTTGACGCTTGGAAGGGGTTACCTAATGCTATTTTGACATTCTTAATATGTTTGATCTTTGCAGAATATAAAAGGGATTTCAGGCAATTTAGCAACCGTCTAAAATGAATGAGCTGCTGAATAATGCCAGCCTCATTTTCTCGTGTATTATATCAGCAGCCTCACCTTTCAGGGTTTTTTTTTCCCTAAGTTCAAAGACTATTATTTTGGTTTCTTTCCCTAAGAAGTTTTGATTTCTTAGTATGAATGCCTTTTGACCATGAACATGTCACTTCCATTACCTGTATTTCATTTGTAAATTTCATCTATTTGACATTGACCCGTGCACTAAAAATAGCAACTGATCCATTCCATGGAACCACTAAAGAACGAGCGCATTAGAGCTCTCTTTACTAAAAACTTTCCATCCTTTTGCTACTAGACTATAGATGTGATTTTCCATTGTTTGATAATGTATTTATCAATTCTCCCAACCACCAAAGGGAAATTTGGATCAACTAAATAAAACAGTGGAGTGCCCTGGAGTAGGTTTGGGTTGATATTGACAAAACATGCGATATCTAACCCTCATCAGGGACTTCCTGTATGCCAAACATTCTTCTACGTGTTTTTATGTTGTATTTTCCCCTTGTAACACCATTTTCCCTCATAGCAACCCAATGTATTAGACACTATTATTATCTACATTTTACAAATGAGGAAACTATGGCACCAGCATCAGGCTGCCCAAGATTATAGAGCCAAGAAGTGGCCAAGCCAGAATTGCAAGACTGCCTAAAGCCTAGCCCCTGCATTGTGCACAGGTGACCGGTGCAGCTGAAGGTCCCTATTTCACTGGAACTTGTCTGAAGCTGTCAAAAGACATACCATGAGAGGAGAACAGTCTCTCTTTATAAGTCAAGATAGTCTAGGTGTGGTAGCAAACAACCATAATATCTCAGGAGGATCTGAGTTATTTCTTGTTCACTCAAAGTTCATCTTAAGTCCAGGAGGCTCTCCAGGCAGCCATTCAGCAGTCCGGGCTCTACAGGTTTTGTAGGGACACCATCTGGTCAAGTGTCCGCTTCCAGGACCACCACAACAGAGGATGGAGCTACTTAACTTGTGCACTCATCTCAGCCTCTGTACATGTCACTGGCCAAAGCTAGTCACTGTAGTCCCCATATGCTCAAGAAAGGAGATCTGCACATCCATGAGTACAAGTCGTACCTACCACTGTTCCTAAAGGGGTAATTTTTTGGTGTGTGTGTAATTCGAGTATATTATAGACTATTATAGATCCCTTCCCGTCCTTTCCTTTTCATATTACTTGATATTCATTTAATCTCATCATAAATTAGGATGACATCTTATTTTAAACAAAGATAGAGAGGAAAGAAATGGACTTAACAGCAGCCCTGCTAAAAACTTAGTGGAGGGAATTGACAGCATTTACTAAGATGAGGGATAAGTTGTATTACAGCCTTTAGCTACCATATTTACATTCTTTCTGAGGATACTCACCAACCTACATGTGATAGTTCAGCATTTTAGAATCGCGTACTAAATTTTCAGTAGTCGGGGTGCCTGAGTGGCTCAGTTGTCCATCAGACTTTGGCTTAGGTCATGATCTCACTGTTAGTGCATTAGAGCCCTACAGCAGGCTCACCGCTGTCAGCACGGAGCCCACTTGGGATCCTCCTCCGTCTCCCTCTCTCTCTCTGCCCCTACCCCGGTGGCACTATCTCAAAAATAAATAAACATTAAAATAAATAAAAATAAATAAATTTTCAGTAGTCAAATCTCTATAGATCCTTTTACAGGACGTTAGGTGACTATATGAATAATTACCTTTAGAAGAATAGATAAACCTAATTTGAAGACACTTATTTATCCAGAATAGTCCAAAGAAGTATGAAACTCCACTATAGAAATTTAGGTCATTGATGATATAAATTATGGCGTGTGTTTATAATATTCACTTAGGCAGCAGTGTGCTATGATAAAAATGTAAATTTGAAAACAGAATGCTTGGATTTGAGTCTCAATTTTTCCAACTCCCACATGTTCCTGGTCAAATTGCTAAACCAAGTCTAGGGCTTGCTTTAAAATGAAGATAAAAGTGCCCCTCTTTTCTACCTAATAAGGCTCTTGAATCATTATCCTCCCCTGTTGTATATTCTGGGATCACCCAACCCTTTTTATTTTTACATGTCAGGGGCGAGGACAGTAATATCAACAGGAGGATGTTGCAATTTCTGCACAAACCCTAAATGAACTTCTAAGGCATCAGGACCATACAAAGAAGCTCTTTGGTAGGCAGAAAGGCTGGAAGGGAAATCAGACAAAGTCACATGAATAGGCAACTTCAGGATTCAACAAGTCTGCAGAGCTACCGAATAGGCAGGATCACCAATGCATTCCACCTCATTCTTTCCAGATGTCATTTATTGGTTCCAACTCCAACTTCTTTTCAGTTCGTGTCTCTCTTGTGGTCACAAAATTAGAGATGATCTGCATTTCCCTTACTTAATTTTGTCTCTTACTTTGCAAAGTCTTAGATCTGTACTTGTTGCCCACACTGCCCCTTTCACACATCTTAGTTCTACTCTAGTCACCTTGACACACTTAACCATCCCCCACTGCTACCCAATTCGCTAATATTTTTCTGTTTCTCCTTAAAGTATACCACCTTCCAACATATTGTCATAAGGCCTTAATCATTTAATGAATGTGAAGTACCTTACGAACCTCAAACTTCAAACAAATGCCAATCATTGCTGTGATTTTGCCATGTTTTTTGTCAAATTACCCTGCTCCTTGTTAATCTGGTGGATTAATTTGTATTTGCCTAAATTCATGCAAATGGTATTTTATTCATGTCATTTATAAAGCAATTATTTTACTTGGATGTTTTTATACTTATACAATCAAGTAAACATGATTTTCTTAGAACTTTCCGGTTCATATGTAGAAGTCTCATTTTTGGTTTATTAAATTTTACTAATAAATTTTATTAAATTTTATTAATAATTAATTTTATAAATTAGCTAATTTTATGAATTAGTAAGTCAGAAAAGGCACATGAGAGAAATCCTAGGTGACTACAACAGAAAGCACAGCTCATTAAACTGTTTTGACAAGTGTAACTTAGTTTTAATCTTTTATGATAATATTTAATAGTACATGAATAAATTCATTTAGAATTTAATTTGTCAAACTAATTAAAGTCTAATACCATTAGGCCTTTATAAATCTTCGAAAAGTGTTTGTTTGAATAAGAGATTAAGTCATCAGGCTTTTGTTTAAAAAGAAAATGTCTATGTTTGTGATTAAAAACATCATTTATCAATGATATTATTAAAATCTGACAAAGCATTAACCATCGTTTTGCTTTAAGCAAAGTCTGTCATGTATTTGATTACATGTTTCAGTGAGGTATCTTTCACAAGGACTAAGAACTAAAATTTTTGATCATACTAATTTATGGATTAAGTATAAATAAATAAATAAATAAATATGGCTAATAACAGTCCAGAGTTATCATCCAGAACTTTTTCTACCAATTCCAACACTTCAAGACAAAAACAAGATATTTGGATTTACTTTACCTCCTTTTTAAAACTTCACAATTGTACCAATTGACAACTGTATTTTCCTTGCTATTTGAGATACACTACTGACATTCTGATTTTTTAATAGATTTCTAAGTGGATTTATCATTACAGAGAATTAATATTAAAAATAGCTCCTCCAGGGGTACGTGGAGGTCCATTAAGTGTTGGACTCTTGATCTCAGTTCAGGTCTTGATCTCAGGGACTTGAGTTAGAACCCAGTGTTGGGCTTCGTGCCCAACTTAAAAAAAAAATAGTTCCTCCATATGACATTCTAATAAATCTGATCATCAAAAATCCAATTTGCAGCTGTATTTAATTTCTGCCTCTCCCTGGTGTCTTTTACCCAAGTAATTTGGATTTTTTCCCAACTGTCTTTCCTTTTTGTAATTTATTCCCAGTGACACTCTACTCAGAGAGGCTTTTAGCTCCTCATTTTCAATGTTTCATTTGCTACCTTCCTGGTCACTTGACCTCTTGCCTGAATTTCCACTTGATTCTGCAGATATCCAACAAAGAAATTTTTCTTTCATCATTTCATCTCAGTCCAGAAATTTCGAAGGCTCAGGTCAATCTATTTAAAATTCTTAACTGGGTCTGGCAGTTCTAGCAAAAACCCTCCCAAGGCTGCTTTTACAACCTCCCCATCTAGGGAGCCCAACACTGGTAAGACTGTTCCGGCCACATGGTCTCAGTCACTGACCCCCTGACCTGAATTACTTCCATTACTGCACCTTCTCTTGGACATGGGCCGCGGGCCTGAAATAACTTCTCCTTCCTGTTGTGGTTTTGTAAATCTTGCTGTGCAGATTCCCACCATTTATTCAAATCCTTTCCTAATCAATCAGTCAACCAATCAATGAAGTAAAACATTTTTAAGAATGTAAAAACACCACAGTGGTAAAATGGTTACAACATAGGTAAAAATTTTAAAAACAGGAAACATAAAGATGTATGTGGAAAACATAGTAATTAAATTAGTAATAAACTAGTAATTAAATAAATGCAAATTACTGTTTGTCTTCTCTTCACAAAATTATGTAAAGGGACATTTGCTTTCACTGGGAAACAAAACATACAGTATTAAATTAGAAGAGACTTATAGACCCATCACTTACTAGGTTAGAAAATTGACCTCCTACTAGGACAAATAAACTCATGCAAATGCATGTGCAGAAATGTAAGTTTCTTTGATGTAAAATGTATTCCTATTCACTTAAGACAAACGGTCCCTAGGAGAAGACAGATTGCTACATATCGGTGTGTGAGAATCAGAATCTGGGCGGAGAAGAAGAAATAAGCTAGAAAATTTGAGCTAACAATGTAAAGTACTGTCCCATATGCAGAAAGTGCTAGGCGAAAGGAAGGAAGGGAAGTGAAAAGGAAACTGAAAGGAAGAGCAATTGAAATCTTATACTTAAAGATTAACCTGAATACAATGGAAGAAAATGAAGGTTACACACTTAACATATGAAAGTTTAGTTGTATTTTGGACCATTTAAGCCAAGGTTATTATAACGCACCACTCGTATTTCACATTTTTATTTTATTTTTTTTTATTTGAAGATATACTCTACTTTGTCTAACAGCATGGGGAAAAGCCCCTTTTTCCTCTCCAGATGTATACAGCTGATAAGAAGGATTTCAAAGAGACAATTCTGCCTATAAATGTTCCCATGAGAGTAAGACTTTCAGTTTTATATTTAGTCTTTCTATTGCATGTGCTTAAGATCCGTCTCACCCTGGGGTGCCCGGGTGGCTCAGTCAGTTGAGCATCCAACTTTGACTCAGATCATGAATGTGCGGTTCGTGACTTTGAGCCCCAGGTGGGTTCTGTGCTGACAGTTCAGAGCCTGGAGCCTGCTTCAGATTCTGTGTCTCCCTCTTTCTCTGCCCCTCCCCTGCTCACACTCTGTCTCTCTGTCTTTCAAAAATAAATAAAGATTTAAAAAAATTAAAAAGAAAGATCAATCTCACGCCAAGCTCTGTCCAAGTCACTAGGATGACGTAATGGGGACAGGAATGAGTGCTCCCCACATTTTGGCAAGGACTGCAGTGCCAGATTCAAAGACAAAAGAGGTAAGTAACAATTTGCAACTGAAATTGTGTCTGGGACATTTTCCTTACACTACCCTAAACCTGTCTCCACTTACTGGAATCAATATGCAAAGTTATATGAGTCTTCTTCCCGTTGAGAACATTCAAACTGTCCTTTTTTGCTGTGTTTAGGAAACACACCAAATGTGTTTCCTAAAACTAGTGAAAGAAATCCTTATGTTTTATTTCCGGGAGAGTACCTATCATGTGAGAGTGTGCAATATTCTTTCTATAGAGCGTGATAAAATTGCTTTGATAAAGACACAGCAGCCATCTCGATGTGTGTCTGTGGACTGAATCCATAGAATGAACAACAAGGTGTAGAGTGTTTTATTGGTTATTTTCTATTTTCTCATAGGTTTTTCTATGGCTTTTATTTAATGTGTTATTCCTTATAATGTTTGGGCAAATGGCAGAGATATCTGAAAAGACTCTTTTTATATATTTGGTTCAGTTGTGAGTTTTCTCATTGATAGTTTTGAAGAGTGACATTTACTTAGCTTACATTTATAAAGGTTAGTCGTAATAAGTTTCCTAATCCAAGAAATGAGGGCAGATACTCTGGATTTCTTATAACATATGGGCTGATATAAAAAGCAGCTGATAGTACACTCATCTTTTAGAAAACAGGGCAATGGGGTTGGATTTGAAAGTATATATTACCTCAAGGTGTCTTAGAAACTGTCTTCTTCTCTTTCAAAATATTCTGTATCCCCTCAGAGGTTTTTTTTTTTTTTTTTAATTATACTGTTATGGTTACCATGTTATAGTAACAATTAGTTTTTAGATGGCTGTTTCCTCTACTAGAGGTGAGCCTCTCTAGGATGTGGACAGTAACTTAATCCTTCCTTCCCTCCTTTTTCTTTTCTTTCCTTTCCTTTTCTTTTCTTCCTTTCCTTTCCCTTTTCTTTCTCTTCCTTCCTTCCTTCCTTCCTTCCTTTTTCCTTCCTTCCTTCACTTCTTTCTTTCTTTTTCTTTATTTAAAAATTTATTTATTTATTTATTTATTTATTTTACCTTTTGACCCCCTTCACCTCTTTCTCCACAACCCCTGCCCCTAGCAGCCACCCATCTGTTCTCTGTATCCCTGAGCTTGGGTGTTTGTTTATTTTTTAATATTCCACATAGATACTACCTCAAGATGTCCTAGAAATTTTTTTTTAAATAATGAATTCGATACTAACAATGCATCAAAGTTTATCTAAGCAAAGAATTATTTTTTTCTATCAAAATTTAAACACAGTGTTATAAGAACACAAGCTTTTACAGGCCTCTCTAAGATTCCTAGGAAAAAAAGGTCCTTTGAAAAAAAATTAAGTTTATTTACTTATTTTGAGAGAGACAGAGACAGCAAGTGGGCAGGTGGAGGGGCAGAGAGAGGCAAGGGAGCGGGGAGAGAATCTCAAGCAGGCTCCACACTGTCAGCACAGAACCCATTGTGGGTCTGGAACACACGAACCATGAGATCACAGCCTGAGCTGAAATCAAGAGTGAGACAACCAACTGAGCCACCCAGGCACCCCAGAAAAAAAGCTTCTTAAAGAAGGAGGAGAGGTAGCAAACCCCTATGAAGGTGGTGGCACTTGTAGGTTCTGGGGGGATTGTGCTGTGGAAAACAGAATTTTCGTCTGACCTTGGATCTTGGAAATGGGTGGTGATGGGGGGCAAGGTTTCTATGAGCATAGGCAATGGACTTTGTTGGCATGAGTTCCTTTTTTTCCCCTTTTTGGCCTAGGGGTGGGTTGCAAGTCTGAAAGAGTACAGGGTTCCTATAAAAGAGTGGTACTGATTGCACCCAAGAGAACCTGTCTTTCTTTTCCAGATGGAGAGATGAAGAAATCTGAGAATATATGTTCTAAAAATTCTTAGCATTTTATGGTATAGAAACTAGAGCACCACTGTGCTGAGGAATATTTTAGATCTCAGGATACTCATATGCCAGTGTGGATGTCAGTGCTGACTAGACATCATAATCACCCGGGAAGTTTTACTCCCTGAGCCCCATCCTGGACCAATTAAATCAGAATCTCCTCCTGGTGGGCCCAAACATCAGTGGATTTTAAGATTTTAAAATTACCCATGTGATTCCAGGACGTCATCATGATTAAAAATCTCTGAATAATAGTGAACAATAAAAAGGTACATCTGGTATTAATTATTGTATCCTAATGGCAATAGTATGAAATCAGTACTTAGGGAGCCTATTTACATCTTTGTTTTGCATAGGAGGAAGAGACAGGAATATATTTAGAAATCTACTTTTTAAAAAGTTTAAGTGGAGCATTAAAATCTCATTTCAGTGAATGCAGTGTTAAAAAAAGGTAATTAATCCCTCAGCTAGAGATCCCTTTAAGGTAAATTTAAAGTGGCCAATATACTGTTTCTGTGAATTCTCTTACCGCTCAAAGTTTCTGTGATTCCCTGGGTTAACATCTATTTCAAGAAGTTAAAAGTAAAATTTAACATTAAATTGTGACAAAAACCAAAAGTTTAGTTGTGTAAGTTTTAAGAATACTGCTTAAGTATTAGTAATATACTTAGGTATCAGAAATTCTAAACCTATTATGACTATAGACCATTACTCTAATTTTATGACAATAATTCATTATCAGTCAGCTGTTATTCATATTGTTAATGGTAACTTTAATGTAAAGTATCCAATATAATGTTCTGACATTGTCAGAAATCTTATATTCTTATGACCTCCCTCAGTTTCTACTTTTCCACAACTCATGTCCATTGTAATAAATTATCTTGGTATTTTCCACACGTGCTTTAAACAAATTTCAAGTGTCTATCACTTTCATTGATTTATTGTTTATTTTGAGGGAGAGCACATGCGAGTAGGGGAGGGACAGAGAGGGAGAGAGAGAATCCCAAGCAGGCTCCGTGCTGTCCAAGCTCGACATGGGGCTGGAACTCACAAACTTTGAGATCATGATCTGGGCCGAGATCAAGAGTTGGACACTCAATTACCCAGGCACCCCTCTTTCATTTTTATGTAAAGAAAGTAGAAGTCAATTTTCAAAGTTTAGAAAACATTCTTCATAACCTCCCCCAAATTATATATTCTAGTAATTGTGTTTATCTTTTACAATCAGCTTATATTTTTCACACTAGCTTTAACAAACTTGAAATTTGTCTTTATTCCTTTGTGTGTGTGTGTGTGTGTGTGTGGTGCTCTTTGGCTAAGGAAGTAAGTCTCCTTTTTTGACACTCAGGACATAAGTAAGAACACATAATCATTACACATATTCAAATTCTGTATTAAGTATCAAAGATAGCAGCGACTATAAATAATTTGCAATGCCCTTTTCTGACCCTGTGATAATTAATTACTCTTAGAAATAAATATTGCCAGGTAATAAATTTGAACTGAAGCCTGTCATAAGATGTTGTGGATAGAAAAAAGGAGTAAAGCATCTCAATCTAAAAAAATCATTAAATATTCCAACAGAGAAGATCTCAGTATGTCATTGATTGCTTATTGCCTAACAGAAGAGGCATCTTTGAAAAAGCACTTTGATTTTAAAATTCTCATTGTATCTTTCATCATTCCCCTTTAATAGTCACGTGGCAAAGTTCAGAGAAAAGCAACTAATTGAAGTGGAGATAGAAATGGCTCTAAACAGGCTTAGGGGGTGATCCCACTAGAGAATAAAAAGAGAGGAGACCGTTTTTAAATTTATGAAAACTGAACCGCAAGTGACTTGGACTTTATTCTTTTCTAACTCAGAGAGCAACTGGGAAGAAGGGTTTCTTTGGTTTAACTCTGGAGCGCATCTAGAATAGTGAACGGTACTTGGAGATTTTACATTTAATGTTGGTGAGCGTGTCAGCCACAAGCCTTCGAGGTGTGAGGGCACTCCAGTGTTCTTGCTTTGTGATCTTAGTTCCTGAAGATGAAACTTGGTGTTTGGCTTTGGGAACATAGGTGTCCTCTCTACTTGGATTCTGGTATTGGTGGCAGTGCACTGAGGCTGGAGACCTTTCGGGTCCTCTGATCAGTATGCACCTGTCAAAGCCCAATCATCGTTACTGGTGCTAATGTGTGGGCCCTCCAAGCCCGCTGAGCAGATACTGCAAGTGGAACTTGCTTGTTTGATTCCTTGAATCTGTTCTTCCATAAACACACACACACACTCAGGACTTTTTTTTTTCCTTCAGTTGTTTAACTGCACTATCATAACACTATACCTGATCTTTGAAAAGAGCTATTTGGGATTTTCAGGGACCTCTAGTCAGAGAAGAATGGTGTGCTTTGAAAGAGAGGAAGACAGAAGGTAACGTTTAATAAGCAACCACATTGGGGATCTTACATATGCTGTTTTATTTCATCTTTATAACAACTCTTGGCAAAGAAAAAATTGCACTGTATAGGTTTAATAGACAGGGAGGACTTTGTTCAAGACAACCGCAGTAGGGGTCAAGACTCTAACAGAGGAAAAGTCTGAAATGTATGAACTGAAAAGGCAGATGAGTTTTCAGCACGCTGATGAGCTAGTGGAGGACCTTCACCTGGGAACACTGGTCAGTGTGGTGAGACCTCGTGTTTTTGCTATTTGGTGCTTATTGAAACTAGGTTCCCCCCTCACCACCCCCCTCCACGTCCAGAGAGCGAAAGATAGGGGCACAGGTGGTTTCTTTCATGATGGTTATTGTTCAGAAGGATGCCTCTAGGTTGAGAAAGATATGCCTGAGTTGTAAAACCAGCAAGAGACTGAGAGAAGTTTTGCACCTCAAAGGGTTTGTAACTGCAAGTTGTTGTGGAAAGTAAATGCTCTTCTAAAAGGGAGGTCTGTATCCTGTGGTCAGGAAGAAACCTGTGAAAAGTTGAGGGGAAGTTGAGCCTATCTTGATCGTCTTTCAGGTAAATGTTTATTACTCTTGATACAAAGACACTGGGGCTTGCAGGTGTTTATTTACCCTCAGTCTCCCAGCTGTTAAGCTGTGAAGTTTTGACTTGACCATAATCCTGATCTGCTCCCAAACCGGTGTTATTTCCCAACATAATTTTTTTTAACGTTTATTTATTTTTGAGACAGAGAGAGACAGAGCATGATTGGGGGAGGGGCAGAGAGGGAGGGAGACACAGAATCCGAAGCAGGCTCCAGGCTCTGACCTGTCAGCACAGAGCCCCACGTGGGGCTTGAGCTCAAGAACTGCGACATGATGCCCTTCTCTGAAGTTGGACGCTCAACTGACTGAGCCACCCAGACACCCCTTCCCAATATACTCTTCAGCCTTGTCAAAATCCCAGCAAAGGGAGGACCCTGGGCACACGGGAATTGTCAAAGCTTGCATTCTTAAATCATTTCCTGAAGCTCTCCAGCCCCTTAAGGGAAACAATCATGTCTAAAGAAGTTTTGTTCATCTAAAACTATCATTTGCTCCCCGTTCTCTAGATTTCACCAATCTGAGTATTTCATGGACTTAAAAGCAGATGCAACTATAAGGCAAGAGCCATGTCATGTGCCTGCCTGTCGTGTTCTACATTTCTAATAAAGACTTCTTACGGGCTGCACATGATTCTCTTGGAGTGTTTGTGAAACAGCTTGAAGAGTTTTCCCTTGTTGCCTCTTACATGACAATCATGTGTGGTACTTAGGAGTTAGGCACCATTTGTGATAAGGGGTAGAAGAAAAGAAGGAAAGTTCAGGAAAACAACTATTAATAAAGGGAGATTACTTCACTCAAATCTGGAAAGCAACAAGGTTGTCAGGGGCCCACAAGGGTAAGGGGCCATTCTGTTGCAGATCCTAATAAGGCTTTGCAGCTGGAAAAGCATCATCTGAGCCCGAAAATTCACATTCCTGTGGCAGGTTGTAAGCCAACAGCCCAGGGAGACTCAAGTCTTCTTCCCAATTGGCTACTGATTACATTTTTCCTTCTTAAAAAAAAAAAATAATGTTTATTTATTTTTGAGAAAGAGAGAGAATGAGCTCGGGAAGGGCAGAGAGAGAGGGAGACAGAATCCGAAGCAGGCTGTGAGTTGTCAGCACACAGCCAGACGCAGGGCTCGAACTCAAAAACCGTGAGATCATGACCTGAGCCAAAGTTGGATGCTT
The DNA here is from genome assembly GCF_046562875.1 of Panthera onca. Lineage (NCBI taxonomy): Eukaryota > Metazoa > Chordata > Mammalia > Carnivora > Felidae > Panthera > Panthera onca. The sequence continues at coordinate 140,296,670 of NC_138339.1, read as the reverse complement.
AACTGAGGCACAGCTTGCTTTTCACTTCTAAGAATGGAAGGAAACATTGAAGTTTGTCGGCACAGGATTAGCATCCCTGAAAATATTTAACGGTTTTCACTTTAATAACATTACTCTTGATTTATAGTTTGTCAAAAGACAACCATGTTTCTTTCAGGGTTTTTGATGACAGGGAAAGACACCTCTTACCCCCTCAGTGAAATCTCTTTTTGAATTAAGTGCCAGGGCTATTGACACCTTCATCTTTCCCAGTCTATAAGAAAAGTTTTCCCAGTACTGTAAGAAAAGTTGCTCATTCTTCCTAGGTTTTAATCTTAGGATAGATGAAAGACAAAACAATCCCCCCCACACACCTTTTTTTGGACAATAAATGCATCAAAAGCATAGAAAATTACAGCCAAGTGCTCTAATCATGGCTATCAGTTATTTATCTCAACTTTTCCAGAGAATTGGGATTACCAGCTTTTTTTCTGTGAAAAAAGGGTCATTTTCTTTTATAATAGTAGTTATGAACTCCTGGTTGGATTTTAAGTGTCGGGCAATGGTTTCCTTAGGATTAGCTTCAGAATATTTTTGCTTGAATATGCCAAGATTCTGGTAATCCTCAGGAGAAATTAAAAATGCTATTATTTAAGAATTATTATTATTATTATTGAGCAGGTAGAGTGGAAAATGGAAAGGAAACACTTGGAATTTTATGAGCTACAAGCAGCCATTTTCAAGGACTTTGAACCCAAGGAGGAAGATTATTGTGGGTGTGTAGGAAACATGTCTATTTCAAAAGGATACCAGAATTAGGCAACATGTACAAGCACCACTTCAATTTTTTAAGAGTTTGGGGGAAATAGCAGAGTTAAAGAAGGTACATGGGCCTATCAAACACATTTAGTGTGAATTAACCTTTAGTTATTGGAATCCACAGGCCCTTCTTAATTGATCATCTGCAAATGATGCTCCTACTTTGCAGTGAGATTCTTCAGGGGAGAATTGGATGATTGGTCCAAATATCTTCTGCTTTTATTTTCAGTCTTTGGCATTCCTTGTAAAGATGCTCATAATTGTATCTAATATTACATATGATCATCTCTTTCTGGAAAAGTGTTTACTCAAAAGAAACAACTTTTATAAACACCAACTATCCACATAGAACCCTTTGATTATAACCCTTTGATCTCACAAGCAGAGTGGCCTGATTTAAACAACATTAGTTTTGGTGATAGTATGTTTTCAATTTCACAATGGTGTGCTACAAATTGATACATTGAAAGGTTTTGAACCTGTAGTATTTTTGTCCTTCTAGAAGCAAACAGAAATTAAGAAATACCACGGTTGTCTTGATGTAAGGATACTTTTTCTCTGGTGATAGTAGAGGGTGAATTACAGGTTCTTCCAGAGATCATAATATAAATAACAAGATCTTTGCAATGAAGTTTTCCAGTGCGTGTTTTGGAAGGAAGATTGATAGTTTACATTTCCCTGTACAGCTTTGTTCTTGGAGGTGATTGCTTCAAATGAGCTACAGAATTTGAGTTTTTGAGAAGAATAAACTTATTTATTTATTTTTATTTTTAAAATATAATTTATTATCAAATTGTAGAAGAATAAACTTTTAAAAGTAAACAGACTACAGAGGGATGGGATATCACTTACTTGGATACATAGCTCAATTCCTTGAACCTTGATTAGTTCTCCCCAATGTCTTCGTAATCATATAAACATCATAATGACAGGCAGTGCATGATAGCTCGCCCATCTTCTCCCAGGTATGCTCAGTCTCATTAAGAGTACACATGTCTCAGGGTGCCGGAGTGGCTCTGTCGGTTGGGTGTCTGACTCCAGCTCAGGTCATGATCTTACAGTCAGTGGGTTTGAACTCTGCACCAGGCTCTATGTTGACAGCTTGGAGCCTGGAGCCTGCTTCAGATTCTGTGTCTCCCTCTCTCTCTGCTCCTCCCCCGCTTGCGCTCTGCCTCACTCTGTCTCCCAAAAATGAATAAAGGTTTAAAAAAAAGAAAAAAAGGTACAGATGTCTCCAGAGCACTTAGTACGAGTATATTTATTTCCATGCTGCCACAGCACATGACCCTAAACTTAATGGCTTAAAACAGCACACATGTATTCTATCTCTAGTAATCACAAATCTGAAATGGGCTTCATTGGTCTAAAATCAAGGAGTCAGCAGCGCTGTGTTCCTTTGTGGAGGCTCTAGAGGCAGATTCCTTTGCCTTTCACAGCTTGTAGAAGCAGCCTACATTCCTTGGCTCATGACTCATTCATCCGCAAAGCAAGCCATGGCCAGGTATGTTTGTCCTACATGCTGTGACCATGCCCATGGCCACATGAACATTGGCTTTTCTGTCTCCTGTTTCCCCATTTAATAGACTCTCATGAGTACAGGGAGCCCATCTGGACAATGCGAAGTGATTTCCCATCTCAAGGTTGGTTGATGAGCAATTTGTTTTTCGTCTGCAATCTTAATTCCCCTTTTCTGTGTAACCTAACCTATTCATAGATTCCTGCAATCAGGATGTGGACATTTTTGGAAGGCTGTTATTTCAGCCCACCACTACAATCATTTTATGTACTTGTTTACCTGTTTTTAGCTGTTTCCTCCCACTGGAATATTAACTCAGTGAGAATAGTAATCATGTCTGTCTTTTTCACTTGCTCGTGCTCAAATACTGGTTGAGTGAAGACTGAATACATGAATGGAAAAGTATAACATATCAAACATGCTGTTGGTCAGGGTTTAGGGCACACAACACATATTTCTCCTCTTTGCCCCTGTGTTAGGGACCATTTGAGATTTCCACACAGGTTCAACTTAAGGATATCGACAGGTCACCATGATTAGTGCTCCAAAGGGAGGTTGGGGGTCTGGGCCTGTGGTCCTGCAGGTATATCTCTTTTGCATTCAAAAGACTCCGCTCCCGAGTCTGAAGCAGTGCCAAAGACTGGCTTGTGTTTCAGGTGCAAACCCTGTAGTGCTCAGGAGAGAATCTGAGAATCCTGTCTACAGCAGAAACACCTGCAAAGAGGACTGGGCTGAGCCAAGTGCGATCCATGCTTACAAATTCACCTCAAGATCATTGAAGTTTCTCCGGGGAGAATGAGGGGCCAGCAGACAGGGGCCAGCACTATCACTCCATGGAGTCCCTCCTGGGGCTGAAGCGAGAGAAAAGGGTGCTGAGTGGTGAACTTTCATTCAACCACATGTATGGTCTTACACTTTTGCTTTTGCTTTTTTTTCTTATTGATGAGCTTCTTACTCTGTATCAGTGCTCCGTGGATAAGTCCTGGCTGGGTTACTTTCAGGCTCTTGAAAATATATTCTTGGGGCACCTGGGTGGCTCACTTGGTTAAGCATCTGACTCTTGGTTTTGGCTCATATCATGATCTCGTGGTTGTGAGATAGAGCCCCAAGGCAGGCTCTGCGCTAAGTGTGGAACTTGTTTAAAATTCTCTCTCTTCCTCTCCTTCTTCCCCTTCTTCGCTCGTGCTCTCTCAAAAAAGAAGCAAATGAAAGAAAATATATTCTTTAACCCAGTTACAAAAATATACCTACAATCTATGAATACTCCATACTTTATAACTTGCCTTTCATGGGCCAGAAAACAAATGTCCTGACCAATCTAGAAATGCTTGCAGATATATAGGGTAATTATCTTTTTGTAGCATAAACAAGAAATGCTAAATACAAAAAGATTCAGCATTAATAGGGTGCCAGGGTGGCTCAGTTGGTTAAGCGTCTGACTCTTGATTCTGGTTCAGGTCATGATGTCACGGTTTGTGGGATGGAGTCCTGGGTCTGGCTCCTTTCTGGGCATGAAGACTGCTTAAGATTCTTTCTCTCTTTTATCTCTGCCCCTCTCCAATGGTGCACACATTTACGTGATCTCTCTCTCTCTCTCAAAAAAAAAAAAAAAAAATGACTCAGCATTAATTTCATGATGTTTCTAGCTCCCCATTTAAAAATTATAAAATCAATACATAAAATAATTATAATATGATACTGTAATAATATATTCCTGGAATTAGAATATGGACATCTTTATGGAGACCTTATTCTACCTGCCACAATTACAATTCTTTTAATTACTTGTTTACTTGTTTTAATCTATTTCCTCCCACTGTGGTATCAACTCAGAAATAGTATGTATTTCTGAGTTGGGAAATGGGAATTCAGAATCTTTAATCTTGGAATATCTGAATTTAAAGCCCATGTAATTAAACCATTGATATTATGGATGAAAAATCTGAATGCAAAAGATATTGATTCAGTGGCTTACCCACATTCTCACAGCCCCACAGTGGGTCATACCTATAAGTTGGGCTTTCTATTGAGTATTTTTTTTTTTCCCTCAACTGTGTTGGTAGTGTGTGTTCTTTCTGTCTTGCTTCCTTCCTTTTTTCCAGTTTTCCTTTCATTTTCTTCCTTTCCTTCCTTTGTTCCCTTTATTTCCTTCTTCCTTCTTTCTTTCTGGCATGTGTTAAAATTTTGACATAAATAGTTGGTTGAATTCATAGAATATGGAAAGTATGAAAACTGTAACACTTAAGTATATAACTCTACAATAAATAAGAACACATTTAGAAAAATATAAAACTACTCAAACACACCTTGACTATAGCAACTAATCTTTTTCTACACAGTTTTCCTATATTAAAGCCCAGATTACGTGAGAAAACTGTCCTTTGGCCAAAAATGTGATACATTTTCACGACCTATGGTCTTTCTAGTGCCCGCATGAATTGGCTTTACATACATTATGATTAGAACACAATTATAAAAGTACCTTTCTGACTGAATATCTTGTTTCTTCAGGCAATCAATTTTTTTCTTTATGCTAAATATGCATAATATTACATGAAATACCAATATTAAGTCCACTAAAGTAAATTCCCAAATAAATAAATGGCATGTGTTATTATATTTGATGATAAATGTTGAACAACTTGTTAGAATTTTTTTTTAATTAATTTTATTTTAGAGACAGCGTGAGTGGGAGAAAGGGGTAGAGGGAGAGAAAGAGAAAATCTTTAAAAAAATTTTGTTTAATGTTTGTTTATTTTTGAGAGACAGAGAGAGACAGCATGACTGGGGAAGGGGCAGAGAGAGAGAGAGAGAGAGAGCGCAAGAGAAAGAATCTGAAGCAGGATCCAGGCTCTGAGCTGTCAGCACAGAGCCTGACTTGGGGCTCGAACCCACCAACAACAAGATCATGACCTGAGCCAAAGTCGGTTGCTTATCCAACTGAACCACTCAGGCACCCCAAGAGAGAGAAAATCTTAGGTGGCAGCCTGAAGCCCGACATGGGGCTCAATCCCATGATCCTGGGATCATGACCTGAGCTCAAATCAAGAGTCAGGTGACTGAGCCACCCAGGTGTCCCTAGAAGTTTTATTAAAATCAAACATAGAAGTACAGAGTATAACATATGTAACTGGAACTGATTTAGTCTCTGAGGAGGCAAATGTTTTAATAAAAATACTTAGTTTTGCCTGAATTGGCCTGTGCTGTGGGATAGAGCAGTTGGTTTCCTGTGTCTAATCTGAAAGCACCAACCTTGTTAAACTATTGAACGCTGAATGCCTTGCCTTTAAAATAAATTATAGGGCTTTATTATGAGTAAACAAAATACTGAGGAAGAGCCCATGGAAGCTGCTTTGATTTCACTCTTTGATATTTATATCTTTTGTGACTCACTGTAAAATACATAAACATCCACCTGCATATATTCTATTTATGACATAATTGAGTAATAAGTAAGCTATAAGTGAGTGTTTATCAAAGGCATTCATAAGTGAAAATTAAATGAATATATTCATATTTATGATAATACTTCATAGAATATTTAATATGATTTCCATTGAGGAATGTTGTATGTTAATATGTTCTAAATTCTACACTTTCAATTTCTACATGGTATGTAGACATGTTCTACGATTTCATTTCTGAGCCAGTACCAGATCGTCTTGTACTATCCTATTCTTCTTATGTTAAAAACAAAACAAAGCAAAAAAAATGTGAAAGCAGAGGTGATGTATGAAAATCAAAGTACATGAAACTGTTTGGTTTTTTCTTTATTATTCTTTACCTGTGAACGTTCCAGAAAATGCACTATTTTTTTTTAATTGACTCCTGTTGCCCCTTTCCAACCCCCTTTCAGATGAAGAGTAAAGAGAATAGGAGGGGAGTGTTTCTATAATACTGCTTTACTCATATAGACCTTCTTTCCTTCTGGAGTGTAGACCCCGAAGCCATCTTGCTTCCCTCCAACCTGCCATGCCCCTGGCATGTTTCTTAACAGTGAACTGGCTCTAGGTGTTAGCAGCAGCAGCTATCAGCCAGCCCAGAAGACGGTTCATCTGCATCTCTATCACAAACTAAAAAGAAAAAGCAGGAGAGGGGCGCCTGAGTGACTGAGTAGATGGAGCGTCCAACTTCAGCTCAGGTCACGGTCTCGCAGTTTGTGGATTCGAGTCCCATGTCGGGCTCTGTGCCCACAGTTTGGAGACTAGCGCCTGCTTCAGATTCTCTGTCTCTGTCTCACTCTGCCCCTCTCAGCTCATGCTCTCTCTCTCTCTCTCTCTCTCTCTCAAAAATAAATAAACATTAAAAAAATTTAAAGAAGAAGAAAAAGCAGGAGTACCTAGTAACAAGCATATCAGGAAGTATTCCGACGGGAGGAAATGGCAATGCCAAATGGGCCGCTCTAGAAGCCTCTTCTCCATCACCATCCTCTCCCACGTTCTTGCTCCACTTATTCAACGAGTATTTGTTGGGCTCCTTTTTCATCCAACTCCTCAAATCCCTCAACTTTGCTGACTTTGTGACCAGCAGGGATCTGTCTTCTCACCTATGTGGCCCGTCTTCTCAGGCAGCATCAGTGACTTCCTTTTTTTCTTTGAAGTTAAATGAATTCTACCCGTTTTTTTTTTTTTACTTTAACTTTTAATACTTTTCTGTTTATTTCCATTGGTAAAACTAAACAAAAAACATGTTTTTCACTACTCCATAAACAACCAGCAGACACCTGCAGAGCAGGAGCATTCAATCTCAGCATTTACGTGTCCTGTTTTTCTTCCCCAACTCCATCACCAACAATAATCCCTTGAAGACACAATTGCTTCTTCCTTGTATCCCCAGTGGCTGGTGTGATTCATGGAAGGAATGGAAGGCTTGATACCTGGTTGTTGGATGAGTAAGTAGAATGTACAAGTGAGTGAATGGATCATGATTCCTGAGAATTTTCTCCGTACCAGGCAATGTGCTAAGAATGGGAGGTGGGGAATATGGAAATGGTTCTTGTACTCAGCAAATTTACAGTCTCACAAGAATTTCTGGGCCCTATCACTCACCATTTGACAAGTATTTTGATGGTAAAGTGTTTTTATTATAATGTAGTAATGAACATCTTACTAAAAATGGTTTTTCTGCACTAATAATTTTGAATTGCTTTCCTGTCATAGAATCCATGGGTCAAAATATATGAACACTTGAAGCTTTAATTATTCATTAGCTCCTTCCTTTTCATGCAAAATAAGAGAGTTATAAGTATTGACAGATTTTTGTTTATATCTTTAGCCAGAGGAAAATGTTGTCTTTAGGGGAATATTGTAGTCCTATATATTTTATTTCTGGTCAAATCATTCTACCTGACTTTTTTTCTGGTTATCTTTGATCATTTGTTTTTGAAAACTTTGAGGGAACTCATGGGGGACCTGACAAAAATAATGATTTGATTAATAAACTCATGTGGGATAGACAGATTTGCATAGAAATCACAAAGCTGTTTCTTACACCTGTGTATTGTCAATTTCCTACTTAGCCTCTGGCTGCAAACATTTCAATGCTGTCTATCACATCAACAGGCTCTTTTTGCTTGGTAATAATCTAGAAAGATGATGACATTTGACAGGAAAAAAAAGCTGATATGAGCAGTGTGCAATATTTCCTTTGTGAAGAACTTGGTGTAATATCCTTCCTCACCTGGTGCTCTCTATGACTCCGGGCTCTTTATTTGAAAAATGAACCACACTATTAAGAATCAAGAGAGTATTCATTAAATCTGAATGTCAAGAAGGGAACTTTATAAGGAACTTTTAATGTTTTATACTTTCGTATCTAAATCAAGATAGAAATAGTAAGTTAGATTTCTTTTTACATTTAACTTGTGCCTTACATTCAGTACTGCAAATATGAAGGAACATAAATTGAATATTCTGCTATTTTCTTTCCCTACTCTAGAAATATATTGTTAATAAGGCAAAATCCTTGGAGATTCAACCCATCATCTTTGTCATACATTAGACCTGCTAGACCCTTGAATATTGAAAGTTGATATGGCAGTTGCTTTTTCAGAAATCCTACAAAGTGGTTGTATTATGCATCAGATGATACTTTTATAAATTTTTTCTGTTTGGTATTTACCTTCTGCATTGAAACCAGAGTTAATTATTCATTTAAAATATTTGAGGGGCACTTCAGTGGTTCAGTTGATTCAGCATCTGACTTCAACTCAGGTCATGATCTCACAGTTGACGAGTTTAAGCCCCGCATCGGGCTCTGTTCCAACAGTGCAGAGCCTGCTTCGGATCCTCTCTCTCTCTCTCTCTCTCTGTACTCCTCCCTTGCTCACTCTCTCTCTTTCAAAAATAAATAAACATTTAAAAAGTTTTTAAAAAGTTTTTAAAAAGTTTTTAAAAAGTTTTTAAAAAGTTTTTAAAAAGAGGAGACCTTGGATTGCAAATGTCAGAAAACTCCAACCAATCAGGCTTTAACAACCAAAAAACATCAATTATCTTACATGCCAAGAAGACATGTAACTCCAGAAATGGTGGTTCAACAGATATAATTAATATCATAATGAATATAAGCAAGAAACCAGTTTTTTTCCTGTCCTTAGCATCTCTAGGAAACTCTCTTTATGGTTACAAAATCATTTCCGCAGTTAGAGACATGACATGTAGTCTCCAAAGTTCCCGAAAAAGGACAGTGGTCACCTCCTCCTTGATTCTTTTTTAAAAGTTTAATAAACCTTTTCCAGAAGCCACCCAAAAGGTTTCCCCTCACTTCTCTTTGGCCAGTGCTGTGTCTAACACCTATGCCTAAAGCAATCACTGGAAACAGAAGGGAATTAAAATGTTTAGCTATAATCCATGGTTCACCCTCGACCAGGAGAACTATTACCCTTCCCTAGATAACACAGCATATGATGTCACACCTGAAATATAATCAGGACTCTGGAATTAAGTAGTTACAGGGATTCAGCTTTTGGTGGGCAACACAGAGGATGTCACGAATTTAACTAGGTTCTTGCCCTGAAAGATTTGACAGTCTAGTGTGGGAAACGGATAAGACAATAAAGGATTGTTAACAGCACTACTTAACATCTATTGTGTGTAGCCCCAATAGATGCGTGTAAGTGATGTCGCGAAGGTGATGAAGAGAAGCATCTAAGCAGGGATAGCTTATAATTTTACTCATTTTTTAGTTTATTTGTTCGAGAAAGAGAGAGAAAGAGAGAGAGCTAGTGGAGGAGAGGTAGAGAAAAAGGGAGAGAGAGAATCTGAAGCAGGCTCCACACTGCCAACACTGAACCCGACATGGGGCTCAAACCCACAAACCGTGAAATTATGACCTGAGCTGAAATCAACAGTCGGATATTTAACTGACTGAGCCACTCAGGCGTCCCTGGAGAGTTTATGATTTCAGATTGAGGGGAGAAAATGAAGATAGCACAGCTGAGAAGACCCGAAGACAAATATTACTTCCGTGTTATTATGCTTGACAGATTGTGAAAGGTATCTTTCAAAATTATTTTTCATCACTTCAGTCATGTTATCATTCAGATTTTCAAATAACTTACCATTATACTTTTTCTTGGACTATATATATCAACAAGTAAGGTAAATTGAAAGCTTTCTTATAGGGGTAGACTTTGTTATTTCAGACCTGGTGAATTTGATTGACCAGAGTCATGATGACAGTAATGATAGATGATCGTGATGTTGATGTGATGGCACTGCTAGTCTGACTGTACGTGACGTCAGAGGAGTTGTAGAAACTTTTTGTTCTGGATTTTGAATTGGTACACTGAACATCATTAAGCCTTATGCAGTAAATTAACTCCATTAACATAATTGTCAATTATGTGTCATATGAATACCAGAAAATTTGTTGCCTGTTTCGTTTTTCTGTTAAAGTTATCATAAAAGGAGAAAGGGTAGATACAATGATATTTTGAATATGTAGCTGATGGGAATAGTTCTTACACTCATTAAATGCAAGTGCAAGTAGTATTATGATTTGAGACGTATTATGCAACAACAGCCAAAAAAGCCAATTGCTGTCTCATGCGATGCATCTTCTCAGTTCCAGGTGAGGCTAGGAAAACAGCATGACAGTTCGAAGAGAAGAAATTTACATAGTTTCAATTAATCACACAGCTTCAGTAAGATGGTTTAAAAAACTATTTTATCTTTATCTTCCATGTGAATTTATGTTAGGTGAGGATCACCTACCCACTTTCTAATTGATTTGAAATCCTTAGAAACTATATACAATTCATGTACAATGAAGTATTGATCAAGTCTGATATTGATTTGGAAGAAGTCATGGCATGTGGTGACTAAAATGTAAAGAACTCTATACAGAGCCTTGTATTTGGTAGAGGGGATATGGGCCCCAAAGGAATATTTGTTTATTTACCTCCTTCCTTATTGATTTTTTAAATGTTTATTTTTTGAAAGGTAGAGGGTAGGGACAGAAAGAGGCAGAGAGTGAGCTGGAGAGGGGCTGAGAGAGAGGGAGACAGAGGATCCAAAGAGGGCTCTGCACTGACAGCAGAGAGCCTGATATGGGGCCCAAACCCATGAACTATGAGATCATGACCTGAGCCGAAACCAAAAGTCAGACTCTTAACTGACTGAGTCACCCAGTGCCCCAAAAGGAATATTTACTATATATTATTGGTATTTCATTTTGCCATAAGGGGGTGAGAATAAAGTAGAGATTTATAGCTATAAATCTCTATAAATGCCTCTATCTCCGCATCTGTGAACTGGGGCCTCTATCTCTATGAATGTGTGACATCAGAGTCAGGACATGAACCCTAGATTTATCTCATTGTTTTTTATTTCCCTCTTCTCTCTCTGTTGTATTTGCACCATTCTTCCTTTTCTTTTCTTCACCTTTATTCTGCCATTTTCTTAGCCCAAATTAGCAAATTTCCTTTTGATCTTTTACCATCTTCTTTATCTCTTCCAAATGAAAAGGCATTAAATTCTCCCAAGCCTCTCAGATGCTTCAATTCATGAATCAATACATGAATCATGTAGTCCTCACATTCAGATAATAACAATGGTTCTAATATCATATAACTATCTCATTGTGCCTGGTTTTATCAATTTCTAGGAGAAACACTATTTGGTGGGAAGGAAGGAAATCCGCTCTCATTTCTCTTTTTGACTTTTTGATCAAGAGTTAGCAAATAATAGGCATTTGAAGAATAAGAAAGGAGGTTCCTGAATAATTGATTCCATCTCTCTTTCTCTCTCTCTCTCTCTCTCTCACACACACACACACACACACACACACACACACTGAACATAGTGGCTGACACAGTATTTTCCATATCTATCAGCTATAAAGTTGTACTAAAAATAACATTGAAAGAAATGTTTAATATGTACAATCTGGTTATATCATGGGGCATACAGTTTCAGATTCTACAGAAAACACATTTGAATTGTCACTTTTTTTTTTTTTTTTTTTTTTTTTGCAACATTATCCTTCCTTGTACTTCACCCTTCGAAAGAGTTTTTACTGAGGAACATAATAATCTCAGGACACAGAATCTAAACCTAATCTGTAATTTTGAATGTTCTACTGAAGGTAGGGCTCAGGGTAAATTATTAGATGGCAGTGCCTACCACTGAGCTCAGTACCTGGCAGGTTGTAAGCCCTCAAGTTTTATTTGTTGATGCTGTAAGTCACCTCAGAGCAATTTGATTTGTGCTGTGTTCTTTTTTTCCTTCTTTCTTTCTTTCTTTCTTTCTTTCTTTCTTTCTTTCTTTCTTAATGTTGATTAATTTTTGAGGGTCACAGAGAGTGTGAGCATGGGAGGGACAGGGAGACACACAATTGACATGGGGCTCGAACCCACAAACGCGAGATCATGACCTGAGCCAAAGTCAGATGCTTAACCGACTGAGCCACCCAGGCGCCCCTGAAATCCGTTTTTGTGGAACATAATATTGGATTAATTTCTATGCCTCTGATAAGTAATTCTACACAGGGGTAGATGGAGTAAACCCTTGTATTCTTTATGAGAAGTAGTTATCGTTAGTAAATTAATAATGTAAACAAGCTTTAAAGAGGTTAATCACGAAAGAAACAGTTACTTGAAACTCGTTAATTTCTCTGTGCTTTTTATTTCCATAATTTTTCAGGTTACATGATTCTCCATTTAATTTTCCCCTGTGCTGTATATAGCTGAACCTTGGACGTCATGGGTTTAATGTGCACAGATCCATTTCTACATGCTTTATATTTTTTGAGAAATACAGTGCAATACTGCAAATGCATTTTTCTTAGTATTTTCTTAATAACATTTTCTTTTCTCTACTTTATTTTCAGAATACAGTATACAATGCATAAAAGAAACAAAATATGTGTTAACTGAATGTTATGTTATCAGTAGGCTATCTTGTCAACAGCACGCTTTTAGTAGTTAAGTTTTTGGGGTGTCAAAGTTCTATACAGGTTTTCAATCGCCCTTCACTGTGGTATTGTCAAGGGTCATCTCTACATTTATCTGGCTAGAACTTTGTCTTTTTATTAAGTTGTCGTTTGTAAATGTTCAAAATAGTCCCTTTTTCAAAGTGGAATTATTTCAAGCTGTTAATTTTACTGTTTCTTTGAGAGTGTACACTGATGATATTAATTCATTCATTGATTTTTACATCTTTTTTGAGTGTAAAATAAGATAATTGGGAAATATATAAAAGTGTGATATAAAGAAGGGCAGGAGCTGGGTTCCTGCTAAGGTCATGACTATAGGATGAATGTCACTATTGGCTTCAAGATGGTGAGCTCCTTGACTGTTGCAGTGTTGCACTTGCAGTGCAAGTGATTTGTGTTTTTGTTTGTTTGTTTGTTTGTTTTGTTTTATTTCCAAGACTTATCCCAGAATCTGGCACATACTAGGTCTTCAGTAAATATTTGTTGGATAATGATAATGACAATGACAATAATAATAAAAGGAATGACCCCAAAGCAGGGGTTAATGCCATTTAAATAGCTGGTCAGTCAAAGCAGAATGAACAAAGCAGCCATAATGTTCAGAAACCTCAGGCATGTTGATGTGGCTGAAAGGGGGCGGGGGAGGGAGTTGGGCAGGAAGTACTAGGAGAAAGAAGCAAGAGAATTGAGTGGCACCAGACCATGAGGGCTCTTGGTACCAATGGGAAGAGCTAAGATTGTATTCCATAGGTAAGTGCAGACTTACTGGCAGGACATAATAGAATCACGATTTAATTTGGGGGGTAAAAAAAAATCAGTCTCCTGGTAAGGTAAATGATGAAAAAAGGATGTAAGTGGAAGGAGGAGTCAGATATAAAAGGTATACCAACATGGTAGAAACTATAGGATTTCCAATGCATCATATACTTGGGTTAAGGAAACGAAGCCGACTTTGCAGCACCCAATACTCTGATTTAGGACCTGATATGAAAGGCCATTCATTGCCCTGGCATCAGAGCAGGAAGATCAGAGTCTGTGGATAGGAAATAACATTATCCTTTATTGTTTGAATGGTTACTTGTGTGTCTGGCCAACCAAATTTAACCAAGTAAGAAAAGGACTGTGTATGATATCACTCTGCCATCATTTCCTCTGGCATTATGGCTTACACCTATAGTTCTTCATTAAATATTTGTTTAGGATTTTACGTATCAGCACATTTTATTAGATGTGCATTAGAATCTTGAGGAAAGGAGAAAAAACTGTGTGACTGAAGTGGTATATAATTTCCTCTCAGTTTTCTCTGGGAGTAAACAGATGATTACAGCCAAGAGTCTGAGCAGAGAGAAATAAATGGAGTTAAGTGTTATCTTTGCCATATTGTCTGTGAAACAAGATGATACAAAAATCCCCAAGTTCACTCAAGGGTTTATGGCACCAACAGATGGAAATATCTTGAAAAAAAAATGAATTAAGACATGTTGCATTAATTATAATAGAAACCAAAACCCCAGTGCAGTGTTTTAAACTTTTCAAAGTATTAAAAAGAATCAAATAATTTTATTTTGTTAAAGAGGGTGATTTTTATCAGCAACCTCTTTGGAAACATCACTTGATTCCCTAGGCTTGTCTAAAATCATATAATGAGCATTTAGTTGCAATTTTTATGACTGGTTTGTTAAATAAGTCCCTTGTACTCATGCCAAATATCTCCCTTCTGGGAAATTTGTCTTGACGTCTAGGTTATTTCTCCACACTCATGTTGTTATTGTGCTCTATTTCACATAGCTGTGAAATGAAAACAGAGAATCGGGAAATTAAAATGGCCACTATTATGCTTTTTTAATGTCATCGTGTAGCTAATGCATAGATATAACAACTCTTGTACCAAAAAGCACTGTATTCTTCCATCATGCAGTTGAGGGAAATATATACTAACCTGAAATTTTATGAGATACACAAAATCCTGGACGTTTAGTTGCCTGAGAACTCCCAGCACTTTCTCAGCCTTCAACAAACTTGAACCAGAGAAGTTTACAGCCTGACCTCCGTATCAGGCAATATGCACGCCCTAGAGAAAGCAAAACAAATTATTATGTGGTTGCATGGTTGCTGCCCTTCAGAGGCTATGTTAAAAAAGTATTTTAATATTTGGGGCACCTGGTTGGCTCAGTCTAGCGTCTGAGTCTTGATTGGCTCAAGTCTCGATCTCACTGTTTGTGAGTTCAACGTCTGTGTTGAGCTCTGTGCTGACAGTATGGAGCCTGCTTGGTATTCTCTCTCTCAGTCTGTCTGTCTGTCTGTCTGTCTCTCTCTCTCTCTCTGCTCCTCCCCCCATGCTCATGCTCTCTCTCCCTCTCTCAAAATAAACATTAAAAATTTATTTTAATATTTAAAACTTAATTACATTTCAAAATTGTCAATATTTTTTTAAAGCTAGGGATTTATACATTCACTTTAAAATTTACATTAATTGAGGGGCGACTGGGTGGCTCAGTTGGTTAAGTGTCCGACTTCGGCTCAGGTCATGATATCACAGTTCATGAGTTACAAGCCCCACATCGGTGTCCATGCTGATAGCTCAGAGCCTGGAGCCTACTTCAAATTCTGCATCTCCCTCTCTGCCCCTCCCCTGACCACATTCTGTCTCTCTCTCTCTCTCAAAAATAAATAAACATTAAAAAAAATAAAATTTATATTAATTGAGAGTTCATCCTCTGGTAAAAGAAAACACATTTGTCATATTTTTATTAATATTTTTCAGTATCAATTTATTTGATATCACCATTAATTTTATACATCTAAATATAGGTCTAGATACACATATAGAGGTTATCTTTCCTCATCGATCTGTGTGGGTTTGGTTAGTGACTTTTGCACCTTTAAGAGGAAATGTTCCTTTTTTATTTTCCCCTGTGATCAGACTTGTGTCTTGTGGGCAAAAAGTTATACGGAATAAGTTTATAATCAGAAATATCTCAAGACGCAAGCTACAGCAAACTCCAGCCCCAGCCCCCCCATCAGTCTTCTGGGAGCACACAAGAATGCTCCCATGTACCCATCACCTGCAGCCTGCATGGCAAAAGTAGCTTCTGTCCAGACTGTGGAATTCTCAAGCTGCTGTGATCACCTTCTCCCACTGGACTGTGATCTCCTTCATGGCAGGAATTATTTTCACTCTTCTGAATGTTCAAGGTCTTAACACAATGGGAAAAACTGGTGTTCAGTTATTTATTTCTAGAATGGAGGCATGACTGGATACTACAGTAAATAGGCAGAGGAGCTCCTGTCATCCAAGGAAGGGATTCAACTAACTCTGCCTGTAGGGTATCCATCCTGCAGCCTCTTGGAGAGTCCAAAATTAGGGATGCCATCTAGTAATCCAACATTCTGGATTGTCTTGGGAAGGAGGGGTGGTTTATTATGCTAAACACATGTCCTTGTACTTGGTACTAAATTTGTTCATTCCATGGAATTAAAAGTGTTTTTAGTCAGTGCAGTATTGAAGACAGTGTATAAGAAAATGCCACGGGTTTCCCATGATCTTGGTAGTTCTGATAACGCTTTGAATATAAAACATAAGGGAAGTTGAGATACAAATAGTTCTTTTTTGTCAAACAAAAGAAAGTCGGAACAAAGAGTTATCTCCTTCAGATTCCGAGAGCAGTAGTAATTATCTGTGGGTGTCAAGAAATCACAGTTGCATTTTTCCTTTGAAAGCCTTATGTGGTGGCACAGCTGGAGGTGAACAATGAGGCCTTAGCTATTTAAAGGTCATGGGATGGGGGGCAGTCACGTGTGCACAATGTTCCTTAATACTCGACAATTTGTGGATTTTTTTTTAAGTTTGTTCATTTTGAGAGAGACAGAGATAGCACAACTTGGGGAGGAAGCAGAGAGAGGGAGAGGGAGAGAATCCCAAGCAGGCTCTGCACTGCCAGCACAGAGCCCGGTGCAGGGTTCTGAGAACCCATGAAGCCCTGAGATCGTGACCTGAGCTGAAACTAAGAGTCGGATGCTTAACTGACTGAGCCACCCAGGTGCCCCATATGGATATTTTTTTTAAAAAGGTATATAAAAATGATGTAAGCTAACAATTGTAAAATGCTCAGAACCAGAATCCTACCATTTTCTCTTGACTCTTGGCAAATAGAAATGGCGTGCCAAGGGAACTCAGGCCTCTGTCATTATCATGAGTTCTTACTCTGTTGCTTGTATTCCTTAACCATTCTTATTTTAGTATGTTTAACATTTTACAGTATAGTATGTTTTAATAGTTAATAATGGCTTGGACAGGATAGAAAGTATGGGAGCCCTTGCTGTTGGTTTTAGTCTTTGGGAGGAGGGTAATGGAGAGGTCGTATCTGTTGCCCTTCCTGACTGACATATCCGCTCTGCAGGACGGAAACTATCTGTGCCAAGTTCCCATACAGCAGAGCTAAATCCAGGGCTCTACATAGTCCGAGGGCTCCTTTGAGAATGTCCATGACAAGCTACCTAGTCCTCCTGCCCACCTGTGCAGGAACTTTACCACCATGGTTTATAGGAGAGC
This sequence comes from Panthera onca, assembly GCF_046562875.1. NCBI lineage: Eukaryota > Metazoa > Chordata > Mammalia > Carnivora > Felidae > Panthera > Panthera onca. The sequence continues at coordinate 140,279,370 of NC_138339.1, read as the reverse complement.
AGCAAAATGTCTTTTCCATTTTCCACGTTTGTCCCCTAGATTGTTCCTGTTAGTTAGGACAGCAGCTAATCAACCCACTAAAAGCCCTCTTTGGTCCCAGAACACCAGTGAAATTTCTCTTAGCCAAGATCACCAGTGGCATCTTTATCACTATATGATCAATGTCCTATCTTGAAATTGACTCCTTCCTTGATTTCTAAAATGTCACCCACCATTCTTTAACTTGAGTCCTTTCTTTCTTCACTTTGCTTTGTTCTTGCCAAATATATCTGCAACTCCAAGATTCTCCACTTGCCCCCTATGCCATACACTGAGGACTTCAAAACTGGTGTCTTCAGAAGAATACTGTCTTCAAAGCTCCACATCTGTGTTCACCTTCCTACCATATAACTGCATCTGGGTATCCTGCAGGCAACGCAAAATCCCAATGTGTCTAAGAAAGGAATTCAGTCTCCTCTCCACAAACCTGTACTGTCCCTCTTCTTTGTTAGCTGTCATTCATACCACCTTGTAGACACCCTTTGTACTCTTTTTAAAAAAAAAATTTAATGTTTATTTTTGAGAGAGAGAGAGAGAGAGAGAGAGAGAGAGAGAATGAGTGGAGGAGGGGCAGAGGGAAAGGGAGGCACAGAATCCAAAGCAGGCTTCAGGCTCTGAGTTGTCAGCACAGAGCCCAACACAGAGCTCGAACTCACGAACCGTGAGATCATGACCTGAACCAAAGTCTAACTGACTGAGCCATCCAGTCACCCTTGCAGACACCCTTTGTAACAAGATGGGAGAGTATCGCTTAAGTGCTTGAAATAGTTTATCTGTAAAACGAGAACAATGTTTGCCTTGCAGAATCGCTGTGAAGATAGGTAGTCGACTTGACAAATGCCGTTGTTTTAAAAATATTTATTGCTCTATGTTTAATGGATTCAGATTAAATGAAGATTTTATAGAGACAAATAACTGAATAAGTTGACTAGTAGACTCTGCTATGTTTATTTTTAGAACCATTAAGAAAACTTGTAACTATGTAAAATGCAGGAAGTCTCTGATTAAAGATTAGACTAAAAGGTAAGAATAATACAAAAAAAAAAAAAAACCCTCTAGAAACTATCTAAATGTCCCAAAACAAGTTCAAGTAAACAGTAGAATATCATTTCAGTGGACTATTAGGCATATATTAAATATGGTACAAATACACTTATAATTTAAAATCACATGAAGAAATTATGGTATAAAAGTACATGTATTGTTTGGTCAAATTATGCATAAAAAAAGCATTGCATAAAAAATAAATTTCAAAATGCATATTGTAACTATATATGATAGCTGAGCTAACTTTTAAAAGTCTTTTTATTGTTCCTCACTTTTATAAGAAAATCAAATCAAACTGCTAAAGCAGCAGTCTCTGATCTAGAAACAAAATAAGTATAAATATTTAAACAGGTTACAATATTTTGAGATAGTAACAGTGAAAATCTTATTTTTTTTCAAAATGACTTTTTTACACAGTTGCCCAGAAACATTTTCATATATATATATATATATATATATGAATGTGTATATATATATATATATATATATATATATATATATATATGAATGTGTACACATTCATATATATATATATATATATATATACACATACATACATACATATATACATATATATATAAACACAAAAACAGCAAATGACGTTTCCTCTATTGTCCTACAAAGAGGCAGTTTTTAAGTTATTACATTTTAATGAAACAATTAGGAAGTGATCTTAGAGGATAGTTTTCCAGTGATGGCAAATCATACCTGTCGGATTATGCTAAATTCCCAGATGGTCTCCCTCTTTAAACAATAAATGAAAGGGGATAGTTTGGAATCATCTGTGATCTTGAGCTTTTCTGGTTTTGTTTACTCTTGGGAATTCATGTTGGCAGGTTCATGAAGAGCATGTATTCAGACTCTACAGGGAAACACTTTATCTGTCTGTCAAACTGAACAGAGTATTTCTCCACATCTGGGCAAAGTAACCTATCCATATGCTCAAATACCTCGTGTTAACATGTTTATTTATTCTCACCAAATTCTTACCGCAACCGTATATTACTATTGAATCATTTGTTAGTGATTATGTTTGGAGCCCACATGTATTTGATGATCTTTACTGCAAAGCTATAAGCATTTTCAGAATGAATAACCCAAGCTTTAATCTGGTGCTTATATAGCCAAGAATGCCTTGACTACCAGGTGTTCAGTGCATTTATGCTTTTCCTCTACCTCCTCAAAGTCATTTCATTTTAACAGATGCTGCGGGAGACCATTCTCTCCTATGGCTCGAATCGGTGGGGCTCCAAGAGCATATTTTGCAGATGCACTGCTCATGATTAAATCCTTTTGAATTCTAAATTGCCACAGTGTAAAGCTTCCTCTAAGTTTCCTAGACTATGGAGAAATCCATCTAGGACTGGGAGATTTGAACATGTAAATTGACTTCGGGCAAGGATGCACCCTTTCGTTTGCTGGTATAGCACCAGAAAACAAATGTTATCATGAACATAAATGGTTTCTGAAATGAGATGTTTGTGGGTTTGTGTTTAGATTTTGACACACTCTGGCTATGTGGCTACGTAGGTAAATTGGTATATCTCTCTGAGCCCTTGTCTCCCCATCTTCTGAAGTGGCAGAATAACATTTATTTTTTAACATAATTTTGGTAATTAAAATGAGCAGACACATGAAGACATTTAGCACTGTGGACAACAATTTTAAGATCCTCCCTAATGTTTTTTTGTGTGTCTAGTACAAGACTAATATGGCACCAGTAGGTGATTCAAGCAGTTCTCCATTCACTGGGTTTGCGTGTCTGTTTGCTTATTGTCTGTCTCCCCTCCGTAAAATTACGAGTTTCACAAGACCAAATATTTTGCTCAAACATTGATGTTTGACTGAATAAATAAATGAATGAAATGTCCTCTGATTTAAGTCTTACAGCTGCTTAGTAAGTGGCTACATGATATGAGTGGAGAGGCTCAAGGGGCGTCCTTTGTGACGGGGTAGCATAAGCAAAGGCAGGAAATGAGAAACAGCATGGTTTCTGGAGAAACCGCCATGGGTTTCATATGCCTGGATTGTGAACAGTAAGGTGGGGAGGAGCAATGTGTTATGGACCCTGCCAAGAAATGAACTTTATTCTGTAGTTCAGCGGCTTTCAGTATCTGCTGTGCTGACCCACATGAGTTCCTCAGAGTACCTCACAACTGGCAAGGAAGTGAAGAGGAACCCATGTGGACAGGGCTTTATCCTAGAAGATTCATTTTCCCCCCAAATCCCAGGATACGGTGCCAACCAGAACTGTTTTTATTTCTTTAACATATTTTGAGTAATATTTTTAGGGTTTTGAGTTATGGTTTATTTTTATGAATACTTCTACTACATTATAATAGGTAGAAAAATACGATTTTAATGGTAACTCTGGAGTGTTTGATGCAGAGGAATGGTATGGAAACCTCTGTATTTTTGTTAGCTCACCGTAGCAGCTCTCTGAAGGGTACATTTTCGGGCTTCTAAAGTAGGTATCATAGTGAGTCAGTACAATCATAGGTGGAAAACACCAGAGGCACCCGTAGATTTTAGTACGGAGATATGGAACATTTAAGGTCCTACAAACTTGGAACAGCTTGTGGAATGTTCTGTGGTGGGTGTTCAACTAAAAGTTGGGTAGATGAATCCAAAGCTCAGGGAAACTTCTGGGCTGAATTTCAAATTTCATAGATGTGAGTGTGTTTTACATAAAGGCAAAATTACAAGAGTAACTAAAAATAACCAATAAGGTTCACTTAGAAGACAGCAGTGGACCAAGGGTGGATCCTTGAAAGTAATTGCCTTTTCAGAGATCAGGGTAGGATAAAGAGCCCAGCAAGGAGGTACAGAAGTAATTGTAACTGACGTACAAAGGAAACTATGACAGTTTCATCAACATCAATGGAAGCCAAGGGCATGTGGAGTTTAAGAAAAGATGAGTGAGTGTGAAATGTTAAATGCCTGGTGGATTTATCAAACAGGGAGTCAAAATTATAAATCACACATATGAGAAATAAAATTATTGTTTACCCTGAGATGTTTTTCTAGTGCTCCTGTATCCTCTGAATTTGACTTTTCCTTACGCTTAGCAGAGAATCTTTTGTTCTTTTATTGGCTCCGGACTCATTCATGCCCTTACCCAGACTGAAAAGTGTACATATCGTGATCAGACTTAATCCTTTTCTCTTCTGTGAAGGGTGAATGTATCACTAAAACATAAATTATGCACCAGAACAAAGTAGCGTTAAGCGTGAGCCCTTTAGGCAAATGTTTAGAGCATGGTGTTTGGATTTCATAACGTTGGTGGAAAAGTTGAGATAAAAGGCATACTTCATAATTCACCAGATCTGAGGAGTGAGCAAGAATTCCTTGTGCTTGGATCTGATAGAACGTTCCCCTTGAAAAGATAGAGACCTGTGTTGACATCAGACATTTGTATCTACGAGTGTACAGTAGGTTAAAATGTGTTATATTTTCTGGGTCCATAGTGAAGAATTATGCAATCTATCAGCAATCTTCAGAAATGTTCTTCAGTCATACCAGAAGCTCTGAGAATAATGATTTGGGCTGCCCATGTTATGGAGTTGGGGAGGATGCTGTTTCAGTGGTGTGTCTGATCTGGCTCACACCTACTCGTAAAAGCCGATGATTCACACACACCTTTTCTCAGCTCCCCATCCAGTGATGTCATGTTGATAGCTTGAAATCAACCATGGTGGGAGTGTTTACCCCGTCGAAGTTGGCAAAGACCACACATCTTTCTTTTTCTTTTTTTCTTTTTTCCTTTTTTCTGGAGAGCTAGTTGTTACAATGTCACTGGTACTTCTCTGACAGTAGAGACAGGTCGATGTGATTGACATTTATCTGCTCCTTTTATAGGGTTCTCTTCACACTCTGCTGCACCGAAACACAGTTGCTCAAGGCAAGTGTGTCCCTTCTTAATTCCAATGAGATGGAAATGAAAGCACATTATGCAGTGAGTAGGTAGACCCAATTCTGCAGAATGCCCACCCATTCATTACTGTACCATATTGATGTGTGCAGGCTCATAATCACCTTTGATTTCATTGTTCCACTCAACTTGTTCTTTCCATTATAGAGTTTGTGCCAATTTTTTTGCCTGTATTACTAAAAATTATTGACATTTTTCTTGCAGTGGCTCGAGCAGGTCTGTAATCATGAAGAGCATTGGACCTATGCTCAGCTTTGTAAGAAGTGATCTCCTCCAGTAGCTTTGTACACAACTGGGAAGCATCTATGACTTTCGTAGTGTAATGACTCCAAAACCTTTTGCATACAGATTACACAGCTTTCCTATAGTTTTCCCGAACTGGTAAAAGGGCTCTGACAATGTGTCCTTTAGCTTGGAAAAAAAAAATGAAGACATTACCAAGTAAAATGTTTTTATTCTAGCTTGAATGTTAAAGTGTACTTATAAGTTACATGTATTTCATGTCAACTTATATCATCCTTTAATTAAAATTGTAAGTGTGTGTAGCAGGGATAGATCCTATTAATCCATTATAAAGTTGTCGGACTGATTTCCTTTCATCTTCCAATCTTTCCTTGATTTATTGAATTTCAAAATTACTTATTTATACTTAAGACTCTTTGTGTGAACTTCTAAGTAATGTGTTAGCTACTCAGGGACTTTACTCCTACATTTTGAATTCAAAGGATTTAATTTTCCTTTTTCAGCCACCCCTGCCTCAGTTTCCCCTTTTATAAAAGTACTCTCCTTTAAATAATGTTAAGTGTTTGAGTTGAGAATCTTCTATGCACATGTATACCGATTTTTAGAATACAAATTAAGGACTTAATTGGGAAAATTAGAATTAAAAAAAATTAGTTATTTGAGAAAATGAAGAATGTTTTCTCAAAGTAGCTTGGCAAATTTCTTGGCAATTCGTTTGTAACTAACTCATAGAAATCTCCAAATTTTAAATGTTAGAAACTTCAGAAAAGTAATTATTCAGTGATAAGGCATGGGTTTATAACCTTCACTCTTCTCTCCCATCATCTCAAATCTACTAGTTCTTTAAGAATTTTGTGTTTTGGGGCATCTGAGTGGCTCAGTCTGTTGAGTACCTGACTCTTGATTTCGGCTCAGGTCATGATCCCAGGGTCATGAGATCACGTTTGGTTCCGTGCTGAGTGTGAGCCTGCTTGGGATTCTCTCCCTCTCCTCTTCTCCCCCTCTCTCCCACTCATGGTCTCTCTCATGAATGAATGAATGAATGAATGAATGAATGAATGAATGAATTTTGTGTTTGTTTAGATTCTGAGACACACAGAAGAGGAAAAAAAAAAAGAAAAAATGGCTTCTTTTACACTTGAAAGATAGAATGATTAACATGCATTGAATTTTAATATTGGTCTGTCTTTGTGCTTTAAAAATAAACCTCTTACGCTTCCAGCTACCCTTGTCTGCTTGAGCCTGGTTCCACAGGCTGTAGCGCAGAACATCATAATTTTAAGGAGTTTAGAAGGAGAAGGGTAGGCACAAGTAAAGACATTGGTTTTGTTTTATTTCTTTTGCAAACCAGAATTGTAAAATGATTAAAATACATCCAACCAAATGTCTGAATCACATTGTTTGGGGCAATTTGAGAAAGAAAGCACTCAAGGGCTGTGTTTTTGTCTGGCTCCTGATGGTTACACGCTTACATCTGAAAGGATAAAATACGCTTTAGAAAGTCTGTAGTTGAAGCAGTTTTGAATACCCAGGATAATTCTAATGTGTGTTTTTAAAAGTTTCACCTTCAGAATATCTAGACAAATAATGATATTATACACACGTATACTAACTTAATACTGATGTCGGGCATTATATTCTAAAAAATTTTTAAAAACCTGTTGGCAAATGATTCAGGAATTAGGAAATATATGAAAGGGGAAAAAAAGCCAGGGAAAATGCCTTTGGGGGCAAAAGGTGTAGGAACTGGATATTAGGGAAGTAGAGAGAATCCCTGAGAGGGGAAAAAAAATGACTGGACAGAAATAAAACATTTTCTATATAGAAAATACAATATTTATAGTAATTACAATGAAGAATGATTGACATTACTTTTTAAAGCTTTGGGCATATCAGTCATGCATCTACAGGAGCTCCTGGATATAACTGTGTGCTGATCTTTCATTTAATAAACCAGTTAACTCTGCCATTAAGTTGAAGGGTGGATGTAGAAATGAGGTTGAACTTGCCAGCCTGGTCTTTAGATTCTTTCAACCCAGATAGTATATCCTCGTAATATTTAAAGATCTATTCTCTTTATAAATGGGTTTAATATTGTGTTTTTACACATTCTTTTCTTTAATTATCTGAGGTTTGCTGTTGACTTTTCAGGTCATAATACCGACATGATTGTCCCCCACCTTTGTCCACCTGACAAGCTTGACAACATCATCGTTGTGACTAAAAGCAAAGGAATGATTTTACATAGGTTAAAAGATCCTTTCAAACTGATTTTTAGGTCTACACCTAAGCCAAACCATTTTCAAACACGTGGGCTTGCAGCTTCTCCTAGATCTTACTTCTTTAGCACAAAGCTCAGAATTCGGCATAAAATCTCGGTGGCTGCATTGGGGTACCAATTTGATTTGACTTTATCAGAGGGTGACTGACTGACTTGTGTTCAGTGTCAGTAATTACTGCTTTTAGCAGATACTTCCCTCCTGTAAAAGGCTATTTAGCAAACAACACAGAGCAGAGAGACAGGGCCACCTACTTAAGACCAGCTAAGATAAAGTAAAAGGCACAGAATTGATTAAATACTGACCTTTGCAGAGGAGATCCACTTCCCTGAATCTTTGTGCAACTTCATTAATACCTGCATATAAAAATGGTATTTCCATATTACAAGAACACTCTTCTGGGCGCTTGGCAAAAATAGACTAATAAGGCATCTTTCATGTTCTCAGGGAACATAAATAGAAATAAATAGTGGTAAGCAGTAGCAAGTGGTATAATTAGGCAGGTAAAATTTTGGTAAGCCATTCTTACAGAAGGTAGCAAAAGACATTGAAAACTGAAGTCTCCCTTTGAAGGGTTAGGCTAAGTATGCATCACAGAGAGCAATACTTTAGTAAGATGCTTATAAAAAAACATGCTTTGTTTATTATGAGTTGTTAGATACTTTATAAAAATTTGTAGTGTTGAAATTTTGCTCTCCTAAAATCATGCACATCCAAATTTGGATCATCAAGGCGTGTGTTGCCCTTAAAAGGCAGGACTGGGGTGCCTGGGTGACTCAGCCAGTTAAGCGTCTGACTGTTGGTTTTGGCACAGCTCATGATTTCACCATTTGTGAGTTTGAGCCCTGCATCCAGCTCTGAGCTGACAGAGTGGAGCCTGCTTGAGACTCTTCCTCTCCTTCTCTATCTGCCCCTCCCCCTTCTCTCTCTCTCTCTCTCTCTCTCTCTCTCTCTCTCAACAATAAATAAATAACATTTAAAAAAAAAAAAGGCAGGGCTGAAATTGCAAATCTCAAGCCCCTATCCAGTTAGAAGAGAAAAGAATGGGTTACTTTTCTTTGTCCAACTCAACTCTGAGACTAAGTTGAAAAAAATACAGCTGTCAGGTCTGAGTTTTATATATAAAAATCAACTTCTTTGAACACTTAAGTATGAAGTTGGGACCAAAACCAAGTTTACAAGTAACTGAGAGTCTGTTTAGATTATCTTTACAGACGGATCTATTTCACATCATATGTACAATATCATACAGTGAGTTTAAGTGTGTCCTTGGAATACTTGCTAAAAAATCTTTTCTGCATTCTATTTTGGCCATAGGATACTGAGATCTTTGTCCTCTCATTAGGAAAAAAAAAACATTCTAAAAGTAGATAATTTTATAAGACAGTAGCATCTTAATTATGTTTTAAAATATTGGGATGTTTCATGTTGGTCAACCTTCCAGAAAGTTTGAAATTCCTATGAGTTTTGAGAAAACAGTATTCTGCAAGTAGTTTTTCAGTGAGCCTCAAATGAATTACTGGAAAATCTAAAACATATTTTGAAATCTGTGTAATAAATTAATCAAATTGGAAGGGGAAAACTCTTGATGTACTAAACTGTTCTATGGCAAATATACGCACATGCTTAAATGGCCATATTATACTTCATAGGATTCTAGAATAATATCAATCTTGGTTGCTTTCATCCTAAACCTTGTTAACCCATTGGTGCAAACTCAGGGAATTCTTAAATTTATTCCCCACACTGCCTCCTGACCAAGCACGTGAGTCTGTTTTTGGCCTATCTTGTGCATTTGTCCTATTTTGTAACCCTGTACCAGTACCACAGTATCTTAATTACAATGGATCCGTAAAATGGGTTTATATATGGTAGCATAAGTCCTTGGTTCCCTTCTTATCTTGACTTAGACATTCTTAATCTTTTTCATTTCTATATAAATATTATAACCAGGTATTTATTTATTTATTTACTTATTTCCTCAAAAAAAAAAAGACTCAGGATTTTGAAGCAATTTTTTCAATATATAGAATGATTTTAGGAAAAGTGACATTTTTAATATGTAGTATTCTAATCCAAAGCACCATAACCCCTCCATTTATTTAGTTGTTCTTTAATTTCTTTTATAGTAGCGTGTAGTTTTCTATGTAGAAGCCTTGAAAGTGTTTCTATACATAGATTCCTCCACATTGGATATACTCTGCTGGTATTAGAAATTACTTATTTTGTTATTATTTTTATTTCTCATTTGTTATTTCTTATATAGAGAATTATACTCATTTTACATGTTGACAAATTGTCTTCTTGCTAAATTCACTTATTTTTAATAATTTTTATGTAGATATTTTCATTTTTCTAAAGTCATGAAAGTTTCATTTCTTCACTCCCCATCCCTACAACTTTTATTTCTTCTTCAGTTATTGCAAAAGTTTGGCCCTTCAGGATAATGAGAATAGCAGTGGTGATAGTAAATACTTTTGTCTTCTTCCAGATTCCAGAGGGAACGTTTTCAGTATCTCACCATTAAGTGTGATGTTTCCTTGTTTTTTTTTTGTTTTTGATTTTATTTTGCTAAGAGTTTATGTTTGTAATCATCAATGAGTGTTATTTGTTTTTTTCAAGTGAACTTTCTTTATCTATTGAGATGATCCCCCTTCCTATGATAGCATTGGTCTGTTTTGTCTACATTCATTTACATTTATGCTTTCTCAATTACTGCATTTTTAAAGATTTTTTAAAGATGTTTTATATTTATTTTGAGAGAGAGAGAGACATCATGAGTGGGGGAGGGGTGGAGAGAGAGGGAGAGAGAATCCGAAGAAGGCTCCACACTGTCAGTACAGAGCCTGATAAGGGGCTTGATCTCACAAACGGAGATCATGACCTGATCAGAAATCAAGAGTTGGATGCTCAACCAACTGAGCCACCCAGGAACCCCTCAATTACTACATTTTTAATGCATTGCTTTCAAAAAAACGTATCGAACTTGAATGTTTTTGATACAATGCATGTTTTTTTAACAATGAATAAACTAATTTACATTTATTGATTCAGTGTATATATTAGTTTGTGATTCTGTTGTCTTCTCTGTTTTTAATGCTTCTTATATTTTCAATGTTTTGTTATTTTTGTTTTATTTTCCCCATGAGTGCCTTTTTATAGTTTAGGGACTATACTGTCTGTTTTGCCTCGGGTAATTAATATTAAAAACTTTTTGTTTTATATTATACGCAATATTCTTGTGTAAGTTCCTTTAATTTTTAATGCTGGCTACCACTTTGACCACTGGAGTTGCTAGTTTTAATTTTATAGTTTTGGTAGTTGCTTTTTATAATTTGACGAAATAGATTGAAACCATATTTTTGTCATATATTCATGTAGTCAATACTTCTTGGTTTGTTTTAAAGGAAGATTAAAAAATGAATACATTCAAACTGTTTTCCATCTGTATTCATTTCCTATTGCTGTTTTCACAAATTATCACAAACTTACTAGCTTAAAACAGTGTAAAGTCATATCAGAGCTCTGGAATCTGCAAGTCAAAAATCAGTCTCACTGAGCTAAAGTCAAGGTATGAACAGGGCTGGTTCCCTATGGTCTGTGAGAGAGATACCATTTCCTTACCTTTTTAAGCTTCACAAGAGTGTCCATAGTCCTTAGGATATGAGCCCCTCCCAGCCAGCAATGGCATCTGTCCAGGCTCTGCTAACATCAAACCCGAGTGAATCCCCAGAATAATCTCATTGCAAGACCCTTAATTTAAACACATCTGCAAATCCTCTCTTCTAATTGTTGTCACGTAATGTAACAGATCTATAAGTTCCTCGGATTAGAACACAGATATTTTTTTGCCATTTATGTATTCTTTTTGAGAGAGAGAGAAAAAACAGGGGAGGGGCAGAGAGAGAGGGAGACAGAGAATCCCAAGCAGGCTCTGCAGTGTCCGTGCAGAGCCCAATGTGGGGCTCAATCCCATGAACCGTGAGATCATGACCTGAGCTGAGATCAACAGTTGGATACTTAACTGACTGAATCATCCAGGCACCCCAGAACATAGACATTTTGGGGAGAGAAGGCAGGATTATTATATCTACCACACCTACTTTCCTTTTTTCTTCCTTTAATATTTTCTTCTCAAATATTCTTATATGGTTTATTTTCAAACATTTATCTTTTGGAGAAAGTCATGGAGAGGGCTTGACCTAAGAGCTGGACTGGGCAATCAGAGGGACTCCTCACCCTATCCCCAGTCTTTGGAATGTACATTCTGCCACTATTCTGATAATGGGAGCCCTTTTGAAGGACACATACGCGAGAGAGCAGTATGTTGTTGATACCACATGGATATTACATGTGAGTGAACCCAGTTAAGGCTTCCGTATAAAATTTTAAGATTCTGGTTGGCAGGTGCAAAGAGTTACTTGTCTTGTGGCCTCTCAAGGTAAGCCTGCTAAGTACGTTCCATTCCTTATTAAACCTGCTTTCTACCAGTCTGTAGTGGTTGGATTCTCTCTTCATTCTCTCCTTACCCTCTGTGCACAGAGGTTAGTTTCAGATTTCACCCGGAGAAACTCCCCAGGTTGTGAACCAACAATCTCCTGTAATCCTGTTTCCCAATTGTTCCATCTTATACTTCAGTTAAACAACAACGACGATGATGACAGTGTTTATTTTGTAATTAGTGAAATTCAGTTTTGAGAAGTTTTTGTTGTTTCATCCAAGACTATCTCACTAGTGCTCTGTTTCCTAGGTGATTTGTTTTTTTTGGGGAATGTGGACTATAGCTTTTATTGTGATGGTCAGCTTGGTTGGTATAGTAGTATTGGGTCACATTTTCTTTCCTTCAGAATTTTAAAGTTTAATGTGTTCTGCATTTGAATTAGTGGAGAAGTCTGAAGATAGCCTCATCTTTTTACAGCTGTAAATGTCTTTGCAAAATTTCTTCCTCCTTGAACTTCAATTATTTAATCAAGTTATATTTCATTGTTAATGGTTCTGTATCACAGTTCTTCCCTAGACAATGTTACTTGGGCTGCCTGGGTGGCTCAGTTGGTTAAGTGTCTGACACTTGATCTCAGTTCAGGTCATGATCTCATGGTTCATTGGTTCAAGCCCCGCATTGGCTCTGGGTTGACAGCATGGAGCATACTTGGAATTCTCCCTCTCACTCTCTCTGTCCCTCCCCAGCTTATGCCCTCTCTCTCTCTCAAAATAAATAAATAAACTTATTTTTTTAAAAAGACAAGAACATTTATGTGCTTTCATTTTCATTTTCAACTTTTCTAAAATTTCAGGAAATTTTTCCTCAGTTTCTGAAAGCATTTACATTTTTTGAATGGATTTGCTTCTTCTGGAAGACCCATTATCCTTGGGTTGATCATGTTTGACAACTTTCCATACCTATAGGCTTTAATTACTTTTTCTTATCTTTTGCCGTCATTCTGAACATACTAATTTTTCCTATTTGTCAGTAAAGTGTTTTTCCCTTGTATGTTCTTTCCCTTTCTGCATCAAAGGCATTTACTAATTTGGTAATACTGAAACATTGGCCCTATATTTGTTCCCTGACTCCTCAAATTTCGTTTTCATCCCGTCCTTTTGTTTTATGTTTTTATCTTTGAGATATTAAGTAGAATCATGCTTTCTATTACAATTTTACATGTAGATTGCCCATTCTTTTTCTTCTAAAATAAAGCTTATGATATTTTTCACCTGGCTCATTTTTAACATGAACAGTTTGGTCCACACTTTTTCATCCCACTGATGTTGTTTGTGTAACTTCATTACAAATGTTTGCTATCTCCTCTTACCTGACTTCTCCTTCTCTCCAAGCTGCAGATACCCTCAGTGCATGTTCTCTGAATGTTTGAGAGAAGGGGATTACAAATTGTGCTGAAACAGGAATCCGCTGGGATTAGGTAAAACCTAATCACATGCACTTACTTGTACCTTGTATATCATCTTCTATAACCCAAGTGACTAGGGGTCACTTGGGGTATGGGATATCCATGCCATAATGTATTCAGGCTTTTAATAGCACCTATGGATTTGGTCCAGAATTTAGAGTCTTGGCATTTGTCCAAGAGAGGCTGCCTAAGTAGCTTTAACCCTAATCCTCCCTGGCTTTTCTTTTCTCCTCTCTTCTTCTTTCTTTTCTTTTCTTTTCTTTTCTTTTCTTTTCTTTTCATTTCTTTTCTTCCTTCCTTCCTTCCTTTCTTTCTTTGATCTTCCTATCTTTCTGTCTTTATTTCTTAATTTATTCTTTTTTTATTTTTTAAAAATTTATTTTATTTATTTTAAAATATTTATTTTAAAACATATTTATTTATTTATTTATTTATCTATCTATCTATCTATCTATCTATTTTGAGAGAGAGACCAAGAGAGCATGAGTGGGGAGGGGGAGAGAGAGAATCCCAAGCAGGCTCCACTCTGTTTGTGCAGAGCCTGATGTAGCGCTTGAACCCACAAATGGTGAGGTCATGACCTGAGCTGAATTCAAGATTCAGATGTTTAACTGGCTGTGCCACTGAGCCACCCCCACTCTGGCTTTTCCAGAAGTCTTTTCAAATCCTCCATAAGCATAAATGGATAATGAGATTGGCAATTTGATTCTAGCCCCAGGTGTTGAGTCTACAGTGGGTTGGAGATATTTTAGCAGGTTCCTCTCCTTACCACCACAGAAATCTCTTTCTTTTTCTCTTACAGTTAACTAAATTCTTATTTATGCATTGGATCTTACCTCTGGGTAAGATCTGTTTGGAATGTTTCTGCTTTTTCTCTCTGCTTTTCTCCTGGCAGGAAAACCAAAACCAGAATGTCAACCAGAATGTTTGCTTTTTTCTGAGGTTCTGGGTCCTCTTTGAGCTGGCTCTACACTTTCTCATTATGCTCTTGCCAACCGTGCATTTCTAGTTGGATTTTTTTTTAAGGATTTTGTGAAATCACATATCTCCCCCGTGTTTCTTACTGGTCTGTCAGAAGTAGCTAAACCAAGGTGTGCCTTGGAGAATATTTTTAAAAGCCTTCTCTTTCTCTATCACCTCTTGGCTTGATCGCGTCTGTTGCTTTTGTGAAATTGTTTTTTGTTTGTCTGTTGGCTGGTAGGTTTCCTTTTGTGTTCAGCCTATTTGGGCTCATATGTTTAGGTTTGGAGGCAGTGATATGTTAAGGTTTATCATAACTGTATTATCTTGGAGATTTATATTTAGTCTTGCTCAGTCTTTTCTAAAGTAGTTGTTCTTCCACTCAGTTATATTACTTTTTTGTTCTTTTGGATCATTTCCACATATATTTGGTCCAGAACGATGTTGGTGGTTGTGATTTGCATGGCCTGGGCAACCGTAACTATAATTGACTTTGGCATGAAGGTAATGTTAGTGAGGCGCCTGAGATCTGCTTCCAAGCCCTGGTGCTGTTCTAGTTGAGCATGATTTGAATCTGGGGAAGAGCTCTTCCGTGAAGTTAAAATTGCTTTTCTGAAATATACCCTCTTTCTTTGAGTCAATAAGAAATATGGAGCCACAACAAAAGTTCAGGAACATTGTTTGGTGAAGCATGTCTTTTTTTTTTTTAAGTTTATGTATTTATTTTTGAGAGAGAGAGAGCTCAAACTGAGGAGGAACAGAGAGAGAAAGAGACAGAGAGAGAGAGAGAGAGAGAGAGAGAGAGAGAGAATCTGAAGCAGGCTCCAGGCTCTGAGCTGTCAGCACAGAGCCCGAAATGGGGCTTGAACTCCTGAGCTGTTGAGATCATGACCTGAGCTGAAGTTGGATACTTAACTGACTGAGCCACCCAGGTGCCCCAAGGTGCTTACCTTAAAAGGACTTCTGGAACCAGCTGAGAGCTACATCCAGAACCTCCCAATTTTGTCAACCATTTTTTCTTAACTCTTCAGCATTTGTCTTTGACTCACTTCTTTCAGATGTAATGTGGGATTCATGGTTGGCAGCCTGCACTGTAGACTGGAATCACCCGGGAAGTTTTAAAAACAATAGGTGCCCAAATCCTAGCACCAGAAATGTGGTTTCAATTTGTCTGGGGTGGAACTCTGACAGTGGTATTTTTAAAAGCTCCTAGGGGTGTTTCATGTGCAGCCAGAGTTGAGAACCATTGTAACAGAAAATCAATCAGGAAGAATACCCATTTTTAAGGAGTGAAACTATGGGAATACCAGCTTAACACTATAACACTTCAGGATAAATGAAAGTAAATTATTTTTCCTTCACCTGGAGCCACATGAGACATTGCATTGATCTAAACTATTGTCCAATGTAGTAATTG
Source organism: Panthera onca (assembly GCF_046562875.1). Classification (NCBI taxonomy): domain Eukaryota; kingdom Metazoa; phylum Chordata; class Mammalia; order Carnivora; family Felidae; genus Panthera; species Panthera onca. The sequence continues at coordinate 140,263,548 of NC_138339.1, read as the reverse complement.
GATAAAAGCACCTACTTCTGGGGAAAGGAAAGCAAGCTGTCCTTTGAAATTTGAATGGAAAATATTAAAATCTTATTTTTACAGTCAGCTCTATATAAAGTAATTTACTCTATCAGAATTCCTGAAAGGTAAAGTTCTTCACTGACTGTTGAACAGAAAGCTTGGTTTCAGATTTGCTTGAAATTCGCTATCACTATGAAGAAAGAGTTCAAAGTTAAATGCATATTTTAAATCCCTAACATTACATAAAAAAAAAAAACAACAAAGACATTTAGATTTATGTTCAGAGATTATCCATTTGTGTGAGGCTAGAGAGAAGGATATAGTCTACATTTATCAGTTAACCTGATGTGCTACTAGAAAGTTACCTTGGGAATGCTTTATCCATTTGAGGTTTTGTTTGTTTGCTTGTTTGTTTTAATCTGGGCAGCAAATTAAGCATTCCAACTTTTGTTCTGCTGAGACCCATTGCCCTTTACCAGACTAGAACAAAAAGGATGGATTTTCAGTCAGGTTCTGTCTCACTCATGTGGAAAGCTTCATCTTTTAGAAATATTCCAGTGCCGGTAGACCTGATCAGATCGGTGACTCCCCACATGTTCTAAGACTTCCAAAGGGAGATATCCCATTAACTATGAAAGCTGTCCTATTAGCCACCTATACCCACCACAGATGCCTGGAGACAGACAATATCATGTTAAATTTATAGATATTACTTAGCCAAGAAATATAGCAAGATATAGACATGGCATCAGATGGTTTTGGGAACTTAGGAATTTACTCTGTTTTAAAGAAAGAGAGAGGAAGAAGGGGAGTAAGGAAGGAAGAAAAATAATTTAGTTTATCAAACTTTTTCTGAAGTCAGATTTGTAATTCATGTTGCTCCATGGATAATTAGGCTTAATAAATTATAAGCATTATAGGTACATCTAGTTTCAAGAAATTAAAAAGAAAAATGACATTTGAAACAATCTATTCTCCACATTTTGCTATATATATTTTTAGTACTTACACAAAGTTAAGTGATTCATCATCAATTGACATCATATATTTTCTAGGTATCATCCATTAGTTTAAAAATGTGAGTAATCTCCACACTATCAAATCTCTCTGTGGGTTATTTTTGGTTTATATGTTATTGAATGGTTAAACTTTCAGGCAGGATAGAATCATCAAATACCTTTCAATAATGTTTGCCTTAAGAGAGTAAAATATTGAAATAGAAAAATAGGTTTGCTTCTGTCCATGTGTTTTTTAATCAATCATGTACATTTCACAACCTGTTGAGATGGGAGTGAAGCTAACACTTATAAAGCAGCCAAAATAGGATGACATTAACCTTCTTGGGCCAAATAGTTGTGATTCTCTCTCCGTATTTGTCTTAGTATTTGAGACCCAATGCCAAAATATAACATATTTCCTTTACGTCATTTTTCTTTCCATGCAAAATTCATTCTTTTTTGAATCATTCATTCTCTTTACATTTTATATACATCTAGTACATACCAGCTACTGTAGTGGAGAGCTAGGAAAGAATCTGTCAATGTGGAGAAGGTGGAATCGTGAGAGAAATGGGAATTAAACAAATAAAGACACAAATGTGTAATATAAAACTTGAATAATGCTGTGAGAGAAGATTACCAGTTTTTAGGAAGCATTTGGAAGACATTATCTCAAGTGGAAGTCTGGGAAAGCTTATAGGAGGAAGTGATATTTGAGCACAGATCTAAAAATCAAAGAAACATTCATTTAATCATTACCCTCTCAGACAGATAAATGAGATCTGACAAATTTTTGACATAAAAGAGGATCTGCATGGGGAATTAAAGGAGCTGAAAGAAAGCTCGTGTGGGTGGTGGGCAAAGAGCAAGAGAAAGAAGTATTAGGGACAATGAGAGCTTATGGAACAATCCAGAAATAGAATGAAAATTTACTTTTATTTAGGGGAGGTGACAGAGATGGATCAAAAAGTGATATTTTGTTGTTAGAATTGCTTAAATTTACTTTGAAAACTTCACAGCTTAATTTTTTTTGCCCTTATTTTTAAAAGATCTTGAACAGTTGACCCTTCAAACAATGCAGGGGGTTAAGGGTACTGACACACACATGCAACCAAAAATTCATGAATAATGTTGATCTCCCCAAAATGTAACTTCTAATCTTCTGTTGACTGGAAGCCTTACCAATAGCATAAGGAGTTTATTCACACATATTTGGTATGTTATATGTATTATATAGTATATGTTCACAATAAAGTAAAAGGAAGCTAGAGAAAATAAAATTACTAAAAAATTACAAGGAAGAGAAAACACATTTACTCTACTGTATTTATTGAAACAAAATCCAAGTATAAGTGGACCTGTGAATTTTGAACCCGTTTTGTTGAAGGACAAACTGGATTTCTCTTGTGTATCCCCTTACCAAGTGGTGGTAGTGTGGCAAAGCCTTTGCCACACAGGTCAAATAGTAAAATATAGAGATACGTGTAAGAACAGTTTTTTCTTTGAAAACATTATACATGTATCTATGCATTATTGCTAAATCAAGGTCAGACACATTTTCATTGAAAACATCAGAAAATGTGTAAGTATTTACATTTGAAGATCTCATATGATATCCTTTATATTATCGTAACCACATTCTAATTTACCTTTACAACACATACTGATTTAAATATTATACAACTCATCTTGTTTCTAGTAATTTGGAAACATAAGTTCTAAGAGTTTGTATTGGCTTTCTATTTATCTCTCCCTGCGCTTCATCGTAACACTAAACTGAAACATCTACTGACGTCTGTCTTATGTAATTTATCATCTCCAGGATAAACCATTTTTCAAAAAATTGTTGAAGTTGCCAAAGAAAAACTAATGTCTAGGAATGAAAATATGGTAGCATGGCTGCCCTCAGGTAGTATGCACTGCCCTCGGTGCAGAGTAGGGTTTGGAAAGCAAAAGTCTTAAGTTTTTTTTCTTTTTTAAATTCCCATAGTATTTTTCTATAAAGTTTCTAGAATGGTATACTCTCACGCTGAAGGTAATTTTAGGATTCCACTCTGTTTAAGTCTTGAAACTGTTGATGAAGAACTAACGAACACATACTTGCTGGGCACTTTCTTTTAGTCCATCACAGTGTTAAGTGGTTGGAAAGAAGTATGTTATGATTACTGCCCTCCGTCAACTTGCAATTTAAGTAGAAAAGTGCCCTCACAGATTTTTAGGATTAGATGTAATGAAAGGCCAAATGGAATGGAGATAAGAATGGGTACCTCCGTGGCTCAGTCAGTTAGGTGTTGGACTCTTGGTTTTAACTCAGGTCTTGATCTCACAGTTCATGAGTTCGATTCCCATATCAGGCTCTGTGCTGACAGTGTGAAGTCTACTTGGGATTCTTTATCTCCCTCTCTCTGCCCTATGCTCTCCCTCTCTTTCTCTCAAAAATAAATAAAAAACTTAAAAACAAAAAACAAAAAGAAAAAATGCAGTTGTGAGGTCTAGGTAAAAGCAAGTTGGGTTCATTAAGAAACATGTGTGGCTTTTTTATACTTGAAATAGACCTAGAGAATTGGGCAGACCTTGGCAGGCAGTGAGAAAGAGTGAGAACACAGCATATCTGTGAATCAATTCCTTGTACAAAGTTGAGGAAACAGAGTGTGTGGAACTCTGGGAGGAAGCACTGCCCAGACCAGAGGAAGATGCATACTGAAAAGTGATTAGGAACCAGGTTGGGTAAAGGAAGGGTCTGATGATAAGAATATGGTGATACTGTGAGTAAACCTGCAGAGCATGTTGTTATGTACATTGCAGATTCGGGGGCAAGACTAACGAGAAATGGAGACAGGAAGAGTATCATTTTAGAAAACGAAGTTTGTGTTGGATCACAAAAACCATAGTATATGCCAGTGCTGAAGAGTATGTGTATATATACATAGGACATTGGTAGTCTATTATATACTTGGAGCAGCTCAGTGCTATGCTCACAGCTGAGCTTTGAGAGGCAGGATTTTGTGGTATTCATAAATGTAATATCTAAAGACCCCCTGGGTTTAAATTCTTGATCAACCAACCTTTGTGATATTAGCCAAGGCCATTTTAAACTCTGTGTTTGCTGTTGTGAGCATTAATGAGATATTATACGTAAACAGGTACAATGTTTGGAGCACGATAAAGTCTATACAAATATTACCTACTATTAAGCTAGCAGCAACATTTAAGTAAATAGATATGAATATATTTAATGAATAAAAAATCAGATCTGATAGTAGAGGCAAGAAAAGGTCAACATCTAAGATAATGACTTTGCACTTGGAAATACTGTAGGTGGTAAAAGTAACATGATTGATAACTGAATTTTGCTCCAAATTGGTAAGTAACATAGACGAATGACTTTTGTTCCCTACTTCACCTATAAGAGATGTAGAACCACTTTTTAAAGTTTCTTAAAATTCTAACTTATGAGGTTTGTTGATGCTGGAGATTTATAAGAGAGTGCCTGTCTCTAGGGCTTAAAAAAATACTACATTCTCAGAGTACTTAGAAAGCATTTAAAAGACAGATTGTGGGAAATGGAAGGGTTGTTGGAATCAGCATGACAGACAAGAGTTAGTCTTATAATCTCAGGAGAGAGTCAAACTCATAACCCGTGTGCTTGATGTCACTTGCATCAAAAGTCTAGAAAATATTAAAAGAGTAATTTATGGAAATAAAAAAGAGAAGAGAGCGCAGTGATCACTAGAGCCTAGAAAGCCTAGATTCTGTACAAAGTCAGGTTCATTTCAGCTGCTTTCTTTCACGCTATCAGGGAAAAACAGATTCAAGGCATTTTTACAATATTTGCCCCCATTCTTTGTAGACAAGGTACAAATAAATAATATAGGTACACATACTGGATATATGGACTACCAAATGGATCAGTAATTGGTTGAAATGGTTTGAAATTCCTTTCAAATACTTGATAGAGAAGAGTAGAAATTACTGGTTTGAAGAAGCGCTGGCATTCAAAGTAAAAGATGGAAGCTACAAGCAAAGGGAACTCTACTAAATTTAAGAGAAACATGTATAACTGAGTCATCTAACCGTGAGTGGATTCCCATTGCTGATTATGGTTTGTTTGTTTGGTTGGTTGGTTGTTTGGTTTTCCATTTGCTGATGATGTTTAAACAGAATGGACAGGGGCGCCTGGGTGGCTCAGTCGGTTGAGCTTCCGACTTCGCCTCAGGTCATGATCTCATGGTCTGTGAGTTCGAGCCCCGCGTTGGGCTCTGTGCTGACAGCTCAGAGCCTGGAGCCTGCTTCAGATTCTGTGTATCCCTCTCTCTCTGACCCTCCCCTGTTCATGCTCTGTCTCTCTCTGCCTCAAAAATAAATAAACGTTAAAAAAAATTTTTTTAAATAAAAATAAAAAAAAAATAAACAGAATGGACAGCTGGGGATCTGGAAATCACAGAGAATGTGGCATGAACGTTTGCTGTTTTTGCCTGCCCAGTGTGCACAGTCCATATTCCTGCACAGTGATAAAGTTTTGCATTAAGAGACTAATCTACCTTTGTTGGAAAAGGTTTAGAGAGTCTGCTAATAGAATGTCTTCCTCTCCTGGCTAAGTGGGCAACTTGATGTAGATCTTTCAGAATTTCTTTACAAGTTGAGCTGTCACAGATGGGATCTTACTCTTCCCTTGAGACCAACACAATGGAAACTACCTGTGAGTTCCCCAAACTCTGTTGGGAGTTGCTCCAGTTTCACTTCTTCCAAGGAAGCGTCTTTTCACTGTCAATTCTCAGAGATCCTTCTCACTTTTATAATCACTTCATAATATTGCAAAACTCTCCAGATTTGCTTTTTGTTGTTTAAAACCAGAGAATCTTGGTGAATACACAAGTGTCAAGCTGTACATTCGTTATTGAACTAAATCACTGTTAAAAATATCTTTGCAGGGGCGCCTGGGTGGCGCAGTCGGTTAAGCGTCCGACTTCGGCCAGGTCACGATCTCGCGGTCCCTGAATTCGAGCCCCGCAGTCAGGCTCTGGGCTGATGGCTCGGAGCCTGGAGCCTGTTGGCTCCGAGCCTGGAGCCTGTTTCTGATTCTGTGTCTCCCTTTCTCTCTGCCCCTCCCCCGTTCATGCTCTGTCTCTCTCTGTCCCAAAAATAAAAAAAAATAAAAAAAATAAATCTTTGCATCCAGAATGCCCATGATTCTCTGATTTAGAAAAATCTTTGTCCCTTTTTAATAGGAAAAAAAAAATGATAGTGGAACAGAGGAACTAGAAAATTGTTGACAGGGTGAAAAATCACAGCTCTATTTTCTTCTGATTGTGAAATTTTAGGGAATTAGTCATAATGACCTGCTCTCCAGGGTTTTGAGATTTTTATTTATGTAAAGCTTTCTCTTTGGTTCCAGTGTCCTGCACTTGTTCTGTATTCGATCTTGACATCTGATCTTTAGAAATGATCGAAAGGCCTAACCCAGTGATTTCATGAAATCTGACATTATCTCTATCAATGTCAGTTTCAACAAGCAGTCACATTTACCTCGAAGGCCAGGGGGACCTGTCACTCAGGAAAATAAATAGGATTTCCTACCTCAAGGAGATTGAATTAATCCCCTGGACCAAATAGTGAAGAATTCACTCAACAGGAGGCTGTCCTCTCTCCTTTTGTCAGATCCATAAGATTGTCTTCATGTATTTACATAAGTCATCTGGATGGTTATTGGACATAAGTCAATGGAGTAGACTGCGTCTAAGAAATAGAAAACAATCTTTGAAAGAATATGCCTTTGGTGTCTACTTTTTCTGTCCTCCACTTGGCTAAACCACGCTCTGTTACTGACTGTCGCTGGAAGTGTTAGGTCTTCAGTTATCTGACCTCGCCCATCTGTACCTCTCCTGTTTTCTGGGAATCATCTTAACTTCTGCCAATTCTCTCCTTAATCTCTTTTCTATGTTGGTGACCGTCAGGGATAGATCTTTAATCATCTCTCTGATTTTTTGTGTATGTGAATTGGACAAATCAAGTGTTCTCACTTGGAAAAAAATATGGAATATATTCTATTTCCTCATGGTTTTCTTTTTCTTTATCTTTTTGTTTGTTTGTTTCCTTGCTTGCCAGAAAGTTATATGTCTTACTCTCCTGTAATTCTTGTAATCTCTCTTAAATCTTTAATTAATTTTTCTTTCTTATTTCAAGTATGAACTCTTCTCTTGCCTATGTTAAAATCTTAAGCTTCTGACTGTCTTTCTGGGTTGTTTCTTTTTTGACATTTTAAAAGAAGCACTATTTATTTTTTTAAATTTTTTAATGTTTATTCATTTTTGATAGAGAGAGTGCAAGTTGGGGAGGCGCACAGAGAGAGGGAGACACAAAATCTGAAGCAGGCTCCAGGATCCAAGCTGTCAGCACAGAGCCCAATGTGGGGCTCAAATTTACAGACAGCGAGATCATGACCTGCGCCAAAGTTGGATGCTTACCCAACTGAGCCACCCAGGTGCACTATGATTACTGTAACTTTGTAAAAAGTCTTGAAATAAGGCAGGGTTAGTCTGTAACTTTGTGCTTTTTCTTCCCAAAGTTATTTTGGCCATTCTAGGTCTTGTACATTTTCATGTGAATTATAGAAAAAGTTTTTAAATTTCTTCTATAAAAACCCACTTTGATTTTGATTGGGTTGGCATTTAATGTATAGGTCACTTTGGGGAGAATTGGTATCTAGACAACTCTGAGTCCTTCCAGCTCATGAAAATGGTATGTTACTCTATTTATTTCTTTAAAATTGCTCTCAGGAATATTTTATAATTTTTAGCCTATATAAATCCTGCATATAATCTGTGTGATATACATCTAAGTGTAATCATTTTTTTTGGGTGCTGCTATAAAGGTTTTTTTTTTAAGACTTAATTTTTTAGAGTAAAGTAAAATTTTTAGAGTAAATAAAATTAAGGGGGAGATACACAGGGATGCCTGGGTGACTCAGTCAGTTAAGCATCCGACTTTGGCTTAGGTCATGATCTCACATTCTTGGGTCGAGTCTCGCATTGGGCTCTGTGCTGACAGCTCAGAGCCTGGAGCCTGCTTCGGATTCTGTCTCCCTGTCTCTCTGTCCCTCCCCTGCTGGTTCTCTCTCTGTCTCTCTCTCTCTCACTCTTTCTCTCTCTCTCCCACTCTCTCTCAAAAATAAATAATAAACATTAAAAAAACAGAGGGAGATATCCAGATTGCACCTACCTCAAATCATGCATAACTTCACCCACTATGAACATCACCCACTGAATGGTATATTTGTTATAGTTGATGAACCTACGTTGACATTATAATTACCCAAAGTCCATTGTTAACTTTAGAATTCAGTCTTGGTATTTTACATTCTGTGAGTTTGGAAAAATGTATAATGACATGTATCAATCATTATGATATCAGACAGAGAATTTTCACTCTCCAAAAATCCTCTGTGCTCTACCTTCCTCCTCTTCAACCCCTGGCAACCAGTACTCTATTGCCCTCTCCATAGTTCTGCCTTTTCCAGAATGTCACATAATTGGAATCATATAGTATGTACCCTTTTCAGATTGGCTTCTTTCACTTAGTAATATGCATTTAGGTTTCCTCAATATCTTTTTTTTATTAAAACAAATTTTTTAATGTATATTTATTTTTGAGCAGTAGAGAGACAGAGTGCAAGCACGGGAGGGGCCAAGAGAGAGGGAGACCCAGAATCCAAAGCAGGCTCCAGGCTCTAAGCTGTCAGCACAGAGCCTGACGTGGGGCTTGAACTCACAAACTGCGAGATCATGACCTGAGCTGAAGTCGGATGCCCAACCAACTGAGCCACCCAGGGACCCCTTCCTCCATGTCTTTACATGAGTCGATAGCTCATTTCTTTTTAGCAATGGATGATCTTCTGTTGTCTGGATATATCACTTACTGAAGGATGCCTAAGCAGCTTCCAAGCTTGGGCAATGATGAATAAAGCTGCTGTAAGCATCCTTGGGCATACTTTTCTGTACACGTAAATTTTCAACTCCTTTGGGTAAATACCAAGGAGCACATTTGCCAGATCATATGATAAGAGTATATTTCATTTTGTAGGAAACTACCAAACCTGTCTTCCAAAGAGACTCTACCATTTTGCATTCCTACTACCAGTGAACTAGAGTTCCTTTTGTTCCACTTCCTCACCAGCGTTTGCTATTGTAAGTGGTCCAAATTTGGGCCGTTCTAGTAGGTGTGTGGTGGCATCTCATTGTTTTAATTTGCATTTATTCATTGATACGTAAAGTAGAGCATCTTCTTGTTTGTGTATTTGCCATGTGTGTATCTTCTTCGATGTTGTGTTTCTTAAGACTTTTGGCCCATTTTTTAATCCCGTTGGTTGTTCTCTTCTTGTTGAACTTTAAGAATTCTTTGTATATTTTAGCTAAGGGTCCTTTCTCAGATGTGTCTTTTAAAATCATTTCCTTCTAGTCTGTGGCTTGTTTTCTAATTCTCTTGACATTGTCCTTTGTAAAGCAGAAGTTTTTAATTTTAATAAAATCTAGCTTGTCAATTATTTCATTCATAGATTGTGCCTTTGGTGTCATATATGTGATTTCATTGCCAGTATTTTTTTTTTTTAATTTCATATTCCACCAGTTCAATGCTGATATATTGGAACCTGATTGAGTTTTGTGTTTTGGCTTTGTATTCTGAAAACATGCTAGACTCATGAATTAATCCTGGCTGCTTTTGTATAGATTCTTTGAGTTTTCTGCAAAGACTTTTGTGTCATCTTCAGAGATGGGTTTACATCTCTCTTTCCAATATGTATGATTTTTATTACTTTTTATTGCACTACCTGGGACTCTCAGTACAATGTGGAATAGGGGCAATAAAAGAAGATATTCTTATCTTGATCCCAATTTTAGAGGGGAAGTATTGAGTGTTTTACCACTAAGTGTAATGTTAGTTGTAGTTTTTTGTTTAATGCTGATTAAACCAAGACTTTTTTCCTATTTCTACTTTGCTGAACAATTTTTTCTTGTAAAAAGATGTTGAATTTTGTCATGTGCTTTTCTTTATCTATTGAGACTGTCATATAGCTTTTCTTTTTTAATATGGTAAATATTTATTGATTTTTGAATGTTGCTTCTAAGTTTGATTTGGTACTATTTTGTTGAGTAATTTCTATATCTTTGTTTATACTAGGTCGATAATCAAAAGCATTTATTGGGTTTTGGTATTAAGGTAAGTTGCCTTTATTGACTTTGGGAGAGTGTTTATTTCTTCTATTGTTTGGAGAAGATTGTATAGAATTGGCATAATTTTTTTTTTCTTCAGTGTTCCATCAGTTTCAGCAGTGCAACGATTTGGGTCTTGAGTTGTCTTTGTAAACTTAGCCAGTGGCTGCCGTTCATCTCCCATAGTCATTATTGTGTGTAAACTGCCCATCTTCTTGAACTTCCCTGGTGCCATTTGGTAGGGAGATCCTCTTAGAGTATTGGAATGCCCTTTGTTAGCAGCCCTAGAGACTTCACCATCTCATGCTAGCCCACACTTAGTTTGGCAATATGTTTTTATTAAAAATTTTTAATGTTTATTTATTTTTGAGAGAGAGAGAGGAGAGAGAGAGTGCAAGCAGGGGTGGAACAGAGAGAGGGAGACACACAATCAGAAGCAGGCTCCAGGCTCCGAGCTGTTAGCACAGAGCCCGACGCAGGGCTCAAACCCATGGACCGTGAGATCATGACCTGAGCTGAAGTCAGAAGCTTAACCGACTGAGCCACCCAGGCACCCCTGGTTTGGCAAAATGTTTATTAAAAAAAAAAACCCTCAGTCTTCTTACTGGCTTATGTGTCACTTGGCAGCATCTATCTATTTCTAGGTGACAGTTCATTTCTTCTGGCAGGTATCTGTCTCCCTGTCTCAGGATAGTCATTTTCTCTGTGATTTCATGTCTCTGGAGATTTCAAGAAAAGTATTTACCTTGCAATTTGTCAATTTTTCTCTCATTGTAGTGGTGGGAGCAATGCTCTTTGCAGGTCTAAACTGAAATTTTTTATATCTCTGAGATGAAACTGGTAACCCAATACTCTGAATTGCTAATATTGTTTCATTACAAGATCACCAGAACGTCAAAAACATTTTTTGAGTCACATGCAGAAAAAACATTTTGGCTCAAATATATATTAATATAGAATATTTATCAGAAGCATTGTGTTCTACATTAAGAAACGTATCCATATTCAAGTTTGCTAATACAAGTTTTCAGAATTGTGTAGTGGCGAATCTGTGGATACTTGTATGTACACTACAGAAGCAACTAGAGAATTTCAATGATATAAAATACAAAACTTAACTTGAAATTAAATAGGACAAAATTTTTTATTAGAAGCTTGAATACTTTGATTATGTCACATAAATTATTTTCTACCTGTATGTGGGAAGAGTGTTGATGGTACCTGAGCTTTAAAATTTGTGTTTTGGAATAGTTCTAGAATGTTAGAGAAAAGACAAATGCAAGTCTTAATGTTTTATTTTTAAATCATTGATTGTTGTTCATAGTAAGGACTCTCTCATGGTGGATTTTTTTTTGGGGGGGGGGGTCTGAAGCAATAGAAACACAGAATGTATAGATCTCTCACTTAATGGCAGAGTTATTCATGATGTTCTTATTCTGAATAGTGCAAAGAAATAACATAATGCCATTAACATTTAAATCACTTTGTAAACATAACTTTCTTTTATTTTAGAAAGAAAAAGCTTAAAAAAAGCCTATTTTTAATCATCTTGACCTGAGATTTGAAACTGAATTTGGATTACCTTAATTGAGATGTAGAAAATTGAGAAAACAATGACAATTCAGAAAATTACAGTCAGTGTAATCAAAGTGTTTATTTTAGATCCTCAAGCTATGTGTTAAAATTCTCATTAAGCTTTTCCTCTCCCATTGGAAAAGTTGATAAGAATACCACTGATTTCATCTATAATGCAAAATAATTAATACTAAAGAACATAATTATTTATGTTTAAATTAGAAAAATTTATTTTCAAACAGCAAGAGTAGGTGGAAGGAACTGTGTAACATCACCAAAAAGTATTTACAGAAAGGAAGCTGCATACACAATATCTCTCTTCTGAGTTTGTTGTTGTTGTTGTTGCTGTTGTTGTGAGAAGTAAGTGGTGGAAAAGTATGAGAGGGTATTTTCAAAGTTGAAATTTTCCGAAGGCTAATTTCAGATCAACTTTTCTCGTACAGTTTTAGATGGACTTATCGTTGAAAAAAGATCTCTGACAAATGCCTCCCCTAACCGCTTCCCCTCACCTCATGATGAAATGAAAATCGGAACATGCTTGAAGCCAGAGAAAATGTATACAAATCAACATAGTTCATACTCTGAATCATTTTTAATTCATTTTCATTGTAAAAAATTTGATACCTTTCTGTAGCAAAGCATTTAACAGCAAGGTTTTGTTTAGTTAATAAGAATTTTGTGGAAATTTGAAACAAATTAACTGTTAACTGAATGGTCAGAGAGCATCTTGGAAAAAATGTATTCAGGCATTAAGTTTTGATATCTTTAAAGCTTAATATAAGAGCCTGATAAGGCAAATTATTTTCAAAAAATTTTATTTTTATTTTTGAGAGGGAGAGAAAGAGAGAGAGAGAGAGACAGAGTGCCGAGGGGAAGGAGTAGAGAGAGAGGGAGACACAGAATGGAAACAGACTACAGGCTCTGAGCTGTCAGCACAGAGCTTGACGCAGGGCTCAAACTCGTGAACAGCGAGATCATGACCTGAGCCAAAGTTGGATGCTTAACTGACTGAGCCACCCAGCCACCCCCTGATAAGGCAAATTATTAATTCATCCTGATATAATTTAAGCCAAATTATATGCTCTATAGGTAAATGCAGATAGTAGTATGAAAAAGTTAGGACTTTTTAATTCTTTCATGAATAAGGAAACACTAATGATTTTTCAGCAGGTAAGTGATGTGATGAAAGAGCCATTTGTAAGAGTCAGCCTGGTGTGCAGGGTGGTTTGGGGGCTGTTTAAACATAAGAGGTTTGAGAAAAATTGGTTGACATGTTTCAAAAGTTCTAAAGAAGTTCAGGAGTATAGGGGTTAACAAATGACCTTTAAATCAGTCACTCACCTGTGAAAGTATAATTTCAGTAGAGTGATCTGTTTGGAGATAAGGACATATGGGGGTTAAAATTTCCCTTGTATCCTCCAAGTAATAAGTTAACATTAATGTGGGAGAAAGAACAGGTATATAACTAAAACAAGAATATAATGAAAGTGTTCTGTTGAGGCTGGCCAGAAGGGCATCAGCTTTGCTGGGATCAACTTAGATATTTTAAAGTAAACAATGGAGTCTTAGAGACTGAACAAGATGAAGACTGGTAGGTGATATATATATACATACATACACACATATACACATGCATTCATGTGTACATACACACATATATACATATATAAATATACACATACATACACACATACATACATATATACACATACACAAATGCACACATGCACAAATACATACACACATGAATGCATACATATACCCATATATACACATCTGTACATACACAAATGCACACATACACACTTGCATACACATGTGCATACATACATACACACACATATATATACATATATCCATGCACACCTGCATGCACATTCATACACATGCATGGACATACAGATACATACATATAGCTGGCCCTTGAACAACATGGGTTAAAATATCATGGGTCCACATTTACACTGATTTTTTTGAAATAAATACAGCACAATACTGTAAAAGTATTTTCTCCTTCTTATGATTTTAACACTTTATTCTAGCTTACTTAATTGTAAGATTCCAATATATAGTACATATAACATATCGAGTATGTGTTAACTATTTATGTTATCAATAAAGCTTCTAGTCAGCAATAGGATGTTAGTAGTTCAGTTTGGGGGAGTCAAAAGTTATATGTGGATTTTTAGCTGTGGGGGTTCAGCATCCGTAACCCCTGCATTGTTCAAGGGTCAACTGTGTGTATTATATATTGTGTATAGTAATTATACATATTAATATAGACATATTAAAAATGGAAATACTTGCTAAACATTCAGCTTGTGTCAGCCTTCAGACTAGCATGTTGATGGTGACAGTGAAGATCTAAGAGACATTCACATGGAACTACTCTGCGGCCATCACCGTGCGGAGAGAATTCATAGGTGTGATCTCACTGAATTCGTACAACTACCGTATGAGGCAGAAACTATTAGTGTACCCGTGTGGGTAAAAAGGTTACTTAGTTACTTAATTATGTGCACTCTGACATGAAGCTTATGTTTATTTTTGTTTGCTTGTTTTTTCAAGTATTTGTTTAAATTCCAGTTAACACGCAATGTGTTACCAGTTTTAGGCGAGGTGTATGTTTTATTCACCAGAAAACCTGTAGAAATGATCTTAGATTTTCGTTTCCTGACATAAGTAAAACTCAAGCAAAAGACAAGAGTTTTTCTCCCTCAGCAGAGGAAGACCATATGTTTAATCTTATTACTAACTCCTGTACCACTGGCAATAAAAAGACTGAGGGTGACATTAAAATATACGAGCCGAAACTTTCTGCTTCAGTAATCAGACACCCTGAGGTGGAAAGGAGGGTGCAACTATTTTAGATGGAAATGCTAGAGGAAATGAGAAATGGAGAATAGAATGGCATAGAGGGTACTCTCTGGAGGGAAGCTGCGGGTTGCAATCCTGGCTTTGCCATTCCCTGGTTCAGTTAGGCAAGTTTCTGTACTTGTTTAACTTTTTGCATTTTCTCATCTGCAAAATGAAGTCATTGGGCTTGCCTCTAAGGCCTTCCATGTGGTATAATGTCAGGCAGATAGCACAGCACTTCTCTTCAGTAAGTATTGCCTCTTCAATCTGCATTATTGGTATCATTGTCTTTATTTTAAAGCAGAAAGAAACAAAAATAGAGGAATTACGTCTTCATCTTAATGAGCTGTTGAGGGCTCTCTCTGCCTCTGTTACGGTAATTTCCTTATTTCCTTCTACAATTTAGGATAACCTACAGCCCCTAAAGCATTCTAAGCCTGTGTCTCTCACAACTAGAAGAGCTGAAGGCTGATTGTTAATAAGAAATAATGAGCCACGTTTAGGTAAAATCAGTTGACTTGCCATTACTCACAATTAAAAAATATCTTGGATAGGCAGGGTTGGCACTGGGTGGAAACTGGTCCCATTAGTGCTTGCCTTTTGCTGGGGAATACAAGAAAAATAGTAGTGTTTGGAGTCTAGAGCTTAATTATTTAAACTTGTTGGTTATCATCATTGGAATGGTCATGAAAACCCTTTGGACCTGGTTATTGTCAAAATATAAGGTCAAGATATTTCTCATTTAAGGTTAAATAATAAAGTAATGATTATAAAATGATACCAGATAAATTTAGATCCTAGGTCTTGGGAGTTGATGGTGTCTAACTTACTATAAATATAATATAAATAGAAGCCTCTTATGGTTTTGATTTTAAGAATGTTCATGAATCACAGACACAGAGTGAAAGTAGTATTTCTAGTTTCTGGATTTCAGTAGGAAAAAAGGAACTATAATTTTCATCTTCATAATCATTTTTGACACTGCTTTTGAGAAAAATTTATCAGGTAATCTAAGATTTACTAGTTAAATAGAGAGGGTGTGATTTCAAATGAACTTAGAATGTAAAACTGTATTTTAACTACTTTGTTGGTAAGCTCATTGTTAACAGCATTAACTTGTTGTTCTAGCAATTTTTTCTATGATGGTTATTTGTAATTATGCATTGAGGTAAGTAACTCTTGTTTAGAATCATATTTGATGCAAAAATAATGAAAATGTTTTCTATTTATTATGAAATGTGTTAAGCAAACTTTTCTATATTCTCAAATTATATTTTATATGAATATTGGTTTTCATAAGTGAAAATAATAAGAAAAATATTATTCAAGGCTTGCTATTGTTAGGCTCCATGGTACATGCCTCGTGTGTAATTGTTTTTTATTATTTATCAATTTTATTGTTTATCAGTTTTTGTCTACTGTCACTTGAAGGAATTGTGACATTTTTATTCTGTTGTAGAGCATAAGCAATGGCACAGAAAAATGGTAACCTTGTTTTTACTTAGTCAAAAGATACATTTTTCTATAGTGGTTTAGACTTCAACCTATTCTAAATTTTGAGCATATGTCCTTTCAAACATTTTTCTTAGCATAAAAAGAAATTGCAGTGATGGAGATGTTGTCCATTGATTTTTTATAGCATTATTTCATAAAATTTTCTTTATAACAAAATTAAAATTCATACTACCCTAATAATTTTAGAGCTACTTAAAAGTCTTATTAAAATATTTATCTTCTAAAAGATTTGTATCCAAAACATACTTACTACTCTTTTCTTTTTATATGAAATTTATTGTCAAATTGGTTTCCATACAACACCCAGTGCTCATCCCAACAGGTGCCCTCCTCAACGCCCATCACCCACCCTCCGCT
This sequence comes from Panthera onca, assembly GCF_046562875.1. Lineage (NCBI taxonomy): Eukaryota > Metazoa > Chordata > Mammalia > Carnivora > Felidae > Panthera > Panthera onca. The sequence goes on along the minus strand of NC_138339.1, from coordinate 140,247,038 downwards.
CCCTCCCACCCCCCATCAACCCTCAGTGTATTCTCAGTGTTTAAGAGTCTCTTATGTTTTGGTTCCCTCTCTAACTTTTATTTTTTCCTTCCCCTCCCCCCATGGTCTTCTGTTAAGTTTCTCAGGATCCACTTAACTCAACAATGAGAAAGCAAAAGATCTAAAAAGCCTATGTGCTATATGATTCCAATTATACAATATTCTGGAAAATATAAAAACATAGATATTGTAAAAACAGAAGTGGTTGCCAGAGACTTGGAGAGATTGGGGTTGAATAGGTGAATCACAGTTTTGGGTTTTTTTTTGTTTCTTAAGATGAGAAAATATTCAGTGTGCTATTATAATGGTCAACACGTGACATTATGCATTTGTCAAAACTCATAGAATTTTAAAACACAAAGAATGAACTTTAATATATACAAATTTACAAGATTATTTAAAAGGTGGGGTGGTCCCATGAAGCAATGCAGATCATGACAAGAGACTCTAACTGTATTAAAAATGGGTGAAACAAACTCTCCTATGGGGAAAGGTATAAAAGGTGCTGACCAAGTAACTGAGAATATGGGCAGAGTGTCTAAGACTAAAATCAAAAGGAATTGGCACATATATACTAAACTCTAGTTAATTAAGTTGTTTCATACCAATGTACAAGTTAATTCTAATGCTATTATACATGTGTAATAGAATTGAACAATTAAGTAAGTGGATGGTGGATGTTAGGAGCCCGATTTCTCACTGTTGTAGTGGATGTACAGATTAGCAAGAGGAGGAGGCTTGAAATGTCCATGTGGTAATGGATTGGAGTTGGAGAGATCAATAAGAGCTCATATTTAGGTTAACATATATAGAGATTGTTACATAACAAAATGATCATAAAAAGGTGTGTATGCATGGATTAGAATACACACACACATATATTGCTTTGTGCCATCAGCTGGGATACTGTAAAAGCAATGGCACCTCAGTAGCAATGGAGAAACACTTCTGCCCCAGACCTTGGTTTCTAAAAAAAGGAACCAGGGATCCTTGGAGAATGCCTGATTCTAACACTGGAATAGGGACTATACAAGATGATCTTTGAGCATCTTATAAGTGCCTGAAAATAAGGAAGTAAAATACACACACACACACACACACACACACACACACTGCGTTGATACAGATCTGTCAAGGATAGAAGCCAATTGAAAGAACACCAATGGCCAAGGTAGAAAAATTTGCATCATAAAATAAATTATTATTGTATTATAGCCCAGAATGTAAAATAAATTTTCATGAGTCCTTACTGATATAAAGAAATATTTGAATAGGGACACCTCGGTGGCTCAGTCAGTTAAACGTCCAACTCTTGATTTCATCTCAGGTCATCATCTCACAGTTCATGGGAATGAGCCCCATGTTGGGCTCTGTGCTGACAGTATGGAACCTGCTTGAGATCCTCCCTTTCTTTCTGTCCCTTCCCTCACTTTTGTGCATTGTTTCTCTCTCAAAATAAATAAATGAACATTTTTAAAAAAGAAAAATATATTTGAATAAGCAAATAAGGGGAGGAGAAGACGCAAATCTCCCATGCAGATAATTCCAAATATTTTTGCATAAATACTAGGCTGTGAGGAGGGGAGTATAACTTAGAACTTGTGAAGTGTGAGTGATACAGATGGCTTCCTTCCAAAGAGTATAGTGTGAAAAGGGGAATAAACAAGAGTGATATTACATTGGAGACACCTGACAAAACAGCTTCATCCAGCTGATCAAGGTCAACATCAGCAGTGATAAATCATGTTGATAATTTATAAAGCTCATGTGGGATGAAAAAGGCCCTTTACCCCTGTGGTCTTCTCAAAATCCCTAACGACAGCCCAGTCACATGAAAAATACCAGACAAATGCCAATAGTGGAGCATCCTACCAAATACCCGGCCATTATTTCTCAAACTGTCAAGGTCAAAAAAAAATAATAATAAGTAGAGTCTGTGACACTGTCACAGCCAAGAGCAACCTAAAGAGACATGATAATGAAATATAATGTGGAATCCTGGAACAGAAAAGAGGCATTATGCAAAACTATGGAAACTGAATAAAGTATGATTGTATGAGTCACGTAGAGCTTTTGTACAAAAGTACCACAACCTGGGGGTCTTAAACAGAAATGTTTTTTTTCATAGTTCTGGAGGCCAGAAGCCCAAGATCAAAGTGCTGGCAGAGTTGGTCCCTATTCAGGGCTATGAGAGGGATTCTCTACCATGACTCTGTTGGCTTGATGATAAACTTTGGGGTCCCTGGGCTTATTGAAACATCAATGTAATCTCTGCTTTCATTTCATACCATGTTTTCCTTAGGTACATGCTTGTTTCTTATTTTCCCCTTGTTTATTAAGATACTAGTCATGTTGGATTAGGGTTCAACCTAACAACCTCATTTTAACTTCATTGCCTCTGTAAAGATTCTATCTCTGCAACAGATCATAGATGGATGGATGGATAGATAGGTTGATTGATTGATTGATTGATTTGAGAAAGATAGACACTAAAATAATGCAGTAATGCCTAAATTTCTAAGGACTTATCTAATATCCAATATAATTGAGAGATATGGTTATTTATTGAAATTTCAAGTAATTTTCTTCCATGTGTTCAATTTAATGACTGCTTTTTCTTTATGCATGGCTTTAAAAACAATATGCATATGACATTGAACATATCAATTATATGGTAGATTGGACATCCCCCTCTCTGATGAGTAGGGTCCCTTAAGAAAAAACTTGGAGGTGTCAGTCTCATGACCAGCAATTTAGTAATGTAACCGAAATGGAAAATTTAAGCAAAAATTTTTTATGCTTTGTCTTTAGTAGAAAAATGAATCCTCTTGTGTTCCTTTCCCAGAGCCAAAACCAATTACTGAGTAGTTTTGAAACAACTTTCTAGAACAAAATGTAATTATCCCAGCTGGAGTTTCAGGTAATAAAGGCTTTACTGTATCAGCTTTATTTTCCAGAGAAATCTCAGTGGGATTTAGTGTATACAAATTCTTGCTAATTGAAAATACCTTTCTGGTTTGTATTAATAACTTCTTCAAATTTTAGCTCCTAGGCAGTTTACTCCAAGGCCCCCGGTTTACATGGTCTAAAGTCTATTTTTTTTTATCCATTGGGTACAAAGAAAGGAACACAGAGGACACAACAAAATGAAGTACCAGTAAAAGCTAACTGCCTGCGGGCAACTTGTGGGTCAATACAGGCTGGGGGGTGATTTTCTGTGTGTGTGCATGTGCTTACAGTATGGTCTGCTTAACCTCTTTATACTTAGGATTTTTCCTCTCAGCTCTATGAGAAAATATAGAATATAAATTCAAAACCATAAGAAAATCATACCTGGGTTGCTTTAACTGTTAGCACATAGACTCACTTTGGCTCAAGTAAACATTTCACATTTGGTTTGGGAAAAGATCATCAAAGAGAACTTTAACAATGCACTTAATATTTGAAATGACTACTGCATGTGGTTCATTGTGTTTATTTATTCTGATTTTGATCATCCAGGCTTAAGAAAGGAAAATTACTGATTGGGATACTGGCTTATGTTAATTCTTTAGCTATAATGTAACACTTATAAAGTGATCTGTGAGTTGTCTAGTAACTTCAGAAATAGAGATTTTAGACTTGATGTTCTTCAATATAATGTTTGTTGCTTAATTTTTGTGGGGAGGAAAAAAGAAACTGTATTGTAGATAATATTGAAAGGGTTGTGCTTTTCTCGTGTCATAATTTATATTTTCTTGATATTCCTTGATTGCTGTTTTAAATGTTTCACGATTTATCATGATGTATGTTCTTCTTCTGTTGTGAAGCGTATCACAGGAGAAAGTATGAGCTTCTGCCAAAATTTCTTTCCAGGAACTTGATTTTTATCAATGGGAACATTTTACTTCTGTTGTTATTGCTTTCTGTTTGTTTGCTTTGTTTTCTTCTCCCTGTGTTGGACAGACACTTAGTGATTTTTATATGCACTAAAAAGTGACTCAAGCAATGATACCCTGTAATGAATGTCCTGTATAGTTGATGAATTTTCTAATTTATGGAGAATAGCTATGATGGTGTAACTCCAGACTGTCATATGTAACGAATGTGAACCCAGACCCAAGTGCATGTCAAAAACTTCCACTCAGGGGAGCATACTCAAACCTTGACTCCCCAGCAAGCTTCTTGCTATGTTAGAATAGGGATGCTGGCCTTGAAGTCCAGTGAATTTTTAACTCACACTCATGTAGTGGCTCTGATGCCCATATCAGCATAATTGTTGGAATGCGTTTGCATATCAGTTGAATAGGGAAAGATAATAACTTATTTGCTTGGGTAGTGGGATAGAAATGAGAGAACATAGGACATATATATATATATATATATGTGCAATGTCCTGTGTTTTGGAGAGATAGTATAGAGTAAATATTAACACTTTAAATGAGACCTGTTTTAAATTCGTTTTACTTTTCATTAACTGTTATTCTTTCAAGTTGCTTCACTTCCATGAATTTAAGTTTCCTATTTAGGATATGAGGGAAGGGTGAATGTATGAATACTCTGGATGCAATGTTGTCTCTTGGACATCTGCTTTCCTTAGTCAAGTATTAATTGTGTTCAACAAATAGAAGATAGTTTGTTAGGCAAGTTTTAACACAGTTTGAAAAATGGGGTGCCTGGGTGGCTCAGGAGGGTAGGCGACTGACTCTTGGTTTCGGCTCAGGTCATGATCTCAAGGATTGTGAGTTCAAGCCCTATCTTGGGCTCTGTGCTGATAGTGTGGAGACTGCTTGGGGCTCTCTTTCTTTCACTCTCTGCCCCTCCCCTGCTTGAGCTCTCTCTCTCTCTCTCTTAAAATGAATAAACTTTAAAAAAAACCAGCAGAAGAAATAAGAGATCTAGTATTTGTTTTAAATTTTCTATCATGAAGAGTTTTAATACAGCCACTGTGGAAAAAAGCATGGAGGTTCTTTGAATAATTAAAAATAGAATGAACTTATGATTCAGCAATCTCACTTCTGGGTACAAATCCAAGGAAAGATATTCATTGTCTCAAAAAGATAACTGTATTCCCATGTTCACAGCAGTATTATTTATAATAATCAAGATATGGAATCCAACAAAGTCTTGACAGATCAATGGATACAGAAATTGTGGTAGAACTTGTCTTTTGTTTTATCTCTTTTAAAGGATTTGGTGTCATATTGTTTTTATTTGCATTTTCTGTTGCATAGTGAACTTGAGCATTTAAAAAAAAAAAACATGTCTTTTGGCCATGTGGATTTCCTCCTTAGTGCATTGTTTGTTCAACTTTTCCTACTTTACTATTGTCTTATCTGTGTTTTTAAATTGATGCATGGAAGTTTTAAGATACTCTGTGAGGAAGGGGCATGTATAATGATATATTCAGCGTGAAGAAAAGAAGGAAGACAGAATATAGAGGACAAAACCACACGGTTCTAAAATAAAGTAGCAAGTGTTTAAAATATAAATAATGGGCCACAGACCCTTGCATGACCATCTCCTTAAGCAAATAATCAGAAATATTTTCTCTTAGATATCACACATGGCCCTATGGATGTTCAAAGAGGGAAGATTTAAGCAAACAGACATAAATGAAATTGAACACATTTTTGTCTGTCTTTGATGATTCAAATGTCCCCTGGAATGACCTTACACATATAAATAAGAATTGTTGATTTTGGACTGTGATGGTGGTGAATGGCTGTGTAGGATACATCAGCTTAAGCAGATTGCATTATATAAACTGTGAAAAAATGCAGCCCTGGTGAAATTTTTTAGAGTGTTTAAAGCTCTTTCTTTTCATCTTTATTTTCATTTGAGAAAGCATTTCTTTCTGAAAATATTTGCCTGTGAAGAGTTATCTTTTAATAAAGAAATTAATCTTACTTTTTCCTAAACCTCTTTCACCCATTTTAAAAAACTCTTACTGAGTTATAAAATGCATCTAGTAATGTTCATGTATCACCAGTTTACAGCTCAACGGATTTTCTCAAACCAAACATACTGTGTAACCAGCACTGAGTTCCAGAAATAGATAATTACCAGCACTTCCAAAGCCCCATATGCTCCTTTTCCGTCACTAGTCACTCTCTCACACTCCAGGTAACTGCTTCCTTGATTTCTAATGGCGCAGTTTAGTTTTCTCTTTTGTACTTTATATATATGGGAAGGTAAGTACACACTTTCATAACTTCTTTAAATTGACACTATGTCTGGAGTATCGTTCGTGTTGTATGTAGCTTTTGATTGTATTCTGACTGCTATATACTGCTATTATGAAATATACCACAATTTATTTATCCATTTCAGTGTCAATTAGACATCCTTAATAGTACATTTTGCCATTTGGGGTATCATAAACCTTGACGCTATAAACATTCTATTCCCTGCACTTTGGTAAACCTGTCTGCATGTTAAGTACAGACCTAAGAATGGAACTGAAGAGGATATGTATCCATATGTTGAACTTTAGTCTGTCCAAATGTATACTTACACCAGGGATATATGAGAGTTCTGATTGTACCACATCCTTCCAAAACCTTGTCATTGCCTGTCCTTTGTCGTATCTTTTCTGACAGAGGTGTATGGTATCTTGTTGTGTTTTTTAGTTGCATTGTCTGCTGCTTAATGAAGTTGGGCATTTTTAAAAACAAATCTCTTTCTACCATTTGGGTTTCCTCCTTTGTCAAGTATCTCCTCAACTCCTTTCCTACTTTTGTATTGTGTTATCTCACTTTTTTTTTCTGATACATAGAAGTTTTAATACATTCTGGATGAATCTTTCCTATGATATGCACATTGCAAATATCATCTACATCCTATATGAGCTACATTTTCATTATCTAAGTGGTGTCTTTTATTTTTACCCATTTTTTAAATATTCAACTCAATTCCCACCCCCTTTTTAAAATAAAATCTTCCTTGAACTAATAATATTAAACTTATCTTCCCTTTCACTGATGTCCTAACATCCTGAATCCTCAAAAAGCACAGAAGTCTTCTTTCCCCCCCAAGAAGATAAGCAGCTCAATTCTAGAGATGGGTATACAATAGATGCTAATGAAATGTTTGATGTAATGAATGACCTTGAAAGATGTTGCTGTGACAATTCACAAAATTGTGAATATCTGTTTTATATTAAAACAGATAATATCTGTGTAATATCTGTTTTATATTAATAAGATAAATAACAAGATTTTGATATTTTTCCAGTTAATGGCAAATTCTGATGTGTAGAATTTTTTTTTATTTAAATGTGTCATTTTAAATCCTATAACTTTTCTTTTGCCCCCAAAATGGTGACTGTATGGAGACAAAATATCAGTGGTTACTTGATTCCAGAGATTCTCATACTAAGAGGGAGTATTTTAAAAGGTGTATTTTATTTTTTTTTCTTATTTTTTTTTTAATTTTTTTTAACATTTATTTATTTTTGAGACAGAGAGAGACAGAGCATGAACAGGGGGAGGGCCAGAGAGAGAGGGAGACACAGAATCTGAAGCAGGCTCCAGGCTCTGAGCTGTCAGCACAGAGCCTGATGCGGGGCTCGAACTCGGACCGTGAGATCGTGACCCGAGCGAAGTCGGACACTCAACCGACAGAGCCACCCAGGCGCCCCTAAAAGGTGTATTTTAAAAGGTGATGTGAAAGCCAGTGCTAAAACAGATCTGTCTATGTAACTCTTCTTGAACTTAATCACCTCACATTTGCTCAGATTTTGGAAATAGCTGATCAAAATTGGATAATAACATTTTGATGTGAACATAGCAAGAAATAACAGCAACTCATTTAAAAGGGTTAAAACCTAGCCTTCACTTATATATGTTAGACTGCTGAAAGAAACCTCATACCCTTAGGTCCATGACACCCCTGTTGTTACCAAGGCAACACATCTCAGTCCAAATTGCAGGTTCTTAGGAGACGTGGTTGACTTGTGATGTCTCATGGCATTAGGGGACTGAGCAACATGTTTTCTCATGCCCGGCTCAAAGAGCAGACTCTCAAAAAATTCTGTGCTGATGATTCTTTTCGATAAGACAATGGATTTCACGACTTCTTCAAACACACCTCTCTATGTCACCAAAACAATGTACATCCCATTCTTCAGGAAGAGTGGTATTGGGAGGGACATGAAGAAAGGGGTTGTAAGTGCAGCACAATCAACCCTCTTGCCCTCAAATTTGAAGATTTGAAGATGTTTGTCATCTGAGTTCTAAATTCAACAGCCTTAACTCCCTGAATATCCAGAAACTGGTTGAATTTCACAGGGTTTAAGAGTATTCTTTCACAACAGCCAAATCACAATGTTGGGGGGGGGTTGAAAATGGCATAAAAATCTTTGGATGTCACCGGATGTAATTAGTCATCATTGAAAGGCACTATTCAAAGAAACAGAAGGAGAAGAAATAGTCAGTATGGCATCTTGAGCCCACTTCTCCCTCCTATATATATATAGCCTTGGCATTGGAAAAATTCACAACCTAGTTCTTGCTCCTCAACTTTTTAGAAAATAACTTTATTGAGATATGATTCACATACCATAAAAACCACCACTTTAAAGTACACAGCCAGTAGTTTTTAGTGTATTCACCAAACTATGCATCTATCACTGTCTAAACTCTAAGTTTAGAACATTTTATGGCCCCCAAAGAAACCCCATATCCATTAAAAGTCACTTCCTACCACACCTTGCCACCATTTGTAGCCCTAAATGGCCACCAGTTTACTTTTTTATGGATCTGCTTTATTTGGACATTTCTTAGAAATGAAATCATATAGTGAATGATCTCCACTCTCTACGGTAAATTTTCGCTTTTTTTTTTTTTTTTTTTGGTTTGTTTCCAATCAACACAGATGAGTCTCTGCAGAATGGTAGAATCACACAATACCATTCCAGGAAAGTTTTGAGGAACCAGGGCTAGATATTATAATTTATTAGATCTTTCCTTAATATTGCTTATTACTCACTTTACTCATTCACATTCTGCTCATACTGGAATTTCTCTAAAATATTTTAGGCACTCTCTTCTACTCTCACTCCTCAGAAATTATCAGTCATTTTGCAAAAGAATAAATTGAATTTAGTGACTTTCTGATTCTGTCTCTAATTGAACATTTGGAGAAGCTGAAGCAAAAACCTGACCCTCAAGAACTCATAATCCTGGCTTAATAGGTATGGAGAAAAGAATACATTTTATTCACCAAATCCACCTGGGATTTTATGAGCAGGAAATTACAAGAAATGAATGTTTGCAAAATGATTTGGAAGAAATGAAAGGATTGCAGTAAGAGTTGTTCGCAAGTTACATTTCTTAGGACTTCTATTAAATTCAAAGAATGTTTGAAAGAAACACATTATTTGGCAAATTCAACTTAAGAGTAACAGAACAGTTCAAGAACAAGCATTGTTCAGATGTTGCCTACCACTGTGGTCTTGAGTGGATATACTTCGCTTATATATTACTGTGAAACTAATTAAATAACGGATCTGAACTCCTTTCATATTATAGTATCTGAGGACAAAACTCGCATTAAGACATAATAGGATTGTTCGTTATGAGTAGTTACGCTCGACTGGACAGAGTTCAAGCTGTGATGACAAGATGTGTTAGTTGGAAACTCTGCAGAATTAATAAACTTGAAAAAGACTCATTGTATGATGTAACGGGGTCAGTCTTGCATCTCGGAGTTCATTAGAATCTCAAAACTGTGTACTGCGTTATCCCCTATTTATTTCTCTGAGTAAAACTCAAAGTGCTTAATGATCTTGCCCCATGTGGATCTATCCAAACCCACTTGTGTTCCTCCTACATGTACCCTTATTTTAGAAATAATACATGCTATGGGTGGCAGAATAAAGAGATTTTTATTTTTTTTAATGTTTATTTATTTTTGAGAGAGAGACAGAGTGTGAGCAGGGGAGGGGCAGAGAGAGAGGGCGATGCAGAATCAGAAGCAGGCTCTAGGCTCTGAGCCGTCATCACAGAGCCTGATGCAGGGCTCAAACCACGAACTGTGAGATCATGACCTGAGCTGAAGTTGGATGCTTAACTGACTGAGCCATCCAGGGGCCCCGAAAGCCTTTTAAACATATATTCCTCCTTCAAAATCTGTTGATGGCCAGTGCTCACAATGATGCAAGTATCAGCAAGACTACCACTGTCAGGTGTGATCCAGAGAAAAGCCTGTAAGATGAGGTGCCACAACATATCCATGAAAGGAGGAATCATGGTCATGGCGGCTTGTCTCACCATCCCTATGGTAAAATGAGGAGGTCTGAGCCCTAGGACAGGCCACTACCGCATCGGGGGACATCTGTGGGGAAATCTAATTCATTCTCACAACTTGGCATGGAATTCATGCTGCAGGAGAAACCAAAGGAAAGTCATTTTCCGTAACTGAAACTTCTCTGCAAAGGAGAGACCTGGATGTCAAGAGGGATGACCAAAGGAGAGGAAACATCAATCACCAGGTCTCAACATGAAGTGCTTATATGTGAAGGAAATTCACAATGAGCTATACCAACCCACCACTGCTTAAATGCTGACACTTCGTGGTATGAGGATGGGGGGTGTTTTTGTACCAGAAGGAAATATCAAACTTGGTAAGAGAGTACTGGAAATGATATCATTCCAAGTTAGAGCTTATCCCCTTTTTTACTCCATTATCTGACCATTTGACAGTGTTTAGCATACAGGCTGTCTATCTCTTAATGACAACTCAAAAGCAGGCGATAAAACATACGGCTTTATGAACAGCCAACTATAAACGAAGAAAAAAGATTCTTAAAGAACTTACATTTTGGAAGAATTACCTGGGGAGGGAAAACAAGATTTCAGATAGTTCTTCAAACTGCAACGAAATTACTCCCAAAAATGTGACTTCTCTTTTACAAAGAGAGTGACAAGATAATGATAGTATAAGAAACATAATAAAAACAATTGAAAACCCAACTGTAGAGACTGGAGGAGATTACTTAAAGAGCAAGCCATAAAGACATAAAAGTGACTTTGGAAATAGTCAAAGAAAATAAAGTGAAGTGTAATTGGAGTTTTGAAGAATATGGAGGACACAAATATATTCAGAGATGTGAGAGGAAATTTTCCCTGAAATAGTGTATCCCACACGCTCGAGTCTGGGTCTCGAGAAAAACTCATTCCAATGCTTTTCAGTCTAGTGGAAGTGGAAAGAAATCTAAATGAACTACTTTCTTTATCTTTGATTGCAATTTGTAAATGTCTATTTTTCAAATCTAATCCCTTAGTTTAAAAATGACTTGAACCTCTTACAATATATCAATATTTTACCTCAAATTTACAGGGATTATTTATAAAATAATATTCTATCTCTTGAAAAAAAATGGACTTGAGCTTTACTAATTTGTTTAGGTCACGCTAAATTTACACTGCCTCTGTTAAATGTAAGGTAATATTAGAAATACTTCTTTTTTTTAATGTTTTTTATTTATTTTTGGGAGACAGAGTGCGGGTGAGTGGAGAAGGTGCAGAGAGCGGGGGGCCGCAGGGCGGGGTGTGTGGGTGGTGGAAACAGAATCTGAAGTAGGCTCCAGGCTCCAGCTGTCAGCTGTCAGGGGCTCAAACTCACAGATCATGAGATCATGACCTGAGCCAATGTCAGATGCTTAACCAACTAATGCACCCAAGAGCCCTTTGAATACTTCTTAAATACAGAACACAGCATAATTCAAAATTTAAATGTCATCTATTTATCTATAAATATATTATTATCTATTTATCTACTTACCTGTCTGCCCTTATATCTGCATATGTGATTTGAGAAATGCCTGATAGTATTTCTCACATGTTCATCATGGTGATTTCTTAGGATAGCATTAGGATGTGGTGAAGAAATGAGATTTTAGTTGCTTGCCTTGTTTTCATTTTTTAATATTAGCATCTATTATTTCTTTTTATTTTTTTATTGTTCATTTATTCCAAGAGAGAGAGCAAGTGCGAGCATGGGAGGGGCAGAGACGGAGGGAGAGAGAGAAAGAATCCCAAGCAGGCTCTGCCCTGTGAGCACAGAGCCCAATTCCAGGCTCGAATTCATGAACCATGAGATCATGACCTGAGCTGAAATCAAGAGTCAGATGCTTAACTGACTGAGCCACCCAGGTGCCCCTAACATGGGGCACCCCTAACATGGGGCACCCCTAACATGGGGCACCCCTAACATGGGATGCCTAGGGGCCCCTGGGTGGCTCAGTGGGCTGGGTATCTGAGTTCAGCTCAGGTCATGATCTCACAGTTTGTGGGTTTGAGCCCCACGTTGGGTTCTGTGCTGACAGCTCAGAGCCTGGAGCCTGTTTCAGATTCTGTGTGTCTCCCTCTCTGTCCCTCCCCTGCTCGTGCTCTGTGATAAGTGAATAAAAGTGAATAAATGTTAAAAAAAAAATGGGGTGGCTCAGTTGGTTAAGTGTTGGACTTTGGCTCAGGTCGTGATCTGACAGCACAAAGCCTGCTTTGTATCCTTTCTCCCTCTATCTCTGACTCTCTCCCACTCTCTCTCTCTCAAAAGTAAATAAACATTTTCAAAAATCTTAGAAAAGAAGATTTTAAAAATACTTTAAGAAGTATTTAGAATATACTTTTATTAGGATATTTGAAATATACTAATTAATTTTGATCTCTAATTTGCTTTTTGTTTTTTGATTCTTTAATATAGTTTTCCTTAGAGTGTGTAACATATAAATAGAAAGTATGCAGAGTGTGTTTTGTCATAAAATAATGTGGGGAAATGTGAAGAAAATACAATTAGTTTTCTTTAAAGCATGATTATCAAAATGTCAATGGTACTGTGTTATAAGATTCTCCAATGGGGACAAAATTTTATATGCATTATTTCACAAACTTACTTGTTTCAGGACCATTTCTTATGTTTTTTTTTTTTTTTTTTCAAAGCATGTCCTGGGACTAATGTCAAAACAGCATACTTTGTGCAACTTCTAAGTGTATTTATTTCGGTGTAAAATCTAATGTGTCCAATGTATTTATTCGTATTTTTTGTGTTAAGGAATTATGCACATTAATTTTAAAAAATGAGCAGGAACATAGCTTTACCTTAAAATATTATATAGCCATGGGGGCACCTGGGTGACTCATTCTGTTGAGCATCTGACTCTTGATTTCTATTCAGGTCATGATCCCAGGGTTGTGGGATGGAGCCCTATGTCAGGCTCTGTGTTGAGCGTGGAGCCTGCTTGGGATTCTCTCTCTCTCTCTCTCTCTCTCTCTCTCTCTCTCTCTCTTTCTTCCCCTTCCCTGTTTGCACTCTCTCTCTCCCTCTCAAATAAAATATATATATATATATAGCCATTAAATAATGTTAAATAATGTTACAGTAATCTTTTGATATCATGTTACAAAAATATTTTATGTTGAAAATTAGTTCAACTTAGGACCAAATTTTAAGAATTGGAGTAAGATATGCCAAAGCTCTAATATTGGATACCTCTGTGTGTCAGAAAGTATATTTTACTATTCTTTTTGCTGTTCGTATTTTCCAAGGATTTTCATCAGTCATGTGTTCGTTCAAAATTAAAGGATATGTTAATGTTGAAAACTAGCATAGAAACATCTTGTATTTTCCACATCTTATCTCTGAGATTTGGATAAATCTTTTCAGATTGAAACAAGATGGAACTCTCATTGTTGTCCGCCCTCTACCCCTTAGGCCCTTTTGGCCCTTCCTAATTGCGGACCTTAAGTTCCAGCCCTCCTGTGGGACATAATTTTGTTCAAAATGTAATACGCTCTCACCTTTTGAGGCATTGGAACACTGTTTTTTCTTCCTTGCCTTTAACAGGTCAAAATTACAGAGATTACTTTTCTTCTCTTGGGAGAAGTATGTCTCTGCTTCCTCCCCTGCTCATCTTTATGCCAAAGTGCCCTACAATCTGACTTAGCTCCTTTGTGCATATGGTTTCATCACTAAATTGTAAGCCCCATAAACGTAAAGACCTCTGTCTCTTTTGCTTGCTGCTCTTTCTGGAATATATACACTATTCCCTGATATAGGGCATGCACAATGCAATATTGGTCAAATATCTTTGTGCCTGATGATAGTAATTAATTTAACATACTACTAAGGCAAGACCTATGTATTTGAAGTAGTACTCCAAGTGCTCAATAAATTCTATTTGAATTGAATTGAATAACAGAATTGAAGACTGTTATTAATGAGACTAATATTTCCTGGCATTATTATTACTGTGTTACGTTTTTCTTTTGTTACACCTAGAGCTACTAACCAACCTCTTTATTGTCTTTCTCACACACTGGTCAGAAGACATGGTGATTGTGACATTTGTGCGAGGGACCCAGAAGGACTGGTTGGATGGATGAGTGAAGATTGTCTAACCTGATGGGTAATGTTTTGTCACAAAACGTATCGTGCAGCGAGGCATCAAATACCATAGTTGTCTACAAGTGATGAATCCCAGAGCTTGTTAAACTCACATTAGACTCTCTTAGTTATAGCTTTTAGCACCTACAAAGTATGTTTGTGGCTGCCTGAATATTTGTTTTAATTGCATAACCCTGAAGTCATTCAGTGCCATCCCTTGAAACTGTATGCAGTCATCCCATGAAGGTTTTACTTGGGCCCAGGCTCATGTCGATTTTGAATCAAAATACACTTGGAGCTTTTGTCAGAATGACAGCATCTTTGGAGTTCATTCATCAAACTTTTATGGCAAATCCAGGTTCTCGAGATACCTGGAAATATACCATTTTATATAAAATATTGGTAGAGTGTGTGGGTCCCTCTGATACAGAGGAATACAATCAGGTATTTGGCTCAGACTTGGGTTACATGCTCCGTCTTGAGGTTAGAATGGATTCTTACCTGGATCCATTAAGATTCAATCCCTATGTGAAGTAGAGTCCCCAAATCACAGTGATGTTAAAAAGATAAATTACCAGTGTTTTTCTTACATGGAAGTCTTGAGGCAGATCAGGGCTGATAGGGCAGCTCTGGTTTACAAAGCTCTCAAGAACTGAGTTTCCTTTAAACATTCCTCTTGGCCATCTCTGACAAAGCTGTGTTCATACTAATTGTGTAAACTGGCAGCCCGAACTCCAGCCATCAAATCTGTGTTCCTGGCAGGGGGTTGGAGGAAAGGAAGAAAAAATTTCAGCCAAGGGTATGGACCGGCTTTGTTTTAAGAAGTTTGCCAGGAGCTACCGCTCGATATTTTTACTTCCATCTTTTTCTGATTTTGTCACATGTTTATATATTTTCAAGGTAGTATTTATTCTGCATGAGCAGCGGCTTAGCTAAAAATCTAGATGTTCCGTTTTGAGGGAAAGAAAGGCTACTTATTTTTTTTATTCAGTTAAAAAAATTTTTTTAATGTTTATTTATTTTTGAGAGAGAGAAAGAGAGACAGAGTGCAAACAGGGAAGGGGCAGAGAGAGAGGGAGATACAGAACCCAAAGCAGACTCCAGACTCTAAGCTGGCAGCACAGAGCCTGACGTGGAGCTCAAACCCATAAACCGTGAGATCGTGACCTGAGATGAAGTCTGGCGCTTAACCGACTGAGCCACCCAGGTGCCCCAAGAAAGGTTATTTCTATCAGACTACCAAAAACCTGTTGAGAAGGAGTGGGATGGGGAATGTCTGTCCTCCACAATAAAAATGAAGAATATTATAAGGAGATAAGGTAATGGATACAGGGAGCAAACACAGAGAGCTAACATGTTCACAAATGAGAATAAAAAGAAATATAAATGGTGATAAATGGAGAGACAAAACGTTTTCCAGAGCAAGACTGGGTACAAAGAAATGGCAGAGAGGAGTAACACGGCACTTGTAGTGAAATTTCAGTATCTCTATATATGGGTATTAGCAGATTTTTGTATCTGTTGCCAATCTATTCCATAACTTGCAGATTTCCCATTATAGAACTAAATAAAGGTAAGATCTACCATAAGAACACAGACTTGCTCATGCTACAGATGGTTATATATTCAATTACTAACTAGCTTTTATGATGATTGATTTATTTTTGAGTTGATGGATTCTTGTTGCTATGAAAATATCAGTTTCTTTATTGCTTAAGTTAAAGCATTTAATTTCTTAAAGAGGAAGTTTTTTATAAGGAGGAAGACAGAAGCAGATAGATAAAAGACAGTGGCTATGCTATGATTTTATTATGTAATTCTTAGCCATCTATGAAGAGGAGATAATTTTCTCTCTTACAATGAGAATAGGAATGTAGGGGAAAGATTAAGAGTTGTCCACCCACAGGCTCCTGGTGGCTCAGTCAGTTAAGTGTCCAACTCTTGATTTCAGCTCAGGTCATGATCTCACTGTTTGTGATATTGAGCCCCAAGCTCTATACTGACAGCATGGAGCCTACTTGGGATTCTCTCTATCTCTTTCTACCCCTCCCTCACTCATGTATGCTCACATGTGTGCATGCACTCTCAAAACAAATAAACATTAAAAAAAAAAAAGAGGGGCACCTGGGTGGCTCCGTCAGTTAAGCATCTGACTTCGGCTCAGGTCATGATCTGGTGGTTCCTGACTTCAAGCCTCACGTCGGGCTCTGTGCTGACAGCTCAGAGCCTGGAGCCTGCTTCAGATTCTGTGTCTCCCTCTCTCTCTGCCCCTCCCCAGCTCACGCTCTGTCTCTCTGTCTCTCAAAAATAAATAAACATTTTAAAAAAATTAAAAAAAAAAAAAGAGTTGTCCCAGGGGATCTAAACACTGGCCTTAGCTGCCTACCATCCTTGGGATCTGTTGTAGGGTTTCCCATGAAAATATTTTTCTTCAGAAACAGAATACCCAACTTTATTTTTTATGTGGGAGTTGTGTGAAGATAAAAGTCATTGCCTATGTCAACAGCTCTCAAATGGAGCAATTTGGCCTCCCCGGAGATATTTGACATTGTCTAGAGACATTTGTGGTTGTCACTACTGGGAATTGCTAATGGCATCTGGTGGGTAGAGGTTAATGATGCTGCTAACCATTCTATACTGCACTGGCTAGTATCTCCTTCCCAGGCCCCAACAATTACCTGACCCAAGTGTCAACAGTATTGAGTCGTAAAACCCAGATTTGCATGAGTTTATTTGGAAAAGAGAATATTTTTTATGAACACTAAAGAGATACCTCTAAATATATATTTGACTTATTTATTTAACAATACTGATCTCTGATTAAAATTTATCCACCTCTAAACCAAAGACCCTGAAGTTAAGTTCCTTGTAGTATATGAGTACTCGTGAAGAGTCATCTTGAAATCATAAGCAAAGTGTTCTCTGTATATAAATCCGCTCATTTTTAAGGGGCCAAGTCCATAGCTTTTATCTGATTCTCCAAGGGATTTATGACCCTATGAAGCCTGCCACTGAATTTATTTAGAATGCCAAAGAATTCAAGTGAATTAATCAGCCATTATCTCCCCCTGAATGAGGCAAGCTACTCTTTGAGGCAGTTTCCTTGCAAATTCTTTAACCTTACTGTATTTAAGGCATGATACTTACAGAAGTAAGTTTAAAGATTCCCCATCTGGGGGTGCCTGGGTGGCTCAGTCATTTGAGTGTCCAACTTCGGCTCCGGTCATGATCTCACAGTTCCTGAGTTTGAGCCCTGCATAGGGCTTGCTGTTTTCAGCCTGTCAGAGCAGAGCCTGCTCCATATCCTGTCCCCCTTCTCTCTCTGCCCCTCCCCAGCTCATGGTCAGTCTCTCTCTCTCTCTCTCTCTCTCTCCAAAAGATAAATAAACATTAAAAAAAAAAAGATTCCCCATCTGATCCTCTTTAATTAATAGAAGTCATATTGACAAGAAAAGTTCCTTTTGAAGAGGCTGTGATTTAAGAAGCCAGATTTCCCATTTTAACCAGTATTTCTGTAATTTACATTTGAGTATATTAAATGGCCCTTGTGACACATGTGTTGTGGTGTTTGGGGTAATAGTTTATCCTCTACAGTTAGTATACTTCCTCCAAACCTGCTCCTTCCTTTACCTCAGGAAATTGTCACTTCTGTCCACCCAAGTCCCCACACCAGAAACCATAAAGAAAAATCTCCCTCCCCTCTTTGATTTCCACTACACTTATTTTTCATGTGCTTTCTATTCTACATCCTAAATACTGCTTGGGCACATTCCCTTGTCTCAATTCCTAATGCTGTTTTTCTCAACTCAGGATATCATTCTTTTTCAGTTGAAATACTGCCTTAATAATAGACTCTTCACTGCTATCCCTCATTCGGAGTCTGCTTTTTTTTTTTTTAATATTCATCTTAAAAATTTTTTTGTTTATTTATTTTTGAGAGACAGAGAGATAGAGCACGAGCAGAGGAGGGGCAGAGATAGAGGGAGACAAAATCTGACCCAGGTTCCAGACCCTGAACTGTCAGCACAGAGCCTGACATAGGGCTCCAACTCACGGGCCGTGAGATTATGACCTTGAGCAGAGAGAGCAAGAGTTGGACGCTTATTCGACCCAGCCATCCAGGAGCCCCTGTTTGAGTCATTCTTTATAGACCTGCACAGCTATCTTTCTGTCTTGCAAACCTGACCAGTCACTTTCTAGTTAAAAACATTGAAGTTCTCCCCATTATGTACATGGTAATATCCCCCATTCCTGGTTTTGTCTCTGACTACTGCTACCAGTCTGTAGGCCAGGTTCTAAGTGCACCCATTTCTCTCTGTTTCTGGATATGTGCTCTTCTGACTCTGCCCCTGCTTTGCTTGAATGCTTTTCCCTCTTGTTGAAATTCTTTTCATCCTTCTGAAGGAAGCTGGCCTTGAAACCTTCTTCCAGTTCCCTCAGGCAGAGTTCATTTTTTTCTTTTAGGTCTGCTCAAAATTCACTTGGTACTTAGTTTAATATCGTGTTCACCTTTGTTTTCCAAGTGCCTTGAGCAGTTCATGCACGTACATACATTTCCAATAAATGTTTCCATAATTGGGTTGACAACAGCCATGCAAATGCAAGACTTTGCTCAGGACTGGACCATCATGGACAAAAATTGTCTTTGTTGGTCCAGCTAAATAAATAGATCATGAATTCATGAAAGGAATGAAATGAAAAAATTCACTATCAGCTCTAAACACTGTAACTTGTGTTTTGGCTTTCTGAAATACTGTTATTAGGAGTACAGAGCATTATTTTTGTATAGAACAAATGTTGTGCTGTTTTTTAAGCACATTTTTTCCTTATTATTAATGCATTGCAGGTAGTGGCACAGTTCACAAGCTTTAAGTTGAGTGAATGGACAAAGTAACACCATTTAAGTTTTTGTTTAAGACATGAAATGACCCTAAAGCCAGGAATTTGGCTAAATATGCTACAATTGCCCAGGACAGCTTCCTGCCCCTCCAAAACTATTATGGAGACCAAAAATGTTAGCACTGCCAGGAATGAGAAACATTGCCCTGTATTTTAAGAGATTTACCTAGAGGCTATTAAAATAAATGCAAGGGGTTGTTTTTTTTTAATATAATTTCTTGTCAGATTGTTTTCCGTGCAACACCCAGCGCTCATCCCAACAACTGCCTTCCTCAATACCCATCTTCTACTTTCCCCTCTTCCCCACCCCCCAACAACCCTCAGTTTGTTCTCAGTATGAAGCTTATGAAGCAAGGGGTTGTTTTTACTTACACTAAATGGCCTTAGGCTCCTAGGTTTTTGGGTTTTTTTAAGTTTATTTATTTATTTTTTTAAGAGAGAGAGCAGGGAAGGGGCAGAGAGAGAGGGAAGAGAGAGAAACCCAAGCAGGCTCCGCAACTGTCAGCACAGAGCCTGATGTGGGGTTCAAACTCATAAACAATGAGAGCGTGACCTGAGGAGAAACCAAGAGTCCGATGCGTAACTGACTGACCCAACCATGAGTCCCAGGTTTTAACTGTATATACCACAAGGCCTTATTGAGATTATGCCCCCTTTCCCTGAGTCCATTATATCCAGAAGCACACTGACTTCTGGGGTTCCATTAATGTCAGAAATCCACTGATAACAATGGAATTGAAAATGTAGAAATCATAGGGGTTGTTTGTTTGCACATTGTTCAGGCTAGTAAAAGTGGATGGCCCCTACCTGAACCAAAAGTGCCTTGAGAGTCCCTGACACTAGTTTTGGTTTGACCATGATCGAAGTTACTGAATTCTGCATATAACCCAATGGTGGCACTTAGATAGTGTAGTTCATGTCTTTCAAAGTGTTATGATGTGAATTGTATTTGAAAAGTAACATGGCAAATATTGTTAGAGAGCCTGAGACCTCCCTCTGATTAATTCCAAGTGTAATGACAGTAAAGACTGCTTGTCATTCTGCTATTTGTCTCATTTACAAGGGTCATCTGCTTTCTGTTGGCTGTGTGGGTGTATAAATACACATCCTCACATTTTCTCCTTCCTAATGGTGACAAGATTGAAGAAAAGATGATAGGAAATTGACCCTTTCATTAAGTAAAAAATATCCTGGATGCCTGCCAGTTAACCTTGAAGTATTATCTTACTCCCTTTAAGTAAAACAAAACCGTTGTAAGAGACCTTCTATATGTGGCATTTTACAGAGTTTCCAGAAATACTATTCTGTTGTTAGTCTATGCAAGACATTTTTCCTATCTTTGAGCCTACAATATTTAGTCATGTATGCTTAACATGCAAAGCATTTGGGAAGAAGAAAAATAAAATTTAAGTAGACTGTCTTCTGTTTTGTTTTGTTTCCAATCCCTTTTGAGTACGTTTTAAAAAAGGTCTTAATGACTAGAGATGGTCTCTTGGCATAGGCGACTGGATGTTTTTCCAAGGCCAGTTGCTTCAGAGACTCTAATAATCAAAGAGAATCCTTGATTCCTTTCCAGACTATAACATAACTTTATTCAGCTGATTTGTCATGGCTGACCTCCTGTCCTCGACTTCTAACCCTGCCATGCTTGGCGAGGGAAGACTAGTTAACCTGATTATATTAGGTTAATAAAAAAGGCAACCAATAAGTCCAGCTTTCTGATTCAGGGAACACATCTGATCATTTATTTAAAAGCCAGAGGAAGAAAGAAAGGCCATTTTGTAAAAACGAGAGCAGCATTTTATTACTTGTCTACAGAATTTAATCGTTGGAAAACATCAGTGAACAGTTGAGGGGGGAGCATTGTTACTGCTTGCTTCATGTAATAAATTAAAAACCCAGAATGAATGTGGTTTGACAGAAGTGTTTAAACAAGGAGGAGGGAGCAATGCTTGTGTTTTAATTTTGTTTTGATTGAAGGTACTCTCGTTGTGCCATGGAAAAACAATGCCATTCTTCTCGCACGCCTCATTTCCAATGGAAGTCAGTAGAATGTACACGTGTTAACGTTAGCTCAGGCAGGCTTTCATGCAGTTCCATAAAGGGGTTTTGCCAAAAGAAGGGATGAATATCACAGCCATTCATTTCACAGTGCTCTCCAGTCTGGCTGCAACTGTTTGTCTGAACTGCATACATCAGTGAATAAAAAGGAAATTAAAAAGAGCAGCAGGAAAAGAGGGATTGAGGAAGAAGGAGGCTGTCAAAAGCATGTTTGGCTTTGGAGAAGACAATTCACACTCATTAGCTTGAGCAAAATTCCTGCTTGGCCTACGGTACTGAAAACATAATGAACGGTGAGATTTTTCTTTTAGAAAATAAAAACAAAATTAAAACTCTACTCTAAACACCTCTAGTGAAGATGAAGGGGAACTAGGATAAGTAAACAGCTGCATTTTTATAGAGCTGAGCCCCCCATTTCCCCAGATAATGAAGTAAATCAGTATGCTTTTCTATGTTCATGAAAAAAAATTGTCCCGGTGACTATTTTTCCAAATTTGTTTCTGTAGCATTTATATTTCAGTATTCTAACACTATGTGCTATATTTCTCTACTGTAATTAAATATTAGAAAGTATTTATAACTCTTTGGGTACAAAAAGCGCCAATGCAGATGTTATTAATAACGGTAGAACAAAGAGGGAAAGATATTTTGATTCTGGTTTTTATTTCTTGGCAAATCCACTTTCATGGCTTCCTTCAGTGGTGGGAGATGGGACACCGGATTAGGGCAGTTCTATCAAGATACAGCAAGCAACCCTAAGATCTTTTTTTTCTTTTTCTTTTTTTTTTTTTTTTAAGTTTATTTATTTTGAGAGAGAGAGAGGGAGAGCGAGAGCAGGGGAGGGGCAGAAAGAGAGGAAGAGAAAATTCCAAGCAGGCTCTGCACTGTCAACATGGAGCCCAACACAGGGTTCAATGTCACAAACCATGAGATCATGGCCTGAGCCGAAATCCAGAGTCTGACACTTAACCGACTGAGCCACCCAGACGCCCTGCCCTGAGATCCTTTTTTGAGAATCTGATTCTCACGTAGCTTGTTCAGCACTGCTGTGGAATTATCTACCCCTCCCCAATGTATTTATGTTTCTTTGTAAAAAGGAAATACATAAACATTGCAAAATCTTTTTTTATCTGTTTTCATTTACTTTGTTCACCAATGCAGGGAGATAGATATGAATGTATATTTCGCCTCTTCCTCTTCTTCTTCCTCCTTCTCATCTTCCTCTCCCTCTCATCTTCCTCCTCCCCCTCCTCTTCCTCCTCATCCTCCTCTTCTTCAACAGATGAGGAAACTGAGTTTCAGAAACTATCGTGTTCAGACCCTTCTAGCTACTGTGGAATGAAACTTAATTTTGAGCTCCAGAGCTTAATTTTGAGCATACAGGCATATGGTGCAGTGTATTCTGTGGAAGGAATATTTTGTATGTACAAACTGGAATTTGCACTTAATAATTATAAGTTGGTGATACTCTTGACAAAGTTAGTGGGTTGGGCCCATCATCAGCAGTAAGAAAGACTTCTGGAAAGTATTCTTCCAGCAAATATTTTCAACTTGGAATCTAAAAGGGTAAGAAAGAGTGTCATTTTTGTCTCATCATTAACTTCTTCTCTATGGAAGACTTTATGACATTTAATTGTAAAATTTATTACCAATAATAACATTTTTTCAAAAGATTGACAAAAATGTCCCAAAACAGGTCTGTGGTAGGCTTCTAAGATATACTTTTTAGGAATCCTTTATGATATAAATATATTGAAATATTGAAATTTATATTGAAATTGAAATAATTGTATATTAAAATATATTGACATAATTATACATATATTAATATCTTGAAACATTACCACATCATTGTAACTCAACTGTTATAAATAACATCCCTCATAAAACATAACTGCCATCATTATTAAAAATTGTGTCATTAAACTCATTTCAGCTGAATTAAAATTAATTTGCAACATAATTGAAAAATACCTTTTTTTCAAACTGTTGTCATTCTGCATGGACATATACATATGTAAAAAAAAAGATACAACTTAAGATAATAATAGATTTTTGCTGGTGAATGTAGATGTTCCATGAAGAAGAGAACTTCTATATTTTACTTATATCCATAGCTAATTTTCATAGAGGATTTCAACAAATTATTTTTTCAAGAATTGATATATCATAGATGGACTTTACAAACACTTTTAAAGTTTTTATTTTAGAGGGTAAAGTTTGCAGGGCCAATTTACATACCAGATACATTTTCTACTTTTCTATGTAAAAATGTCAAAACCTTAATAAGCATACACTTGTCATTTACCTACACAAATGAGTAAAAGGAGTGATCTGGCATAAAAATATTTTAAGTCATTCCTTAAACTGACTTTAATGTTACTTCTTATATTTCATGTACATTATTCTTCTGTAGTTACTTTTGTATGAATGGAATATGCTTTTGAATGCTCTGGATGAACTAAACACAATAGAGCATAGTATTAGGCAAAGCTGGGAATGCTGTTGGAGCTGTTTTGAGTTTCGTTGTAAAGACTTGAAGTGGGACAGATGAAAGTCTATTTGGGACAGACTTGCAGCGTCATCTTCGAGGGCATGTGACCCTTGCCATTGCTTAAGACCCTGTCTTCAGAAGTCCTTGCCACCATACCCACACCCTGCTACACTTGGTGTTTAATGCTCTGCAGTCACTGACTTGACATTTTTATCTTTAAATTTGTGTTTTATAAGTGAAAGTCCCATGGGATAATGAGGAATGCATTGGGGGGCTTGAGGCTTCCCTTCATGCATGGTTCCATATTTGCCACCCAGACGGATGAGCTCCTGGCCACCCATTTCACCTCATATAGGAAGAGATCACTACTGCCCTCCGTCTCCATGGAGGTCAGTACTGGCAGCTGGGTTTCCAGGTACGAGTTGCAGGGCAGAGCCCCAAGGGGATATACGGGGTATGCACTCAACTTGTGCCTAAACAAGCCCGGTATTAAATAGTGAATAAAAAAGCAGAGTGACTAGGCAAGAAAGGACGAAGCTTTTTTCCTGCTTTTTGAACAAGTTCCTGAATTTCATTTTTCACTGGACCTTGTACATTTTGTGGCTAGCCTTGGTAACTTGGAACTGATGTTGTTGAATGTTGTCTGATATGCTAGCTCACATGAGAAGGGTCATTCTCGTGCATAATATTATAAGGTATCAGGTACTTATTTTAGAAAATGACTATCTAGCCTTAAACACTTGAGTATCATCTCTCTAAACTATTGCTCTGTTAGGGGCATCTGGGTGGCTCAGTCTGTTAAGTGTCCGACTTTGTCTCAGGTCATGATCTCGCAGTCTGTGGGTTTGAGCCCCTCCTCAGGCCTTGTGCTGACAGCTTGGAGCCTGGAGCCTGCTTCAGATTCTGTGTCTCCGTCTCTCTTTGACCGTCCCCCAGTCATGCTCTGTCTCTGTCTCTCTCTCTCTCAGAATAAATAACATTAAAAAAAATTAAGAAGAAAATAAACTGTTGCTCTGTTAGACACATTACACTTACTAAATATCCTCTCTACTGCGTGTGCTACTTACAAGTTTGTTCAGTGTATGTTTCGCTCATGAATGTACAGATTCCTTGGGCAGTACCTGCCCTGCCACTGGGCTCAGGAAAGCAAGGCAGCTATCAGAGGGTCTCACATTTTAGAAAACGTCATAGATAATTCATTTCAAGACATGAGGTGTGTCAATTGAGAAAGCACTGGTAGAATGAGCAGTGTCCTTTTCCTCACGTTAAAATAATTATTTTCGGGGCGCCTGGGTGGCGCAGTTGGTTAAGCGTCCGGCTTCAGCCAGGTCACGATCTCGCGGTCCGTGAGTTCGAGCCCCGCGTCAGGCTCTGGGCTGATGGCTCGGAGCCTGGAGCCTGTTTCCGATTCTGTGTCTCCCTCTCTCTCTGCCCCTCCCCCGTTCATGCTCTGTCTCTCTCTGTCCCAAAAATAAATTAAAAAAAAAAAAAATAAAAAAAAAAAATAATTATTTTCAAGGTGATTTTCTCATCATTCATAATTTGTGAAGCATGAAATGAAATGTTTTCCTGAAGTAGCTTAATATTTAATAGAACTTAAAGATTCCAATGAAGTGCCTCCACAATTGGCTTTTTCCTAATTTGATCATATGCATTCTATATTTATCAGTAGAAGAACTAAAATAAATTTTGTAGAACTTGGAACCAATACATGGGCATATAAAAATACATTGAATGGGTGAAAGGAAATAGCCCATAGTGTTTTAAAAATGATCCTAAGTCTTTTTATCTGACTACCTAGGTGGCTTCACCTGCATTTTTCTTTTCAAACTGGTAATGTATTACCTCCCTATCTTTTAAGAACCAGCTTAAATATAATTTTTATCATTGAAAGCTCTTTGAAATGTTTTTCTTCACATCTCAAGGAAACCCTGCCCAACTTCTTCCATGATAGAAATTTATTTATTGTTGTTAATTCCTTCTTTCTGAAGGAATGATAGTACCTTTCCTACTCAAAATGCCCTCTTGCATCAGACTTCCTGGCTGCAGGTCGGAAGTATCAGGGACAAGATTCAGAGGGGTCTCCGGTGTTAACTAACATCTAAAAGTTCGATAACAATTTCAAGCAATGCACAATCTTTCCCTGTACCTCCTTCCTGACCACCCTTAGTCCTCAACACGTCTCAGAATAGGAAGCCAATAACATTTTGATGTATTCATCACTAACAAAGAACCTCTGTATGTATAACACCCACTCTTAGTAGTTGTGGGCTCAACTGGACAATCAATCTCACGTGACTCCAAAAGGCCACACTTGACAATGGTTTGATTAGAAGGATACAAAGCATGACAGTGGGGCAGTATCCAGTGATTCTCTAACATGAGGGTTTTCCCACAGGTGTTGAGGGTACACATCTTTCTCTAACCATGCAGAGTGACAGCTCAGGGCGGAGAGTTTGAGATCATGGGTAGGTGTGAGATCTACCCTGACTAACACTCACCATGGCCACAATAGTAATCAACATCTGTTATAACAGCCCGAAACAAAGAAAATGACCAGTTACAAGTGTGTACCCCAGTCAAGAAATCCCAAGAGGTTATTTATAGTCATTCACAGTCCCCCCAGACCAGATGCAGTTTACAATTCAGAATTTATTTTTATTAGAAGCAATGTTGCCTAGTAATACAGCTGACATTCTACCAGTATCAGGTTTCTATGGAAACAGAGCTAGGAAGTTAACTCAGTGTCATTTTTCTTTTCAAAGAAGGAGAAAAATGTTTTGCTATCCCTTTATTCACATTAGGAAACATAAATATTTGGGGATTTTGATTACCAAACAAGGCTTTCTTCAAATAAATGCAAAAAAATGCAAAAAAAAAATTCAAAATGACAGCTATACATTCAACTCAAAATACTGTAAAAAGAGTTACAAAATCTTAAAGAAAATAGACAAGGACAACTAATAAAGATAACAAGCAAATTAATTTAGAAAAATGATCAAACAAAAAAAAGGAAAGTTTGATTTTTAAAATTATTTTTTTGAAGAATGTCAAAATTGATTACCCCCCCCCCCTTCCCCCCCCATATATCTAAGTCCTTAGGGCTGGTATAACAAAAATAATATAGATTGGGTGGCTTAAACAACAAATATTTATTTCTCATTTTTGGAGCCTGGAAAATGCAAGATCAAGGCTCTGGCTGATTCGGTTGTTTTTGGTGCCGCTTCAAGTTTCTAGAGAGCCTTCTTGTATTTTTTAATGGCAGAAAGGGAGAAAGGAGCACCTGGGTGGCTCAGTTGGTTAAGCGTCCTACTTCAGCTCAAGTCATGAACTCATGGTTGGTAGGATGGAGCCCCGCGTCGGACTCTGTTGATAGCTCTGAGCCTGGAGCCTGTTTCAGGTTCTGTGTCTCCCTCTCTCTCTGCCCCTCCCCTGTTAATGCTCTGTCTCTCTCTCTCTCTCTCTTAAAGATGAATAAACAGTAACAAAAAAAATTTTAAAAAAAAGGGTGAAAGAGCTCTCAGGCCTTTCTTTTATAAGGGCACAAATCCCATTCGTCAGGTTCTGCTGTCATGACCTATTCACCTCCTGAAGGCTCCACCTGCAACAACTGTCACATTGGAAATTAGGTTTCAACATATGAATTCAGGAGGGACACATTCAGTCTGTAGCACCATCGAAGATTAAGAAGAAAAAAAATAGAGAAGAAACAAATGAGTGACTTTAGGAATCAGCAAGAACATTTAAAAGGCTTCAGTTTAAGTATGGATAAAATAGTTAAATTTATTTCAAAAAATGTAAATAACCTAATTTGCTTCAAGAAACATTTAAGAGGTGCCTGGGTGGCTCATTCTGTGACTTCGGCTCAGGTTATGATCTCACCGTTCATGGGTTCGAGCCCCACATGGGGCTCTGTGCTGACAGCTCAGAGCTTGGAGACTGCTTCAGATTCGATGTTTCCCCCTCTCTGCTCCTCCTCTGCTCACACTCTTTCTCAAAAATAAGTAAACATTAAAAAACCCCAAAAACATTTAAATAAACAATACCAAAAGAAGGTGAAAAGTAGTCAAAACTTGCACACTAAAAACTAAGGCATCATACTGAAATGATTCTATGAGCCTTTGCTTACCACTGTCACTGTTCAACATTGTACTGGAGATACTAAACAATGAAATAAGACAAAGGTAAAAACCACGTACAATCTAAATTTTGAAAAGGAAAGATGAAAGTATCAATATTTATAGACAATATGATTACTGATCTAGGTAATCCAAGAGAATACACAAAAGCCTGTTAAAACCAATAAGAAAGTGGCATAAACTCGCTACATATAAGAATATATTTTTTAAGTTCATTTTTTAAGTTTGAGAGTAGGGTATTTATTTATTTATTATATGAGTAGGGTAGAGTCAGAGAGAAAAGGAGAAAGAGAGAAAGAGAGAGAATTCCAATCAGTCTCCGACTGAGCCACGCAGATGCCCTGATATGAGAATATTTTAAAATTCAATATATACCTAGCAATAAAGACATGCAAAATAGAATTTAAAAACTTTTTCATCCAAATAATAATGGAACCTACGGGAACAGATCTAACAAGAGACATGAAAGATATCTATGAAGAAAATGATAAAACTATTGAGAGACCTAAAATGAAGGTCTAAATAAATGTGACAGGCAGCCGCACTTCTGATATGATTACTTAATATTGTAAGGTACCACTTCTGTCCCAATTATTCTAGAAATTCAGCGTTATCCCACAGAATATGTACATTCTGCTAAAATAAAAAACCTGAATCTGAAACGTACACTGGAGAGGAAGTGAATTTCTAGCTTCCAGAAATACACCACACATAACCATGTGGAGATGTGAATTGTTACATGATAAGAATAGCGTATCAAAGAGCAGTGAAATATGGGTAATTTAATACTTGCGCTTAAAACATTTGGCAATCCATTTGGAGAAATAAAAGGTCAGATTGGGAAGCAATTTCATAACAAATTACCTAGGTAGATTCAACCAGGATTGACAAGCCTTTTCTGTAAAGGACCAGATAGTAAATATTTTAGTCTATGTAAGCCATACTATTTGTCATAAATACTCATGTCTGTACTTGCAGCACCAAAGGGATGGTTTGGAGAATAGTGAATTTGGCTCGCAGGTGGTAATGCTGACCTTGATTTTATCTCACCAGAGCCAGAATTTCCTCACGTGGGAATATCCCTTTCACAGCTTAATATAACAATTGAATAAAATGTGAAATATTTAATTGTGTATCCTCAGGCTTGGCATAATGCCTGAGTTATAGTAGGTTTTCCACACATTTCCATTTAACTGAATGAAGTGAATGTCTTGCTGCTATTTGTTTAAGAGGGGAAATAAAAGAGATTTTCTTGAAAATGCCTTTGATTTATTCATAGTTTCTACTTCTGAAAATGCAGCAGACACATGACACATTGTTGCATAGTTAAAACATTTTAAATTATATATTTAACGAAATATATATTTACAGGTATGTATTCATTTTATAAAGCATATATTTTACAACAATATGTAATCAATATATGCAGATTTTGTATTTATATTTAATAAATATAGAATACAAAAAATAAAATTATAAAAATTCCATCAGGGTCCAAATAAATATAGGATTACAAGACCCTTCTGTTTGTACAAACGTTTTGTACTTTTTTTAGCTTTTCCTTAACTTTGTGTGCTGTCTTTGACATTTAAAATCAGGCTGCCCTTACTGCATTGGCATGCTTTCAGTCACTTAAAGTGCTACTTATATAAATTAATTAACTTGACATTTAATGACTTAAAGCCTAAAAATTATCTACTACCATTCATATTTTGAATATCACATTTGTTTCTGGAAAAATTTATAAAAATTAAAAAAATGACCCTTGAAGAGAGGGAAATCATTGACCTTTTCCATCCAAAAAGTGAAGAAAATTTTAATTTTAAGCAAAGCCTTTTTGATTTTTTTAAATGATTTTATTTTTGAAAGAGAGAGACAGAGAGAGAGAGAGAGAGAGAGAGAGAGAGAGAGAAAGCACAAGCAAGGGGTGGGCAGAGAGAGGGAGACAGAGTCTAAAGCAGGCTTCAGACTCTGAGCTGTCAGCACACAGCCCTACCTGGGGCTGGAACCCACAAACTGTGAGATCATGACCTGAGCCGAAGTGGGACACTTAATAGACCGAGCCACCGCGATGTCCCTTAAGCAAGGCTTTTTTGGACAGAATGAAGCAATTAATCCACTGATCTGAAGATTAGGTCACAAAGCATTTCCATGAATGCTTCAAATCATTGTTGGGTAAAGAAGATCTTGGTGTATGTGATTTATGTTTCCTTATCTCAACGTTGAGTAAATTTATTTAATGTGTACAATTGTGACGATGAATGTTGTGTCTGTGTATTTGAAGCAAAAATACAAAAAAGGGCATATGGAGGTTTGAAAATATATTTTAAAAAATAATAATCGAAGTTCATGAGTTTTTTCAATTTGCAAATTATACATGAAAAATTATTTGGGGCTTTTGTTTTGTAGGGAAGAAAATATTTGAGCCTGAGGTTAAGAGATTGAATGTGATATCTGACACCGTTATTTCCAGGGAGAGGCCTGGAAAACTAACAAATCTTAAGAACTCAGTACGATTTCAATGCATTCCACTAATACCCAATCTTAGAATTCAATCAGCGGATATAGACATCTGCTGTTAGAAGATTTTAGTCTCTGCTTTTAATGTATGGTCACTGAGGACTGAGCTGAATGTCTGCTTCCATTAGATACCTACAAAAATTGGTGGGACAGGAAAAGCTTCATAAATAATGTTGGCTCTTATCTTAAATAGATGGAAATTGAATGCAAGTGTCTCTTAATTTAATTAAAAAAGAATGGGTTCTTTTGTCCTCTTCAATTTGCCACTAAGGAAGCATCTGCAACTGGGATTATTAGTTACTGCTTTCAGCTGATGGTTTTGCCATTCCTTTGCTGTAAGCATCTGCCCTCTGTATGCTCTCTCCGCCTTCCATCGTATTCTCCAGGCTTCCTCTGGCCACTCTCCTCATCAGACTTCTTCAGTAGTTCCCGTTACCCTTGGGATAAAACTCTAAAATTTTTTTTATGTAGTATGAAAGGACACCTTGGCCCCTGCAAGCCTCTCCAGAAAAAACTACATTTTCTCCTCTCAATTGTATGCTACACGGTATTAAAGGCACCACTGCTCTCCTTTACTTTTGTCCACCTGTTTTTATTGGAAAAATCCTTATTTCACAACTAACAGCAACGTGTCACTTTTGCAAATTTCAAACGATTCCTTAAATCTCAATTCATGTGTCATCTTCTGTAAGCTTCTAGTCCTATGCTCCTTCTTTATTTGATACACTATGGCACAAATCTGCTTTTACCATGAATTTTTGTGTGTCTCCTTACCTTCTTATCTCTCTCTATATAAAAATAAATACTTAAAAATAAATACTAATATACTTGGAGGGAACATTACATTTTTATATCTAGAGCAGTATCTGGTATATGGTGGGTAGGGAATACATTGTTTTGAATGAATGATTGTTCTACCAGTTTTAATAAGCTTTAAAAAATAATGATGTGGAGTGATAAAGACTCCTATATCAGAGACCCATGAAAATATAACTGGCATATTTAATTATCTTTGCCCTAAGTACATGAATTGTGTTTCTGTATGCTTGTAGAAAGTCACTTTTGTATGGTCTTACTTAATAGTAAGACCCAAATTTTCATTATTATATTACTATTGCTGATACATTAGTAACAGCTCTAACGTCAATTTCCTTTACAGGCGTGGAGGCTTATGTTTCTAGAACATGCAAAAATAACATAAATAGGCAGGTGCAAATCATGCTGTTAGATTAAGCGTAGCTTAAGCCAGTTTGTTCCAGCCCTCTGAATTCCTCTATATTGATATACTCTTGCACTGTAAGCAACTCTGTCTTCCACTACTTCTGTGTTGTTCATACAACATCTTTAGTGATGAGCCAGAGCTAGCCCCCAACACACATTGATTAATTGTGTATGGTGATTTTTCTAGTTTTCATCTTGGAAATGAGAGAGGATCATTACTTTATTTCATTTTCATAGTTGAAGTTATTTAGTACTAGGACTTTGCTGTGGCAGGTGAGAATAAAAAAAATGAAAAAGAATTATGATTAACCTACTAGAACAGTAATGACTGAATTTGTCACAAAAGGATTAAATTATTTATTCTGTTTGTGTGTATGTTTGTGGCTCTGTATTGGAGAAAGCATCATGAGTTTGGAGTTCACCTACCCTCCTCCACCATAAGGGAGTTAAAACAAGAGGTTCTTAGGCTAAAAAATATAGTTAGGGGTGCCTAGGTGGCTCAGTTTGTCAGGTGCCTGAATCTTGATTTCAGCTCAGGTCTTGATCTTGCGGTTCATCAGATTGAGCCCCAAGTCAGGCTCTGCATTGATAGGGCGGAGCCTGCTTGGGATTCTCTCTCTCCCTCTCTCTCTGCCCTCCCATACTCATGCATATGCTCTCTCTATATATAAAAATAAATAAACTTAAAAAAATGTATACTTAAAGTCATTACTGTCTCTGACTTTTAAAGTAATTTATTAATCAATTGATTATTGTATCAGGTTTATTTTAATAACTTTCTCAACCTATTACAGTAAGTCATTGCATAAATATTCTCTATTACATTGTAACTTAAAGAGCAGACCATAGACACTCTCATTAAGTGATGTTGGATAGTGGGTGAGCAGGGTGAGAGCTACAGCTACATTTCTTTTTGTTTTTAAAAAAAATATGTTCATTAATTACAAATATGAATATAAATTATTTTAAGGTGCTAGTTTAAAAGTATTGTAGATATTCATGAAGTAAAAAAGAAGACTAGCTCTTTGAATGCTCTGTTGCATCAGGAAAAGGATATTATTTTGACAATTTGTTAATATACTGAGACTATACAGATGGCAATGAAAGATTATCTTGATGAAAGTGATTGCTTGATAAAATATTTTTTGAGGGTGGTATATATAAAAAGTTTATAGTCTAAAAATTTATGAAACATCCTGAGAACTTGGTACATTCACAAGTGGACAAATTTATCTGAAGTTTAAAAAAAAATGCTAGGGCACCTGGGTGGCTTGGTTAGTTAAGCGTCCGACTTTGGCTCAGGTTATGATCTCATGGTTTGTGAGTTTGAGCCCCGTGTGGGGCTCTGTGCTCACAGCTCAGAGCCTGAAGCCCACTTCGGATTCTGTGTCTCTCCCTGACGCTGCCTGGCTCCTGCTCTGTTTCTGTCTGTCTCTCACAAAATAATAAATAAATGTTAAAAAAAATAAATAAATAAAATAAAAACTGCCAGAAATAAGATCTTTTCATTGAAAGATAAGCACGCTACCACTAAATTTTGACAACTAATTTTTCATATGTTTTTATATATGAAATATAAATGGGATATGTGTTTAAAATATGCGTAGACACTTAAAATCCTCGATAAATCAAATAATTTTAAATTACGCATCCCATTAACAAACAATTGGCTCATTAATAAGTGTAATGTGTTTTTGTTAAACCGTTTTTACTAGTTAAACTGATCTTTTATGTTTTGTTTTCCTTCCTTTGACAGGTCCTTCAGGTTGGAAGGAATATCTTTATTTGGAGGCATGTCAGCTCATTTTTCTCACTTCAGATTCATCAATATGACTTCTTGAGGCCAGAACGAATTTTGAAGTAACCAGGAACCTGTCCATATTAGAGCAGCAAATCCCTCAACTTTGGAGCACAAAAGATCACTGATACGATCTGCATAAAATCATCTGCCTCAGTCTGACAGCCATGAGCAGAACCCTGGGGGCAAAAAAAAAAAAAAAAAAAAAAAAAGCCACAGCCTTAACTCTTCACTCTGAAATTACCAAGACAATTAAAAAAAAAAAAAAAAAAATGAAAGGAACTAAACAAGCAAGCCAACACCACCACCACCACCACCAAAAAACAAACACAACCCATTTTATTTCACCTTGGAAAAAATATTCCCAGATGTGAGCCTGAAAAAATTTATATTCGGCAATTAAGCTAGAAAATTGGAAGTTGACTTACCATTTGGGAAGGTGAAAGTATAGAGATAGGAGGTATCTCTAGCTAGAATTATTTAGCATTTTAAAACAAGTAGACAAAAACAATGAACAAACAGAGGAGCACGTCAGCAAGGAACAGTATTAGGACAGAATGTTGCTGTCTGCAGAGAGGATGTCTGCCGTCTTGTGTACACCCTCAAAGCCATAATGGAATAAAAGCATTGTCGTTGATTGCTTGAAAAGTTTCTGCATTCACTCCTTCACTCCATATTAAGAGAGGGGGGAGGCCAGTTCTTACTGATTACTTCTCAATGCACTTCTAATATTTGCACTGTCACGTCCATTCAGGGTAATGATGTGTGCCGTTATTTGCACAGATGGTCCCATGAGTTTTGAGGCCACAAGCGGTTACATGCACGAGTCCAAAAAGGAAACATTTCAAAATTCTTCAGACATTGGTTTCTCTTTCTTCTGTAAAGATCAGTTACCTTATTAAAAAAAAACAAAACAAAACATGGATTTGTCTCAGATTAAAAAACTACAGACTAATAATGAAAAGCATGAGTGTGGTCAAAGGAATGAAGAAGGGATCAAAAGTTTATTTTTGGTTTTGGTTTTGTTTTTTTAGTGAGGATCATTTTTATCATAAGCAGCCAAGAAGTCAGATACAGTGAACTACACACTAAACATTTGTGTTGAACATCTATTTGTTCTCTTAATTAAAGAAATCATTTGTAATTTGTATTTGACATATAACAGTTTTTTATAGCCATTTATCTATGCTTCATGGGAAAATGTACCAAACAGCATTTTCAGTTTATTTTTCTAAATAAATGTGTTGTTTGTATTATTTGTAGTTGCTTATTCAGTTTGGTTTTCGTTACTTGACAAATAAGTTACTTGTTGTCATATTAATTAAGAACTCACGGAAGACTGAAATTTAAAACATTTGTATGGTATCAAATTGTGCTTTCTATTTCCTAAACCCTGAAGAAGAAATGATTTATCTTACACCATGACTTTCTCGTCAAGCGTTATGTTAACATTCTAGTTAGACTAATCACCCAGAGTTGGTTTTAATATATGGAAACTGCTGGAAACAAGAAAGTTTGCGTATTATATCAGCAAGGATTTTCCCTACATACTCTTTCTAGAAATCTGCTCCAGAAGATGAAAATTAGATAGATTTTTATTTTAAAAGACCATTATTCATGCCTAAGGAGTTCTCATTAATGCCCTCCCAGAGGTCTGCTGAGAACTTTCACTAGTGCATATAAAAATGACAGACTAGGCAGTCGTACTAGAGCAAAAGTAAAATTCTGCTTAAGGACTCAGTAAGTACCTTCACAGTGTTCATCCTCATTTGAGGCGTCATTGTTTATGATCCTTGTTACCACCAATAAGTAGCACGCAGCTCAAACAAATTATTTCTTTTCTTTTTTCTTTTATTAAGGTATAATTGATATATTAGTTTCAGGCGTGCAATGTAATAATTCAATATTTGTGTATTATGTTACAAAATAATCACAGCAAGTTCAGTTAACATCCATCACCATGCATAGCTACATTTTTTTTTTTTTTCTTGCAGTGAGAACTTTCAAGATCCACTCTCTTAGCTACTTTCAAATATGCAATCCAGTATTATTAACTATAGTTACAGTCAGGCTTGTGGTGCTCTAGAATGCAGCGCAGGGAATGAAAAGATAGTGCCAGCCCTCTGAGGTCTCTGAAAAGGATGACAGTGAGCCCTCAGATGCTTGTTTCATTTGAAGCCTGCCCCTCAGGCTGTAACTATAGAGGTAGGCTAATGGGTTCCTTTTAAGAAACATGGAGCTTCTGGGTCTGTTGCTTCCAGCTGTCCCTGGAGAATGGGAGCTATTTAAGAACTCTCTCCATTGATTGCAGTCGTGTGGGACCCATGAGCGTAATTCCCCCTGGCCACCAGAGTCATGTAGGGGTGTCCACAAAAATTGGGCACCAGCTGAGGGTCTAAGCTCTTTTCTGCAATACACAGGTGAGCTGGCGCAAAGCAGAGGGAGACGGAGAAGATGGCACCCACCGGCCTTTGTTTCCTGAGAGCTCATGTGTGGCCTGTAGATGTGTGTCAGATCAGAAGCCTGTCCCTCAGGCCAAAGCTCCAGGACAGGCAAATAGGCCTCTGTCTCAGAAAGACTGGGGGTGTGCTCCAGTATGTTATCAACGCAGGGCCCTGGAGTTGGTAGGCTACCAAGAACCTTCGCGCTCATTGCTGTGGTCTCGCGAGACCCAGGAACACAAGCTGCCCTGCCCTCCTGAGCCGGGCGGTCACCGCGCAGCAGTAGCGGAACGCCGGCCAGCGGACATGTGTAAAAGCAGCCCTCTGGGAGATGCACACGCTTTGGTATGTGGTATGTGGTAGAGGAAACGTGTATTTCTTTTTCTGTCAAAAAGAAAGAAAGAAAAAAACCCTAGCATTAAATTAGGGGGACAAAAATGGCGCCTGTTAGCTGAAGTGAGGCCGAGAGAGGGAGAGCTGGAGATGGTGGCCGCCAGCCAGCAGCCTCTGCGTGTGTCTAGATTACATGCCTGACTCTCAGGCTGCGACTTGAAGATCAGTAAATGGCGCCCGTAGGGCCACAAAGTTGGGAGCTTCTGGATTGGCTGCTTCTGCGCTTGAACCCTGGGGCGGGTGAGTCCTTGTGAGAGCCTTTGAAGAGCCATTCCTCAGCTTTTCAGTCTTGTGGGTCTTGTGGACGTTTGATTTGCAAAGCTGGACGTTTGGTGTGGGGGAGGGGGCGCGGGGAGCGTTTCTTCCCATGTGGGTGCCCGCTGTGGGGTTCAGACTCCTCACCTGGGGAGAAGCTCAGCTCCCTCCCAGCTGGATCACCTTGCAGGGGTTGGGGTCTAATGGCGAGTTTGTGCCCCAGCCCCTCTTCCCGCCTTCGACGTGGACGTTGTCTTTAGCCTGGTTGGGTAAGAGTTGGTCTGCTCTTAGGTTTTGTCCCAGGAGGTGGTTCGACTTGTGGCTTCAGATTCAGTATGTCAGCGGAAAGAGGTGAGCCAGGGATCCTCCTCTGTCGCCATCTTGAACTGGAACTCCCAACAACCTAAGATAAATTATTTTTAATAATTAAAAGAAGAGGTCGTTAGGTTTATTCCCCAGCGATGACCCGAAACCACTTCCCATTTTGTTCTGCACACTTAAATTGATTTATTGTCGGCAATCTCTCCTGGTAGTACTTAAAGTATCCTGTAACATAATGAAAATTAGTTTGCCATGCATGATTTGAACCCGTGAAAATTAAGACGTTGTGCGTGAAAATAATCCAGCTGGGAATCAAATTGCCAGTTCCTGTGAGATGTTAGGCATTGAAGTATGGATGCATGGGCTCATTTACATTCTTTTAACGTCTATGCTGATTGCTTCAAGCTGTGAATTACTTTCAATCATAAATAGGAAAATCAACGCCCCCCCGCCAAACATCTAGAAGTAAAATCCATCAAAAATAAGTGATAAAAATCATAGTTCTTTACTTGATGAATATACTGGTTGTTGAGCAGTCCTGTCTCTGCCATAGTCTATCATGAGACCCTAAAGAATTTTGCAAAGATGTGACCTTATCAAGCCAGCGCTTGGGTAAGATAACACCACTGGTAATTGATAAAGTGAATTAGGGCACCTGGGTAGCTCCTTTGGTTAAGCGACCATCTCATGATTTCAGCTTAGGTCATAATGTTGTGGTAGGGAGTTTGAGCCCAGCATCGGATCTGCACTGCCAGTGTGGACCATGCTTGGGATTCTCTCTCTCTCTCTCTCTCTCTCTCTCTCTCTCTCTCTGCCTGTCTGATGCACTCTCTCTCTCTCAGAATGAATAAATAAACTAAAAAAAAAAAAAAAAGAATGAGGCTGTGAAGTGGGTAGGGGTGAGAAAGTACATATCAGGAAAAAAAATCTACTTTCTTTGAATTACATTTATTTTCTTCAACTTGAATTACATTTACTTTCTAAGTTATGTCACTTTTTAAAATCACGTTCTCTTCTTTTGTTCTCTTCAAATTTTAGATGTACCCTTTGCTATTTTCACAGTGCACTATTACTTTCACAAAACCTATTAAACAATCTTGAGTTCCCGTTGAGAATTACTATTTACAGATTTCTCGAATTGAGCGTGCCCATGTAGGTAATCTCCACTTCCTGACATTTGCTTTTGGAGTGTGGGTTTGTTACATTTACATGCAGCTCCAACTGTTCTTGCTGGCCCCAATTCACATAATTACCAGGTGTATCTATATGGGTTAGATAATTCTCTTTATTTACTGACTGCCTAGTCTGCGACACGAACTGTTCCAGGCACCAGAAAGAAATGGGTTCGGAAAAAAGGCGTGGGTCCTATTTTGATGCAGTTTAAAATCTAGAAGATTGGAGGGGGAATACATTAAACATGTGATTTCACTAGGTAACAAAAAAGAAAATTCAACAGTGTACTAGGTTCTGTAAAGAAAGGTACATTTTATGCTGAGGCTATATATATCCAGTGGTTGTAACTCAGTGGGAAAAAGTAAACTTTGAGCCGAGATCTCAAGAGTGACTATCAGATAAATGAGGCAAAATCATGAGCAAAGCAGTACAAAGTAGAAAGAAAATAGAATTTCAGAAGTCCTGAAAACAAGGCTAATTAGATTGGAGCAAATAGAGTAAAGACGATAGCACAGAGAAAATATGTACCCAATATACCTGATTGAATCCAAGCCATAAGAAAAATGGGGAGTGGAGTGGGGGTGGGTTCCAAAAGATAATCAAAGAGTGCAGAATTATAAAGAAAAAAAATTAAGAATGGCCTTGGGAGCATTTTTTATTTATATAAGGTAGAGTTCTCAATGAAGATGCAAAAATGCATTCAGTAGCTATCTTTAAATTCATAAAGGCTTGAACAACTATAGGTAGACTAACATTTAAAAATATGTTGAGACCAATTTCT
Organism: Panthera onca; assembly: GCF_046562875.1. Taxonomy (NCBI): domain Eukaryota; kingdom Metazoa; phylum Chordata; class Mammalia; order Carnivora; family Felidae; genus Panthera; species Panthera onca. Next base: position 140,208,136 of record NC_138339.1, on the reverse strand, counting down.
GTAAAAATAAATTTGCCTCTATGTGTCAGAGAACCCAAACTAACAAATAAGAGGCTGTTCAGACATGACAGAGCATCTCCTTAAAGTCATCAGGGATCCAGTCTTCCAATTTTCTGCTCTGATGTCCTTGGAATATGACTTTTGTCCTTATGGTGCACAACAATTGCTAGAGCTCCAGACATCACCTACACATTGCAGGCAGTACAGTGGGGAGAGAGCTTACCACTTCATTTGTAAGGAAATTTACTGAAAAATTTTCACAGGGTATTTTAGTATATCTGTCATTGTTCAACTGGCCCCAAGAGCATAAGAACGAAGGAATGTAGTCCTTTGGCTGGGTACTTTTGTCACTTTGAGTAAACTTGGTATTCTAACACTGAAAATTTTGGGGAATGAATGATGGTACCCACAGCTATCTAATTCTGCCACAGGACTTCAAAAATGTAACACTAATTCATCATTCCATGGGTTGAGTATTAGAGATTTTAAACACTAAACGATATGCAGGCTTGAGGGAATACAATTTTCAGCTCATATTTTCAGGAGGGAAATAACAAGTGGAGTTACATCATGTGAACATTTAATCTTCTTTGGCTTTTACTATGCTCACATCTATTCCTTTTTATGGACATATACACAGGATTGACAATCATATGGAAAATCTCTATATGTTTCCTGTTGTGAGTATCTCAACACACTTTGATTCTGGTCCAGAAAGAACAGTGCACTTTATAGATTGTAGAGGGGATTTTCACAGGACATTTTGAGTCTATCATACCTCATTATTATGATATTCTAATGTACTGATAAATGGAATTTATCAGTAACTCACTAGTGCATACTTTAGTAGGGGGTTTTATAAATTGTTTTGGGGAAAAAAGTAGTATTAGAATTGCCTACCATCTTTCAGATGAACAGGTCCTTAAGTTTGTGAGCATATTTTATGCTGGTTTTATGTAAGCATCCTTTAATATTTTTTGGTTTGGGCATAAAGAGGGGGTTGTTCATTGGGTATAGTGACAAGATCCAGGTATTCCAGAGGCTTAGATAGAGGAAATCAGTATACCCATAAAATTAGAAGTAAATGCTTGTAAGTATGTGTAGTATGGGTTCCTATAGAAAACGCAGGTCCCCACAGTCGTATGCACTTACCTAAACACAGAGACTTTCTTTGGTCCTGTGCCAGTTATAAATGCATACAATAATGTTAAACATGTTTGAAATTATTTGAGATTTAGAGATAAAAAATAGCACGCAAATTGGAATTCAGTGTGATTGATCAAAAAGAGGGTAGTCTGTACTTTTCAGGACTTTTCAGTCTTTTTAATCATAAAATAAAGTTAATTCATGAATGACTAATTTAACCGACCACTATGATCAAATGAGCTGTTCTACAGCCTAGGAACATATGCTCTGGAAGCTTCTTTCAATTTCTCTGGGGAAGTGTCTGAATCTTCCAGAAGTGTTTATGCTTTATTATCCGATGTGAAGATTGAACCCACAATTTGCTAACCTGATATGTTTTTTGAATAATTTGTTTCTATATTGCATGCTAACATAGAATAAATTTTTCAATGAAACATGAAAATGAGACCAAACCTGAATAGCACTTTGTACATTAATGACAATTCCTTTGGAAAATTACCAAGAAGGAAATATGCAATTTTTTACCATAATCCAAAGAACTACTCTTTTTTTAAATGTTTATTTATTTTGAGAGAGAGAGAGAGCGAGCGTGAGTGGGGGAGAGGGGCAGAGAGAGCAGGAGAGAGAATCTTAAGCAGGTTCTATGCTCAGCTTGGAGCCTGATATGGGGTTCAATCCCATGAGTATTAGATCAGGACCTGAGACTGAAATCAAGAGTCAGATGCTTAACTGGCTGGGCTACCCAGGTGCCCCCCATAGAAATACTCATTTTAACTTAGAGTACTTAGAAATTGAGAGAAAGGAGCTTGGGATAAAAAGAGGAAGGTATACAGCATGTTATATTACTTAAAATTCAAGTTTTCACTTTATTTTAAAAATATATGTTTAATTTGTATTTATTATAAATTAATATAATTTACTCAATTAGATAAATTACAAAATTTATCCCATTTACCACCATTTGTCTATCCTATCCCTTCTCCAAAGGGAACCTGTGGCACAGATACAAATACCAATAGAATAATATAGTATTGGTGTGTATATGGATATGAACACATGTGTGTTCTACATTAATGGCATCATAATTTATCTAGTGTTTTGCCACCTGAATTTGTTCTACTGACAAATACATTTTAGAGATCTTTCCCCACTGTTACTTGTATCTCCTAGGAATTCCCTACATATAGTATTTACTCATTTCTCTGTGTTTGGATGTTCAGATTATTTAGTTTTTTGCTGTTATAATCAACACTGCATGCAACACAAGCATAGGTGATTTCCTGTGCACATCTGCACGCTCTAAGGTGAAAATTGAGATGAGTTTTTCTTTACGAATATACACGGCCAATGCTGAAAAATTTTTTTTAAGTTTTATTCAGTTTTGAGAGACAGAGTGTGAGGGGGGAGGGGCAGAGAGAGAGAGGGGGAGACACAGAATCCAAAGCAGACATGGCCAATGCTATATAGCATGTAGCATTGCCACAGATTTTGAAATTTTATTATTATACTTCTTTGGCATTAGTGGTAGTGGTGTGTCAGAAGTCTCTTTTTATATCAGGAAATTCTGTTTAATTAACAGGAAATGAAACGGAGGAGAGAGGAGCCCTAGATTTTGGAGGTAATAGATTTCACTGGAGAAGTGTCATTTGGCGCAGTAATTACTATTTTCCAAAAGTACAAATGTAGGCATTAAGTTTCGGAAACATGAGGATAGAAGATAGGTATATTTCAAAAGGCAAATCATGCTCCTTAATTATGCTTAGAAAACGTTGGAAACAACTATGTTTGTTAAGTCGTACTTGTTGTTTGGTTTCAGTTAATGTTGAGGCTTCTTTTTAAAGATGCCATTAGAATTCTCTTTTCTGAAATAATGCTTTTGAGATAAAAAAAAAAATACACCAAAAAACTATTGTTCAGTTACAGTATAAAATGTGAGGTGTGTTATTCCCTGTGACAATTTATGATCGCTGTGTTTTAGTCACAAAATTGCCTCCCTTACAAATCAACATTTTCAACAGGAGAATGTACATAGTAATTAATGAAGAGCAAACAGACATTCACTTAGGTAGCCTAGCCCTCCTTTTAAATGAAATGTGTATCTATTTGAATTTCAAATGCTATGAGATCTTATTTGTACATGTAAAATATTAATGTTCTCCCGATAATGACTACATCCATAGGCTTTAACATTTTATTATAATGAACAATTAGCAGGTGGTTGAGAAATTAAAACCATCTAATTTTCTCAGGCAGAAACCCACCCTAACTGCTTCTCCTGCAAAAATAAAATAAAATAAAATAAATAAAAATAACAGAAAATAAAAGCTCTTAACTGCTCTTTCAAAGCAGAAGTCCATTTGAGAAGAGGCCAAGAAGCGTCCTGAAGTAGAAGTGTCCTTTGCCAGTGGATTTTCCTTTGCATATCTGTTTTTTCCAGCATTTGGACACCCAAATACTTTCCTGAGTAAAATAATGGAATTTTACTGAGAAATTTGGATAACTGGAGCAAAGCAGGAGGCAAAAGAGAGAAGGGGGAAATAGGTTGCTTTCAACCAAGAGTTTAAGAAACAGCCTCCTTTTCTGTAAGGAAGCTCTTTTAGATTTAAATCTTTCAGAGCAGAAAGTATCTGTCAACATCACCTGCTGGGAATACTGCCATCTCTTCTAGAGACAAAATATCTCAGCCTTAGAGAAGTTTCAGCTTCCTTAAGAGTATCCCTCCCTGTCATCCAAAACTTTCAGACCATCAATACTTTTTCATGCAAACTCATTATCCTTGAATTTGAGATTTGTCCAATTTAATGTCTTGCTATTGACTATTCTCCTTTACTCCTTCAGCAAATATCGAGTGACTCTTATGTTCCAAATTCTCACTGCTTAAGCATAGAATTTAACTTGGAGCTTCCTGGAAGTCAGGAACAAACTATAAATAAGTGGAAAATATAGAGCTGTATAATTTGTTAGAAAGAATAAGACAAAGTGTCAAGAAGTTCAATAAAAGCCAAGAGCTCAACAATGAAGTCCTGTGCATTTCAGTGAAAGAAGTTTTGTGTGCTTGTAAGCTAATGCACTCTGTTTGTTGTTTCTTACTTTTCCAAGACCAAAATTTGGAGTAAGTGGAAGACTGGATGTGAAAGCCTGTCTCCTGTATAAGCCAAGTTTGTGTTGCTTGAGAGTTTCCAAATCCTCTAGATTTCTGTGTTTTCACCCTACATAACCTCACTCTTGCCCCGTACATGCTGGGGGATAAACCAGCTCCTTCCCTGAGTCTGTGTGGAGTGTCTATTTCTCCCTGTTTCCACTGATCGTGGTTCTGCAACTTGCGCATCAGAACAGATGTCCTCCTTCATGCAGTTTCTCCCCAGGTGAACACCACCCCTATTGTCTTCTTGCCAAAGCACAAACAACACAAGACTTTTCTGTGCCTAGCATGTTTTAATAAAACTAAGGAGAAAGTGGAGGATTACATCCTGCTCAAATGGCAGCCCTCACTTTAGTTTGTACACCAAAAATGCCACGTTTCGTATTGCATGATAGGTGATTTCTCTCTGGTCACTTCCTACTCTTCCTTTCCCTATCAAAATTATAGCCATCTGTCTCCTTAGTGCTTTCTATATTAAGGCCATTGCTCTCCCTTTCTAGCTGCCTTCAACCTCAAATTACTGCGCTTTTCTTACATAGAGCAGTATGCTATTAAGACCTCATTTTGCAAAGCCAGGAAGACTATTTGAGATATTTCCTGCAGTAAAGACCCACCTCAGGAGCACCTGGGTGGCTCAGTTGGTTGAGTGTTCAACTCTTGATTTTGACTCAGATCGTGATCGCGGTTCATGAGTTTAAGCCCCGCGTCTGGCTCTGCACTAACAGTGCAGAGTCTGCTTGGGATTCTATCTCTCTTCTTCTCTGTCCCCTCCCCTCTCAAAATAGATATATAAACTTAAAGACCCACCTCTACCAAGCTTCCCACTAGAATTTAGAAATAAGAGAGTACTTATTTACCCAATGAAATTCTTAGGCACTTGATAGGATGCTAGTAAAAATATTTATCTTCCATTTGATCTGAGTAGCTCCTTATAAGTTGTAGGACTGGAAATAGTGATTTTGTTGTTGATGTTTTGTTGTCTTTGCCCATTTTGATTTCTTCCAGTTATATCGGAACTCTCCTGAATAGATTTTTATGAATGAATGTAAATTAATTCCTCTTGTAATAAGATGATTAGCCCAATCATTAATATTATTATTAGTATTTTTAAATTCCTGTATTTTACTCTTAATGTATTTGGAGATCTGTGTTCTCTTCTGTTCATAATTTTGGCTTAAATTATGAATGTACTAGGTATGACAGAAACACAATAGTCAAATGTTAATATAATTTGGTGGGGCAGAAATCACTTGAGAAGACACAGGCTGTTTGATTACTTTAGGAATACGTTAATTACATAAGAAACACATCTCTTGGAATTCCAAGAATTATGCTGCCATTAGTACAAAACTAATGAATGGATTCAATAAAAATTGAATCCGTGTCTTCTGGGCCAAGGCACCATCTAAGAACAAGGATATAGTTATGCACAGAAACAGCAGTGCTTGCATTATAATGAGAGTAGGCAGATGATAAGTAAATACAAATTTTTTATATTTAATAACAAATATGGCAAATGTCTGTTGTTAGTAAGAAATGTGGAAAATGATAGAGCAGTACATGGGGAACGGGAGATGACGGAAGTTGGGAAAATCAGTGTTGTAAAAATGTTATATACAGCAGTGAGGCAAGACTCCTTTGAATTGGTGACATTTGAGCAGAGACCCAGAGGAGCATTGGGAGTCAGCAGTATGCGATTGTGGGAAGCACATTTCAGGATAAGGAAGAACAAGAGTGAAGGGTCTGGGTCAGAAATGTGCTTAAAGGAGGAAAAGTAAGTTAGCTTAGAGCCAAGTGACTAAGCACAGAGAGATGGAGATGAGGTAAAGATGTAGCAGGGTGATGTCAGACTTTGTAGAATCTTACAGGGATTTTAGGACTGTGGATTTTACTCTGAGTAAAATGAGCAGTTATGATAGGGAGTATATTTGAGAAGTGGCAAGATCTAAGGAGTAGGTGATTTATCTTTTAAAAGGAACACTTTCCTCTGCAAATGGGACTTAGGGCAGAGTTTGAAGCCAAGAGACAGTTGGGTCACCTATTGGAATAATCCTGAAGCAAACAGGTGATGTCTTAAACCCAGGTAGATTGCAGTGAAAGTGGTCAAAGGTACTCAGTGTTGGGATATATTTTGAAAGTTTAGCTAATGATACTTGTTTGTAGATTGATAAATTATGGGTTATAGGAGAAATAGAGTGTCAAGAGTAACTTCAGGTATTTTGTTTTTTGGAGTTCTGAGTAAATAGAATAGTGAGGTTGCTGTTAATTCAGATGGGTAAGTCTGAAGTAGGTGGAACAGCAGATTTAAGAGGTAGAATCAGGATTTGGTTTAGGATATGTTAAGCCTGAGATGAATAATAGATATCCAAGTGGACATGTCAAGAGAGGAAGCTAGAGTTCCAAGTCAGATCAACGATGGGGATATACATTTGTGAATCATCAGGATGTAGGTGTTTAGTAAATCCATGGGCCTGGATGAGATCATCTACGGAGGGAGCATAAATAGAGAAGTTGAAAGATAGAGCCCTTGGGCACTCCAGTATTTAGAGTCGAGATGAAGAGGTAACAACAAAGGAATATTTGTAGAAGATGGACTAGTAAAATGGAAGGAAACTAAGGGAAATTAAAAGTGACAAAGAAATACATTCTAAGAGGTCAAATCCCAAATGACATGACAATGACACTACTTATTTTGGCACAAAGCATAGTGGCCTGTCCAAAGAAAATCTGTGTATTTTATTTAGGCTCAGTTATGTGTTAGGAGGAAGTTGACAGCCTCTCACAGAGGAGTCCACAAGCGTGGACTGCATGTGGTGATCATGATGGCCCGTATTCCATCTGGCTGTGGGACAGTGACAATGCCCTAGGACTATGATCTAGTGAAAAATCACTTTCAAGTTCTCCCACCTCTCCAAACCCCAGCCAATTCAATTCAAGTGATATTTATGAGCTACTCTGAGTCATATTATGCTCACTTTGGAAGTGTAGCCAGGCAGATGTCCAGGTTGCTCATGGCCCTGTTAAATCTTAAGCAGAAACTGTACCATTCAACTTAAAAGAAGCAATTAAACATGATATATTACAAAAGGCAAACTAGGAAGAAACAAAAGAAGCACCCAGTAATTGATGGTCGAGGGTGATGTTATCCAGGACCAAAGTTCTCTTTGCAGGGATGGTATTTGTGGTGCTAATCTGCACAGTGAGAAGGCTTACAGGCAGCTGGTAAAATAAAAGTAGTAAAGGTGGGCCATCATGCTCAGAGCTTCGGGTTCCAAATGAGGGTTTGTCTTAATGATTTGAGTAAAAATGTGAGACAGCAAGTGAGTGGAGTAAGGATCCTTTTACCAGGCTAGGATTTATCATGAATGTTCTATCAGGCTTCTTTGTTGGAAGAACCTTGAGGAACCCAACCATCTTGCTTTGGTCCTCATTCTCCCTCAGGTCCCATCAATAAAGTTGCTTTTCCTGAGCTCCTTTTTCTATCCCAGTTAGCCCCCCTCCCTTTTTTTTGTCTGTGCAAAGTTTTCTAGATGTCAGGCTGATTAGGGCATTGTTCAGCTGACGCAGGCCTGGTCAGATCTTCCTCTCGCTTCCCTCCCCTTGGTGAACTTGGACATATTGGGTAATACTGTCTTAATACTGCATGAGACGTCTAGGCTGTGAGAAACAGACAGCTGCGAGGTTACTGAGGAAGAAGACACTTCCAGATACATGGTCCCAGGGTACCCTCCAGCTCTCTCAGCAGTGCTTATTAGTGATGGCAAGGGAGTTTGCAAGGAAATGTGTTTGCTAGGTTTAACTTTACTGTTACTACTGTAAACAGCAAGGAAATCTCCTGAGTCCTGTGTACCGAGAGCACTGTATTCGTATATGGGACGTGCATCTTGTATTGATTATACATTAAAAATTGGGAGATAGTCACGGAGTCTCGGTAAGATGCTAGATAATGGAAGAAGTTAATATATTTCCCACTTTCTTTTTCATTTTTTAGACTCTTGGTTTCTTCATACATTAAAACCTCACTGTGAAGAACATTATAAATCTTGTTAATTATATGGCAAAGCAACATATAGAGATGATTAAAGACCAATACAAAAATAATTGCACATGATTTCATTTGGAGAAGGAACAGGTTAGAGACACATTGACAAATAACTGTCAAATGTGTGAAAAATCCTTACAAAAAAGAAGACTGAATAGTTAGCTTCCACGAGGACCAAGTAAATTGGCTTAATTAGGCTTTATTAAACAGATTTGTTTTTTTACTAAAAGGAGAAATCTTCCTAATGGTGTGTACTTTACTAAACTTTGAGGTTTTAATCTTTTCCCGTCTTCTGTTGATTTTTTTTTTTCTGTGTTGTTTCTTCCATCCAGAAGCAGAAGCAGCAGCAGCAGTTGTGGAAATTTGTGTTCTGCTCCTGTTCAGAGTGATGACATTAATAATATGTGATAGCAAGGATAAATAAAATATGATAAATTAGAAGCATGGTGCATGTATATGATTCTCAAAACTCTCCCCAAATTAACAGAATAAATTTTAATTTTCAAAATTGGGTATTTGATAATTAACTAAATTTACAAAAGAATATTTACTTGATAGAAAATATTAACCCAGGACAAAGTTATGGCCCATTTGATAATCATTGGCTAGTCATCAATTGGGATTTTATATGAAGGATGTTAAGGCATCTGCTAAGGGTAGGAAATATTGTAAAATGTACCTATCAGGAAAACTCCTTGAGGCCAAAGCATGGAATCTGAGTGAGCATCCATCTGGTTGCCTCTTAAAATAATGCTTGATCAAACTCATCACCCTGGAATCCCGAATGCAGAGTTTAGGGCATGAAAATAAGAGCAGGCTCTTACCTAATGGCTTTCCAAATAATTGACCTTTGTATCGTCTCATTCCTTGAAGAGCTGCTGCGTTTCTTCCAGTGATACTTGCACTTCTGTATTGCTTTCACAGCCCACGTGTGTATCTTTCATGGCTGCTTTAACTAAATATAAGAAACAGACTTGGGAGCACTGTTGTCAGAAATACTCTTTAAATTTCTGTTCTTATGGTGAAAAAGCCTTTCTATTTTGCCTAATAGCTGTAATTAACAGTAAAAATGAATGTTTACCATAGTTCAATAGTTAAAATTTGCAAAGGGGAAGTAATTGAATCCATTAAACACATCATTTTCATCATCAAATATAAAAGGTGTAAATCCAGGTGTTCTGTTAAAGGCTAAGAATTAAAAGAGAACAACATGATTTTCTCATTCCACATATTATTATGGAAGTTTTCTAAGCAAGCTTGTAACATATAAAAACGAAGCTCTATTAAGACCAACAAAACAATACAAACAAAATACTGTCTTCTCATTTATTGGCATTTAAGTAAATACACAGTCTATAGAGTGGACTCTCTTGCTTTAAACACTACTTTTGGTGTGTTTTTTAAAAAAATGTTTATTTATTTTTAATTTTTTTTTTTTTTAACGTTTATTTTTGAGACAGAGCATGAACGGGGGAGGAGCAGAGAGAGAGGGAGACACAGAATGGGAAGCAGGCTCTAGGCGCCGAGCCATCAGCCCAGAGCCCGACGTGGGGCTCGAACTCATGCACCGCGAGATCGTGACCTGAGCTGAAGTCGGACGCTTAACCGACTGAGCCACCTAGGCTCCCCTATTTATTTATTTTTAAGAGAGCACGCACACAAGCAGGAGAAGGGCAGAGAGAGGGAGAGACAGGGAGAGAGAGAGAGAATCCCAAGCAGGCTCCTCACTGCCAGTGCAGAGTCTGATGTGGGGCTCAAACCCACACACTGGGAGATCATGACCTGACCGAAGTCAAATACTTCACCAAGCCATTGAGGCACCCCTAAACACTACTTTTGTGATCTTCAGAAAGATATTTAACCTACTTTGCATCAGTTTTTTCATCTATAAAATAGGGATGATAATTACATGTACTTCATATGGTTTTTTGAATTGAGTTAAAACATGTATACACTTATATACTGACATTGCCTGGCATGTACTCAGTGCTCCATACATATTAGATTAAAATGTGTAGCTTTTATTTACAAAGCACAGAAATATTTTAAGTTGGTCTAAACTTGGTGTAAAATAAGTTAACAGAAGTCAAGAATAAATCCACACAGTGATCTAAGACCACATCTCTCTAGGCCTTCGATGCTTATCATTCTGGCCATAAAGAGGTCTTCACACAATGAACAAGTTCTGAATCCCAGACCTCCTCTTCTCAGTCAACAGAGGTCAAGATGGTAAACCATACATTTATGCCTTCTTACACCACCCCTCAACCCCCCACATTTATAGCCTTGTTGTTTCTATTTGGCTTAAATCCAGAACAAGTAATGCCATTAAACCCTCTACTCCCATTTGTACAGTTAGCACCAGGAACTCATGCTTTCTGGTCCATTCACCTCACTGATTCTAAACACCCTTTCTACCTGCCTTTCCCTTCCTTTGTTAAACTCTTCCTTAGCTTCCAAAAACCCTTCTACTGTGTTCTCTGGAACTCATAATCCATTATCAGCATAATATAATGGGTTTTTAAACTCTTCTCTGAACATACTTTTGCTTTCTAGCTCTTAAAAAAACCTAGGGTCTTCCTTAAAAACTCTGTTTCCCCTGTAGCTTTTAATCAATGTCTGCTTTTTCATCCCGAACTGGGCTTTGACACTGGCCTTTAAGGTGAGGTTGTGTCACCTCTACTTTTCATGGTGGTTTTCAGACCATTTTGGATGATTCCCTTATGCTCTTCTCTAAGCACCCCCACCATGAAGGTTTAAACCTCACGATAACAGATTTATTACCCACTATCTTTCCTTGTTTCTGGCATTTGCCTGTGCCTTGGTCATTCTCCCTTCATTTCTCGGAGATTTAGCTCTCAGCTCTTTGTCATTATCAATACCTCTTCCATTTTAATTTGTGGCAATGTGAATATTCATGGATTCATAGATAAATCTTCCAGCACCTTGCTCCCTCCATTTCTTGAGCACCTCTTCTTTTGACCTCCCTCTTTCCTGAGCTCTTTATTCCCTAGCCATATGCTAGACCTTATTTTACCCCACGTTATGCATTATTCCTCTTTATTTCCTATATTTCATTTCTCTTTCCCCAGCTCCCCTTTTTAGTACTCACTACTCACTCTTAACACCCCATTTGCTTCATTCACTTGAAATAATAGGCATTCACACTCTCAGCAACTTTACCCACATTACATAGCTCAAATTACTTGCTTAATCATTAGAAACCTTCCTTTTGATAAACCCTCAGCTCCCTTGGTCTTCTGTTATTTCATTAGCTAGTTGGGTTCAGCTGCAGCTATGGTTAAATCCAACTCTTCAGATACTTCACATACATATCCATGAAGTTAGATAAGATTGGGAAGAACACACAACATTCTTCATCCCATTATAAATTCTGAACAAAAAGAGCCAATGGGATTTATTTAATGTTGTCTGAAAAGCTTACTCTGCTTCTCTCTTCCACTCATGTTATATATTCTGCTTCCTCCTCACATCATCATGATTTCTCCATATGTGCTTTTGTCTGAAGTTAATTCCTCTGCTTATGCACTAGAGTATATTCTATCTCAGCTGCTTGATCAGGGTATCATTCCAGTAACCATCTTTTCTCTGTTCTGTATCATTATTTCTGTATCTAAAAATTTCCATGTGTCCCTAACACTCAATCTCCACTCACCTAGGGATGACCACTACTCTGGCTTTTTTTTTTTTTTTTTTTAAACTGTGGATTAGTTTTCACTCTTGGAGAAGTTCATTCTTCAAGTATATATTCTGTGCTCAACTTCTTTTCCTTAGCATGTCTGTGAAATTTAACCCTGTTTTATGTATAAGCAATTTGCTTTTTGTTGCTGAGTAGTATTGCATAATATGACTGTATTACAGTCAATTTGTTTATCCATTTTTCTGTTGATAGTCATTTGGGTTGTTTCTAGATTTGGGCTATATTTATTTCTATCTCTGTTTTGTCTAACTTTTTTTGTGAATGTACTTTTTAAAATTTCTTCTGGGTAAGTACCTAGAATTGGAATGACTGGATTACAAACTAGGTATATATTTAGACTTCAAATAAAGTGCCATTTTTAAAAATAATTGTATTATTTTGTATTTCTACCATAAATAGATGAGAATTCTGGTGTTCCCCACTCTTGACAAAACTTGAGTTGTTGGTCTTTTAACGTTTAACTTTTTTTTTTTTTTTATTTAATCCTACCATTCTAGTGGGTGTGTAGTGGTATTTGTTGTGGTTTTCATTTGAATTTCCATGATGACTAATAAAACATGACATTGAGCATATTTTCCTATTTATTGGCTATTTATATACCTTTCTTGTGAAGTATTTATGAAAGTAGTTTTCCTGCTTTTTATTGGATTATTTATCTCAGTTAATGAGTTGTAGAATTATGTATTATGGCTGTAAGTCCATCAGATACATATTGGCAATATTTTTCCCAGTCTGTGATTACCTATTCTTTCTTTATATTGTCCTTTGATGGACAGATTTTTGAAATTGTGATGGTTTAATTTGTCATTTTTTCTTTTAGAACTGCTTCTATGCCCTGCTAAAGATATATTTACTTACTCCTATCCCAAACATATTCTGTGGTTTCACCTAGAGTACTGTAATTTTAGTTTTTATTTTATTTTTTTATTTTTTTATTTTTTTCAACATTTATTTATTTTTGGGACAGAGAGAGACAGAACATGAACGGGGGAGGGGCAGAGAGAGAGGGAGACACAGAATCGGAAACAGGCTCCAGGCTCTGAGCCATCAGCCCAGAGCCTGACGTGGGGGTCGAACTCACGGACTGCGAGATCGTGACCTGGCTGAAGTCGGACGCCCAACCGACTGCGCCACCCAGGCTCCCCTTAGTTTTTATTTTTAGGACAGTAATCCATCTCAAAGTTTATCTTTTAGAATTTGGTATGAGTTAAAAGTCATAATCTTTGTCCCCAATGTTTTACCTATTTCATTAGCGTTTGTTTTAAAGATTGTACTTTCACTCACCATTGAATTACATTGATTCAGTTGATTTTGTAAGTATGGGTCCATTTCTGTTCTCTTTTTTTTTTCTGTTAGTCCATTTGCCTCTCTTTAGGCTAATGCATCAATGTCTTGATTACTATGTCTGTATACTAAACTTTAAATTCAGGTGGATTTTTAAATCCTCCAACTTTGCTCTTTTTTTTTTTTTTTTTTTTTCAAAATTGTTTAGGCTATCTTATGCCTTTACATTTCTATTTAAATTTTAGAGCTAGCTTGTCAATTTTTACAAAACTTCCAGCTGGGATATTGATTCGGTATTATTGACTTTGGGGTCAGATTTTGTCATTTTTAACAGGACTGAGTCTTCTAATACATGAAAAAGGTATATTTTCATTTCTTTCTGTCTTACTTGTCTTAGCCCTGTTTTTGATGCAAAGATCCTGTATTTTTTGAAAAAATTTATCGAAGTGTGATATATTGACACTATTTTACATATGTCTTTTAAAATTTCATTTTCCAATTGTTTTCTACAATTAAATAGAAATACAATTGATTTTTGTATTTTCACTTTGTTCCTGGAAACCTCTCTCTGTGACTGACTTACTAGTTGAGAGAGTTGATTTGAAATTACAAGAATTACCTCCATAGACAATCATGTCATTTACAGTTACAGATGCAGTTTTCTTCTTTTCTGATTTTCATGTCTTTTATTTAATTATCACCTTATTTCATTGCCTAGAACCTATACTGTATGTGAAATGCATACCATGTGCTGATGTTCAGGATCAGAAATTCAATTCCCTACCATTATAGGTAGTCTCAGCTGTATTATTAGGTGACTTTTTTTAATAGAGTGAATAAATTCCCTTTCTGGTCCTCTCTTTTATTATGAATGTGAGTTTAATTTGCTCTGTTTTGGTGACTGTTCAAATAAACATATAGTTTTTCTCCTTTATTCTCATATCTTGTATTATATTGGTTGATTTTCAAATGTTGAATTAACTGCATTCCAGAGAGAAACCCAGCTTGATCATTGTGTATTTTCTTTTTAAATATTGGATTCAGTTTACATCTGAGGATTTCTGTCAACCTATATAATCTTCTGTTAAAACGTCTGTGTCCAGTTTTGGGACTTGGGTTATGATGGCTTCATATATTGGCAAGTGTTTCCTCTTCTGTCATCTTTGGACATGTCTTTGTCAAGTTGTAATATTTATTCCCTGTAAGTTTGATGCAATTCATCAGTGGAATGATACGGAGTTTCATGGAAATATTTCTGATAATTAATTCAACTTCTGTAGTATTTACAATGGTATCAAAACTTTCTATATCTTCTCATGTCAATTTTGGTTAATTGTGTTTTCCAAAGAATTTTTCAATGTCATCTATGTTGTCAAGTTTATTATCATAAAGTTGATTATAATTGTCTCTTACTTTTTTTTAAGTCCAAAGGATCTGTAAAAATACCCCTCTTCCATTCCAAATATTGATAATTTTATTTTCTCTCTGCTTTCTTGACAGTTTTACTAAGGTTCTATAAATTTTGTAAGTTCTGTTTGCTTAATTCTAACCAAACAGTATCCATGCTACTTCTAATTGCACTTAAATTTTTAATTTTTTAATTTTTAATTTTTGAGAGCTAGAGAGTGCATGAGCAGGGGAGGGGCAGAGAGAGAGGGGAACAGGGGATCCAAAGGAGCTCTTTGCTGATAGCGCAGAGCCCGACGTGAGGCTTGAACTCCTGAACAGTGAGATTATGACTTGTGCCAAAGCTGGGAGCTTAACCGACTAAGCCACCCAGACTTTAAATATATTTAAATATTCAAGTAATGTTCTTATTTTACGAAGTTACATAAGGTTGAATCAGAAGTACTAAATGTGTCAAGCCCCCCTGCCAAAAAAGGCTGTGTCTACCATTCAAGCTTTGCAAAGTAATGCATAATTAGTGACCTACTTTTAAAATTTATGAGCTTAGATAGATATCTTGCTACAGTGTTAATATTTATTAATAAATTACATAATATTTCTGCATTTTAATTTAACAACAAAAACTTGAGCTCAGATTATAATTTCATATGGATGTATTTCTGCCTAAAGTATAAATTAGTTTTTAAGCTGACACACAAAAAAATTGTAATTAAAGGCTAATTAACAAGGAACTGTTCTGTGCAACTAAGGATATTTATCCAGGATTTTATTTTATTCATAATTTCTGTGTATTGAGGCAAGAAAGGAGAGGATCCCATTCATACCTCAACCTATTCTGAGCCATTTTTATATTCATCATTAAAAAGAAGCTATTTTTAAGATATCTACTTCTTAAACCTTCTACTGCTTGGTTTAATACTAAAACATTTATTGTTATTTGACATGGAGCACCTAATGCAAGGAGACATGTCGTGGAAAAACATAACAGACTTTAATCCAAAAGTATGGAGATAGGGCAAAAGATATATTTTACTTACTATTTTTTAAAGGCGAGCTGCTGATAGGCTTAAGACTATCTGTTTGGAAATTAGTTTGAGACTGCATGAAGAAAAGCCTATAAGAAATTAATGATTAATTGTGAAGATTTATATGGGCTATTCCATTTAGTCATAAACTAAGAAAGAAATAAGAACAAGGAGGTTATAAGTCCAAAATTGAAGAAAGCTCTGTGGGCTTAAAGCCATTACTCTAGAAAATAAATCCTGCCACAAAACATGGGAAATGAACACAGTAAATTTCAGGGTTTGGAAAATGTTTCTTATGGGAGAAAATCCCATTAAGTCGATCTGAATTGCTTCAGAAGAAGGTCCGTGGCAGTGTCAACTGCCATTAACATGAAGGATACTTCCCTGTTTCTCATTGCATTATGTGTGTATCAGATTCTATGACTTTTGTTTTTGATCAATAACCAATTTTTTCTAAGAACACTAAAAGGTTACAACCTAGTTTGCTCACAGTAATGAAAATTTACTGGAATGTGAGTCATCCCTATTTAAATCAGCCTATTGAGTCATCAATATTTGGAGGCCCTGATGGGCTTGCTGTATTTATCACTGTCCTTTGGCTAATGGAGGTTTGAGTTCATATCATAATTTAAGCCAAGCATCGATTTTAGTTGATAAAGCCATTTCCTCCATCAAATGAGTCTTGGTAAGAACCAGTATTACACTGCTTCACTAGCAATCAACCGAAGGAGACTCAACCAAAGAATGAAACAGAGATGCGATAGACAGTTCTAGGCTCAGTTGATTTTTGTTATTAACAACAAGAAGTTCACTAAGTCAGGGTGCCTGGATGGCTCAGCAGGTTGAGTCCGACTTCAGCTCAGGTTATGATCTCACAGTTTGTGAGTTCAAGTCCCGCGTCAGGCTCTGTGCTGATGGCTCAGAGCCTGGAGCCTGCTTGTGGGTTTGAGCCCTGGTCACGTTCTGTGCTGACAACTCAGAGCCTGGAGCCTGTTGGATTCTGTTTCTCCCTCTCTCTCTGCCCTCCCATGTTTGTACTCTGTTTCTGAAAAATAAACTTAAAAAAATAAAAATGAATAAAATTTAGTTTAAAAAAAATTGACTAAGTCACTGAAACTAATTCTAAAATTTAGTTTAAAAAAAAGTTGACTAAGTCACTGAAACTAATTCATTTTTATTTTTTTGCATTTTTGAAAATATAAGTACTAAAAAAAAGAACATATTAATATAAATCATAATCCTTACCGTGTTCCTATCCACTGACAACTTAGTATTCTAAGAATTCAATGTGCCAGTGAGTAAGCACCTCTTACTTTCATTTTGTGAAATACGTATCCTGTAGTAATCCTTCATAAGGCATTTTGCCTTTTTTACTTTAGTGTGGGCAGAGTTGGTATTAGCTTTAGAAAATACTATGCTTATTAATGTGCTTACTGTCACATTTATTTCCTTGGAATCTACATCTTTTCTATCCATGTGCTTGTATGTAACTAAATTCTGATGTAGGGCATTCAGAGCTTTCAATATCTGGCATGTTTAGACGTTTTGCTAACTGGTTGGTAATTCCAGTTTGTCCTTACTTTGAACTCAAGTTAGCCTTACAGTCTACATGCTTTTTCTCAGAGAAAGCGGGCCCTTTCTTTTCTTAGTCCTACTTCTATGTAATTCACTCCTTGGTTTACATTTCCATTTCTTTCTTTCTTTCTTTCTTTCTTTCTTTCTTTCTTTCTTTCTCTCTTTCTTTCTTCTCTTTTCTCTGTCTCTGTCTCTTTTTGTTTTTTACAGGCCATCAGTACTCAAGCTAATCTGTCTAAAATTTTTCCTTGATGAATATTGGAAATTTTTTTTTTTCTGTAGCTGTGTTTTCCACATCTGGGAGATCAATATATTCATGTCTATGATTTCATTAAAAAAATTATCAAGTTCTAGGTACTAGGCATAAGATATGTAGTGGGAAATAGGACATACATAGACTCTGTGTGTAACTAGAGCATAAAATACTAAGGAGCTCAATATATGTCTAACTCGTTACATTTTTGTAAAGTGCTGTGAAGTGCAAGTACAGTATTCTGTGCGTACAAAATAGGGTCTGCCATTTAAGCATAACTAATTTATCACTACCAGAATCTTGATACTGGCAAGCTACCGGCATATATCAACATAGAATTAGAAACCCAGACTTGCCTTTTTATATTTAAAAAGGCACATGTATAATACAGTTTTATTTATAATTCAGCAAATAAGCCTTAAGCATAACCCAATAGCTGAACCTATGTAAGTCACTGGAGACCAAAATGAAATGGGACTGTGCCTGCCTTTTAGAAGTCCATGGTTTAAAGAGAATTTATACATGCATACTACTTACATTAACACAGTGTGATAAGTCCTGTTACAGAATAATGTGTGCTATGGATTAAATGTGTCTATACATTGCCCCCATCACCCAAAAGTCCTGTATTGAAGCGCTAAACCTCCATTGTAACGATATTTGGAGATGGAGCCATTGGGAGGTAATTACTTTACATGAGATCATGAGGATGGGGCTCTCACAACAGATTAGTACTCTTGTCAGAAGACACAGTAGAGAACATGTTCTGGATGTGAAGACCAGGGGAAGGTGGCCATCTGCGTGTCAGGAAGAGAGCTTCCCCCAAAACATGACCATACTGGCACCCTGATCTTGGACTTCCAGACGCCAAAGCTATGGGGAATAAATTCCTCTTGTTTAATCCCCCTAGTCTGTGGTATTTTGTTAAGGCAGCCGTAGAAGAGGGGTATGATGTATAGCCTATGTTGGTGGCTTAGAGGACAGATTAATTAATTTTGCTTAGAGCAACCAAAGACAGCTCCAGAAAGGAAGTGATACCTGAGCTTGGCCTTGAAGGGTGAATAAAATTTTACTTTGTAGAGAAAAGGGTGAAAGGGCATTTCGACCATGAAAAAAAATTAGCAAAATGCAGGAATTAGAGATGAATTCTATCTTGTTTAAAAAGGTGAATGGTGATACGACCAACAGATAAAACATAGAAAAACTAGATGGATTTGACTAAATAGAGTGAAGTAGCATGATGCTGAATTTGACCAAGATGGCTTTGTAAGCACCAAGCAATTGCAAACATAACTGATAAATGGATAAAGAAGATGTGGCGCACACACACACACACACACATACACATACACATACACATACACACACACAAATATTATTTGGTGATCAAAAAGAACAAAATCTTGTTATTTACAATCACGTGGATGGAATTAGAGTGTATTATGCTAAGCACAATTAGGTAAAAATAAATACATCATTTCACTCATATGTAGCGTTTAAGAAAAAAACATGAACATAGAGGAAGGGAAGGAAAAATAAGATAAAAACAGAGAGGAGGACAAACCATAGGAGACTCTTAAATATAGAAAACAAACAGGATTGTTGGAGGGGAGATGGGTGGGGGGATGGGTTAGTGTGCAAAGGGCATTAAGGACGGCACTTGTTGGAATGATCAGTGGGTGTTATATGTTAGTGCTAAATCACTGAGTTCTGTTTTTGAAACCAATACTACACTCTATGTTAACTTACTTGAATTTAAATTAAAAAATTAAAAAAAACATAAGTATGGAAATCAGAAGAAACCTGGGAACTGCTTTCAACAATTGTGTATGTCTTTAGTGGATATTAGGTGTCCCACCCAGGTCACCTCTTCAAGGTCAAATTATCTACCAGTTGCTGATAGACTCGCATAAAGCTTAAGCCTTCATTGTGATTTCTTATTTGGCAACGAGCAGCTGCTTTGCTCAAAATTACATTCCTTCCTGAAATGGGGTAAGGAGTGTGGGTAGGAAACCTGTGGACAATGATCAGATGATGCAGAGATTTGAAGACCTGGCATCCTTAGCTTATTTGGGAAAAACTCCAAAGGGCATCCAAAGCCCCAGGACTTTGTGTAGATTGGCTGAGGGCTCAGTTAGAACTACCTTGTGATTCAGCTTCTCCTTCTGCCAAAGCCCGCCTTTCTCACACTGTCTCAGGTGAACTTCCTAAGAGCATTGTCCAGTCACCTTTATCATTGAAAAATCCCATTTTCAGGGAACCCAATCTAAGGCACTGCCATCTCAAATCCCAGAATACCAATATGAAGAAGTATAGGGCTTGGGAAGGAGAAGAGTGACCACATGCTGAAGTTGCTGCACGATCTCACTAATACGTATCAGTATACCAGGAGAAGACGAGGGTCTATGCACAGTTTGGATCCTGAGGGTGCTGAACACAGTAGGGCAGCGGAGAAAGAAAGTTGGGGAAAGGAGAGTTTATCAATATGGGAGCAGTGTCCTGTGAAACAATTTAATATTCTGGCATCTACCCTGGGAAGTCATGCTAATTCTCTCCTAGGATAATTCTTGGAAACATGGAACAAATACTGAGCCGAAGTAAATTAAGTAGAATTTCCAGAGTTTTCAGGGTGGATGGCAGGAAAAAGAATTAAAGGACCTAGAGAGGTGGGCAGAATCTATTACATGAGGCTGGATGAACAGCTTATAATGTTTTATGGGAAGGCAGAGAGAACATTCCAGTGCAATAAGGAATGGTGAAAGGGGAATAAAAAATTAGCTCAGTGAGGGCTGTTCTTTCTAGGCAAAGAATGACAGTAGGGGGTGCTATTATAGAACTGATAGCAATTAGTTATGGTTGCATCTCAAATAAGACCAGATGCTCATGCTTAGCAATCAAAAGCAAGGTAAGTGCAGTGATCACAGTAGGTGGCAAGTTCTGAGTGGCAGATCGAGGAGGCTAGCCTCACGATGAGATAAGGAGATGGTTAACAGAATATGTTAGTCCTTAAGGAAAAATGAGTAGACAGCAAATAAGGGTTTTGCACAATGTATACAATCAAAATAGATTTAAAAAATGGAAGATGAAGAAGCAGAGAGAAGCTGCCCATCAAAACATGATAGTCTTTCCCCGGATTCTAGGTGTGATCCATTTCTGAGACCATGAACCTATTGACTGAAAGAGAGGTTCTGCCTATGATGAAGGATCATTTTTCACTGTGATAAATGTGTAGTAGAATTCCCCAGTACTTGACCAAAGTGACCCATGACTTTTAATTTAGGTACCTGAGCTCTTGGAAAAGGAAATATCCAGATCATTCAAGAATTGATGTATATAGGAACATAGTGAGGAGATAAATACAAAGTATTAAAAAGGAATGAAATGGAATGTCTAGAACCCCAAATACATTATGTGCATTGATAAATTTTTCTGCAAGTTGAACACCGTGGAAAAAAGATCAGTGGATTGAAAGACACAGTGATAGAAATTGTGCATACAGAAGCACTGAGAGAAAAAAAAAATATTACTGCAACAAATATATTTGTTGTTCCAAAAGGAACTCCAAAAGGAGGTTGACAGAAATTGAAGAAATAACGGACTAACATTTTCCAAATTTGCACAAACATGATACGGTCACATGTCCCAGATTTTAAAAAAATTCCATTCAGGGAAAAAAGGCCAAAACACATAATTCAAATTACATAAAATCATTGTTAAAAATACAATTTTAGAACAGAAAAATAAGATCAAATGGAGGGGAATAAACATCAGAAGATGATTGACTTTTTGTCATATGTCAATCTAGAATTCTATATCCAGAAAAAAAAAATCCCCTTCAGAAATGAAGATAAAATAAAATAATATATATGTTCAGGAAAAGAAAAACTTGGAGAATCCCTCACCAGAAGGTCTTCCCAAAAAGAAAGTTTAAATTTCTTCAGCTGAAGGAACGTTTTAATAAGTTTTACTAAGGAATGAAAAAGTATGGTGAATAGTGCCTCAGTGGGTAAATAAAAATGTTCTCTCATTTTTCAATTTCTATAAAATATATTTTATTGTTTAATTTTAAATGTAATATATTTGGGGAGTTTATGATGTGTAGATGAAGATTGACATAAAATGTATAAAGAAGAGTGGGTTATAACAGAAGTATACTGTTAAGCATTTCTAATCTCTGAAGTGTCATAATACTTGAAAATAGTGACAAAAGGTGCTCTGCAAGCTCTAGAGCTCCTGCTTTATCAACTTAAAAATTACAGTTAATAAGACCACAGTAAAGAAAAATTTAATGATAAATATATTTAAACAGTCAAAAAGAATGCAAGGAAGAACAAAAAAAATATATATGGGACAAATTGAAAAACAGATAGTCATATGGTATACTTAAAAACAACTATGTAAATAATTATATTCATTATAAATACTCTAAACTGTTTAACTAAAAACCAAAGTACATTACAGTGGATTCATCTAGTGAAAATGCATTTTGAATATGAAGTTATAGTTTTAACAGTAAGATGATGGGAAAATATATTTTAATATCAAATAAGTCCTCAGGACTAGGAATATTAACTAATTTTAGGGAGTTCATTGTGGTGATGATGTTTATTATTTTATTATAATCTACTTAGTACTTTTCTCCTTTAAAGTCACAGAGATTTTCTTTGACTTTTTTTTTTTTTTTTTCCTCTCTTCAGTTGTGGTATATCCAGGCTATAAAATGGAACAACTACTTAGACCTACAACATTGATGCATCGTAAAACATTATGTTGAGCTACCTAGGGCACAAAAGAGCACATACTATATAAACCCATGTATTTATAATTACAAAACAGGTAAAACTAATAACACAGTAACAGAGCTTAACAGTTACTCCCTTGGCCAGAGGTAAGGGAGGGTAGAATGCAAATAGCCAAATGGAAAATTTGGGGTGTTGTTGGAAATATTCCATTGGGGTAATGATTTTCTGGGGATCCACAGTTGACAAACACATTGAATTTGTTAAAATAGGTGCTTTGTATTGCATGTAAATCATAGCTCTCTGGAGTTAATCGGTAAAAACAAAACAAAAATCTAGTGTGGTGGCAGAATGGAGGCAGAGAGGCTAGCTATGGTGCTGTGAATAATCTGATTGAGCAGTGGTGGTTTATATGATAGAAATGGGGAACTAGAAAAAAGGTTTAGGATAGGTCTTTGAGGCAAAATTGAACATGATATGTTAATGATTTGGTAGGTATACTTGAGAGTGGGGATCTCTGATGGATAGCAAGAAATCAACAAAAATCCTTAAGTTTGATTTGAGAAACTGAATTAAGTTGTTTATTCAAAGAAGCTAATGTCAGACAGTAGCTAGTTTGGTGGATGGATCCTGTGGAGAATCAAGAGTTCTGTTTGGGCTGTGTTAATTTTAAGAAGTTTACTGAAACACCTGTGGACAGATATCAAGCAGGGGGTCAATGTGTGAGTCTAGAGTTCTAGGGCAAATGTGGATCTAAAGGTACAGACGTGGAAGTCATAGCAAACAGGTTCTACTTGAAACCAGAGACTTGAAAAGCCGTCACTTAGAAAGCATATTTAGAGCTGATAAGAGCTCTGGGGACGTGCGCTGGTTCAGCAGGGGAAAAAGAACCAGCAAAGGAGGCTGTAATGAAGCCACTAACAAAGTAGGCAGTCAATCACAAGTATGTGGGGTTCTAGACATCAGGAGATGAGAAAGTTTTAGGAAGAAAGATGTGCAATTGTGCTGACATCAATGGATCGTTGTGGTTAAGATGAGGAAAGAACATTGACCTCTGGACAAATTTTTGTAGTGGCTCTGATGAGATATCTCTCTTGAAATAGAGGGGCAGAAACCTGATTGGAGGACATTTAGAAGATCCTACGACACAACTCTTAAGTTTGTCACAAAAATTTACAATTAACTGGGGAAAAGTGGAGCAATGGCAGAAACGATTCACATCAAGGTCAAGGGAGGTTTTATTTGGTTTTTTTCACAGAGAACAGTATTAGTGTGTGTTTGTATGCTGGTGGTAATAGGACATCAAGAAGTGAGAGGTTATTGATGCAGGAGAGGGAGTGTTTGACAAGACCGTGAAGATGAGAAGACATAGGATGCAAACATTAGGTGCAGGGATTGGCATTTAATACCGTATTTCATTTTGGGAAATGACAGCATCATGCTGAGGGAATGTATTACTGCCATTGTTCTCTATGCTTTCATACTCAATGGAGGACTAAACAAAATAAACTCAGCAAAATAAGTTTTGGTTACAGTTAAGATTTGGTTAAAATTCTCTGATTCATTTTTTTTTTTTTGGTTTGAAATACGTGATTTTCCCAGTTTTGTGTATTCTTCAGGAATATCTTGCCTTCATTAGGCAACTACTATAAAATTAAAATGAAAATAATTCATTTTCTAAAGGTTACACAGTGTGAGGTTGTTTTTGAAGAAAACATGAACAATTTTATTCAGAAGAAAAGGATAGTTTCACCTGAGCCACTAATGAGGCTGGAAACAAAAGACAGAACCTTTGAATTTGGTAACGTCTTATGTTCAGAAGAATATAGTCCTTGAAAAGTCTGCTGCCACAGTAGCAGCCTAGGGCCCTGTTAGATGTCGCAAAATTGCACACCAGTCACTAATGAAAGGTTGCATTTCAATAGTTCTTTAACAGCCTCTGACAACCATTCAGAGCTAATGGCACTTTATCTAATGTGGTGATTGGTGCTGGTGAAATATTTAAGGGTCATAGCAAGAATGGAGGAAATAGTTATGACTGAAATCCCGTGAAATGAAGGATATCTTACAAATGAGAAGAAAACTTGAGATTGTGACAGTCTGATCGCAGGTCTCAGGGGGAAAAAAAATGACCCAATTATTTTCCCAAATACTGGCATTGAAGATTTTAGTACTTCGATAGGGATGACTACCAAATCTGTAAGAGAATCTCCACTGTCACAGAGAGATATGGGGTTTGGACTCTTATTTCTCCTACCTCCTTCAAGCAGAGATAATAACACTAAATACAGCCTTTATATCAGCTAGGATCCTTTAAGATCAAGTAACCTAATAGTGGCTTAACCAATGAGAACAATGTGCTACCTCAAATCACAAGAACTCAAGGTAGGCTTTATCAGAGCTGGTTACTTCAGTAGCTCCATGATGTGAGGGATCCTGGTCACTTTCTTTGGGAGTCTCTAGACTTTCCCTTTTGGGGCATAGCAAGATGCTACCAGCAGAGGGGCCTCACATGGCAATGCTAAAAGGCAGGAATGAACTTTTTTTTATTTCCTCTTTTTTAATTATGAGGAAAATCATCCCAGAAGTCTCTCTGTAGACTTTCCGCTTTGTGTTTTTCTGTCACAGCACTGTGTCTAACAAATCACTGATAAGGAAAATAGAATTATAACAATTGGCATAGACTAATGAACATTCACTCCTTGGGATGGGGAAGACCTCTAAGAATGCTTAAAAAAAACAAAAACAAAAAACAAAAACTAGTTTCTAAATAAAGCTGGGGTTCTGCCAGCAAAATAGAAGGCATGTCTAATGACTATTGAGAAGACAGAGTAATGCATGCAAAGTGATTATTAGCACAATGGCTGATGGACAAAAGTATTTGGTAAATATTAGCTGCTTTTATCATCCTATCAGAGCCTCTCTGATGGAAATAAAGTAAATGACACTAGCCTCATATCCCAGACTGTATACTCTGCCCTCCATCTGATCTGTCATTGAATTGTATAGTTAACCCTTTACTGTAACTTTACTTTCTCCCACTTGGTTATAAATCCTTTCATCTTGTCATCCTATTTGTCTCGCTCAAAAGCTGATGCTAAGTTGTCTGTCTTCAGCCTTGCCTATGGTAGCCCATCTTTCATGTGGTAGCCCATTTGACCTTTCTGAAGCCAGATCTGGTAAAGATCACCATCTTCCTTAATATCTTGTAACATTCCTCAATACATTACACCTGAAGGTTAAACTCTTCTGAATGATATCCATGTAGCCATTCTGCCATGCTAGTGGATGGAGGCTCCTCTCTCCAGCAGCTGTCCCATCTGGAACATATAGTCCCCTTGATGACCATAGTGTGGGAGGAGAAAAACAGAAGACTCACACTTGGAGTCTCCCTTGTGTACAGTCAGGTACCCTGCCTGGCTCTGAGAGGGCTGAGAAAAGCCATCTTTCATTCACCAAGAAGGGAAGGAGGACATATTTTTAAGGAACACTATTTTGGTAGATGCAGAGAGATATCTCCCAGATTTCCTTTCAAGGAGGGAGTGTCTACCAAAGTGCAGGGAGTTTGTCTATCATCAGTAGCTGAAAGTTGCTTTGTCTGAGGTCAGGCCCCTCCTGGGGCTCCCCACCTTCTAGAAGTATAAAGACCTGTCTCCACCCACTCACACAACTTTGAGGTGCATTGCTTATTTAAAAGCTCCCTTGGGTGGTGCTGGGGCAGGGGGGAGGCTTGCCTCACAGTTTGACTTGTCTTCCCTACCCTGCTTCATCCTTTCCTTCATAATTCTGATCCCTTACAAATATCCCAAGTTGTACATCATTATCTGCTTCTGAAAAATCACAGCCTGCAACAACTAGCCATTTCTACCAGTGAATCTGTTAGCCCTCAATTCTTCTGCCTTGATTATCATTTTCTGATTTAAATCTTTTCACTCCAAATATGTAGAAATCATTACTGTCCCCTGAAAGCATCACTGAGATTTTTGCAGATGAAATATCATTTATAGAGTACTTACATGCTGCTGAGGGCTCTCTTTCACTCTGTAATTCTAAAGCTGCCTATGATTAAACACATGCATGGAAGAGTCATTGGCTGAGACCCAGTAATTATTAAACCAGAGAATTTAGACTCTGATTTCTCCTTGACCCATTACACCTTTACAACTTTATAGCCTATTTTCTTTTTAACTATGTTCAATAGTCACTGCATGGGGCATCCTTTCCCTCTGCTTTGAGAGGCTCACTGGTATTCACCCAGCTCAGCATCTACACCTTCAAAAAGCCTTCCGTAGTTACCCCTGCCCTTGCACAGGTGTCATCTGTGTTGCTGCTATAACTAATACCCAAAACTTCTGTCCTTATCATTGCACTTGTTATTACCACATTATAATCCTTTTTGCCTCTCTAGCATTCCTGATGCCTGGTCGGTGCCTGGTGCCCTAGTGCCTTACCTACCTCTCAAAAGGATTTTGAGTGATATATGCATCAGCACATTTAGGTATTGAAAGCATTTACAGAATGAATTTAATCATATTTTCCCCCCTCTAGCTTTGCACTGACTTCACCATACTAGAGGACTCAGTTAAAAAAGGAAAAAGATAGTGCCATTACTCAATGTGTGAAATGAGCATTTGCGAGTCTAGAGGAATTTGATTTAAGATTACCTTCCAACTCTGATAATTGGCTATTCCCAGTTCGAACTACATAGTGTAATCTAGCAGTGATGACTGGGCGGATGTATCTAATGAGGAACCTTCCTGGACAGAACCTCTTCATGTCTTCACAAATCCGCAGTCAGCACCTGTTACCTGGAAGACCTCTTCCAGTGTTACTCTTTCAGTGAGTCAAGACAATCCCATTAAAGCTGTATGTGTGTAACAGGAATTATGACCCACATGAGTACTCATATTTCGGTTCCCTTCTCTGTCTGCCAGTACTACCCCTGTTGTTTTATTTGCATATTAAGCAGGTGAGAGGAAAAGTGCTGAGCAAAATCTTCTATGGGTTCAGATGAAGTTGATGGTAGGAGGAGGAGGGGGTATAATATTCAGATGTTAATTTTTTTGTGGCTATTCCATATATTTCTGTATAAGACAGTAAATTTTTGTCTCGTGAGTTAAATGATGATACATTTCCTATGAGTTTAATAATTGCCATTTGAAGAAAGAAGAATGGAATGATTTGAAAACTGGAAAAATCTGAAAATTGGGTGGCTCATTCGGTTAAGCATCCTGACTCTTGATTTCGGCTCACGTTGTGCTCTCCGGGTCTGTAAGCCCTGCATTAAGGCTCTGCACAGGTGGTGTAGAGCCTGCTTGGGATTGTCTCTCTATTCCTTTCTCTCTCTCTCTGTCCTTTCCCCACTTGTGCTCTCTGTCTCTTTCAAAGTAATTACAAAAACACTTTAAAAATAACATTTTAAACATTATGATTGGATGGCAGGATGAAATATTGCCTGGTTGAAAATGTATCAGGATGAGGAAGATAGGAAGGAACTGGCATCAGTCAAAAAGAACGTGAAGAGTATCTGTTAGAACAACCATGCACAAAATTAAATATGGTACAGGACTTATGTTCACTTAGAAGGCACTGATAATGCTGAAATTGGTAGATACTCATTAACCTTTTTTTTTTTAATTTAGTGTTTATTTTTGAGAGAGAGCATGCACGTAAGTGAGCAGGGGAGGGGGAGAGAGAGGGAGACACAGAATCTGAAGCAGGCTCCAGGCTGAGCTGTGAACACAGAGCCTGACGTGGGGCTTGATCTCACAGGCCACGAGATCATGACCTGAGCTGAAGCAGGATGCTTAATGTACTGAAACACCCAGGCGCCTCACTCATTAACCTTTTCTACCCATCATCCCCCAAGTCTCCATGGTTCAGCATCTAAAGTGTTAAGCCTGGTTTGGCAAGACACCCGGAGGACCCAAAATTCCTGTTGTCACTTGTGTCCTTCCTGATGGATGAGTGCCATTCTGATCATCACCTCTGATGTACATGAATGTTGAAACACTTTCTCTCTGTAAGCAGCAAAAATCTCCCAACATTTATTAAATTAAATTTTAATGTAACACATCCATTTTCATGCCATTTCTGTGCATTTGAGGCTCCTAGAGTAGGAGCTGATTGAATTCATTAAATCTGTTGCTCCTGCCTGCTTCTCCCAGCTCTCATTCTTTGAGGGCACAAGAGTGTGGCCTTATCTTCACAGCAGCTCATTCAATAGATCTCAGATGTCTTCCTCTGGTTTATTTTGGAAACCTCAGTCTGCAAAATGACTTTAGTCCATCATCTCCCCTCATCCAGTGGAAACCCATTCTGTCAAGGGATTCTACTTTTCCTGAGGCACTTAGCACCTACCAACAATAAACATTTTTCTTCTGAACAGATAGAGATAAAGCAGAGGAGACACACACACAGACACACACAGACACACACAGACACACATACACACATACACAAAAAAGACTTTTTACTGATTATAAACCAGGAAGCAAATGACATCTTGCTCCTCATACAATAAAAATCAGCTTCTGCTTCTGAAAATCAGCTTCTGCTTCTGAAAATCAGTTATCCCAGGTCAACAAGCAACTGATCATTACCATTGTGGTGGTAATAGAATGCAATTTGTTTATTGAGGGTAGTGGAAAACTTAGCAGTTAATAGCTTGCAGTGGTACAGAGAATTTGTAAGGCCTTACATTCTCTCATATAGAATGGAGTAATGTTTAACCCTTGGTAGTGACTAAGTTTAAAACTGTGACAATTAAAAATTCATTAACAATCTTAAGTCTATTCTGCTAAGTGTACTTCAGAGAGTATTACTGTGTGAATAACAAATGAAAATTATGCAAATGGAAAAAAAAATAAACCACTCCGTAAAAGCCTTCGTGGAACGTACTTTATAAAAAAACAGAAAAAGCCTTTATCAATCATTGCATAGGAAAAGCTGCCATTAATCTACGACAGTTCTTCCAAAGAGAGTATCGTCTTCCAGGTGGAGAGTCCATTTGCCTAGTTGAATGAAAAGGGAGCATTTCCTATAGCTTTTATTTCACTCCTTATTGCCATGTGTTTTGAATAAAACAGTCACCGTTATTTTTCATAGAAAAAGTTACATATCCTGTCCATGCAATTCAGAATCTAAGTATATACATAGTTTGTTGGTTTCATTGTAATTATTGTTAAATGTAAAAGTACAAAGACGGGACATTAGAATCCCCTTTGTGAGCAGGAGAATTCCATGTTGTGGCAAGATGGGCACAGTGAAGGTTACAAATAAAATTCATCTAACTTTAGGGGCCTGCAGAAGCCAGCACCTAAGTACATGTCAAAGTAAGGCCATATTTCCCAGCTCTAACAGAGCTCCATTTTCAGACATTCTTTGTATTTTTTTTTAAATATTTGTTTATTTTTTTGAAGGAGAAAGAGATAGAACTTGAGCAGGGGAGGGACAGAGAGGGAGACACAGAATCTGAAGCAGGCTGCTGGCTCTGAGCTCTCAGCACAGAGCTTGAATTGGGGCTTGAACTCACAAGCTGTGAGTTCATGACCTGAGCCAAAGTGGGACAGTTAACTGACTCAGCCACCCACATGCCCCATTCTTCTTATTTTTAAGACTGCAACCCATCAGGGGCCCTTGAACCCTCCTATACTTTATCCTCCCCTCTTGTCCTTCTGTCTTTCGACCCTTCCTGCCATTCATCTATCCTTCCAGTTCTCTCTCCTTCAAACTAGTACCCAGCACCTGCTATGAGGTCGGCCACAGGCTGATAGAATGGCTAGATGAGTAAGTTAGATGCTTATTGTTAGGAGGGCCTTTATTTTTGCCTCTTCCCCCTCTAGACTTACGTTTGCTTTCCCACCTATCACATAGGGCATCAAACTATTGAAATCCCCTACATCTTTCTCTTTTAAAATTAAAAAAAAAAAAAAAATGGCTCCTTTCTTGTCCCATGGAATCCTATCAGAACATCTCACACTAACATGGCAGGGATGATGATGGAGGGGTGATATCCCTCACACACACATTTTCATTTTATCGTCAATATCCTGAATTGTGTTTACCTCTAAAGGAGGTATCACCCTGTAAGAATTGTGGGTTCTTAGGTAAGACAATAAAGGGTATTTTTGAGAATGTGGGTGTTGAGAAAAGAATTTGTGAATGTTGTTCATAGTTGAGATTATGGAAAAGAGACAGTTTAGGAAGCAGTTAGTCCTCTGGTCCATTCTCAGCTTCGCCATTTACTAGTTATGTGAAGCTGGGACCTTTGGTTTCATCATCTGAATTCAGTAATGGGAATTAAGTCAACTGTAAGTTGTAAGCTATCATAAGTTGATAAGTTTACATTATAATTCTTTTTTTCACTTTTAAAACAATGTTTATTTTTGAGAGACAGAGAAAAAGAGAGAGCATGTGCAAGGGGTGGGGAGGGGCAGAGAGAGAGGGAGACAGGATCCAAGGCAGGGTCTGCGCTGAGAAAGAGCCAGATGCGTAGGGCTGCAATTCAGGAGCCACAAGATCATGACTTGGGCCGATGTCT
Source organism: Panthera onca (assembly GCF_046562875.1). Lineage (NCBI taxonomy): Eukaryota > Metazoa > Chordata > Mammalia > Carnivora > Felidae > Panthera > Panthera onca. Next base: position 140,177,260 of record NC_138339.1, on the reverse strand, counting down.
GATGCTTAACTGACTGAGACACCTGGCGCCCTAGTTTATAATTCTTAAACTGTTCATATCCCTAACTTTTCTTTGTGCATGTATCTAAAGTCACATTAATTACAAGTTATATCAGTAAGATATTTTGCCACTATTTCTGGATGTCTGTGCCTCTTGCCCTTTGCCAGCCTGCATGGTTACAAGGCTGTGGGGGTCTACTTGAGCTGGCTGGTTCTACTTCCGAAGACTTGATTGTGTTTCTTTCATATTATCGTTTCAGTGTCATTGCATTGATGGCTGGGAATCAGCCATAGTGGGAGAATTTAACAAACACTACAAAATAACGTTCTTTTGTAGCCAAAGAAAAATACATGTTAAACCTTTACCTGCACACCATTGCCGAAAGAACTCAGGCAGAGATTGAGACAAAAGCTTCTTTCTTCTTTTCCCAAATAACAGAATAGGGTTCTGCAAGTCATGAGTTCCTGTTTTCCTAACATGGTGCCCTTGTGCTAGGAGGGAAGCATATCTCCAAATCCTCCCCAAACCCACTTCTGCCTTCTAACCAAGGCAGTTTAATGCTATCTCCTGCCTTTTATTTCAACACAGTTCAGTTTCTCTCCGTGGCTGTAATAGTCTTGATTCCCTAATGCTATAGTCTTGAATGAAGTCTTGCTAGCCTCTGTGGTTTTTCTTTGAAATTTCCCTGCTCCCATTTTTTTTTTCTTTTTTTGCAAAGTCAATCTGTATTTATAACTCTCTCAAAGTCCAAATTTCAAATACCCCTTCTAATGTGAGGTAGTGAGTGGCTCTGAGCTGTCACATTCTTTTATTAGATATTCTGTATTAAACATTTTTCTAAAATAGAAAAAAAGTATATATATTTACAGAGAATCCCAGGTTTAATTTTATGAGCATGATTTAAAATGCACTTAGTGGCTTCTTTTTTTTTTTTTTTTTAAATACAAAAGTGCTATTTGCAAAGTACAAATGGAAAATACAAAGTTGTTCTTTTAGTTCCTCAAACTTTCCTCAGGTTCTGCAGGTTATTTCACACAGCTGTGCTTTATGAGAGGCATCCAACCATATTTATTCAGCAGTTTCTCTGGGGCAGGGAGCTCTGAGCTCTTGCCCAGAATTAGCATAAGTGACCAGCACATTCCTGGTTGTCAGGCACATTTGCGCCTGCACATCACACTCCAGGGAGGCATAACACAGACCTGCAAAGTAGTGCTTCCACACATTTGAGCTCTGAGCTTCTAGCCCTACCTATCACTTCAAAATGCAAATTCCTCCTTTAATGTTTGAGGATTTCTGCCTGTGTCTTCTTTTCTCACTAAATGATCCCTCTGCCCCCACACCAAGGTGGGGGCTCTGGCAACTGCAGACCCTTTGCCTGGAACCTTGAGAAATGCAAAGCTTTCACTTTCTACCCGCTTTGTCCTCCTTTTTATTCGCTGTGACCTCCATGTCTAACAACTACTTCTGGAGGGGCTCAGGCTGACAGATGAGCCCATGTGTGTCTTCCCACCTCAGTGACTCACATAAGTAGATCTCAGTCTTGTGATGGCCCTGGGGAGAGTGGCTTCTTAAGAATACTTGAGCATTCTGCATTTGCCTTTGAAAGTGTTAAAAAGAAAAGCACAGGGGCACCTGGGTGGTGGCTCAGGCTCAGTCAGTTAAGCATCCAGCTTTGGCTCAGGTCATGATCTCATGGTTGGTGAGTTCGAGCCCGGTATCAGGCTCTGTGCTGACAGCTTGGAGCCTGGAGCCTGTTTCAGATTCTGTGTCTCTCTCTCTCTGCCCCTCCCCCATTCATTCTCTGTCTCTCTCTCTCTCAAAAATAAACAAGCATTAAAAAGAAAAGAAAAGAGGGGCGCCTGGGTGGCTCAGTCGGTTAGGCGTCTGACTTCAGCTCAGGTCATGATCTCACAGTTTGTAAGTTTGAGCCCCGCATCAGGCTCTGTGCTGACACCTCAGCACAGAGCCTGGAGGCTGTTTCAGATTCAGTGTCTCCCTCTCTCTCTGCCCCTCCCCTCGCTCTCTTTCTCTCTCTCAAAAATAAATAAACATTAAAAAAAGAAAGAAAAGATAGCTAGATACAGATTCAAGTGATCTCCATGTGCATCTATAACCAGCTCCAAACAATCAGAGATTTCAGTTATTCGGCCTACTGTGGGCAGGGACCAGGACCCACTATTAACTGTAACTGGGTTCATCACTTGGTGGGTGTCTAGCCAAAAGATACAACCAAGACAAAAAATAGGGAAAGGAAGTGTTTTATTTATAGTGTTTTCTTTGGATATCTTTCTAAGTCAGCAATGACTGTACATAAACTTTGTTTAAACCAAAAGCCTGACTTTATGACCCACCAAGCATACATTGTGCACCTGCTTTGTAGATGTGGAGCCTAAAAGAAAACCATATTGTCCTTTAGTATCTATCAATGCTCCTACTCCCTACACTCCTTGACATTAAAACTTGTGAAGTAAAATAAACATTAAAAAAACTTTTTTTAAGATAAAAAAATAAGCAAAACAAAAAAACCTTGTGATTCCTGCTTGTATGCTAATCTATAATCTTTTGAGCTTTGACAAGATATAAAAAGTATATAAGTCTGTGAAAACTGTTCATTCTCTGCAATACTTTCGTGTGAAGAGCATGTTTCCTGGGCAGCTGTCCAAACTTTGGCTCGAATGAAACTCTCTTTCTTACTTTTAGAGATTCTAAAAGGTTTGTTCATTTTATATCAGCAGATGTTTTGGCCTAGATACTATCCTTTATTATCTTTAAGCATTAACACACCCAGAAGATATGAAAGCCCCGGCTTTACTTGCTTTTTTTTGTTAACCCCAAGTAAAAGGGAAATGGATTTGGGTAGAGATTACACATGACAAACACAAAATTCATTCTCCTACCTGTAGATGACTTTTATTTAAGACAAATATTTTTATCAAATCATCACTTTGTGCAGTTGAAATACCTTACAATTTTATTTGTCAGTTATACCTCAGTAATGCTTAATACTAAAATAATGGTTTTTCAAGAGCACTTTTGTATTGGTGAACATAAAACATAATTTGAATCTGGCACATCCTTAAGTATTGTTTGAAATGCAGACAAGATGTCAGCAAGCACTTCCCAGAGTTTACAAAATGCAGAAAGGATTCTCCTGCAAAGCCACAGTTGTCTTCCACAGCATTGTTAACCTGTCAGTTGTATTACCAGCAAAAAAGTGGGTTTATGTGGGAATAGCAGAGAATTGGAATCACGATAAGCAAGCTACAGCAAACTCATACACAAATCAACTGAACAAAGGAGGAAAAGGAGTAAGTTGGGAAGACTGTTGTAAAGTCTATTAGAGTAATTGGGAGTTGGAAGTGTAGTGGCTTTTCCTTGGCTGAGCTGTGACTGTCTTCTATTGGCTGGGCTGTTGCTAGGGGAGGAAGAAAGCCTTTCTTCCTCCTGGTGAGGGAGCAAAGTAGTATCTACCTGAAAGGCCATCTCTTCCTGTTGGGTCTGCAATTTATGACAAGTGGTAGAGCATGATAACTCCCCCTGCTGGCCTCATGACTTCATTGTAGTGAGGTTTCCAGTTACTAATTTTCAAGGTATACATTCATATTTTCCTACTGAAAATAGTGTATATTTTGTCCCTTAAAGAGGGCTTTTTAAGTTAAAAATTCCCTTTGTGAACTGGAATACTGCCCTGTCATTTTATACACACACACATGCACCCACACAATTTACTATTAAACTAGCTTTTTACTGTTAAAACAGTTAACTATCACAATTAAACAAGTTGCCTGAGAGATTCTTTCCAACTGTGTGCTTCGAGCCCCAATACAATTTAGAGCTACTTTAATGAGGGAAGGAATATAAAACATTTGCAGAGTTCTTGTCCACAGTCTATTTTTACTCAGAAATTATGACTTTAAGATTTCTATTCAAAGGGTGTCTGGCTGGCTCATTTGGTAGAGCATGCAACTCTTGATCTGGGAGTTGTGAGTTCTAGCCCCAAGTTGGGTGTAGATATTACTTAAAAATAATAAAATTTAAGGGGTGCCTGTGTAGCTCAGTCAGTTAAGCATCCTTGGTTTGGCTCAGGTCATGATCTCATGGCTTATGGGATCAAGCCCCACATCAGGGTCCATGCTGATAGTGCTGAGCCTGCTTGAAATTCTCTCTCTATCCCTCTCTCTCTATCCCTCCCCTGCTTGCACTTGCACACTTTTTCTCTTCCAAAATAAATGTGAAAGCAATAAATAAGACAATTTAAAAATATATTTCTCTTCAAAAATAAGACACATGGACATACAATGCTTTTTAGGAAGTTGAAGAGGAAGTTATCACTCCTTGCCCCTTCCTTTCTTTGTGTCCTGAAATTTGTGACTAAGTGCATTGAAAATAATTAGAGTGAAATTTAGCCGTGGGAAAAGTCACCTCACGTTTCAGCAGGATTCCATTATCTTCCTTCAGCTTCACTCCTCATTTTCTTCAGGATATTGCAAGTTGTAAGACCTACTAGTAGAATTTATGTCAAACACATTTTATTGGGAAAGAGATTTTAAGGTGGAATAAAAGTATATTTCTTTAATCCTTCTGATTGACTTACTTTAATCTGGATTAACCAAAATGCCTGAAGACCCTAAGAAATTGCATGAGATTTTATCTCACAGAAAGCTGTTCTTATATGTCGACCCACCATGCAATTAGGAAGCCAGTAAAGAAGTTTTAACCCAGGACTCTTGAGGCTGAAGAAAGTTCAGAGTGTTTATTTGCTCTTATACAATATTCATTCTTTTGTTGCTTCTCTTAAATCCCATTCAAGTCAAGATGCTGTACTGCTAATGAGCATTCCCAGTAATTTAAGGCACTGACCTCATATTTTCTCAAATAGTATTTGTTGGTGCAAATGAAATTGTTTTATTTCTTACCATGTTTTTATCCCCAATTTTGCAGAGGCATTTCTTGATGTTTTTAATTTAGAAAAATCTTAAGGGACACCTCTAAGACAGTCCTTCTCATCCAGAAAGGATTAAACCTAAAAATACATATTTTACATGAGTTTGGAAGGTATGTTTGGTGTCATACAAATCAAAATATAGGCCATGTGGCATATTTGGAATGTACTTGATGCCTCTGGGAGCACCTCACAGAGAAGGGTAATAATCTTCCAGAGCAGAATGCTGTCATTAGCAACAAAGGTGACCATTAATGGCAGGTGACAGGTGTCTACATCATGTAAAAACAGAAATGCTGCTAATGTACTTTTAAGATCAAAGATATAAATACTGTCATTCTAATTTGAATAACTTTGTAGCATGTTTCTAGGTGACCAAGGTCATACATTTATTATTAATTTCACAATGGTTAACAGTTCTCTTGAGATACAATCAGTAGGCTACCTACTGATCAATAAAAACAGGCCAAGTGCTGTGGGGTTAATGTCCTTAGGTAAGTTACTTAGGTTTTTTGAGGCCTCAGTTTTCTCGTCAATTAAATCTTATCCCAATAATTAAGTGAGATCAAATGGCATCATGTAAGTGTTTAATCACATACTTGGCCTACACTAAGTGCTAACATCTTTAGCTTCTTTCTCCCTTTTTTGTAAAGTGTTTTCACATTGATTCCCTTATTTTGGCCAGATGGTTTCTAGTTATCTGTTCAGGGTATGTATTTCCTCCATGAACAAATAAAACCCTGAGGTTCAGAGATATTAACTGGCTTTCCAATGCCCATGAGGATGGTAAGTATCTAAGTGTAGAGTACGTACTTAGTGCAAGCCTTCAAGGTTCTGTCTCAGGGCCTCATTTCCAGCCTTGCCACCAACTTGGTTTGTTCCACTCATGGGGTCCAACTTTCTCCTCTGTAAATGAAAGAAGTTGAAATTGCTGTTTGTGGTATCAGCTCATTTATGGCCACAGACAATCTTATAGTCTCAGTAGTATAGAGCAGTATGCATTTAGTTAGCCCACAGATCTGCAGGGCACTTGAGGGTCTACTGATGTAGGCTAGGGATGGCCATGAATGGCTCAGTTGCCCATGTCTTTGATCCTCCTCCTCAGCCAGCCCAGGCATATTCTTGTGTTGTGGCACATGTGAAAGACAGCAGGCAGATAGCACAATTTTTTTTTTTTTTTTTCTGTTCATAGTCCATTAACCACAGCACATCGTGTGGCCAACCCAGAAACAAGGGGTGGTGATATATCTGTGGTTTCTTTCCTGAGAGGAAGAACAGCCAAGTCCCATGCAAAAGATGTGGATAGGAAGAAGGGTAGAGACTTGGACATGTGAATGCAATATACTTAAAGTGCTAAGATTTCTTTTACCTCCAGGATGTGATGATTTTCTTCCAATTTACATTTTTTGGGCAGACCCTTTTTATCCTTGTTCTTTCTTTTTTAATGTTTTACAAATTGCCTTTCACTGAAGGACGGAAAACTCAGGTCAATTTGACTTTTTTTTTTTTTTTTTTTGGTGTGTGTTAATCTCGTTGCTCCTTGAACTTGCTGTTCTATAAGGTAACATTGAAAGGAAATCTCATATGTGGTGGGAATACTACATCCTCTTTATCGTAAATATAGTTTCAGAGTTCCCATGTCCTTTATTTAAAAAGGAAAGAGGGAGAGAATTAGTCCTTTCTAGATGCAGCATGCAGGAACTTTGGTCTGAGAAGAGCTTAAGTAAGGAAAGAAGTAATGTAAGTGGGAAAAGGGGGTGTGGTAAACCCACATGGCAGGGTCATTTCTGTTGATTGATGGCGTCTCCTGTCCTGATCTCATAGGAATCCCCATGTTCAATCCCAACCTTCAGCTTCCTTTCTTTTCACTCAGTAGCTGTCACTGCTTTGCCTGTCTTCTGAAGATTCCTTCCCTCTTTATTTCTAGCTGTTGTATCTTTGTGTTTTTGTTTATTTTTTATATTTTTTAAAAGTGTAAAAACAGAACGCGCTCTTTAAAATCTTATAAGCAATGTAGAAATACATTTGGGAGAGTATGAAAGCAACTCTTTTATTGATGTTCTTAGAAATAGTCACTTGGGCTTATTTACTTTTCAGGGACTTTGTTGACAATCAACATAGGGGAACAAATGACAAATACTGGAAAGGATAAATATTTTAGCTTTTTATGTTGGGAGTTGAGAGGAAGGGGTCACTAGCTTGAGCCTGTGCTCTGTGTATCCCAGCATTCAGGCACGTGTGGAAATCTAATGCTTTAAGACAAGCATTGGTCTATTATGTGGTAGAATGAGGATACTTTTAATGAAGATGATAAGGGATGTTAATTAAAACATGTGTCATTGATCTACAGAAAATATTACAATTACAGTAAAGGGTATTTCACTCAAATTACTTTCCTGCTTAATATGAAAAATAAAAATCTTAAGGTGGTAGAATTGTAGCGAGGGGAAAGTAAGAAATAAAAAGACTTAGGACCTAAGTCAACAATGAATTTGCAGAACTTGATTCAGCATCAAAGGGAGCCATTGGCTTTTGTTTAGAAATCAACCCCTGAACCTTGACATTTCTAGCTGCAGTGTGGCCCTTAGCACTTCAGGGCTGGGATCACCATCAGCACTTTTAATTCCTTTGGAAGGTAGAGGTGATGGTCATTGCGCTCCTCTACACTCATGGCAATATTATCAGTTTGACACCACTGGTGTCAACTATGACTTTAGGAAATGATCTCTTGTGTCAGTAACAGTGGTTTCTGTGCTCATCAAAAGCTGAAACTTTGAGGTGATTCAAATCAATGATTTCTGCTGATGGATGTATTGAAGGGAAGGTCCATTGAGAGAGCAGCTAAAGCTCTGTCTTTGCGGGGCCCCTGATCTTGGAAATCTGTGAGGAAGGGACAAGAACAGTAAATCTTTGTCCAGTTATTACTATGATTTTGATGGGAAAAGGATAGATTGTATCTAAAAGGGCCCAAAGAGATACTGGTTTTGCATTGGATGGTTCTCTGCTCACCGCCCCCCCTTGTTTTTGGAGGTCAGTGGTGATGACAAAATTCAACTCTTCTGTCACCACAGAGCTTGTTATGCAACAGTAAAACAAAATAAAAAATGGCCAATTTGATTCACCCCCAAGAAGGATGGTAAATCCCAATTAATTGGACATCAAAGTCAAACAGGGAATGGGAGATTAGGATGAAGGAATGACAGATAACATCGTTCTCTTCCCATTCATCAGATGGATTTGCCACTTCCCATGATGGGAAAATTTATATTTGATGAGACCGTGGGGAAGAGTTTTTTTTTTTTTGAAAATGATTGTATTTTTTCATTCTGGGGATTGCCTGGGAAATGAGCCAGCTTGAATGGGTCCACACCCGGTAAAAGTTTGCATAGAAATAGAGATCTCTTTTTTGGAAGGACATTGCAACTTTTTATAGAACACACTTTCCTCAAGTGCTGGGCAGCAGTCATTCCCCAGAGCTCCTAGAAAAAGGGAGCATCAAAATCCTGGTGTCCGTGCAGTCTGTGCATCCTTTAATGGATACATACAAGAATTAAAAGTAATGTGGGAGCATGGTCCCTTCGCTGAAATAGAAACCTGAACTTTGTTCCAGCAAACCTCTCAGGCCCCAGCACATTTCTTTGTAGAATAATTGGACAATGGAGAATAATTGCCTTCCCTTCTTTTGTTATTCAAAGAATCTGTAAATTTTAAAAATTTCCCCTTTTCCCAGTAAAGTTATTCCTTAATCCACACTGTAGGAATTTATGGAATTTGTCCCAAGCTGTAGTATAAGACAGTCACCAAAAGCATCTTCAGCTTGTACAGCATCAAGGAAAGATCCCTGTTAAGGTGGTTGTTGTTGCTAGTTCATCCAGTAGCCATTTCTTCTTCTTTTCATGTTAAGAGACATCTTTGTATATTTGGATGGTAACATGCTTCTAACTAGGGAATACGTTGTATTGGTCTGTGCCAACCATAGCAATCCCGTTCTCCTTTGGCAGCGTTAATGGCGGAGACTAAGAGGGAGTCTTGGTGGAGTGCTTTTTATCAAGCTCAACTTAGGAATTAAAAAAAAAAAAAAGGCATCATAAGGTAAAGGCCCTTTATGATATTATCCACTCCTGCCTTCCTGGAATGCTATTAAGAATATGACCATCAATACTACAACAGCCGTCCTGTGCTAAGAAAAACCATTACCAACACCTGAAAATCTGATAATGGTAGGATAGAAATTGGGAAAAATCAAGGTTCCAATTATTCAACTGCTAAACCAGCCTGTTGTGGGCTTCTTTTTTATAGGGAACAAGAGAACATCATTTTTGCTTAAACCACTTTAGTCAAATATTCTTTTACTTGTGGCTGAAAGATCCTAACTGACCTAGCTGCCATATAACAGAGATGACCCATTCGGTGACCATCCATAGTTTTGGAAAGAAGATGACTATATATGAGAGTTCATTCCATATTTAGAAATTGGATTTGAATATTTGGAGTACAGAAAAAAGAAAACAAGAGTATGGCAATCATGAGGTTTTATTTTTCCCCAAACTGTCTTGAAAATAATAAAATGGTAATAAGTCAAGTGGAACCTTCTTATTTCCTTCTTAACTCTGTTGTAGGAGAAAAAGCTGAGATGTTTTAAAAAAATGTTTTATAATCTGGGATTGCATTTTTAGTACTGTGATAGTACTATGATAGGGCCAAGGAGTGATTCAGCCATCCGAAGGAAAGTGGGAATAAGTTAGCTGGGATCTGTGCTCAGGGTCTTAGGCAGGCTGAAATCAAGTTGTCAGGCAGTGATCTCCTTTGAAGCTAGAGGTTCTCTTAGAACTGGATGCATATTGTTAGCAGAACTCAGTTCCTTGTGGTCTTACGGCTGAGGTTCTCTCTCTCTCTCTCTCTTTTTTTTTTTTTTTCTTGTTGTTAACTAGAGGCTGCTCTCACCTCTGAGAGATTGCATACTTATACGTCTAGATCCTCTCACAACATAGCAGCTTACTTCTTCATGGCCAGCAGAAGTGTGTTTCTCTAACATCAGAATCCTCTCTTTAGAGCTTCCCAACTGACCTGGGATAATAGCTTTTATATTGCAAAATTAATGGATAAGGGAACTTAGTATGCCTGCAAAATGTGATCACTTTTACCATATAATGGAACCTAATTGTGAACGTGATAGTTCATCATATTTATAGGTCCCATGCACATTCAAAAACAATACCTCATAGGGCATGTATAGAAAGGACCAGAAATCTTGGAAACTGTCTTGGAATTCTGTGTAACATGATGTTGTCTTTATTGTGTAGCTCAAGAAATGGAGGCTCAGATAATTAAATAATTTGCCTACATCACATGACCGATAAATGGAGGACTATAAACTCTACTGTTGATACCTGTATCTTCTGATGAAGAACTTTATAAACATCTAGTTTGAATTCTATACAAAAAAAATGTTTCCATAATTACTGATTCCATTAATTCCAGAAGGAAAGCATGTCAATATTCTTTTCCTTGAATATATGGTCTTTTTTTGTTTGTATTTTACGTAGATCTATTTTTAGGCTTTCCTAATTTTCTTTATGAATTCAGTTATTTTACTGTGATTTTTAACAGAAGTTATATCCCTCAATTGTAAATTCTAATGGCATATAGGTTTTAAAAACCCAGGTCTCATACTTTTATGTCATTGACTAACTTTCAAGATAGGATTTATTCTCAATATTAGGAAATACTTGTCCAAATGAGAAGTAACAGTGATTATCACAAAGACCTGGATTGAACTTTTGGCTCTACTATTTACTAATTTTGTTATCTTGCTGAATAAGTTGCTTTTCTGGCTTTTGTTTACCACTAAACCAGGATTTACTAGTGTCACAGTTAAGCAGTGTTGGACATTAGAGTGGTAAGGACAGATTTTAGTCAGCAATAGAAAAATTAGGAAAATACTAGTATGAACTGAACTCAAGTTTGATTTGTACAGAGATGATTTTATAGGAAAAATGAGGGAGTAGGGAGATGGCGAGTTGGGACTCAGTAGAGTAAGGGAAGTGAAAAAATATAAAAAGCAGGAAGGAGGGAGGGTTGGTCCTTAGGAGACTGATTTGCTCTAACCAGAGCTTACAGACATTAGACTCCTACCTTGTTGTAGAAACTTGGACACAGGGGCTCTATCTTCAGGTGTTGGCTAGAGCAAATTGCAAATTCTTTTGGTAGCCTTGAGTTTTTGCAAGAATGCCCTATTAATGGGGCTAGAATCATCCTAGAGATTTGTGGCCTTGACCAACATGTTAGAAGCTGTGTTAGTGCTTTGTTCAAATCTTTATAGGCCCAGGTGGAGGCCTCATTGAGAAAGGTCTCAGAAAAGCCTGCCTAGGAGAGAATCTTGGCAATTAATTACAATAATGTACCTAAATTTCTCAGCAAAATTTCTGTTGCAGTTGAGCTCTGCCCAATATTAGCTATTTCAAATTATAGTTGCGAATTTTATTATTTTAGTAATTAAGTTTTAACTATTTAACCGTTTAACTAAAGTCTTAACTATTAGCAAGGCACCTGAACAAAAGAGGATTTAACTGCAGTCAGGTCATACACACAAAACTAAAAACAAAAAACACATTAGACCAGTCCACAAATATTATTCTGCTTTAGAGTTGAAATGGAAAGATACAGGTAAATTAATCTAAGAGGTACTAACCACATAGAGCATTCTCATTCTACAACCTTTACAATTGTAAATTTTAATAATAGCAATTCTTTCCATTATCATTTTATTGGTGGTATTCATTTTGATTTTGTATTTATTTTTTAACCATCGAATCTTTCCCTTTGCTGCTTTTGAAAATGTTCTTTTTGGAATAGTTATCAGGGAATGAAGGATTGGGTTGCTTAAATACGCCAGTCTTAGAATGAAAAACCCTGCATGTGTTTGGAAAAATGAGATCGTTTTAAAACAGCAAAGGGAAAAGATACTGAATTCTGGTCTAAAAACACGGGATGGTGAGCAGGGCTGGCACATCACTGAATCTCCCCTTTTCCCATCAACAAAATAATAACTTGCTGAGAGGTTCAGGCAGGCATTCATGTTTTATTTTGTTCCTAGATCCAAATTAAGCCCCTAAAAACACTATAAAGTTGAAATTAATGTCTCTATATAATTGTATAATACATTTTTAGTCTCATTTTAATACTTGCTTTAGCATCTGGAATACAAAGAAAGCTACCCAAGAATGACTTTGTACCTTTTTAATAGACTCGTATAATGTAATAGAAGCATGCCGACCATTTATGTATCTGCAGGGACTTAGGGTTATCTAGCTGAATGTCTCTTTTTACAGATGAAGAAAGAGAAAACAAGAAAGGTTAAGTACTTTGCTTACAGCCATGCAGGCTCGCTGAGCTTGGCTGTTTTCTTCCCAGCCCACTACATTCTTGGCCTCTCTGCCTCTATTTATTGCTCACTCTTTTTCTTTTGCTTACTTGACTTTTGTTTATTCATCTTAGCTTTTGCTTTTTCTTTCTTTTCTCTCCCTTCCTTTCTTTCTACCTCTGCTTTCTGGGGGAAAGAAACTAACACTGTTGCTACTGTAAATATTTGAAGTGCAAGAATTTAAAGTGGGGAGGAAATGCCTCTAGTCACAGAGCAAGGGGATACAGCAAGTCACATTGCAGAAATGCATTTTATGAAAATGGATAGTGCTTGCATTGAATGTGAAACATAACAAGCAGGACTTGATTAGATGATTTTGAGCTCCTCACTCCTCTTCTTGTGCCTTAACTTCTCTTTCCAATTCATCCTCCATAGGATAAACAGGTTTGTTTTCCAACAAATATTGAGGATTATTATTTTTTTAAATTTTTTTAAACATTTATTTATTTTTGAGACAGAGAGAGAGCATGAACAGGGGAGGGTCAGAGAAAGAGGGAGACAAAGAATCCGAAACAGGCTCCAGGCTCTGAGCTGTCAGCACAGAGCCCGACGCGGGGCTGGAACCCACAGACCGCGAGATCATGACCTGAGCCGAAGTCGGACGCTTAACTGAACCACCCAGGTGCCCTGAGGATTTATTATTTAAAACACACACACACACACATTAAAAAAATTCTTAACAAAATTGTAATGTTTCTTATGAAACAAAGTTCATTAACTCCGCACTGAAGTCCTTTCACATTGCCTCTGTATTTTCGGGCTCATCTCTCATCTTTGGCTCTGTCCAGCCTACAGGAAAGCCACCAGTTTCTTGCCATTCCCTGACAGCTATATTCCCTTTTCCAAATGTATCATTTACCCTTCCACTTGCTGAGATCCTGTTTATCAATTTATGCTTCAGCTCTCCTTTTCTTGAATTTACTTGGTGGAATTCTTTCTCTGAGCGTCCTCCCTCTTCCAATGAGTTAAAAAAATCTACATAATATTTATTTTCTCATTATGGTTATCCTGAATTTTTCCTTTTGCTTTTCTTTGTCAAAATCATTTTTATAAAACTTGAAGAAAAACTTGAATATTTACAGAATAACATTTCTATTCAACTAGAAAGAATACTGATACACACACCTGTTTATTTCCTTTCTGCCTTAGAAAAAAAGCAGAAACTACCCCAATCTTGGAAGCCTCTGGAAGTCCATTCCAGATCCTGTTGTCCTTCTCTACCCATAGAGATAAACACTCACTAAGTGTATTATCTAATACTTTTTGAAACATTTACCACATGCAGTAGTATCTCTGAACAGAGTACTATTTGGTTTTGCATAGTTTTGAACTTGACGAACATGGAATCCTACTGTATTTTCCAACTTGATGTTTTCTGTCACTGTTCTGTCCCTGAGATTCATCCATTTTGATTTGTGAAGATATGACTTATTTATGTCCATAGTGTACATTATTTTAGTGTATGACTACATCACAAGTTACTTACCCACTCTCTAGCTGATATTTTTATTAGAAATAAATACAGCAAATGATCCTAATCTATATGTATTTCCTATCACCTGTGACCTGTCTTAAGAGTGTGGGAAGAATGGAAAGCTGAAGACCATACTTCCCCGACACCTTTGCAGTTACTCTTCTGGATGGAATCTTGGTTTCATATATTACTTTTATAGCATCTCATAAGCATATTACCATGTTGTCCCTCATACAATTTAGGATATTTATTATTTTTCTTAAAAGTTCTAGAACATTCTTTTCTAAAAAGTTTGTATATGGTCCATGATGTCCACTTTGTTGCTTCTCTTTTATATGGTTCTACTTCTCATATATAGTTACTTTAGCTTATGAGGTCATGTTTCCATGTTAGGCCATACTTTGTGTCACTCCTGGTGATTTGGGAGAAAGTGCAAGGGATAAACCCAGGAGAGATGTCCCAAAGGCCCAGTTTGCTGCTGTTCCACCAAGAAACTTATTTGGTCCCAGATTAGCCTATAAAATCCTGGAAAGAAGCAGCATTGTAAAATAATCTTGTTATATTGCAGTTCCTTAACCCTGACAGGGTATTTACATGGAAAAGGAATGGCGGAGTAAATGCATGAAAATAGCTCCTCTGGCTGTCCACATTTTTAATTAACTTCTTACTTCTGGGGGCAGCTGGGTGGGTCAGTCAGTCGGTTAAACATCTGACTATTGATTTTGGCTCAGGTCACGATATCATGGTTCATGAGTTCGAGCCCCATGTTGCATTGAGCCTGCTTGCTTTTGAACAAGCTTCTCTCTGTCTGTCTCTCTTTCTTCCTCTCTCTCTGCCCCTTTCTTGCTCTTGCACTCTCTCTCTCAAAATAAATAAATACACTTTAAACAAACTTTAACTTTTTACTACTAATAATTGGAAATATTTTGGAATTAGCATCTTTTGCCTTATATTTAAATGTTTTTTTGTTGTTGTTAAAATGTTTCTTTTTTCTTTAATTTTTTTTGACATTTATTTATTTTTGAGAGAGAGAGAGAGACAGAGTGTGAACATGGGAGAGGCAGAGAGAGAGAGGGAGACACAGAATCTGAAGCAGACTCCAGGCTCTGAGCTGTCAGCACAGAGCCCATGCGGGGCTGGAACCCATGAACCGTGAGATCATGACCTGAGCCGAAGTCAGATTTAACCGACTGAGCCACTGTTGTTAAAATGTTTCTTAAAATGTATTCAACAGATTTCTTATAATTCATTAATAATTAAAGATTTTCTAATGCCTAGTGGTTATCATCTTGAGTTTGATAGAAGTTTGCACATCTCATTAGGCTTTCATCAGGAATAGATAAAAGAGGAGTGCCTGGGTAGCTCAGTGGTTTGAGCTTTGGACTTCTGCTCAGGTTATGACCTCATGGTTGGTGGGTTTGAGCCCCACATCAGGCTCTGTGCTGACAGCTCAGAGCCTGGAGCCAACTTTGAATTCTGTGTCTCTCTGTCCCCTCCCTTGCTCATACTCTGTATGTCTCTCTCTCAAAAATAAATAAACACTAAACAAATTTTTCTTTAAAAAATTTTTTTTTCAACGTTTTTTATTTATTTTGGGACAGAGAGAGACAGAGCATGAACGGGGGAGGGACAGAGAGAGAGGGAGACACAGAATCGGAAACAGGCTCCAGGCTCCGAACCATCAGCCCAGAGCCTGACGCGGGGCTCGAACTCACGGACCACGAGATCGTGACCTGGCTGAAGTCGGACGCTCAACCGACTGCGCCACCCAGGCGCCCCACAAATTTTTTTTTTAAAGAGAATAGAAAAGAGAGTCAAGGAAGACAGTTCTTTTGTACTCCATGTTTCTAAAATAAACATGTCTATTCATTAAAATGATAATACTAATTTAGATTCTGTGTGTGAAATCAATAAAAGATAAGATTTTAAAGAAAAAACTTAGTAGCTTCCTTATTGTCTTTTCCAGTAACGACAGTAACATAAATCCCATCTCATGTGATTTTGTCTGTTTGTTAATTTTTCTTAGAAAAACAAATACATTGCTCTGGAGTCTTAGCTGTTTATAATTTTGTGTGTGTGTGTGTGGTGAGTGCTGATCATTTTAGCTGTCTTCTCTTTCTCCACAAATCATTGGGTTTGAAAGTCTACTTTACCATCGTGGATCTTTTTTGAATAATGTAGCTTCCAAAGTAAATATAAATAGCTTGGATTTTACTAATTATTATTATTATAATGAACATAAAGTCTTTCCAAGTTCCTCTAGTGATTGATACTTGGGACTTGTATTTAAGAATTTAAAAATTCATCTAATTTATTTGGCTAGAACCTTTATTACAATGATAGCTCCTTATTAAACTCAGGAAGAAAGATTTCAACATGTTCCCATTTAGTATCATGTTACTCTACATTAGAGAGGTTTCCTTATGGTGTGGTATAAGATTAATTAAATCATGAATGGCTGTTAAATTTTAACTATCTATATCTATCTATATATATCTGTATATCTATATCTATATCTATTTTACTGGAACTGTTGAGATCATTATGTGATTTTAGTATAGATTTACTGGTGATATGAATCCTCTCCAGTTTTGTTTGTAGGAAAATGAACTTATTTTACCTTCTCTTAAACAAAACTTACCAAGGTGTAAATCACATAATATAAAATTAATCATTTTATGGTGAACAGTGCAGTGACATTTAGTACATCCACAGTGTTATACAACCAAAACTTCTATCTAGTTCCAAAACATTTGCACTTTATATTATGAAGGACACTTTACTGCATTAAGTGTTTTATTTTAATAAAATACTTTGTTTGCAGTCTCCTTTTTTTCCCCCCCAAAGCCCTTTGAAGATATTATTCCCTTGTCTCTGGCTCCCATTATGTTTGGTTGCAATTTAAACTCCTTCAGTGTTCATTTGAACATTTTCTTTCTGTCTGCATGTGTGATTTTCTCTTTTTTTTAGTTTTCTGTAATTTTATTATTATGTGTCCAGGTTTAATTTTCTTTATATTTATCTTCCCTGAGAATTCTGAAAGCAATTAGTTGCTTGATAGTTTTACATCAGTTTTGGTATTTGTCAGTCAGTATTTATTTATTCAAATATTGCTTTTTCTTCATTTTTCTCTTCTCTCCTTTTAATTCCTGCACATGTTTGCCCCTTAAGTTTTTTTTTTTTTCAGTATTTCATGTTTTTATATTTCCTATGTGCTTAATTTATAGATTTTCTCTGACATATCTCAGTTTACTAATGCTATTATCATGTGAAAATTGGTAGTAAATACATTCAGGAAATTTTCAATTGAGTCATTACATTTTTTTGTTTTTAGAAATTCCATTGGATCATTTTAAATTTTCAGTTCTGGGCTTAAGTTTTCAATCATTTTGTTGATTTCCTGGGACAAAATAGGAATAATTGTTTTGCAATCTGTGTCTGTTACCTCTACTATCTGGAAGCCCTTGGTATCTGCTCTGTTGTCTTTTATTCCTCAAGAATTTGGTTCACATTGCTTTATATCTTCAAATGCCTGGCTATTTTTAAATATGTATAGTATGCATATACTATTACCCAGATGCCCCTCCAGCATATATTTAAATATGTATGATGTGTAAGTATATACATACATGTGAAAGATGTAGATACATGTGAAAGATAATTTGAAGTCTGCAATATTATATTTTGGATATTACATAATTCCACCGACAATTTTATATCTAATAAATTATCACTTAATACTGGGGGTGAAATGAAGGTGTTTTAAAGTAAAATACTCAGTTTATTAACAATAAGACCTTATTTGTGCTTAATTGTTTTCCCTCAAAATTCACATGTTGAAGCTCTAACCCCTCATACCTCAGTGTGACAGTATTTAGAGATATGGCCTTTAAAAAGGATATTTAGTAAAAATGAGAATGGCCACTAATGTAACCTGGCTGACGTCCTTATAAGAAGAGAGAATGTAGACTCACAAAAGGACCTTCGGGGCCTGTGCCTCAGGAAAAGACCTTGTGAGGGGTGCCGCCTGGGTGGCCCAGTCAGTTGAGTGTCTAACTTTGGCTCGGGCCATGATCTCATGGTCTGTGAGTTTGAGCCCTGTGTCAGGCTCTGTGCTGAAAACTTGGAGCCTAGAGCCTGCTTGGAATTTTGTGTCTCTCCCTCCCTCTCTGCCCCTCCCTGCTGTCTGCTGTGTGCTCTCTCTCTCTCTCTCTCTTTCAAAAATAAATAAAAACATTAAAAAAAATTGAAAAGAAAAGACCTGTGAGCTTACAGTGAAAAGGCAGCCCTCTGCAAGCCAGAGAGAGAGGTCTCAGAGAAAGGAATCTTACTGACACCTTGATCTTGGACTTCCAACCTCTACAACAGTAAGGAGGTAAACTTTTAAGCCACCAGCATGTGGACTTTGTTATGGCAGTCCTAGCAGTCTTAATGAAGACCCTCATGAAGGGAAGTACTAATACTTGGATTCCTAAGCATTTTCAAATCACAGCATACTCAAATAATAATACTTTTTCAAGTATTCTGGTAGAAGATGAGGAGAATGGTCATGGTCCAGAAATCAGTCCAGAGTTTCTAGCCATTCTGGTGTCCACCAACCACACTGAGGGCTGGGGATTTCCAGTATCTCATGCACATCTGTAAGCTCTTCAGGACACCCCTTTTTGGGAAGCTCTTTTCTGAAAGATAAACTACAGGAAGAAGTAAACAAAAATCTCAAAAGAAATTCAGGAGAGGAAGGTTCTTTCCGTATGTAAACTGAGGCCCAGACAGAGTTTCAGAATGGGTTTTTTTTTTTTTAATTTATTAAAGAACTCCAATCTAACTGCTGATTTCTCTCAGTAATCCAAGTTCCAGTTTGCCTTATCACCTTTACCTTTCAGCTATTCTTTCCCACTTCCGCACTGTGATTCTAAAACATTGTGAGGAGAGATTTGTGAATGTGGCTCTGTTTTCTTCTTTGGAATTCTTTTTGGAAGCTATAGAGATTTTATCTTATGTTTGATCGTAGCGTTACATTTCTCTTTCTCTCTCTCTCTTTTTTTTTTTTTTGAGAGAGAGAAAGTGTGCACAACTACGCACACACATGTGCAAGCAGGGGAGGGGCAAAGGGAAAGGGAGAGAGAGAATCTCAAACAGGCTCTGCTCTGTCAGTGTGGAGCTCAGTGCCGGGCTTGATCCTACAAACTGTGAAATCATGACCTGAGCCGAAACTGAAATTTGGATGCTTAACCAACAGAGCCACCCAGACATCCCCATTCTTTTTATATTTTATTATCACTGTGTCTTTTGGACAGATATAATGTATTAGGAGTGTGGATGGATGGTGACATCCTAATTGGAAATCCAGCATAACTGTCATTTAAACAGTTTCCAAGTTCCTTTTTTGCCTAAAATATTGGCTTATGAGGCACATGTAGATTCATGCATTCAATTCAGTTACTTTAAGGTGTGGGGAAATACCCACAGTGAAATGGTACACTAGAAAGTTGAACACTGCTGAAGCTATTTAGTAACTGTTTAGGAAACATTATTTTCACCTTTGAAAGTAAACATTAAAATTTAATGTTTCTAGAAAAATTGTGTTTCCAAAACATTTCATCTTGAGGCTTAGTTTATCTTAGTATAAACTAGTAGTTCTCAACTAGTAGTTTTCCCCCATTCCTGTTCCACCAGACATGTTTGACGATATCTGGAGACAATTTTAATTTTTGTGACTAGGGTGGTGGACTACTCCTGGCATCTAGTGGGTAAAGGACAAAGATACTGATAAATATCTTAATGCACAGGACAGCCCCACAGGACAAGAATTAGTATGATCCAAAATTTCAGGAGTGTTGAAGTTGAGAAAACTTGGGCCACCGGATGGCTTAGTTGGTTAAGCTTCCATTTCTTGATTTTGGCTCACGTCATGATCTCATGTTTCATGAGATCACGCCCCATGTCAGGCAGTGTACTGAGAGCACAGAGCCTGCTTGGGATTCTGTCTCTCCCCCACTCTGCCTCTCCCCTACTTATATTGTCTCTCTCTCAAAAGAAGTAAATAAACATTTAGAAAATTGGGAAAACTTCATTTAAACCTGTTAAGACGACATTAACAATTGTCAAATCACATGTTGTGTACAGTTGTAATTTGTAATGTAATGCAGTTTCATCATGTTTAAGCCTTTTTTCCCCCCTGCAAATCTAGTGTTCATGTATTCATGTGTCTTTTGCAATGGTCTTCTTAAGAGCAGACAAGTATGAAGGAGAGGGTTTACTCCCTGGTTACAGCACTGAATGATATTAACTGGTCTATACATAAATCATACCTGTGATTTTGTCTGTGCTAGTCCATTTCCTAACTGGCCCCAGAACAGCACTTGATTTAGAAACATTGGCAGTGCATTAAAATAATCACTATAATCCTTTTTTTCTAGTATGGTCAGTTCAGAATTATATAGATCAGAGTGTATTAAACATTATAAAACATCAAAACCTCAATGAGATACTGTCTCACACCTTTTAGAATGGCTTTTCTCATAAAGACAAGAGATAACAAATACTGGCCAGGATGTGGATTAAAGGGAACCCTCATGGCGTTGGTGGTAAGATAAATTGGTTCAGCTGCTATGGAAAACAACATGGAGGTTTCTCAAAAAACTGAAAATAGAACCAACATATGAAAAATAATCCAGGGCACCTGGGTGGCTCAGTCGGTTAAGCGTCTGACTTTAGCTCAGGTCACAATCTCACAGCTCACGAGTTCGAGCTTCACACTGGCTGCTGATAGCTTGGAGCCTGGAGCCTGCTTCAGTTTCTGTGTGTGTGCCTCTCTCTCTGTCCCTCCCCTTGCTTGCGCTCTGTCTCTCTCTCTCTTTCAAAAATAAATAAACATAAAAAATAAAAAAATAAAATGAAAAGAAGTCTCACTTCTATGCATATCTTCAAAGGAAATGAAATCACAATCTCAAAGAGATATTGGTATTCCCACCTTCATTACAGCATTGACAATAACCAAGACATGGAAACAACTGCCCATCAGTAGATAAATGGATAAAGAAAAATTGGTATATACATACAATGGAATATTATTCATCCATTAAAAAAAAAGTGTCATTTTGAACAACATGGATAGACCTTTAGGGCATTACGCTAAATAAGTCAGATAGAGAAAGACTAATACTGTATGATAATCTCACTTATCTGTGGAATCTCAAAACTTTGAACTCACAATAGCAGTAGATTGATGGTTACCAGGAGCTGGGAGATATGGGAAATGTGGAGATTTTGGTCAAAGGGTATAAGCTTTCAGTTACAAGATGAATAAGTTCTAGAGATCTAATGTATAGCATGGCACTAAGCAGTACCATATTGTTGTTATGGGAGTCAAACTTAAATGTTCTCACTGTGACAGTTACAATCCAAGATGCTATTCATGTGAGCATAAAGGTGTATTAACTAACATTTTGTTAACATTTTGCAATATATACATGTATGAAATCATCCCATTGTACATCTTAAATTTATTCAATATTTCATGTTAATTATATCTTAATAAAAAATGGA
Source organism: Panthera onca (assembly GCF_046562875.1). Classification (NCBI taxonomy): domain Eukaryota; kingdom Metazoa; phylum Chordata; class Mammalia; order Carnivora; family Felidae; genus Panthera; species Panthera onca. The sequence continues at coordinate 140,155,873 of NC_138339.1, read as the reverse complement.
GAAGAAATGTTGTAGAACATATGTATCCTGGTTATATCCATTCCTTGCTTTATCCCTTTTCTGCCTTTCATCCTCTCTGAACTTTTATTCCAGACTTAGGACCAATTTAAATTATCCCCAATGAGTTCATTTGAAAAAGCTTTGGAATGCTATATAGGTGTTACTGAGAATGTCAAGTAGGAAATGAGGGAGAAATACATATATAAATCTAAAAATTGTATGAGACATTTTACTTTCCCTAAATCTTTTCTTGCCTCTGCCATTCCCAGGCATTCCCTCTATAGTATGTCCAGCAATTTGGCCATTCTCGATGCTTTCCAGAGTACCTTTCCCATTGCCTTCGTGTGATGTAGCTCCAACCTAGTTCCTGTCTTCCAAATTGCATAACCACACATTCCATTTCTCTTTCTTCCTTCAGGTTGATTTTGAAAATGCATTGAGTTAGGTCTTGTTGTGTGTGTGCACATGTGTGTGTGTGTGCATGCGCCTGCCTGTGCACATACTTTAATTGCATGCACTGTAATTGAAGAATATCCATGTCCATTCTGAGAAATTTCCAGCCTTAAAAAAGAAAACCCTGAATACTATACTTACAATTCAGTCTGTTTTTTAAATAGAAATGGAAGAAATTGAAGGGAAAAAAAAAGTGTCCTAGATGTTTGTAGAAAGCCTGTGTAATCATATCAGCTATAAAAGAGAAATTATCAGCAGATACTGTGAAATAAAAAGGTTATATTTTCTTTGCAAATATATCTTGAAAGAAATTTATTTCCAGGTAGCTTGTTGGCACAAAGAATAACTACAAAAATACATGCTTAAACGTTAAGACTAATTACCAAAAGCAGCATAGCCACATATTCCCATTACATGTTTGATAGTAGGGTAGAAAATTTACAGAAAACACATGCTTGACAGGCAGATACATACCATGTCCATAAACACACACACGCCCAGACATAGACACAAGTGTACACACAGGTTTCACACCCCATCAAGGCATTTCCTTTGAACCATACTGCATTTTCTCAGTGTACTATGGTTTGTTTTTCTGTCATTTCCACTTATTTTTGAACAACTTCTACAATTCTTTATATTTCTCTCTCTCTCTTTTTGTGAGACAGAGACTGAGCGCAAGCAGGGGAGGGGCAGAGAGACTGGGAGGCACAGAATCTGAGGTAGGCTTCGGGCTCTGAGCTGTCAGCACAGAGCCTGGAGCAGGGCTTAAACTCATGAACCATGAGATCATAACCTGAGCTGAAGTCAGACGCTCAACTGACTGAGCCACCCGGGTGCCCCTCTACATTTTCCTCTTATAGTTTGGCTCATGGGATTCACTGTGCTGTCCTCCTGCTTTCATTCTTTTCCTGGGTTCGCCATGTTATCTGTGGCAATGCTATTAATCTAACAGCCACAGAGCCTTTTCACTGTGCAGCTGCATCTATTCTTAGGGGCAATCATGAGGGTGGCCTGAGCTATCACTTGCCTGTGATACTTGTCTATTTTATTTGTTACAGCAAAAAATAGATTTAAATCCATGTTGCTTTTGTTTTGTGTTTAAACATTTGTTTCCTTTTATCCAAGTATACAAGTATCTATCTTTTTTTTTCAAAGAAAACAATGTTATAGCCAGCAGCAATGACATACATAAAACTGTAGCCATCTGTTATTCCTTTAATTAAAATATACCAAGATTAAGGCTGCCTGGGTGGCTCAGTCGGTTGAGCATCTGAATCTTGGTTTTGGCTCAGGTCATTAATCTTGTGGTTCATGGGTTTGAGCCCCACATCGGGCCCTGTGCTGACAGCTCGGAGCCTGGAACCTGCTTCAGATTCTGGGTCTCCTTCTCTCTCTGCTCCTCCCCTGCTCATACACACGCACACACGCGCACACACACATGCACACACACACACACACACACTCTCTCTCTCTCTCTCTCTCTCTATCTCTCAAAAATAAACATTAAAAAATATTTAAATATACCAAGATTAAAGACACTACCAGAGATTTACAGGAGTATAAGAAGGAAGCTACTGCTGACAGGGTTACCTGCATACACATTTACATAAGTACAACAGTCTTTTCTTGCCAGATTCTAGGAAACTGTTGCAGAAGAGAACACTTTCCAGACTTTAAAAATGTAATCAAAGTGAATCAGCTTTCCCAGAAGTATGGATGTTTACATTGGACTTCAGGTGACTTTTCACTGTTTCAAATTTGAGATGTGTGCCTGTGAGTGGCTTTTCTCATGTAGTGTTTTCCATTGACAATGTGTAATTGTACAGTGATCACATTCATTTTGTGAAACTTCATGTAAATGTACTGCTGGAAAGTCATCTCTCCCAAAGCAAGATCTTATTTATCTTGAGAGAAACAGAGATAGCATGAGTGTGGGAGAGGCAGAGAAAGAGAGAGAGAGAGAGAGAGAGAGAGAGAGAGAGAGAGAGAGAGAGAGAATCCCAAGCAGGCTCTGAGCTGCCAGTGCTGAGCCTTACGTGGGGCTCGAACTCATGAAACCATGAGATCATGACCTGAGCCAAAACCAAGATTCAGGTGTTTAACCAGCTAAGCCACCCAGGTGTCCTGTCCAAAACATTTTAAAGGCAAAAAAGTATTATTTTTGAAGTAGTTATTAAAAACTTTGTCAATCGCTAGTGACTAGAAACATAAAGTAATGTTTGTGTTCCACCAAGGAATCTGTGATTAGGCAAATTTCTGAACTGACGTTTGATATTCTTCTTGTCACTTCCTTCTGAGCCATATTATTACCTCTGAAATAGGTGATGATGAAGGAAACCCCATTATTATTTTTCATAATATCCATTAATAGTCGAATTCTACTCAGGCTGAGTTTAGGTGAAATTTCTAGGATTGGTATCATTGAACATATATAATATTTGTTTGATCACTCTACCTTTTGAAGGTTTTTTTTTGGTGGACATGGGTGTTGGTATACTGACATTTTTGGTATAGGAAATTTCTGATGTCATAAGAAATGTCAGTCAAACAATTTGTGGGGCAGATATTATTTCCACATGTGTCTTAGAAAAGCTGTAATCTCAAAAAAAGGGGGGCAGTGCCAGGGTTGTTCAGTCGGTTGGACATCTGACTCTTGATTTCCACTCAGGTCATGATTCCAGGGTTGGGATCAAACCCCATGTGAGGTCCTGCACTGACAGCATGAGGGGCCCACTTGCCTTTCCCCTGCTTGCGGGTATGCATGTGTTCTCTCTTTAAAATAAAAGAATAAAAGAAAAGAAAAGTGAAAAAGGAAGAAAGAAGGAAGGAAGGCGGAAAGGAAGAAGGAAAGAAAGAAAGAAGGAAAGAAGAAAATAAAAGAAAAAGAAAGAAAGGACAGCAAGCAAGCTGTAATCTGTATGACTGGGGCATTGTGCTTCCGGCACATGGACCTGTTCTGATTTCAAAGAGGATGACTGTTTCTATGACTTTATGTGGGGTTCCTACAACACACTTTTTCATAGGGAATAGTGTGAAGTTTTTAGTGTGCCTTCAGCTTACTAAATACTTATCAATATTATGGTTAAAGTACAGTCACTCTGCAAGTATAACTACTCCTTTAAAAACTATTTGTAGAATTGAAATTGCTTTTATGAGTAATACATTAATATAACATTAATATCTCATTTTAGAAATGAGATAACATTAATATCTCCTTTTAGAAATCTGTATTGAGTAAAGCCCATTTGCCAATACTGGATTTCATTCATATAAATTTTCTTTTGAAGAAATAAGTCTTTAAATTTATCCCTCCTGCATTCACAAGTATAGGAGAAAGCCCATCAAAATGAACAACCTCTAAAGATAGTAATTTAAGTAAAAATAAAGACCAAGTACTGATTTCTGCTTTCTCCTTTCTTGTGTCTATTACTGGCTTTATATCCTGAGTTCTGTTCTGGTAGTAAGTAGAGTTGATGGTTAAGAAATGTTCTTCAGTTAAAATATGACCTGTGAGTGTTACAAAAACACACGTCTTTTTTTTTCTTTCACTGAATAGATTTTGATTGAAAAATAGCATAAGAAAAACAGGCCCACCATTCATATTTGTAAGACCTGCTATAGTAATACAAATGCAGGCCCACATTTCACATATCTCATTACTTAAAAGTTAAAAAAGATCCAGAAATATATTGCTAAATAAAAAACGTTATGCCCTTCTCCCTCAACCAAAATATCATTGTGTTGGCAAGGTAAAAATTATGTGTAAAGCCCTAGGTTTTTTATGGCTTCAACTTAGCTAAATGTGAGATGACTCTATTTAAATATAGTTTCACATGTTAATGTTTCAGCCATATTAATAGTAAAATATTGACATAAAATTTATACATTGTGATACATGATATACATATTATAAAATATGATATGCTGTATATTTTCATGTAAAATTTATTTTTCTTGATTGGAGATCACCATTCATTATGCATAGACCTAATTGCTTCAGTAGTACACTTTGTCTTTTCCATCAGCTGTCCTGGTATGCCTAAATCCAAAGCTCTTTTGATCAGCTGCTTCTCTAGAGAGAAACTTTGTTCCAGAATTCTTTTAAAGTTCAAGAGGGGTTAGAATGTTCCAGATTTAGGACTATAAAAATCCTCCGTTTGAACTCTGTTCTAGAAGCTTGTTTCCAGAGGTACCCATTTCCTGTAATTGCTGAGTAATTTCAAAGTTCTTAATAGATACATAGAACAAAGTGTTCTTATGTTTTAAAGAAAATACATTTGTATTAACTTCAAGTGATCTGCAATTTGTTTTGATTTTCCCTTTAACTCATGACTTATTTACAAGAGTCTTGGTTTCCAACTGGTTAATTTTCAAATAGTTAATAGAAGCAAAGGCTAGGGGAGGGGTGAGTGTTAGGTCTCTCTTACAGATAGAAGTGTAGCATCTATTCTCTCCAAACCACATGATGTGTCAGAAATTTTGTTCATCAGAGCTCCCCAATGCCCACCAGGATCTGGTGGTTTCCTACAAGCCTCCCAGAGAGGCTCCCTTGGTGGCTCGGTCGGTTATCCATCCAATGTCGGCTCAGGTCATGATCTCACAGTTTGTGAGTTTGAGACCCACGTCAAGCTCTGTACTGATAGCTCAGAGCCTGGAGCCTGGTCTGATTCTGTGTCTCCCTCTCTTTGCCCCTCCCCTGCTCCCACTCTGTCTGTCTGTCTTTCAAAAATAAATAAACATTAAATAAAAAATTAGAAGCCTTCCAGAGGACTAAGTGCAGGAGGTAGACAAGTGCTTTAATTCTCTGTGTATGTGAGGTGTCCTGTGTCATGCACAGTCTGGGAACTTGCATGCAATCTGGTCTTGGCTTCAGAATCTGTTCTACGTTTTGTGTTCCTCCAGCTGAGTGGAGTAGAAAGTCTGATACCCATACTTTGGAGAATTTGTGTCTTCACATCTGCATGTTCTACGTTTTGTGTTCCTCCAGCTGAGTGGAGTAGAAAGTCTGATACCCATACTTTGGAGAATTTGTGTCTTCACATCTGCATGTATTGTCTACAAAGTCCGCAAAAAGATTATTTTGGTTTTGTGGGACTGCACCACAGCATGGGGTGAGGGAGGGAGGGAAATCAACACAGCGGTGTGTGCTTACATTGCTATATAAAGTGTCAATACAAATATGTGGATGTCTAACTGAAGAACACCTTCTAGTAGAGTTACACAATAGAACAAATTTTATTCTCAAATGAGTCTGATAGACAAAAACAAAGTAGCATGTTAGCAGGTTTACCATTGAAAATTCCTTGGGCGAGCACTATGTAAGAGATATAAGGACTTTTAATAACTCCAACAAAGCCTGTAATGTCTTTACCATGGGGACAGATTGGTGTTTTGGTTTCTTTTGGTCAAAAATATGTTGAAGTCATTTGGCTACTGTATGGGGACATGTTGTAAACCTGTTGTACATGTTGTACTTTCATCCGCTGAGATTAAACTGTTATGTTAAAACCAGTGAGATGTTCATGTCGAGATGCACAGTGGGATGAAGAGTCACCTGAGAAATCTGAATCTGAAGGCTCCAAGCTGTCAGCACAGAGCCCAGTGTGGGGCTCGAACTCATGAGCTGTGAGATTGTGACCTGAGCTAAAGTCAGACGCTTAACCTACTGAGCCACCCAGATGCCCTGAGAATTAGCAAATTCTGCCTCCTGTCTCGTGCCTAAGCTTATGCAACTAGTGAAAAGTTGTTTTAACTATTAAAATTGGTATTTTTTCTCACTCATTTCTTACTTAGAGTTCAGTTAGTACAAGTGAAATGTATGTTCAGCTTGATGTAACTTTGCTTCCCATGTTTCAAAGAAGGAGACTTAAAAATTCTATCAACTTACGTGTAACAGAAGAAACACCAGTGTTGTGATATATCATTAGATGGACTGCATATTTATGTTTTTGGAAAAAATGAAATATTTAGTTATTCCTGATATTTCAGGAAAACCTGAACCAGATTTATGGCTGTTTATTATTGTTTTCTTCTAAAAAATCAGTATATATAAAATATATGATTTTTTATGTTTATTATAATTAACTGAATGCCATGAGATTGGCTTTAATCTCCGTAATCTGTTTACCCTTTAGTTAATTTATCTAACTGGATTTGCTGTTTGTCTTTGGAACCTATTCATAGAGCTTACGCTTAACATTTTAAGAAAGCAGTTAGTGCCAAACTCAAGCAAGAGGAAGTTGTGACTCAGATTACTACCAGATGTGGAGTAGCAAAAAATATCTTTTAGATATACGTGTGTGTATGCATATCATGATTTTAAAATTAAAAACCATAATTTAAATTTTTTCCAACTTCACTATGCACTATTCTCATAGTTATAATTTTCTAGAAGAGAATGAATCCTAATTGTAGAGTGCCAGTATAATCCATCCTAAGTGTGTCTTTTGTAAATGCATTTATGCGTTAAGTGGATTTACTGGTATAATATCACGAGTTTAGTGATAACTCATGATTGAATGTTAATGCTGATAGTAAAAATGTAAAGTTATTCTATTCTACCCAATGAAATCTAGAATAAAACACAACCGGCAGAGTGATCAGGACAAAATAATGTGTTTTGAAAGAAATAAGTATTTATTAACATCTATGAAGTGAAGTATTTAAAAGTCGAGGTTGAAAGCAGCAAGCATCCTTAAGTCTCTGATTATAAAGAAAAACAAGGGATCATTATCGCTCTGAATACCAAAACCAGAAAAGCGCAAATTGCAAATCTCTGGTGATTCTGAAAACATAATTCAATGGTAAATATTTTATTTTAGTTTAGTTTAGTTTGTTTATGCGTAAATGAATCTGAATACCCCAATATCCTATTTTATCTGTGGAGAAATTGTGAGCCACCAAGATGGACTTTTCTGAGGTGACGGAACCGGTTACTGACAGACCAAAGTTTAAAATCCAGGTAACTTTTTTTCTTAAATATTTTTAATGTTTGTTTATTTTTGAGAGACAGAGACAAGAGAGAGAGACAGAGAGACAAAGCACGAGCAGGGGAGGAGAGTGAGGGAGACACTGAATCAGAAGCAGGCTCCAGGCTCTGAGCTGTCAGTACAGAGCCTGACATGGGGCTCGAACTCACAAGCTGTGAGATCATGACCTGAGCCGAAGTCAGACGCTTAACCAAATGAGCCACCCAGGCATCTCTCTCCAAAAGTGTTTATTTAGGGTCTCAGAAATGCCATTCATGAGCACAGATTTGGCCAGCAACCCAAACTGTATTCCTCCAGGGACAAAAGTCGGGTTTTTTTGTTTACTTTATCAACTTTTTTTTTTCAATATTTAGCAATTGTATCAGAATATACATTAGAAATAATATAATTTATTTATGTGCATATTATATATTTTTTAATTTTTTGGAGTATAGTTGACCCACAATGTTACATTAGTTTCAGGTGTACAACATACAGCTTTTCTGTATGTTATGCTCTGTTGACCATGAGTGTCACTACCAATCTGTCACCATACAATGCTGTCATAATACCACTGAATATATGCCCTATGCTGTGCCTTTTATTCCCAGTACTTATTCCTTCCATAAGTGGAATCCTGTAGCTCCCACTACCCTTTACACATGTGTCCATCCCCCCCACACCTCTCCCATCTGACAACCGTCAATTTGTTCTCTGTATTTATGGGTCTGATCCTGCTTTTTGTTTATTCATTTGTATTCTTTAGATTCCATATGTGAGTGAGATTATATGATACTTGGTTTGCTCTGTTTACACTTAGCATTAGACCATTTGGGTCCATCCATGTTGTCACAAATGGCAAGATCTTAACCTTTTTGGGGGCTGCTTAATACTGCATTGTGTATGTATGTGTGTGTGTGTGTAATGATGGATATTTGGATTTCTTCTATATCTTAGCTACTGGAATAATGTAAATATTGTAATATTGTAAACAGTGCTGCTTTAAATTGGTGTTTTTGTTTTCTTTGGGTAAATATCCAGTAGTGGAATTATTGGATCATATTAAAACCCAGGTATCTTAATTCCTGTGGTATAGTCTTTCAACTCTGTCAAGTAAAGAGCACTATAAAAGATTGGCTGAACACTCATTTAGACTTTTTTTAATGTTTGTTTATTTTTAAATTTTTTTTAATGTTTATTTTTGAGACAGAGACAGAGCACGAACGGGGGAGAATCTGAAGCAGGCCCCAGGCTCCAAGCTGTCAGCACAGAGCCCCATGCAGGGCTCGAACTCACGGACCGTGAGACCATGACCTGAGCCGAAGTCAGATGCTTACCTGACTGAGCCACCCAGGTGCCCCAATGTTTGTTTATTTTTGAGAGACAGAGCATGAGTGGTATAGGGGCAGAGAGAGAGGGAGACAGAATCTGAAGTAGGCTCCTGGCTCTGAGCTGTCAGTACAGAGCCCCATGTGGGGTTTGAACTCACAAACTGGGAGATCATGGCCTGAGCTGACCTGGGACACTTAACTGACTGAGCCACCCAGGTGCCCCCTTAATACTTAGAAATGGTATTCGAGACCACATGTTGGAGTCAACACCACAGATATTTTAGCTGTCTCATCCATTTTGGGCTCCTTTCATTCCTTTTTACTCTTTTTAACACTTTGCTGGATTTGTCCGAATAAGTGAGTCCATAATGCTTATTCTGGCATTCTTGCTTATTCTACCATTACTTGCATCTTAATGCTTTCTTTACATTTTACAACTTCTTTCCCAAGCATATAACTTCTTCTATCACTATCTCTAATTACAACTGATTTTGTTTTGATTTGTTTTGTTTTTATTTCTGTCTTCAGGTATGTTCTTTATCCTGCCTAGAATTCACCCTAACCAAGATTTCCTTGGTGCATATTGTCTGGCATTTGGTTCTATATTGATTGTACTATATTGATATTGATATTATAGTGTTTCAATCCTTGTACTCTTTTATAACTTCCACAAAGTTGTGAGCTCCTCAAATGACACAACAGCAAGAAGGCAGTAAAGAATGGGCCCTCAACCAATGTGGTGCAGTTGATTTACTGAAAATTAGATTGTAACTCTCTGTATGAAATGTAAAAACTATGGTAGGGTAGAAGTGTAGGATGTGAGAACATATGCTTTTCTGCGTATAACAGAACCTCTTTTCTAAAGGAACCCTCAGGTTCTCATAAATACCTGTTTCCAGATCTCAGGGATCAGGTGGCAGTAGTTTCCAGTCAATTTCAAATAGATTTCAGGTTTCCAGTCCGCACATGTCTTCTACAAATCGCCAGCACTTTTTCTCTATAAAGAGATGCATCATATAATTTTGGGGATTTGGTAGTAGATGTAGCTGCAGTTTAATACTCAGCAAGTGTTAAAAACTGACCTTGTGCCTTGGAGAGGATATTATTAAAAGATGGAGCATGCCCCTTTTCTCTGTACCAACTCTGGAGCTAGTGCCTTAATGTTTCCCTAGGTTGTCGTGGACTTAATATCTGCTGTGAAAGATGGTGCATTGGAAGTGCAGCCTGGCATCTTCTGATCCATCTCAAGAGGCCTTGCAGACTGCCATCAAGTAGTCGTCCAAGCCCTAGTCTTGAACTTAAATGTACACCAGCCCCCAAAGTCTGAGATGAAATGTAACCAAGCAGTTCATGAAGAATGCTCTCAATTGTTCTTTTGACATGTGAGCTCTTCCCCCATATTTTTTGCTTTGTTTCTTATTCTCAAATATTATTGGCAGGAAGACATGATAGATTTGTCCTAGTAAAGTTTATTTAAAATAGAGAAAATAAATTTTGAATTTTATAATTTTTGGATACCTCTGGTACGATTTTCTAAGTCGAGAACAACTAACATGACATTTGCTCAACATTTTGGTTATAATTTCCTAGACATGATATATCCTCCTTGGAGGAGATGCTTGAGAAGATATGAAAATAGTCTGGAATGGAAAATTAACCTGGAAGCACATTTTTTCTCTCATGCCTATGTCACATAAACTGGAGTGTTACTGTTTCATTTACATTTTTTGTATTCATTGAGGTCCCTAAAGTTTCACATGGAAGAGAAAGTATTTGCCAAAGGAGTAGATGAAAATAAAGTTATTTCCCAATCCCTTTTGCAGGAAAACATCCATACTGGAAAACTAGACTTTGCTAATATTTTTACTGTTTTGATGACAAGCAAGAAAATAATAAATGTTTTTAATGTTTATTTATTTTTGAGAGAGAGAGAGAGAGAGAGAGACAGAGCACGAGCAGGGGAGGAGCAGAGAGAAAGGGAGACACAGAATCCAAGACAGGCTCCAGGATCTGAGCTGTCAGCACAGAGTCCGATGCAGGGCTCGAACTCACAAACCATGAGATCATGATCTGAGCTGAAGCCAGACGCTCAACCAGCCGAGCCACCCAGGCACCCCAAGAAAATAATATCTTAGAAATAAGTTCACATATGGGTTTGGGAAGCCTGGGTGGCTCAGTCGGTTAAGCGTCCATTTGGCTCAGGTCATGATCTTGCAGCTTGTGAGTTCAAGCCCCGCATCAGGCTCTGTGCTGTTAGCTTGGAGCCTGGAGTCTGCTACAGATTCTGTGTCTCTGTCTCTGCCTCTTCCCTGCTTGTTCTCTGTCTTTCTGTTTCTCTCAAAAATAAACATTAAAAAAAAAAATTAAAAAAAGTTCCAATGTGGGTCTAAATGTTAAATTTATTTTAATTAACTGCTAAATCCTGCATATTAAAATTTACTTTATATCAAGAGCCTCTTATTACCTATTCACATTAAAAGTGAATTCGTTTGTTCAAGTATGACATCATTCAGAAAACAACACAAATCATACATATATGGCTCAAATGGATTTCATAAAGGGATCCCACATGACCATTACCCAGATGGAAAAAGAGAACATTAACAGCACGCTAGAAAATCTCTGGTACCTTTTCCACTTAACACCTCTCCATCCTCCTCAGATTAACCATTACCCTGCTTTTAAATACCGTATATTAGTTTTGACTGTTTTTGAACTAAATGTGATCATGCATTATATACTCTTTAATGTCTTTTTTTTTTTTTTTTGCATAGAATTTTACAAAATTCAGCTGTGTGGTTCTTCTGACAGTGGTTTGTTCATTTCATTGGCTGTATAGTAATTCATTGGATAAATTGTGTCACACAGTCTTTTTATTTCACTGTTGATGGATATTTGGATTGTTTCCAGTTTTCAGCTCTTACAAATAATGCTGTTATATAGCTTCTTGTGCATGTCATTTGACGTGAGGACACATGCATTTCTGTGGGCTCTATGACTCTGAGTGTAATTACCAGTTCATATAATATTTTGTTTTCAGCATTAGCAGGGACTGCCAAGTAACTGGAAATCTTTAGACTTTAATGAATAAAATTCTCTTCTATTTGGGTTTAAGCCTGTCATCTTACAGTTCCCCCCTGTATGCCTTAATGCTCTGTGTTCTTTTTCTCTTTCTTTGTCAGTACAGGGTTTGAGTTGTTGGTGTTCATCATTGCCCTTTATTAGCTTTTTAAGTAAATATTCTTCTACTCATCTGTTGTGATTACCCAGGAGTTTATAATATGAAATCTTGGTTTAATAAATCTGGCATAACTTTGTACTTTTACCACTTGTGCAATATACCATTCTGTGTCCTTTTAGCACACTATCTTTTGCAGTTGTTGACATGGATTATTGTAATTCTACATTTTAAACTCCCCAAACCAGTATCCCCATTATCATCATTCATTCATTAATTCATTCATTCAGAGAGACAGAGAGCTCACATGCATGTGGGGGAGGTGCAGAGCAATAGAGACAGAGAATCTTAAGCAGGCTCCTCAACCAGCATGATGCCCAGCACGGGGCTCTATCTCACAACTATGAGATCATGACCTGAGCCAAAATCAAGTCAGATGTTTAACCATTTGAGTCACCCAGGCGCCCCCATCATTTTAGATAAGGATATGCTTTTTTTTTCTTTTTTTTACATTTTTTTATTTTTTAAAATTTACATCCACATTAGTTAGTATATAGTGCAACAATGATTTCAGGAGTAGATTCCTTAGTGCCCCTTACCCATTTAGCCCATCCCCCCTCCCACCTCCCCTCCTGTAACCCTCGGTTTGTTCTCCGTATTTATGAGACTCTTCTGTTTTGTCCCCCTCCCTGTTTTTATATTATTTTTGTTTCCCTTCCCTTATGTTCATCTGTTTTGTTTCTTAAAGTCCTCATATGAGTGAAGTCATAGGATTTTTGTCTTTCTCTGACTGATTAATTTCACTTATCATAATACCCTCCAGTTCCATCCATGTAGTTGCAAATGGCAAGATTTCATTCTTTTTCATTGCCGAGCAATACTCCATTGTATTTATATAACACATCTTCTTTATCCATTCATCCATCGATGGACATTTGGGCTCTTTCCATACTTTGGCTGTTGTTGATAGTGCTGCTATAAAAATGGGGGTGCACGTGTCCCTTTGAAACAGCACACCTGTATCCCGTGGATAAATGCCTAGCAGTGTAATTGCTGGGTCGTAGGGTAGTTCTATTTTTAGCTTTTTGAGGAACCACCTTATTGTTTTCCAGAGTGACTGCACCAGCTTGCATTCCCAAGGATATGCTTTCTAATTCATGTTTATTACTTCCTGCAGTTTTTTTAATTTTATCTGAAATTCTTTTCTTGCTGCCTATAAATTTTCCTTTAATTATTTTTTTAGTACTGCTCTGTTAGTCACATATTCTATTTTTTTTTTTTTTTACCTACAAACATCTTTGTTTCACTAATTTTGAGGAATACTACAGAATTCTAGGTTGACATTTATTTTCCCTTAACATTTTAAAAGCGTGCTTTAACTGTCTTCTGGTTTCCATTGTTTCTGTTGAAAAAGAACTATCAGTCTTATTGTTGCTTCTTTGTCAGTAGAAGTTTTTTCTGGCTGTTTTTAAGATTCTCTCTTGATATTTGATTTTTAAAGGTTTTACTGTGTTGTGCCTGGGTGTGGTTTTCTTTACATTTATCTTCCTTTGTTTCTAGGGAGATTCATGTATGTGCCTTCCATTTTTTAATCATTAAAAAAATGTTAATCATTATCTCCAAATATTTCTTCCTCTCTCCCCAGATCTCCAGTTAAACATTTTTATTATCAGGATGCCTGGGTGGCTTAGTCAATTGAGTGTCTGATTCTTGATTTTGGCACAGGGCATGATCTCATAGTTCATGAGTTTGAGCCCTGTGTCGGGCTCTGTGCTGGGGTGTGGAGACTGCTTGGGATTCTCTCTTTCTCACCCTCCCTCTCTGTCTGCCCCTCCTCAGCATTCTCCCCCCCCCCCCCTCTCTAAATTAATTAATTAATTAATTAAAAACATTTTTATCCCACATTTCTAGCCACATTGTATACTTTCCCTCATTTATAGCTGTCCATGTATAAATCTGAATAATTTTTAAAACGCTTATTTATTTTGAGAGAGAGAAAGAGAGCAAGCGAGCGCACAGAGGAGGGACAGACAGAGAGAGAAAGAGAATTCCAAGCAGGAATTCAGTACGAGCCCAGGATGGAGCTCAAACTCACAAACTGTGAGATTGTGACCTGAGATACTTAACTGACTGAGCCACTGAATTCAGTGTGCCCCTGAATATTTTTTATTTACTTATATTGCCTGTCATTTCCTCTTTTCTACTTTGTCTTAGCTCCTATTGAACAAGTGTTAATTTTAGGTATAATATATTTTAGGGTTTTTTTTTTTGTTTTTTGTTTTTTTTTTTCCATGTAATGTTTTAAAATAGACTCAGTTCTCTGGTTAAATTTCAAATGTTCATCTTTTAAGAATATATTGGTCACAGTTATTTTGACATCTGTGTAAGATACTAACACCCGGGTCACCTTCGAATCTTTTTCTGTTTTTTTTCCCCTTTGGTTTTCAGCCATTTGTTTTTTTAACGTGATATAACTGGTAATCTTCAATTGGATACCAGACATTTTTTATGATACTTTAAGAGACCATTATAAACACAAGAAAATGTTATCTCTTACCAGAAAGGAATTGTAATTGCTTTCTGACTTGTAGCTAAAGTAGGGGCAAATTACTTTGATTCAGTTAGGTATTACATTTATGCAAAGGTAGGTTTGAGTGTTTTGTTAGGTTAGATACATATTCAGGTCTCTTCTTATTCCTAAAGTGCAGCTTCCAAAGTCCTATGTAGAAGTCTGGGATGTATGCCAAAGTCCCTCTCTGTTGGCAGGCTCTAATTTCTAATTTCTGTTAACCCTGCTCTGTGAAACTTCCCAAAGTTCTGTTCTTAGTATTCTGCTTACCTTCCGAGCCTTTTGGCCACAAAGCTGCTTATAAATCAGTAAATGCCTCAGCAACACAGTATATTGTATTTACTTTAATGCACTTTCTTCCTCTCTGGAATTATTGCCCTGGAGATCCTGGTTGATTAGTAGCCCTGAGGTTTTAACTTTGGGTTATCCAGCCCTCCAAGGCTGCTGAAAGTTTACCTCACATTCTTATCCTTCTAGCTTATGTTTCCTGCTTGGTTTTCTGGCCTCTCTGCCTTATGTAGTTTAGGATTTTGCAACATGCCTTCAGGGAAGAGTGTAGTTCACTTCTATGCCAGGCTCACTTCAGTGAGCTTTTATTCTTTCCAGAATTCTGACCTCTGAAATCCTAGTTTCCTTGGTAGCTGTTTTCTAGTTGTTTTTCTTGGGAAGTATATTTGCTAAAGGCATTCCACTATTATCAGAAACAGTTAAATTCAACTAACTACTTGAAAATATTAACTGAGTAATTACTATAATAATATCAATCTGCCTGCAAATACATATCAAATAGATAACATTTATATCTGTAATGGTTCTGCTTTCAAAAGTAGTCTATTTAAAAGTAACATTGTTATGCAACGTTCAGTCAGGTTACCAGTTTTCAAAAAGGACTTCTAGAACAGAGAAAAATTTCTCTCCTCTGATGAATTACACAGAAATTCTTATTTTGTTGTGGAATAACCCAATCTTAATGTGCATTGTTAAGATGTAAATAATATAGGGCACCTGGGTGGCTCGGTCGGTTAAGGGGCTGACTTCGGCTCAGGTCATGATCTAGCAGTCCGTGAGTTCAAGCCCCGCATCAGGCTCTGTGCTGACAGCTTGGAGCCTGGAGCCTGTTTCAGATTCTGTGTCTCCTTCTCTCTGACCCTCCCCCATTCATGCTCTGTCTCTCTCGGTCTCAAAAATAAATAAACGTTAAAAAATTTTTTTTTTAAATGTAAATAATATAGTCTTTTTATTTCATTATTTTTTTAATGTTTGTTTACTTTAGAGACAGAGAGAGAGAAAGAGAGAGAGAGAGAAAGAGAGAGAGCGTGCCTGAATGGGGAAGGGTCAGAGAGAGAGGGAGACAGAATCCACAGCAGGCTCTAGGCTTCTAGTTGTCAGCAAAGAGCCCGACACGGGTCTCGAACCCACAAACCATGAGATCATGACCTGAGTCTAAGTCAGACACTTAACCAGCTGAGCCACCCAGGCGCCCCAGACTTTTTTCTTTTAAATTTAATCACACACACAAAATTTTATGGTAAAAGTATGTTTCATTTTGTAAGAAATTGCCAAAATATTTTTCTAAATTGTCCATATGCTGTACCTTGTATCCTTAGAACTTATTTATCTTGTAACTGGAAGTTTGTACCATTTGATCAAAATCTTCACATTTCCTCTGTTTCCCAAGGTCTAGTAACCATGAGTGTACCCTCCCTGAGTTTGATATTAAAAAAAATAATAATAACGTTTATTTTTGAGAGAAAGAGAGCGAGCACGTGACAGGGACGGGCAGAGAGAGAGGGAGACACAGAATCCAAAGCAGGCTCCAGGCTCCAGGCTCCAGGCTCCAGGCTCCAGGCTCCGAGCTGTCAGCACAGAGCCCGACGCGGGGCTCAAACTCATCAACTGCGAGATCATGACCTGAGCCGAAGTCAGACTCTCAACCGACTGAGCCACCCAGGTGCCCCAAGTTTGATATTTTTTAGATTCCACACATAAGTGAGATCATCCAGTATTTATTTTTATCTGACTTATTTTATCTGACTTATAATGTTCTAACAGTCCATCCATGTTGTTATAAATGGGAAGATTTCCTTCTTTTTTAATGACTGAATATTAGAATACACACACACATGCACACACACACACACACACACACCACTTTCTTTATCTGTTCATCCACTGATGGACATTTAGGTTGTTTACATGCCCTGGCAGTTGTTAGTACTGCAATACGCATGGAATTACGTGGGAGTGCACTCTCTCTTTAAGATAGTGCTTTTCCTTCCTTTGGATATATACCCCAAGGTGGGGTTGCTGGATATTATGGTAATTCTGCTTTTAATTTTTTGAGAAACTTCTATGTTGTTTTCCATAGTGACTGTACCAGTTTACATTCCCATCAACAATATATAGGGGTTTCTTTTCTCCACATTCTTGCCAACGTTTCTTATCTGTTGCACTTTTGTGAAGAGCCATTCTTGGGGCTCCTGGGTGGCTCAGTGGGTTAAGTGTCCAACTTAGGCACAGGTCATGATTTCTTGGCTTGTGAGCTCAGGCCCCATTTAGGGCTCTGTGCTGACAGCTCAGACCCTGGAGCCTGCTTCAGGTTCCGTTTCCCTCTGTCTCTGACCTTCCGCTGCCCACACGCTCTCTCTCTCTCTCTCTCTCAGAAACAAATAAACATTTAAAAAAATAGCATTCTTGTTGTATTTGCATTTGCATGATTAGTGATGTTGCACGTCTTTGCGTGTATTTGTTGACCATTGGATATTTTCTTTGAAAAATGTCTGTTCAAGTTATCTGCTCGTTTTTATTGAGATTGTTTTATTTTTTTTACTATTGATTTTTATAAGTTCTTTGTATATTTTAGATATGAAGCTTCTATCATATATATGATTTGCACATGTTTTCTCCCGTTCCTTAAGTTGTTTTTTATTTGGTCCTCCTTATTTATTTTTGTTTTTGTTTCTTGTGTTTTTGATGTCATATCCAAAAACTCATTGTTAATACTAATTCAAGGAGCTTTCCCCCTATGTTTTCTTCTAAGAGTTTCACAGTTTCAAGTTTGTTTAAGATTTTAATTCATTTTGAGGGTTTTCTGTTGTTTCTGTTGTGGTAAAAGATAGGGTTCCAGTTTTAGTCTTTTGCATGTGATTGTCCATTTTTCCCCAAATCGCTGTTGTCAAATATAAGTTGACTCTATAAATGAAGGCTTATTTCTGGGTTCTTGATTCTGTTGGCCTTTGTGTCCATTTTTATGCTAGTATCATACTTGTTTTATCACCATAGATTCATAATGTATTTTGAAATCAGGAAGTGTGTGGTGCTTCTAGCTCTGTATTCCCTTCTCAAGATTGCTTTGGCTACTTGGAAGGCTTTTGTGGTTGTATGAATTTAAGGATATGTATCTATGTCTGCAAAAGTGGCATTAGAATTTTGATAGGGTTTTCATTGAATCAGTACATGGATTTAGGGAGTATAGATTAGAAACAATATCAACTCGTCTGATCCATGAACACAGATTGTTTTTCTGTTTATTTGTGTCTTCTTCAATTTATTTTTCATTAACGTCTTCTAGTTTTTGGAGTGCAGTTCTTTTTCTTGGCTAAGTTTATGGTATTTTATGTTTCTGATGTGACTTTAAATGGGATTGTTTTCTGTATTTTTTTGGTGGGAGGGATCGTTCAATGTTAGTGTATAGAAATACAAGTGATTTTTCTTTGTTTTCTTTTGTGTCCTAAAACTCCTGAATTCATTTATTCTAACAGGATTTAGGTGGATTCCTAGGATTTTGTAGGATTTTAATCATTTAGGATATAATTATATCAAGAGTTTCTATGAAAAGAGAAGCTTCCATTTGTCTGGGTCTATTCCACCTCTACAACCTCAGTACAGGTGATTCTCACAGTTGGGACCACTTTGCTTCCAGAGCACACTTGCACTTGGCCTGTTGCATCAGGAGATCAAAACCCATTTTTGTCACTTTGGGTGTATATAGCACCTATTTGCCGAGAGTGTCTGAGTTAGATAACATGATTTTGCTTAGAGTGGGGAAAAAGCACATCGGTGAGTAAAAAGGAGAGACCGTTTAATCTCTGGGAACTTTAACAATGTAGCCTATTGGCTTGGCCCTTGGGAATTTAGAGGTCTTGTTTATTTCATTAAATTTCACCATTGTTTGAATTCTAAGTGAAGCCTATACTTGGCAGAGTATGTATAACTCTGTGAACCTATGCGCTGCTCTGTTTTGAATATAGAATGACTAGAAACCAAGTGGTGAAAATGTTCTTTGTAGCCCCTTAAAACTTTCAGCTTCCATAGTGTGTTCTCCTACATAGGCTTTTCCTGAGTGTTTTCCTTTTTGTAAAGTATCAGGCTCTGATTTACGGATACCCACAGATTAAAGACATTCTTCAACTAGAGTCAAGCAGTTTTAAGAATTGCTGACTGATTGTGTCAAATTTGTTTTCCACATTACCAGTGTATACATTTTAAGGAGGCAGTGCTCATCCGTTCTAATAACAAGAACAAGTATAAATACTGTAATGCATCAGTTGAGGGCTGTGGATTACTAGGATTGAGTTAGCTGCATGTGGTTCCATGTAATGCTTCTCATATTTTCATAGTGGTAGGATTATGTTTGGGACAGTTTCTTTCACATGAGATGGGGGAGGAGAAACTTCATTTATGTTAATACAATTTTTTTTTTTTGGTCATTAATAAAATTATCTTTTCACTGTCTTTTATAAAAAACAAATGTTGACCAATTCCTGCCTTGCTCTGAGATTCTACACAGATTTCTTTAATATATCTTGTCATTCGAATCTAGTTCTTCATGTAGGGACCAAAGGCACTAGTAACACAGAACCTGAGGTGAGGAAAATGAGTAGGAGAGTGAATAGAAGATTGCCTGATTTTTTGTAAAGTAAATTTAAAAAGATATTTAGAAAGCAGCCGGGATATTCCAGTCCCTGCACTAGAAATTATATATAAAAGAGTGCCTGTGACCTCTAGATGTTCACAGTCTAGCAAGGGCAGATAAGAAAACACATACCTGAGATTATAAAAACATGCCAATAGTGCTGTAGAAGCAGAGAGAGCCAAGAGTGTTGCTCCATGGGAGATATAAGGAAACCTTCTCAGAGAAGATGATATCTGGGTTGATACTTAATGTGTTGTAGGAGTTCTGCTAGCTGTCAATGGTGGTGGAAAGCTCTGGTGATTCTCAAAAGAGGAAATACAGTTTTCTTTTGGGGGATCTCTTTTACCTAGATCAAGGCTTTAACCTGGACAGAACTTGGGGATAAGGCAGAACATTTGGTCGGAGAATGAAGGCATAGTAGAAGACCAAAGGTGGGATGAGAATCATAGAGTCATTAAGACAATCTGTTTCTTGGGGCACCTGGGTGGGTCAGTTGGTTAAGCGTTGGACTTTGGCTAAGGTCATGATTTCAGGGCTCATGAATTGGAGCCCCACGTCGGGTTCTGTGCTGACAGCTCAGAGCCTGGAGCCTGCTTAGAGTTCTGTGTCTCCCTTTCTCTCTGCCCCTCCCCTGCTTACACTCTGTCTCTGTCTCTCAAAAATAAATAACATTAAAAAGAAAAAAAAAAGAGTCTGTTTCAGAAAACAAACAGTATAGTGTCTAAAGAGAGTCCAAGGGTGCTGCTAAACAGGAGGGTTTTTTGTTTTGTTTTGTTTTGTTTTGTTTTTTTTTATGTCTATGGGCTGTATAAGTATGTGTGGAAGCAAAGTATTTCTGAGATTTGAACTTATTTTTGGGTGGGGGGAATACAAGTGGATTTGGATAATTTCATGCAGAGCACAGGTGAAATTAAAAATTTGGCAAGCCTTGGAGTGCCTGGGTGTCTTAAGCGTCTGACTCTTGATTTCGGCTCAGGTCATGATCTCCCTTGTTGTGGGTTCAGGCCCTGCATTGGGCTTAGAGCAAGAAGCCTGCTTGGGATTCTCCTTCTCTCTGTCTCTCTCTCTGCACCCCTCCCCTGCTTGCATGCATGTGTATGTACATGCCATCCTGCTCTCTCAAAATAAAAATTAAAAAAAAAGAAAATTTGGCAAGACTAAAATCATAAGGATCATATATATATATGTCATGCTAAATACCTAGGATTGTATCTCCTGTTTAATGGAAACCTATTGGGCAGATCTTCTTTTTTGGAGAAACCACTCTGTTTTACTGTGGAAGGTGATTTGAAGAAGGGTAAGATCAGAAGCAGGTGGCCTGGTAGGAGGGAGCTACCTTAAAGAAATGATGAGACACATTCTGGTAAAAGGGCTGCAAAAGAGGTAGGAAGATTCAGGAAATATGTCAAAAATAAAGAAATGAAAACGCATAGAGACTGTAGTTGATCCTTGAACAACTTGGGTGTTAGGGGCACTGACGCCCTGCAGAGTCAAAAATCCTCATGTAACTTGACTCCCCCAAAACTTTATTGCAGGAAGCCTTACTGATAACACAGTATTTTGACACATATTAACACATGTTTTGAATGCGATGTGTATTATATACTATATCTTACAATAAAGCTAGGGAAAATAAAATGTTATTTAAAAATTCACAAGGAAGAGAAGATACATTTACAGTAACTGTACTGTAAAAAAAAAAAAAATCCACGTATAAGCGAACCTGTGCAGTTCAAACCTGTGTAGTTCAAGAGTTGTGTAATAGTTTAGAAATCTGGGTGTGTATAAACACATTTGTTCCTAAGGAAACGATCTCCTTTTGTTGTGTAATTAGTGTGAGAGACATGAGGCTAAGAATTTAACAATACTGTATTGTATATTTGGAAGTTGCAAAGAGAGTAGATTTTAAAAGTTCCTATCATGAGAAAAAAAATTGTAACTGTATGGTGATGGATGTTAACTAGATGTATTGTGATTATTTCACAGTATGTATGATTATCAAATCATTCTTTTGTATACTTGAAACTAATATGATTTATATCAATTATATATTAATTTAAAGACAGAATTTGGATTTCAAATGGTAAGAATTTATTCTAAGGCATGAGGTCTGATTATAGAAATTCTCTAATAAATCCTTAAATCAGAGGACACAACTCCTATTAAGTTTTAGTTTTTAGTGGAGACAGCTTAATGTTTGTTGTCCACAAACCAGCCCTTGCCTTTATTTTGACAGATTTGGTTGAAAAAAGGTTTTGATATTTGGAAGGACAGTGTCACAGAAAGTTGGGATGGGTACTGCTTTTGTAGGGTGACCAGCTACATAAAACTCAATGCCTAAAAAACAATCCAGTTAAAAAATGGGAAGAAGACATAAATAGACATTTTTCCAAAGAAGACACACAGTAACTAACAGAAACATGAAAAATACTCAACATCACTCATCATCAGGGAAATACAAATCAAAACTACAGTGAGATACCACCTTACGTCAGTCAGAACGGCTAAAATGAACAACACAGGAAACAACAGGTGTTGGTGAGGATGAAGAAAAAGGAGAACTCTCTTATACTCTTGGTGGGAATGCGAAATGTTATAGCCACTCTGGAAAACAGAATGGAAGTTCCTGAAAGTTAAAAATGGAACTATCCTACAATCCAGCAATTGTACTACTTAGGTATTTATCCAAATACTGATTTGAAGGGATATATGCACCCTAGTGTTTATAGCAGCATTATCAACATGAGCCAAATTATGGAAAAAGCCCAGATGCCCCTCGACTGATGAATGAATAAGGAAGATGTGGTGTATGTGTGTGTGGGTGGGTGGGTGGGTGGGGGATGGTGGAATGTTACTCAGCCATTAAAAAGAATGAAATCTTGCCATTTACAATAACATGGATGAAGCTAGAGTGTATTATGCTAAGCGAAGTAAGTCAGCCAGAGAAAGACAAATATACCATATGATTTCACCCATGTGTGGAATTTAAGAAACAAATGATCCTGGGGCGGGGGGAAGAGAGGCAAACCAAAAAACAGACTCTTAACTATAGAGAACAAACTGA
The DNA here is from genome assembly GCF_046562875.1 of Panthera onca. NCBI lineage: Eukaryota > Metazoa > Chordata > Mammalia > Carnivora > Felidae > Panthera > Panthera onca. The sequence goes on along the minus strand of NC_138339.1, from coordinate 140,133,392 downwards.
GGGTTGCCAGAGGGAAGGTGGGTGGGGAGATAGGTTAACTGGGTGATGGGTATTAAGGAGGGCACTTGTGATGAGCCCTGGGTGTTGCATGTAAGCGATGAATCAGTAAATTCTGCACTTGAAACTAATGTTACTCTCTGTGTTAACAAACGGGAATTTAAATAAAAATGAAAAGAAAATGATAAAAAGTTGAAAACAAAGCAACACAAAATAAAGCAATCTGCTTTCTCTCTGTAATTAGTACTTCTGTCATGCACTATTCGCTTTTCCTGTTATGATTGTGTAAAATGGGCCCCACTTTTTTTGTTGAGCGTCATGACACCAAATGAGATGTCACCCAGATGCTCTGCATCAAAGAAGAGTAGTGGAGCAGTGAATGAACTTTGGGGAATCAGGTGTCATGCCTGGAGGGGAAGAGACTTGTTTTCCAGCCCATCTCTCTGAGAGTGTGTGCAGTACAGCCACAGAGTTCCAGTAGGCCTGAGGGAATTGCAAATAATTCCAGAAGTGAAGCTGCTTCAGAAGAGTGGGAGCAAGTTTGGCAATGTCATTTAAATGATACTTATTTCTAAGTGGATGGCAGGGGCACCTCGGTGGCCCAGTCAGTGTCCAACTTAGACTCAGGTCATGATCTCATGGTTCCTGAGTTCGAGCCCTGCTCCAGGCTCTATGCTGACAGGTCAGAGCCTGGAGCCTGCTTAGGATTCTGTGTCTCCCTCTCTCTTTGTCCCTCCCCCCACCTGCGTGCTCTCTCTCTCTCTCTTAAAAGTCAATAAACATTAAAAACATTTTAGTGACGGCAAGTTTGTTCAAGCTTATGGAGAACCATAGTACAAGCTGGGTTCAAAATGAAGTGACAGCTTTCTACATCAACACGTAGCTTGTACAAGTGAATGGAGCTCTTTCTGTTCAGCTTGTGCATAAGCCTGTTTGTTCTAAGTGCGGGGATGAAGCAGTTGTGTTACCACAGCATTTCTTTTTTTTTTTTTTTTTTTTTTTTAACGTTTATTTATTTTTGAGACAGAGACAGAGCATGAACGGGGGAGGGTCAGAGAGAGGGAGACACAGAATCCGAAACAGGCTCCAGGTTCTGAGCTGTCAGCACAGAGCCCGACGCGGGGCTTGAACTCACGGACCGCGAGATCATGACCTGAGCCGAAGTCGGCCGCTTAACCGACTGAGCCACCCAGGCGCCCCTAGCACAGCATTTCAAAAAATAATTGGATTCAAAACCAGAGAGATAGGGATTTAAATCCAAAGTGATTATTTGCTGAAAGTAGGATGCTGAGGAACTTACCTTATGGGGATTATGGTATAAGGCTCATGGGACTGCCATAATGATCATAGGAAATATATACAAAGCTTCCAGGTCACCTGGGTGGCTCATTCAGTTCAGACTTTCAGTTTTGACTCGGGTCCTGATCTCATGGTCTGTTGGATCCCGGAGTCCAGCTCTGTGCTGACAGACCAGAGCCTGCTTGGGATTTGTGCTCTCTCTCTCTCTGTCTCTCTCAAATTAAAGAAATAAACTTAAAAAATGTATACAAAACTTCTGATATATTGTCTGGCACAAACTATATACTCAATACATGTTAGCTTCTCTTTTTCTGAGTCTTGGAATATATAAACCTATGCTGTTGGTGGTTTCTCATTTTCATCACGAGTCTTCATCATTCCAGTTACACATTCTCACTCTAGGCTAGTCCTAAAGTATAGATAAGTAAAACTAGGGAGGAACTTATCCGTAATTACTATCCTAGGTAATAACCACACTTAAATCCATTCTTTTTTTTAAATGAGTGTGTGCGTGTGCGTGTGTGTGTATGTGCACACATGTAGGCATTACCTGGAAAGGCATATCATATATTAACTATGGAATGATAGATCTCTAAAATATAGGGATATTTTCTAATTTGCCCACAACGCAAAATGCAATCATCGCGTCTGGTAAAATTACCTTGTAAAATTTGAATTAGTATCTAAAAGGACCATACAGAGTATTTTGTTATGTCTCTTAATTATACCTAAACTTAGATCAATCATCTCTACTCTCAGCTTTTTTTAATTGCACTGATTCATTAAAGAAAATGAGTCGTTTGTTGAGGTAGGCAGAACACTAGTCCCCAAAGATGTCCATATCCTAATCCCCAGAACCTGTGCATATGTTACTTTATAGGGAAAAGGAGATTTTGCAGCTGTGGTTAAGGACCTCAAGTTGAGAAGTTTCCTTGGTTATCCAGGTGTGTACGATGTAACCACGAGTGTACTTCAGACTGTGAGACCAGCAAGAGAGGAGATTCAGAGGAAAATGTGATTCAGAAGGGTGGTCAGAGAAACAGTATTTCTGGCATTGAAGATGGAGCAAAAGGGCCACAAAACAAGGAATTTGGGGATTTCTGTCAGCGGAAAAAGAGAAGGAAGTGGATTCTCCAGTAGAGCCTCCGGAGTGAATGTACCACCGCCAGTATTTTGACCATAGCTCATAGACATCGGACCTCTAACTTAGAGAACCCTAAGGCAAGAAATTTGTATTACTTTAAACCACTAAGTTTTTTGTAAATTGTTACACCAGCCACAAAAAATTAATATAGATGTCTTGCAGAGCATTTCCATTCTCCTTGTATCTGTTTCATTCTCTGTTACATCAATTAACTTTTCCTGTTTGTTTTTATCATAATGTAATTTGGCTCTACAGTCTTGATTACATTTAGATTAGACGTTTCTTTTTCTGGCAAAATACTTGATAGGTGGTATTTTAATCTTCACATTGCATGGAGTCCTGAGACATGCGTGCGATGTCTGCTTATCGTATACTTAGAAAGTCTACGACTAATCATTGGGTTCAGCTCGTGGCATCCTGAACCCTCTTTTGTAACTATCCTAACATTTCATCTAATGGTTTAATATATCTACAAATACTGTCTGAGCCGCTGATTTCACTGCATTTATAACATAATGATTTTTTTAAACTTGATCAGTGCACATTGGTTGGAATTTACCTGTCAAAAATAATTTTTTTCTTTCTTAAAAACTAAGTTGGTTGGGTTACACTGAAATTATTTGTACAAGAAAGTCAGGATAAATTTCTAATTATTTCCTTTCAAATAATTTTCAGGACAAGTAGTTGATGCTAAGTTTTCTCTGACTTCATAAAATTAGTTGATTTTCGATTTACTTTTCTTTTTCCTGGATTAAAATATCAGAAGGAACTCAAAAGTTTTTGATACTAGTGTGCTTGACCCTGTACTTACATAGTATTTACATATAGGTATGTATTTATATACATTTACATATATTTATGATTCTATGTATGATTAATTGTGTATTCAAATTGCTTCATTTTGTCCCGTTCAAGCTGGCTCTGTGCTATTTTGTTAAGACCTAAATTCAAGGATGGCTTCCGTTTGCCATTGAGATATCACAGTTTCACCTTGTGTATTTCCTACCTCCAGCTCTGTTAACCACTCATTTCTCTAATCAAGTATATTGGCGTATATATTGCAGGTGATCCCATTGAATAAATTTTTATTAACCATTACTCAACCAGTTCCCTACAGTTGGACTCTTAGGTTAATTTCATGTCTTGTGTAGCTGTGCTATCTGAAACACAAGTAAATACATTTAACTTCGTGTAACTTGTCATTATATTTTAGCCATTTTTCAGAGATGTAGAATCTAGGAATCAAATGGCTGTAATCGTAGAACATCACACATTTTTGAGATAAATTTTATGCAGTAGGTATTATGTCAGGTATTATAGAAATAATGTAAAGCAGGACACCTGTTTTTAAAAATCAAACATTGTTATTTGAATGATAAAAATACTGCATAACTATGGAGGTTAAGCAGTAAATATGTTCATAAAGACATTTTGTTCATTTCAAGGCATCTTGACTGCCCTTTAAAAAAAAAAAACACTAGGATTCTCCACATTGCCACATACTGAAATTCAGGAATTTGTGGTTAGCAGAATATTCATTATAGAAGTTCTGGCAGTTAATGAAATGAATTGGGGAAAACCTTGTTGAAGAAAAATTTTTCAGACAAGTTCAACAGGCAAGGAAGGCTTTGCTGAAAACTAATGAAATAGAGGAAAGAGAGTTTAAAGGGCTGGCCCCAGGTGGGGATATCACAGGCTGCTTTTGTTTGCTAATGAGCCTTGACCATGTGGAAAGGGTATTTTCCTGCTGGTACCTTCATTATAGCAATTCTACTTTGCAGTAGGATACCCACTGAAGTTAGTCTCTTACCCTTCCAGAAAGACTTATAGATGGGGGTATTATCTTCCTGGATGATTACATTTCAAAAAGATGGGTTCCAGATATTTGAGGAAGACTTTTCCTGGGTCTTAAAGCTGGCAAGAGACTTTTAAAGGAGATGCACATATATGTAAAAGTGGGAAAAACAGAGTTTACAGTCAATTTTCTAGAGTAAACACTCTAAGAAAAGGGAGGTCAAGTGGCCTGAAGTCAGAAAGAAAGGGGTCTAAAATTTAGTCAAAGTAAGAAGACCAGTAGGCCATCTTGGTATTTCATAATAAAAAAAAATTGTGCAGTTATTTACTGATGAATTGAATTATTATAAAGTGGATCTAATTGCAGTCATTTTTTCTGTTATAATCTTTGTTGATAAGTCTGTCCTCATAATCTGATGTGGTTAATGTCGCAGGAAACAAAGAAAAGACAATGTAAACTAATTGCCGATTAAAAAATTTTAGAAAGTTAATAAAAGGGGTATTAAGTATAAATTACAAACAAAGCCACTGATAAAATTATAGCAGAGATGGGACAGTTGACATTTAAAATAGATAATCTGCAACAGTATTCACATAATTGAGTTTCATCAGAGAATGATTTGAAAGTCAGTAGATAAAAGAATTGTTGGAAATTTTGTAAAAGTGAATAACAAAAAGATGAGGATAAAGTCATATGCAAAATGATGACTGGTACCCTATCATAGCTTTCCTCAGCAAAATACATATTGGATGTAAACACTGAAACCATAATTATAAAAAATGATCAGGGTAGAGTAAGCATATATTCATAATTTTTGTTTGTGAAGGTAACATCCTTATCACTTTTCTGTTCACTATGTAACCGTTTTTCCTCTATTTAATATGGATTAATTCGTATCTATATCAGTCATTCACAGATAATAGAACACTTTCACTTTCCAAATAGAGCAATTTTTTAAATACTAAAATTTTGATAACATATATTTGATAATGGGTGAAAGAAGGGTAGACTACTTTATTTAGAAATTAAAATAGAGCTATGTTTTCCATTTAGTAATTAAAAACTGCACAAAACAGTACCATACATTGCTGTAAGTACATTCACGGAAGGATATTCCGAACTTCAGGGTGGCAATTTGGTGGGAGAGGACTGAGGTGGAGGAAGTAAAAGGTAAATATATTTAACAAGTGAAAAGTACCTAACACCTTATTTTTTTAAAAACAAATTACATATGGCAAAAAGTTAACCCCTGTTAAATCTGAGTGGTGCTTAAATGAATAGTTACTGGGTTGCAAGTATAATACTTTTAGGTTGCATGCCTTTTTTTTTTTTTTTTTTTTTTAAAGAAGAAAAAACCCAAATTTATCTTGCGTTTTTTTCCTTACTAGAAGATAATCTTTTAGCGAGAAAAATGCTTTACCCATTTTTGTTATGCTCCCCCTATTGAAACCAGAGATTTGCAAATAAAAGCTTCTGTAATTTCTTTTTACATTGCATTGGAAGGTCCTTAAATTGTGAATTTAGCAATTACAATAATGTAAGTGACTTGGGCATTAAGGACACCTTTTAATATTTCTCTAATGTATGAACCTAGTCATTGGTAAATTAAACTGTGCTGACTAAATTAAATGTAGAACAGTAATGGTGATTTTATTGTGCAGGCGATTGAATTTTGCCTCCTTTAATAAAAAAATGCTAGTGCTTTTGTCTCTCTCTCTCTCTCTCTCTCTCTCTCTCTCCCTCCCCCTCTCCCCCCCTCCCTCCCTCCCTCCCCCTCTTCCTCTCCTTCCTTCCTTCCTTCCTTCCTCCCTTCCTCCCTTCCTCCCCTTCCTTCCTCCCTCCCTCCTTCTGGCTCTCCCTCTCTCTAAGACTTCACTGGTACAAACTGAACAAAATTACTCTGGCATTAAGTAAATGGCGGTAGTATATTTATCAAAACAAGAAAAGGAAGAGTTTAATCTTTAAAAAAATGGTAGGGAAAAGTACTTTTAATTCAAATGGCTTTGAATGGATTCTCTCCATCCACATGTCTCTCTAAGGCACACATTTTACTCTGAAGTGAAATGAAGCTTTCACAAAGGTCTCAGCACCCACACTCAGTGTCCTGGGGGTTTAGGGACAGCTTTTACCATGACACAATAGTTGAAACTTCAATTCTCTTCAGTATTTTCCAGTGGGTTAACATAGAAATCTGGACTTATTTTAGTATAGATGTTTTATTCTCATATCTGTCTCTTTGTATAGTTAAAGTCCACATAGGAAACTGTACCTCTGTCTGAAATGTTATTACAATGTTTTGACTTAAAGACATTTAAATAATTTAAGACAAGATTTTGATTTAAAGAAATTTTGATTTTTTGCTTTTGTCTTAAGGAAATTCATTCTTGAGAAACTTGTTTATGAAAAATTGAGTAAGTCCATAATAACAAAAGGCAGCTGGAATCTTTGGATTCAAAATTATAAAAGTTTTAAATAAGTGGAGGTAATTTTAAACTGTTTTTTGAATAAATAGTTTCGAGTAAGTTAATGATCCTGTAGTAAAGTCCAGAACATTTTTTCAAGTAGTATGAAACACAATCATAAATACACATATAGCTATATACATACGTGTGTGTGTGTGTGTGTGTGTGTGTGTGTGTGTCGATGAGTGTTTTCAGGTTGTCCTCTGATAGAATATGGAGACTAGAATGGAGAATGCAGGTTATTAGACGTGGTATTTCACTGTGCTCAGCTTAGATAAGTCTTCATGATTTCTCCTACATTAAGCCATGTGATAAAACAGGGAACTTTCATGTGTTTTTTAAACATATGTTGTAATGAAACTTTCTTAGCCCCAAAGATGTTTGTTGAAAGATTTGTTGAATGTCTTACGAACTATGACCTTACTTATTTTATAATGAAAGCTAACTTAAAAGCAGGGGTGAATGTATTCAAATTATCTTTGAAGGTGAGTTATTAAACAAAATGCATTTTTACTGTCTTAACAGCTGATCATAGTTTGAACTGTTTATGATACATAAAATGAGTCCAGGTGTTTAACTGTACAACCGGGGATTCTCTAAGTTTACCTGCATGTAGGACACAGTGTTTATTAAAGGCTAAATAATATGTGCAGTTTTGAAGCTTAGGCTTCCATTATTAAAACTAAACAGTATTCTCAACAATCATTTAGGATGTTGACGAATAAGATTATGTCAGGGAGACGTATTTTAGCATGGTGATTATTTAGAGTTAATGGTGCGTGGGGATAATTAGAAACAGACCAAATTGTAGTCAGTTTTATTATTGGTCTTAATTTCTGTTCAGACAGTGCATCCTCTTTTTGCCTGCCCTGACCACCTTGTCCTTGTACACAATTGCTTTAGGCACCAAGCAGTGCTGTAAGTCAATAGATCTCAGGTCTAGCTCCATGTCTACAAGGAGATTGGTCTATGATGTTGTGTCCCATCAGTTAAACATCTAAGTGTCAATTCTACCATCTATAAGAGAAAGACTGTCCAATTACATAGTTCCTGAAATTCAATCTGTGAATTAAAGCTACTTAGGATTTAGTGATAAGAATTGTCTGAGTGTATATAGCCCATAAGCAGAGCTTATGGAGCAGATGTGGGAAACATAACACATGTAAGTTCTTTTTTCTTCTTTTTAAATGTCTTTTAGGAGACAGAATCTCTAGTAAAGTCTAGTAAAGTCCAGATCTCTCCTATCTCTTTTAGGAGAGACAGAATGAGTGAGTGCGTGTGTGAGTGGGGTAGGGGAAGAAAGAGAGAGGGAGAGAGAGAATCAGCACAGAGTTCCATGCGGGGCTCAGTCCCACAAGTTGTGAGACCATGACCTGAGCAAAATCCAGAGTTGGGCGCTTAACTGACTGAGCCACCCAGGCACCCCAAACACATCTGAGTTCTAACTGCTGCACTGTCTCTCAACCTTAAGGGTGTCCCTACTTGGGATTTTTTTCTTGTATAAGCCTTGTTTAATTCTGTGCCTTATTTGTAAATTCCTGAAAATATCAATCATGCTGCTTATTGTATACAGATACATTGATTTGCTCAGTTGTGTTGGAGATAATAAAGAATGGGAATATTGTGATAACTAGAGTAGATGAAGGAAGTGAGGTTCAAAGACCTTATAGATCACGTGTGCTTCATAATTGGGTAATCTACACTTGTTATATATAGTTAGATGTCACTGGAATTTACATCTTGTGCCTTTGGGCTCATTTGATGCAGAACTGTGTTAAATCTTTTTTTTTTCCACATGATTTTTAAGGATTGTTGTGTCTTAGTCACACAACCCTAGCAGTTTTGAGCTGCTGTAACAAAAATACCAGAGATCATTTAATACCAGTGTTAAACAACGGATGTTTATGTCTCACAGTTCTGGAGGCTGGAAGTCTGTGATGAAGGTGCCCAATGGAAGGGTATTAGGGTTTCAACATGAGAATTTCTTGGGGACACAAGCATGTATTTCAGAGCAAGTTGTAATTCACTTCGTATTCTTTTCCTAAGCTTGCTTAAGTATGACCTCTCTCTAAGGCTTCAGCCCAAACTTAACTCCCAAACCACCTTCATGATTCGATAATTCCCATTATCACTAGAGATGAGGCTAGCCAGTCCCCTTTCTCCAAATCTTCCCCCACATCCTATTCTCTAGTCATATTTACTGAAGTCCTGGCTGCGTGGATTCTGTTGGTCTTAGCCATCTCATGTTACCCTAACAAAATACCACAGACTCTGTTGTTTAAACAACAGAAAATTATTTTCTTACAGTTCTGGAAGCTGGAAGTCTGAGGTCAAGGTGTGGACACATTTGGTTTCTCCTGAGTCCTCTCTTGGCTTGCAGGTGACTGCTTTCTTGCTGTGTCCTCACATAGTCTTTTCTTTTTGCACATGCCCCTGGTGTCTTGTCATCTTATAAAGACACCAGTTCTCGGGTGCCTGGGTGGCTCAGTCCATTGAGTGTCTGACTTTGGCTCAGGTCATGATGTCATGGTTGGTGAGTTAAGAGTCTAGCAATGGGCTCAACACTGACAGCACAGGGTCTGCTTGGGATTCTCTCGTTCTCTTCTCTCTCTGCCCCTTACCCATTCGTGCTTTCTCTTTCTAAAAATAAATAAGTAAACTTGGAAAAAAAAATAACAACAGTCCTGACAGATTAGGGCCCCACCCTCTGACTTCACTTAATTCAAATGACCTCCTTAAAGGGCTTTTTCTTCAAATAAAGTCACATTTAGGGTTAGAACTTCACCCTTTGAGTTTTGGAGGACTGGATTTCCTTCATGAGCTTCTTTAAGCTGCTCCATGGAACTTGTTTTTTCTTTAACCTACAATGTTAGTTGTATTCAGAATTATTTTTTAAGTCTGGTTTTTTTTTTTTTTTTTTTGAGAGAGAAAGAAAGAGCGAGCCAGTGGGGAACCCCAAGCAAGGTCCTCAGTGTCAGCACAGAGCCCAACTTGGGGCTCGAACTCAGGAGCCTTGAGATGAATTGAGCCGAAGTCAAGAGTCAGACACTTAACTGACTGAGCCACCCAGGTGCCCCCAGAAATATTCTTTACCTCAACAACTCCCTACTCCCATCTACCAAAAGTGTAGAAGCTACTAATCCTGTATATTCTGTCTCTCCCTTTATCTCTCTCACTGATATTTGGCTTTTTCTTTTCTTTATAATTGACTGGACTGTGAGCTCCTAAAAAGCTCAGAGTGTTTAATTTTCAAATATAAAACTCTAGGGCAGTGAATGTATGTAGATGTATTATACAGTCCATAAAAGTTTTTCTAGTTAGTTAATTAATGGTTTTATTTCCTTTAAAGTTTTTTTTCGTTTTTTTTTTTTCTTTTTTTTTGTTTTGTTTTTTTTCTGAAGGGTTGGAAATTGCCCTGGATGTCTTCATTTTGGGGATTAGCAATTTAGATTGTGCTTTCTTAAGATGGCTTTTGCTTTGAAGAACATCTATGAAAGGGTTAAAGCACAATATGCACTTGAGAATACTTGTGGAATTGAAGTGAGAGGTCTTTAAAACAGCAGTTTAGAAAAACTACTATGTTAAAGGGGACTGCAGTAAATGAAGTAAGTTAGGCTGAGTCTGAGTCAAGGGGATATAATGTGTTTCTGATGTGGCGTGACCACACAAAGTCCGTGATGGCAGGTGCATTGTAACTTCGAGGCCTGGCTGAATGGCTGACACTTGGGTGTGAGTGAGGGGACTGTCAGGAGTGGAAAACAAAGAAGGACTGGAGGAGGGAAAGAAGATGGAATGATTCCATTGGTGTTTTATTTTGTCAAGCCATTTCTTGATATTTCTGGAACATTTTTCTAAATGACTTGCTTACCTCAGCCTTTTTTTGTTTCTGAACCTAGCTTTTGCCTCCAAAGATTGTAAATCAAGTCTGCTGGTTCATGCCATAGCTTCAGATTTAACAACATAAAAAACGAAACAAAACAAAACAAAAAACACCTAATTCCTGAGGCTTCTAAGAGGAAGAAGAAATTGAAGTTAGACATAAGTTTCTAGGATTTCACATCCCAGAGATTTTTTAAAAAATTCTTAGTTGAGATAATGTCATTCCTTCACGTGACAGCCCAATGCCTGTCTCATTTTGTTCACATTGAAAGCCAGGGTCCTAATGATGGTTGGCAAAGCCCACCTTGTGCTGAGTACCCTTACTACTCTGACTTCATGTCAAGTTGCCCTTCCCCCTTGCTGTGCAACCCATAAGCCTGCTTTCTTTCTCATCAAAGCACTTGTTACTTTTTAAAAAAAATTTTTTTTAACGTTTATTTATTTTTGAGACTGAGAGAGACAGAGTGTGAACGAGGGAGGGTCAGAGAGAGAGGGAGACACAGAATATGAAACAGGCTCCAGGCTCTGAGCTATCAGCACAGAGCCCGACGCAGGGCTCGGACTCACAAGCTGTGAGTTGGTGACCTGAGCCAAAGTTGGACGTTTAACCGACTAAGCCACCCAGGCACCCCAAATCACTTGTTACTTTTAAGGTACATTATCAAACGTGTTAACTCATGTCGTGTGTTGTCTCCCCTTTTCCATTAGAGCACAAATTCTGTCATGATAGAGATTGGTCTGTTTTGTTCAGTGTTGTATCCTTGGTCCTTAAAAGAGTGGCACTTAGCAGATCCAGCATTCAGTAACTTGCTGTTGAGTGAATAAATATGATGCAAATCAAAGATGGAATTTGTTTTGGAAGCAAAATGAGATTGTCAATTTATCACAAAATATTGGTACAGGGAAATAAGATCAGTAACAATTTTTTGAAGCGTTGGCTTGTACGTTTGCATAATCATGTTGAAGAAAGTTGATTTTGTTGGTTTTGTTTTTCTTAGGCTACTCTTCATTTTAATAGGATATCCGTGGTGTAAACAATCCATGATCATATTTATTCAGTGAATTTGCATTGGTAATGGCCTCTGTGTCTTCTACAATAATACCTTCATCTTTTATTAAAACTTGCAGGCTGCAAATAGGAGAGTAAGAATAAAAGAAAACATAGGGAAAGTGGAGGAAGATCAGACAAACACTTTTTGTCACTCTCTATATTTTTAGTCACGTCAGTACTTCTCTCTGCCTTTTAAAGGGCACCTTCCTAGTTTCCTGCTGGGGAAGGTGGGCTGAGTTCTTTGTACTGTGTGTGAGACATGAGGGGAAGAAAGAGAAGAGGGTTGATGATTTGTACCTCTTCCTTTTCCTCTTCACATTACAGTTTGCTGTTTTTCTCAAGGAAAGTAAAGCATTCATTTTACTTAGAAAAATTTGAAGCTAGGCTTTTCACACATTACAGTAATCTTTTTCTACATGCACCATGCATTTTTATAGAAACTAACTTTTGAAAGCACAGAGGGAAGGAAAAGACCTGATGCTCTCCCTGCAGGATTGCTTCTTGTTACTGTAACAGGAGTCTGAAGGACCAGAAACACAGCAAGGGGCAGGGCATGCTTGGCGCAAACAACAGCTCAAAGACAAAACAAACAACAAAAAAAAATAGGAAACATCAATTATGTATTAGAGAAAGGTGTTCAGTTAATGATCACAGCAGATGCAGCTTTGTTTACACACACACAAAAATTAGTCTCCCCACACTTGGTGTTCAACCTTGAAAACCCAGTCTCATTAGTCTGAAAGAATCTGTTCTAATTCTTCTTCAAATTAGAAATTCCTGAGGGAATGTGACCCATTCCAGCTAGCTGATAAACACCACTCAAAAGGGATTTCTTGATCCTGACTTTGGGAAAACCTCATTGCAGATCCTGTGCTACCTTGGTAAGCAGGATGTTACTCTGAAAATCTTTCCTCTGTTACTGGGTCAACACTGAGACCCAAACATATCTCAGAGAGTCTTTTCTTCATGATGAAGCTGAGTAGGGAGTCAAACATGAGTAAAAGAAACCATTTGAGCATGTTGGCAAGTGCTTTAATCCGTAAACATCTAGTCATGGGAACAACTGACATCTTTATTGAGTTTACACAGCCCTTCTCAGGCACCTTATTTTGGTGAGCCTTCTAAACAGCACTATGAATTAGGAGAAATGTGTATCTGTTTTTGGTACTGGTGGCTACCAATTTGACCTTAGTTATAGCAAAAAAGAGATTTTGGTAGGCTGGCTGTCCTGAACTCAGCTGGGAGGGTTACTAGTTTCTTCTGTATGGTACCTGTTAGTTACTGTGGCTCATAGCAAAATTTGGGGTTAAATTTCATGTGCAGGATTGGTGAGGTAATGGATCTACTTAGAAGACATCAGAAGAGCAGGTAAAGCTCACTTCTACTCTAATGCGAGAGTTTTGGATTGCAAGTAGGCTATTAACATGTAAAACAACAACAAAATACATCTAAAGTTAAAAGAAATTTATAGTAAATAAGAGTAACAATAGCTGGCAACTTTAACCAGAGAAGTCACATTAACTTAACTTTCAGGCATTAGAAACACATGCATATTTACATAATGCCAAATTTTAGTATTTTAGGATAATCTTTAACATTACAAATGTCAGAAGTCCCCAAGGCCACCCTATGACTGATTCCCTAGATGAACTCACAGGAGTCAGAGCTCTATATAGGAGCTCCTATACATGAGTATGGCTTAGAAGTATGAAGAGAAAAAGATGAAAATCGCCAGTTGGAACAAATGCAAAAGGTGCACGGGAGAGAAGATCTTGGAGAAACCAGTCATAAGCTTCTAGGTGTCTTCTCCAGTGGAATCTCCCAGGATGCACTGAGCCTTTGTATTAGTGGTCATTCAGGCAGGCATTGCATGTGGCTTATACAGGTAACTACTCTGCTAGTTAACTTCCAGAACATCAAAGAGAAGAAGCCTCGGTTTACCATAAGTCGTATTGCTAGCATAAACTATCTGGTCAAACAGGAACAGTATAGCCCAAGACTGCAGGCGGTCAAAAACAGTCTTATTAGGCAAAACTTTCCAAAGGCTCAGAGCTCAGCAGTCATGAGTCAGCCAAGAGCAGTCGTGAATAAAGGCTAGGTTAGCCCTCCCCTGCACTTTATGTTATCTCCGTGCCCAAACACTAAAACCATTAAGTGAAGAGTCTTTGAGAACAGCTTCTTCTCAACCATTGTAAAGTCATTCAAATACTCTGCATGTATTGATCATTTATTTTTTATAAATTTATTGTAATACCATTTACCATTTTTATATTTTCTTTAAAGATAAACTGAATTTGTTCCGTTATTCTAAAAATGTACTTTTACATAGTAAAATTTATCGGGCTATCCTCATACTAACTGGATTGGTTCACCCTTTAGCTGGCTCTTTTAGTTTCAAAGACTCAAAACTCAGAATTTTTCCTACTGCTTTTCCTTGCCTTTAGTCACCAGCCATATTTTGTAAACCTGCTTGTTTTTTTTCTGAAAATGTGGACCCGAAGTATTTTTTAACTTTTTCTTAATTATGGTTGACTCTTTACCTATATGCCTTTTAAAAATGGATTTGCATGGTTGTCACTTGGTAGCATGTATATGATTTTAAAAACAAGTTTTAACCAAACACCGTTTATGGTTTGTGCCTTTATATTTCTAAATAACCCACTTTATGCAATTTATTGAATTTCCAATTTTGGACAGTATTGACTTACAAATAAGAATATGGAAGATGGATATTTATTTCTCTCATATCAAACAAACCTTTACTCTCCTATATTTCTAAAAGAGTTGTAGTTGGGGGGTGTTTAAATTTTATGCCTTTATAATTTAGAACTGAGACATACAGTGTATTATGTTTTCTATTTTCTATAATTTTAGGACTTACCTGGAGTGAATAAGTGCCTTTTATTATTTGCTTAGTTTTTTTTTAATATAACTTTCACAAGTTTACTCAAAATTCATCAAAGAATTAAAAATATTCTGTAAATATGACCAAAACCATCAAGCCACCTATCAGCTTGTTGAAGGCCTCCTTCATCCTGCGCTCTGGGCTGATTTCTCTTCAGCTCTTCTGCAGGCTACCTAACTGCGGCTTCCTTGCATTAGCAGGCTTAGAATTTTTTGACTGTTTTCCTTTGGTGGCTTTTATATTCCCTAGATTGCATATATTTTGACACCAACTGGTATATGGCAGTACAATTCTGATAACGAGTCAGAGTTAACACAGACGCTACAAATTAAAGACATGATTCTCAACTGCCCTCACTTCAGACACCAGCTCCACTTTGGGTCTCCCAAGGCCACCCACAACTCCGACTAACTGTGTACAAATTCACAGGTTCCCAGGATATCCTCAAATTCAATAATTTGTTAGATTCACAGAACTGAGAAAAGTATTCTTAGAATTACATTTTAATTTTACAGGATACTATGGAATAGGTCTGGGAGAGTCCCAAACCCAGAGCTTCTGTTGCAGGATTTTTTACCACAATACCTGGGATTCCTTGTCTTGCTGCTTTGAAGAACAGAGAGGTTGACACAAAATGAGCAGCAGGCAAATTAGAACATCAGAAAGGAGGAACTGTAGGATAAGCTCTCTTTACAGAGAGGTGATATTCTCTTAAGTGAATGCCCCAGGACTATAGGGGAGGGTCCTTGTTTTATAAGTTGCTGATCAGCCCTCCATCTTCCCTTCCCCCTTGTTCCTTCTCACATTCTACCCTTACAGGTTTGATAGCTCTAGGCGCTGGGTTATACGTTCCTGATTGGCTTGTTTTCATTGTATCAGGGGTAGTCTTTGGCCACAGTTAGGTCTTTTGTCAAATTACTGAGGGAAAGCTGAGGTGGGGGGAGGGGGTAGGTGGGGTCTGTTAAATTCTTAAGAGGAACCTTATGCCTGAGGGGGTTTGCTGTGGTCAGACCCTCCAGGCATTGTTCCAAAATACATGTTTTTCCCAATCCGGGGACCTCAGGTGCTAATCCTTTCCCTCTCTGCCTACTGAATCCTGTCTTCTCCTACCCTGTTACCTTACCCTGTCCCCATGGAATCAGAGTGTGCCTCCCTGTAAGCATATTGCCAGCCAGAGAGCTCTAGTGAGCCTTGATGTAGAAATTTTTTATTGGGATTTCATTATGTAAGTGTGATTGATTTAATCATGGGCCCCGTGGCTGATCTTCCCTGGAGGTTGGGTTGGCTCAAAGTCCTAACCCTCTGATCACATGGTTGGCCTTTCTCTTGACCAGCCCTCAGTCCTCATCATCTCATTAATGTTTACTAAGGTGTGATCTAAAGGGTTCTTGATTAACAGAGACCTTCCTCTCACTTTGGAAATTCCAAGGGTTTAGTCTTTCTCCAGGGACCAGAAATAATGGTCAAATTTCTCATTGTACAACAGTGTTTCATCCTGTTTCTTGGTTTGTTACATTATTTTGGTGGAATGCATCTTTGAGAAGCTTTCCCTGGTTCATAAGAAGTGCATTGTTTCTCAGATATTACCTAAAAATACATCTCTTTGTCACATTTTATGGATAGTTTATATGAATATAGTCATCAGTGTTGGAAACAGTAGTCTGTCAAGATTTGCAAGGCATTCATTCACTCTCCTGTGGCTTCCAGTGTTTCAAATGAATAATCACAAAACTGATTATTTGTATGAGACTTGCTCTTCTGCCACCTTATTACTTTCTACATATTATTTATGTCTTTTATTTTTTCACTGGATTCCAAAGTCGTTCTGTTTTGTTGAAGGCCATATCTCTTACTTTTCACTCATGCCACTTGTCCACAGCTGCTCTACTGTGGCTCTCCTCCATATTGTTTTTACTGTGGGACCCATGTTGATATGTCTGCAAGATTTGATGGCAAAGGAAAAAGAAATAAAGTAAATCAAGAAAGAGCTTTAACAACATCTGCCAGGAAGTGCTCTCTCTGGTCACATATAATTGAACAAAGAAAATCACACAGTCAGTAATGCCAATGGTACAGGGAGAGACATAGTAGGCAAAATACAGTCTACCATGCCAAGTCCTGCCATGATCACAGTCCTTTTAAGTTTACATTTCATTTTGGGCCACAACGCTTAGAAATATATATATTTCTGTACATATTTATTTCTCTCTCTATATATATATGTTTTCCAGCCTGTTTTGAGATTTGAATAGCGAATTGGGGGATTTCACTATTCACAATCTAGAGTTATAATTAATCATCATGTCTTCGGTATATAGCTTTATCACATTCAGTTGTGCCTGGCTTCCCCAAGTCCAGAAGCATTCCTGACCTGATTTTGATACATTATTTCTAAGTGTTTGCTTAGAAATACTGGGGAAAAGATCTTAGGATGCACATATATACATTTTCAAAAAATTCTCCTGTTTTGAGACAGACCCCTCACCCTGCCTTTCAGAGATCCTGGAGTGTCTAGTCTCTGAATTATGCTGTGGCCATGAGTTTGCTTCTGATTGGCTTACTCATCCACAAGCAATTGTAAATACACACATACACACACACGTATTATACATATATATAACGTATATGTATATGTGTACTTGTATATATATATTTCATTCTGACAAGATAGTTTTCTCTAGCTCTTCTGCTTCCTATTTCCAAAATTTTTTGATGTTTTTAATCTTCTGTCATTTTGTCATATTCTTTCCTGTTGTTTTGTTCGTGTGGCTTTATATATTTTGAATATTATTTCAGTAATGATTTAGAAAGAAAAACATATGTTTAACTCATCACATTTAATTGAAAGCCTCATGTTAGTCACCACACAGCTAATTATCATCATGCTTTTTTTTTTTTTTTATCACATGGCATCTACATTTATGGCTATGGTTGTTTGCTTTCTTGTTCATTGCTCTTATGTTTTTTACATACCTCTTCTAAGTATTAAAAAGACACTGATCTACCAGATTAGTTAATACAGTATTGTTTTTTCTTCATACTGTACAACCCCGTCTTATAGCTTTGCTCAAATCTCTAGAATATTCATCTCTATATTGGATTCATACAATATTGAGTTAGGTTGAAAAATAAGATTGTATGCTTTTTGCTTTTATGTGCTTCTGAGTCTTTAACATGTTTTTCTCCAGATGCCCTCAGGATAACACTTTCTGTTAAAATTATTACCTTGACTAATAGAAAAAAAATAAAATTGTGTTATAAAATCTTTCATTTCCTTACTGGGCACAATATATAATTTTTATGTCATGTTCTAAGAGTAATAAATTGCAGTGTTTGGGATTAACATTGTTAGTGAAAGCACAACTGTTTGGTTAAAGGATTTTATGAGACAAGGCACTTAAATACTCACATGATATTTAATAGTTCTGATTCCTTTACTGTCCTCATATTGAATAACTGATCCCATAGTAATTGAAAAAAATTCATTGTGAACTAGCACATAGTTGACCTAATAGCTGTGGCATACTCATCGTCTTGATACATGATGATATCGTTGGATTTATTACTCAGTCACAGAATAAGCTTCTGTTTGACAATGCACTGCTACTTTAACCGTGCCCAACTCTCAAAGATGGCTTCTTGACTCTCAATTGAGGTGTAGGTGACATATGTAAATGAAATGTGTCCAGGAGGCTGTCCCCTGGATGTTCTAGAATTCATGATAAATAGGTGGAACAGAAATGACTTCACAATTTTCTTCTTGAAGGAACACACTAAAGCACTAGCCGAATTTGGAATCAGTGTCATGGATTAATGGTCTAGATAAAATGTATAATGTCTATGACATATAGTAATTTTCACTGTATCTCTTTTTGAAGCAAGTATTGTGTAAAAAATAAAATAAGAATGTTCTTAGTGAACTGTCCATTGTCCTGTGGGTTATATACTGAGTTGGCATATATGGAATATATGAAATGTTTGACTTTTTCTGTTTTCAGGTATGATATACAAAGTATGTCCTTTCATGTTCCTTAACATTGAGTAAAGGGGGAAGGCATGGGCAACCACGATAAATCCATCTCTAATGTTTAGTTACAGTACCAGAATTGGAGTCACATGGACGTGAGAGAAAACTATTTATTATTATAAGCAAGGTTTTATTAATCTTGGGGAAGTGTCAGTCTGTCTGAATTCATCTTCAGCAGGTGGATCCCAACTCCACCAATGTGATTGTCTTTGTATGGGATGTGTGTGCTTTTCTTTGGGAAGATGTTGAATTTCATGCAGTTTCCTTTCTTTACTGAAGAACCTTCAGAGAGGGTTGGTTGGTTCGTTTTCAGTCTCGACAGTGGTACATGTCTCCAAGTAATTCTTGTGTAAATACATGCTCTTCTCAATAGATGTGATGGCCCTGGGTGTTTTTTCTAGTGTTTGCCATGTCTTCTAATGTTTGTGCCCCTTCAGAAGAAATACCAAGTTCCTCTTGTGAAGGCTTTGAAGAACACCTTCCAAGAAGTAGGATTGAGATGGGGAGGAGGACTATATTTTTTTCACAAAAATATTACTAATGATTTTTTGCTCTTTCTTCTAAGCTTTCACCCCAAATTTCAAATCCTTAGAAATTCAGAGGCTAGAAATGGATATTGTGCTCAGTTCACATGATCTATCTCATTCTGACTGTGGCACAAGGATGGAACTCAGGATTCTACAGCTCATGAGTTAACCTGCCAGGGAATGAAGTGGTCGTCTTCCTTTCTTCTCAGCACCTCAACTATTTGTGAGTGGTTCAGCTAGATCTGCCTCCAGAGAACTTGACACTGGGGGAAATACTTCTTCACTTTACCCAGAGGGGCATTGTTTCTCAGCAATATTTCTCAAACTTTTTTTTTTTCCTCCTCTGAAGTTTATCAAGGAGTAGAATGTGGAGTGGTCATGGCAGCTGTAAGAGAGGAACACGGGGATGATGGTAGTAGATCGGATTTTATTGACCTTGTTATGCCCTCATGTATGGTGTGTGTCCCAATTATATTTGGCCGTCCTTAAATGCAGAATAATTGGCATTTTTGATTTAAATGTGTGAGCCCTCATTAAAAGCATCCTATAATTTTATCACAGTTAAATAAACCACAGTGTTCTTAGAGATGGTGGCTAAATCAGAGGTCAGCAAACATGGGCCGTAGACTAAATAGCCCACACTTTTTGTATTTAAAGTTTTGTTGGAGCATAGCCATACTCATTTGGTTATTGTTAATGGCTTCTTTTGTGGTGCAACAACAAAGTTGACGAGTTGCAGTGGTGACTACATTGTCCACATAGCCCAATATGTTTTTTCATCCTAACTTGTACAGACAAAGTTTGCTGATCCCTGGTCTAAATTACTTCCATTTGTCTATTCATCAGTTTGTCACTATTACTATAATTTTCATAATGCAACCCATCATAAAATTTGAGTATTATGTGTACCAAGGACAGGTACATATGTGTCTTAGATTTTTGGGTTGCCTTAAAAATGTCTGCAAAAATCAATACACACTATGGAAAGGACTAGGGAAATAAGGAAACAATATAAGATCAGCAATTGGGATCTGTCTCTAACAGGTAATACTGGGGATGGGATGACAAAAATAAATTTACTTTAGAAAAATTTCAACCATTTGATATGATGATTGAGCATTCAGCTTAATTCTGGATTGAGTTTTGATACCTCTATCCATATGGAAATTTGATACTTACCTAGAAAATCCAGAAGTACATGAAAAACCATTAAAAGAACACGTATTGCCCATCGGAGTTCCACAGTCATATCAGGTGGCACACACAACACCAATATAGCAGGTACATGTTTATTTTAAAAAGCTCAAAGATCATCTTCAAAAATATTACCCTTCTAATGATAACCAGTTGTTATGCCGATGATCATTGACCAGTCCCAAACGTGCAACCTGGATTCAAGAGATGTAAAATGAAATATTCACTGTCCCACATCAAGAAAATAGCCCAAATTCAATAGATTGATAAGAAAGTATTATGATATAGTATAAGAGCAACCTTGGCCATAGGGGATACATTAAGATTTACAACTACAATTGAACAATAAGATATTCAGTACTATGCTTTTACAGTGAGTTTAATGGAAAGATGTGAAACATAACATAGAGAACAGTGTGTCCTCTTCTTGAATCTGAGACCCTGGAAATCTCTACTAAAATCTAAAAGCAAGGATCTAAGAGTAGAGGGGTCATTACTGAAATTGCAGTTATGTCTATAGCTATCTCTGGAATCTTTTGTTCATGTGGTGACCACTGGCTCTTAGCATTGTGATCCAGCCCTCATTCCATCATCCTCAGTTCTTGCCTATAGTGTGCCTGAGATCCTACCTCTAGGTTGCAACTTGTTTTTCACTCTGATTCTCTAGATTTCTCCCCCTTTTGGAATTGTTATAATGCTGTGATCTCAAAACTTTGCAGCTGATTCCTGCTACTGGCAGTCAGATATCCCAAACATCAAGTTATTCTCTATATTGTCAATGCCTAATAATTGTTTCATGGATGAGAAGTGACCTTATGGTCCATTTGTAGCTTCTGAATAGCTATAATCCAGATTTCTTGCTGCTAGCCACTGTAGAAATTGCTCTAGTGGCCATCACTTTTGAAATGCAAACCATTTTCTGCAGTGTGCACGAGACTACTCTCTGTTGACTGCTGTTCCTAGGAACCTGCTCCTAAGGACCTACCAGCCAGGCCTATCCTGTTCCAGTGTGTGAGCTCTTTCAAGCTTCACTTTTTTTTCCCTCTTCTGTGGTCCCATGTTTCCATGGAAACCATCCTGCCCTGTGGCATTTGCCTGAAATACAGCATGTTATACCTGACCTAGTATTCAATAGTTTATAAGATGGACCTGGAAATGAGATCTGTATCACGGTGAGGTAGTGAAAGAAAATAACTGGATTTATATGAGGCTTGTGTGCAAGTCCTGGCTGTGCCACTTTCTAAAAATTACATCATTTCTGTGAACCGTACTTTCCTCATCTGTAATAAAAAAAAAAAAAAATAGGAAATTCATGTTATTTTTGTAGTTACAATGGGAAAATGAAAGGACATAATTTACATAAAGCATCTATTTCAGTGTGTATCTCATAGTACGTATACAATAATGATTAGCTCCCTGTGTTCTCTTTAAGGAGCAATCTATTTTCAGTAAGGGTACTTTTTTTTTTTTTTTTTTTTTTAATTTTTTTTTTTTCAACGTTTTTTAATTTATTTTTGGGACAGAGAGAGACAGAGCATGAACGGGGGAGGGGCGCAGAGAGAGGTAGACACAGAATCGGAAACAGGCTCCAGGCTCCGAGCCATCAGCCCAGAGCCTGACGCGGGGCTCGAACTCACGGACCGCGAGATCGTGACCTGGCTGAAGTCGGACGCTTAACCGACTGCGCCACCCAGGCGCCCCTTCAGTAAGGGTACTTTTATTGTAGAGACAGTTTATGTTTTCAGAGTTCAAATAAGGAACAAACTTGAGGGCTTCATGTATTCAGCAGAAGCTTTTAGGGGAGGTGGGAAGTTCTTCTAAGACTTGAAAAATGTAAAAAAAAAAAACTAATGTACCTCGAACTTTAGTTCTAATAATATTTCTAATAATTTAGTTCTAATACTGTTCTAAGGTGCAAAGCCACAGGTGAATGAACACCACTGTAACTGGTGGGAGGTGGTGGTGGGGGTCATTCTGGTTAACTCTACCTGGAGAAGATTCAGAGATTTATTTGGGCTTTTCACTGTATTTAACAGAATCCAGTGTAGTTTAAGTAGCCAAGGAATCAATCAAAGGATATTGCAAATGTTTCATCATTTCAGGAGAGTTTAAGAGCCAGCTTAGAGGCTGATGGTGTTGATTTACCAGAGAAGAGCCTACTAACCCCACAACTTAGAATGCAGGGAATTTTCTAAACAGAAAATGGATCTTCTAAAAATGCTGGATGATTAAAACACGACAAATGTTCGCTTGAGTCATTTTGCAGGGGGAGGTCATATAAAGCTGGGACAGGGTTGTAAATAAAAGATATTTCTACAGAGCCTGTAAACTTGGGAAATTCTAGGTTATTTCACACCAGTCATCAGCTCACTGATGAGTTCATAATCATAGTACATTAAATGTTTTCTGCAAAGCTACTTTACATCATGTTGACATTTTGGAGAGAGCACTGACTCTTGTCCTTATACACTGATGCTCAGAGTTTAGAACATATGAGTGGATTAGACAAGAGGGAGGGAGGAAAGGAGGGGTGTAATATTAGCCACTTTATACATAAAAAGGAGAATGTGGTTTTAGGCATGTACTAACAATGGGCTTCCTAATGCTTTACTGCTCTTTTTTTAAGTTTATTCTTGAGAGATAGAGACAGAGCATAATCAGGGGAGGGGGAGCAAGAGAGTAGACACAGAATTCAAAGCAGGCTCCAGGCTGTCAGCACAGAGCCCGACACAGGGCTTGAACCCATGAACCACGAGATCATGACCTGAGCCGAAGCCAGACATTTAACCGGGCACGCCTGCTTTACTGCTCTTCTAAACATATTCAAACAATGGCATGATGGGGTAATTTCACATCTGCTTTTTTAGGGAAGGAACTTGTATCAAATGCTGTGCGGAGAGAGAACTGGGAAGCCCCTCTCAGTGGAGAAGCAGAGATTGCATGGGGTCCTTAGTTGCTTTCAGGGTACATTCAGTTCCCTCTTCCAGATTTGGGCAGATTCTTGAAATAGGGCAGACAGAGGTGGGGGGTGGGGGGACAGTAGCATTCTTCTAAGAGAAATCTCATAAAAGTATGAATCCAGGGTAATGGTGGCCACCCTGTAACTTGGCATTTGGTGGTCATTGCTGGAAGACCCATTGGAACCATATTTTGTAAACACTTGAATATGAAAGGGGGCATCTGAACATCATAGCTATTACAGGTTTTCTGTTAATATATGATCTCAGCCCTGCTTTAACAGTCATGAGTTAATCCTCTTTCTTGACTCTCTTCAGCCCCTTGTGAGTTCACTTTGTTTTCTCGAAAAATGATTGGCATACATGTTTAGATTTTTAAACTTGTACTGGGTACACATGACTTTTACATTTCTCTATTACAGATAATAAGGTTGATAATTTCTCCTGCAGTGCACAATGTATTAATTTGAGAGTGATTTCTTGATAAGCCCATTTAAGATAGACTTTGAAATCAGTGTCTGACTTGATAAACCCATTTAAGGTAGACTTTCAATCAGTGTTTGTGTGTCAGATACTACCAGCATTATGAAGAAGACCATGAGTCTCTTCTCTAGGTAATAGAAAGTTTTGCTTGAATTGTGAGTAGAAGAAAGGTGTTATCGAAGAGGGAGATGAGACAGAAGCGTATGCATTCAGAGGGTAGGTGCCCATTGACCCGCTTTCTCCCTACTTTGTGACTGTAGGTAAAGTTTGCTAAAATTCATTATATGCTTTTCAGAACTTTGTGAACACCAATATTTGGAATGAATAAAGCACTACAGTGTGAAAGAGAAACACATTGGAAACAGAGAACAATTCTCAGTTCTTAGCAGAAAGTAGATGAGGCATTTTCTGCACAGGCTTTCACAGCATCCATACCTTGCTTTCAAGGACTGGAGAGGCCCCAGCCTACATTAGGTTTCAGGTGTGTGTATGCGTACCTGCTACGGCAGTTTTCCTTTCTCCTCAGATACTCTCCACAGGAAGCAAGATGGATTTGGCTTCTGTGCAATTACTGAAGTAGAGCCAGTGACATATCCACAGTTACCGGCCATCACGCTTGTAGCATTTCTGTAAGATGAACAAAGATGTGACTCAGCAGTGATTTAATAACCATCCTGCCACCCTTAAGAGAATTTATATGGGCCTGTTATGTCACTTGCTGCCACACAGACCTCAGCAGTGGAGCTGTTGCATGAGGGATTGCTCTGTGGGCCTGCAGGGGGAGGAAAATGAAATGGATCAGATTTCACAGAACATTCCAAGTTGGGGTTCTGGTTTTTCCGATCTGGTTTCCTACAGGGGACAGGTTTTGGTTTCTATAGTTTGGTTGCAAAGGAGATATATTTCCAGTTTACCAGGTTGCACGGATAGGGTGGATGTTACGTTACATATACATAAACACATTTTGAGCACTGAACTTCCTTTGATCATCAATTCTGTACTCAGACATGCTTAGTCTAATCCCACTTAACCCACTCTTTAATCTGCGGCCA
Organism: Panthera onca; assembly: GCF_046562875.1. Lineage (NCBI taxonomy): Eukaryota > Metazoa > Chordata > Mammalia > Carnivora > Felidae > Panthera > Panthera onca. Next base: position 140,108,620 of record NC_138339.1, on the reverse strand, counting down.
ATACTTTGAATTTTCTGAAGTGTTTTTTCTTTCAGATTTCTTATTTTTAGCAATGCCTATTGAGTCTTCAGAATTTCTAGTTTTATTGAATTAATAAAAATTCTATGCGTTTTGAAATCTAGTATAATTTATAAATATGATAAAGCAAAGTTAAAATATATTTTTAATTATAAAATAGAGCTTCTTTCCTTTAGTTAGCTACCCCCCAACCCAATTAATTTTTTTTCTCCTATCTTTAGGCAAGAGGCTTTTCATGGTACTTGATATGCAGTCATGGATTGGCACAACATAACTATTCGTTGAAGTAGGTGGCAAGGTAAAATGCCTTTTCTTATCAATTTTCCTCCAGGTCTTCTTGTTACAGTTTTTTTTTTTTTTTTTTTTGCATGGATTTTTTTAGTCTACACTTTGATTTGTGACACAATCCATACATACAAATGCACAGTCATGGAATATAGTTTTATCATGTGTATTGAATTTATGTGAATCTAAATCTGCATACTTTCCCCACAAAAAGAAAATGATTATATTTTAAGTACTCCTGGTACTTCCTTACACCCGAGCTTCCGTTATAGGAAAGAAAGTGATGGGAGTTGGGAATGTACTACGTCAGAGCCCATCTCGGTTCTGAGGATCACATCTCCTTATAAACCCATATTCTAAGTGCCATTCCCATGTTTAAAGGTACAGAGATGTCTGCCAACTTCCTGTGGTCCTCTAATAAATGATGCCTTTTAAAACATGTTTTATTTATGTATTTATTTTGAGAGAGAGAGAGAGGAAGAGAGAGAGAGAGAGAGCGAGCAAGTTCGTGTGCAAGCAGGGGAGGGGCAGAGAGAGAGGGAGAAAGAGAATCCCACGAAGTCTATGCACTGTCAACATGGATCCTGATGCAGGTCTAGAACTCAGGAACCCTGAGATCATGACCTGAGTTGAAATCAGGAGTCCGACACTTCATGGACTGAGCCACCCAGGCACCCCCAAATAAATGATGTCTTATTCCTTAGTCAGAAGTCTTTATTGTTTTATAAATATTGGAGGAGGGCAGGTCTGTGTTTTAAGGTGTGGCACTTCCCTGAAGTATTTCTAAGAGCTTTTCACTCTTCTTGGTATAATCTAATTCATCACAAAATGAGACTTCATTGTGTATGTGCCCTCTCTGTATATAATCCACTTCATATGGGTATGTATGCATTTACATGTGTAAAAATCAGTCCGTATTTGTGATAGTGTATGTATAGGTATAGGTATATAGATATTATTCAGTTATATTTAAGAATTTCATGATACAAATTACAGGTGAAGAAAAATTCAAAATTCTTCACAGTTGGAAAAACTGAAAATTTTTTTTTTGAATTTCAATTCAAGTTTGAACAATCTTGGTTCTCTGCTTCTCTCCTAGCCTCACCCTCCAGTGAATATACATGACTATGGTAATCTGATGATGTGTATGGACCACTTTTCGTACAACCCAAGGACCCTTCAGGGCTTCTTAGCTCTTTGAGATGCAGGAGGATGAGGCCGGTAACCACATTTTCCCAGCTGTGCAGATCTAGAACCTTCCTACAACCTCTGCCCCAAGGGCAGATTGATACCATTCTTTGTCTGTTGTTGGCTTTCCCATGAACCCAAACACCAATAGTACCTTGATCTCTTTGGCCTATATATCGAGGGACAGTGGGTAGCCAGAGAGGGAGCTCTTCATCACCCACTCAACATTCTGCCCTCATCCTCAGGACCTTCATCTATACCTTCTGTCCCTGAGCTGAGCAGTCCTCCCTCACTCATTTTCCCTACTCTTCAGACTGCCTGGGAGGCACAGTTACTCCTGCTCATATTCTTAGTGGTTGCAGTGGAAAGCAACCCATTCGATCTCTGGTAAAAAAGTTGAAGTCAGAATAATTTCTTTCTCAGAGGAAAAAGGAAAAGCGACGAAGGATTTTTATTGGTTGTAGCTCAGCCTCCTTTGGCTCACACTGCCATCCTGATCCTCTGCTAGTTTTTCTGGGAAGTTAGTTGGGAATCTTTTTGATTAAATGAATTTAAGTTGGCTTCTTTATTTGTGTCCTTTTAATATGCCTCTTTCTTTAAGCACCTTTTTTTTTTTCTGGGCCAGCAGTGGATTCCAAGTTTAGTTTGCATTTTTCCTGATCCATTAATGGAATTAGCCATATCTTCAAGGTACTGTACTTCTTTTAGAGGAGAATGCATTCAGAAGCCACACTCTAGATCATAGATGTGCTTGCTGTCATCAGGCTTTCAGAGTAGACAGAGCTAGAGTGTTTACATACATTTGACCCTTTATACATACTTTTATATGATCTAGAAAGATTGTATATCATGAGTTCACCCTGATGTTTCTTTTTTTATTTAATGTTTATTTATTTTTGAGACAGAGACAGCATGAATGGGGGAGGATCAGAGAGAGAGAGAGAGGGAGACACAGAATCCGAAACAGGCTCCAGGCTCTGAGCTGTCAGCATGGAGCCCGACGCAGGGCTTGAACTCACAGACCACGAGATCATGACCTGAGCCGAAGTTGGACGCTTAACCGACCGAGCCACCCAGGTGCCCCAGCACACTGATGTTTCTAATTCCAGTTCAACACCTCTGGGTTTTTTTCTATTTTTTTTTTTTTTTTTTCTCTATTTCCTCTCTGACAGTGAGAATCCTGGCTCCCATTACTATCAGTATATACACAATCCCTGTGTATGTAATTAGTCACCCATCTTCATGGCTGCTCTGTCCCCATGTGGATGCCCTGTGAACCCTACCTAATAGGTGCCTTTAAGCCTGATTTTTGTTCTCAGTTCATGGGGCTACATTGTCTCATGGATGCCTTCCCTATTCCTCTGAGGCTCTGATTCCTTATACCAGACTTTCTGCCCCACATTGCATGTCCCATTTAAGTTCTGAGTCTTTACACCAGGCTGCCCCCATATGGGGACTCCTTCCTGCATTAAAGGTATATTTGGAAAGGCTAACAAAAATACATAAAACATTTACTCAGACACCCTGTGCTAGGCTGACCCTGGAATATGGATGCCTTCCTTACTGAGCATTGCCTCTGACTGCACATACAGGGCAACTCTTTGTGTGAATACCTTCCTCACTCTTTTAGGGCTCTAAAACCCTTCAGCAAGTTGCCCTCCCGTGTAGATTCTGTCTTCGTCCCGCTCGAGATCTCACTTCATTCACTGGACTGCCCAGATGCATGGATACCCTCCTCTGCCTGTTCCAGCTGAACAGTTCCTTCTACCCAGCCTTACCCCTACTCCCACTTCTGTCATTGTTCTTGTATTCCAGCATCCAGCTCTGGGCCACCACAGCAGCTCCACCCCCTGGTCCAGATAGACCTTGTTCTGTTTCACTTAACTGTTTGGCAAGTGAGTTATTCAGGAAAGGAAAGGAACAGGCAGAAGAGGAAGAGTCCTTGCACCATTTTAAGATATCTGCTTTCTTTGCTTGGTTCAGTTGTCTACAACTGCAAATGTAAAGGAAAAATCTGAAATATTTACACTGCAGTGACTAAGTAGTGTCAGAATTATAAGCTCACAGATGTCAAGTTATATATATCTCCATTTATTTGTATTCTCAGTATGTAGCATATGGCGTGGCACGTAGCAAATATTTATGATTAGTGAATTAAAACTTGCATGGGATGACTTTATGGTTTGCGTTTTAAACTACACTTCTAAATTTTGCAGGAGCTTAGTCTACTAACAACTTCCCCCTCCCTCATTTTTATTATTCTAAAAAAACATGCTGAATAAAACAGTGTAATTTAAGTTCTAAGGCACTTTGAATCTTTATTTCTTCCTTGTGTGTGTGTGTGTCTTTACCTTTTCTCTTTCCATTGTATCATTCCTACAAATATGCAAATAGACTGTGGTATTTAACCTCCCTTTTGCTCTATACCTCCATGTCTCTTCATCCTTTTTCATCCATCTGCCCCCAGTCTATTCTAAACCACTGTCATTTCTCATCTCAGGACTATGTTTCCTTGGGGGAAGAGGGCATATGGATTCTTTCCTGGTCTTTCTGCTTCTCTTTCCGCCTCCAGTCTTTTTTCTGAATAGCAGTGTGAGTCTTACTCCCCACTACCTCCTCAGCCTTATTTCTGGCCACTTCCTCATGGGCCGCACCACAGACAACTAATCTCTAAATAACTCCTTAAACGCATAAGACTACTTCCATTTGATGTCTTTTCACTTCATTTGATATCTTTGATATCTTCAAAATATTGTCTTTTCTTCTACCTTTAGGTCCTAGCTTTTATATTGGAAGCTACTGTATCCGGAGTTGTCCTGTTTACTTCCTTCACTTTCAGTAGTTTGTAATTATGTTGTCTATTTCTTTTTTTCACCTTTCATTCTCATAGACCATAGACTCCATCATCGTAAGGACCATGATCTTGTTTTCCATTGTATTCTAAGAAGAAAAGTTAGATGCTTAATAAACATCTGATGAATGTATAAATAATAATGCTGAAACATTCAAACAAAATGAGGATAGAGGAGACAGTTTTAAAAATATGTATGCTCTAGGGGCACCTGGGTGGCTCATTCAGTTGAGTGTCTGGCTCTTGATTTTGGCTCAGGTCATGATCCTGGGATCGTGGGTTCAAGCCCTTCATCGAGCTTCACGTGTGACTCCATGTTGAGCATGGAGCTTGCTTATTAGGATTCTCTCTCTTCCTTTGCCCTTCTCACTCCCTTGCACATTCTCTCTTTCTCTAAAAAATAAAAAAATAAAAAAATGTGCTCTATAAGAGTAAATGTTCTTTGTATTTTTGTTAGCCTTTCCAAATATACCTCTAATTCAATTTTTAAAAATCACGTAGTTTCCAAAAAACAAAAAAAAGAGGCATTATTGTACAACATGTATATGGACTTTTATTTGGGAAAAATGAATTTTTAACTTATGAGAAAACTGTACAGCTAAAATATTACCAGTTAGCTTAAAATATATTTGCAATAACAAAACAGTTGACTTCCTTAGCTTAGTTCAAGGTTTTTCAAGATTTCCGTTAACTTAAAAATATTTGGAAGCCAAGCCTAGAATTCAAGAAAACCACTAAAATGTTAACGTGTCAATTCTTACTCTGTGCCAACTGAAGAGAGGCAAAAGTTTTTGAATATTTTTCTCATACATATTTAGGTGAAATGTAAGAAGGAAATATGTTGAATGTATACTGTGATGCCCAATTACTGTGTGTCTGCCTTTGAAGTGCTTATGGCCCAGGGTAATTGATGAGGTCCCAAATAATATCAAAAAGCAATTTATTCTAGAGCGGGGTTTTCAAACTATGGCCTGCGGCTTGTTTATGTTCAGCCCTCAAGGTAAGAATTGTATTCACATCTTGAAAGCATTATAAAAAAGAAAAACAAAGATATGAGACACAGACTGAATGTAATATGCAAACCTTAAAATATTTATTTTATGGCCCTTAAAGGGGAAAAAAAAATTGCCAACCTATTTTCAGAAGCATTACTGAGGAAAAGTAAGAGGAAAAAAAAATGGAATAGATGAATCTAATATAGGTAAGAGCACATTTTGGAATGAAATTCTCATAGTTAAATATTTGATTTTTGGCTCCTTTAAATTATGAAATTTTGGTCATTTTTTTTTTCTTCCAAGTCTATTGTGTAGTTAAGACAGTTGGAGGTACCAACATTTCAAAAATGACTTGTGATGTTTCAAGATTTATCTTGGATTTTAAAAAAGGTATATGTTCTGGGGCACCTGGGTGGCTCAGGTTAAGCATCTGACTTCGGCTCAGGTCATGATCTTGTGGTCTGTGAGTTGGAGCCCCACATCAGGCTCTGTGCTGACAGCTCGTATCCTAGAGCTTGCTTCAGATTCTGTATCTCCTTCTCTCTCTGCCTCTCCCCAGCTTGCGCTCTCTTTCTCTCTCTCAATAAATAAACTTTATAAAAATAAATAAAGAAGGAAATAATATGTTCTAAGTTCCCAAAGGAAAAACTCAACAATATTACTTGGTATTGTATATATGTGTATGTACACAATATATATACATATATAACATATGTGTATACATATATATACGTATATATATACACATGCTATATATATGTATATATGTATATACACACACACACATACATACATACAACATGTATAGTATATATATATACTGGGCAGGATTTTGTCTAGTACTACAGTTCTTACCATGCAGTGGACTTTATGAAACCTTACAAAAATATTAGTGCCAATTACCTTGATGTTATTTTTCCTCCTTTTTTTTAAGACAGATTTATTGAGGAATAATTGACATGCAATAAATGCAGCATTGTAAGGTATAAATTTGATAACTTTTGACACAAGCATACACCATGAAACATCACTATAATCAATAAAATAAACATATTCTTTACCCCCAACCATGAAGAGTGAAAAATACCTATTGTAAAATCTAGAGAAACCACTAAAAACTTAAAAGAAGTGTAGCTAGTAAGCTAAAGGGAGACATTAAATGAAATACTACAATTTAAGTAATCCAGAAAGCAAAAAAAGGAAAAAATAAGAAAGAACAAATACAAAATTTAGAAAACTAACAGCAAGATGATAGATTTAAACCAACCCATATTAACAAATATTATAAATGTAAATGGTATAAATTCTCCACTTAAAATGTAGCAACCATAAGAGTAGATAGAAATCTAGACTTAATTATATACCTTCAAAAATTTAATGTAAATATAAAAGTAAATTTCATGACAAGAGATATTAGCAGACATAGAGACATGTCATAGTGATAAGAGTCAATTTACTAAAACTTAAAAATCCTAGATGTATATGATAATCTAATAGTAGTTATTTTAAAATACATGAAACATCTGTTGACAGAAGTGAAAGGAAACATAGACAAATGAACAATTACAATTGAAGATTCAACATCTCTGTCATAGAAATTGATAGAAATGTAATTCATAAATTATTAGGGATAAAAATACTTGAACAACACTGTCAACCAATATGACTTAGTTGATATATCTAAAGCATTCCACTCAACAGCAGAACATAAATTCTTTTCAAGCATGCAGGAAACATGCATTAAGACCATACCCTGGGCCACAAAATGAGTCTTAATGGATTTAAGTGATTGAAATAGTTTTATTTCTATACACGGGCAATAAACAACTAAAAAATAAATTGCATTTATAGTGCCATCCCACAACACAAAATAGTTGGGGATAAGGTTAACAAAACGTATATCCTAAATATGTAAATACTGACAACTAGAAAATATTTTTTGATCGTTGATTTGATTGGTGTGCAGGGGACCATCCTGTATTACGCTTTAAAGAGCTAGTGTATCGGGGAGCCTGGGTGGCTCAGTCAGTTAAGCCTCTGACTTAGGCTCAGGTCATGATCTCACTGTTTGTGAGTTCCAGCCCCACATTGGGCTCTGTGCTGACAGCTCAGAGTCTGGAGCCTAGTTAGGATTCTGTGTCTCCCTCTGTCTCTGTACTCCCACCCCACCGCTTGCTCGCTTGCTATCTCTCTCTCTCTCTCTCAAAAATAAGTAAACATTTAAGAAAATTAAAAAAAAACATTTTAAAGAGTTGGTGTACCGTATATACCATAAACCCAGAATGTGTCCTCTGCCCTTCTAATTTTACGTGGAAAAACTCATGTCCAGTGTACATATTGTAAGTTGACGAATTTCTGTTTCATTTCTGCCATATACTCCTACATATCTACTTCTCTTTTCAAGGTGTAGCCTAAGGTTTACTGGTAAACTGAGTCAGGTATCAATCATTTTGTGATTATATCTGCCAGTTTTGCCTCTTTTCCTTCAGTATATTCTACAAACTTCTTGTGACCATATTGTTATGTTCCAGGAACTGTGTTTTATAATAAGGATTTAGATTTAAAAATCCATTCCTGTCTGTAAGATCACAATTTTGTAGGAAGGCATACACAAAGTAATAATTTCCATGTAATCTGCTCTAATAGTTTTAGAAACTCTCCTGATGTCAAACTGTTGCTCACATATTTCAGTGTCTTACTTTCCGTTGAGTGTTTTTTGGACAGCATAATTGCCTGGATTCTTTCTGCCATTTTCTTTCTCTGACTTTTGATCCCATGTTGGTTTTTGCACCTGATGTTTAGGTTATATTCTTATTTTACACACTTTTTTTGGAAGCCCTGCCTGGCTTTGGCTGACTGTCATTGGTTGTCCTTTGGGTATTCTCAGATGTAAACCATTTCTTCTAGTTTTGGTTTAAAACTGATTATAATTGACTCTTCACCTGGTGTTAAAGCTGAAGACAGAGTTATTTTGTTTTTTACAAATACTTTTACAAAGTATTTAGGCATGTCAATACCCTGAATATTATAATAATCTGTAAAAGCATGCATTTTAATCCCAGGAGTTTCTCTCTCAGGAAATATTTTATGCACTGTGTATTTTATGAAAATGCAGTGTTTTCTCTACTGAAAACTGTGCACCCTGACTGCTGAACACAGTTTAAAAGCCATCAGGAGGATTGTAGGCTGAGAGAGGGTGCTTGGTTGTTAAGGCTTTATTGATTTTACAAGTTAAAGGATGACTGACTCTTTTTTTCTCCCAAGGAATCCTGTATTCTGTCTTTGTGCACACAGACTGTACCATAGAAAGGCAATAAAATGGGAGTGTCTGGCATAGTTAACACCACCAGGAGCTTTAAGAAGTCTTTGGGGAATTATACTCCATGGAGGCTTCATAATACAGTGTTTAGACTGGCTGTCTAGACAGTAGGAAATGAAAATCTGGCAGCCTCAGCTGCGTAATAGACTGTTTATGAATATTGAGTTATGGTGTAGTCATGAGCTGCTTACTGTGTACAAGGAGAGCTGAGATAAAGTTAGCTTGCACCACATTTGCCATGGTGACTCATGCTACTGAAATCAGGACCCACAACTTCTGACTTTATCTAGTGCTCAGAAGGTTTTATTATGCCCATATTTTCACATAACATTGAATAATTTTGTTCAGAAACTCTTACTGTCGTGAGACTTAAATAATCAAGTATGTTTGGTTTTTAAAGCCATGAAACATTTATTTTTTCTCCTTTTCATAAATGGACTTGAGATTAATTATCTAAATATATGTGGTATATTTTTCATTTGGGTTTTAGCAAATAATGACTTTTTATGTCTTTGTTTTGTGGAGTGACTCACTTTAAAAGTCATTGACTCAGCTAATCAGTGTAGAGCTGTGTGAATATTTGAGATATGTTCTTAGATAAAGGAATGATTGCAAAATTATGTTTATTCATTTTGCTTTTCATTTGAGTTATTACTTCTATGAAAGAGTTGCTTTAACTTTTTATATTCAAAGGAATTTAACCTAGGTCTATTATGGGGAACAAATATGAAAAAATAAAATTTTGTCAGTGAATAATCACCCTCTTGGCTGGTGGACTCTGAAGGGAGAAGTAATTTTTGGTAGTGTGACAGCTGTATTTTTATAATAGAATTTTAGCTTTGTTCACCAAAGTGTTGGCTTCTCTTTAATTTCCTCTGCATAACAGACAATTTGTGTCACTTGCTCCTGAAGTATGTTTTTGTTGTCCCTTTTAACAGTATCATATTTAAGATTATGAATTTACTGGATCATTGAGGAAACAATTTTCAGATTATTGACCACAACAAATGAACCAGAAACATTTCAGACTATGAAACCATTTGAGCCATATCACTGAATAGATTATTTGCCAGTTTGGTGTCTTAGCCACAAGAATGATGGATTGCTGACTAAGTTTTTAGGTTGCCATGTAATTAACTTCATTTTCTTTGGGTAGCTTAAAACTAAATCAAAATCATCTAGTCAGGGGTCTTTGTAAGGCCTGACATTTGAAATGATTATAGTAGACTGATTAAGGATAATCTGATCCATTTCCCAAAAAGTTGCCATTTTCCTGGTCGAAATTCACAAAGCTGGTTGAAGGGTTAAGATATGAGATGTGAACAGTAGTCCTATTAAATACAAATGCTCTGATAATGGTAGTAAGTTTCACTATTTATTTTAGATGACCATTCATTCTTGGAATATTGCTATAAAATAATATTTACATACTTTTTGCAGATGGAGAAAATAGTATTTTGTGGCAATTTTCACCTTTATCACCTCTCTGATGTGTTTCAATTCTTGTTCACCTGAGAGACAGGAAAGACTCCATCTCTCCTGGCCATGACTCTTTGAGGGTTGTGAAAGGAAAAGTGCCCAGATTGGCTATCAGAGTCTCTGGCATGCAATTGAAGAAGCTCTCCAAAGATTGATATTTGTATCCTTGTGTCTGAAATTGAATAGCACTGTTTATTTCAATATTTAAGAGCCTACGATTCATCACTCACGGGGTTACCTTCAAACAGGTGATGTTAGGATTTACCTGTCCTTTATTCTAAGCAGAGTAGGTGGCTTAAAACATATTAATTAAAAAATGTTTAAAAGCGAATATTTCTTCATCTTGTAAAACCTTACATAAAAATTAAAGTGAGAAGAAACTCCTACATTTAAAACAAAGTCTAATGGATTTCACTATTTGTCCAAGTATATCAAGTGCCAACTATGTCAGGCACAGATGGAATAAAAATAATTAAGTGCAGTCTTACTTTGCCTCTAGGAAGCTTGCTTGCATTATAGTAAGAAAGACAGATATGTAGCTAACCATGTTACAGTGTGGTCAGCTCTATACTTTTATAGATGAAGTAATAAATTATTTGACACACAAATTGTCATATTTATTTTCCTAGCTATCTATAGCTAGTGAGAGGCAGGGTGGTAGAGAAACAGAAAGAGTCAGGAAAGTCTTCATAGAAGGAGCCCCATTAGGGTTTTTATATTTTCAGTCTTTGGGATTACATCTATACACTCAAGTAACTTGATGCTTTTAGGTGAATATGTAAACTACTTTGGTTCACACAGCCAATTTACAGAAGCCATCATTGACTCTGATTAAACATTACAAATTCATTCAAAAAGTATTTATGGCTGGGGCGCCTGGGTGGCTCAGTCAGTTAAGCGTCTGACTTTGGCTCAGTCGTGGTCTCGTGGTTTGTGGGTTTGAGCCTCATGTTAGGCTCTGTGTTGACAGCTCAGAGCCTGGAGCCTGCTTCAGATGCTGTGTATCCCTCTCTGCACATACCCCACTCATATGCTGTCTCTCTGTTTCTCTCAAAAATAAATAAAATGTTAAAAAAACATAAAAAAAAGTATGGGCAATATTGAGGATTAAGGACTACACCAGAGACTATACATGAATAAAAAACAAAGGAAGATTTTCAATGAAAGATGATAAATATAAAGATAGGTAGATGTGTGACTTTTTAAGGACATCCTACAGGGGTGAGTCCAGCCATAGTGGAATGTGTATATTAGGGCTTAGAAGGTTCATCAGCACATGGGCAGTGTAATGAAAACCCTAATCCTGGATAAAATCATGGAGCAAAGAATACAGACCAAGGGTCTAGTTCTGGGATCCCAGATGAACACAGAAAACTGAAAAGATTTTGGCACTATGTTTTCAGAAAGGTATAAAAATATCTTAGAAACTGTGGCCTTAGAGAATTTTGATAGTAGGCCATTACAAAAATGAAATTCCAAAAATATTCTTTGCACTGGATAATATGGATGTCCATCATGACATAAACCACCGGGTGACTAGAAAAGGGAAGGTGCCAGGTTAATGAAATGAAGAGAAAATGAGACAAGCAGAGATGGGGAAAATGGACCACCATTTCAAGAAACGTGGAGGAAACAGGGGCACAAGAAAAATAGAGCTAGGTAGACAAGCATAGCCAGAGATCCCAGAGTGGGAGAAAGATGAATTTTGTGTGTCTGGGGAAAGACATAGCTTAGATAGATGGAAGAGGCAGCAAGAAGGATTGCTCTTCCTTATCAGACTTGCCACATGGTAAATGGCGTATCGTAGCTGGCTTATTTACTATATTTAGCAACTTCAAGAGAACACATAACTTTTTTTGAATCTTCTCTCAGCTGTTGTTTTGTTAATTCTGTGGAAGACCCTAGTGTTGGGACTGGTTCTGTCTTTCCCAGAGTGGGATGTCTTTGCGTGAGCTATGAGAGAAAAACAAGACAAATGGCCTCTGGTTTCTCTTGCTTGGGGAGTTGTCTGCTGCTGTGTTTTATTCACCTGGGAATGCTGTTGAGGGCAGACACTTGTCCCCCAGCCCAGGGGAGGAGTGTGGTCAGGTGACTGGAGAGAGATGCTGCCTCTTCCTTAGCCTCCCCCAGAGAGAACACACACCACTAACTCAGAAAGATGTTTACAGTATGTTTTGTTATTTGTAAGTGAACAGACATGTCTGCATCCCAAAGCTATAAAAAAAGGAAATTACCAGTTGGGACCTAAGGAACTCATTCCCATGCGCTTCAAAATGGGCTGGATATGGCAGAAGGACCACTGACAGTTTAGGCTCTTGGAGTGCGTGAGATAGTCCCTCTCACAACTTCACAGTATCACTCCACTGCCCTCTAGTCTAGTTTTTCTGGTTACCCTTAAATTCTTTTCAGCCTCATCTCTGCTATCAAAAATCTCCTTCCTCACAAAACTCCACACATTCCTATTTCTTGAAGGAACTTGAGACCCTTCCTTTTCTTATATCCTGCAGACTCAGGTTTCCTTAAGCATAAACTTTGCTAAGGCTCTGCATAAAGTGCCTTTGTAATACTTACACAAAGGTACTTCCCATCTAACTCAGAAGAAAGGAAGGAAGAAAGGAAAGAAAGAAGGGAGGGAGGGAAGGGAAAGGAAGGGGGGAGGGGAAAGGGAGGGAGGGAGAGGAAGGCAGGAAGGGAGTGAGGGAGGGAGGGAAGAGAAGGAAGGGAAAGGGAAGGGAAGGGAACAGAAGGGAGGGGAGGGGTGGGGAAGGAAGGGAGGGAGGGCAAGCTTGTATACTGTTGCAAATTCTGATCCCATATGATCGCTCACTCAGTAGGTTGAGAAGTTTGACCTCAGGAGTTTACGTGGTAATATATAGTTTGTGTGAAAAGTTGTCTCACATATAAAACCTTTTTTTTAAATGGTTTGAACATACACATTGGATCTTTAAAGATCAGGCGACACTTCTACAAAGTACTCCCTCTCCCTAGCTGGCTGTGCATCTTCCCTGTCAATCTCCTCAAAGTAAGGGCACGCATTTCAGGTTTGGGAGAGAAGAGCCTCTTCAGAGTTCATAGAGAGTATGGCAGGGGCAAGGGCAGCACTTACTCCTGTACACAGGTGTGCTGAGGTGTGTGTGCACATTGTCTTCTGGACTGTGTTTGTGGCTGCATGTGCAGATCCCGGATATGTGTAGGCAGGGTCCCTCCCCTTCCAGCTCTAGGCTTCATCAGGGAGATTCAGAAGCTTTGCACCTGTCTGTCTGCTGATAACTTTGAGTCAGTACAGTTATGTGACTGTGATGTATATAAATGATGCCCTTAACTTTGACATCATTATGCAATATACATGTCAAAAAAAAAAGTCACTTTGCAGGGAACAAGTAGAGATGGGATCCTAGGGGTGGGAGGGGTGTCCACACATGGAGGCTCTACTTCTAGTCCCCACTTTCCACCAGTATGATCTGCAATCGCTCCTCTCTCAAAATATCTTTGTAATACCTATGCCTTTTTCTTCTTTAAAAAAATACAGCACCATATCGTACTTTTTGAAAAATAAAAATGCTTTCTATTTTTATAGCTTTTATTCTACTTATTGATGAAAAAATCCTCTGACTCTTGTGCTAAGGACCATTTTGATTCGTTCTGAAGCCCTAAGATTGCTTTTATTATAAAGTGCCACAACATAAGCATTGAATGGCTCTGTTTGAGCCATCTGAGAAGAATGGTTCCTAAAACCCCATTCTTCCCTATATTTTAACAGGGAAGAGGGGTTAGTCCAACCAGTTTCAAGCAGATCTTTGTAATCTGCAGGTTAAAAAAAAATCAAATCAAACAAAACGACCAGCTTCACAGGCAGAGGCTTAATGCCGAGATGTATTGCATGCTTTCTAGATCCAAGCTTGGTGTTCTGTGTCAAGACGGCCTTTGCTGCTACTGCTCCCAGGGGCATAGAGCACAGAGATTATTAATAATCTGGAAATCCAGTTAATGGAGTTTTAACTAAGTGGAACTAAGCAGTGTATACAATACCTTCCTTGATACAAATTTTAATTTAAAAGCAGACTGTATTTGTTCTGTATTGCTCTGCCACTATGATGAGTGGAGACAGAGCTACTGTTACAACTGGTGAGGTTAATTATGGGGTGTGGCCATGGGGGAGGTTTGAAATGTCCTTCTTCCTAAAAGCTAGGTAACAGGATTCCAGGGGCTCTTCCACATACCTACAGTTGGCTCCTGGGACCCAGAATTGGCTACCAGGACCCACACATGAAAATAAGTCTTCCTACACTCTAACGAGGTCACCGCTGTCAGACAGGGGGCTTAAAGACTTCTGTGTATGTTGTTAAGGATCAGTAGATTGGTGCTCCTATGACCCCCACTTCAGCATATAGGAGGAGGAGGGGGCTTGATTTGCGAGGGAAAAGGAACCGGGGAAAGATTCTGGAGTCTGTGCACTGGATAGGATTCTTGCTGAGAGACTCTTTCTCCAATGAGTAGAAGAGGAGGTGATTCATTCCCCTCCTTGAAGCCAATTGGAAAATAGAACATTAGGAAAACTTGTTCTAAACATTTAGGGACTTCTGAAAGAAGGGGGAAATTAGGATGTGATTTTTCTTGGCGAATCTGCTTATATTTGGCCCAGTTCCATGGACAACCAAGAAAAGAGGGTGGGGGGAGATGGAGGAGGGGTTGGTTGTGTTGCAGGCTTAGTTTCCCTAGGCAGCAGGCATAAAGAAATAGCTCAGATGGGTCTTAGTGCCCCCCACCCAAGCTGGCTGCTCGCTGGAGACAGGACCCCAGAAGTAAAGGGGCTATATGTGAACAGCTACAAATGGAAGAGTTGAAGCTAGATCCACATTACTCACATCAAGAAATTTTTTGGATCTGAGATCCTGTAGTGCATTTCAGAGAAGCCATCCGTGCTCTCCATGATCAGTGGTCTGAAACCAAGTAAACAGACTGTGGTCCTTTATAATCTTTTTGGTTCTCCACCACCCAGAAGACCAAGCGTCTGTGAAAGGGAGCATGAATGTTGGGAAGGAAAGAGCTTTTCCTTGGATATGAGATTGGACGTTTTAAACAGATTATACAGTGCTTTGTAACCTTACATAACTAGGAAGAGCTTGGGCTCAGAATCCCAAGGAAGAATGGGGGTATTTTTCAGTAGGATCCAAAAGCAAAGTTTAAGGAAGAGTATGGAAACTTTATCCATTTTATGCAAAGAATTGAGACTGTCTAGCAGTCTAGCAGTGATCTGAACACCTCAGGTTTGGGAACTTTTAATGACTACAGTAGAAATTGTTCCTTTACTTTAAATAGTGAAGAAATCATAATGCCCTGTCCACTCTCTGAAACACACCTCATTATCTTAATAGAGAAACTGCCAAAAGATTTTCTTCTCTATTCTACTTATGTCTGTACACATGAAGTGCTCTGCATGGGAATACATGATGTGATTCAAATTGGGATCCTAATGTCCATAGTTCTTTAGCTTGGCAGGCTCAGCGAAGTTAGGATATGTCATGAGACGCTATTGAATCATTGGTACCGTGTCGTTCTTTGTGAACTGGGGTATATCTTCCCCAAATCCTTTATACGTGGACCAAAAGCCTGTCTACCTCCTTAGGGAACTCATGTAAACCAATTCTTTTATTTGAATATCATTATTAAACAATGGGAGACCCAGAGGCTTTACATACCCCTGTCTCTGGATTGGGGTGGAGTGGAAGGGAAGAAGTCTATGAGGGCTAACCATTCTGGGCATAGCCTGTGGAAGCCCACTTTTCACAGCCATTTAAAAGTATGGTCTAAATATAAGTTTGAACAAAGGTTGATGATGTTCTGGTTTCCTTCAGGATTTTAGATCCTCCACAGTTATTCACGGGAGCCAAGAATGTCTTAGGGCTTCCAACACATGGTTTATTGAGTGTCATTGGGGATCCTATAGTGGATAGGTATATTATTCCTCATCATACCCCTGATTTGTAGGTCACCAGGCTTCTCACATGACTCCAAATAGGTAAGTATTACTAAAGGTCTTGGGGAGTCTTCTCTCTTTAAAATGGAATGGCTTGTCATTTTTACTTTTACAGATAATGCTTTTCTAAAAATATTGAAATTAAATGACCCAGGGTAATTCAGTCTGTACCTTCAAAATGGGCAGGTACACAGTATACATTCTGGAGCTAAGTTTACCTGCTTCACATCAGATTGGATTTCAGGATACATGCCTCAAGGCTTATTAGCTTCACAAACATATTTCCACTGATGATCTAAGATACTTATTGTGTGTGAAGCTGCGAATATATCTAGGTCTTAAGAGCTTTTAGGAGGCCAGAAAAAAAATTATGTACCTTTTCCAAAAGGCTTAGAATCTGAAGAACACAATTGAGATTAATTCACACAAGAAGTAGAGGGGCGGGGATGTAAATGTCTGTTCCTGATAAATTTATTGAGCAGTGGATTTATAGAAAGAGTCAGTCATTGAATGTTGTCAGAAAAGGATCTTGTTGCCTTAGGGATTTCTATGCATGTTTTTAGTGTAGAATTCAGTGGAGATAAAACTCAAAGGCTTTTATTCTTTTATTCTTTTAATGTAGAACATAAAATAATCCAAGGCACTGTATATAAGGAGAATCTGATGGCTGAGGTTGTCAGGCCTGCAGAGGTCAGCGTCCATATAATGTAGGCAGCACTTGGTAACATGATGTCAAAGATCAAAATGCACCGTGTATAATGTGTTCAGACAGTTCTAATTAAAATCACACTTTGCCATTTGAAGGACAAGAGAATACACAAATCGACTTTTGCCCGTATGTTTTAATCATGGAACCAATCCAATTATTGCTCTTGAATTGAGGAGGATCAAAAGGAAGACTTGCAGTTGCTATGTGTAGTTTTTGTTTAATTTTCCTTTTTTTCCCCTCTGCAAGACTATGGGATGCGAGTTTAGGATATTTCATCTTTTTATACTGCTGTTCTTAACTATTACTTAAAATATTGCATTCAGTCTATTTCCTGGAGGTGCTATGCAAAGCAAACTCCATCTAGTCTGTTGTACAAAATACCCAGACTTGTAGGAGTTAATCACCTAAAAACCTGGAAGGCTCTATTTGTATATTTTGGTAAATGCATAACATTTCAGGCACTTAGAGGTTGCTCCCTTTGCTTGAAACTAAATTTTTATTTACATCTGGAAGGTTCTTTATTATGCTTTGATCTGAAGGAGCCCACGGACTCTCTGTGTCAGGATCCTTTGTATAATTTTTAATATGTATACATTTAACTGAATCCCCAAAGTGCCTTTTTACCATCTACTTTCTTGATATTGATGGCCCCACATAATAAGTCAGGCACTGAATTTATTCTACTGCCAAATGAAGTCTTTCCTTTCCTTTCCTTTCCTTTCCTTTCCTTTCCTTTCCTCCTTTCTTTTCTTTCCTTTTTTCTTTTGTTTTCTCTTTCTTCTTTCTTTCTTTCTTTCTTTCTTTCTTTCTTTCTTTCTTTCTTTCAATTCTTTTCACAACTGTCAAACTCCAAGAAAGCTGGCTGAGCAAGTGGCAGAAAACTGTATGGTATAATGATGTATAAATCATATCAATTGATACTTTCCTTTTCTGTTGTTATTATTTTTCCTCCTTATTCCTTCTGGACTGAGACTCAGTGCAGGCAGTAACTCCCAATCTTAAACTCCTGCTTCTCCTCTTATCTCCTCTCACAGGGGACCTGTTAACCAAAATATGAACATATGGATGAGAGGTAGTGAGATAGCATAAGACACTAACTCTCTTGTTAGAAAGTGGCACACATAAATATTTTAGAATATACCATTTTAAAACGTCCCGTCTACTATAATTTTCTTCACTTTTTGCATTTATGCTTTTCTTCACTTTTCTTTCATGCTAAACTTTTCAGAAGGTTTTGGGGAAAACTTTTACTAGTGTCTGGATAACCTAAGTAAATAGTTTATTCACTGTATCTTCTAATATGGTGCTTTCCTATTTCATAAGGTGCATTGCCTTTTATTATTTTATAGGGAATACTTGATGTGTTACACATAAATTTTACCCAAATGGACCTTTGTCATTAAATATTTAATACTTAAAAAAAAAATTGGTGACATTTGGACTTTTCGATCATTCACTGAGTCACATCCATGCATTTATTGGGCATGAGCATGTGAGCCAGAATCTGCTTAGATTTGGAAGGGATACAAGGATGACTCAGTGGCGTTTACCCTCAAGAGTACATAGTCTAATGGCAGGTGGCAATGGCACATGCAGTTACTTTACAGTGGGATCAGTATTATAATGAAGCTAAGCAACACACTTGATAGAATTAAGAAAATAGTGCTTTCACAGAGAGCATGTGGGGGGTGAGCTCAGATAAAATACAGGAATTTTCTGGGAGAAGAAAGAAATGGGACATCCTGAAAGAAAGGCAGTATGGAAAACACCTAGAAGCAGTTAGTTTATGGATATTAACTTGGAATTGGTTTGGATCATCTCATCATTAACTCACTTTCTCAAAACACAAAATACTTGGGTGATTCCGACCTTGAGTTGAAAGGGGAGATGACAGGAGGTATTTCTAGAAAGACGAATACATGTGTATGTAAGCTGACTTGGCACCCATCATGTCCTAAGTGTTTCTCATGTTTTGTCTCTCTCTTTTTTTTAATTTTTTAAAAATGTTCTATTTATTTTTGAGAGAGAGACAGTGCAAGATGGGGAGGGGCAGAGAGAGAGGGAGACACAGGATCTGAAGCAGGCTTCAGGCTCTGAGTTGTCAGCACAGAGCCTGACGCAGGACTCGAACTCACGAACCGTGAGACCATGACCTGAGCCGAAGTCAAACGTATAACCGACTGAGCCACCCAGGTGTCCCAAGTTTTGTCTCTTTTATTCTCCACTACAGCAGTATCTCTACATTAGCTGTTTGTATACAACTTCCACAGATAAAGGAATGAATTTAAGGGATTAAATTCAATAAGTACTCACTGATTAACAGCCATTCCTTAAGCATTTGCTAACTCTTCCCACACAGTTTCTACCATACTAACAAAGGGCATTGATTTCTAGGGTAAAGAATTTCGCCTTTGTCCTCAAGTAAGTGGAAAGCAAATGTTAGTGTGATTAGATCTTAGATGGAGAAAGAAATTGTAACAGCCAGCTCTCTGGATAGTGGTGCTGAAACTGATAGGGATTAACAGATAAAAGGTCCTTCTAATACACATGGCAGAAGATAATAATGGTCTTAAACAGCACAGAGCATGTGACTGTCTGCACAGAGTGGGATGGAAAGATAGGAGGTACATTTAAAAGAAAGCAAGTCAGGAAGGGAAATCTTTGATGTAGTGAGTACCTTTTATGTGTCAGATATTTTATGTATATCTGTACATTGGGTCGCTTGAATCCCGAGAGTAAAGCCTATTCCTTTATTTGCTCAATCAAGGAATGTTTGTGATATATTGTAAGGAGCAGGAGATACAAGAGTGTATTAAAACATAGTCTCTACTGTCAAGGAACATATAGTCTGATGTAGGGTATTGTTATGTCTGTCTTTCAAATGTGTAAAGATCAAATCAGAGAGATTATCGCCTCCAAATTCATATAACGTCTTAGCCTTACATTGCCACATCTGTCTTCTGACCCCCTTTCTCACATCTGTACTGAGGGAGTCCAGTATCTCTACTCATTTCTGGTAGGTCAGCATTGTATACAGCTTCAAGGGTTCATGGCAGCAGACAGTTAGGACTCTCTCCAGATGTCAGAACACTCAATGTCAGTTTGTGAGTGGGCTCAAGATACATTCTTCCTTGTCCAACTTGATATATATTCTGCTTCATGTTCTAGTCCAGCTCTGTAAGATCCACTTGTACGTGCATCCCCCTGGTGCCTACCCATGTGACTTAGACAGGTATTCATATTTCTTTGGCATGTGAGCTATTTTTGCCTGGAGAAGGGGCTTTATTTTACCACTTGAGCTGTTCAAAGACATGACACTATCTTCATAGAGGCAATGGGGAGAACTGGGGCAGATCTGGAAGAAAACACATATTGTCATCAGATGCATCAGCTTCATCTGAAGTCATTGCATGAATTCCAATCAGAGACGTGTTGCCCAGTGGATCAATAGGCTACTCCTAGTCATGCATCAGATTCAGAGAATTTGGGGATTCAAGATTCTCATGCTTTCCTAACAAATACCCCCATATTATATTTCTTAGTTTTCTCCTTTTTCTATCAAGGATCTGAATTTGACAAATTGCTTGTTGAAATTGTACATTCAGGCCTGTCTATAATTCTTTGGTGACTGTCATAGTATATTGGGCTGATTTTCGGTACATTTAACATGTCAAGAGATGGGAGTCTCTTTACAAAGATGGAGGAGAGACCCTCTGGCTTTCAGATTGTACCTTAAGTTAGCAGATGACTGCTGTGAGCCTTTTTTGTTCCCCACCCCCATATTTCCAATTCTATTAATAGAAACCAGCTTATCCCATAATTCTTAAAATTGGTGATAATCTTTATAATGATAAAGCCACTACTTGTAGGATATAATCATGGCCCCAGTAATGGGATCCATTGTTGTCAGCCTGCGAGTAAATGAACCTCGACTTGGCTTAGTCATGTCTATCAATTATTGAACCTTCATCTCTAAATCAAGTGTGTGGAAAGGAGGAGAAGAGTGATTGTGTGATTTGGGAATTCTGTTTGGTTGGTATTTGATTCTTGGCTTTTACACTGGCATAGCTTTGAAAGCATCAGGATGCTCTGGAGAAACTTAAAACCTTCCAATTCATAACAGGTCCAGGTTCTATAGACTATTTACTTCTGTACTGTATGACCTACTCATGTAATATGAAACATTACATGGTTTATATGAAAGAAAACTGGATCTACAACACAAAATATTTTGAAGAGTGACAGTTAAATGGAGACTGAAAAGCATTCTCCTAATATTTCAGTTTATAACATCTGCCTAAGAAGGCCAGAAGTAGTTTGGATATACAACAGATGCTAGTGAGAAGTACACTGTTCCCCTCTCCTAGCTCTTGTGTCTTCTTGCCCATTCTTTAGTATCTCTGTTGGAATGCTTGTGGTTTCATGTTTCTGTGCCTCTCAGTTCATTCCTAGTGGCCCGTGACAGGAGCCAGAGTCCATAGTGGAGGACATATTGAGCCCCATCTGCACCAAAACGAATCTCATTATCTGGAAAGAAATGCCTTGAAGGCAGCCGTGATAACTCTGAAAGCTCTACATATACCTCACTTTTCTTCCAGGGAGAGACAGGAAAGCTGTGCCACACGAGCCAAGGAAGAGGGTGTTCAACCCAAATTGGACCCTTTACCTAAGTTGAAATCCCTCGAGAGTCCCCAAAGGGTTGCTCCTGAGTCTGGTCAGTTTTTGGCAAAATTGCACAGAAACAACCTAAGATATTTCTCCACTTACTTTACTTTCATTTGTTCTCCCCATCACTCACCTCTTGGCTCTGTGATTTATGACTGATATTCTCTGGTTCTTTCGAGTTAGGCCTTGCCCAGCAGGTGAAGCTCAGTTCTTGGCTCTGATATTTCCACTCTCTTCTCATGGCATCAGTCCTGACCTTCTGGTTCTTTTCGGGTGATAACTGATTACTTGAGTCCTCAAGTGGCAGAACCCAAGGTCACTCATTCACTCAGTCAGCATCTGGCTCCATCACCCAGCATTCAGCAGGGTAGAAGGGAATTGGACAGACAACATAAAATATTTCAAAGAATGACAGTTCATTGGATACTGAAAAACACTCTCCTATTTCAGTTTACGATAGTCACCTGCTCCAAGAAGGCCAAAAGAGCAGTAGTTCAGATATACAACAGATGCTAGTGAGAAGTAGGCTTCGTGTTTTACTTGGCTTTCAAGCATTTTTTAGGAAGGACATGCTGCATGTATGCCAGTTATGGAACAGTTATGGTAGGCTGCCTTCCTTCATAATGCACAACCTTTTATCAGTACAGCTTGGAAACATTGTTAGTCTCCAAAATATGCCAGAAGCACTGCAGGTATTACATTCTCTGAAGGCCTTTGGCTGGATTCACGAGATGCTGGGCTCAGAGAGAATGAAGCAAAAGAAAGTTTGCTCCAAGCTTTTGCCCAAGAAGCTGATAATATGTTTTTCATTTTTTTTAACGTTTATTTATTTTTGAGACAGAGACAGAGCATGAATGGGGGAGGGTCAGAGAGAGAGAGGGAGACACAGAATCTGAAACAGGCTCCAGGCTCTGAGCTGTCAGCACAGAGCCCGACGCGGGGCTCGAACTTATGGACTGTGACATCATGACCTGAGCTGAAGTCAGATGCTCAACTGACTGAGCCATCCAGGCTCCCCCAAGCTGATAATATTTTTAATTACTGGTAATCTGTAACCACCCCCCTCCCCAAATAAATCTCCAAAGAGGAATAGTATGGAGATGGAATAATGTTATCTTTGGAACTGACCCATTTTGTTCCAGAGCCACTATTTGGTTGACCACATACTGCAAAACACAGGATGTCCCACAGATATCATGATTTCCAGGAACATGTCCGTGAGCATGCTTTTTAATACTTTTTTTTAGCATAGAAGTGTGTCATTTTATGATGGCAAGTCATTAAATTTTTCAGTCTTTGGAATGTAGTGATGTTAGTGCCATCAATTTCAGTAACATTCAGGATGAGGAAGAGGGAAAGCTTTGGATCCTAAAGAGAACAGTTCTGTTATTTAAGTACATAGTTTAATGAAAAGTTTGTTTGTAGGTGAAAATATTTCTGTGTTTATTGTTTTGGGGACTCATTGTTTTAGCCAAATGAAACCCTCAGAAATTAGATACACCTGCAGTTAAATCTTCCAGTAGTAATTGTTGTTTTCTTCCCACTCCCTTGAGTTATGACAAATAGTTCCTATTCTAGGAGAATTTCTCCCTGGAATGCAGAACATTAAAAAAAAAAAAAAAAAAAAAAGCGTGCCCTGTCCCTGTCTTTGCCACTTAATCCCTAGTGAAGTTATTTAGAATCTCTGGACTTCAGTTTTTTCACCTGTAAAATGAGGACTAGTAATTTTTTTTTTTAATACAGTGTTATTAGGAGAAAAATATGAATAGCACGTGAAAAACACCTGGCTTAGTGCATAGAAAATGCAGTTCAGATTAAAAAAATTTCCACTTCTATATTCTGGGTAAAAAACCATAGTAGTTTTACCTCAAGTAAGACATTTTTCTTGTCTTTTGGAAGCTTCACCTCTAATTTCAGTCTTTACTTTGAAATGGGTGAATGTTTTGTCTTTGTTGGTATGACCACTCTGGTCATTTAAACAGTATATGGAGAATATATATTCGTCTTTACTGGATAGAGTTCCATTTATATATTTTTAGTTGAGTGCAATATAAGATATTTTTAGTTAAATCATAGTCTCTTTTTATCTTAGTTTTTAAATTAAGTGCCTAACTCTATTAATTTTCTAAATTGGAGACACATGTCAAGAAAACCATCTTTCTTGGGGCACCTGGGTGGCTCAGTTGGTTAAACGTCCAACTCTTGATTTTGGCTCAGGTCATGATCACAGGGTAATGAGATTGAGGCCCGCATCAAGCTAAGCGAGGAGTGTGGGGCCTGCTTGGGGTTCCCCCCACTCTCTATCTCTGCCCCACTCATTCTCTTTCTCTTTCTCTCTCTCAAAAATAAATAAATAAACTTAAAACAAAAGAAAACCATCTATCTTTTTTTATCTTTAAAGTTGTTATTTTAAGTCTGCCAATCCTTTCTTGGCATTCCCTCTCACCAGTTTGTGTAGGGTTGGTGAGGTTTAGTCTGGTAGGTAAACAGAGGGGCTGGAATGGGAAGTATACATAGAGGAAAAAGGAAAAGCCAGTACCTGATGTCAGTTCTGACTGGGTAGCAGCGAAGCCCTGGAAGTTGTTAATTATTTTAATTGTCACCTTTCTTACGAGGGAATTTGAAGCTTCATACAATTTCCATGGCTTGGAGATTGACCAAAGGAAAAAAAAAAACAATGTCTAAAAGAAACTGGGATTGAAATTAGGGTACTAGAACAATAGTAATTTAGGATTAAATGGAATTTGAAATGCAATTTTAATGGTAAAGTTTCATATCTCTTGTGCCTGATTTTTAAGCCCACACATATGCATGCATTTCTGGTGTCTTTTAACCTCAGAAAGAGATGAGTTTGGATGCTACCTCTGTTGCTCACTTGCTGTGTTATCTTGAGTAACTTTCTCTCACGTGATTTTTTCATGAGCATTTTGAGACTCTTGTGATGCTTATTATGATTAAATATCATTGATATAAATGTGAACTTCTAAAACAGTGGATGCACAGTACCTTTCAGGTAACTCATCCTTCCCCTGGATCCCTGCTATGTTACTGAAAAGATTCAATTGTAGTCTACATTGCAAAGAAAACACCTAGCAAAATGACCTGCCTCCTCAGATTTGTCATTAATCTTCTAAAAATGTATAATTATATTTTATCTGGTGCCAAAAAGAAAACCTGTTTGAAGTTTGTTCTTAGAGTCAGTTAATTCCGTTTCCACAAATAAATTCTCGTCTAATTATATTTTGACGTTTTGGTTTTCAGAATGGACAGTTTTAAATACACTGTGTTACTGGAGTCTATTTAAAAGTTTTCATTATGAGTTCCTTTTCTGTTTCCAAATCTTTAGAGTCTCCATTATTTTCATTTTACTTTTCCCCTAGAGTCGTCAGTCATGCTAATATTAAAGTAGCTGTTGAGGAAAATAATAAACATATTCACATAAAATTAAAAAGCATTCATTCTTAACAACAGCTTCAATTATTAATGGTGAAATGTTGATTTTTTAAAAAAAGTTTTGGTGTCTTTCATTAATTTTGTTAGTTTTCAACATACAGGTCTTTCACATCCTTGGTTAGGTTTGTTCCAAAGTCTTGTTTTGTTTTCTGTTGCTGTTTTACATGGGATAATTTTCTTAATTTGCTTTTTGCATAGTTTGTTGTTAATATATAGAAACACAACTGATGTTTTTTTTTGTATGTTGATTTTTTTTTTATCCTGCAACTTTTTTATACTCTTTTATTATTCTGTCAGCTTCCTTGTGGATTATTTAGAGTTTTTCTATGTATAAGAACATGTAATCAGCAAATGTCATCAGTAAAAAAACAGATAATTTTACTTCTTCTTCTGTGATTTGGATGCCTTTTGTTTCTTTCTCTTGCCTAATTGCTCTGGGTAAGACTTGCAGTTCCCTACTGCATAGCAGCAAGAGTGGGAATCCTTTCCTTTCTCTTGATCTTTAGAGGAAAAGCTTTTAGTTTTTAGCTGTTGAATGTGATGTTAGCTGTGGGCTTGTTATATATGGCCTTGTTATGTTGAAGTAAATTCCCTCTATACCTAGGATGTTGAAAGTTTTTATCACGAAAGGATGTTGAATTTTGTCAAATACTTTTTCTGCATTTATTGAGATGACTATGTGATTTTTACTCTTCATTCTCTTAATGTGATGTATCATGTTAATGGATCTATGTTTGTTGAACCATCCTTGGATCTAGGTATATATCCTACTTGGTCATGGCACATGATCCTTTTAATGTGCTGTTGAATTCATTTTGTTGGTACTTTTCAGGGATTTGGTATCTGTATTTATCAGGGACATTGGCTTATAGCTTTCTCATAGTATCTGTGCCTGGCTTTGGTAACAGGGTAATGCTTGCTTCATAAGATGGGGTTTGGAGTGTTTATTCCTCTAATTTTTGGGAAGAGTTTGAGAATGCTCAACATTAATATATTTTTTTTCAATTTTTGTTAATATTTACTAGTGAAAGCATCAGTCCTGGGCTTTTCTTTATTGTTTGTTGTTGTTGTTGTTGTTGTTGTTGTTGTTGTTGCTGTTGTTGTTGTTTCTGAGAACCAGAGGCAGATTGAATGAGAACACAGTTAGGTAAGTGGGAGAGGGAGGGAATCTTAAGCAATGCCCACTGTGGAGCCTGAGGTAGGGGGGAAGCTCTATCTGACCACCATGAGATCATGACCTGAGCTGAAGTCAAGAGTTGGATGCTTAACCTAATGAGACACCCTGGTGCCCCACAAGGTTTTGATTACTAATTCAGTCTCCTTTCATGTTATTAATTTTTTTTTCAGATTTTACATTTCTTCCTTTTTTTTGAAAGAGAGAGAAAGAGAGACAATGCACATGCATAAGAGGTGGAGGGTCAGAAGGAGCAGGAGAGTGAGAATCTTAAGCAGGCTCTATGCCTAGCACAGAACCCGGTACAAAGCTATCACCAACAGTGACATCATGACCTGAGCCAAAATCAAGAGTGGGACATGTAACCGACTGAGCCACCCAGGTGCACCTCTGTTTCTTCCTGATTCAATCTTGGTAGGTTTTATACTTCTAGAATTTACCCATTTCTTTGAGGTCATTCAGTTTGTGGACATGTAGTTGTTAATAGTGGCTTCTTATTATCCTTGTTATCTTTCTGGCAGCAGTTGTAATGTCTCCTCTTTCATTCCTGATCTTTCTTATTTGAGTGTTCTCTCCTTTTTTCTTAGCCTAGCTAAAATTTGTGAGTTGTATTTCTCTATTCAAAAAGTCAACTTTTAGCTTTGTTGATTTTTAAATTTGCTTTCCACTCTCTGCTTTCTTTATTAAACTGAACTCATGTTACACCTTACATAAAAAAATCAACTCAAAATTAAAGACTTCAGTCTAAGATTTGAAACGTATAACTTCTAGTAGAACTCCAAGAGGATAAGCTCTTGAGCTTTTCAGCTTAATGCTGAAAGCATAAGCAACAAAAGCAAAGTAGACAAGTAGGACTTGAAAAGCTTCTACACCACAAAGCAAACAATCAACAGAGTGAAAGGGCGGCCTATGGAATAGGAAACAGTATTTGAAATGATGTATTTGACAAAGAGTTAATTAAATAGCAATAAATAAATAGGCAGAGAACTTAAATGAACATTTCTCCAAAGAAGACATATAAAGAACCAACAAGTATATAAAAAGATGTTCAACATCACTAATCAACAGGAAAATGCAGTTCAAAACCACAGTGAGATATCATCTTGGACCTGTTATGATGGCTATTATCAAAAAACCCCAAAATATAACAATTGTTGGGAAAGATGTAGAAAATTGGAACCTTTGTATACTGGGAAGAATGTAAAATGGTGCAGTATCTCTGGAAAACAATATGGGGTTTCTTCAAAAAATTAAAAATAGAACTTACATATGACCCAGCAATCCCAGTTCTAGGTATTTATTCAAAAGAATTGAAATGAGGATTTCAAAGAGATATCTGTAGTCCCATGTTCATTGCAGCATTATTCACGATGGCCAAAATGTGCAAATAATGTAAGTGCCCATCAGCAGATGAATGGATAAAGGAGATGTAGTGTATACACACAATGGAATATTATTCAGCCTCAAAAAAGAAGGAAATTCTGCTGTATGTAACAACATGGGTGGACCTGGAGGACGTTATACCAAATGAAATAAGCCAGTTACAGAAGGACAAATACTACTTTATTCAACTTACATGAAATATCTAAGACAGATTCACAGAAGCAGAGAGCAGAATGGCTGAGGGAAAGGGAAAATGGAAAATTTCTGTTCAACAGGTGTTAAGTATCATTTACATAAGATGAATGACTCTAGAGATCTGGACAACATTGTGCCTATACCTCACAATATTTATTGTGCACTTAAAGATTGCAGAAGCTAGATTTCATGTTAAGTATTCTTACTGCAATAAAACAAAACAAAATAATTTAACAAATCAAGTTAAAATGTAATTCACACACAAAATTATAATAATTTCTCTTTTTAATTTTGCATTTTATTAATCCACATTCACCATGTAGTATTTCATTATATGGTTGAATACTTATTCTACAGAATTTCTTGTTCCCTCTCTAATCTTTTAATCAGACCCTCTGAAAGAAGTGGAATGAGTAACAGGATTTAAAGGAGCAACATTAGCCTCCATTTTTATTTAAATTCAAACCAGTTTCAATCTCATCATGTTCTAACTTTCCTTACATTTTTTTCTTCGATATAAATGATTCATTATAAACCTTCTATAGATATCAGTTGGCTTTTCAAATTTTAGTCATAGCAACATTTATTGAGAGTATTTAATGTGACTAGTTCTTTTTTTTTTTTTTTTTTAACGTTTATTTATTTTTGAGACAGAGAGAGAGACAGAACATGAACGGGGGAGGGGCAGAGAGAGAGGGAGACACAGAATCAGAAGCAGGCTCCAGGCTCTGAGCCATCAGCCCAGAGCCTGACACGGGGCTCGAACTCACGGACCACGAGATCGTGACCTGAGCTGAAGTCGGACGCTCAACCGACTGAGCCACCCAGGCGCCCCTAATGTGACTAGTTCTTGACAACCATTATCTTCTTCTCTTTCTTCATTCCTCTGTAATAGAAACTATCATTATTCCTATTTTGCGGATTAGAAGATCAAACCTTAAGGTGGTTAAGTGAGGAATCCATGGCAATATTGATCCACAGAGGCATAGTTGGAACCCAAATCCACATTTTAGAACACTTAAAGAAAAAGAAAGAGGAGATACAAGACAGTCACTTATTTTGGGGGTAATTTCAGAAATAAAATTGATAACTTTGGATTGGAATATTTATATTGCATTAGGGTTATTTTCATATCACAGTTAACTGCATATAGCCAATAATTATCTCTGAAATATTTAGATGTAGGGTTTTAACAGTACGATTCATGGGGTCAGTTATGATGTTGTATTTTTTTCAATTAGCAAAGACACAATCCCACATGTAAAATCATTGTTCTGAAATTGTAAAAAAAATCTGTTTATATCTTTGATATTTTGTATTTTTTCCATTGATATTGGTCTTCAGCAGTAAATTATAAATGGGCAACAAACATCTGAAAGAATGTTGACCCTCACTAAGAATAAAATAAATGGCATAAAACTTTGAAAAATGAAATATCGTTTTCACCTGTCAGTTTGGTAAATGAAAAAGATTGATAACCCATATTAGAAAGAAAGTGTGCAAATGTTCCTTGATGGTGAGTGTGTAAATGTAAGTAATAATTTTGGAGGACAGTTTACTGATAACTCTGAAAATTAAAACATAAACTTTGGGCACAGCCATTATACCTCTAGGAGAATTTCCTACATCTCAATTATGCAAATAGATAGAAAAAAAATACTCACTGAAATCATATACAAACTGTGTGAGTTTAAATTGTTAAACTATTAAAGTCTTAAGTCCCCTATAAATTGGTGATCTTAATAGAATCTATCTTATTGAGTGTTGTACAAAGTAATGTATTAAACAATTTGTATCTAGCAGTCACAATTTTTAATGTTTAAAAAAAACAAAATTTTTATTACCTTTAATCAACCGATGTTGTAGATTCTAAGTCTAAAGTTCTCTTTTGGCCAGGAAAAGAGTGGATGCAGGATTGAAAGCAAGAGATGGCTAATGTCCGGGAAAAGTTAAGAGCCCCAAATAAGGGTCCTTGCCCCATTTTTATTATTATCAGAAGGCTCACAAACATGGTGATGGACATGCACAAAGGGACAATGAATCTGTGAACATTACCTTGTGGATAGGAGGGAAAGGGAGTCTTGAAGATATTCATGGTTAGGGTTTTGGGTTAATACAAAACAAAATCCAGGTGCCAGGCTGTCAGGGAAGAGGTTGTTTACACTGGACATGAAGCAGTATCTCTATTTACCTTAGCTAGCCTAGGGGATGAGACAGATAGGGGGAGTAACCTCAGGGTTGACAAGGCACTTTTCTTTTGTTTACCATCTCTGCTCTGGGCTGCTTTGCCTGCAGTGCAGCAGTCCATAGTCCAATTTACCAATTTACCTAACTTGGCCCTATTCTCCTCCTGTGCAAGCAGCTTTCTGCTATAGTACTAAATTTGGAGTGCTTTCACCCTGAATATCTAATCTTGTTATTCCTATGTATTGGGCACCTTTGCACCATTTCTATTTCGGGCCTTTGCCTCTCTCTCTCTATTTTTGGGGGTTCTGCACGCCTCCCTGTTTTGGGGTGCCTTTGCACCTCCCTATTCCTAGCACCTTTGTGCCTCCCTATTCTCAGGGTGTCTTTGCACAGCTCTGTTCTTGGGATGCCTATCTGATTTACCCAAACTCGGGTGTGAGCATATTATGACTGTGTATTTCTTTATGCCTTGTCAACCCTTTGGTGTAAGCCCTGGGGGATTCCTAAGCTTATCCTCCACAAACCAAACTTTATTTTTATATTGCAAAGTAATATATCTTTGTTACAACACATAAAACAGTATGAGGCATACAAATTTCCTCCTTTGACCCCAAGTAAGAAACATTTTGATTTTGAGATCTGAGCACCTGGGAAATTTTTCACTGGGGATCTTTTGTGAATTAGAAATGATTTCCAGGGGTTTTAGGTTATTCTCAATTGCTAACGTAGGGATTGAGGAAATCTCTTCATTCTATTAAGTATGATAGAGTTGGACCACAGTTTGCTAATTGAGAAATCCTTAACCAACAAAGGGATAATAATCAGCCACCCAGATCAACCCTCCAATATATCAGCATGGATACAAAGAAACGGGTATCACTCATTCCAACACAAAGCCTTTTAAGTAGTAACATCCTTTTGATTTTTTTGCCAGATGCACATCTTTCTCAAATATGTTTTAACAGAAAAATTTTAAGATATCAGATATGCTCAATCCGAAGTAAGTAGGGTACATCATAACCATTAGGGGAAAAAGTTTGCTAAAATGTTCTCAGAATAGATTGAAGAAAGAATTTCAAAGGGACATTGGAAATGTTTAGTTTAATCCTCTTACTTTAGGAGTAAGAGAAACTGAGAGAATTTACATATTTCCACATCGGATTTTAAGACCAGACCACCAGTTAGAGGCAGAATGTGGCAATGAACTAATTACTCATCTTGATGCAAGGCCTGTCCAGCCATCACCTATGGCATTCCAATTGTCTGGTTCCAGTTAAATATACTTACAGCTTGTTGAGAAGCCTCACTTTTCCCTTAATGTTTATCCCTCTTGGCTTTTATGGACAGTGATTGAAATAAAGGACAAGAAACAGGCTCACAGGTTTATCTGTAGCCAGTCATTCATTTTACAATGATTTCTTAAGCACCATAAATATACCAAATATGTTCTAGTTACCATGGATACAGAAGTGAACAAAGTGATTCTTTTAAGCAAAATGGATAAAAAAAAATATAGATGATTTTTATGGCCTCCTCTTCTGTGGACTCTGACTTTCTCATCTCATCCATACTTAAATATTTCCCTTCATTTTTTTTTTTTTTTTTTTTTTTTTGCTCATCATAGGAATTTGTTGGTTTTAGGGTGACTTGGTATATACATTATTTATAAGTAGTCATGTAATATCCAACTGGGATTTTTTTTATTTTGGTTAAATATACAGTATCTGGGGCTAGAATTCTACCGTGTGGGTCCCAGCTCTGCCAGTTATCAGTTTTGTAACCTTGAGAAGTTTTTAAAATTCTGAATATCTGAGCTCTCTTATTGGTAAAATGGGCACAGTAGTTCTAATGTATCATATAAAGTTTTTTGAAGATTGACAATGTAGATGGTGTCAATAACTTGCTAGCACATTTTTATTACTGCTTCTTCTGTCAGTAGACCAGTAAAGCAGGGGACTCATCAAGTGTTAAAACTAGTAAAGCAGCAGACTCAATAAAAATCGGAAAATACTACACACCTATAGCACTACTGACTCCACTGAGAATTGATCATGGCATGCCTTCCTTCCAAGTCCCAACATGGCCTTTCAATTAGTGCAGTGCTCCAAGCGTCAGTGGGAGGTGATGCTTGAATTGAAACCAATTTGCCATCCTGAGTCTGTTTCTCTAGACAGAGCCCAAAGCCTCATGTGCTGACAGTCTTTCCTGGGAAAAAAGAAGTAAATTGGAAGGATTCAAAGTTTTTTGTAGCTAAGGTAATCCTGTTTTCCAGTTTGTCCTGGAAAGCCTCTGTTTTCAGCCCAGTATAATTAGTATATTAAAACTATTAAACGTTACCCCTTTGGATAACAAATTTTATGGCATCTTTAGTTATAGCTTCTTATAAAGGGCATAATATACATTATTTTCACTATTTTGAACTTGGTGTTTCTAATAACTTTCCTTCAGAAATGGAAACAAACAACAAATCTGGTTCTTACAATGTACTCCTGCTTTATACTCTCACAGTATAGCTGCTTTTCAAAGGGTAAGTCTCATCTCTTGTACTTTTGTTTTCCAATAAATGTTGAAATTGTTTTGCTTTGTCAAGTACCTAATTCTTATGTGTGGGTAACAATTTGTCACAATTTCAAGAATTACAGCCCTAAAACTTTTATTCTGTGTCCTTTGAGGGGCCAATCTTTTTTAAGTGACTAAAACAATTTACTATCCTCAAGAGACTTATTAATTTCTTATCTCCAGATGAGAGTCTTTAAAATGATGGCTCATTTACAGACTATTAGACAATCTTTTATGAACCAATGCATATGTTTTATGTTTATCCTTTAATATAAATTTTTTATACCTTAGATAAATTTAACTCAGGACATATTTATATATCCTAAATCAAGTCTATGTAATAAATGTTTATTTGGATTGGTGTGGTAGAATCCCTAGTCAGAGAATAAAGTTTTCGTAATAAACATTTTCATTCAACCATGGTTATTGAGTGTTAAACAACTTTCCTGACCTTTGTCTTCCTACACATGACTCATAGATTAATTTACAACAAATAATCAGATGGAAAGCATTAGTGGTTAGATGATTTTTAATTATTTTTGACTTAGCGTCTTTGAAGTTTTAAACATATTAACAAAAATCAGCGATCTAAATGTCGTTCATCAAAGCAGTTATTACTCCTTAAGTAATCCCCTAATTGTTACACATGTACACACACATTTGCAAATAATTTTAGAGTTTTCTCAGGGGAAGAGGTGGTGTTACAGGTGTGGAGTATTTTCTGATTTTTGGGGAGTCTGCTCTTTTGCTAGTTTTTAACACTTGATTCACCCCGTGCTTTACTGGTTTATTGAGAGAATAAACGTTGTTGATTAGAATCAATCCAATTATTATTTTCAACTTTACTAGTTGAATTAGTATTATACTAATTCAAGCTGATTTAAATAAGAAATTCAGAAGATCAAGTCAAAACATGCCAATGGAAAACCCTAAATTTCGGTGGATCCCTGATTAAGAAACTGAAGACCAAAGTGTGAAAAAAATCAACATATATATATAATATATACATATTATACATATATATATATATATATCTCACATATATACATTATATATATATCACATATATATTATATATATATCACATATATATTACATATAATTTTTTAACATTCATATTTTAGGCAGCTATGATTATATGATTTTTAGATTGAGTAACATTAGAAATTATTGATTATTTGTTACTAACAGATTCGAATTCTATTTCCTAAGGGCATTTCTTTCACATATATGTTGGATATATATTTGGATCCAATATATATTGGATATATATTTAGGTATAGTTTTATAATGGGGTTTGGAGAGCATTAGAGTAGAAATGTCGGAAAAATATACTAGCCAATGGCATACCTTTTGGCCTTGTTATTTTTTGCTAAAATTATTAGTAAAATATTTTATAAAATGTGCTAAAAATAAATCATGCCTATGCATTATGAAAATCATCTTCTTGTCCTGAATTGAATTGACTATAAAGACATAAACTGTAAGTATTTAGGCTCTGTTGGAAAAAATCTGATCTGTGCTGTCTCTTAGAAATGGTTTTCATGTGTGTTAAAAGGGATTCTGTGGAGTATGTTTGTGCATTTCAACAAAATAGTGTTTTTATTTTTTTTTTAATTTTTTTAATGTTCATTTATCTTTGAGAGAGAGATAGAGTGTAAGTTGGGGAGGGGCCGAGAGAGAGGGAGACACAGAATCCAAAGCAGGCTCCAGGATCTGAGCTGTCAGCACAGAGCCCAACGAGGGCTCGAACTCATGAGCCACCTGTAAGATAATGACCTGAGCTGAAGTCAGACACTTAACTGACTGAGCCACCCAGGTGCACCAAAATAATATATATATATTTTAATGTTTATTTATTTTTGAGAGCAAGAGAGAGAGCATGAACAGGGGAGGAGCAGAGACAGAGGGAGGCACCGAACTCTAAGCAGGCTCCAGGCTCTGAGCTGTCAGCACAGAGCCCGACACAGGGCTCAAACATCACAAACCATGACATCATGACCTGAGCCAAAGTCTGATGCTTAACTGACTAAGCTACCCAGGTGCCCCCAAAATAGTACTTTTAAAGAACATATCCCATTGCCTGCAACACAGTGATTGCTTAAGGAATGTGGCAATTCTTTCTCTCTGTCTTTATGTCTCTGTCTCTCTCTTTCAGTTCTTCTTTCTCCTTCTCTTGCTGGCTCCGTCTCTGATTTTCTCATTCTTTGGTCTCTTGAGCGTGCATATGCCTCGGATTCTCTCTCTGACTTTGTTTCCCTTTCTTTTTCGAACTGAATTAGAAGATCTGGTTTCTAGTCTTGGTTTCATAAGCTTGTGATATTTTAGGTTGCAGCTCAAAATAAATTGGCTTTTGAAACTCTTGGGGACATTCAATCTCAGTAAAATTCCAAGAAGAGAAGGACATATTGCAAATTCTAATTCATTTGTAGGCCTTCCACTTCCCTATTCCCTGTTTGCCCACTCTTAAAAACCAGTTACATTATCTAATTCAGCTTTTACCTAATTCAATGAAAAACATTACCAGAAGTTTATTGTATACAAAGCAGTGATTTAATTTCTCTGAGGAATGATGGTTAATAATTTATCCTCTAAAAAGGAACAATATAGAAAGTCAATATAGCAGTGCATATTTATGAATTTTTACGTAAATAGAGAGCTTAAAAAACTGTGTAAAACAGGCTGCAGAAAATACTTAATAAATCAACCATTTAAACATCTCAGAGACTGACAAATCAAGTAAGAAATAATAATAAAAGATATCTGAGACAAGAGCAACAGAATGAATAGAACATTGAATTATTAATTGTAAAAGCACCTATACTCAATAAACTAGGACATTTATAAAACAGACTATGGATAGGCTACTAAAAAGCCTGCGTGATCCATGGTATCAATATTATACACAAAAAATTCTTCAGTTATGATGCAATGCAATTAAGATTTAATAACACAAAGCTATATTAAAAATTCAGTATGCTTAGAAATCAAATGATA
This sequence comes from Panthera onca, assembly GCF_046562875.1. NCBI lineage: Eukaryota > Metazoa > Chordata > Mammalia > Carnivora > Felidae > Panthera > Panthera onca. The sequence goes on along the minus strand of NC_138339.1, from coordinate 140,073,186 downwards.
TATTCTTAAATAATTTGCATTAAATGAAAATTAGAACACTAGAGAAGATTAAAAAACTAAAAGCTATTTCATAGAAAAAATTGATATAATTTTGAAAATTAGATGAAAAATTTCTACAAAACTACAAACTGCTGAACTTAAAACAGGAGAAAATAAAACATGAAGACAGGTAAACAATAAAGATAGTATTCAAAACTTCGTGACCATAAGTATCCAAGGTCTGTTTTTATAGGAATTCTGTTAATCTTTCCACACAAACTTGAGGAAAAGAGAAAAAGCAAACCTTCCAAAATTATTTAAGGAGACTATTGTAATCTTAATCCCAATAGGTAAAGAGGAAGAGAAAAGTATTGGCTCTTCTTATGATTATATGTGAAAAATTTGAAACAAGGCAAGAGCTAGGTAAAATAAAGATGTATTTTATAATACATAATGATCACGTAATAATTACGTAAGTTACAACATGATTTAACATCAGAAATTCTATCATTATAATTCATATAACTCCATTTATGTGTTAATGATTTCTAGGAAGAAAACTCTTTGATATCTTTAGATGCAGAAAATTCTTCAGTAATGTTTTGGTAAAAACCCTTCATAAATTAGTGATACTTGGGGACTGATATTTATTAAATGTATTTGTTTTTATATTATATAAGGATATATGTGTGTGTGTGTGTGTGTGTATAATTGTACATATGTGCAGGTATATTCCTATAAAAACATATTCCTAATAAATATATCTAAAAACATATAAAATATATTTTTTTCCCATTAAGTACAATGATTGCTAAAAATCTACCACAAACATTATACCTACTGAAAACATTTAGATGCTGTTTTTAAAATATAGATCAAGATTAGGACATTCGCTAGCACAACTACTGTATAATATAGTATTTGATATCTTGATCAATGCTCTGAGAATAAGTGTTAGGAATTGACAGAGAAAAGATAAAATTGGGATTTGGGGCACATTAAGTGGTTATGTACCTAAAAACAACAATGACCGTAAATAACTATCAGCAAAGTATTTGGACTAATAAGGGTTAGTTTTCAACATGGTTGTCGGTAAAGTACAAACATAATAAAATCAACAGCATCCCTCTCCAAACCAGTTATAACCAACTATAAATAATACACTTTTCAGAAAATTCACAAAAACTAATGTGTTATTTAGGTCTTAACTAAAGCTACATGAGAAATCTATGGAAAAATTTTGAAGTTAATAACATAGAAAATGATCTGGATAAGTGGAAAGATATGCCTGTCCTTTAATCAAGAATAATATATATTTTTAGAATACCTAAATTAATTTTATTATTAATTACTTTGACCAATATCATGCAAACCCCCAGTTGGATACTTCTGTGAACTGTGATAAATTTAAATATAAATGGAAGGATAAAGGTTAACAGGTAGTCAAATATAATCTTCAACCTTGCCACTTACAATGTGGTTCTTGGACAGGCCTCATCATCATTATCATTACCATCTAAGAGTTTATGGAAAATATAGACTTTGGGGACTCACCTCAAACCCAGTAGGTCAGAATATGTATTGTATCAAGGTCCCCAAGCGATTTGTATGCATGTGTTTCTGTGTGTGTGTGTGTATGTGTATTTTACTATAGTAGAGATTACTACAAATCAGTAATAAAAATATAAATATCTCAACATAGGATTGCAAAAATTTGGACCAGGAACTTACAGAAGAAGCCTAAAAAAATCACTAGTCTTATAAGGAGAGGCTCATGTTCATTGGTAAATACAAAAATGAAAGATTTTTTGCACACATCTACCTTTATTGTGAGCAGCTGGTGAGGGCGCTCCCAGCAGTAGTAAAACAATCAGTTTACCAAAGCAGGGGTTCCATGAAGCCACCTGATTGGAACCTTTGAGAGTTCAGATGTACATGCTGATCCAGAGCAGCAGGAAGGGGACTCCAAATCCCATGAGGAGCGAGGCCACCAAAGAGATGAGGAACTCTTTGTAGATATCCAGAGTGCACTTGGGGGAGGTAACCTTGCAAATGAAGAACCAGAGGGTAAAGAATACGCTAGCAGCCAATAGCACTGTGGTCAGGTGGGGGAATAGAGCCAGTTTCACTGGGCTGGTATATCTACTCATGGCCTCGAGCTCCATTTTGCCAGGAGCAAGGTAATCCATTGCTCCACCTCTGGAATGGAAAAAATGAAAATTACGTAAAGAGATATCATTCTAGATACATTATGGGCATGGATCATGCCACATGTTTGGCAGAACATAAACAACAGGAATCTTCACCTTCTGTGGTGGGAATGTAGATGGCTGCAGGAGTCCTGGAAGGCACTAAAGCAGTACTTAGTAAAATTAATGCTCTCTGAGCCAACAATCCCAGTCCTGGACATGAACCTTAAAGTTTACAAAGGAATGCACACAGATTGATTCGTGCAATGTTGCTTGTGGTACCAGCAAGCTACAGACTTCTCTGGGCATCCATAATTTCAGTACTAAGTCAACACACATGTTGAAAACAACATGCTTTGTAGGAAAGTAAAAGTAGCTCTAGAACACAGTGTACTGTTTCTGTAAGTTAAGAAGGTAAGAACACGTGTCTATTAGCCATCTGACTACCTTCTTTGGAAAAATGTCTATTCATGTCTTCAGCCCGTTTCTTAACTGGATTATTTGCTTTTGGTGGGGGGCGGTGTTGAGGTTGATAAGTTCTTGATAGATTTTGGATACTAATCCCTTATCCGATATGTAATTTGCAAATACCTCTTCCATTCCATAGGCTGCCTTTTAGTTTTGTTGATTGTTTCCTTTGCTGTGCAGAAGCTTTTTATTCTGATGAAGTAGTTCAGTTTTGCTTTTGTTCCCTTGCTTCCAAAGATGCGTCTGGTAAGAAGTTGCTGTGGCTGAGGTCAAAGAGGTTGCTGCCTGTTTTATCCTCTAGGATTTCAATGGTTTCCTGTCTCACATTTAGGGCTTTCCTCATTTTGAATTTATTTTTGTTTATGGTATAAGAAAGTGGTCCAGGTTCATTCTTCTGCATGTCACTGTCCAGTTTTCCCAACACCATTTGTTGCAAAGACTGTCTTTTTTTCCATTGGATAGTCTTTCCTGCTTTGTCAAAGATGAACTGACCAGATAGTTGTGGCTCCATTTGTGGGTTTTCTATTCTGTTCCACTGATCTGTGTGTCTGTTTTTGTGCCAGTACCATACTGTCTTGATGGCTGTAGCTTTTCACTATAGCTTGAAATCTGGAATTGTGATGCCTCTAGCTTCACTTTCCCTTCTCAAGATTGCTTTGGCTATGTGGGATCTTTTGTGTTTCCATACAGATACTACCTCACACCTGTCAGAATGGCTAAAATTAACAATACAGAAAACAAGTAATGTTGGCAAGGATGTAGAGAAAGGGGAACCTTCTTACACTCTTGATGGGAATACAAACTGGTACAGCCACTCTAGAAAACAGGATGGAGTTTCCTCAGAAAGTTAAAAATATAACTACCTTATGACCTAGCAACTGCACTACTAGGTATTTATCCAAGGGATACAAAAATACAGATTCAAAGGGTCACATGCAACCCAGTGTTTATCATAGCATTATCAACAATAGCCAAATTATGGAAAGAACCTAAATGTCCATTGACTGATGAATGGGTAAAGAAGATTCCATTAATATTACTCAAAAAGAATGAAATCCTGCTGTTTGCAAAGACATGGAAGGAGCTAGAGTGTATTATGTTAAGTGAAGTAAGTCAGAGAGATACAAATACCATATGATTTCCCTCATATGTGGAGTTTACAAAACAAAACAGATGAGCATAAGGGAAGGGAAAAACAAAAGAGGGAGGCAAACCATAAAAGATTCTTAACTACAGAGAACAAACTGAGGGTTGATAGAGGGAGGTGGGTGGGGGTGGACTAGATGAGCGACGGGCATTAAGGAGGACACTCGTTGGGATGAGCATTAGGTGTTATATGTAATTGGTGAATCACTAAATTCCGCTCCTGAAACCAGTATTACACTATATACTAAAATTTAAGTAAAAACTTGAAATATTAAAAAAGTAAAATTAAATTTAAAAAATAAGATAGGAACAAAAACTATTTAATGTATGAGGCCACACAGAAAAGAAGTATATACATCAAATACCTTGGAATAGTTTATACTTTTAGGGAGGTATGGAATGGGAGTGGGGCATAGGTGAAATCTACCAAATAATTGAATTGAGGAAGGGACTAATGGTAATAATCTTCCATGAATTAAGGTGCATAATTCTAGAAGAGAGAGGGAGGCAGAAACAATATAAATTATAAGAATTTTAATGTAAATTATATTAATTATGCAAACTGTAATGCAATTATAGAAAATGTAAAAGTCAGTGGTCTCCATATTCAAGAGTTTTGAAGTCTCACATCATCTGGTGCAATAATATAATGCTTAGGAAGTATATAATGCTTGGAAGTGATCTTTCTCTTGAGCATTTTAATACATCTTTTTAAAAAATTTTTATAATTTTTATTTTGGAAAGAAAGAGAACACGAGTGGGGGAGGGGCAGAGAGATAGGGAGACAGAATCCAAAGGAGACTCCAGCCTCTGTGCTGTCAGCCCCAGAGCCTGACAGGGCATTCGAACTCATGAACCATGAGATTATGATCTGAGCTGAAGTTGGACGCTTAACTGACTGAGCCACCCAGGCGCTCCTAGCATTTTAATACATTCTCAATGCATTAATATTTAGCACTCTAATCACAGGAAAACTTTTGAGATCCATGGTTTTGCTAACATAACCTCTATAAAAATTTAAATTTTGTTGAGTGCAGTGACACCACAGTTTGCAAATCGAAGGATGAAGGGTCAAGTTGGAGTAACAGATGTGTTTTGTCTGTCCTATATGGTATTCTAAATATTGTAAGTAATCACTAAGACTTAATAATCATTAACTTCCACGTAGGAGTCAAAATTTGTGGCTTTTCTTTAGCAAATTCCAGTGCTGGCAACGCTGGTCCTCTGTTTTTATGTGATGAAGCCTTGGTAGATGCCGGGGAGCAGCTTCGGTCTGAATTGGGACCATGTATTCTCCAGCATATCCTTGCCTGATGCACTATGTATGTGCATTTGTATCAGCCATCCAGCTCCTGCTGACAGTTGATTTGGTGAGGCCTTAAGCATGGAACATGCCCCAAGGCTCAGCAAAGAGGATTCTCTTTCATCATGTCCAGACTGTCTCAGACTTAACTGCCACATCTCTCACTTTTATTCTTCCACAAACCTTTAGGTTGATTACATGGGGGTCCTTCTGTCCTGCTTCTGCTTATACTCAGGTGGTTTTTAAATCCTACTGCCCACCAGTGAACTTCTGTCCTGTTGAATTTAATCTTGCCATTGCCCTTCTCAGACTGTGTTTGCTTTAGATACATTGAAATCTTTTCTTTCCCCTTTTTCGATCTCATATAAGTGCCAGCAATACTATCTGTCAGACTGATGGGTAGAAAACACTAAAACCATATTTTTATAGTGTTGAGTGTGGCAACACTTGTCTCACTTAAATATAGGTCAATACGATGTCTTATGTAAGTTAACAAAAATATTCCCAGTCTTACCTCCTCTTAAATCTGTATTTATTCAGTTCTTATCCTGGGTGCTCTAGTTTTAAGAATGCTATCAATTTTATTAAGTATTATTAATGATGGTTATTAAAAGGATTTTTTTCCTAGATGTCTGTTTTTATGTGTACCATTTGACCATTTATTCAACAATTTGAAACACCTCCCGCGTGCTTAGCGTGACTTAGGGATGTCTATGGAAATAATGCCTTTGCTGTGCTTACAGAGCATAGAGAAAAGAGTAGGAAACAATGTGCGAAAGCCTACACAGGCAGGGTAGTATGTGAAACATAGAGTGGTTGTTTCTTCCCGTAGAGACTGACTAAGGAATTGAAAGAGAAAGTTTTCATAGATTCAGGGAGGAAGTGACTAACCAAGATCTGTTTTCTGCCCCTCATTAACCCTGGTGCTGGCTCCCTTACTTTCTTTATTACTTAATTTTACTCATTTTTTTTTCATTTGATTAAAATGACTTTGGAGTGCATAAAACATTGCAATAATGTAATGAATGGCATTACTTTTGTTAAAGCACTTGTAGAGAAAAAAAAAACAAACAACTGCATATATAGCTGTTTTCACCACCTAACTTTAATAAAAGGGATAATTACGTTGGCCTTGGAAAATAACAAGATTTCTATGTAGTTTCCATCACATAAGGGATTTTTTTTTTTAATTTTAATGTTTTATTTATTTTTGAGAAGGAGAGTGCAAGCAGGGGAGGGACAGAGAGAGTAGGAAAGAAGATGTGAAGCCGGCTATGCACAGAGAGTGGCAAGCCCAATATGGGGCTTAAACTCAGGAACTGCAAGATCATGACCTGAGCCATAGTCACACACTCAACCAATCGACTGAGCCACCAAGGCATCCCAGGGGATTTCTTATTCTCTATTATTAACTCTCCCAATAAAAGTCTTCTCCAGTCCCTGTAAGTTACTTTGTTTAAGCATCTGCTGCATTGGTGCACAGGGTATGAGGCAATTTTAGCAGGACCCAGGGAGATTCTTTTTGTCTCTTCTTTTTTCAGCCATCAATGTATTTTAACATCCATTATAAAAAAAAAATATGTTGCGATTCAAACATACAGTTTTGTAGAAAGAATGGTGTCAGGTCAGACTGAAGTCCGTGACTAAGTAAAAAATTGGAAAAACGATAGTACGTGAACAGCCTCAGAAGAGGCATTTAATTTTTTTTTTAATTTTTTTTTAATGTTTATTTATTTTTGAGACAGAGAGACAGAGCATGAATGGGAGAGGGGCAGAGAGAGAGGGAGACACAGAATCGGAAGCAGGCTCCAGGTTCTGAGCCATCAGCCCAGAGCCTGACGCGGGGCTCGAACTCACGAACCGTGAGATCGTGACCTGAGCTGAAGTCGGACGCTCAACCGACTGAGCCACCCAGGCGCCCCTAATTTTTTTGTTTTTTTAACATTTATTTGAGAAGAGGTATTTAGAAATGGAAAAGCTCTGAGGGTAGATCTTAGTGACTAATGTTCAAAAAATTCTGGACTAGGTGCTTTTTATGATCATTTTGAACCTCAACGTTCAGTGCTTTTATGAAATATCTTTCCTTATGGGAAACCCTGAAACTTCTCAGAGACTGAAGTCTCCAGTGAGGTATGTCAAGAAATCCACATGAAGTTATACAATGATGCTCAGAAGTTTGCCTCACGTATAAATTAAGCCCCTTGGGATAATGAACGTGGCCCTTAGGACATGCATTTACTTCTGCAGGACAGGAGGTTTCAGTTGATGAGCGAAAGTAAACTAGAATGGCTGGAGGATAAGAAAGATTCCCTGTTAGGAGTGCCTGGCTGGCTCATTTGGAAGAACAGGTGACTCTTGATCTCTGGATCATGAGTTCGAGCCCTACATTGGGTGCAGAGATCACATACATACATACATACATACATACACAAACAAAGTTAAAGACAGATTCCCTGAAGTGACATTGAAGCTTCTGGGAAATCTCTCACCACACAGCTGAGTTTCTAATACAGGTCATACTAGAAGAAACACAAAATCATCTTTTTGTCCCTTTGGTAGACAGTGGTTTGCAAATCATTATCCTATGAGGAAACTTTCAAAGAATAAAGAACAAAAAGAAATAGGAAAAACATAGGAGTGTATCAAGCAGTCATTTTTTTTTTATTTTTTAATATATGAAATTTATTGTCAAATTGGTTTCCATACAACACCCAGTGCTCATCCCAAAAGGTGCCCTCCTCAATACCCATCACCCACCCACCCCTCCCTCCCACCCCCTATCAACCCTCAGTTTGTTCTCAGTTTTTAACAGTCTCTTATGCTTTGGCTCTCTCCCACTCTAACCTCTTTTTTTTTTTTTTTTTTTTTCCTTTCCCTCCCCCATGGGTTTCTGTTAAGTTTCTCAGGATCCACATAAGAGTGAAAACATATGGTATCTGTCTTTCTCTGTATGGCTTATTTCACTTAGCATCACACTCTCCAGTTCCATCCACGTTGCTACAAAGGGCCATATTTCATTCTTTCTCATTGCCACGTAGTATTCCATTGTGTATATAAACCACAATTTCTTTATCCATTCATCAGTTGATGGACATTTAGGCTCTTTCCATAATTTGGCTATTGTTGAGAATGCCGCTATAAATATTGGGGTACAAGTGCCCCTATGCATCAGTACTCCTATATCCCTTGGGTAAATTCCTAGCAGTGCTATTGCTGGGTCATAGGGTAGGTCTATTTTTAATTTTCTGAGGAACCTCTACACTGCTTTCCAGAATGGCTGCACCAATTTGCATTCCCACCAACAGTGCAAGAGGGTTCCCGTTTCTCCACATCCTCTCCAGCATCTATAGTCTCCTGATTTGTTCATTTTGGCCACTCTGACATATCGGACAAAGGGCTAGTATCCAAAATCTATAAAGAGCTCACCAAACTCCACACCCGAAAAACAAATAACCCAGTGAAGAAATGGGCAGAAAACATGAATAGACACTTCTCTAAAGAAGACATCCGGATGGCCAACAGGCACATCAAGCAGTCATTTAATACAAAAGTTATGTGTGTGGATTTGTGTGACATTTGTGAGTTTTTGAAGTGGTAATTTTTTGTGATGTGTTTCTTTATTCAAAATCAGTGTTTACTCTTGTGCTTAGTTTTTTGAGGGATTTTCTAAAGATTAATATATTGTTCATATGATAAACACATCTGGGAGATAAATTCAGTAATTTCCCTAGGAGGAAGAGCACAGGATGGGCCTTCTTCCCTTTTAGTTGTTTTTTTTTTTTTTTTTTTTTTAATGTATGTTTATTTTGAGAGAGAACATGAGCAGGAGAGGAGCAGAGAGCGAGGGAGGGTGGGAGGGAGGGAGGAAGGAAGGGGGAGAGAGAGAGAGAGAGAGAGAGAGAGAGAGAGAGAGAGAGAAGAAAGGAGGGAGGGAGGAAGGGAGGGAGAGAGATAGAGAGAGAGAGAGAATCCCAAGCAGGCTCCACACTGTCAGTGCAGAGCCTGATGTGTGCCTTGTTCTCATGAACTGTGAACTGTGAGATCATGGCCTAAGCTGAGATCAAGGGTCGGATGCTTAACTAACTGAGCCACTCAAGTGCCCCATTTTTTTTTAATAGTTCTTTTATCATTTATCTATACATGGTCTTAATAGAAAATTAAAATCTTTATTACTTATACCTAGCTTAAAAATGTTAAAATATAAAATTTACCATTTTACCTAGTTTTTAGTGTACAAATTGAAGGCATTGATTATATTCAGAGTATTGTACAACCATTATCATTGTCTATTCCTGGAAGTTTTTCATCACCCACACAGAAATTCTGTAACCATTCTGAATATTTGTGGGGCTGATAAAGCAATAACTCCCCACTGCCTCCTTAACCTTGCCCCTTATAACCTCTATTCTACTTTCTGTTTCTGTGAATTTTCCTCTTTTTTATATTTCATATAAGGGGAATCATACAATATTTGTCCTTTTGTGTCTGGCTTCACTTCGTATGTTTTCAAGGTTCATCCATGTTATAGTGTGTATCAGATGTATCATTGTACTCTCTTTTGACACTGAATAATATTCCATTGTGCGGAGATAACATGTTTTGCTTATCCATTCATCCACTGAGGGATACTTGTTTTTTTCCTACCTTTAGCTACTGCGAATAAAGCCAAAACAAACTTTGAAATACAAATATCTCTTCCAGTCTGTTCTTTCAATTCTTTTGGGTATATGGCTGGAAGTGAAATTGCTGTCATATGCTAATTCTGTTTAGCTTTCCAAACTATTTTCTACAGTGGTTGCACCGTTTGATATTCCAACCAGCAGTGTATGAGGTCCCTCATTTTTTTTCATATCCTTGCCAACGCTTGCTGTTTTCAGTATTTTTATATATACCATCCTTATGGATATGAACTGGTATCTCATTGTGGTTTTGATTTGCTTTTCTCTTAAGACTGATAGGGTTGAGAATCTTTTCATGTACTTATTGGCAATTTATATGTCTTCTTTGGTCTATTCAAGTCTTTTGCCCCATTTTACATGGGACTTTGTTTTTGAGTTTTAGGGGTTCTTTACATATTTTGGGCATTCACCCCTTATCAGATGCATGATGTGCAATTTTTTTCCCATTCTGTAGGTTATCTTTTTACTTTCTTGGTAATGTCATTTAATGCACAAAAGGCTTGTTTTGTTTTACTTTGTTTTGATGAGAGCAACTTTATCTGTTTTGTCTTCTGTTGTTCATGCTTTAGTGTCGTATATAAGAATCCATTGTCAAATCCAAAGTAATAAAGATGAATCCTTATGATTTATTTTTTTTTTATTAAATTTTTTTTTCAACGTTTTTTATTTATTTTTGGGACAGAGAGAGACAGAGCATGAACGGGGGAGGGGCAGAGAGAGAGGGAGACACAGAATCGGAAACAGGCTCCAGGCTCCGAGCCATCAGCCCAGAGCCTGACGCGGGGCTCGAACTTCCTTATGATTTATTCTAACACTTTTATTGTTCATCTCTCTATTTAGGTCACTGATTCATTCTGGGTTAATTTTTGTACATGGCATAAGGTAAGGATGTAGTTTTATTCTGTTGAATGTGGAAATTCAGTTGAAGACACTCTTTTTTCCCTGTTGAATATCTTGGTACTCTTGTCAAAAATCAACTGATCATAGATGTATGGGTTTATTTTTATTATGGACTCTCAATTCTATTTCATTGGTCTATATGTCTATACTATGTGGGTCTTAAACTTACTTTTGTATTTTTTCTTACAGTGGCCTCTTCCCTAAATTAGTTAAGGGCACACCCCCTCACAACCTGGGATCTCTCAGTTTTATCATTTGAGAACCTCTGAGGATTATCATTTTCTTACTTCTGTTTTGTGGTTCAGTTTATGTCTCTTTTAAAGATATGAACAATGCCATCTATTTCTTATTCTTTGTGCATATGCATATATGTAAACATATGTGTATGTATAAACGTGTATTTTTTATTTTTTTATTTATATGTATTTTATTTTACATAACAATATGTGTTTTTATATTTATACAAGTATTTATACAAACCAGTGACAATTCATAGTACATCATCTTACCCTTGTCAATCTCTTAAATGGCTCTGTCTATATAAAGGGCAGATTTCAAGGAGTATGTCTGGATCTGGATTTCTGTACCTTAAGTGTGCTTATTATTAAAAAAAATTAGGGGCACCTGGGTGGCTCAGTCGGTTAAGCGGCCGACTTCGGCTCAGGTCATGATCTCGCGGTCCTTGAGTTCGAGTCCCGCATCGGGCTCTGTGCTGACAGCTCAGAGCCTGGAGCCTGTTTCGGATTCTGTGTCTCCCTCTCTCTGACCCTCCCCTGTTCATGCTCTGTCTCTCTCTGTCTCAAAAATAAATAAACGTTAAAAAAAAAAATTAAAAAAAAATTATTTGTTATTACATAGCTTATTAGTTCAGACTCTTCCATTAAGTTGAGATAGTCCAATTCTAATGATTGGTTAGTTTTCATTGTACTCTATTTGTTTTGTATGATTTCTTCTATTTTTTTTTTTTTATATAGATAATCTTCAGGTGACTAACAATGGGAACAACACAAGTTAGCTCTGTTAAATTAATTGTAGGGTATAAGTAAAGAATTAAAAAGCTTTCATTAACCTTTATGTATGGGTGGAAGACACTTTCTGGCTGTTGCCATCTTGAGTCATGCGATCTTTGCCTATTGCATATGAAGGAATTAAAAACATAGCCTTCTCAATATCTGTAATTAGGAGTATTGCCTGTGCCTTGAATACTACTTTCCTGTTAATAATATGCCTTTTAAATGGTTTGCATATCAGAGGCCAGTAGTGAAGGGCTGCAGTTGCTCACGAGATTAGAATACAGAATAATATTTCCTGTCACTGTGTCTTTCTCTAAGATCTTCTTGTGTGTTATGGAAAAAAAAAAATGTTTTGTAATCAGATAAATTTGAGAAAAAGTTATATATATAACAGTTTTGTTTCTTCTTAATCATGATTTTCTCAGAATCTTTCATGTAAGATGTCCATGGTAACTATGTAAGACAGTGTAGAATGCAGCCTTTCCTAACTCAGATCTCAGAAACTGAACTGTGTAAGACAGCTATATAATACCATTTTGGATAACGCTGATCAAGAAAAATATATCTAGACCATTCTAGAAGATTGAGGAATAGGTTATACTGAGTAGAAGAGGTGAATAAAAAATGACAACCCAGAAAGAATGACTTCAGGGTTTTTATAATAGAGGAGCACCCAAAAATTATATAAATAGATAGGGTCCAAAAGCCAAGATAAAATAGAAAAAACACATGGGAATGGACCAAAATGGTTGATTGTCATAGATTTGGGGCTGGCATGTACCTTTTTAGAAATGGAGATAAATCTGGTTCTTGGCCATGTTACACTTACAACCTATGTAATTAAAAGGACAGCAATGTTGGGGCCTGGGTAGCTTAGTTGATTGAATGTCCAGCTTTTGATTTTGGCTCAGGTTATGATCCTAAGGTCATGGGATCAAGCCTCATGTCGGGTACCCTGCTGAGCATGGATCCTGCTTAAGATTCTCCCTGCCCCTCTCCCCACTCTCTCAGATAAATAAAATTAAAAAAAAAAAAAAAAAAAATATATATATATATATATATATATAAAGAAAGGACAGAAATGAAACTTAGTTGTAATGATTTTCACATTCCACAAGTTTCGTTTGTCCTCAGGAATATTTATTCAATGCTCATGTGTTTAGTTGGTGGACTCTGTGCGCAACCCCAGTATTCAAATGTATTATGCATGAAAGGTTCAAATGAAAGGAAAGGTCACAGAGGGATCTGAGTAAACAGATTGTCTAAGGGTTTTTTGACAGTAAACGCAGAAACACACAGAGAAAAGCATAACCTCTGTGATTTTAAAACTAGGAATGCCTTTAAGACGGGCAAGCCTTTTGTTCCTGATGTCTGCATTTGTGTTGCATAAATATAATATAAAATTTGATCTTACAGCTGCAAACAGTTTTTGTTTGAGAGTTTACTAATTTTAACTTAAAGACTTCAAAATAACCAGTGAATTGCTCAGAATTTCAAGCAGGCTCCATGCTTCTCAGGGGGCTAAACAGTATCTTTAATTTTTTTCAGTGTTGTGTCCCCTCTGAATGTCATTCAAAATGACAGATTTCAGGTAGTCTATGAAAGTAGCTTGTAATCTTTTTAGAATGTAAAATAATATTAGTGGTAAATCTTTACCAACTATACTGATGATATAAATATAGATTAAAAGAAAACATTTCTTTTATAAAATAAGTCACTTCTTGTTGAGAAGTGAATTTCAGATCACTGTGCAAATCCATTGACAGTGTTCATTGTCTTTTCTTATTCTTTTATATAATTCAGAATCAAAATAGGATCCTCATCTTATAGTCAACTACTTTATATATTTGGAATTTTCCATATTAATAGAGCAGGAAGGAAAAATAACTTGTAATAATATACAACATTTCTCTTAATATCCTGAATAGGATAGCTCAAAGTACCAGATATTTAAAGAATTTTTAATCAGATGTTTTTTGTTTTTTTGTTCTTTTACCTTTGTTCAATTTTGGCATAATGACACAATTTTGGAGTCTAATAGTAATTTAGGTTTAAGTCTTCCTCTTTTTTTTTTTTTTTTTTTAATTTTTTTTTCAATGTTTTTTTATTTATTTTTGGGACAGAGAGAGACAGAGCATGAACAGGGGAGGGGCAGAGAGAGAGGGAGACACAGAATCGGAAACAGGCTCCAGGCTCCGAGCCATCAGCCCAGAGCCCGACGCGGGGCTCGAACTCACGGACCGCGAGATCGTGACCTGGCTGAAGTCGGACGCCTAACCGACTGCGCCACCCAGGCGCCCCTAAGTCTTCCTCTTAATCAACTTGGGGAATAGTCAAACCCCTGAAGATTCATTGCCTTTTTTCTTTTCTCTTTTCTTTTCTTTTCTTTTCTCTTCTCTTCTCTTCTCTTTTTTCTTTTCTTTTCTTTTCTTTTCAAAACCTTGGTGGCATAACTTTCCCCAGATCTGTCAGATCCTCACTGCCACCCTTTGCTTTTCTCCATTGACCATACTGTTAGGAATGGATCTGTAACTCAAAATTTAAGCTACACTGGAAATAAATTTTAGCCACCCATAATGTTATAGAGCATCAAGCCAACAGAGTAGATTGATTTTGGAGAAATTTAAGGCATCAGCCAGGACAGTTTAGGTGTATCTTTGGTAAATTATCTCTGCAATATTAGTTATAAATATTTATTTATAGAATTTCCAATAATCTTGTAAGCCTGGATACTGCATATGCCTAAGGGTAAGAAACATTTTAGTTCTGTGATAGCCATCCCTATGGCTCTAAAGACTCAGTGTCCACTTCTAAATAGTCATTAGAGGGGCGCCTGGGTGGCTCAGTCGGTTGGGCGTCTGACTTCAGCTCAGGTCATGATCTCGCGGTCCGTGAGTTCGAGCCCCGCGTCCGGCTCTGTGCTGACAGTTCAGAGGCTGAAGCCTGTTTCAGATTCTGTGTCTCCCTCTCTCTCTGACCTTCCCCCATTCATGTTCTGTCTCTCTCTGTCTCAAAAATGAATAAACGTTAAAAAAAATTAAAAAAAAAAATAAAAAATAAATAAATAGTCATTAGAATTTCTGAGCTTTAGAAACTCCCATTCCAGCCTTCTGAGTCTTTTTCTTTTCAGCCTCTTTAGCCTCAAGTCCCTACAGCCCTTCCATAGTGGCAGGCTGAATTCTGAATTATGGGTTTATTTATTTACCAGTGGGAACTTTTTTAAGCTATGAAAATATATTGTATTTGTTTGGCATATATTTAAAACATATGTATCCTATTTATTGATTCTGGAGAAAGCATTTATAAGTAAAAAGGAAACATTTTTTTTCTGTAGATATGTGAGAAACAAATTAGCCTTTTGGCCACAGTGGTTGGAGTCGTGCTTTCTTAGGGCTCAGGATTCCTTGACTGGAGCACGGCAGACAAAGCTTCATCGTGGGAAGGAACTGATCTGGAATATAAGAAATTTGGAAGGAAAGTTGGTTCCTTACACAAATCTCAACCTGTCCTTCAGAAACAACCTCTGACGATTTTACCAAATTTTTCCTTTCCTCTCCTGACAGCTCCACCCGCTTTTCTGCCCTGAGACCTGTTACCTTAAAGTTTCAAGCATGAAGCATAGAAAATAAAGAAGAGACGGGTGGGAAGTGGCCCCTTTGAAGAAAGGATAAATGATGAAGGAAGGAAATAGCCGCATGGTCTTTTTCCTGAATTAATTTTAATCTTCCTTTTTTTTTTTCTTTCCTGGGCTTCTATTCAAATAACTGTCCATTCTTGATCACTAGCAGATTGATGCTCTTACCATTCATCATCAGGAATAAGATGAGACTTCCTGCCTTGTGTTGTTGTGTTGTTTGGTGTTTGTTTTTACCTGAGGCCTAGATTTATTCTCACTCATCTCCTCTTCATAAACACTGCTTAGAAAGCGAAAGTAACTACCATTTTGATATAACTGGAATTTAATCTTCTGAGTTCTTCCAAGGCAGTCCCTGGCTCATTATAGCCTGTTTCATACAGACTCTGGGATGGCAGCATGAACAAGTTAGAAGAGGTAGGTAGGTTTCTAAAAGCTAAGTGATCCAATTATAATTGGTTTGTCCCAGAAAGCTCAAAGCCTTGGGAACAGAGACAGTCCACCGTTGTGGGACTTGCCTCATTTTGGGGTATCAACTGCCAGGAGCGAAACTGACAAAAAAATAAAAAGTTTTAGAAACAGCATTTCAAGTCAATCAGGGGGGAAAAATAGCAAATAAACAAATGATAATGTAATGATGCAATCAGCAGTGGCTTCTGGACTTAGGCCATTAAATAAAACACATTTTGGATCTCAGGCCAATCAGGCATATGTGGAAAGAGGGAAGGTTTTGTTTTTTGGGTTTTTTTTTTTTTTTTTTGTCTCCTCCATTCTCTGTTTTTCCTGAGAGTATAGGTTAACAGGGCCAAACCCAGGTGATATTTGTCAGCTGAATGAACATAACTGGGTTTTCATTAGGGAGATGGGGATGAAAAATTCTAATAGATTTGAAGGAGGGAACAGTATGAAAGCATGAAGAAAGTTTTTGAATAGGATCATACAAATTCTGCCTCTAATAATGTTTAATGTCTATTTCTTAAGTCAGTTGAGGATCTGCAAGATGTTATTTTCCACTTACTTTAGCAAATGGCATTCTAAGATTTGAGTAAGTCAGATGTGTATTCCCACATGGAAACTAACTGAACTGAAAGCAACACTAACCTCCCAATCAAATGAGATACCCAATAACAGAATCAGAATAGCAGTGGGGAGTCATTCCCTTTAGGCAAAGCTCAGTATATTCAGAAATCGCTGAATTGCTGAAGAGCAGGAAATCATAAGTTACCATTAAACAAAAGAAGATAAACACTGAAATGTAGTTGAGATTATAAGGTAAACAGAAGAGAAAGCCAAAGATAGGGTACAACCCTCCCCTTTGCCTTTCTGGAGTCCATTTCTCTTGATATCTTGGCTCAAGGAATTTAGGGAAATTAAAAGTTGCTTCTTTAGGGTAAAGTAAACCAAACTTGAGAATCCCATTCCAGGTTAATTGCTATATTTTTGTTACTTGATAGAAAATAAAACATCTGTCCCAAACTTCTTTTATTTACTTGTACAGTGAGTACAATGAATGTATCCTTGAGTTCGATATATTAATGATGTTTACCAGTTGTGTGACTTGAAGCAAGTGATTTTTTTTTTGTGAGCTCTTTTCCTCACCTACAAAATGAGAATTATAATGCATTCTTAAATTTGTTGAAAAGGTTGTCAGAAGATTTTAAGATAGTATATAAAAAAAATTTGGACATAGCTTCTCAGTAAATTTCATTTCTGAGAACGTTTATTTAAATATATAAGGCTATAAACCTCCCAATACTAAGAAAATACAAAGAAAAAGAAGAATTCTCCAAAAAAACCCACAAAAAAATAAAAAACAGATCAGTGCACTAATATGATAATAAAATGATTGCTGTTAATTAATGATACATTTTAGAAAGAGCTGTTTGGAAGACCCAGTGAATATCTGAAACAGGATATAATTTTTATAACTTCTAGTGAGTTCATAATCATTTGCAAATGATTTTGAAGAGTTTTGTATGCACTTTTTAAGGGAATTGGCAAGTAGACGCACATGAATGTTATAGGATGAGAATCTTTGTCCATTGGGTTTGGTAGTTTCCATCTTGTCTTAGAAGGAATTAAAAGGGAACAGAATATACCAGTCCAAAATAAGCTTCCTTCTGGTTAGAAGTTAACCCATTTGTAAAAGAAACTTACATATGTAAAAAGTTTTACCTATGTAAAATCTACATGTGTAAGGGTGTCTCCCTCTCTATACCTGGAAGAGGAGGACTAAATCTCCAGAAATTCTTATCCGTGGAGGAGACTTGGTCTTAACACTGTATAAGAACAGTATCTGTTCCTGCAACTGGCCTTCTCTACCCATCCAATGTATTTCTTTTGTCTTTAGCTGGAGATGATATTTAAGGTGGTGGCTTTGATCATTTGGGGGAGTTACTCAGTGTTCCTGAGTATCTTTCATTTATACAGGAGGTATACATGTTATTAAACTTGTGTTTGTTTTTCTCCTATTAATCTTTTTTTTTTTTTTTTTTTTACATGATAGTCTCAGCCAAGAATCTAGAATGGTAGAAGACATTTTTTTTCCTCTTCTATAGAATCCTTAGAAATCCCATGATTTGATAATATATTTGTGACTTTCTGGATCAAGAACCATCAGTGAGTGAAAGGTTACAGTTATAAAAATATTTTTAGGGCAGTGAAAATACATCATTATGCATGTATTATACATGAGGCATATATGTTAAACATTTTCCCAAACCCATAGAGTGTTTAGCAGCAACAGTGAACACAAGTAAATTACAGACTTTGAGTGATTATGATATGTCAATGTAGGTTTATCCGTGGTGAAAAAATGCCCCGTTCTAGTAAATGTTGATAATGAGGAAGAATGTGCATGTGTGGGCATAGAGGAGATATGGGAAATCTCTGTATCTTTTTCTCAATTTTGCTGTTAACCTAAAACTATTCTTTAAAAAAGAAAAGCCTTTAAACAACCTTACATTGAATAACAACAAAACAATATTTTAATGTAATTCTGATTGTTGTGATGATGTGATGACTTTATCTATGCTACTAGACCACTAAATACAGTAAAAATAATAATAGTTTTTAAAAATCCCTAGCAGACTTGTGATACTAATTCATACACAGGTATGGCTGTAGTTCAGAAATACAAATACAAGAATCCCTGTAGTAAATTTCCTTTATTAAGCTACTTCTGATTAAAGCTATTAATATACTACTGAGAAAGCAAATGTCCATGGAAATATTTTGAAATTGTTGACTAGCAGAAGTTTCTCATTGTTCACCAGGTGGGAGAACAATGTATATGAGGAACTCCTTTCTGTCTCAGGAGCTCTCTGATTTATACTATACTCAGACAAGTATATATTGATTTGCAAAATGTAGGGTTGTTCTAGAGATAAACATCTGTGTAGTCAATTGGTAGTTAATTTGGGTTAGCATTCTTAGAAAATAAAATGGCTTTTGGAAACATGTCCGCTCTTTCTTTGCAAATCTGTTTTCATTCTACCTGTTGATTCATATTACACACATTATGTATAAGTCCCTGTTGACCTTAAAAACAAAACAGCTGGTTATTTTGCCAGCACAGTGCTTTATTCAGGAAGAGCAGAGGAATTGCAATTCAAAACAGCAAGCTCTGGCAAACCATAGACAAGCCTGGAGAAGGAAGTTGAGGAGAGCTGCTTGGAAGGAAGGTCAGGAAGGAAGTGAGCATTCAGTGTGGTGATGGCCTCTCATTTGTTGAGTTAAGGTATTCATTGGCTGAGCATGTTGCTGAGCAAGGAGAAGTTCTTCCTTTCTCCTGCAGGAGCAGTAAAGTAAGCTTCTTCCTGTTGGGAATGCAAGGTGTGTCTTTCTGTTGGGGTCTTCAGTTGACAAGGAGGGGTGGTACATTAGACCTCCGTCTTCTGGCCTCCATTTTAGATGAGGTTTCCTTTAGTTAGTTCCTTTAGGTGACTTTAATGCTTGCTAAACTCCATTTTAGATGAGGTTTCCTTTAGTCCATTTCACATATCAGCTTGTAATTCTCTCTTTCCATGAGGGATGTTAGGAGAGAGGAGAAGCTTAAAACACCTACTTTAAATACTGGAAGCAGAGACATTTGACAGATGAAGTAAGAATGTGTGCATCTAACACCAGTAGTAGCATCCTTAGCAGCTAGGGACTTAGAAAGGCATATTCCTGGGTTCCACCCCAGACCTACTGGATCGGGAATTCTGAAGATGGGGCTTGAGGAACTGTTTTAACAAACCCTGTAGGTGACTTTAATGCTTGCTAAACTTTGTGAGTGACTGTTCTAAAGAACAGGGATTCCATTGCAATAAGTATTGGGAAAATATGATTATTACATAATGAATATTTGAAGCATTGTAAAACAAAAGAGGGTGTTGACTGAATTAGAGGAAATGAATAATTAATATGAAGTTCAGATCTTATGTGCCTCATAGAGACTGAGAACCAATTAAAATCCCAAATTTTTTCTGTTCTATATCCACTGACAGACTGCTTGTGGAATGTGTATGATTATTATATAATCCCAGCACATATACATACACACACACACACACATGCATAATTCACATGGAAGAATGGAAACAAATCAGATAGAAGTCACTTTTGACTGTGTTGCTCTGAATTAGCTGTGAAATTGTCTTGATTATTTAAAAAAAAGTTTTATTGTTTATTTTTGAGACAATGCGAGAGAATGCAAGCAGTGGAGGGGCAGACAGAGGGAGACGCAGAATCTGAAGTGGGCTCCAGGCTCTGAGCTGTCAGCCCAGAGCCCATTGCAGGGCTCGAACTCACCAACCATGAGATCATGACCTGAGCCAATGTCCGATGCTTAACTGACCGAGCCACTCAGGTGCCCCTTGATTAATTTTTCAAAGTCTCATATCAAATCTTGTTTCACAAGCATCTTTCAAAATGAAATATGTTAATGAACATAAGAAACAATTGCTAAAGAAGTGACCATTATAATACTGCCAGTTTTCATTTATATCTATTTCTTTATACAAAGAGATACTTTAGTTAGCCCTAGAAATATTTTAGTTACTTAGGAAAAAATAGGACAACAAGTTGTTTGTTAAAAAACTCCCTTGAAAATATAACATGCAATTAATTTTACTGCCCAGGTACACAATTTTCACTTAATGGGAAGTTAAGTTGTGTAAGGAGGTCATATCTTACATAATTTAATTTTGAATAAGTAAATGTATTTGCTGATACTTTGTTTCTACATGAATTTCTTAGATAAAACAAGATTCATGTTCTGTGTAATTTATTACATGTATGCCATCTTTTTTTAAAGGAAACAAGGAACAAGGAGTGAATAAAATTGAAATTAAGTTGTTTTGTTAAACTGTTTTATTTGAATAATTTTAAATTTCAGGACAAATTCCCAAGACAGCACAGAAATTTCCGATATACAATTTACCCAACTTCCCTTACGAGTAGCACCTTGAATAATTACGGTACATTTATCAAAACCAAGAAAGTAACATGGGTACAATGCTTCCAACTAAACTACAGACTTTCTTTAGATTTTGCCAGTTTTTCTGCCACTTTTTTTAAGATTCAGTTCAGGATCTCACATTGCATTTAGTCGTTATGTGTGGTTAGTCTTCAGATCTGTGAAAGTGTTTCAGTGTTTTTCTTTTCCATGGAATGGACAGTGTTTTTTTAGAAGTAACAGATATTTTTAAGAGCCCCGCAAGTTTGTTTTTGTGATGTTTTCTCATCTGGATACAATAAAGGTGAGTTCATACTGACATCTCTTACCCTTAATTCACCTCGGAAGTCATTCCACCCTCCCCCACCTCCCCTTTGCTTATTTGTAGCGTCTTTATCTGACAGTGAGAAACTAATTCTAAGTATCAGAAATGCTAGCCCTTCCCCCTCTGAGAAATAACTTCACCATCTACGCTGCAGAGCTAGTGTGGTTCTCTAGTCTAATAGCATCCAGTCAAAGCACTGTTTGCCAGACTTACTGAGTCAGGCCCTTCTTGCCTACCCTTTTTTTTTTTTTTTTTTTTTTTAATTTTTTTAACGTTTATTTATTTTTGAGACAGAGAGAGACAGAGCATGAACGGTGGTGGGGCAGAGAGAGAGGGAGACACAGAATCGGAAGCAGGCTCCAGGCTCTGAGCCATCAGCCCAGAGCCCGACGCGGGGCTCGAACTCGCGGACCGCGAGATCGTGACCTGGCTGAAGTCGGCCGCTTAACTGACTGAGCCACCCAGGCGCCCCTTGCCTACCCTTTTTGATGTCATGTTATATAATTGTAGCTAGGTTAGTTTTTTTTATGGAGTAAGATGATGATTCAAATGTATTATTTCCAGCTTCCTTTGCCTTAATATATGTAATGCCAGCCCTCATTGATACTACTTCTAAATATGAATAGAGCTCTTTGCAGGCTCTTGATTTTGTCCTTTGGTATATTCATCGTATTGCTAAACCCTTTAGTGTAAATAACACTTTATAAAAAGTGTCACGTCTGCTAGGGTATGCCTTCCTTTATTCTTAATATTTAACTTTATGAATTTTAAGAACACTTTTCAAATATTATGAGAAAGCCAATTAGATTTTGATAGGATATATTTTATGAATATTGTCATCTTTATTGTTCAGTTTTCCCATCCATTAAGATAGTATATCCCTACATTTTAAGTATCCCTTCATGTCCTTCTGTAATATTCTATACATTTTTAAATCATTCTTCTTATAACTTTCCTTAGTTTATTTCCAATTACTCTATACTTTTTATTTCTATTATAATAACTTTAAAAACTTCTATTCCTAAATGTTTCTTACCAGTTTTTAGGAAAAAGATGATTTTTTTGTGTGTAATAAACTTTTATACTCTTACACAGCTGATGTCACCTACTAATTTTGATGATTTGTAGATTCTTCTGGATTTTTTTATTAATAGTTGCACATTTAGTGGACAATGACACTTCTGTTTCTCCTATTCTAATCGTAAAATCAGTCTCTGTCTCTCTCTCAATCTCTCTCTTACTTTGTCACGTTGCATTACCTGAATTTTGTAGTACAGTGGTGAAGAGAATGATAATAGCAGACATCCACGTGTTGCTTCTAACTTTTAAGAGATATCTTGCAACATATCACCATTGTGTGTGATGTTATCTTTTTTTTTGACATAGATCCTTTATCAGTTAAAGAACTTAAATTTATTCCTTATTCACTAAGATTTTATTTTAAATCATGATTCATTAAACTTTCACCCAGTTTTTAATGCATTTATTAGTATTATCATTTGGCTTTTGATTTTTTTTATGGCTCAGTTTGGTGAACTACTTAAAGGGACTGCCCAAGGTTAAAGGATCAGTTATATTCTTGTGATTAAATTATACTTGGTAATGATTTACTCTGACGATTTTTATGTATTTCTATAATATCTTACTTAGGATTCTTGCATAAAAATTCATAGGTAGAATCGACCCACAATGTTTTTTGGTTTTGTTTGTTTTGGTTTTTCTGTACACGTCTGATTCTGGAATCAAGATAATACAGTTTTCATAAAGTTAGTTATATTACTATTTCAAAGACCAGTATGCAACATTTCTGGTTTCTTCTTGAGGGACTCAGAAATAGAAAAGTCAGGCATGAAATTCAAGTAGGGAAAACACCACCTGAGAGTGATATGTTCCTGGCCCCAGTTCTTGGCACAGGGTACCAGAATTTAGATGCTTCTTCTGGAAAAACAGAGCATCATTGTAAGGAAAACAAATAAATATGATTGTTTTTATACACCCATGTTTGTAAACTTAAAGATCTGTACCTGATACACAAACAGTTGATGGAATATGTGTGTGTGTGTGTGTGTGTGTGTGTGTGTGTGTGTGTGTGTGTGTATGTGTGTGTGACAGAAAAAGATTGAGACAGAGAGAGAAAGAAGGTATGAAATCAGTATGAGACATAATAGACATACAGGGAGGATAGATCAGGAGAGAAGCAAAACAGAATTTATTAAACAAAATGATCTAGGAATCAAGTTTAAGTGAATTTGGGGTAGTACGATAAGAGAAAACCTATCGGGATACCTGACAGGGAGAGCCACTGCATGATTACCTTTCAAAGTTATTCCTCCACCTCTGAATAGAACTCTCTCATAAAATTAACATACTTCTCATTTTCATTCAAATATGTTACTTTTAAAATTTACTTGTCACTCTTTCAGCAATTTTGGCAAAAATGTGTTATTAGCCATTTGGATTTGCCATAGGACTTTGTAACTATCTGCTCCTACTGATTTGCTGAATAATAATGATCCAAGATCATTTATCTTCCTTAAATATCCACAAAATTAGCTGAGGAAAATCGAAGAAAGTTACTGCTTTGAGATCTAAAATGTACATTATTAGGGTGCCTAGGTGGCTCAGTCGGTTGAGCGTCCAACTTGGCTCAGGTCATACTCTCACAATTTGTGGGTTTGAGCCCCGTGTCAGAGTTGACAGTTCAGAGTCTGGAGCCTCCTTCGGTTTCTGTCTCCCTCTCTCTCTCTGCTGCTCCCACGCTCATATTCTATCTCTCTCTGTCTCTCAAAAATAAACAAACATCAAAAAAATTAAAAAAAAGAATCATCTTCCCTTTGGGAGTCCCTTTGTGTCCATATGCTATTGTGTGATTATTACATATATAAGGACATAAGGTCATCATGAGAAAACACAGGAAGAGAATTATTATTATATTAATCAAACAAAGTCTTATTAAAAAAAATTTTAGAAAATGAAATGTATGGGGCGCCTGGGTGGCTCAAGTTAGGCGTCCGACCGGCTCAGGTCATGATCTCCCCGTCCGTGGGTTCGAGCCCCATGTCGGGCTCTGTGCTGACAGCTCAGAGCCTGGAGCCTGTTTCAGATTCTGTGTCTCTTTCTTTCTCTGACCCTCCCCTGTTCATGCTCTCTCTCTGTCTCAAAAATAAATAAATGTTAAAAAAAATAAAAAAAGAAAATGAAATGTAGGGTGTTATATAGAAAAATGGTTTGATAAACTTTTCTTGCTCTACTGTGAAGAAAAAAGTGAGGGAGAAGTTAAAAGAGGTAGGCAAAGATTTTAATACATCCTGCCTTGGATTTGAGTAGTTAAAAGTAAAGTAAATATTTACTTCAAACACTTCTTTGGTTTTTAACATACTTCACCTATAATTAAAGCACAAGTTTCCTTGTAAGCTGGCTTACTGCCATTTCTTTTTTCTTTTTTTTTAAATTTGTTTAATGTTTATTTTTGAGGCGGGGGGAGAGAACCACTGCGGGGAGGGGCAAAAAGAGAGGGAGACACAGAATCTGAAGCAGTCTCCAGGCTCTGACCTGTCAGTACAGGGCCTGATGCATGGCTTGAACCCATAAGCCTTGAGATCTTAGCCTGAGCCTAAGTTGGACACTTAACCAACTGAGCTACCAAGACATCCTGTTTCTATATCATAAATAATGTAAAGTCTTGGAACTATAATTTGGTTATGTTGAAGTGATGGAAACAAAATAGACATAAATTAAATATTTTAAATAAGTGTTGAATGTTAAATAGAATCTTTCGCATGAAGTAAAGAAGAGAAAAAAATGGAGCCAAGAACATTAACTCATCCTTTTATAGTGCAGAGGGAGCCTGCCATACTGTGCATTTTTTTTTTTTTTTTTTTTTTTTTTTTTTATTTTTGGGACAGAGAGAGACAGAGCATGAACGGGGGAGGGGCAGAGAGAGAGGGAGACACAGAATCGGAAACAGGCTCCAGGCTCCGAGCCATCAGCCCAGAGCCTGACGCGGGGCTCGAACTCACGGACCGCGAGATCGTGACCTGGCTGAAGTCGGACGCTTAACCGACTGCGCCACCCAGGCGCCCCCATACTGTGCATTTTTAAATGTTGTCTAGAAAGAGATGCCACTTAATGGACTCATATCAAAGGAAAATATCAGAGTTCCATAGCCTTTCAGTTTAGTTGAACAGGACAGTATAGGTTTGTTTACATAGTTTTGGTTTCCTTTGCGTTTCTGTGCACTCAGTCTTTTGGATTTCAGAATTGCAAGCTATGATTTGGATTAGTTTCTAAAAATGTGCAAATGACATCACTTTAGTAAGTATCAGTAATGTGACGAGCGCTGTAAGGTGGCATTACAGTAAAATAATGAGTTTTGAAAATTTACATCATAATAGGCACATTCCTCACACATATAAAAAGCTGTTTACTCTTTACTTCTTCAGGAAAATAACCTGCTCTAAAATAATACTTAAATTTAAATATCAAGTCTGGAAATCTCTATGAAAAGCAAGATGCCAGACAGTCCTGTTTGTCTTATAATCTCCCGTCCTTATTTTAGAACGCTATGCACAAGGCGTGCAACTAGAAGAGAAGTGGTCCTATTTAGTTAACTTTCTATTTACTTTTCTAAATCACAATTAACGCGGCTCACATCCCTCCCATAACTTTTGCAGGAACAGCCAATGTTAGTAGTTTCCTGGAGCCCCTTCCCTAACACAAACCTTGGAGCTGAGTAATGCAGGAAATTAGTGCAGCATTAGTCCATGCTGGGCACTGATGATCGAGCTAAGTTAATCTCTTCCAAAGCAGGAAGCCCCTATAAATCCAAATGCTTGCTTCTTTACTGCCATGCCACACTGCTGACTCTTGGCTATGGCTCCCAAGGTGGGTGGGCATTGTGTGTGTTGAGACCACAGGTAGCTGTAAGTCAGCCCTTCACAGGTACCACCTCTGTTCTCTGGTGCAGTGAAGGATTTTTTTTTAAGTTAGCTGCTTTTCCAAGAACCTTCTTACTTCTCCATCAGTCATGAAACTCAGTTCCCTCTCTCTGTAGTTGAATTATCCCCTTCTCCCTTGAAGTTTTGAAGCCATGCTGGGACATCCCAAAACACCAAATAACACTTTTCAGGTTCTAGGGAAAGCCAGATATCATCCAAGACCAAAAATGTGGCTGCTCTGAGAAGTAAGGAGTGAAACAGGGAAAAATCCTTTTTATGTATAACAAAAGCTAAACAGATACAAAATTATCAGAAAATTATTTTGCAGTTTAGCTACTAAATCCTTCAAAAAAAACAAGGATTCAGGTTGTACTTGAAATGCTTGTTTTAGTCAGTTCAGGTTGCTGTAACAAAATACCTTAGTCAGGATGGCTAAAGCAATAGACATTTTTTTTTTTTTCCTTACAATTCTGGAGGCTGGGGAATCCAAGGTCAAGGTATTAACATTGGGTGTCTGGTGAGAGCTGCTTGAATGGCTTGTAGTCAGCTCCTTTCTCTCTGTGTGCTCAAAGGACCTATCCTCAAGGCTGCTTCTAGAGAGAGTTCTTGGGTCTCATCCTTTTCTTATAGGAACACTAATCCCATGAAGGTACCACCCTCACTACCTCATGAAAACCTAATCACCTCCCAAAGGGCCTGCTTTCAAGTATCATCACATTGAGGGTGAGTGTTTCAACGTGTGAATTTCAGGGGAACACAAACATTTCAGTCTGTTACAATGCTTTATAGGAGCATTTTGTTTTCAACTTTTATTTCACACACAATTTCCAGGTTTAGTATTTGACTTTTATCATCATAGCCATGAGGCAGGATCATCATTTTTCTCTGTTGACTTCTATTGTTAATGCGATACAGTACGAATGGCCAGATCTTAATCACAACCTGGTCTTTTTCTCCCTGGAGTTACAATGTCATTTATATCTGCCACCTTGCCATTTCTCCTAATATGTCTTACCAGTTTTTCAAATTCTGTAAGCCCCAAACTGAACTTACGCCCATATTTTTCTCACAGTATCCCTGTAGGCTTTCTTAATTCTCTGGTTTGAGCCAACGATGACCCAGTCACCCATTCCCCAAATTCAGTCGTCTCTGAAGTATTCCTGTAGTTTACCCCATATCAAGTATGGTCTCTAAGTATAATAGACTTGGTTCTTCCTTGGAGTCTTGCTGACTCCACTGTCATCTCTTTTGATTCAAGCCCTTATTACTTCATGTCTAGACCATTGCGATTGCCACTTTAGTTTTCTTTCCATTTCTCTTCCTAACAGACTCTATCGTGGCCTCTTGATTTTTCTTCCTCTAGCTTACCTTAGTTCATGTTACTCCCTTGCTTAAGATTGTGTATTGTTTTCCTTATATTTCTACGATAACACTTGCTTATGTCTGGCCGTCAAAGCCGTATGATCTGGGTTCATTTCACTTCTGCATTCACCTACATCAAACACACTGCCAAAATCCTTGTTTCTTGCCTTTCTTTCCCTTTCATGTGGTACGCTTTTGGAGCTCTTCTCTGTTTCTCAAAATTCGTCATTCCTAGAGGCCTAGTTTTAGTCACACCATCTTTATTAACTGTCCCTGATGTTCCAGCCATCAATTAGCTTCTGTCATGAGAAGTGCAGTTATATTTCTTATGCCGTCCATATGGTACGCAACATCCATTGATCTGAGTTGTACCTTATCTTTTTTGGGGGTTTGTGTTGGTGTTATTTTGGGGGTTTTTTTTGGGTTTATTTTCATCTAAAGCGATTTCAGATTTACATTTGCAACTCCAGATATGCCCATGTGCAATTTTAGTTATCCTTTTGCACCACAGCTAGCTTTGCTTGGAACTAAGCCAAGTTCTGGAGTTCACATTTCTTCTGATGAAGGGTCTATTAGTTTTCAAGAATCGCATCACACACTAGGAAATCTCAGTTTCCACAGCAGGAAAGGGTCCAGGAAATTTTTCTAGATCTCCTCTGTGGCTCTCTGGAAGTGTGTGAGACCAGATGGGGTGGTATGGCTGTTGTGTCTGTTGTATGCTGGCAGACTTCGTATTGTCATATGTCCAAATACATGGTTCCTCTCAGTTTTCTGAGAAGGCAGGGAGGGAATACATTTGAAGGGTCTCTTCAGATTCTCTTGGCTTTCTCTTCCTTTAAACACTTAGCAGTTTGCTTAGCCTCAGGCATAGCTATTTTGGTGTGCATGTTTGACCTGGTCAGCTACCACTTTGCCCTGTGACTTGCCTGCTTATTCAGAGTTCTTACATTTTGCCACTTTTGGACTGAGACAAAACACTGCCTACTGGCATGGGACACTGCTTTTCAATAATCTACCAAGGTTGTACACTTTGGAATTGGAGGTAGCTAACTTCCTATGGAGAAGACAGAACATTCTAAGAAGATTTGCAGATAAACATGATCTCTCTTTTTCTTCCCTCTGAAAAACTTCCCTAAAGTATAGTTTCTCTGTGGAGTTTATCCAGAAATGTCCTCTCTCATCGAGTGGAGACCTTTGCTTAGAAAATAGTTTATTGTGAAGACACAGCCAATATGGGGCCTTGAGGCCATTTCATGGGTTGGCTCCCTTCCTTCCATACTTCATGTATTCTTTCTCTTGCTCAGACATCTTACCAAATCTTTGGGGTGTTCTGGAACCAGTTTCATTGAAGGTTGGGGTTGGTTTCCTCCACAGCACCAAGCAGTTCTTAGATACCAGCTGGGCATCCTACAATTCAGCTCACTTCTGACACTGTCTGTTTATATCAGATCCCTTAGATTAAGTGTTCAGTCTTACTGGACTGCCCCCCACAAAAACTTCAGACTCCAGTCTGAAGCCTGGGCTCCTGACCAGTCAGCTGTAGACTGGAGGTTCCAACAACTCTTGCCTTAGGTTCCAGATGCCAGAAGCAAGTCCAGGTTATTACACGTACTTCTGATCAACCGATAGAAGTCAGAGCTTCCTACAACCCCCTCCTTCTTTGGGTTTGATTAATTTGCTAGAATGGCTCATAGAACTCAGAGCAGCATTTTACTTGTTAGGTCATCAGGTTATTATAAAAAGATATAACTCAGAAATAGGCAGACAGGAGAGACACATAGGACAAGGTATGGGGAAAGGACATGGAGCTTCCATACCCTCTCCTGACATTTCCATGTGTTCACCAACCTGGAGGCTCTCTAAACCTAGTCTTTCAGGGTTTTATGGTGGCCTCATGAGGTAGGCATGATTGTTATTGGCAAATGATTCAAACTCTAGCCCATCTCCCCTCCCTGAAGTTCGGGGGGTGGGGTGGGACTAAAATTTCTAACCTAATCACATGTTTGGCAGTTCTGGCAAGAAGCCGCTATTCCTAGGTGCTTCCAAAACTGACGTCATTAAGATAAACAAGACATTTTTATAGCTCTCATTACTTAGAAAACTCCAAGGGTTTTAGTAGCTCTGTACCAGCGATGAGGACAAAGACAAAATATTTATTATAAATCACAGTATCACACCAAGAAAGCATCAATACTTATTCCCTCCCTCAAGCTGGTTTTCTAGAAAACCTTAGCTAAGTCATTTCATATGTAATGAACTTAATTCCTAGGCTTCCCTATTGTGCTGTAGATAAGAAACTTGAAAGAAAGGTCAGGATCAGCCTCTGCACTCCAGTGCAAACTGGTTCTCTTCTCTCTAGTCCTGTCCCTGCCCTCCCTACAGTCTAGTAAGGGTCTTTCTCTTTCTGCTTCTCCGTTCTCTCATTTTTGTCTTTATGTTTTAAACCTATAATTTCTTGGGGTACCTGGGTGGCTCAGTCGGTTGAGCATCCAACTCTTTTTTTTTTTTTTAATTTTTTAAAAAACATGTATGCACCTTTGAGAGAGAGAGAGAGAGACAGAGCGTGAATGGAGGAGGGGCAGAAAGAGAAGGAGACACAGAATCCGAAGCAGGCTCCAGACTCTGAGGTGTCAACACAGCCTGATGCGGGGCTTGAACCCATGAACCGCGAGATCATAACCTGAGCCAAAGTCGGTCACTTAACCAACTGAGCCACCCGGGTGCCCCAGATCATCATCTGACTCCTGATTTTGGCTCAGGTCATGATTTCACAGTTTGGAGATCAAGCCCTGTGTCAGGCTCTGCATTGACAGCACAGAGCCTGCTTGGGATTCTCTCTCTCTTTCTCTCTGTCTCTCTCTGTCTCTCTCTCTCTCTCTCTGCTTTTGTCTCTCTGCCTCTCCCCTGCTCATGCACATTCTCTCTCTCAAAAAAAAAAAAAAAAGAAAAAAAAAGTTTTCTGCTTTTAATGAAATCCAGCTCTTGCAAATGAATGCATTGTTTTCCAGACTATTATTTTCTTTCTTTCTTTCTTTCTTTCTTTCTTTCTTTCTTTCTTTCTTTCTTTCTCTTTCTTTCTTTCTTTCTGACTATTGTTTCCTATAAGCACTTTTAAAAACCTTTCTTAAGGTCAAGTCTAAGTGATTAGTTTTTTTGTCCCTCTAGGCAGCACCTTCTGCCTTCCTGATCAGTGGATAGCACTGGCTCCATGTGTTCAAGGATCACATTGCAGCAGAAAATTTTCTGGAAATGAAAACCTTATTCAGTGGAAGTCATCCAACAGAGGAATGAAAAATAATGTGTTACATGTATTCAGCAGTTAAAATGAGTGAAATAGATCTATCTGTAACTATCTTTATCTCAACATAGACCTATCAAAGTCTAATGTTTCGTAGAATTATGTCTCTAAAGAGACAAATATAATTTTAGCTGCATGATGGGTTCATGGGCTTTTTAAAAACATTATCAATTTTCTCAGTGTCTGAAAGGTCTCATATTTTTTAGAAAAGAAAAAAAATTAATCTCAATATTCGATAATAATATCCTATATAGATTATATATTTAACTTGGGAGCAAAAATGTCATCTCTTGAGCTGGATCTCTTATACGATTGAACTTACTTAGATCACTAAATAGGTTCTAGGCATGTAATAGTTTCTTTGTTTATTAACCCAATACACATTTATCAAATGGTGTTGCAAAGATAAAAGATTGTGTATGTATCAACATAGTTGTGCTTATGTGTATAAATAACAAAACATTCATTAATTCTGTAGCATTTTGCCATAAAAATATGTAGTGCATATTTCATTGAATCTCCTTTTATATTAGTTTTTCTGTTCCGTTTTTACATCTTAAATCACTAGTGTTTTGTTCAGAAATCTATGGCCTACAAGAGTCACTTTGCACATGTTTGGAGTTTTGAAGTAGGAGAAAGAAGAGTCTATTTTCAGAGAAAAACAAAACAAAACAGGAAAGAGTCAGTCAATTTGGTTTTAACAAATGAATCATAAAAAAAGGGTCCACTCCATTTCCCCAGCCTGGCCTCTCAGTCATAGTCAAATCATGTGAATGTCTCTTTATGTATCGGTCACCCTGGAAAAAAAAAAAAAGTGGTAAAGCTGGGACTACAGTTTCTGAATACTTCAGTAAAGAGTATTTATTTATTTATTTATTTATTTAAATATTTATTTTGGGGCGAGCGCAAGTGGGGGAGGGGCAGAGAGAGGAAGACAGAACATCCAAACCGGGCTCTGCGCTGATGCTGACAGGCTAATGGCAGCGAGCTGGATGTGGGGCTCAAACTCATAAACCGGGAGACCATGACCTCAGCCGAACTGGGACACTCACCTGACTGAGCCACCAAGGCTCCCCAAGAGAATTTAATTAAATCTGCTTCTCCAGGTGAAGGAATGCTTTTCAAATAGGAAGACTGGAGCTGGTTTTGACGACAGAGACAACAGAAAGCATGCCCTTCTCTTCCCTCCATTGGCACCAAATGAAAATATGGCTAAGAGATTGAGTCCTGAAGCAGAGTAGGTGGATAGGTAATCTTCATGATGATCACCAGGCCGCATCTTCTTCCCCGCGCCCTGAGATTCTGCTATAAGTTAAAACTAATCTTGCTTGAAGCTCAATCAAGAGTGATGATGCAGAAGTGATGTCTGCTTCACTCTGGTCATGCCTGGGGCACTGAAGGTTGCAGAGAAGGAAGATTAGACAGAGTTGGTACTTACTGCAGTGAGATCAAACTGGCTTGTGAGGTGACAACTTTTATGTTACTTTTTAATTTTCTTGAAGCCATGAATGACTCATTATGTGTGTGTGTGTGTGTGTGTGTGTGTGTGTGTGTGTGTGTGTGTGGTGGGGAGACACAGCCCACAGAGAGCGGCAGAGCCCTGGGAAGGGAGAGGTGGTAATGACTACTGATTCAGAGCTGTCCAGGCCTGGCCGTACAGTATGCATCCCAATTGTTCCTCCCACGCTCATCCCCACACTTGCGCAGCACAGCAAAAAAAGAAATCTACTCCTAAGGTAGATTGTCCTTCTCTTCCAGCCTTTGTTTCTTTTCCTTTCTCTTTGAAGTATAGAAATGTGCCTCTTTCTAGGGCCTGACTCAGTCCACCCATCATTTCTAACGGAAAGCCTTCATAGGACAGCTACTCAACTAGGGAGCCTTATGAAATCCTTAAACAAACAAACAAAAAAATTAGGCATTGTATGCTAACCTTGGAAGTGCTTCTCTATTGTATCTAACACCTTTCTTTTATTGCCAGTGCTTCAGGCAAGAATGTGGCATCTTGTCTGAAGTGACTAAAAAAAAAAAAAAAAAAAAAAAAAAAAAAAAAACTTTGAAAAACAAGGATCCATCCAGACAGTCTAACCTAATTTTCTACTGTGTCACTTGAAGCATACGTCACAAAATTCAATAATCATTGTGATTTGCTTTTGGTTTTATTTTATGAAAACCTGTGGAGAAAAACAACGTGACAACTGAAAAAGAAATGATGCCAATTTAAACAACTCTCCAGTGAAGCAAAATAAGAGAATCGTGGTATAATTAACACATTTCTTAGACTGACAGATTATATTTTTCTTACATAAATCCCAGCCTTTGCTAAGAATTTCTTAATATATACTCATGATTACTTCTCTACATAAAAGATGAAATTATTATTTTTTTTTCATTAAAGGTCAAATTTAATTTTGGCCCAGGGTGATAAAAGTTGCTAGTCCTTCCCTGTCAGAGATTTTTGGTATAATTTCTGGAGAGTGATGATGGTATTCTGAAAGCTGCATGGGAAACAGAAATAATTCCTGCATTTTTAGAATAAACATATCAGTATCTGACACTGCAGGCTCTTAGGACTCTTTCTAGCTTTTGTTTTAGGAAGTTCTAACAAACAGTGGCCACAAGCTTGGTCTCTAATCATTCGAGGTAAATGCAGTCACAGCAAAGCCTTTGTGGCTTTATTTGGAGGAGGAGTAAGCATAGTGTCTTACTTGAAAACCTGGGAGCAGCTAGAGACAACCAGTGTTTCCGTCTTCCCAGGTCATTTCCCTCTGACCAGGTGAATCGATAAAAGTGTTTCCTCATTTAGACACTAGAGCGAGGATTGTCAACCTTTTTCTCTTCATAAAGATCCAGATGGTAAATATTTTAGATTTCACAGGCCACATGGTCTCTGTCACAACTACCCAACTTTTTTGTGCCGCTGAAGCGCAGAAGCAGCTCTTGACAATATGTAAATAAATGAGCAAGGCTGTGTTCCAATAACATTTTATTTACAAAAGCAGACTGTGAGCTGACCAGGGTTTGCTGGCCTCTACTCCACAGCATTGGATTATCTTCCAGGTCATCTGTCCAGTTCCCTGTATAAACAGTTTCCTAAGAAAACTGAAAACTCCCTGCTCCTCAGATTTTGCACTCCTTTTCCTAGATTTGATTTCCAGCCAAAGTGATAACACGGGGGTGGGAAGTATTTGTCACTCTGGCAAGAAACAGTCCCCTATTCTTCCTGGATGGGAACATGAGTTAAATTTGAAAAAACACTTGAGGCGCCTGGGTGGCTCAGTCGGTTGGGCGGCCGACTTCGGCTCAGGTCATGATCTCGCGGTCCGTGAGTTCGAGCCCCGCATCGTGCTCTGTGCTGACAGCTCGGAGCCTGGAGCCTGTTTCCGATTCTGTGTCTCCCTCTCTCTGACCCTCCCCCGTTCATGCTCTGTCTCTCTCTGTCTCAAAAATAAACATTAAAAAAAAAAATTTAAATTTGAAAAAACACTTGTGAGATGAATGGCTTGAAGTAACACATGGTTCACAGGGGTTGACTATGGGAATTAGCTCTGATTACAACTGGCTTAGAGGAAAGGTGTGGATCCAAGGCCTGAATCCTTGCTATAAGGTCATGACTGATGCTACTCTGGTGTCAATGCCAGACATAGGACTCCTTTGCTTAATCCAATTACCATGTGATGGAGACAGGCTTGCATGTACTCAGAGGCTAGCTGGCAGCTGGCTCTCTGCAGGGGCCACCAGCAAAAGCAGATGATTTACAAAGGGACTAGGACTACTTATAAGAATGCTGTTACTGCTTATTGAACATATAACCTAAGAATTGTGTGAACATGATCTCATTTAATCTTCTGAGTTACTCCTTGAAGTAAATATTGGGAGCCCCCATTATGTGAAGACAAAAGAGCTTAATGGTTCCAAGGGCTTGGTTACAATAAAGCAAAAGAAGGTGGTATGTTCCTGAATTAGGACACATTCCAAGTGCGAGCGGCACTGTGCTATTCAGTCTGACAGTGACCGACCGGGACCATGACAATAATTTATTTTATGGATTCTATCTCCTAGCCCACAGCCAGAGCGGAGGGCAAGGACTCTAAGGGGAAAAGACATTGCAAGGGCTCTAAGGTTCAAAGACACCAGCTCTATCAGTAAGTAGGCAGTTACATACATATTCTGGAGAGTCCACAGATTAGGATAACTAGATGTCCCAGGTTGCCTCAGACTGAAGTGTTCCTCAGAATGTGGGGCTTTCAGCACTAAAACCTGGAATGTTTCCAGCAAACCAGGAGAAGAATTATAGGTATTTAGGTACTTGGGGCTTTCTAGAAGCTCATAAGTAATGCTATGCCAAAGCTGCCCATGAAAACTGTCCAGTTTTCAGAAATTGTTTAAGCCATTGGCTAACCACTATTAAAAGTTAAATTATATAAACTTACAATTAATTATACTGAAATATTAAATATTCAAAAGTCACCACTTTCTAATTTTTGAGAAGGTTTCTCACATCTGTGATTTGAGGTTATTGATGTTTACTGTGTGGATTCATACGGTTAGAACTACTACAAATAGTAGGCTACTGCCCATCTCTTCCCAGCTGTGCGTTCAGTGGCATCATACTGGCGGCACGAATTAGGAAGGGAGATGTTCTATTGTTGGTCTAGAATGCAGTGGGGAAAATGTTAATGTTGGTTAAACTTCATAGTGCATGATGTGTGTCCAACTGTTGCATTGTGTGTAGTGTACTCAATAAAGAGGAAATATTCTTCAGTGTTGGAGAACTGTTACCTTTCTCAATAAAAATGTAGCTCCCATCATTCACAGATGAGGGAAGTTTTAATTCAATTCTTCATTGCTTCCTTTTCATTTTACTCGTTAAAGGAAACAAAATACCCACCACCATTCATGCCGCTATACCACCTCATCAAGTGAAACTGTAAGTTGGCAACAAATACGAGAGGTTGGCAGAGATCACCTAAAGCATTCTGTGAGAATTAATTGACTATGTGGAAATGACAATGAGTATTTATATTTTATCATCATTTATAAATGATGTGCCATCCATTTATGAGTACAGTTTGCGATGGACGTATGTCTCTCTGTATCCATCTCCGTAGATCTATAGCCATATACTTTTTTTCGGAGAGCCAGTTATTAACTATTTCCCAGTATACCACTGCTCATAAATTATGGAATGTATAGCAACAGGAGAGAAAAAAACGGAACCCCAGTAGGTAATGGGTTTGAGCTTGTAGCCTGCAGGCTGCTTTGTTCAGAGATGATGGGGTACTGGGTGTAGCTAAGTCTGTGCATTGCATCTGTCCAAGGAGAAAATGTCTTTCAAAACAATCCTGATAATAAATAATGCAAGAGGCAGCCATCTTTGTGGTGCTTATGCTCATCAGTCTTCCTAGGCTGTGTAACTATGTCCTGAAGTGGCGTTTTGTTGCCTGAAAGTCTAATGTGGTTGAGTTCATTTATGCCAAGCATTTGCCACATAGAATGTAAATTCCATGAAAGGAAAGGCTGAGATTATTTTATTCATTGCTGACTCTTCAAGACGCATAATAGCTTCTCAATACTTATGCAGTGGGTGCATGCATAAATGATTGAATGAGTGAATTCACTTTTATCATTCTTCTGTAATGCTAGAAGTTGTGATTTCTCATTTCTCAAGGTTTTCTTGGTGGGACAGGGTAACAGTAACAGTATTTTTACCATACTAACCTACTGTCATGCACTTAAATTAGAGCTGAGCTTCTCATGTTTTCCCTGCCTAACTTGAAGGATAATCACGGGCTTGGTCTGGATTTGGAAGTAGCCTGCTTCATGAATACAATTTGTTTACACGTCTATGTTTACACTCAAACCTTCACATTATCTTTTTTATGTTTATTTTGAGAGAGAGAGAAAGTGAGTGAGCGAGCATGAGTAGAGCAGAAGGGGCAGAGAGAGAAGGAGACAGAAAATCCCAAGCAGGCTTGGCACTATCAGCATCAAACCCGGCATGGGGCTCCATCTCATGAACCATGAGATCATGACCTGAGCCAGAATTAAGAGTCGAATGCTTAACTGAGTGAGCCACCCAGTCACCCCCACATTGATCTTTTAATTTTTCTTCAAAGAGCACCACATTTTTATTACCTTAAATATCCATCAAGAGCTTTTTGTGGAGTATATTAACTAACTTTTCCTCTGTAAATATGTGAATAAGATTGGTATTCCAATTAAATATGCTTTATTTGTTCTATAGGAGCTTATTCACATATACTTGACATGTATTCCAAGATTTCATGTAACCTAACCCTGTTTGAGAAATTTTATATAGCTACTCAAAGCACTCCCTGAATAACTTACACAAATAGTAAAATATTACCCTATAAGCTTGTACGTTTTAGGTAAAAACAAATATTCCCTTCACCCTCACTCTTCAACAACAGCAACAAAAAAAAAATAGTAAAAATACTAAATATTTTAATGAAAAGGCCGTTTCTTTCTGAGGGTGTTAACGGACTCTACCAAATGTGAATTATTATTCTAAATTTAGAGTTATTATATTCCAGTAAAATAATTCTATTTTAAAGGGCTTAATAAGTTACTAGTTAAAATAAGATAACATTTAAAATTCCTTGAATGCTTTTGATTATTTCATACTTTATATAATTGCTTACAAATTAAAATTAAGTCACTAAAAAAAGAATGTGATATGATGTTCCTGTGCTAATATACTCCTGAGCCAGTTACTGACATTCTTGATTATGAAGTTATGCAGTATCGCCACCATACTCCTACATTCTTGTTTCCTTCAATGATTTTTGGAAGCAAGTTGTGTGAAGAAAGGCAGATAAGCGCTCTCAAGCACAAGCAACCTAGTTTATTTCTTGGCTCAAATTTCCTTTCTTTCCTTTCCCGTGCTAGTATTAAGTACTAGATGCAGGCAACAAGATCATTTGAGAAACAAAACAAAACAGTATCATTTGAGGCATTTCCATGCTCTTCAGCAGAATTCCCTTTCACAACATGTTTTTGGTGGAGTCTTAATTTTCCTTTTTGAGGCATAAGAATTAATGATGCCTCAACATCACAAGACCTATCGCAGCTCAAAGGCATAAAAGTAACCTCAGCTTTTCACTGAGTCCATATGGCTAATTTTAAAGTTTCATTAAGATTGAATAAGAATGCATCATCTTCTCATATTTCATCTGACTTTTTTGGACTGAAAACTTGGCCAGAATCATGTTTGTCTCATGGGATGAGCAATAAATACCATTCACTCTCTTAAATAAATTGTTCAGAAAATACCAAAAGCAATGTAAACCAATGTCTGTTAGCTTGGAGCAAGTTGAGTAAATGTCATAAATTTTAAACAGGAAAAAAATTAGGTTATAAAAATTCAATGGAACCTGAGAGCTCTTTTGGAAAATACTGTAAAACAGAAATCTTTTCCTTTCCTTTCTAAATACTCAGTCCTAATGAAAACCTTTGGGGAAGCATATTTATATAATGATTTACGTATATTGTAACTAAATAACCATATCTGGAACTACTTGTTGAATATAAAAAATGATACATAGAATCTAGGGGTATCATTTATTTCTGTATATTTTTTTTTAAATTAATGGACTTTGCGTTTGAAATTTATAGAAAATTGAGCAGACTAGAAAGGCTGGAGCTTGATATTTACACTTTGGTAATATTTTATGGAAAACCAAGGTGTTTTCCTCTAGAAATAGAACACTAAGAACTAGTGACATAGTTTCTGAAGCTTTTTCATTTGTAGCATCTGCTGTTCATTTCTCTGGGTTTAGTTGATATTTCCAGGACTATTGTCACTGCTTCCCATCATCACCATCAAACCACCCTTCTTAGGAAGTAAACTCCGGATAATCTACATATATCAGAAAAAAAGTAATAATTTGCGAGAAATGTCCCAAAGAAAAATCATGGCACCATTGAAGCTGAACTAATCTATTTAAATACAGTTCAGACTTTCTGATCCTAAAATGGTTTGATAGGGGCATCGACAAAGCCAGAACACCGTGTAGTCTGCCTGCGTAAAGTGTGATGTTTATAAATGTAGTATGATGTTTCTTAGCAGTTGATAAGTAAAGAAACATTTTCAATAAACATTCAAAATTACATTTATTCCTATAGACACTTACAAGACTCCCCCTGAGAATCATGGTAGTGAAATATTTTATTGTTAATTTTCTGTCTGTGTGTGCCTGTGTGTACATGAGAAAGAGAAAGAGAATTTATGCACTCTGTAAATAATCTCATTGATTTGGTTTTTAACAAACAATTTCAGTAACAGAATGAGGACTATATATTCACACACAAAAAATTCTCTTTTGAGGAAAATAGTCTACATTTTCTTTCTAATCAGTTTGAAATATTGTGAATTTTAAACAGTGCTTTACCAAACATTTACCAATTGATTAAAACAAATTCTAAACAAAGACTGCAAAGTTTTATATTAAAAAACTAGTCAAATCCAAAGAGGTAACCACTAAGTGCTTTTTTAACCCAGAATGTCTTCTCTGACCCTCTACTTCACTGTGGCTTTTTTCATTTCTAGACTTCACGCTAACTAGACTTTGCCTATTGTTTTTTTTTTTTTTTAACTTTATGTATTTTGAGAAAGAGTCAAGTGGAAAAGGGGCAAAGAGAGAGAGGGAGAGAGAGAATCCCAAGCAAGCTCCATACTGTCAACACAGAACCCTACACAGGGCTCAATCCCACAAACCAGTGAGATCATGACCTGAGCCAAAGCTGGACACTTAACTGACTGAGCCACCGAGGTGCCCCTAGGCCTTTCCTATTCTTGTCTATTCCTGCACCTCCCTCCCTGTAGCCCTCTGAGAAGCCTTCAACTTTGTCATCAGAAACTTCTTTCTTACACCTTCCACATATACTTTCTCCTCTCCCCTTCTTCCTTTTTTCCTACTGATGTCACCAAGGGAAGACTTACACAGGTGGATAGTCCTAATCAAATAACTAATGGTCTTCCTCTGTTATGTAATCACTCTTCATGCTAATAAGAATGCTCTCCCAGTATTTTATATTGAAGAGCCATAGTATATTAGGAGAACCCAACGTCAAGACCTTCACCAAATTTTCAGGGTAGAAACATTATTTACACAACATTAAACTTCACAGCCACAGTTGCTCTGCTAATCCCATTTTTTATACAGTAAGAGCCTAAATGAGGAGTTCTCTAATACCACCTTAGCTTAAAGTAAGGAGAGAAATTTACCTAATCCCGTTGCCAATTAATTTTTAGAGTACACATGACTAAAACTTTCAAAATTAAATTTCCTCTTGAAATGACTCATCCCATTCTTTCTTAATCTCTTTCCCAAGGGCTTCCATATCTGTTTCAAATGTTCATTTCTTCTTGGCCATATTTCATCATCTTGATGCCTGCAGCATCCCCACTGATGACCCACGGAACTTGGAAATTTCACAGCCCCTCCTCAAATCGGGTGATACTTCATCTGAGCTGTTTCAACCATTTGCCAGCACAGCCCACCCCTGAATTTTATAGTTACCTGAAGCAATTCCACCTAAACAAATCACGAAATCTTAGTGATCGCAACCAATTTCACCTATACTTCTCACATTCTTTTATTCTTCTCTTGTTGGTTTTCTATAATTTTTCCCCTACTAAGAACGTCCCATAATTTTTCAACCCTCTTCTGGCATTTAGGTCTATGTCTACAGAAGATTTTATGTAGTTGCCTTAAGCCTCTCCAAATTTTGCTCTCCTCCTTAGGTTATTTTGATTCAAACTACTCTCTTTGGCTAACAGTCAAGCTGTACTCTTGCTCGCCTGCTGTTCTGC
Organism: Panthera onca; assembly: GCF_046562875.1. Lineage (NCBI taxonomy): Eukaryota > Metazoa > Chordata > Mammalia > Carnivora > Felidae > Panthera > Panthera onca. The sequence goes on along the minus strand of NC_138339.1, from coordinate 140,032,678 downwards.
GCTTTGGGGAGATTGTTCTGTCAACACTCAGTTTCCTTTACCTCTTCATTATTTCCTCCTTTTCTAATATAGTGATCCTCAGAACATTGCTATTCTAAAATTTTGTCAAAGCCATAAGTGATGGAAGGAGCAGAACCAGGAAATAACACAGAAACAAAAACAGAGCCTTAGGTTGATGTGCCTTGGATTGCGTGGCTGGATTTACATATTCCATGTGTCACTAATTTTCTTTCTGACTTACAAGCTCCCTATACATATAATCCGAATATGAATCTATTTTGTAAATTCTGGGAACATTTTCATCATTTTCATTAATGACAGTGATCTAGTTTCTTCATCCTTTTTTTTTCAATAGAAGAATGTAGTTGTGAATTTTGCAGAGTATAGTGTTTCAGCATTATGAACTCCATGAGGACAGCCTCTCTAATGACCTTGTTCTCTGCTCCGTTATAAAGACAGATACCACAGCATTCTTCCCTTTTCAAGTCACATCAATTACAGTAGGACTAGAAAGGACTTAGATTGGAAATGAGATAAATCTATTTCCCCCCATGACTCTGCAAATTAGCCTTGATATATTGGTCTTTTTATGTCCACTAATTTTTGTGCAGTGTGGAAACATGTAAGTCTGATGCATGGGTCTCCATCAGGGCTTTTTCTTTGACACCCTTGCTTTAAATATTAATTTATTTGGGGGATATACCTTAGGTTTTCCTGATTGGTCCATTAGTATTTTCAGGTTTCACAATGATACAGGCAAAGACAATGAAATGACAATTTCAGAATAAAATTCTGTTTAAGGAATTTTTGTACAGAAGCTTCAAATAATAATTTGAAAATAACTTCTGTATCAGTTATAGGTAAGACTTAAAATTGGAAAACTAATTATCCAAGGACATTAATACATTTATCTTTCATACGTTTTCTTTAGGCTTTTATTTTTTCTAGTCACATATTGAGTCAATTTTTAAAAAATGAGTTCCTGTTTTTGGGTGGATTTTAATAGGCATGTGGCTAAGTAGCAAGTACAGTTGGCTTTTTTTTTTTTTTTTGAGAAAAGATTTAAATAAGCTCAAGGGCCAGCATTTTACCTGTACTTCTGAATCCACAGATTATGGCACAGATATGGTCATTAGTGGCAAAGCACTTTGGATAGAGTTCAATGTTATAAATGCTTTAGGAAGGAAAATCTTATAATCCTCTGTCTTTGCTGTAACTTTAACAATTTATCAGGGTATTAGGAGCACTTCAAAAGATGTATTGATTTTATCTTTAGAAATGGAAAACACAATGCAAGAAGAAAAATGATTGATGCTAGTATCTGGAGCTGAGATCCACGTAATCTTTCCTTTAAGGCAAAGGGAAATCTGTACTGCAAAAGTTTTAGGGTGGTCAAGCATGTGTAAAGACAGCTGAGTATAGGGTCAACTCAAAGGGAGGAAAGTAAAAGACCAAAGGTGTATAGCCTACGAGATAAGGGATTGACATTGATTAATGAATGAGATGCAGGAAGAAATATTATGAGGTTGAAGGTGGTATTGCAATGTATAAAGATTTAGAATTAGAAATCACAGCTTTGGGAAGAATGAATTACCACCTATTTCTGAGGGTTTTTTTTTTTTTTATTTTTTAGTATAAAATAGAAGGAGTAGATTTGTTGCAATGATTATACAGATAATGATTTCGTATCATGCTTTTTCTGGGTTTGGGAGAGGCACAGTTCAGAGGATTGGTCTCAAACCACTCATTACTGATGGATGGGCCAGTGGAAAGGTTGAAGTTCTGGAGCATTGGTCTGTGCTGTAAATATTTATATTTCACAGTTTTAGATATTTCTCAACTCTTCATAAACTCTCATTAAAGTTTATTTTTTTTCTAAATACATGTGAGTCCTCTCTAATCCATTATTTCTTTTCACTTGAAACCAAATATGCTTTTCTCTTTTCCTTTGATTGGAAACTCACTAAATCATAGGAACGTAAGGTATCATTGAGAAGTGCAAAAGAAAGCTCTCTTTTATCTTTTCTCTAAAGTTTTATGAAAATACTGGTTTGGGCCAGATGGAATATCAATGGAAAGGCAACAAGTGAGCAAAGCAAATGTGAAACAGTAATTATCTTAGGATGAGAAAACTAGTGCTGTTTCTATGGAAATCAGAAGAAAATAATATGCAAAAAATATTGCAGAAAGTGAAGGAGTAAATTTGTGGAGATTATGTTAATGAAAAGTAATATTTTTAGGAAGCTGGGTTTTTATTTTTATTGGGCTTTTGTGAATTTCCTTTTTGGTTTCAAGTTTATCTATGTCTTATTCCATTTCATTTATATTCTTAAGCTGTTTGTTAAAGAAAATAGTGCAAAGGTTACAAGTTTTAATTTTTTCAATCTTATTAATTTAGAAAACAGGTTATACAAACATACTTTTTTTTTTTTTAATTACTAGTAGTGAAGGACCTTCCTTTTATGGAGTATCAATTAGGAAAGTAGATACGCCATTTTTCTTCATAGAACGATAGAGTGTATGGCTATGAGGGCATTGGTGGAGAATACTGATAACTCTTGTTCATCCTTGGCATTGAAAAAACTCCATAGTATTGATGCACACTTTGTCTTACATGTTCTCTGATCAAATCATTATGAAGAAAAATTTATTATCATTTACTTGTGGATTTCAGATTATCTGCCCATAAGAAGATATCTTACTTACAGGATTATTCTCCTTCCAAAATTCACTTGCTAATCTTAGAATGCTTTCATTCACTTTTTCTGTGTTGAAAAAGCAACTGAAACTTTGGGGAAAAGAATGGTTTGAAGCAATGGTTAAGAATGATATAGTCAGATCACTTTTTGTTTTTTTCTCTCTACTGCAATTCACTGTCAGTCACATCATTTACATTTTACTGATTTTTTTTTCAGTGTTATAAATTTTCCATTAGGAATGTCAGAAATCGGTCAGGGGTTACTTTCTGTGTATCATCTTTCACACTAGTTTTTGAAAAAGTGGTAGATTGCCTTTTAATAGAAAGGACTACTTCCAAAACTCATTTTAAGAGATAGTATACCTAAAAACTACATCAGGTTAAATGACTTTAAAAGGCTGCAACAGGTTTGGTTTTATAGAGCATTTGTTTATTGGTTTGGGTGTTTGGTTTTGTGTGCGCAAGCTCACATAACACAGTTTTGCGTGTGCTGTGAATTGATCATGAAGCCAGGTATAAATAATGGATTAACTACATATTCAAATTATCTTATGTTTAGGTATACTCTTTGAAAAATTATGGGTAAGGTAGGATGAAGCATGTTCAAACAGTTCATTGGAATTTTCCTTTAAAAAGAAATGATTAAGTGGTTACAGGAAGCCCTTTTGATGCCCACCATAGATATCTTCAGTTAACCTCTGAGTAACCACATAGACAGTTAATGTGCAGGGTGCTATCTATCTACATCAAGTTCCTGAATCTTTCTTTATCTCTTCTTAAATGCTTTCTCCCACATCATGGATGTTGCAATGGAAATGGCCCAATAAAGCAGAACAGCAGAACAGTCTGGAAATGAATTACTCAGTCAGATGGCAACAAGTAATGCTTTTTGGTAGTAAATGGAATGAGTGTTAATAACCATTGAGTATGATAGCAGCTTTTTTGCCATGAAACCCGTAAGTGATAAACTGGGATGACATTTAGAAGGAAGGGTAAGTTGAGGCTTATACGGTTAATAGCTGTAGCAATTCAGTTATAGGACCTATGGTGATTATAAGGACAGTGCCCTTGGCTGACTTTTGTTAACTGCCCCAAATATTTTGAAAAAAGGTAACAACAGCATCAGAGAACCAGCTGTTTACTCAGAGCATGCTTCAAAAGCTGGAGGAAATCTATGGCCATATTTAAATCTAACCTCACCAACCAAAGCAAGAGAGGATTATGCTAAAAATTAGGTCCAAGATTTGATTGTAAGAGTGGTGGAGCTATAAAGTAGATGAGCTTCATGGCCTTGAATGCCTCCTATATTAACCCTGGAGAGCCTGATAGGGAAGTAAATGAAACGCTAAAACATTTGACCAGATAGGAAATACTCAGTACAATGGAACAATCTGGGGTGGCAGGAACAGCCTGTGGTGAACACCCACATCCACTTTCATTGATGCTTTAGAAAAGTTGTTTGTTTTCATTTGCTTTTTTTTTTTTTTCCTGGAAAAACTGAGAGTAATTAACTGCCACTTTTGAGCTAAGTGAGAGTGTCTGAAGTCTCCCTTGGTAGTACATAAAGAGGCTTGCCTCTCCTGCATTGGGAGAGAATAGCATGTTGAGAATCAGATCAGGTCCTAATTAGAAGAGAAGACAATTTCCAATAGAGGTTAAACTCAGTAAAAGCAGGATCTGCTTACTAAGGCCAGGACTGAAGCTAGGACAGCTTGGAGCCCAGATACATAAAATGGGAATGGTTGATGTCCCCCCAAGTCAGGAACTCCTATTCCCCTGGGCTCTTTGAGCCCACAGAAATGATGTACCCTTCTCTATTAAGATGTAGAATTTTCCTGTTGCCCTTAGATGGTACAAATGCTTCTCTTTTGTAACTCATGTGTGGTGCTCATGGTTAGTTTCCATTGTCCTTTCTGGCCACTAGACCTAAAGCTAGGGTTGAGTTATAACCTAAGACACCCCGGGATGTTCTAGGTCTAGTAAGGAAAAAAAATTACTATACCCTGTAAGAATTGCAAAACATAACCATCATGAATTGTCAGGACCCACCACAGTTTAAGTGGGATTGCATTTTGAGTTTACTTACTTGGAACAACTCTCCTAGGATAAAGAAATAAGCAACCTGGGAAGGACCTCTGGAAAAACTGATGGCTCATGCTAAGACAAGTAGATATGGTGGTGTTGTGATGGCAGTTGTTGTGAGAAAGTAATAAAATGTTTAGAGAAGTGGGCAAATGGAAATCTGTCAGATGATGGTATTTATGAAAAGGCCAGGAAGATAGACACAGGCTCACAAATAACTACAAGAGTGACTGAATCCTGAAAAAAGAGAATAGAGGCTGCCTGGGATCACTTAACCTCCATAAACTGGTAGATGCAGTTGTCACACAGAGTAGTAGAGTAGGAGGGGCAGCCAGAGGGGTTTAGCCATGGAGCATTATGGAGATGGTTAACAGAATATGTGTCATCCCCAGCGGAAAAATAGATGGGCTACCGGCAAGGGTACTGTTTGGTTTGTACCAGCAGAAGAGGGTAGGGAATGGACATCTTAAAGGCTTCGTGCTGGCTTTCTAATATAAAGTCCCCATCTCTTGTCCAGTTTCCAGACCTGAGCACGTGTTTCAACCTAGAACTCCCTGAAGTGGTCACAGTGGCAGAGAAGGAGGCTATGTGTAGGCCTAACAGCATGGACTCCTTTTATGCAAGGCTTACCTGGCTGTCACCAGATGGTACCATTCCTCAGGAATTCCTATTGACTGTGAGGTGGCAAGTTGACATATTGAATCCTTTCCATTCTATTTACTCAAATATGAAAAGACACATTCTGAATATGCAGTTGCTTTTTATCCTTTCAGGGCTCCAGTTACGACCATTTTTCAAACAGGCTGTTTAGTGTTTGGTTTACCAACATGGGATATTACATATCAAAACAGACAAAGGGATCCTTTTTCTCTCAATGGAAGTATGGAAATGCATCCAGGATTGTGGGCTCTCCCTTTTTTACCACATATTGCACCACTCAGAAGATGCCCAGATGCTAGAGTATTGGAATAGCCAACCAATGATATAATTAAAATGCCAAGTTATGGGCAATACTCTGAAAGTTCATGGAATCCTTCTTCCAGTATACAATATATTACTTGTAGCAAATACTTTAATACTATACTTGGCCCTAGTGGGAAGAGTAGATGGAGTGGAAAAGGAGTTGACTAACTTAATATCACTCCCAGTGACCCACTGGGGGGACATTTTGTTTCTTGTTTCTGAAACTCCATACTCTGTGTGATTAGAGATCCTTGTTCCCCCAAAGGGCAATCTTTTTCCAGGAAGCACATGAAAAGTCTTATTCATTTGCAAACTATGGATGCTACCTCATTTCTCTGGACTCTGCATATATATAGACTAGTGGCAGGATTAGGAATGACCATCTTGCCCCCCCCCCCATTTTTTTTTTCTTCTTCTTCAGATTTTCTGGAAGAGTGTAAGATGTTTATTAGGGTCTGAAACCTATCAAAATAGGAGAATAGAAGCTGGGTTGGGCATGGAGAGAAGTTCAGCTGTGAAGTTTATTTGATAAAGGTTTTACCAACCCAAAGTGGGCAGCTTTGAAGCAAGCATTAATCACTAAATATTGACTATTCCAGGCAGCTGTGAGAACTGATAGTTGGCACTGTCTGTTGATTGTACTTTCCAGATGGACAAAGAGTTCTTCCTGGAAGGGAGAGCTGAGTGAGGAATATCTATGTCTCCCTCAAGTGTGATCCATTGTAACACTGACTTAGATCCAAGGGCAGATTTTATAATAAACAGGTTCAATAGGCATATAGTCCTATGACATTATCTGGAAGCTACCAGGGTACTAAAAATAGGGATGATTGTTCTGGGTGGAAGCGTGAAAGTATATCTGATACAGGATACAGTGTGTATTCAACCGGTGGCTATTGAATAATGCTGCCTCTCCAATAGTTTTAAGAAAACCTGCTCTTTCTTACAGAGCAGCAGGAAAGAAGTTATTGCACTCCCTGATGTAATCAACACTAATAAGCACGAAGACCTAAGGACCTAAGATTACTAGTAGACATTGCAGAAAGGGCAGAGTATGTGTGGAGGCTGGAAATAACTATGGTACCCCTTGATGTTTCAACAATCAATGAAAACAGTCAGTGTGCAATTGCAGCAATCTAAGATAACTAGGAGCTCATACTTCTCAGAGATTAAATCTAGGTCATTCTACTGGGTAAACAACCTGGATAAGTAGAAGTGATGACAAAGGGAAAAAGAAATCTAGAATAGGTGACAGAAGACAGTTGATGCATAGCACTTACTACCTTAGAAACTCTTGGAGCCATGGAACTCTAGCTTGTTTGATGAGTTCTAGCTTCTTTCAAATCCTGTAGGTTTTGTTTTTCTCTTTTTAGAGAGAGATTTTGGCTGGCCAATGGCTTGAGGTATCAGTAACCAAATGTATGTAATGTGGAATATGAATAAATATGTGTGGTGCAAGGGATAGGCTATGGCAAAGATGTAAATCCTCATTCTGAATACTCTCAGCTTACGTCTGAATTCGCTTGACACTGTAATGTATAATTCACCCACCTCAACCAATTAGGGTAAGTACTCTTTGTCCCTGTGTAGGACAATTATGAGACAGTTCTATTCCCACATGTCCATAGTGGTAACCCCTATTTATGAAACTTGTTGGCTTTTGCTTCTCTTTTTCCCTCTCCTTTTCCACTTCCTCATTTTTGCTCCTTTATTACCTCTTAAATAAGCTACTAGTGCTCAGTCTGGTGTCTTGGTGTCTGCTCTGGGAGAGAAATTCAAACGAAGACAGTGATCATTTTCATGATTACACTCATCATTAAGTTTTATATGGAAAACCATGCTCCCGAAGAAAACTTATACTTAAGAAGCTAAAACTAATTTGTCTACTGTTAATACCAACTCCAAGAAACAAAGGCTTGTGAAATTAGGCACACTGAGGTTATCATGTTCCACTGGCATTTGTTTGAGTCAGCCTATTGACAATGTATTTAATATATGAAAGAGTTGTATATGTGTATGTGACCTATTTTGCCTTCTGAAACTGTTTTGCCTTTGCTCAGTGATGTGCTCTTTGAGAACTTGAATGCAGTTCAGCTAAGAGGTAAGGTAAAAACTTGATTCTACATATCTTTAAAGAAATGAATTTGATGACCTACCTGAAGTATTAACTCTATATTACTCTAGTTTCCAAGCTGAAGCTATTGTTACCCTCCATGTAGATTTGGTCTCACCCTGCATGCTTGAACTGTTCCTTTTCATAGTCAGAGATGTTTAAGGAGTGGCAGTTTACTGGCCTGTCCTGGGCAGTTGGGCACTCTTCTGACTTTACAGCAACCTTCAATATAGCTGCTATTTTACTCTTGCTACCCTGTCCCTTTTCTTTTCTAGGCCAAATTTTCACCTGCCTTCTCCCACATACACCCAAGCCCTGTAAAATGATGATCAAAGCCAGAGCAATCAAGTGATCTCTAACAAAACTCTATCCGTGTTTTATATGAAGGTGGATAATACAGTTGAGGGTCAAAGGACGTATTTGGACATCTCATTCGTAAGACTAAAGGGATATTATCTAAGGCTATACCAATTAAATATATCTCAGCATGCCTCTGACCCACTGGTACAACAGTATTGTGCTCGGACATATTTGTTGAGAAGTTCTGCTTTATTGCTTCATAAGGTTTGCTAACTAAACATTATGTTTTCCCCCTCATGTTTAGATTATGATTCAGGATGTTTTAGGTGTGCAAGGTAATATCATATCTCTCATTTTTCACTTTTATGAAAATGGTCTATCTCTTTAAGCAAAATTTACAATAACTATTTCTCTACAGTGAGAAATGTTAAAATGAGCATGTTTTTTCTTCCCTTCTCTTCTCCTTCTCTCTATCACCTGATATAAAATAATAATATTGTATTTCTATAATTACTTCCTTGAAATTGTTAAATATGTTAGTACATGTTTCATTTTTTAGTTGTAAATGATTTACTTCGAATCCTGACCATACTTGATTATAGTAGATTAACTGTTTTCTTCTAAGACTTTTATTGTTTCTGGTCTCCTTTGAAGCTTTTAATCATTTCTAGATTTTTGTGTATGATGTAAGATAGTGATACAGTTTTATTTTTTTGCTTGTGGCTGTCCCATTTTCCCAGCATTATTTACTGAACAGATGGCACTTTTTCCCTGGTACATTCTTGGTCCCTTTGTCAAAAATTAATTGAGCATACATTTATCACTTTATTTCTAGGTTCTCTGTTCTGTTCCATTGATCTTTATATGTTTTTATGACAATACCATACTGTTTTGATTACTATAGCTTTGTAATATAGTTTGGATTCAGGGAATATGGTGCCTTCAGCTTTGTTTTTTTTTTTTTTTTTTTTCAAGTTTGTTTTGGCTATTTGGGGTCTTGTGTGATTGAATACACGTTTCAGGATTATTTATTGTATTTCTGTGACAAATGTCATTGGGATTCTGATAGAGATTGCATTGAATCTGTAAATTTACTTTGGGTAATATGGGCATTTTAACAATATTAATTCTTCCCATCTGTGAGCACAGTTTATCTTTCCATTTACTTCTTTCATCTTCAGTTTCTTTCATTGGTGTCTTATAGTTTTCAGAGTACACAGGGCACCCGGGTGGCTCAGTTGGTTAAGTGTCCGACTTTGGCTCAGGTCATGATCTTACGATTCACAAGTTTGAGCCCCACTCTGTGGTCTGTGCTGACAGCTGGGAGCCTGGAACCTGCTTTGGATTCTGTGCTCCCTCTCTCTCTGCCCCTCCCCCACTCACTCTCTGTCTCTCAATAAAAAAAAAAAATGGTTTTCAGACTACAGGTTTTTCACCTCCTTTGTTAAATGTACTCCTTGACATTTCCTTTTTTTTTTTTTTTTTTTGATGCCGTTGTAAATACGATTGTTTTCTTAATTTCTCTAATAGTTCATTGTTAGTGTATCCTAACACAGTTGATTTTTTGCATATTGATTTTATAACCTGCAAGTTTACTGAATTTGTTTCTTAGACCAAACAGATTTTTGGAGGAGTATATAGACTTTTCTATATATGAAATAATGTCTTTTGTAAATAGTGGTGGTTTCATTGCTTCCTTTCGAATTTCGATGCCTTTTAGTTCTTTCTCTTGCCTAATTTGTCTGTCTAGGATTTCCAGTACTGTGGTGAGTAGAAGTGCCAAAGCAAACATCTCTTTCTGGTTCCTGATCTTAGTTCCTGTCAGCTTTTCATCACTGAGTATGTTAGCTGTGGGCTTGTCGTACATGGCCTTTATTATGCTGAGGTGTGTTCACTCCATAGTCACTTTGCTGAGAGTTTTTATTATAAATGGGTGTTGGATTTTGTCACATCCTTTATTCCTGCATCTACTGAGATAACATACAATTTTTATCTCTCACTGTGTTCATGTGATATATCATGTGGATTGATTTTCAGATCTTGAGCCATCCTTCCATCCCTGGCACAAACCCCACTTGGTCATAGTATATGATCCTTTTCATATATTGTTGAATTTGGTTTTCTTGTATTTTGTTAAGGATTTTTGAATCTCTGTTCATCAAGGATATTGGTCTATAATTTTTGTTTGGTTGTTTGTTTTGTTTTGTTTTGTTTCTTAGGGTCCTTGTCTGGTTTTGGTAACAGAGTCATGGTGGCCTTGGAAGAATTCTTTCCTTTTCAGTTTTTTGGAAGAGTTTCAGAAGGATAGGTATTGAATCTCCTTTAATGTTTAGTGTAATTCACCAGGAAATCCATCAGGTTCCAGTTGTTGAAGCTTTGCCAAGACCTGTCAGTGTTCCAAAGAAAGGAATCTCATTTGGCACCTCGCTTCAGGCTAATTGGAAGCCACACCCTTAGGAAGCCACTTTTAAACTATGCAAGTATATATATATATATATATATATATATATATATATATATACACACACACACTATATATATATATATATATATATATAGTATATATATAGTATATACATGTAGTATATACATATAGCATGTATACATATAGTATATACATGTAGTATATACATATAGCATGTATACATATAGTATATACATGTAGTATATACATATAGCATGTATACATATAGTATACACGCTATATATATAGTATATACATATAGCATGTATACATATAGTATACACGCTATATATATAGTATATACATATAGTATATATATATAGTATATATATGTATATATATGTGTGTATATATATAGTGTATATATACACACATATTTATACATATATAGTATATATAGTATATATATATACTATATATGTATATATATAGTCCCTTGGGGCCACAATTGTACACCATTCTGGCCTCTTCTTCAGGAGATGTAGAGGTGTTCGACATTTGCAAAAATTGGGTCTTCGGATGAGTGTATAAGCTCCTTTCCTGGAGATAGTCCCAAGCTGTAGCAAGACCTAGGGACAACACGAAGATAACTTGTCCTGGCACCTCTGTTGCCTCTTGATGTGTGGCCAACCTGAGGCCTGCCCTTCCGGCTGAAGCTATAAGACAAGTAAGTATTTTTTCACAGGAAGAGTTCGGTTATATTTCTGTCTGCTGTCTATGCAGTGCCTACGGGTGGTAGCCTGTCAAGAACTAACTCTTCAACTGTTTCTGTCCTGTGGGGCCCAGAGAGGCAGGCATCCCTGACCACCAGAGCCACATAACTGGGTAGGGAGTTTCCTGTTAGACTGTATATGCCTGCCAGCTTTGGCATGGCAAGGGGAGTGCAGGGCCTGGGCATATGCACTGGATTTAGTTTTAGTGAGGCAGCTGGAGAGCACAGGGTCAGGGCACATCCACTGGTTAGGGTGCCGTGACTCTGTGTGTCTGTCAGCACTAGCTGGATGTAAGGGAAGCACAAAAATGGTGAACGCCAGTACCTCTGTCCTGGAGAGAGTCTCAACAGAGCCCTGTCCCTCTGGCAGATGCTTTAAAAATTAGCAAATGAATCTTCTTCGCAAATAGTCTAAAACAATATTCGTTTTTTCTTTTCTTTTTAAATGTTTATTTATTTTTGAGAGAGAGAGAGAGAGAGAGCAAGGGAAGGGCAGAGAGAGAGAGGGAGACAAAGAATCTCAAGCAGGCTCCAGGCTCTGAGCTGTCCGCACAGAGCCCCACATGGGGCTCAAACTCAGGAACTGCGAGATCATGGCCTGAGTCAAAGTCTGAGGCCTACACCAAGGAGCCGCCCAGGTGCCCCTGAGGCACTTGTCAAACACCTGCTTTTGCAGTGGGTTCTGGGGTGAGTCTGCATGTAAAGCCCTTCGAAATCAGATATTCAGTTCCCTGAAGCCCTTCCTGGCTCCTGGATGTAAGCCCTGTTGGTTTTCAAAGCCAGATGTTTTGGGGGCTCATCTCTCTCTAGGTTGCATGGGTTGGCAAACCTTATGTGGGGCATGAACCCCTTGCTCCTCAGAGAAAAGCTCCATCCATGTTCGTGAGATCCCTCCTGACCAGGGCATGGCATTTTGAGTGAGACTGTATCTCTGCCTCCCCCACTTGTCTCAATGTGGCCTTTTTATCCTTTGTTCTGAAGGAGGTTTTCAGTGGGTTTTCAGGTCTTTTTCAGAGGAAGTTGTTTGCTATGTACCTGTAAATTTGGATTGTCCATGGGAGGGGGCGAAGCGAAGGTCTTTCTATGCTGCCATCTTGGACTGCCTTATCTGTCTTTATTCCTTTGGTTGTTTCGTTACATTTCCTTTTGACTGCTTTGAAATTATGTTTTCAAAATGACTTTATTTTATGTATTGTCTACTATTTTTTTTTTCAATTCCCTAAGATATATGTTTCTTTATTTCTAACTTCCGGTAGTCTTGGATCATCTCTCTGCTCTAAGCCCCACTTGATCTTGACTTGTAAGATCTTATACAACCTTGCTTTCCTTTATTTCCCTCACATAGGTTCCAAGTCCCTTGCCCTGATTTTCCCAATTCCAGGATACCGCTCCTTGGTGTTTTTGGAACATAGCAAGCATGTTCTTGAGAGACTTGGCCGTTTTCTTTTGCTGGAGTGTTTTCCCCTCAGATGTCAACACCCCTGTCTCACCTCCTTCTGGCCTTTTTCTCAGAAGTCATCATGAAGCCTTCCCTAGCCACCAACTCCACAACTCCACAATTCCTCTTCCGAAATCTGATGTTCCCCTTCCTGGTTTCTCTCCTTAGTTATTAACACTACCTGTACACTATTCCACTTCTTTACCTTGATTATGTGTTTCCTACTAGAATAAAAAATTCTTAAAGAGATTTTGTTTTTTCACTACTTTATCTCCAGCACCGGATACAGAGCAGGAGTTCATTAAATAACATTAAACAAACAAATGGATAGAGGAACTAGGGATCTTTTTAATTTTATTTTCCAAATATTGTATTTAAATATTATTTTTTCACCTTCAGATTTTTAACTTGAACACATTCTTTTCATAATCCCATGTTTTATTTCTGACCGCTTTCTCTACCACTTGATTTTATTGCTGTAATAGTTTCCCTCCTCTTTCTGAAGCTCTTAGCCATTTTTTAAACACTTTTCTTCTGATTATTGCTAGTCTTGAACTTCCTTTAATTTATTTTTTTGTTTTGTTCTCAGAAAACTACATGGGGCACTAAAATAGCTGATTGGAAGTTTCTGCGCATGCTGTTGCTTGTGGATTACCAGGATTCATCGTAGAATATTATGGCTAGATTCCTTTTGTTTTTTTATTGTCAAATACCCACCTCTTAGTGTTTTTAAGTTTTTCTCTGGGACTGGTAAAGTTCCCTAGTGAGGACTTATTCCCTCTAGTACCTAAAAGGTATAACTGACTGCCAATGTTCTCAGATCAAATAGAGGAAGGATATAGCATCTCACCATATGATTGGAAGAATTTTCTTTCCTTTTTTAAAATTTTATTTTAGAGAACGTGCAAGCAGAGGAGAGGAGCAGAGGGAGAGACAGAGAATCTCAAGCAGGCTTCATGCTGACTGCACGGAGCCCAGTGCCAGGCTTGATCCCACGACCCTGGAACCATGACTTCAGCCTAGATCAAGAGTCAGAAGTCCAACTGACTGAACCATTCAGGTGCCCCAGGAAGAATTTTCTTTAATCTCCTTCTATATTGTTCCACATCCTCAATGGGAGCCATGTTTTTCCTAATTCCCCATCTCCCTTGCTATAGTTCTCTAGAGAGGAAAATTCTGGTTTTATTATGACTAGGGGAAGTTGTTTTCTTACTTCTGAGATGGGGAAGGGATCTATAACCCAGCTTCAGAGAGTTATGTTGCCAGAAACTCCTTAGTTTTTCTGTGATTCTTTGGTGTGGTTTGCTCTGTATGTCTTCAATGGCTAGTTTAGAATCTGGCTTTCTCAGTCTTCATCATCTGCTACTAATTTGTCTGTCATCCAGATTTCAGATTTCATTTGGTGATCATGTTTCCTGCTCCTTGTCCTTTTTTATCTTTTTTTTTCCCCCTTAAATATCTCTGCTGTAATTTCAACAGGGACCAGAGAAAAATATGTGGTTCATTTTATTCATTTAAAATGGTAAAACTGGGGCTCCTGGGTGGCTCAGTCGGGTAAGCATCCAGCTTTGGCTCACGTCATGATCTCATGGTTCATGAGTTCAAGCCCCACGTGGGGTTCTCTGCTGTCAGTGCAGAGCCCACTTGGGATCCTCTGTCCCTCTCTCTGTATCCCCTTCTCCTATTTGGTCACTCTCTCTCTCAAAAAATAAATAAAAACATAATAAATAAATAAATAAATAAATAAGTAAATAAATAAAATGGTAAAACTATTTAAAGAGTTTATATTTTGCATTGTTAATGAGCTATTTTAATATGTCTGATGCATAATAACTTTTAGTTAAGATAATTAAACCAAAAGAAGAATTTGGGTCACTTAATTTCCCATATTTCTTATTTAGAAGAAAGTGAGTTATCACAATAGAGGGGGGATAAAACAGTATAATTTTAGTATATCAAAAGGCCAGGATATGAGCCATGGCTGTGCCATGAATTCCGTCCTCAGGCATTTCTCTACCTTACTGGTCCCTGGTTTCCTACTCCTTTAATTGATAGGTTTAGATAACTGGTCTCTAAGATCATTCTGGAATAAATATTTTTCTTTTTATTCATATAAATAGGGTTCCATTGGTTTGTATGTTTTAGCACAGATTCCACTGAATCACTCCCAATGTATGTAAACTAATTATATTGGGATGCCACTTTATCGGGATTATTTCTATTGTTGAGAGAGAGAGGGAGAGAACATGAACTCGGGAGGGACTGAGGGAGAGGGAGGGAGAGGGAATCCCAAGCAGGCTCCCCGTTGTCAGCATGGAGCCCAAGTGGGGCTAGATTCTGCAACCCTGAGATCATGACCTGAGTGGAAATCGAGTGGAAAATGAGCATGAGCAGGGGAGGGGCAAAGAGAGAAGGAGAGAGAGGGAGAATCCCAAGCAGACTCTGAGCTCCATGCTGAGCCCAACATGGGGCTAGATCTTGTGACCATGAGATCATGACCTGAGCTAATACTTAACCAACTGAGCCATCTAGGTGCCCCCTTATCAAGATCATTTCTGACTGTATTTTATTGGGTATATTAGGACTGAGTTCTGATGTTTGCTTCTCTGTAGCAATACTGGAAAGAATTTAATCAGCCTCAGCAAAATTTGCTGTGTTCACAGGCCCTCTTGAAGTTGTTATTTGTCAGATGAAAACAGACATCATTAGAGGTAGGCTGTTACTTAGCAATCATCCATCCAACCTTCTCCTTTCATAGAGGAGGAAACTTAGTCCTATATAGTTGGCCCTCGATCAACATAGGTTTGAAGTGAGCAGCTTCACTTGTACCCATTTTTGTTTTTTAAAAGTTAACAGCAAGCAAAACCACAAGGCATTTATTTACAGCTGCCTACCCGTCTCCACAGGACCAAACTGAAGGCAACTGATACAGAAGTTGCAAAACTTGAGTACCTAGGGAGGCCCACCAGGCCATCAGCAGCCTCTGGAGGCCCCTGGACCAGGCAGGGCTGTAGTCCACCCCACTGGCTCACAGGGTGGTCACGTTGCATGTCTGAGGCTCAGGGGCAGGAGGCGGGACTGAAGTGGGTGAACATGCCCAGAGGGCACAGATGGTACTGCACACTAGCCCTGAGCCCCCAGGCGCCTTTGCCCCCTGAGTTTTTCATGTCCCAGAGCAGCTATGGACCTCCGATCCGTCCTGAGTGACACCTCAGCCTCCTGGCCTCCTTAAGACTGTAGTCGCTGGTGGCCACAAGTTGATGGTACATCCCCTGACAGATGGAGTAGCTATTTTCCTGTAGGCCACTGTTGCCATCTGTGGGCCTGTTCTGGAAGACGCTGCTGGTGGGCAGAGGCCACCAGGCCGTGGAGCATCACCATCCTGGGGTGAGGCCTGCCACCACACCTGATCCTGTCCCAGAGGGGTGACCTGGCCCACCTATACACAGATATTTTTCAATAACTAGAAGTATAGTACTGTAAATGTATTTTGTATTCCTTATGATATTATTACCATTTTCTTTTCTCTAGCTTACCTTCTGTAAGGATACAATATATAATACACATAAAATCTGTGTTAATTGATAGGGTTATTGTTAAGGCATTATAGTCAAAAGTAGGCTATTAGCAGTTAACTTTTTAGGGAGTCAAAAGTTATATGTGGATTGTTTTTAGTGTTTATTTATTTGGGTGACAGAGCATGAGCAGGGGAAGGGCAGAGAGAGAAAGAGAATCCCAAGCTGGCTCCACACTGTCAGCGTGGAGCCCAGTGTGGGGCTCAAACCTGTGAACCGTGAGATCATGACCTGAGCTGAAATTGAGTCAGACGCTTAACAGACTGAGTTACATCGGCACCCCTACATGGATTTTTTAAAAATAGTTGTTTTTGAGAGAGAGAGAGCATGCACGTGCAGGGGAGGGACAGAGGCAGGTGGGCAGGGTGGACAGAGGATCTGAAGCAGGCTCCGTGCTGGTCACAGACAGCCTCATGCGGGGCTTAAACCCACTAACCATGAGCTCATGACCTGAGCCACAGTTGGACGCTCAACCTACTGAGCCACCCAGGCGCCCCCCATATGTGGATTTTTGACTGCATGGGGAATAAGCAACCCTAACCTCTGCCTTGTTCAAGGGTCATCTGTATAGTGCTCTTGATTGCTTACCAACATAGTGAGATTTAATTAAACAGTACTGCTAAGACCTGAGCTCTTATTATTCCAAATCATAGCCCATGAAAGATTCTGTCACTGCTGTTGTTGTTTTTATTTTTTTACTTTGTTTTATTGTGTTTTTGTTGTGTTCTGTTTAGTTTTATTGGCCCAGACAGTGATGTTAAATAGGGCTCAACACTGCCCACCTTGACTCAGCTCTTAAACTGGTAATTAGGTTTGGATTCTCAACAGTAGCCACACAGCTTACTCATTCCTGTAGGCATGTTTTACTTTTCCATTATTATATACTGATTCAACACATTAATCCATAACTTCACCTCTTTTTTTGTTGAGACACTATCAAAGCATAGTGAAAGGGAGCTTACCAGACAACAAAATGTTCTCATCAGAAATTGTAGATGATAGACCGCTAAAGAAAATGAGAATCCTTGTTAAAACATTAAAGACTACTGTCCTTAGATTTTTCCAATAATTAGAATTATAGTAAAGAAATAATACTTTAGAATTTTTACTTTCTCAGAATTTTATTGCTTATCAGTTGAATATAGAAAATGGTTTATTTGCTTTAAGATTTATGTATATATTTTCCTTTCAGAGCAAAAATAATCTTCAAGAATAGATATTTTCAATGGTAACATGAAAGCTAAGGGTTTGGAATGTGGAGGGAGCGATTCAGTTTTACTGAAAACAGAAGTGCCCTATGACATAATTTACCACAGAATAGCACTTTTCCACACATAATAATACTCATTTGGGAGATTTCTTTATTGCCACTTTTATTTGTTTTTAATTTTTTATTCTTTTTAAGTAGGCTCTATACCCAACGTGGGGCTTGAACTCTTGACCTGAAGTTCAAGAGTCACATGCTCTGCTGACTGAGCCAGCCAGGTGTCCCTAGGAATTGTTTTAAACATACAGTGAACTGCGTCAATTCCATGAGGAATGCCACTAAAAGTGTTAGATTAGGAATCAATAAGCATTAGTAAACCTACTCATTTTCTTCAAATGTCTAGGAAGTGCCCCATTAGATTTTGTGTATTCAATAAGAAATTCGAACATTTAGAAAAGTTTTACATGAAAACATTTTTTAGCATAAAAGTTTTTAAATTCATAAATTAAACTTTTCATTTTGGCCATGACAGCAGTTCTTTTTTTTTTTTTTTTTTTTTTCAACGTTTTTTTTTTTTTTTTTTATTTATTTTTGGGACAGAGAGACACAGAGCATGAACGGGGGAGGGGCAGAGAGAGAGGGAGACACAGAATCGGAAACAGGCTCCAGGCTCCGAGCCATCAGCCCAGAGCCCGACGCGGGGCTCGAACTCACGGACCGCGAGATCGTGACCTGGCTGAAGTCGGACGCTTAACCGACTGCGCCACCCAGGCGCCCCAGCAGTTCTTTTGATGATGCATTCTGCTCTTGAAAGTTGGAAACAAATGCCTCATCTTCTATAGTAGAGATAAAAATGGTAATCCCACATTCCTACTTTTTCCTAAGTAACTCAAGTCATAAATTAAACTTTTCAATAAAATGCGGAAAAATAACAGGCTGAATAATTGTACAGTGATTTTACATTTTGGAATTTTTAATCCACCTCATTGGATCCCAGGACTCACAAACTTGTATTATTGATACCAAAGTTATAGAACATTCTTGAGTGTTTGCTTCTGTGATGTGGTTCCATGTATATGATGTAAGTCCTGTCTATTTCATTTGTATTCACTTTTGTTTTTTAAAGTTTTGCTACTTTAAGCTTTATAATAGTTTCTTTTTGTGTTTTTCACTCTTGTGAAGCAGTATGTTTTTTCCTGGTTTTCTTTTAAAAGAGGTCATTTTCCACTGATAATACAAATCTAACCAGATGGCCAAACGGAAATGGTTAGAAAGGTCCTAAGGAAGCAGAAAAGAGGTGTAATGGCTACTCCAACTTACTGTACTCATGTAATTTTGTGTATGTTTTTTCATGACATTTTCCCCCTCTTTTAGGGTTTCTTAAATCTCTTTTATTCAGATGCAGCTGGAGTTTAAATAATAAAATGAGGAAGCATCCACAGTGGGGAAAGGAGGATTGTCACGAAAGAAAATAAAAATAGAAGGTTTTTCTGATTGTTAATGGGATACTGGTCCCTCTGTTTACCAGCAGCGCTTGCCAGTAAAGGCTGAGTCTTCCCTAAGGCCATGCTGGTATGGGACTGTGCTGGGGTATGGAAGCAGATTGTGGAAACTTTGTTACTGCCTTATAACAGCTTCCTGTTTCTTCTTCCAGTTAAAAAAAAAATTGTAAAAAGAAAAATTATGTACATAGAAACATAAAAGGTAGCCTTGAGAGGAAGTTTATAAGCAGTGTATGATCTGAGTGGTATGTGGAAATGCAAGTATCTTAATATTGGATTTCATTAAATTTCACATTCCACGTAGACGCCATTCACTTTTTTTTACCCTCTGTGCTCAGCACAGGGCCCGGCACTGTCGGTTCCCAGGAGCTGCCATGACTTATTGGGTATCATTTTCATATGCTAGTTAGTACCCTGTAGTTATCACAACACAGGGAGACTGAGTCATTGCTTTACCCCCTCATCTGCTCATACAGTGAATTTTCACATTTCAAAGTCAGAGGTCTGTGAGATTGCAGGGGAGACTGCAAGTGCAGGAAGGAATCCATGAGTTAGAGAGATCTATAGTAAAAAGACGAGTGGTATGTTTTCCTCTGTCCCTTTCATAGCTAGAAACCTTTTTTTCATAGAATTTGTTTTACATCCTTCTAATTAGGAAAAGAATGTTACATCTTTTATAAAGTTTCCCAGACCTATTACAAACTGTTTAATTAAGATGGCTTTGTTTAGTCAGCACGTCTACCTGAGTTTTATCGAATAAGAATTTCCAGAGGTTGAGCTAAGGCATCTGCATGTTTCGCAGTCCTTCTAGGTATTTCTGATAGGTACAGAGCAGGAGAAGGGTAAGTTAGATAAAAGGACAAGTTGAATAGGGAACTGGATGTTTGCGAATGATCACACATGACGAAGGAAAAACATTTCTGTGTATTTAATGCTTGATAGAACTTTCCATTTGCATTTATACATTTCTCACATGAAGAAAGGTATATAAATGTGAGACTGTGGTCAGTGGTTAGTGATAATTTGAACCAAAACATAACGTTAGAAAAAAATATAGGGGCTGCTGGGTGGCTCAGTCAGTTGAGCCTCTGACTTCAGCTTAGGTCATAATCTTGAGGTTCGTGCCCTTAAGCCCTGTGTCAGGCTCTGTGCTGACAGCTCAGAGCCTGGAGACTGTTTCAGATTCTGTGTCTTCCTCTCTCTCTCTGCCCCTCCTCTACTTGTGCACTTGCTCGTGCTCTCTCTCTCAAAAATAAACATTAAAAACAATTTTTAAGAAAAATATGTATTCTGAAGTATATATATTCTAAAAGTATATTCGATAGAGTAAGCTCTGTATAAACTAGGATATATGTGAATAAGCAAATATCTTTTCCTAAAGAGTAATATCCACCTGAATATGTTGTATTAAACACTTTTTAACCCATACATCTGAAAAATTCAGCCTCAGTGAAAAAAATGAGTTGAATGGATTTATAAAGGATAAAACTGATATATAAATAAAATTGTTCTTTTATGCTTATCTTATAGATAGAAGAAAACATACAAGTTGAAAACACACTTTTATTGCAACACCGAGCAAGAAATTTCAAGTTTCACCCTGTGTATGTCTGTGTCCTTGGGTCTGTCAAGTTGAAGGTATGAAAACATTGAATGAGTTAAATGCTGCCATGGGCAGGAAATTTTTATTATCATGATAGCTGTGGGGCCGGGGTTAGGGAATAATTTCTCTCTTAAAATCTGCCTGTAAGTATGGTAATTTTCCCGAAATATCATTACTGTGTATTTGGAAGTTAATAAAAATGTTAGGGGTAGTCACAGAAGCAATAACTCAAACACTTTTCACTTTTGCAGGATTGTTCAGTGATTGGTTCCACCATTAAACTTGAATTTAATTTTTCTTTTATGCTGTGGATATGCTGAGTTGCTTTTGCTTTGAAGCATTTATCTTTGTCCTAAAACACATTGGTATCCCTTACCTAATACTGGTGTATCTTTGGATTTACTGAGGGATAAATGAGCTTGAAAATATATTTAAGGGTAGACATTTTTTATACATGCATAAAAACAGACACAATAGCTGTGGAAATTTACTTAATAATTGCAGATAAATATGTTAAGAATTGTAGTTCTCCTGATGTGGTAATAAGTACAGGGAAGTGTGCTATCATTAACTCTATTCTCTTTTTTTTCCTTTTTCCTTTTTCTCTCTCTCATCCCTTTTATCTTTTTTTTTTTTTAATATTTATTTTTAAGAGAGAGACAGAGAGGGAAAGAAACACAGACTCTGAAGCAGGCTCCAGGTTCCCAGCTGTCAGCACAGAGCCTGACGTGGGGCTTGAGCTCATGAACTGTGAGATCATGACCTGAGCTGAAGTCAGAGGCTTAACAAACTGAGCCACACAGATGCCCCTCTCCCATCCCTTTTCTGTCCTTATCCATTGCAGATCATAAGCCCAATAGAGAATATACCAATCATTTGCAATGGCTTTGTTTCTTACGACCTGGTAGATAACTAATCTTAGAGAAAAGCCAAAAGAGGAAGAGACATCTATTCAACCAACTTGCCTGGGACTGAGTCTTCTTGGAAAATTGGACTTTGCTTTCTAAAACAGGGATAGTCCAGGAAAAGCTAAGTCTTTTTGGTCAATGTCCTTTATACTTTTGCGGGGGGGTGGGGGTGGGTGTGGAGAAATGACATTTTTACTTAAAAAGCATCTTGCTGGAAAACAAAACTTTGTTTCATTGAACACTTAAGTGGCTCTGTTTGTTTCTAATCATCCTGTGGAACAAAGCCAGCAAGATATTAAAGAAAGAGGAGGTCTACATGAGGTCAATTCAACAAATTCATCAGATCATATCTGGATACTGGGAAGTCCAAAGATCAAAGTAACAGCAGGAGTAGATCCTAGTGAAGACTCTAATCCTGGCTTGCACATGATGGCCTTCTTGCTGTGTTCTCACAAAGCAACTGAGAAAGGGGGGCAGGGGGGAGGAGAGAGAGAGAGAGGGGGAGGGAGAGAGATGGGTGGTATGTCTTTCTCTTTTATAAGGATACCAGTTCTGTGGGATCAGGGCTTTACCCTTATGATCTCATGTAACTTTAATCACCTCCTTAAAAGCCCTGTTTCTAATACACTCAAATGGGGGTGTAGGGCTCTAACATATAAATTTGGGGCAGACACAATTCATTCCATAACAGGCACTGTCTTCCTTGATGATTACATTTCAAAGAGACGGCTCCCAAGTCCTTGAGAAAGACATTCCTGAGTTGTAAATCTGGTGAGAGACTGGGGGAAGATTTATATCCCGAAGAGGTAGAGAAAGAATTTACAATTATGAGTTTTCCAGAGTAAATGGTCTGAGAAAAGGAAGGTCAGGGACTAAAGTTGGGGAGAAACTTGTCTAAAGTTTAGTCAAATGGAGGAGAACTTTAAGGCTGTCCTGGCCGACCTGTGGGTTATCAGTGCTTCATGTACTCTGAAAAAGAAATTGCCTTGTGTTGTCCTTTTTCATGGTAAAGCCAGCAAAGAATATCCATGCATTGGCCAAGCCTTATCCTGAGGGGCCTGGGAAGTGGTGTGTAATGCAGTAAATGGTAACATTTCAATTAATACTTTCAGATTTTTTGGCTGCTTGTTAGCTACAGGCGATAGAAATGGGATCTATGTTTGATAAAAACCTCTTTGTGTCCCTTAGGATTTCAGTGTCCTTAGTCCAATTATCTGTCTGTCTATCTGTATAATGATACCCTAGGAATAAGTACCCAGGTTGAAAAGCAAAGGTCAGGCCTCTATTTATCTTTGACTATAAAGGGCAAGACCAGGTTGTGTTTTAAGAGAAAAGGTGTCATGGGAATATAAAGAGAGGATGAACGTGGGAAAGGGAAAAAAAACAAAAACAGAAAGAAGGAATGTTTTCTTTTGGTTGCATATGATTAGCTGTAAGTGCCAGAAGCCCCCTCTCCCTTCCTCTCCCTCCCCCCCCCCCCCCCCCGCCCCGCCCCCAGCTGTGTTGCAGGTCAGCTGCTCACAAAGGGGCTTTTCAATTTACTTACCATTTGATGAACTTTTAGTCAACTGGTTGAAGAACAGGGATGGGACTGAGGTGAGGGACAAGTGCCTCTGGGTGCAAAATTTAAAAGAACACACAAAAAGTCAGGGCTAATTCAGAGTGGGATTGATATTACTGATTTTTCTTTTGACTTAGGGTCCCACCTGGCTTGCTGAGGCACTGTGACTGATCTGTCTTGGTTGAAAATCTTTATATTTTATTTCCTGCGGACATTCACATTCTTTTTGGTTTTTAAAATGTCACATTAAACATTATTTATATTGATTGCCAAACTTTTTGGCGTACCCTTAAATTTTGTAGCTGAGATACGTGCCTCACTGTGTCAGCCTATCCTTACTCTGCTGGAGGCAACAGAAATGGTACTTCCTTCTAGATTTAGAATTTATTTTCTGTCTCTCTAGTTGGGTTGTGTAGGTCTAGAAAGTATTGTACTAACAGAGATGAACATTGGTGGGGTTAAAAAGAACATTGTTCATTTCCCCCCAGGTCACTCACTAACACTTTGGAAGGAAAGATTTCTGCCAAGAGGGAGGTTTGATGAAGAGAAACATCTCTGAGAGTATATGGGTAATTCAAAGCACACAATTTAATGTCACCAACAGAGAATGTTAAATGGATAAACTGTTGATTAAGAGATGGAATATGTGATTCTAATGCTACAATTTCGTCAAGTTATGTTCGTAAGTATGTGAAACCTATCTAACCATCTGTAGTGTTCTAAAGAGGGGATTTATTCAGTCTACCTGTTGACATTGTGAAAAGAAAATGAATGTACCTTAGCATGGTCCAAAAATGTAAGTTTACTTTGCTGTAGGTTTAGGTGGTTAAATCTCTCACTGTTGATTTAGTTGGGTACCTGGCAACAAATGGAAGTAATATATATTTGTTATTTATTTAAGGGATCCTTTCTGTTTTTATTAAGTCCATAGTCATGGTATATGTGGTTAAAATGCACAGAATTCAGATGTTAAAATCAAACTAATAAGTGAACAAGAGAAGAGAAATATAGCATTTCTGTTGGCTTAGGAGGGACTTTACAAAACTGTAACAGTTCAAATAACTCTTTTGCAGTTTACATGGACTCCAACTATAGTAGCATAATTAATATGTTGTATCAGGTTGGCAAACCTTTTGTAAAGGGCCAGATAGTACATATTTTAAACTTTTCATGCTATGTGGTCTCTGTTGCATCTATTCAGTCCTGCCGTAGTAGTAGGAAAGCAGCTATAAGCAGCAGTAAATAAAAGGACATGTTCCAATAAAACTTTATTTACAAAATTAGCCAGTGCGCCGGGTTTGGTCTACAGACCAGAGTTTGCCTACCCTGGTGTCAGAAGATTCTACATGCTTTATTGAAAACTATAAACTGGGTTGTCTGTAACAGTGAGGCATAAAGGATTCATGTCATTTATTGAGCTGAATATCCAAGCCGTTATCTAGATACAAATGAACCTTCATCACTAATGACTTTGAAACAGTTCATGTGTCTATACCTAATCTTATCTCTTAGCATTCTGTATCTGACAAGATTATTTGATGTCAGATGTTATTACTAGGTAAATATGCTATCTATGTTTTGCCATATTTTGCACTCTTATAAAGTCTTAAAATTTCCTGAATATTTGATACTTTACTGAAGGCTATGAAGCTTACAGACATTTTTACCTGAGTAAAGTTTGTTTTACTGGCAGTAATAAATGCTTTTTTTTATTTAATGAAAATTTTTAATGTTTATTTTTGAGAGAGAGAAAGAGAGAGACAGAGCTCGAGAGGAGAAGGGCCAGAGAGAGAGGGAGACACAGAATCTGAAGCAGGTTCCAGGCTCCGAGCTGTCAGCACAGAGCCCGATGGGGGGCTCAAACTCACGAACCACAAGATCATGACCTCAGCCGAAGTCAGACCCTTAACCGACTGAGCCACCCAGGTGACCCAGTAATAAATGTCTCTTAATGGGTCTCAGTAACTCAGCTAAAACCACAGAATTAAGGTGGCCTAATGTGGAAAGCTGGCTAACTAGATATTTGGTTTTCATTTGTAGGAGGACATCTTCTCAATTTAAGAAAATTCATTATAGGTGTAGGGACAGTGGTTAAATAGTGCTAAATGACACTTTTTAAAATTGGGCTGCATGTTTGGAAGAGCTGTTGTGACAGAGATAGCACAGACTTTCCATTAGTGTCCTGGTTTCTTTTTTCCCTGGGTTCTATTTTTAGAAGGTGAATGGACATCCATAATTAGATATAGTCCTGGAGATACACGTGGTTGAAACCACATGAGTACATATGAACACTAAAATCCCGGGTACTTCCAATGAGTGTGTGCAATGTTTCATGCATAGCTAGTTTCATGAAATTCGAAAGTTTGTACTCTACTTACATCTTTCCTTACTTAGTTTTTTAAATTTTTTTTTTTTTTTTTTAACGTTTATTTATTTTTGAGACAGAGACAGAGCGTGAATGGGGGAGGGTCAGAGAGAGGGAGACACAGAATCCGAAACAGGCTCCAGGCTCCGAGCTGTCAGCACAGAGACCGACGCGGGGCTTGAACTCACGGACCGTGAGATCATGACCTGAGCCGAAGTCGGCCGCTCAACCGACTGAGCCACCCAGGCGCCCCAATTTCCTTACTTAGTTTTAATTTAGTTAAGTTATTAGGCTAGAGGTTAAAATGTCTAGGACCAAAGTATCAGGTCATTTGGATTTCCTAGAAACCATCTTTAATCTACAATTGAATGGGAGTATAGGTGTTTGGCAGGTGACATGTTAACGCTAATACACTACACTGGAGTAGATGGTTGTATGTTTTCGTTTCTTGGTTATTCTTTTTGGTCAGATGGACAAACTTTTATCTCCACACCTCTCTCATGGCCAGGACTCATGTGAGACACCTGACACACACAGGTCAAGGAGACTTGGGCTTCCTAAGATTCCCAAACTAAGTGCCTCCTTGGATTTTGTGTCCTAGAGTCTCTCCCACTCACCATATTCTCAGCACCCCCTTTATCTGTTGATTTCTTCTCTGTCAGTGTTTGGAGACAATGACTGGCAGATAATGTCTGCAAGGCAGTTTTAGCTCCATAGCACAAACATGTGGCATTAACACCATATGGTATTGATTATATTTTAGTCAGAATGTTTTGGGTTTAAAATATTCAAATTGTGAGAATTAAGTAGACATAAATATGATATATAGTTCAGATAACATTCTCCTGGTTATGTGACATAGATTACCATATAACCAATGGCTTCCCCAGAAAGATCTCACCATCTGAGGAATCTCCTGATTCTTCACATTTAATTGCAGAACGTTAGCCAGACTTTCTATGATGTTCTCTATTCCCTGTTTTATTCAAATGCCTCCTCAACTTCATATTCTTATTTCCTTCTGTGACTTTTATTCTTCTTCCTAGTTACATACTGTATACACTGAAGAGATAGGGCAGAATGAAAGAAACATTTATTGAGTCTTCTGGGTGAGTCTCTCATTAGATATTGTCTATCTGATAATTCTATATATCTAATTATTGTATTTCTAAGATGCCATGATTTATATTTTTTTCTAAGAAAAGAATTCTTAAGAGTCCTAGTGTTCATGACTCACAATAATAAAGGCTTTATTTCTCCCTCTTGCTCATATTTCAATAACAAAGGTATTTTTTATAGTTATATATGTATAGGTATAAAACCTAAATATCCCTGAGTACTTCTGGCATTGATTTCATCTAGCTTTAGCTCAAGAATAATGTGACTCTCACTTTTCACCCTTAGGACTTAAACACAGGTTTCTTACTTATTGATACAGACATATATATGGGTATAGACAGGTAGATAGGTAGTTCATTATTAGTATAAATAAAGTGCAAACCCTCAAGTACAGCATGTGTGTTGCAACCACAGTTATTTATTTTGGCTGGAAATGATTGATCTGAATTGAATCAAAGCATAAGGCAAATCTTGTTCCCTCATCACCCAGTAGGTCACATTACGATCAGTTTACCTTATACAAATTTATCCTGTAACATAACTGGTGAAGGTTTTCCAAGGCATATGTCAGAACAACACAATCCTGAGCATATATGTGTTCCCTTCCCGTTGAAGGCCAGAGAGGCCAAGAACATAGTAAATAGTAAAACAGATTCAACCTAACCCTGTTTGACTCCAGATATCAGTCTTAAATCCAAGTATACCATTCATGAGTTTCACCAAATTTATTTCTTTAAAAAAATTAGTAAAACACACACCACCTAAAACATGGTATCTTAGCCATTGTTAAGTATACAGCTCAGTGGCATTAAGTATATTAACATTGCTGTGCTACCATCATCACCATCCAGCCATGAAAGTCTTTTCAACTTATTAAACTGAAACTCTACCCATTACACAATGACTCCTCATCTTCCCTCCCTTCAGCCCCTGTCAGCTACCACTGATTTTGACTACTCTAGATATATCATATAAATGGAATCGTACAGTATTTATCTTCTTGCAACTGGTATATTTCAACTTGAACTATCTTCATAGTTCATCCATGTTGTACCATGTATCAGGATTTCCTTCTTTTTTGACATTTAATATTCCACTGTATGTATATACCACATCTTGTTTGTCCATGTTTCCATCAGTGAACACTTGGGTTGCTTTTGGGTGTTCACCATATTTATTTATTTATTCCATGGTTGTATAAGTTGTTTTCTGTTAGAACCACAATAGGTTCTTTGCTGCACATGCTTTTAAATTAACATTCTAAATAACATACACTTAATGCCAACAGAGAAGAAAATGATGAGTTAATCCTAGGACTGGTGGAGGGGTTTTGAGAGGCGATTGAAATACCCCAGAAAAAGAAAATAAAGACTATGGATTCCATTGTTCTGTATGAAGGAAACACATGCTTCCATTTGACCACAAAAAACAAAACAAAACAAAACAAAAAACAAAAAAAAAAAACCTTATGCCTCCCTGGAGCAGAGTTTCAAGGACATTTGGGGATTTGGGTCATGAAATATGTTGTAAGTTTTTACTTTTTTTTTTTTTTTTTTAAACCTTCTGGTAAACCAGTATAGGTAAACACATTATATGGGCAGCCTTAAAGATAGCTCAGTGGGGGAGAATCAAGTAAATGCCAGAACATTTTAAATCAAAACATATGCAACCAATATTTTCTGATAATCATTTTTATTTGAAGTCATTGAAGTTACTGAAGTCATTTTATTCTTAAATGAAATTACTTTTTTATTTCCAAAATTGTGTGCATAACACACATGTTGACAGTATGTCTTCTTAGCTTAGAATTTTGAGTTCTGGGT
Organism: Panthera onca; assembly: GCF_046562875.1. NCBI lineage: Eukaryota > Metazoa > Chordata > Mammalia > Carnivora > Felidae > Panthera > Panthera onca. Next base: position 140,004,245 of record NC_138339.1, on the reverse strand, counting down.
TTATACCATAGGCTCAGTTTAAAAGCTCAGAATCCAGATTATTGTAGTTGCATACCCAAAGTGAGTAGAGGGCTGATAAAAAATGATTATTAGTAAATGCCCTTAAATCTGCATGATAATGACATTTTAAAATTGACATTTTAAAAAATAGTTTTTGGTTGAAGAAGATAATTCTAGAATGTCAGTGTTAAATTTTGTAACATCTTGCTTTATTAATTCATATTACTCTATAAAAGGTGCTAATACATTTGCTACTCTTTTCATGAGTTTATATAATATTCAGAATTAACTTGACTACTCTCAAGAAATTATTTTACTGGGGCTCCTGGGTGGCTCTGTCAGTTAAGCATCCGACTTCTGCTCAGGTCATGATCTAGCAGTTTGTTAGGTCCAGCCCCGCATCAGGCTCTCTGCTGAAAGCTCAGAGCCTGGAGCCTGCTTCCGTTTTCTTTGTCTCCCTCTCTCTCTATCCCTCCGCCACTCACACTCTGTCTTCCTCTCTCTCAAAAATAAATAAACATTTAAAAATTAAAAAAAAAAAGAAACAGTTTTATTTATGAGCATTTTATATTTTAGGCTAATAAAGTGGTCATGAAAACAAAGAAGCCAAATAATTATAATTTTATTTTTTCAGGAAATATTCAGTGAGGAATCACTGTTTTATTCCTTATTCTGGTTTTATAATACATGAATAAAATACTTTGATCTACACACCATGAAATTTGTGAATTATATGAACACTGATTATTTTACATTTATATTTTACTTATTTTCTGTGCATTTTCAATTGTTTATCTCTTAGACATTTTTTGAAGATTTCTTCCTTAAATGCGTTAAAACTAAGCACTCCATTTCCTAATTAATCCCATGATACCAGATTGTATTATTTCTTTATTTTTTAACATCACACTTGTAAATCAAACTTAGAAACACTTTTCTTCTAATATCATTTTAAGACTGTTTTTAATTCAGTTTGCTACCAAATTACCAAAGTAACCAGTAAGTTCAGTTGAAATAGTTCATTTCCTTGAGTGGAAGATATCATGGACAAGTATTCTTTACTGTCATAAAGAGTCAGATGTAAAATGTAAATGTAAAATGATCAATTGATTGATTAAACATTTTATTTTTTTAATTATTTTATTATTTCATTTTTATTTTATTATTTTATTTTCTAGTCACAGAGTAGGTAAGGAATTTTTATTTACAGTTTCTGAAGTATGTAAGTGTCTATTGTGTTTTTGGAATATGCCACTGATTCCCAAGGTTCTATTAGTATAATAGAGGAGATGAGTCAGGTGAACCAAAAACCACTCAAACAAAACAAAGCAATGATAGTAACTACAGGAGTGAAAAGTACTTAGGATTTGGTACACGTTGCATCCTCAAAGGCTCTAGGTACATAAACTCTGAGACTATAGATGTATCCTGAGTTTAGTCATAATAAATCATCTGTTCTAAGGATGTGTACCCTAAGTAGGTCAATAGCTGAGAGCATCTGTGATTTCCATAGATCTGTAGGCCAGATTCCTGTGTCCCATCTCAATTCAGTTAAACAGCCACAGATTCTGAAATTAAAAAAAAAAAAAAAAAAAAAGAATTCCTGACGGCCATGGTCCTTCATTTGTTCCTCTAGCATTTTTTGAACAGCTCTGGTATCCTTTGCTCTTCATACTCTATGTGGGCCCTGCAGAGGTGTCAGGTCAGCTAAAACTGAGTATCGCTATGAAAATTCAGGAAAATCAATGAAATGTGAGGGAATTGACCGTGATAATTTCCCACATCTTAACTTGAATTATATACTAATGGTAGTTTTGGGATAATGCAGAGCAAGTAGTAATAAGGGCTTTTCTTGCATGTGGAGAAGGAGAGCTGGCTTATTGGACTGGGTTTGAGAATTAAGTTAAGGATGCTCGTGTAAAAGACATGAGAGGTGACACAAGGTCTACTTCCCTGGAAAAGTAATCATTTATATATGCTTGCTTCTGGAGGTAATGGGAAGCCAGATCCCTTGGAAGGAATTAAAGGAAAAGAGAGTTATGTGCATAAATTTACAGAAGTCAGAAATATTAACTGGGGATGTTCATGTTTAATCCATGGATGAGATAGAGGTAGTTCAAAAAATAAATTATGCCAGAAAAAAGAATTCACTCATAGTTTCTATTTCGCAAGTTGGCATAAGTTTCTCTCAGGCCACTAAATTTATTATTGTGCTAAATTAGAAGTAATTAAATTATCATCTTGTTTTGATTCCCCCCCCCCCCCCCTCCGGGAGCAAACCTTTACCACCAAATAGACCTGTGGTATTTGGTAAAGATATTTTTATCGTTCTGTTTGTTTGATTCGTATTAAATTCCCATCCCAAGATCTGCCTTCTTCTTAGAAGGAAACAGTACTATGGACTGTGTATTTAGGTAGACATTTAAAACCTGTGTCAGCTGCCTTAGAAGAAAAACTAGCCTGTGAGATTTGAACACATTATTGATACAGAAGCTGAGGAAGATGTTTCCATTTATTTCATACAGTATCAGGCTGTTCTGTGTTTCTGATTTCTGTTTCCTTCTTTTCCTCTGCTTTTCACCCTTTCTGCATAGTTTAAATTTTTTTTAATGTTTATTTATTATGGAGAGACACAGAGAGAGAGAAAAAGAGAGAGCATGAGTGGGGGAGGGGCAGAGAGGGAGGGAGACACAGATTCCGAAGTAGGCTCCAGGCTCTGAGCTGTCAGCACTGACCCTGACATGGGGCTCAAACCTACAAACCCGCAAGATCCTGACCTGAGCAGAAGTTGGACGCTTAACCGCCTGAGCCACCCAGGCGCCCCTCTGTATAGTTAAACAAACTTCAAACCTGGTAAAAAAGAAAAAAAAAAGGAAAAACAAATTTAGCTCCACTGAATTTTTTTTCCAAGTTCACAAGAATTACATTTACCTACAATAATGCTTCATTCTGAATTGACAGATTACATCTGTCTTTCAATATATGCAGCAACACCCACTTTTACTGAAAGTTGGATGATAGGTTCATAGCATTGCATTCAGCATCATTCGAATCCAAATGACTAGACAGGGGTTGTCCAGTGGCTCTGCCCACAGGATCAGGCATTCTAGTTGGTGTGACAAAACATGAGTATAGTAAACCGTGCATATGCATTTCATGTTGGCTTTCTAATCTACAAAATAATTGACTTAGCAACAGAATAGAGTAATATATATACTGTATGTGTGTGTTATATATATATAACATATATATATGTTTTTAAATTGTAGATTGACAGGAGGGGGGATATTCAGAAAAGAAAATAATAGGGGTGCCTGAGTGGCTCAGTTGGTTAAGCATCTGACTTCGGCCCAGGTCATGATCTCATGGTTCATGGGTCCGAGCCCGGCATTGTGCTCTCTGCTGTCAGTGTAGAAGAGCCTGCTTAGGATCCTCTGTTCCCCCAGCCTCTTCCCCTCCCCGACTTGTGTGCACACACTCTCTCAAAAAATAAATAAACCTTCAAAGAAAAAAATAGTGCTGATGCCATCAGGGAAAACTTGAGTTAGGCATCTGGACTGGAGCCTAACTTTAAAGAATTGGAAGAACATGGTTAAAAAGAAAGAAGGCAGGATCAGCAGATCATAACACATCAGTTACCATAGACCAGCTAGAATTGAGTGAACCTGTTGGGCTCACTGTTATCTCTCATATTATTGGGCCTTTCTTTTCCCTTTCTAGAGCCCCTGGCTGCTGAATTCCCAGTGGAGATTTCACATCTGCTTGTCATATAAACTTCAGCTCTGGTCTGGTGAGGATTAAAGTCTCCCTGAGATCCTGACTGAGCAGCCTTTCTCCCACTTTATTTGACACCGCACTATATCACGGCAGTGCTGGCTCCTTCCCCACTCACCGTGTGTAGTAAATCCTCTGCACGCCACAAGGTCAGCCGAGTATTAGATGCAGAGTCCTGTCAGAGGTGCTGACAGCTCCATCTTTCTGAGGGTAAGGGAGTGCTGGGTCCTGAAATTCGGTTGCAGTCCTGGCCCAAGAGTCAAAAAAATGCTTTCATCTTGAAAGATGTGATGATTATTATGGGCTATGTTTCTCTGATCCTTAAATCTCTTTTCAGACATGCATCTTGTGTTGTCACTTCTTCAAGTTTTTGGAAGTGCTGGGAAGGAGAAGAAGCTGTAATTGAAATGGGCAAGCGTGGCAGGAGAAAAGTAAGTCCAGAAAGTCTCACCGAGTTACAATATATTTGTTAAGTAGCCTGTAGTTACATTATTCTTGGTCTTCCTTTAGCCCAAGATAGGAGCTTTGTTTTAGGAATACCCATTGCTTGGGGCACCTGGGTGGCTCAGTCGCTTGCTTAAGCATTCGACTCGGCTCAGGTCATGATCTCAAGGTTTGTGAGTTCGAGTCCCACATCTGGTTCTGTGCTAACAATGTGGAGCCTGCTTAGGATTCTTTGTCTCTCTCCCTGTCTCTCTGCCCTTCCCCTGCTCATGCTCGTGTGCAATCTCTCTGTCTCCCAAAATGAATAAATAAATAAATTGATTAATTAATTAAAAAGAATACCCATCATATATAATGATGCCTTTAAGGTCATTTTCTCACTCTCTGTCTTAATTTTCCTTTGCCAATTAATGATTTCACTACTTCCATATAACAAGTTATATTACAATCCAGAAAAACAAAATTATGATTGTGTTCTGGGTAAAATGTTATGGTTAAAGTTCTTTCTAAGTATCTTCTTTCCCTGAAATCTATCAAATAAATTTTAAAATATAGTCTTCAGAAATAGTCGCTAGAATGTCCCAGGAACAACCAAATAAGGAAAAGAGGACAATGCCACTTCAAAAAGGAATGGCCAAGGAAGGAGACAGAAGATTCTCATGACTCAGGTTGCTATTAATAGACTACCTTTACCCACCAAAGCTGAGGTCAGGTGTGAGAAAGGGTAATGCCACATGAAGATTGGGGGGACTAAAGAGACTTAGTAGGGAGACAGAAAAATATGAAAGTAAAAAACCCACAAGAGGAAAAGCAATGAACTATTACCATTGAATCTCAGACAGGGCTAGCTTCATGGACAAGCTACCTGTGCATATTCTCAGACAGATCCCAGGCTGGATTTAATACTCTCCTATCACAGGCTTGAAACTCTTAACAATTTTTGAATAAGGGAGTCTGTATTTCCACTTTGCACTGTGTGCTACAATTTATGTAGCCAGCCTTGATTTGTGGCGGAAAAAAATCCACATCTGGTCTCACGAGTTGGCAGAAAAATTCTGAATGAGGCACTAGCCATTCTGACCACATATTAGAATCATCTGGGTGGGTGCATGGGGGTGCTTTTTTAAAATTTCAATGCCCAGGTCATGTTTCAGAACAATTAAATACGAGTTTTGGTAGAGGTGAGGGTAGAGATAGTAGGGTGAATTGGGACAAGGCATTGGTATTTACAAAAGCTCCCCAAGGATTACAGTGGGCAACCAAGAATAATAACCAGTAAAGGGAAGAGTAATGAGAACGTGCAAACCTGGAACCAGGACCAGCATGCTGAAGTCCAAGTGAGGGGTGAAAACTCACCTGGGGATTAATACTGATGCGTTACCATTCTCTGGTTTTCTGTTTCATCTAGAAATTATTGCTACTAGAAGAGGGTGAGAGAGACATGAATGATTAGATGATTTTCTTGGGTAGAAGCTTTATCGTAAGAGGTCTACTCTGGTTAGGGGAAAGATATACCATCTGACATCTACCGCTAGTGTATAGGAAGGACCCCAGTACAGGACATTTAAATTTCAGTCAAGGGAGCAGAACCTGAGCTTTTCCATCATTTGGCTATAGTGGAGATTTGTTGAAAATACCCAGATATCAAACTCCAGCTCGTAGGGAAACAGATTCCCAGTAAACTGTCTGCTGGTCTAATTATAAATCAGCTATTTATAGTGGTGAAACTGGAAATGGGTATTTCTCCCCTTAAATAAATGGACCTGTACACTGTGATACAGATATATAAATTATGAATTAAATTAGTTTTAATGCTCCTTCAATGATAGGGTGGGGAAGGAAGCAGTCAGTTTCTAGTCAAGTTAGGTCTCTAGGGTTACAGATTCCCAACATTCCAGGGAAGGCAGAACAACTATGAAAGTATAGAAAATGGGGGATGGTATTCTAAAATCCTTTAAGTCATTGAGGAAATGGATGGGACCAACTGAGTTCACTTATGACTGTTACTGAGTGTGGCTAGGCATTCTGGGATCAGACAGTCTTGGCCTTGGTATCTGATCAGACCTGGTGAAATATCAAACTAAAATAAGTCAGTCTCACACTTGGAACATACTATTGGTGTTTTAAATAAATTGCTAGGAATATTATTAAGTTGCTTCAATCACTTTTAAGCCCTTAACTTCTTTGAATCAGTTTAATGACTAAAGAAACAAATTCTTAGTAGAAATGCATGGAGACTTCTATTTCCCCCAAATATAGTACAACCAGCATGGACCTACATTTTTTCTTGCACGGCCCCCATTTTGGAGATGGTACTGAAGGCTTAAGGAGGCTGATGGGTAGTTTAACAACTAGTTTTAACAACAAATAGTTTAACAACTATTAGAAAGATGAGAAACACCAAGGGTGAGAAATACAAGATGGTAACAGTTTGTCTATTAAAATAACATCCATGGTGGAATAGGGAAAAACACTGCAGATGTGAGTATGGGTTGAGGAGAGGTTTTTAAGTAGTCTCTGGTCTTCGTATCAACTTTTGTATATTAGCACCACAATATTTCCTTCTGAAAGTAGAAAACAAACAAACAAAAAATCTAGCTCTGGGCTAGCCAGACTAGTAGGGTAGCATCAGAATTATTCTCAGATGCCCCAGTTGAGGGGAGGGACTAAATAACAACACAGCACAAGGGATGATGATTACCCTGTGGAAAAAGAAGTGTCAATGCTCTCTGCCCTGAGAAACAATGCATTTCTATCCTCCAAACATGGATACTAGGACTTGGCCATTGATCTCTCCACACAGATTCAAATCATAGGCTAATGAGCCAGTTTCTCCAGGAAAAAAATGAACTCAGAAAACATTAAGACATTTTTGCGGAACAACCATTAGCGAAAAAAAGACAAGAAAACACACCCTTTTAATCAGCTAAATTTGATTTACAGGAAGAGGCAAAATAAATATGGGGAATGATAACAGAAACATGAATCAAGGTAAGACATTAAAAGTACTGATTGGAAATACTGAATCTGAAAAATAATAAAGTTGATGAAAAAAACAACTCCACAGAGAAGTTGAATTGCAGAATGGATACAACCCAGGAACACATATGTGAACTAAGAGAAAAGGTAAAATAACTCTGCCATAGCAAAGACAGTGCCTCAGGATCAGGGTGGGATTTATTCTAAAAATATAGGTGTTATTCAATATTAAGAAGCATAATAGTAAAATTCACCATATTATGTCCAAAGATAAATCCCACATGATAAATCTCCATAGATGCTGAAAAAGTGTGTCATAAAATTTAGCATCTTTTTGATTTTCAACTGATTAAATAAAAATTAAAATTGGTTAATATTTCCTTAACATGATAAAATATTTATCTTGACTTAAAATCCAACAATTTAGGGAGAAAAATGAGATACTCCTCCTATGATAAAAAATACAAAAATGTTCACTATTATCTTTACTACTTACATTTTATTTGAAGTATTAACTAATACAATTAGCCAAGTTAAATATGTTAGAAAAGCAAGAATTGTGGGCTAAGCTATACATAAAATTAACATATAAATCAATCATCTTCACGTGTAAAAGCATCTCTCTAGACAATATATTGAAGAGTATACCCCATTTAAAATGACAAAGTAAAATAAAATACCTTTAAATAGTCTTAACTAGAGTTAGTTAGGTGAGAAAAATTATAATTGTTCTGAAGGAACCAAAAATCAAAAGGAGACTTGAAAAAATGACAATGCTTTCAGTATTTGGGGATATGTAGATTTAACATCAAAAAGATATCAATTATCCCTAACTTTATTTATAAATGTAACACCAACCTGATAAATACACCAAATGAGTTCTTTGCTTTTTCTCTCTAGCACTATTGCAGCTCAGGGGACACTGGGTAGGACAGAAAGCAGTGTCCACTTGAGAGGCCGTGGAAGAAGCAATGTCATCAAGGTGATGGACGCGGAGCACACGAAGAGGGAGTTGGGGACACATAGTGAGGTGGTGTCAATGGGGCACTCCAGAAGGCTCACTGAAGGGGATTTTAGGAAATAAAGAAGCTGCAAATAGCAGTATGAGGATGCTGAGTGGTATGTTGTAGAGAGAGATTTTTGACGATAGAAAAGTATTTGGGGTCTAATTTTCTCCTGGAGATATGCTAATATCCCTCCAAAGTTGAGGTTATTCTAGACATAACAGTGATTGTCAAGAAGGAGGTGGAGTAGGAGGAACTGTCCATCACTTATCCCAAGCATGTATGGTGGCTTACCTGCATCAATTTGGAGTGCTATGTGATCAAGGGCAATCACTTTAAAAGTCCTCTGAGTGGGCACTTGTCACAGAGCCGCTGAGCTCTTAGTGATGCTACTGATGAGAACGGGGAAGCTACAAAGGTGAAACATCATCTTGAGGTAAAATAATACTTCATGAGAGTAAAAGAAAAGTTGGTATTTGTTGTGGCAGTGTTCACCTTTACCTAATCTCTGTACTCCTGGAAAATAGCAATGATAAGGAAACTCCCTCCTTTTTTGTATTCCAGGCAACAGCTCAATGCAAAGAACCACCCTTCTCTGTATGACATAGATAACTCTTGGGATGTTCCCCTAGATTCCCCGTGACAAACCTAGACACAAAGATTCTAAATCCCCACTCTTTGTTTATTGAACGATTACCTGCCCTGCTTATTCTCACTGGTCAATCTGAACATGTGACCACTAAAATTTAGTTAGACTTTTCTCCTCCCCTCTAAACTCTGACTTGTTCCTGAGGTTCTTCCAAGCACTGGATCATGAAACATCTCTTCTTTATAGTCCCTCCTGAGAATTAGGACCAAAAATAAAACACACACACACACACACACACACACACACACACACACGCATTCTCCTTGCTCAACTGTCTGATCATGTCACCTGTTCATCACCACCCCCCACTTCATTCATCATAGCTTTGTTTGCTCCTCCCTGAAAATGTCCTTTCTGTCTGACCTTCAAGACTGTTAGAGAGCAGATGGTGAGAGCATTCTCTAAGTGCAAGAGTCATCCTTCATGACGTTTTCCTTACTAATGTCTGGACTTGGATGTTTTCTTTGACACTTTATAAATCTTGTTTTGTTTTGCTCTTTGACATCTGTGGTGGTGCTTATTCACCTCAAGTGAAATCTGAAGGGTGACCAAGACCATGAGAGAACTGCAGATCCACACTTGAGGCTTACCTGAAGGGTGATGGGAGGTAACAACTGACAGTGGAAGTAATGAGGTAGTTGAGAATTTCAGAAGAGTTTGCAAGGAGAGCAGAATAGACTTTGGACTAGAACCCTTTAAGCATATTAGATATTTGAGGAAAATCAAGAAATCCTAGTACCCTTAATTTTCAAACATTACAGGTGTAGGGGCATCAGCCCTCTTGTAGTGGAAAGCTCAGGTACAACTTTTGAGTCTCCTCCCCCCCCCCCCCAAAAGAAACTTAACTACTAATAGCCTAGTATTGACTGGAAGCCTTACCGATGACATGAACAGTCAATTAACACATATTTTATATGTTACACATATTCTGTATTGTATTCTTACAATAAAGTGAGCTAGATACAAGTAAATGTTAATAAGAAAACCATAAGGAAGAGAAAAAATACATTTACAGTACTGTTATATTTACAAAAAGATCTCTGTATGAGTGAATCTGTACAATTCAAACTCATGTTCAAGTATATAGTGAAAGCAATAAACTAAATCTTTCCTTTTCTCTTCATCCTCTTCTTCCTCCCTGACCTCCCTGCCTTCTCCTCTTTCTCTTTCCGATTAACTCCATGAATAACTAGGCTTAATATAAAGAAATCCTTAAGAAGCAATATGATACAGTGTAAAGAGCACTAGAAATTAAAGAATTTGGAATCTTCTCCTATTTTAACAATAAATATTACTTTGACACTGAAAGTAATTTTATTTATTCATCTGTTAAATAAAAGGAGTGGAAAAAAAATAAAAGGAGTGAATTTGATATTGTTTGCAGAAACATCTGAAATGAAGTCGAGAATACCAAGAGGCCATAAAATGGAGCCAGAAGACCATTGGGAAGGTTAGTCTTAGGCTCTTCCATACTTGGATGGAATATGAACTTTTAGAATGTGCCAACCACAAAAGTACATCTTGTTGGAATTCTCAGAATGAGGCTTAATTTGCTGTATTTCAACCCAGCATTTAGCATAGTAACCTAGCCTATATGGATCAACCTTAATTATCTTTACCTATATCAGTCGTAATTTTTTCAGAATAACTTACACAAGCATATGGTTTTTGCCTTTATAAATTCTGTCTTACTCCTCCCCTTTGGAACACATTTCAGTTTCCTCCTCAATCTGTATCTCCCCAATTTGAATTCCCAAAGACCCCAAATGAACTTTTGGTTAGCTTTGTCACCTAAATTCTTTTTTCTTCAAGGTGTCATCTGTCTAAACATCTAAAAATCAGAATTCTGCTTTGTCTTCCACAGGATTCAATGACTTTTGTAAAGAATGAAAAGGATGCTAAGAAGCTGCTGTTAGAACTTTAAAAGATGCAATGCAAAATGTTACTGAAGTCATTCAAGAATATTTCAGAAGAAAATTATTCCAAGGCCAAGCAAATTATTATGATTATGATGCAAGTAAATGATGGTGTGAAGTAATTATTATCAGTGACAAAAAATGAAAAGAAACCAGACTTTTGACAAAGAAACCAGTAAATTATTTATTATTTATTTATTTATTTAATATGAAATTTATTGCCAAATTGGTTTCCATACAACACCAAGTGCTCATCCCAACAGGTGCCCTCCTTAATGCCCATCACCCACTCTCCCCTCCCTCCTACCCCTCATCAACCCTTAGTTTATTCTCAGTTTTTAAGAGTCTCTTATGGTTTGGCTCCCTCCCTTTTTTTTTCCCTTCCCCTCTCCCATGATCTTATGTTAAATTTCTCAGGATCCACATAAGAATGAAACCAGATGGAACTGGAAAGTGTTATGCTAAGTGAAATAAATCATACAGAGAAACCAGTAAATAATTTAAAAGAAAAAAAAAAAATAGCCAAGATGGAACTTGAGCCCAAATCAGTGCACATTCCAAATTCTCCATGAAAGCCTTCTGAAAAAGATAGTGTAGTTCCTCCTGAACTCCAGAATATACCTGCTGACCCCAAAATGAAAACATTAAGTGAAATTAAAAAAAAACCAGCCTCATAGCCCTCATGGTAGTAGGGAATGATGCAGAGTAATTATATGAAGAAGAAAAGTTTTACAGTCCTCCATGTCTGAGGATGGTGATATGTTAGTAGTAATGGCTTCTTCATTGGGAAAGTCATTTTTCGTTATAAAAGAAGAGAGTGGTTACCCTTCTTCAATTAAGGAGCAAAAAGGCCCCAAGGAGTGTTACCTGAAAAAGATACCCTTGAAACCTATTGGGTTATAAGAAATGGCAACAACTCTTCATGTCAGGAGGTTTGAATCCATGCTTTCCCATTCTTTCTCTGGATCCAGAAGCTCTAGGAAAAATGACAGTGAACAACTGTTTCTGAAAAGCAAACTGCACTTTTTCCTCAAAATGAACCTTAGATCAAGAATCTGTTTCTTTAAGATCATAAAGCAGTTATAGCTCCCCCTTCCTTGTTTATGGGAAGCAAGCAAGAGGTGGAAGGAATAGCCATTCAACATTGTTGTGTTAGGGGAAGAATGTGCATGTGATGATTGATTAGTGAACTCTTTGTGAACATTTCTGTCTAAAATTACTTTTCTTTCTCTTTTTTTTTTCACTAGTCTATTATTTAAATGTATATTTGACTGTCTTTGGTCTGGTTATAAAAATGTTTGCTTTAGTCTCTGTTTTTCCTTTTAAAGTATATTCAGGTTATGTTTACATAAGGCTTTCACAAACCAAGTATATATTTAAATTCATTTGTAATATGCTGCAGAATATTTCCTCTATGAAATAATTTGGAGTTTATAATTATCTTATGTTTCTCATCTGTGCTTACCATGAAATGCATTTCACTGGATCAGCTCTGTTTTTGCTTGGAAATAAATGTCAAGATATATTTAAAATGATAATAGAATATTATGAGGAAATTGTAGCAATTAGAAATAGATCACCTTTATTAAAAGTTGTTATTGTTAGCAAAACCTGGCTACACTTCTATTATGGATGTACAGATAATAAATTGTACAAACTAAAGTACTTTTTAATCATAGTTTAAAAAATAAATAAAATAGATCCCCCAAGAAATCTCAAATGTTGGCATCAGGCAGTTAGCCCTTATGCCTCTGTTAAAAGATTTATGTTTGCAAACCATCTGTTGGTTAGTAACTACTTTCTCCTGGGGTGATTCAGTTAGTTTATTAAAAACTTGTAGAACCTTACTTTTTCCTATTATGCAAACTCCCATAAAGGAACTTAACTACAGGTAATTTGACAAAATGAAATGTTAAATATCCTTTTATCACCATAGGAAGAAATGTTTTTATCACCACAGGTAGTAAAACACAGCCATTGCCAGACAACGTATAACTTTTTGCATCTAATCTGTCAGAGCACCCATTTTAAAGTGCATTTAAATGATAATGGAAACATATTCATCAAAGCACAATGCCAATTTTCAAGAGAATTTTAGAAAAGCAGTACTTTCATCAGATTGTCAAAAGCAAATGAGAATTGCCATTTTGGACTAATAAAGGAGAACAGAGAGGGGAAATTGACTTAAATGACTAGCATCATTAAAATTAAGTAGGATGTGAAAATATTTAAACAGAATAAGTGCTGAAAGTAAATTAGCTATTTCAAATGTCTTCAGTTTGCATTTGCCCGATTTTCAGTGCTAAACCTGACATTTTGACTTAGATTTGTAATTCTGTATACCCATCTTATATAAAAACACTCAGCATACAGTCAACTCTTGACGCATATTTATTGAGTGTTAGCAATCATCCAAGAAGTATATTAAAATTTTTATCACTGGAGCGCCTGGGTGGTTCAGTCGGTTGAGCGCCCCCCCAACTCTTGACTTTAGTCATGATCTTAGGGTTTGTGAGTTCAAGCCCCACAGTGGGCTCTATGCTGACAGCCTGCTTGGAATTCTGTTTCCCTCTCTCTCTGCCCCTTCTCTGCTTGCTGTCTGTCTCTCTCTCAAAATAAATAGAACCTTAAAAAAAAAAAAAAAGACTTTGATCACTTAATCTTCATATCAATAAGATTGGCACCATATTTTCTTAATTTTTTTTCAATGTTTATTTATTTTTGAGAGACAGCATGAGCAGGGAAGGGGCAGAGAGAGAGAGGGAGACACAGAATTCAAAGCAGGCTCCAGGCTCTAAGCTGTCAGCACAGAGCCCGACGCGGGGCTTGAACTTATGCTCTTAAACTGCTCTGCCTTACAGTCATAAGTCTGACTCAAGCGAGGTCATTACAGGAATTAACCTCACTCATCCCATTTCCTTCAAGCTACACATTCACTATGGCGTAATGGCAGAACTGAAAAGAGAAAATTGAAGGCAGGGTAGGGATATCAGCCCTCTCTCACATTCGTCTTGCTTACTCTATCCTCTGATGTTCGTTCCACCTTGCACCAGTTGTCAGAGGCAAAGGCGTTCAAATAGATAAAAATTGAAGAGGCTAACTCACATCCTTCTTTTTGCTTTCTCTTTTTCTTCCTTGTACTCACCCTCACACTTCTTTTTGGATAGCTTTGCATCGGTAGGAAGACTTGTTAACAGTAGGGTGTGACATTTATTATTTAAGCTTCCTCTTGAGAGCTGGTGTGAAGCAAGTGCTATTCTAGTCAGTGTCTCTGACCTCTACAAAAATCTGCTTTTTGGGCGTGTTAAAAAGATAAGCATTGTTAAAACTCCTGTGGCTGGTTCATTAAGTCAGAATTTCCACTGATATATTAACCTACTAAGTAATGGCTGTAGTAAGCTTATAGTGTATTAAGAGCAGCATTCAAAACAAAATACAGCCTCTCCTAGTTTAAGGAAAAACTAATTTCATTTCATGTTAATTTAGCAGAAAGACTTTTTCCATACTCACAAAGTTCTATGACCAAGCAGATTGCTTAACTGTCTGAAGCATTCTTAACCTTTCTCTTTATACATTATGAGTCCGATCCATTCTTTTGTGAGAAGAGATTATGGATGTAAATGAGTTTTAAAGTTAAAATATTCTCTGTTGGAATAGATATGTTTTATTAGAAGAAACATTGTTTCGCCAGCTAATTTAAGTCAGGTAATTAAAGCCAGAGAAAACCGCGATGCACTTCTGATTATCTGAATTTATTCATTATTATTCATTTATAGATTTATTATTTTTTGCAATAAATCTAAAAGGTCTAACTGTTCCTGATATTAGAGTTAGAGCAATTAAGAAGGTAGGTCACAGGGGCGCCTGGGTGGCTTAGTTAAGCATCTGACTTCGGCTCAGGTCGTGATCTCACAGCTTGTGAGTTTGAGCCCCATGTCAGGCTCTGTGCTGACAGCTCAGAGCTTGGAGCCTGCTTCAGATTCTGTGTCTCCCTCTCTGGCCCTCTTCTGCTGGCGCTCTGTCTCTGTTTCTCAAAAATAAATAAATGTTTAAAAAAATAATAAAAAAGAAAAGCTAGATCATAGTTCCAGCTCTTATAGGGTTTACATTTTGCTGGATAATTTCTTGAGGATATATTTTCCCATTAAAATTTCAGTAGGAGTTAATTTAGCCTTGACTCACCCAACTCTGTATAATTCTGGCTGTCCATTTAAAAGAATTTGTGCCATGGCCTGAATTACTATTAAATGTTAGAGGGCCTATGTAAACAAACAAACAAACAAACAAACAAACATTGTTGACCTGTGAGACTGTCTTCAGGACAGGTACATCATGGGGTTGCCAGTTACATAATTATATGCATTTCACTCTCATTGGATCATGTACCAGATTAAGTAGATTAGCAATGTTACTGAATGTGTTTGCTGTTCCTTTGTTGATTATTTTTTGTTGAAATCTTCTATAATTGTTATCCATTATCACACAAATTCTGTCTTGTGTTTATAAGAGCACAGTCACATAAAAGTGTTTTTTAGGAGTATTATATTCCTTTAAAACTTGGAAACTTTGAATGATATTATTATTAGGCAAAAGTATTTTGAAAAGAGGAAGTACTCAGAGAAAAGAATGCTCAAGGAATTATCCAGTTTGCAAACTTTTTTCCCCAGATTTACATTTTCTTTAACTTTTAGGGTGAGCTTAGTATAAGTAATACATATTAAAATGGGACCTCAAAAGTTCTTAAAAATTATGTTTTAAAATTATTCAAAATTACTCAAATGTAACCATTTTCCACATTTGTTGGATATCAGACTAGTTGAATACCCTCCTTTATACCTGTATACAAGTAGATCAGTAGATGGATGGATGCATAAATGAATGGATGGATGGATGGAAAGAGGAACAGAAGTTATTTTGCAGGAAACGAGTTATACTATAGTTACTAAAATATTAAATTAGGTATACTTGAACTTATCAAAAATCAAATACGAATGAAGCTAACAATGTTGAACTGTAAATGTTTCATAAACACAAATGTAGTAATATTTGAAATACCCCTATGACTAAGAATAAAGACTTTAAAAATGTTGAGATAGGTATGAATTTAAGTTTCACTCTTAGATAGTATCCATTTAATCCTGCCATTAAAGATAAAAGTAGCCCATCTGTACTCCCCTTTTCTCTCTCTGTTTTTTAGATTTTGTAGCTATTTCTGTTCTGCATTCTCTTCTGTAACTGTAATCTTTGCGCTTGCTTTATTTTATTTTTATACTTCAATGGATTCATTGCTCTTCCCCAGCCATTATACCATATCCATAGTATTTGGAGGACTTTTAAAATGCCATCTCTGGGTTGGCTGGATTTCATCATCATATTAATTTTTTTGTATGCCTTTTCAATTAAGGCTCATGGATAATACATTTTTGAGAATTCTATTGGCTCTTAAAATGTTATAATTACGTGTGGCTTTTTTTTTTTTTTTTTTTTACTTGCAAGAAGACAGTGAACACTCACTACCATGTGAGAGATGTACACACAGAAATTCCTCAACTGGGAGACTTAAAGTTGACCAAGCAACCATATACTGTACTAACTACAGTAACAGTGAAGCCCCAGATGTTGTATGAGTTTTCAAGAGTGAGAAGAGTTTGGGCACAAGCACAGAGATTAGACACAATCGTGCAGAGGTACCATCGAAATTTGGCCAGTCTGGGAGCACATGGTAAGACACCACCGGGTGACAGGAAGTCAGGGGCAGGCCCTTGACAGCCCTGAAACCCAAACTTTATTCAGAAGGAATAGTATAGTAAAACTATTATTTTTATATAGTTGTCACCCCACTCCTGTCCCCACCCTCAGTTGTTTACTGTCAAAATTCTCCTATCTTTTGGCATGGAGTATTCCATTTGTCCTTTTCTCACGGCATTGGAGTTGGCTCTATCACAGAGCTGACTTTTCCAAGGCATGGCTCTTAACAGCACACATCTTTCTGAAAAAAAAAAAAAAAAATTGATACACTTTTGACCATGTCTGCCAGTTGCTCTTGCACTTCAAAACAACTTGGCTACAAATACTATCACAGTTTCACACCTTCTTTCTTTCAGTATCTGGGGATACTCTTCTATTTTCAAGCAATAGGTGTCACTCTATGGAATGGGGAAGCCAGCTTCCTGTTTACCCCTGTCAAGTGACTTGCTCCTTCTCTTAGAATACCTGAAGAATTTTGCTTGTTCCTTTTATTCTTTAAGATTATATGTCTTTTATACATTTGTGTGTGTGTGTGTGTGTGTGTATGTATGTATGTATGTATGTGTATATACTTATATACATATATATACATATGTATATGTATATATATATATACATATGTATATGTATATATATGTATGTATATATATATATGTATATGTATATGTATGTGTATATGTATATGTATATATATATAACTGGGGGTTATAAATTCCTGTAAGGCTCTCAATTTTTTTTTTTTTTTTTTTGGAAAACTATACTCTTCCTTTGTGGTTCCATTCTTTCTGTATTCTAGGGATATTTTACTGTATTATATCTTAAATAACTGCTTTATTTGTTAATCTCTTTATAATTATGTATCATCATTTAGCCTTTTTATATCCATTGTCTTCTAGTTAATTACCTATTTCTCTCTTCCCTTTACACTTAAGTCAAGATGCCAGTTTTTCAATTTAAAACCTTATTTCTTTCTGGTTCTCCTTTGTTTACTTACCCTGTTTTGACCTTGTTTAGAGTCTTTGTTTTTTCCTCAGCTCTGAATTCTCCATTTTTATATCTTTGCATTGACATGACATCTTGTCTTAGAGCTCTTGTTTTATTAAATATAGTTGTTTAAATTCTACAGCATGGAGAAATCTCGTGTAATTCTTCTTCTGTTCCTTGGGTTATGTTTAATGTCCCACTTGGGGTTGTTCCTATATTTTGTCCTGCTTTGTTTTACTCAATAGATATCCACTGTTGGTGTGTCTTTTTTTCCCCCTATTGCTCTTGTTTCATTTAGGGTTTGTATTCTTACCTCACTATATTTTACTTTAGGTGAATTTAGTCTCACATGCTTTGTTTTTGTCTTTCTCTGATAGCTGAAATATTCATTTTCCCTGCCCCTGGAAGAAAATGTCAAACCCCTCCCACCACCCATCCCTAGAACCTCTGAATAGGTTATTCCAAGTGTCAAAAGAGCCTTTGTAGAAGGGATTAAATTAAAGGTTTTGAAATGGGAAGGTATTCTGGATAACCTGTGTGGGACTCATGTAATCACAAGAATGATTAGTAGAGGGAAGTGGGAGAGTGATAGAACAGAAATGAGACAGTGGAAACATACTGAAGTGCTATATTTTCTTTTTAAATAATTATTTATTTTTCAGAGGGAGAGAGAGAGACAGAGCACAAGCAGGGGAGGAGCAGAGAGAGAGGAAGACAGAATCCGAAGCAGGCTCCAAGCTCTGAGCTGTCAGCACAGATCCCTATGTGGGGCTTGAAATTACAGACCAGGAGATCATGACCTGAGCGGAAGTCAGATGCTTAACTGACTGAGCCACCCAGGTACCCCTGAAGTGGTGTGTTTTGAAGATGAAGGGAGGGAGCAAGATCCAAAGAATTCAGGCAACTTCTAAAGCCCGGAGGAGAAAAGAGAGCAGATTCTCCCCTGGAGCCTCCAGACAGAACCGAAAACCTTGATTTCAGGATGTAAGGCCCATATTGAACATCTGTCCTCCGGAACTGTAAGATAATACATTTGTATTTTAAGCCACCAGGTTTGTGGTAATTTGCTGTAGCAGCAAAAGGAAACTAATACAGTAAAGAATCTTCAGAGCAATTCTTTCTCTTCGATCTAGACATAATCTGAGACATTTACTTTTGGGTGAAATTACTCTTTTTTTTTCTTCCAAAAAGTATTGACTGTTGAGTTCATAATTCTGCTTAGTAACTAGTCTGGTTAAGGAACTACTTGTGATAATTTGATTGCATTATGTTTTCTTTTTATCTCTGATCACATTCTTCCCTGTAGTCATATATTTTAAGGGGCATGACTTATACCCTTGGAAATTAATTCTCTCACATGTACCTATCATACTTTGCTTGCCCTTTCTTCTTGAGTTGGAAACTAAACAAAAATTAGCGCTCCCTGCTGGTATAAATAGTGCCATGAGTATCCCTCTTGTAATGACCTCTTTATGGAATGAAATTGTAGGCTTGTGGAGTAAATGCTTATTTAATTTTACAAAATATTGACTAATTGTTCTTCACCATGGCTTCATAAGGCATTTTAGATCATGAGGATTCCTTTTTTTACCCATATCTTTGTAATCATTTTTTTACCAATTTTTTTACTATTTTTTTACCAATATGATACATGTAAAATAGTATCTAATTTTTGTTTTGCTAACAAGGCTGAACATTTCTTGATAAATGTGCCTGCCATTCAGTGGCTGTAAGAGGCTGAGCCCTTGGTGAGTGAGGGGAATGTGCAGAGGCAGTGCCTACTGGGACCAAAGAAGACAGAAGGAGGCCATAGATTATGGCCTGGTTTTAGTCCAGCTGCTGAGGTGGAAGTAAATACAGATTGCCCCTAAGGGAGGGGGTGTATGCAGTGGTAGATGGGAGATAGGATGGAGCTAACCACAGAGTTCAAACCCTATACAGAGCCCCGCTCCTTCCAGAGGACATAGACTGGGGCCTGGAACAGTAGCCTGTAGAATGAGACCTTCATGCTTGAGAACAAGCTTCATTATGTGGTCCAGGGAATGTAAATGTAATACAAGGGCTTAACTTTCCCCAAATCTCTTGGGAAATAATTAGAAAAAAGAGTAGCAAAAGAGACAACGGCTTGTTGTCAAAATACATAAGACTATTCCCGGGAGTGGGGAATGTCAATATATTTTAGGGTTGTATAGGATTATGAGATGTCCTCAACTGCATATGTATATACCAACATATACCTTACATATAACCATTTCACATAAGTTAAATAGTACTGCTAATAAGATCTAATGTCAACTCTTTTCTACCATTCAGACCTAGTTCTCTCAGGCACGATTTTAATATCGTCTACATGGGGAGATTTAGTAATGCGGTTACTGTAGATACATAAAAGAATGTTCTTTGTTTGATCCAAGTCATGTGTAGTTTTGATATCATGTGCAAAGTTCACAAATTCAAGTCACTAATGGGGTTTCCACTGGGGGGAAAACAATTGCTCTAGTCAGTGGGTCATGGCACTCCTTCTGTCCTGTGAGTACCAGCTGTGTCCCTGGGGTGCACTGATGTAACGCATAGGTCACAGAATTCTGATGCTGACTTGCATCATAATAGTCCTGATGGTGTTCTGAGCACTGGTCAAGACAGTGATTTAGTGAGAGGTAACTTCTCAAGTGAGTTGTTGTTCTTGAATGTACTGATTTGATTCTCTGTTATTTTCCACTGACTCTCTGAGAGCAGAGTTTCAGGGAGAAAGGTATTGATTTGAGTCACTCTGAAGAGGTGAACCATGAAGCAGAAACAAAAAAGGAAACATCTGGAAAGTACATACTTTCCCGAAACTTCCAAGAAGTCAAGAGGTATGTGTTAAGCATCTTCTCTGAGCATAGGATACCATGGAATTGCCTCTTAAAAAAAAAAAAAAAAAAAAGGAGAAGGGTACCTGGGTGGCTCAGTCAGTTAAGTGTCCAACTCTTGATTTTGGCTCATGTCATGATCTCACAGTTCATGAGTTAAAGCCCCACATTGAGCTCAGTGCTGAGGCTTCTTGGGATTCTCTCCCTCTCCCTCTCTCTCAAAATAAATAAACTTAAAAAAATAGGGAGAGAGTATCCCTAGCTATGGCAAGGGAGAGGAGGAGGGATGGGTAGGAGAGGGATGTGTATATGCTGGTTTTTCTGAGACCACAGGTCATCTGAGAGTAAAGAGAAAGTTCAAATAGCCAAGTCCTTGTCTCTGCAGCTTAAGATCTGTACTGTTTATACCATGTCACTCACTGTGTCACAGGTGTGGTGGTTGAGTAGTACAGTTTTACTTAAAAAATCGTATTTTCCTTTATTTGATTTTTGCCTAAGGGCATTGGGTAAGTATATGATGTTATTATGAGTCTTCTAATAGTCCTTTCTTCTGTTAATGAAAAAGAAAATGTGGCTCATAAAAGTGAGAAAAAAATTAAAACATTTAAAACTGGTTGTAGAGGGATGAGAATTTAAAGTCATAATTTATTTATTCAGAAGCAAAAAAGAATTGTTTTCCTTCAGACTATGAAAATGTAAATGTGGGGCTCCTATGTGAAATGCAAGAAAAAGGCAGAATACACATACATACCACTGTTTAGCCGTAATGGTTGAACTGAGGAGAAAGTTTGTGGTTTTCTCCTGAAAAAAAAAAAAAATGGGAAACTGAAATAATTCTGGTTACCATGGAGATTAACAGTAAACAAGTAACTTCTATAAGGAAAAACCATTGTTCAAGGGAGTGGGGGTGGGGGACAGTTGAGAGCCAACCCCAAAGTTCCAAGTGGCAGTTGTTACTCCTGAAGAGAACTTGGCACTTCCAACAATGTTTGGGGTTTCTGGGGAGAGAGGGCTAGAAAGTGAGTCATGTCTACCTACAATAAAATGAGTGCATGTTGAGAGATGTTATTAAGTGTAAACTATGAAAGCTGTAAAATATGCACTCACAACCATGTGTTCACATATACACACATGTAGAATGTAAATAAGCCAGGAAAATGTAGATACTAATATCACATATGCTTAGTATGTACTATGTACTATGTACTAGGTCCATTTATTTGCCCCTCAAGAACACGTTACATCTCTACTTTGGCCTTTGTAACTCATACACAAACGCATCTATTTCTTACTTATTTAATAATTCAGGGTATATGAGGAGGAGTGGGTCAAGCCTCCTGGGCTGATGGAAACTTTGCTATCATTAACATGCAGTTTTCCAATAGACCCTGGGTTATCAACATGCTCATCAGCTAGAAAAGGAAAGAGCTCAGAGAGACACAGAGGAGGTCTTTATGATTCTGGTTGGAAGTGGCACATGCCATTTCCACTCATTTCTATTGTGAAAAACATAATTACGTGGTCAGAACTACCACAAGAGAAGTTGACAAATATAATTTAGTAGTATGTCCAGGTCGAAAGGAGACAGCTTACAGTCTCTGCTCCATTTACAAAGAGTGCCCTTATATAAACCCAACCAATCATGATATAAATACAATAAATGAGCTATATTTTGCTATCCATGAAAATGGAGTCCATGTTTGTTCACAAAACATGTCACATGGTCGACTCTTCTTGTTTGTTTAATGGATGGATAAATGTACAAACAGCAAACATGGACTACATCTCTATTATTTTCATGTAATTTCTCAGCATATATGAATTTAAAAGTTCTGCATCATGGACACAAGGGAATGACCCCAACTCAAGACCAGATAGCAAGGGGAGATTCTTCCTCTTCAGATTACTTCTCCTGCATCTCTTCAGAAAACATGTTTGCTGGTGCTGGTAAGGAGAGTGTATTGAATAAATTGGGATCTAGGCTGAGGCCAGAGATAAACTGGGTGATTCTGCCCATTAGTTGATACAAGGCTCCCTAGTACAGAAACAGACTAACAATGTGTCTTCATCTTCTTACATGATCAACTGTGGAAGCCATCAGTTGGAAGAGAAAAATACTTAAGAGGATTAGAATAAGCCCCAAAAGATCAGTGGAGAGTGGTGTTTTATTTGAGGAAATGGTGGGAGAGTGTTGGGTATGAGAATTTTACTAGAGAAACGTGGAAGAGAATGTCAGTATGAGCCAGCAAAGCATATATGTTATCAGGAAGGTGTGAAATTACTCAAAGCTTCAAATGGACCAAAAGAGGTAGGATCCTTGAGATCTGGACTTGAGGTAGACTTTAGAGACATCCAGTCTAAGACCCGTCCCTTTCATGTATTTTTATAGCCAGTGTTCTCACACTTATCACCATATACACTTTTTGCACTCCTTATTCCCATCATTGATTTCTTTATAATCTTCCATATGTGTCTAAATTCTCTGTGCCATATTTTTGTCCCTACCATACAAACAGTGGTAATTTCTCTGACTTCTAGAACCCTAGATTAGTTATCCCTGTTTTTTTTTTATTTCATTTATTTTTTTTTATTTCATTTAAATAGTAGTACACAATTTATAGTTTGTGTCTGATTCCTTTAACTCATCATATCTGTGAAATTTATGTTCTGTGTGTCAGATATATACACACACACACATATATATATATGTACACATATATATATATATACACACACAAACACATATTTTATGAATATAAATAATTTATTGATTATATTTTTCTGAGTATTTGGGTTGTTTTTAATATGGGGCTATTCTAAAAAGTGATGTTTGAATATTCTATTACATGCATTTTGTTATCTGACATATTTCTGTTTGGAGAATGCTTGAGTTAAATTGTTAGCTGGTAGTTTTCAGATTTTATCTTAATCTCTTAGACATGAGTCTTTTATGCCTTTATTTTCTTATGCAGTCACATGTCACTGTACACTTAACCTTCCACATCCTCCTCTATACCCCCATTTAATTTGGATCTTCACATAGTCTCAAAGCTCATATATTCTTTCTCTTACAATTTTGATTTTTACACCTTCTAATGTTCTTTCATTATTTCTTTAGATTTCACAAATCAACTAATGCGGTGAGTCTTAAAGAGAATATTCCTAATCATTACCTTATACATCTGAATCATAACAGCATATACACACTCAAACATGTAATCATGGGACATGCAATCTACACACATAGATATTAGCTGAACTGAAACAGACACGAAGCATACCTAGTGTTCTCACTCACGCAAAATTTACCCCATATTCAGATTCACAAACACCAAATCAATCATATATTAAGCATCATTCCTGTCTTAAGCAACATGTTAGGAGCTTATACACACAAATCACATTGCATCCATCACAACAGTTTGCTACAACATGTGCATTATACACATAGCAGACACATCCATAAGGGATGATCATCGTTTTTTTTTTTTGTTTTTTTTTTTTAATGTTTATTTATTTTAGAGAGACAGAGCACAAGTCAGGGAGAGGCAGAGAGAGAGGGAAACACAGAATTAGAAGTAGGCTCTAGGCTCTGAGCTGTTAGCACAGAACCTGATGCAGGGCTCGAACTCACAAACTGTGAGATCATGACCTAAGCCGAAGTTGGATGCATAACTGACTGAGCCACCAAGGCGCCCCAGAGGAACGATCATAATCTTAAACTATTAGTGAGCAGTGAGCTTGGTTAACTTGGAAACAGAGACACTGGTATAATAATAAAAAATATGTTCTTCAAAAATAAAAATGCATCAATTGTTTCATTTGAGGTTATAAATCTCTAGGATACTGAATGTGGAGGGTCAAAGAGTATCAAATGTAAAGGAAAGCAAATGGTACCAAAAATCCTAACCAGGGTGAATGGATATGAGGAGCCATAGTAGCAAGATCCAGATAGAAGAATGGAATGCTGAAGTACTGTTCAGGACAAAATAAGTATTTCCCCAGGAGGGTGCTGGCAGTGGGGAGAGTAGGTTAGGGAGAAGACAGTAGGAGGGGAACAGAATGGAACCAACTATTTTTATGACTTTGGTTTCATTTTCTAGGAATCCCAAAGTCACACAAATATGATCCACCACCTGAGTACTCTTTGGAAGACAGTACTCTGGTCTCTGAGGCAAAAGATGGACACTCTGAAGTGAAATACTTTTCCTATAACTCCTCCTTTCACCATCACCCTTATGTTGGTAAGGAGAAAGAAAGGGCATTTAAAGTGTAGGCAGATCAGGGCAGTGGGAGTCTGAACAGACCTGTAGACGTCCAGCTCAGCATCTCTGCTCAGCCACTGGGGGAAAGGTACACATTGGGTCCGGTTATCATATTCTCCTCCTCTCTTATTTGGGAGTCTAGGTCTCTGTTTCTGTACCCTCAATAGGAATTCATTATATATAAACACTTTTCACTCGTAGGGGGTAGGAAGTTACTCTGTGCATTCATTTTGAGACAAACATCATTTATTGAGGGAAGAAGTAGAATCAAAGACACAGTATCCACAATTGCTGTGGTGTCCATTAAGCCTACAAGTTAAGAATTAATATAAAATTAAACCATAGCTTGTAGCACTCTAGTAATACATGACCAGAGAAAATATAAAAGAGCCCTGCATCATTAGTTATCTATGTTAAAGAGTCCTATAGGTAATGAATTGCTGAATTTGAGCTCACAATCGAAAACTACAAAATATATACCTTCAAGGTAGATTCTGCAAACACCGTGAACACCAAGTTTTAGCTTCACAGTTCACTTAATTTAATAGTGCTTTAGGGGTGGTAAATAATGTTTAAAACTATTAAAGATGTAAAAACTGAAAACACTACCAAGAAAGAAGTTTTTTTAAAAAAGTGGTAGTTTTAGAAATGAGAAATAACATTTTAGAAATTATAAAAAATGTGGGATGAATTAAACATCACATTTGACACAAATGAAAAGAAAATTTGTGACCCAGAGGATATAGCCAAGGAATTACCTACAAATAGAAATCAGAGAGATAAATAGATGGGAAGTGTGAGAGAGAGATTACAATAAATGAGGACAAAATGTGATAGTATGACATATCAAACCGAGGTTCATGAAGAGTAATATGAAGAAAGTAAGACAACATAAAGAGATAATGGTCAAGATTTTTTTCAGAAATGATGGAAGATACAAATCCTTAGAATCAGGAAACATTATTAGGAAGCTTATCACAGGAAAGGCAAAAATAAATCCAAACCTGAGTATACTAAAACAAACATTCACAACCTCAATAACAAAGACCTTAAAGCAACTAGAGAGAAGCACACAATACTTCAAAAGAATGGTGATTTGTCAGGCAGTGTACATCTCAGCAGCGATTGTCAACACTGGAAGACAGTGTAAAACTATGTGCTGAAGGAAAAGAACAGTCATATCATAAAGAATAAGGGTGAAATAAAGACATTCTTCAGGTAAAAAGTGTAAAAAATAAAATATAAAAAAGTTACAAGCACAGAATCTATTCAGAAAGACGGAATGGAACACAGGAACAAAAGGTGAGCTGAGGAGTTGGTAAGTCTGTGATTGAATGTAAATAGGCTTGATGATTAATACACCCAGACTGGTAATCATGAATTGAGAGATGGTCAACAAAACGGGCATACCTGAAGTATTAGATGATAGTCACATGTAACATGACTGGGAGTTCAAGTATTCGAAGCTGTGTGTTTTGCACAGAGTGGGCACCACCATTGACTCACATAAGCAACTCGCCCTCAGAAAAGAAAGGAAATTGGGTAAACAGAGCCTGCCCATTTTGAAAGCTCCCAGTGAATATGGCAGTCCTTAGTTTAAGGTAATATATTTGTTATCAGCTATCAAATGCTATAACATTATGACAAATCTAGTGGATTAAAGACAACAACACTTTATCCTGTTATTATAGAGGTCAGAAGTCTAAAATATGTCATATAGATCCACCCATCTAATCCAAAATAATCTTTCTACTTCAAGGTCCTTAATTTAATAACATTTGTCAAGTCCCTTGGGCCTTATAAGGTAACATTACAGGTTCTGGGGATAGGTTATGGGCATCTTTGGCTAAGGTATTATTCAGCCTGTAACCACTAAAATGAAAATGTGTTACACGCAAAGACATGTGAATAGGTTAACAACGAAAATGAAAATGTGTTACATGCAATGGCAGATGTAGAGTCAAGTAAACAAATATTTAAATATATTGACTACACTCTGTCATAGCACAGTTCCCAGACACACTGTAGGGGTCTCCATGAAGACAATATACATATATCTACCTGACCATCAACAGTTGGGAACATTTTAAAAAAAAAATTTGAGTACTTATATTCTGGAGCTTTGGCCAGAAAAAAGACTCTATTCTCCATGCAGTATTCTCCATACGTGGCACACGTATGTCTGAGTTAGAAACCCAAATGAACTGAGTGTATGAATGATTGGATATATCTCTTTAATTTGGATGCACTTTAACAGAAATCTTAAACAAGCAAAAGGAAACTACACTGATTGGTCCTATTTCCAGGCACAAAGAAAACAATGTCATTTTCTCAAACTGTTCATTCTCTGTCTCTGACAATAAGAATACTCGTAAGTAGAGATGTCTGGACTGGAGGTAGGGAGTGGCAGAGAAAGTAAGCACGGCGTTTGCTGTCTACAAACTGGTATCAGCTGATCCAAGTCTATGTCTGGACTACAGTGAGAATGCAAGGTGTCTTCCCCCTTGGGGGATACTCATTTGCAGCCATATAAAATAAAACTGAGAGATTCGAGGGAAATCTCAAAAAGGACAAATAGCCCAAAGTGCAAGGATATCAAAACAGAACCGTGTTTGCAAAGATGGAGGCTAAGGAAATGTCAGACATCTCTGAGAAATGGCAAGATAAACTCAGTCTGAACCTGGGAAGATGAACTCGGTTGCTCATAATGTGGGCAGAGTTCTGACAACCAGTGTGAAATGGGCCAGCAAGGACCAGAGAGAGTATCTAGATTTTCCTTTTTTTCTTTGAGAGGAGTAAACTCCTTAGCATATGTCCTCTAACGGGTGAAGATGGGACAGAGATTTGAAAAGAATCCTTAAATTTTATCTCTAACAACCTCCTACCCCCGTAAACACACAGGAATCTTTATTCCATCACACCCACAACTAGACTCATCACCGTGTGCCCTCACATTTACGTGTATTAACACTCTTCCTTTCATTCCCCATTCTCTGCTCCCAATTGTTTACACTCCCAGACACTCTCATAAGCTCAGATCCTCACATAGTAAGGAGGATACAAATGCTCATTTTGCAGCATTTGTATTCTTCACGTTGGCTTTCTCTAACCTCATTCCTTAGATACTGTAATCTCTAACTCACACAGATAATCTCACTCTTGTAGAACTTCGTATTGCACAGTAATGCATGAAGCCAACACAATCATATACGATCTTCTAAAACTTTTCTGTTCCTAGTCCCTTGGGTTCCTCATGCAGTTCCACAATCTGGGAGCTCATATGAGGTCTCCCATGTATCCTTCACATGGTTAGTCTTCCAACACTTTCTCAGTGTCACCAGATCTCACAGAATCACCCAGGTTCATATAGTCTGTCATAAACCAACAGATATTATGTAACTACTTGAACTTCAATAGTATATGACACACAGATCACTCATGATACAGGGAAGATGTACTGGCTGTACCTATACAGAATTATGCTGCATATCACCCAACACATCATACTCAACGCCACCTTCACATTCAATGTCCGTGTCACCCCTACACTGTCTACATAAAATTATTGAAGAAACCTGACAGACACATGCACACATCAGACTGTACTCATCAAACCTGGTACACATACGAACTCTCTGAAGGATATACCACCTCCACTGACTTGTCTCATCCTTACACCAACATGACCTACCAGTCATCCAAGAGACAAAATAGACGTATTTTGTGAAGTAAAAATTGGGGTCCAGGCTTAACTGAAGTTTTTAAACATAAGAGACTTAATCCTGAGTTACTTTATCAGGAACAAAAATTCACCTATTACTGAAAGTCCATGGAAATGTAGGAGGAAGGAAAACAAACTGGCGATTTCCATGATGTGTTTAAAGTCATGGTAGAGATAGAGGTGATCCAAGAAATATGCATATTTTAGTAGGAAAATAACCAACAACATAGAATTTACCTGTAGATTGGGAAGATTTAAAGGTAGGGTATGAGTTTGGTAAGTATAGGAGCAAAAATTGATCAGAACAATGTGTGGGGCATGTGAGAAAAGTGACACCAGTGACAGGGCCAAATGAGGGCTGAACCATTTAGCAGTCAGTAGCTGTTGACAGGGGAGCTGTGTCCATTGTTGAGAGGTGTGGTCTGAAGTCCACCTTGGGGTTCCTACTGGAGTCTCCAGGTCCTGCATTGCATACCTGTTCAGCAGGGCCCTCATGTGAGGTTCCACAAGAGTAGATAACCTGGAAGGGGAGGTTAAGGACCAGCAGTGGAAGTCAGTCAATTCTTTCCTGTAAATTCTAAACCTATCATGAAGCAGCAGGACTTATATATCATAAACCACAACTGTCAAACTGAGACCTTTACCTTATCGTGTACCTGGAAAGAATTTGAGCTTGGATACACTCCAGAAAACAACATAGGGCACTCATAGTTCATCAGATACTTCATTCCAACAAATATTTTTATATACCTTGATTTTAGGACTTTGAACAGAAACTAGACTATAATCTTCATGAAGATAAGTGCCATGTGTGTGATTCTATGTGGTATTTCTTGAATGTTTAGTGGAAGCAAAAAAAATATCTGATTTTCCTTCTCTTCCCCAGAGGTCTTAAAATCAGGTGAAGAAGACTCTTCACATTCTGGACCCTCTAGGTTGGTCCAGTTCCACAACCAGATGGCAAAGGTTTCAGGCTCAGAACAGATCTTCGGTGTCCCTTCTCCAGACAGGCCCATTCACAGTGGTATGTGATGGGGGAGAGGAGGGGCTGAGGGGGATTCAGGCATGGTGGTGAGGCAGCATGTTAGTCAAAAATTAGAATTGAGCTCCTTTGCTCAGCAATGTCCATAGATGACCTCTTCTCTCAAGGACTGCCCAGGGTCTCTGTTTATAATTGTTAGGCAGAATATACCATTTCAGCATCCCTGTCTTCTTTGGAAGAAGCCCTTAATGGATCTGAATGGGAAGATTAAAAATCTAAGAGAAATGTAGGAATACATTTCCAGAAGAGGAGTCTGTGAAGTCTTAATTTGACCATCTCCAGCACCAGAGTTCTGAGGGAATCTTGAAAATCGATTTTATCTGTATATATACATATCTTTGTATCTATGTTTCTCTCTGTCTCCCTCCCTCCCTCTCTCTGTCTCTCTCTCTCTCTCCATCCATCCATCCATCATCTATCTATCCTCACTATATGTGTGTGTAGATAGATATATATCCATATGTAAGTAGATGTAGATGCAGAGGTCTTCATACAACTTGTACCCCACATTCCCTAATTACACAATTTCCCATGAGGAAAATCAAGCTATTAATATCCAACTTAAGTGACTGCATACTGTTTTCCAGGAATAGTTCTTTCTAAGTGTTCAGTATTCTCTACACATCTCCAGAAATATCACATACGAGGTACTAAATATCATGGGCGTCCACCATAAACACAATTTTAATAATTATTATTTACTTATATCTTAGAGTAAGTGAAGTTTTCAAAGGCCAACGCACCTTAGAGTTTTTGGGTTTCAAATGAGAAAGTCACCTTCATTTTAATGAGAGCAAGTCTCACATTTGGTAATGATGTGTGGCTTCTAATGTCCACTCAATGTGTGTCTTTTGAATTGACAAACTCTGGAAAATGCCACATCTCAATGTTTTGTTTGGTTTTGTTTGTTTTTATGACTCCACAAAATGCCACCTCAATGTTTTGGGTTTTTTGTGTGTTTCTTCGTGTTTATTCCATTCTCCAGAAGTCACGAAAGGTGAAGAGGATGTCCCTCCTGCTGAGTCATGTGTAGTGGTCCCTGCCTGCAATCAGGCAGCAGAAGAAAAGTCCTCTGTCTCAGAATACTTTTCCTGTGTTTCCTCTGTACGCAAGCTCGTTCCTGTTGATGAGTGTGGTAAGAAAAACAAACAGGTGGGGTCTGAGTATGGAGAGGAGGTAAAACTGAGCTGCTTGGCCCAAG
Organism: Panthera onca; assembly: GCF_046562875.1. Lineage (NCBI taxonomy): Eukaryota > Metazoa > Chordata > Mammalia > Carnivora > Felidae > Panthera > Panthera onca. The sequence continues at coordinate 139,973,666 of NC_138339.1, read as the reverse complement.
CCCTACTTATTTAGTCTCCCCTCAAAAGCAGAAAAGGGTTTCAGGGCGGAGGCATTGGGCTGAAGCCTCTGCAGAGGAACAGAGAGAGTCAGTGTCCCTTCAAAGATAAGACACAGCTCCTCATATGAACACTGGGATGGGTCATGTAGAGCACAGTGCCGGTGTGGGCAGTTCATCGGAACCTTCCCCCTCAGAGGAGCATGAATTCATATGCTCACACACACTCACTCATCTGTATTCCTTCCTACCAGGTATGGTGCCATTTCTCCTTCCTTTTACTTTTTCTACCAAACTTACCTGCCTTCATTCCTCATTAACCTTCCTGTGTTCTAGTAACATGGTGTAGGTATGCCCCGGTACCTTCATTCCGACTCACCCACTTACACACTAATCCCGTAAGCAATTTATGTTGCCTCACACAGATAACTTGTTTCAACTCCCTCATGCTAAGCCAAACTGCAGAAAATTCATAGACCCTGGAGGGAATGCACTTTCATATACTGCCTTTCTAATCTATATGCCACTTGACCCACAAAGACTTCGGCCCCTCATGGAGCCACACACTCTGAGAGCTCAGGTCACTTCTGCTAACACTCGATGTCATATCGACTCGCAGCAAGAATAGGCAGCGCTCCTGCACTTGTTCACATTTAACGCACATGCGCACATTCATCCGCCGTCGCCTTTTACCAGTATCGAAAACACTCACCAGAGATGTCCCCAGACACACATACAACTCCGCTAGACACACCACACCCTCATTTCTCCAGTTATACCAGGTGCACCTCAAGTAAAACATACCACTCCCAGAATTCTGCAGTGTAACATGTGCATATGCTTCTGCTTCACATTTCCGCATAGGAATATTCTCCTGGCCATATTACGTCCTCCAGACATCACATACTTATTCTACTTGTTTTATGTTTGGAATTTTCTTTCCTAGGAATCCATCAATTACATCAAGATGTTTCTTGTCTTGGATACCAGTTGGAGACTTCCTCCCCCTTTCCACACGTCTCCTTCCCATTCCATTTTGTCAGTGATACTAAGTCCTCTTTTACCTCAGAAGACATGAAAGAGGAAAGGCTCATGACAATTTACTATATGCGTGTCCAGATGAAAAGGGGAGTGGCTGCCTTATGTGACACAGAGGAAGGACTGGAGCCTCCCTCAAAGAAGACAAGAATACAAAAAATGACCTTTATTGAAAAGAGCCCTACAGAAGCCACCCTCTCTTATGTGGGTACAAAGGAACTCCTGACTGACAGTGAGTCCAGCTGGAACAACAAAGACCAAGAGGAACAGGAGGAGGTTGAGAGTCCAGCAGAACCTCCAGCTGTAGATGAGTGTTCCAGGGCCAAGACGCCCGAATGGCTGGTGTCCCAGGATAGTGGTGTCAGGTGCATGGGCTGCTGCCGGGTCTTCCCCACCTTAGAGGTCCTCCAGCAGCACGTGCAGCATGGGATCAGTGAGGGCTTTAGCTGCCGTACTTTCCATCTTACCTTGACTTGGCTGAAGAGCAAGAAGAGCAGGATAGAGAAGAAGAGGAGGAAGAGGAATAAAGTCAGGAAGATAATGTACCAATGCCAGAAAGGAAAGCGTTTTGGCATGAAATCTTCACGCAAATAAACAGACTACTTTTCAGCCCCTAAAAGAGAGGAAGTAGAGTAGGCCATACTCTACTGAGGGGGCTTCATCTTCTCTAAACAGCCCTAATACCCACTGTTGTTTATTTACACCCACCCCCACCCTCACCACTATCACCACACCACCCATAGGAGCAGAGAACCATTTTCACTTTTACCCACTCCTCTCCCAAGAAGGAGGAAGAAGAAGGAAGGTCACACCTTGTGGAACAGCAAGATGTTCTTGAGCCAACGAAAGAACAGTGAACACCAGTATATCATCGCCACCATTACAGTTGAGAAAAAAAAGACTCACTGGAAGGTGGCAACGTCTAGGGGCCAAATTATAGAAGAGGTGAGGACCCTTGGGGTAAGAGAGCACCTCAAGGGTATTTGGGATTCAGGGTTCTGAGAAAAGGTGGCAGCCAGCAGAGATGCCTCCTGAGGTTTTCCAGTAACTGTGATGATGAATTTCCTTCAGAAGAATATAGACTTGAAAGCGGAATTAATTAGTGAGAATGCTTCCTTTTTATGCCCTTTGAGGAGACTGGAGTAAAGACAGACCAGTCTGGTAGTTCAGTAGGGCAGACAAGCCTGGGCCCATCATTCCTAGGTAAACCAAATGTCTTGGGAGTCACATCCACCCTAAATATATTCCTGGGCCTGCCTCCCTTTCAAGAGGCACAGGGCTTAGCAGGGACAAACATTGTCTCCTGGAGGAAGGGTTGGTACACAGGCCAGTCTTCCTAGGTGTGAGTGAGATCTCAGATGTCATATTGTGAGTTGCATACCCTGAGGAATCTGCTGGGGAGTTACAACCACTTGAGAGAAACAACCAATGGAATCCTTTTTTTGTTTTGTTGTTGTTGTTGTTGTTGTTGTTGTTGTTTTATCCCCTTTGGTATATACTATTTGCCTGTAGTTCTGGTTGCTTTCTCTCAAGTGTCAGATGCAACTGGAGGAGGAGAGGGATCGAGGGTACCCTTCTGCCAAGGATCCTTTCTGGAAGCTTTTAATGTGTTGCTTCCTGGAGGATCCTCATATTCTTTTATGAAAGTGCACAGTCCCCACATCTTATTCTTTATTTTTGTTACAGCATCAAGTGCCTTGTTCTAAGGGATCTATAGAGGGGTTAAACATGGATGAAACTACAAAGACATTGCAAAGCCAGCTTCACACTACAACGAATGGGTGTATGTCTTTTTAGTTAATGGGACGAAGGAAGGGCTCATTTTCCATGCTCCAGAAATCAGTTAGACTGTAGCCCGGGAATGGCCCCAAATTTTCTGAATAATGTAGAGTGACTGAGGACTTATCACTAAAATAAGAAAAGCTGCCTTCCTCACTGAAGGGACCCTCTTCTCTGTTTTGGTTTTCTCACAGCAACACAGACCCATGGCCCAAAGATTTCAAGTGATGGTATCCAGTACCTTCCTACAGTCTGATGGGAGCACAAAAGTTCTCGTGAGCCCCATAGCAGGGAGGGCTGGCTGTAGATGGATGTCCCTGATCCTTTGCAGCTGCTCCCAAGTTACCCTGGTAAAATGTGGTGCCCGTGTCTGGAGAAAATATCCACATGGACCTGTGAGGAGCCCGAGGAACACCAGGAATACTGTGCACTCAGGAGATCTGCAAGACAACTTTCCTGCCCCTGCCAGCCCACCTCACCCCTCCAGGAGTTCGATGCCATTGCAGACATCTGCAAGGTTGCCTTGTGGAGAAGAGGGCGATATCCCTAGAGAGATCTTAGTACTGTGGAAAGCACATTTCTCATACCTAGACCTTTCACCAGTGCAACAGAAGGTTGATGAGGACTTGGCAGGACTCCAGGAAGGAGATTGCTAACTTGACAGAAGGTTTAAAAGGATATGTCAATTTCTTTCCCAGTCTCAGTTCTACTTGTAGCTTCTCAGGTCCCTTTCATTTAGTGGAGGCTTGACCACCTGGCTTGTAGTCTTATTCTCCAGCCCAGCTGTCACTCTTCAACCCACCAAATGTATTCCCCTCCTCCATACCTTCTACCCAGAATACGTGTAGCAGAGCATGAACACTGACGGATACAGATGGTACAGATTGTCATCCATACCTTTTCACCCACACATTCCCACCAACGTAGTCTTTGTTAACAACTTGACTTATTTTTCGATATCTTTTTCTTTAAACGCACATATACCTTTCCCCTACATTTCTCTAACATGCTCACCCACACAGTTATTTGCCTGGGGAGCCATTCTTATCATTGAGACAGGAAAAGCTAGTGTACAGACGAAACCAAAAGTAAAGAAAACCCACTCCTTGGCTTTCATGAGCTCGTGCACGTGTAGGTGTACACACACTTCTTACACGGTCAAAGTAGGAAGGATGGAACGTATGACAAACATCAGAGATGATCAAGTATATGTACCCAAGGGTGTCCCAAAAGTCATAGCACACTTTCAAGCTTAATCATTTTAGAAACCTAAAAGCTACCAATTTTTGAACAATATAATTTGCATGTTGAATTATTTGCATGTCACTTAACACTGTAATTATACATTTTCAAAGATAAATTGTAATTTTTCTTTGTCATCTTCCATCTTCAGTCAGAGGGACAGATACACACAAAAAAATGTTTTTAAAGCATTACAGTTCACAAAGCTATATAAGGGAAATTAAAATAGTTCAACTTTCAGATGGTGGTGTTTATAATTTGTAGCTTTTGCATTTCTGGTATTACTAAAGCTTAAAACTGACCTATGGCATTTGGGACACCTATATGTATATATACAGTATATCCAGCTGTGTGTGTATATATATAGATATGTATGTGTTTATATGCATATATATATCATATATATACACATCTCTTCTATATATATGTATATATCATATATATATATGATTATCTTGAAACTATTTTTATGTCTATTGCCCCTATGGATATGTACATATAAGAAGTGTGTGTGTACCCGTGTGTCATAGAAGGGGTGGATTATAGTTGCTTTTGCTTTCATCTGTGTAATTCTTTTTCCTGCTTCCTTTGATAAGAAGCTCTACTTTCTGGCCACAAATATATGGGCAAGTAAGTCAGACTAATGAAGTGAAGTCCTTACTTCGCTACTTGGCTTCCATGATTCACCCTGGGAATAATCATCAGTCTGGGTTGTACTGATAGCTTGGAAAATTAAAGTAGAGGAGCTGGAGACTGGGGCAATTGGTGGGGAGTTATCCTTTGTCTGCAACTCAAGGTCTATGAGCCTCTAAGACTGGACACGCTTCAATTCCTCCTTTTTAGAAGACCTGGCTGTTTTAACTATTAGTTTAATATGCTAAGCACCCCCACTAACCACTTCAATAAATTCTTGTTTTGTCCATTATCCTGAGTCAATTACTTTTGTTTGTTACCTAATGTCCCTTAATTGTTGCAAATCAACTTTAACATGATAATTTCTTCCATTATAATAGTTGAAATGATGTGCCCTAGAAATCAGTAATACATTATTATATTCCTCTGATTTTATACTTAAACATAAGAGATATGCTTATACTCAGTACGTACACTTGATTAATTAGAAAAGTGCATTACAAATATTTGGGTGTATAAACAAAATGATCGGGCTTCAAAATAGTCAAACTGGACTAGATTTCTTACTGCCACTTAACATATTTGTACACTGAGTCAGTGCTCTATTTTAAAAAAATGGAGATCATAGTACCTAAAGTAATAGTAATTGTGAGGTGAGTAAGATACAGGTAAAAGCACCCAACTTAGTTACTCACAAATAAAATTTCAGACATTTTTAGTAACTATTTTCTTTACCTTTATCAGTAGTTTTATATGTCTGGGTAGGAATTTTTTTATATATATTATTTTAGATATGCTGAGCTTCTTAAGAAATTTTAGGTTTTTTTTTTTTCTAAGTTTAATGATTTATTTTTGTGAGAGAGAGCAGGGGAGGGGCACAGAGAGAGGGAGAGAATTTCAAACAGGCTCCATGCTGTCAGCATAGAGCCCAACTTGGGGCTCAAACCCACAGACCATGAGATCATGACCTGAGCCGAAATCAAGAATCAGCCACCCAGGCGCACCTAAAAAATCTTTTAGTTTTGATATAAATATAAACTCACAAGAAGTTGCGCAAACACTCCAAAGAGGTACCATGTACCTATCACCCTGCTTCCTTCAACATAATTGTAGCGCGTTACCAAACACAGGAAATTTACTGGAACAATACAATAAACCATCCTGTAGACCTTCCTAAGATGTCACTCTTTTTACATGCACTCATTTTTTGTATGTTTTTATATATAATTCTATGACATTTTATCCCTTGTATAGAATTATATACACATCATTGCAGTCAAGGTACAAAAATGCTCTGATACCACAAAGCACTTCTCTCAAGCTGGTCATAAAGGGCACACCCATTCTCCCTTCCCCCAACTTCTGACAGCCACCTATCTGTTCTCCATCTCTATAACTTATTTACCTCACAAATTTCATATAAATGGAATGGTACCATATGTAAACATCAAAGATTGGCATTTCCAACTAAACAATTTTCTTAAGATCCAGCCAAAATGTCTGAATACTTTGATACTTCATTACTTTTATTGCTGAGTAGTATTCCATCGAGCTATGTAGAGCCATTTAACGTGTCAAGTGTTCAAAGGTGCTTTCACGTTTGTGGTGATTATAAAGCTTCCGTGACAAAGGTTTTTAATGTAGACATGAGTTTTCCCCATATAAATGCCTAAGAGTGTTATTATAATAGTATAATATATGGCAAATATAGATGTAAATATTTTTAAACTATTTCAGTAGATATGCAGTGGTATTTTGTGTTTTTAATTTGTGTTTCCCTATGACTAGGGATGCTGCATGTCTTTTCAGGTACTTATCATTTGCAGTCTTTCTTTTGTGGATTGTGAGTATAAGCCTTTTACCTATTTTTATTTATTTATTTATTTTTAATTATTTATGTTTATTTATTTTGAGGAAGAGAGAGTGCGCACAAGTGAGTGGGCAAGGGGCAGACAGGCAGAGAGAATCCCAAGCAGGCTCCGTGACACGGGCTCAACCCTATAAACTGTGAGATCATGACCTAAACCAAAATCAAGAGTTGGACACTTAACTGACTGAGCCACCTAGGTGCCCCCAGAATTCCAATTTTTATGAATCCAAATACTTCAGCTATTGTCTTTTATGGATAGTACCTTTGGTGTCATGTCTAAAAACTTGTTACCTAACTCCAGGTCCCAAAGATTTTCCCCTATGTTTTCTTCTAAAAATTTTATACCTTGCCATTTTACATGTATATCTATGATCCATTTGAGTTAATTTTTGCGCGGAATGTGAGGGTTAGATGGATGATTATGGTCACTGTTATACATTTTTTCCACCATCATTTCCAAAAATCAGCTAGTCATATTTGTGTGGGGAACTATTTCCAAGTTCCCTGTTTCAAGTCCCATCAATTTATATGTGTGTATCTCTTTGATATTCCATGCTGTTTTGATTGCTGTAGATATTGACCAATTATTAAAAATGGGTAGTGTGGTTCTTCCAATTGGTTGCTGCTTTTCCAATACTGTTTTAGCCATTCTAATTCCTTTGTGTTTCCCCATAAATTTTAAGGTAAGCCTGTAAATATATACCCAAAAATCTTACTGGGATATTAATAAGGCTTACATTGAATCTCTACATCATTTTGTCAAGAACTGACATCTTAAAAATGCCTGGCATTCCAAAGCATGGATATTATATGTTTCTCCATTTATTTAGGTCTTCTTTGATTTTTTTTTTTTTTAATCAGTGCTTGTACTTTTCATTCTACAGACCCTGTGCAGGATTTATAAGATTGATTCACAAGCTTCTTGAATCTGTAAATTCTCCTTCTGGGACACCAGTGGCATAAATGTCATAACTGTTGGTATAATCCCTGTTTGTCTGAGGCTCTGTTCATTCTTTTAACATTTTTTCATTCTTTTTTTTTTTTTTCATAATTGAATTTCTCTTTATCTACCTTCAGATTCGCTGAATCTTTCCTTTGTCATTGTGCTCTTTGGCCCAATTCATAATTTTTATTTATTTTTAAAAGTTTATTTATTTTGAGAGAAAGAGAGGGAGAATGCATGGGAGGGGCAGAGAAAGAGAAGAGAGAATTCCAAACAAGCTGTGCGCTGACTGCAGAAATCAGCATGGGGCTCAATCTCACAAACTATGAGATCATGACCTGAGCTGAAAATAAGAGTCAGACACTTAATTGACTGCGCCAGCCAGGTGCCCCCCCCCATTCATAATTTTTAAGATGTAAGATATTGTAATATTTAGTTCCAAAATTTCCAGTTGGCTCTTACTGCTTGTATATCTTTATAATATGCTCATTTTCCACTCATTTAGATTTATCTTTACCTCATTGACCACAGTTAATAGTAGCTGTGTTAAAGCTTTTTTTTTTTCTGAAAATTCCACCTGTGACATCATGAGATTGACATTTGTCAGTTATATATTACCCTCAGGTTGATCATATTTTATGTTTCTTTGTTTTGGGATAATTTAGAATTGTATCTGATACATTTTCAATATTGAAGTGGAAGATTTTGAATGCTATTAAAGCTGTACGACAAATGTATTTTATATTTTTTAATGCAATTAACATGGCTAAGTTCAGAGTGCAAATTCTTTATCATTTTATGTAGGTCATGGTTTCAGTGTCAGTTCAGTTTGCAAAGCCTTTGCTGTGCTCCTTCAGGTCCATCCTGCCTATGTGCTATGCAGGGGTTGGCACAAAATGTATACTCAAAATATTTTTTCATTCATTTTCAATCTTTAGTACAGCTTATTTGAAGCTGAATCATATGGAAGTAGTGGATTTTTAAGGATCCTTAACTGTTGTCAAAAATATCATTCAGGGGCACCTGGGTGGCTCAGTCACTTGGGCATCTGACTTTGGTTTGGGTCATGATCCCGCGGTTCATGGGTTCGAGCCCCACGTCAGGCTCTGTGCTGACAGCTCAGAGCCTGGAGCCTGCTTCAGATTCTGTCTCCCTCTCTCTCTGCCCTTACCCCGCTCATGCTCTGTATCTTTTTGTCTCTCAGAAATAAATAAATGTTAAAAAAAAATTTAAATACCACTCATATCAACCTTTGCAGTAACTGGTATATTTCTTCAGTGATGGAGCATAGCATGCATTCTACAAAATGATAACTATTGAAGAGTTGCCCAGTGGGTTTTGTTAATTGGGCAAATAAAATAAAATTTCTAGCATGCTACCAAGCCCATTTTTGTCATTTACTATTATTTCCTATATGATTATTAATAATTTTAATATCTGTATGCATTTTATACACACACACACACACACACACACACACACTATTTTATTTTGTAGGAGAAGAGAGAACAGAGTTAAGCAAGTGGCGGAGGGGCAGAGAGAGAGGGAGAGAAAGAGAATCCCAAACAAATCCCATGCCATCATTGCAGAGCCCTATGCAGGGCTCAATCTCACAAATCATGAGATCATGACCTAAGCCAAGATCAAGAGCTAGTTGCTTAACCGACTGAGCCACCCATGTGCCCCTGTATGATTACATTAACTTGATTTTCCCATTTTCCTATAAAAGTATACATATAAAAGTGTACATATGGTTCTGAGATTCACAGTCCTCCTTATTCTTGTCTTCATTTTTCCCTCAGTTCCAATATACCTGCCATTAAGTCCAGTATAAGATAATTTTTTAAAGTCTGCTTTGTACAGTGGCAACCACAGAGTGATTTAACTATGGAAAATTATCTCTTTAGTTTAATAAAGAGCAGCTGTTTAGTTTTCCTGCCTGTGTCCCATTATAAAAGATTTTCTCATAGTACAGAATTGTGCCTTCATTTTAAATCTACACTATTTTTTTTCACATTTTGTAACTTTTTCTTATGTAGCATAGAATTTTTAAAATATTTTTGCTATTACAGATAGAATGACTTGGCAAGAGTTTGCTACATTTTTATTTTTAAAATTAAAAATTCAAATGACTCTATGTCTAATCTGTTAATCTTATCGAGCGTATTTTTTAGGTTTTATCTCTACAAGTGTGATTTTTTAGTCTTTTTAATGTCTTGTATTTCTCTACTTATCATATTCAGTATTTTATTTAGTTTCTTGACCATATGGAATATTATCATGATACGTATTTTAGTATCCTTATCCACTACTCCACCTTCAGTATGGTGTCATTTCTGGATCAGTGTTGATTAATATGTGTTGTATTTTCTTGCATCTCTGTGTGCCTGGTAATTTTCATTTGGATGTCAGGCATTGTGTATTTTACGTATTGCATGGTGGAGCTTTTAAATTATTATTACAGAACTTTTCTCATAGGATAAAATCAGATTATGTGGAAACATTTTGATATGCTTGGTCTGACCTTTAAACTTTGATAGTTAAAGGGGCGCCTTGGTTGCTCAGTTGGTTAAGTATCCCAACTTTGGCTCAGGATGTGATATCACCATTTTTGAGTTCAAGCCCTGCATGGGGCTCTGTGCTGACAGCTCAGAGCGTGGAGCCTGCTTTGGGTTCTGTGTCTCCCTCTCTCTGCCCCTCCCCCACTCTCACTCTGTCTCTCAAAAATAAATAAACATTAATTTTTTTTCAAGTGAAAAAAAATAAACTTTGTTAGGTAGAACCAAAGCTACATTTGCATAGAATTCTAGGGTTAAATTACCTCCTTCCTGCTATTTTGGGAAGACAGTTTATAATCTAATCATTGCCCATTGATTTATGACTTTTACACTCTGGCTATTAGGTACTGGAATCATTCTTAGCCCCGTGTCAACTACGGACACTCTTTTCTCTAGTCCTTTCAGGGCCTAAATTTTTTTTTTTCTAGTCTTGACTAATTTCATTACATGTATTCCTGGATTAGTACTCAGCTGAATATTTGACTACTGCATAAATCCAGACTCCTCTCTCTGTGCAGCTCTCTTCTCTTTTTCCTGTGTCTTACAAGCTCTAGGTTCACTGGATTCCTTGTTTTCTCAACTCTGTGTCAACCTTAGGGTGTCCAGCAGGCTCTACATGGGTGTTCCCTCCCTTCATCTTGAAATTTCTACTGGGAAGTAGGATGGAGCATTTTAAGGGTTTGCTTTATTAATTTCCTGTCTCTCAAATATTACTGTTTTTCACTGTCTGATATTTTAAGCGCTGTTATATATTTTGCCCATTTTTTTATTGTTTTAGGCCAGTGAGTAATCTGGCCCCTATTACCCCTTATTTTAATTATAAATTTTATTTTTATCAAAGTAAATGATAATAATTCAAATAATTATATAAATTATGAAAGTAATCTTGCAAGTTTTGTGCTAAAACATGTTTTCCATCCTTTTAGTTTTTTTGGCATTTATTGCCATATGTTTAGATAATATGCCTTTGCAGGTCCTTAGTAATTTTTAGACTAATAAATTTATTCATATTTGATTGTCCATTATTTATAACATTTACTTAAACACTTTTGTGTATACATGTGCCTGCACAAATATACAGATTTCTCTTGGTTCCATTTTTGCTGACTTACATTCTCTAATCTTTGGATTTGAAGGCTTGATTTGACTGAATCAGGATTATTTACTTTATTACAGCTCCATAATTTTTCTTCCCTAAAAAGACATGTAATTATTATAATGACATTTCTTCTGTTTACAGCTACTTTTTTTATGGCATTTTTTTTTCCATTCCTAGTTCATTAAGCCTTGCCCAATTATTCAACAGTACTAAAAACCTCTTTGAATGCCACTTCTTACATATTCACAACCATCAGATGAACAGCCTCATGTTTTCCTTTGAGGCATTCCACCTACAGTCCTTCATCTCTGAGAAACAATCTGGAATAGTTACTTGCCAGATCTACACAAATATACTCATGGGATGTATTTTCAGTGCTCTTCTTGGGAGCTATGCTTGATGGATCCCAGGTCTATCTTTGTTTGGGTCTACTCCCTTGTTTTAGTGGAGTAAAACTTCCAGGAGTTTTCTAAGAAAGAGTGTGTTTGGAGAGCTTACATGTCTGAAAATGCTTTTATCATTTGCATTTCACTGATGGTTTGGCTTGTGAATGTTTTAGAGTGAGTCATAAAAGGTTTCTTGGAACTGCTATGATCCTATGCAAGATTTGTTAACTCATGGGCTTGCCTGTGGTGTGAATGAGAGAGTACTGGCCATTTTCAATGTCAGATATGTAGGGATTTCTTTAGGGGCCTTTCCCGTCTCCAGAAAAAAAAAAAGTATTAAAATCTCCAGCTTGGGAATCTGTATGCTTACCAGAATATTCTTGAGGCCAAATTGTTAGAAGAGGAATAAGTAACAATTCTGTCTGAAGTAGTTCAATTTCCCTGTTTTCACAATGTATGTTTCCCTCCCTATTCTTACTGTTTTTGGTTTTCCTGAATTGGAAGCCAGGGAGGGTTTTCCCCAGAAGTGGTTCTTCAACATTACCATGCATCACAAACACCCTGAGGGCTTGATAAAACAGTTTGCAGGGACACATTTCCAGAATTTGTGTTTGGTAGTTATGGGGCCTGAAATTTGCACCTGTCACAAGTTGTGTGGTCAAGTTGATGTTGCTGGTGCTAGGACTGTACTTTGATAACCACTGTCCTACACCAACCTTGCAAATGTTATGTAATATTTTACTGAAATACATAAAATTTCTCTTGCACATATTTCTCAGTACAATTTATTAAAATATATTAGCAAAATGTGCCAATCCCATGTATCCCAATGAGGGATCATTACCTGTTTGGGTAGTTTTAAGACTTTAAAGGAGAAAGTTGACCACTTGTCTCTCAGAGTTCCAGATGGGAAGTCACTTCTTCATGACAAAAGATTACAACTTTCGTAATTTGTGATTACAACTATGAGCTCTGGCACCAGGCATCTAGGATCTTTTTATTCTGTAAGCTTAAGCTAAATATGCTCTCTTCTTAATGTCCACCATCCCTTCTGGGGATAGTTCAATCAATTACAACTTGATGTTATTGCAAAAATTTCATAAGATTATCAATATGAATATTTAGTACAGAACAAAAACCTGGCCCACAGTGGGGTTTCCTTTTAAAAAAAAATGTTTATTTTAGGGGCACCTGGGTGGCTCAGTCGGTTGGGCGTCTGACTTCGGCTCAGGTCATGATCTCGTGGTCCGTGAGTTCGAGCCCCGCGTCCGGCTCTGTGCTGACAGCTCAGAGCCTGGAGCCTGTTTCGGATTCTGTGTCTCCCTCTCTCTCTGACCTTCCCCCATTCATACTCTGTCTCTCTCTGTCTCAAAAACGAATAAACGTTAAAAAAAACTTTTTTTAAATGTTTATTTTAGAGAGAGAGACAGAGCATGAGCAGGGGAGGGGCAAAGAGAGAGGGAGACACACAATCGGAAGCAGGCTCCAGGTTCTGAGCTGTCAGAACAGAGCCTGGTGCAGGGCTTGAACTCACAGACTGCGAGATCATGACTTGAGCTGAAGGCTGATGCTTAACCCACTGAGCTACCTAGGGCTTACCCCACAGTGACCTATGTGCTCCTTGTTGTCTACAGATCATCACCTTTTTCATTATCATCCTTGATAAAATGGTGTGACTAGTAATAGCATACTCACTTAGCCTAATGCAAAGTTTCAGTAAGTATAGCATCCAGCTGAACAACTGTGCTTCAGTTGTATGGAACAGGAAGAGCAAGAGAGACAAATGTGAGTATCATGACCCTGTTGTCTTCTGTGCCATAAGTAATAAAATCCTCTGTTGCTAACCCAGGGATCTTGTATCTTCCACCATCATTCATGAAATTGGCAGCTAACCTTTTGGCTTTCAAGTAGAGTAAAGCCCCGAACTTTCATTGGTCTTGATAATTTTTTTTTTAATGCTGGTAAAAGAAGACCTATTATCCATTAGTTGTAGTATTAATGGTCTTTTTAAAATTACTACTCTACAATATGGAATTGGAAAACACAAGTCATGTTTTATATAAATTATATGTCATTATGTTCTTTGAAGCTTAAGTAAGATTCTGCAGATACTTACCAATATTTATTTTTTAAATAAATTTTTGTGGTCAGATGTAATTCATATAGGGGCTATTTATATATATGACTTTGAGGTTAACATAGCCAAAAATATAGGTTGCCAGTGCAATTCATTCTGATTCCATTTAAACTTCAATATTTATAAAACTAGTATCCTAATATTTCATACATGTTATTTTTTTCACTGAGGATTGGGTTTATAGGTTTTCAGTTTGATTCTTTGTCTTTATTGGTAGTTTATTTTTCTCAATGCTGTTTGAGAATTGATTATTCTGATAATTTGTACAACATGAAATATCTGTGTCTCAAATAAACCTGGTGCCAATAAAGTAGATTTTTACTTTCTGTTAAGAAGGTAAAATTAGTTAATTATAGGGTTTAACAAAGTATTTTAAGTAGCTCTTATTTCACTCTTCTCAGAACAAATTAATATATCTATTTTACTAGATTACCTCTGGTATTTCTAAAAGCTTACACTTACCTTCAGTATTTGTTATATTATCTACCAGCATCATTTGGGAGGTCATTATTTGACTCAGACCTAGATGGAAGACTTGTACATCATGTAATTACTTCACCTTGTGTCTACCAAATAAAGCTTTTAGCATGTCTGACATAATCACATGTTTCATAAATTCCAACATTTCACAGTATGTGTTGAGCTTCAACTTCTTGCCAAAAGAATAGGTTTTATTCTTACAATCTGTACATTGGACACCCAGTTTCAAAATTATCTTAAATCTGTTCATTACCTATGGTAGAGAAACATTTGGTTTTTAATCTGTTAAAAATTGTTAGAGTTGTGGACAATTACATTGATTAGCCACCAATGGGTACATAACAACTTACTGGCCAGCAAAATGATTCTTCCCTATGTGAATTCTTGATCTTAAATTGACTCTCAGCCTGATGACAGACCAGGAATACTAGTGGAATCTATTTCAGGGTGCAAACCTTTCTTATTTTTTATGCCTTAAAACTTATGGTTGAAAGTAGCAAAGGGAATCTTCCTGCTAGTCTGCTAGTCAAGAACAGTGGAAAATAATGCAGTGGTGTTAGTGATCCGGAAATATTGAGACCATTGCTGTAAGTGTCTGTGAGCATCGAATTGACTTTATGCATTAATACCAAACCTTGCTGATGTGATTTCAGGCACAGCAAACCATTGCTTGCCTAAAATTACAGTCTTCTGCTCATTCCTTAGTTGTAATCACCAGAGAAACAATGGATCAAAATATAAGATATAATGGCTTGTTAAAATTTAAGTATAATATACAGGTCCTGTGATCTCTGTACATGTTTATTTCGCTCCATTATTCATTTTCCTGTGCTGTTATTAGCATAGTCCTGAGCAACTGCTTTTGCTTTTCCTCTCACGACATCTTGATTTTCTTTTGTCTGCTCAGAAATTCATAGAGACCCTCTAGACAGATTTTTCTCCAGATAACAAAGATATATAGCTTTATAAAAAGAGCAGACATGATGATGTCTGTCTCTTGACTTTTACAAGAAAAATCATTTTGCTTTTGACAAAACTGCTTCTCATTCCCCTATTAATAATCTGTCATGTTCTTTTTCTCTGTTGAAATGTAATACTGTGTCTTTTCTTTGATGAGATACACTGGATAACAGGGCTCATGATTCACAGATGTAAAGTTGGGGGGAAATGATATGGTTTTATTACTCTCTCAGAAAAAATAAAATGATAGTTTTGGAGAAGGTAGGAGGTGAGAGAAGATGCTCAGTGACACTGTACCCTTTTTTCCTTCCTCGGGCCCCAGATAAATTTAAGGTTTGGTCATATTTAACACCATTAGTTTTGTAGTTATCTGTGGAGCTTTGTTTTTTTGATGGGGATTTTATTTTGAAACTATGTGAGCCTTTCTCAAGAAACCTGAGCTATTTGGGGTGCCTGGGTGGCTCAGTCGGTTAAGCGTTTGACTTTGGCTCAGGTCATGGTCTTTCAGTTTGTGAGTTCAAGCCCCACACCGGGCTCTGTGCTGCCAGCTCAGAGCCTAGAGCCTGCTTCCGATTCTGTGTCTCCCTCTCTATCTGCCCCCTGCCCTGCTTACACTCTGTCTCTCTCTCTCAAAAAGGGAATAAACATTATTATTTTTTTTAAAAAAACCTGAGCTGTTCTTTGTGAAAAGTGGGCTAAAAAAAAAACTTGTAACATATGTAATGGTCCTCCTATCTGTTACCTCTGTCTGTGCCATCATGAGGTCATACCTTGGTTTTTTACCTCACCTGCAAAGTACCTTTTCCTCAGTATATCCTCACTTGTAGCATCATCCTGCCTTTGAACTTGATACACCACCATATTCATCTGTTCTTCTCTGATGATGTTTCATTCCTCCATGGAAGATTTTTTCAACTTAGGCACTATTAACATTTTGGACTAGATAATTCTTTGCTGGGGTGGGAGATGAAAAGTTGTTTTGTCCATTGTAGGATATTTACTAGCATCCCTGGCCTCTAACCGCTACATGAAAGTACTCTCCCCCCCTCCCTCGCTACACCAGTTACAACAATAACAAATATTGCTGGGGCACCTGTGTGGCTCCATTGTTTAATCATCAGACTCTTTGATTTCAGCTCAGGTCATGATGTCACGGTTCTTGAGTTCCAGCCTCGCATCCGGTTCCGTGCTGACAGTGTGGAGCCTGCTTGGAATACTGTCTCTCCTTCTCTCTCTGCCCTCCTCTGCTCATGCTCTTTTTTAAATGAATAGAAACTTAAAAAAATATTGCTATACATTGCCAAATGTGTCCCCTGGGGTGAAAAAAATTGCCCCTGATTGAAAACCTAGTCCCCGTGATGTTATTGCAGTTTCTTGTTTTGTTTTGTTTTGTTTTGATTTGTTTTGTTTTGTTTTATCCTATGCAAGAAGAATTTATCTTTTATTTGAGTTTCTTCCCTTCATTCTTCTCATTCACCTGCACCAATTCTTGAAAACACTAGATATTAGGTAGGATGTTTTCTTCTCAGCTGACCAGTGTTAAAGAGTATAGTAATCCACCCATCAACACTGGGTTGTCTATTTCTTCTTCAAGTGCCTACATCTTTTGTTCTAGAGGCTGGGAAGCAATCCAAATATGTGACTGTCTTATTTTCATTAAACAGTAGAAGCAGTTCCTCTAACAAATCACCTCAAGGTCTTAAGTCAAATGATCTCAACTTGTATCTTTAGTTTCAGACAAAACTCTTAGCAGTGTCTTTTTTTTAAAGAATTTATTTTATATTTTTAAAATTTTTTACATGTTTATTTATTTTTGAGAGAGACAGAGACAGAGTATGAGTGCAGGAGAGGCAGAGAGACAGGGAGACATAGAATCCAGAGCAACTCCAGGCTCTGAGTTGTCAGCACAGAGCCTGTTGCAGGGCTCAGTCTCACAGACTGTGAGACTATGACCTGAGCTGAAGTTGGACACTTAACTGACTGAGCCACCCACCTGCCCTACACACTTTGTTTTTGAGATTTACCACAAAATTTAGAGGAAAGCACAGGGATTTTCCATATAATCCCTGTCCCTCCCACACACACATGCATAGCCTTCGACATCATCAGCATCCCCCACCCAAATGGTGTACCTTTTACCAAGGATGAACCTGACCCGATACATGATAATCACTCAAAGTCCATAGTTTACCTTAGAATTCACTCTTGGATACATTATGTGGATTTGGACAAATATATAATGACATAACATCCATTATTAGAACATACAGACTATTTCACTGCCCTAAAAATTTCTGTAGTCTGCCTATTTCTCACTTCGCAATCCTCCACTGTCTCACTGACTCCCCAGCAACCGCTGATCTTTTTTATTGTCTCCATGGTTTCTCCTTTTCCAGAAGGTCATATAGTTGGAATCATACAGCATGAAACCTTTTCATATTGGCTTCTTTCACTCTGGATTATGCACTTAAGTTTCTTCCATGTCCTTTCATGGCTTAATAGCTCTTGTCTTTTCAGTGCTGAATAATATTCCATTGTCTGGATGAACCACAGTTTCTTGATCCATTCATCTACTGAAGGACATCTTAATTGCTTCCCAGGTTTGGCAATTATAAAAGCAGCAACTTTTTACAATATACAGGTTCTCTTATTACCCTGTCTTACCCTATGAACAGCAGTTTGTTTGGGCTTGGATTTTACCTATCAATGGCGTTATGTGCCTTGTAGTTTCAGAATATTTCTCAAAACACAGTTTATTTTCTTTTTTAAAGTTTATTTATTTTGATAGATATAGAGCAAGTGGGGGAGGGTAAGAGGGCAAAGGAGACAGAATCCCAAGCAGGCTGCACCCTGTCAGTGCAGAGCCTGATTCAGAGCTCAAACTCACGAACTATGAGATCAGGACCTGAGCCAAAGTCAAGAGTTGGACGTTTAACCAACTGAGCCACCCAGATGCCTCAAACCCAGTTTAAATCATAGTCCAGTTCTAGAGTTGGGAGATTTTAACTGCCACAGGCTATAATGCATCTCACTGCTGGGATTTGAGCACTGTCTATGTAAGGGTGTAGGAGCCAGATGTTGACAGGGCATGAAATCACTAGAGATAGTTCCCACAGGGACTTCTGAAGAGGAGAAAAGCTGTGTGTGTGCATGTGTGTGTATGTGCGTGTGTGTGTGTGTGCGTGTGTGTGTGTGTAGGGAAGGACAGAGGGAGGGGAGGTTTTACTTCCTAACCATTGTTCTAAGCCTTTCTCTACTTCTCTTTCTTGTTACTATCTACTGTTTCTTACTAGGTTTTTCTGATAATTGTGATTATGGCATATCTTTCTGTACACAAATAGAGGAGGATGCCTCTGTATTTTAGAGGGAAGTGACCAGTTTTTCATTGCAGTGAAGGCTGGTCCAAGCTCTGAAGTGAAAAGCCAGAAGAGCCTCTGGATATGTAAGCGGGAAGGGAAGAAATGAGACTGTGGATGCAGAAAGAAGAAAGTGTCCCTAATAGCTATTGAATATGTTACAGGAAAATGGATTCAATTAGTTCTGACATTTAGGAAGAATGCTTGCTTCTTTTATTTATTTATTTATTATTATTATTATTTTTTTTTTTGTAAAGACCTACAGAGTGTTTGAAATGAAGTTGTCTCACTGTGCAGGCTTTTAAATTTTATATATATCTCGGAGTATTATCCCTTAGGGGAATATCTTAAATCCTCTAAATAAATGAGGTGAAGCATCAAAACACATTACACACTGAAAACTTACTTCCTAGTTAAAAACCTGTGATTTTTAAATAAACTCTGGCTTCTTCTGGATATAAATTTTTAGAGAGAAGTTAAGAAGTTGCAAAGGTAAGAATTACCACTCTCTAAACATCAAGATTAACAATAATATACTCCCCAAGAGTGTAACTATAACCTCAACTTTATTGTATCAATATTTATCCTAGCACTCTATAAAAAAATTCAGAAGATAAAATAATTATTGTTAAAAAGTTGGGTATGTTAGTGACCTAGATAAATAATTTCCCATCAACAAAAGATCCCATTTTCATGAAAGGTTTGTTTTTGTTACCTCATGATTAATGTAATGAACTTAAACTTGAGAATGAATATAAGTGCATGTATATATTAAATATTTAAATCTGTTTTTCAGCCAAAATAATTGAATACAGTGTCCTCCCACAGCAGCTTCTAATCTCCAGGAGATTAACAGTAACAAGTACTCTCTAATGTAACATTGAGACAACAAGCAGTAAATCAAAAAGAATTGTTACCAAATAAACCAAAGAGAAACCAAATTATGAAGTAGAAGCATCAAATGATAAAAGTAATTCTATAAGAAGACAAAATGCAGTAGAGATAAGAGAACATTTGAAACAAAGGTCATTACTAGTCTCATAAAGATAAAAGATACATAATCTTCATAAATCAAAGAGAAAAGGGTACTATTAAAAATTGGGGTGGGGGAATGCCTGAGTGGTTCAGTCAGTTAAGCATGTGACTCTTGGTTTCGGCTCACTTCATGATCTCATGGTTTGTGAGCTCGAGCCCTATATCAGCCTGACAGTCTGGAGCCTGCTTGGGATTTTCTCTCTCCTCTCTCTTTCTGCTCCTACCCCACTTATGCTGTCTCTCTTACAAAATAAATATACTTCATAAAAAAAATTGGGATCTTGAAATTTTTAAATTGTGGTTGCAGAAGAAAAACATACACTGAAGTAAACTTCAGTGGAAGAATTAAGTAGTGGGGCACCTGGTGGCTCGGTCATTTGAGCATCTGACTTCAGCTCAGGTCATGATCTCGCAGTTTGTGGGTTTGAGCCCCACATCAGGATCACTGCTGTCTGTGTGGAGCCCCCTTCAGATCTTCTGTACCCCTCTCTCTCTGCCCCTCCCTCTCTCTCTCTCAAAAATAAAAAAAAAATTAAAAAAGGATTAAATAGCAAAATGAAATAAATTAGAGAAATTATTGACCTGGAAGATTAATCTAGGGAAATACAATGAAACTGCCACGAGGATTTCTTCTGTACAAACAGTAGAAGGGAATAGAATAAAAGGAACAAAATAACCAAGAAATAATGGGAGAAAATATCCCAATGCTTAAGAAAGACGTACTGAATGTGCTCTTACTAGCCAAAAAAGGAGTAACAAAAAACATCCTGTACAATAATGAAAGTGGTATTTTGGTCCATTCAGAAAATATATTCAGAAATCTGAGAATAAATAGAACTTTTCAGCAAACATCAGGAAAGTGTCAGAACAGTTTCAACGTGCTCATTGGTATTATTACCTGAATCTAAGAGGGAAACAAAAAATACCAAAAAAAACCCAGAGCCATGGCTTTTAAGAGGGTTCCCCAACATATAATATTAAATAATTATGCAAATATAATGTAAAAGAAAAAACTAAGAGATAAAGAAGTACAAGTACCTTCTTGGTGGTAGATTATGTACAGCTTTGTGTACATACAAACCAAAAGACCTGGAAAGAACGTAGGATAGAGTGTCAAAAACAAACGTAAAATACAACTGCACATTAGTGATCACAGTAAGTGGGTATGAGTGAAATCCTTAAACATCAGAGATTCTCATTTCAGCAAGGAATAAACCATTGCAACATAGGTCGCTCTGTGGTTTTTAAATGACATATCAAAATAAATGAGTCAGAAGATTTGAAGATAATAGCAAAGGAAAATGTGGATATTAACAATGTTTACAAAGTGATTAATCGCGGGAATATTAATATTAAGAAAATCACCTACATATTGGGACATCCAAGAGGAACTCAGATTCCATTCACAATGGATTGAAAGCACTGAGATAGAACAAGACTCTTAACAGGAAATGTGCAGTCCCTATTTGAAGAATTAACTAAGGCTTCACTGAGGTGTACAAGAAAAGATTTGAGTAGATGGAGATAATTATGTGCTATTTATTGGAAGAATTAAATATAATGCCTTTGTGATTTACTGTATAACGTCAAAATACATACGTATTCTAGTAAAAGTCTTTAATGGACATCATCGTGCTAATTCCTAATTTTATGTTGAAGAGAATAACTAACACAATAAAGTAGATGCAAATTCTCTCCCACATCGAAACGTACTATAATGTTACAATAAAATATATTTGTGTTTGCTCAGGATCAGAATTTTTTTTTCCCATTGTTTTCTTGGACTCCCATTGTTTGAATTGCTGAAAACAAAGATTTTGAGGGAGAGTTTAGCTCACCTTCAAGATTGACAGCTGAGGAAGATGGCAGAATGAAGCAGCATTGGACAGAAGGAGGTGGTGAATGTGATACAGGCCCAACAATTGCCTCAGCCCACACCATTGAGAGCCCCAGGGGCTTGTGTAGTAGTGGCCTTTGTACTCTTCTTGGATTGGTTATTGGTGTAAACTCCCCCAACAGGTCAGGCCCTTGGATGATGTTGCCCTGTGTAGCTGAGGAAGCCTCCAAGGAGTGACATATGATGTTTCTGCTGACTCCCTATAGCTGTGACAAGTACTTCCTTCAAGCAGTGTGTGAAAGTCACATTATACTGTCCTCTTGGAATATTAGTGATACATTTGTCAAAATTTTAGTGTGTCGCTTCTTGTCCACCAGACTGCATAAAAGCCTTGTCCCTTGTGAAGGTTTTGTTCAAACTGTCTCTCCTTAATTCTTTTGACTCACAATGCTCAAGTTCATGTGTTTTCAAATATTTCAACATATGGAGAGGGCAGAGAATAAACATGGTGAACTCTATGTGATAACCACTGTAGTCTCCATTTTTAAATTGCTTGATTTTATTTATAAAATTAATGTCAGTTCAGTGAAGAAAATTAGCACATGAAGCACAGGACAGAAAAGTCACTACCAAAAAGGTAAATATTATTCATATAGCCATTAATGAGTACATTTTTCTAGAGTGGTCTCATCTGCTTATCATATTCTCCTACAATACAATTAATTAACAATACAGGAAAATATTATTTGAAGTAAATAAATATGCGTATATAACATGTTTTAAGCTTCTCTCCTGCATACATTATAAAGAAGTATGATCTATTTAACTAACTCTCTAGTGTTAGGAATTTATTTTGCCGTTACAAATTTACAGATAAACAATCCTGGACAATCCATGTTTGCACAAAGTCAGACGACTGTTTTATTTAAATTGGGAATGGCTGTTCTGTCCTTATTCTGTGGCCTGCTCAAGAATTGGATCATTTCATATTTTAGGAATAAAGCAGGCAAAATAGATTTGTGTCCAAATGAATAACAGAGAAGCTCTTCATAGTCAAGGTGAGAGCCAGACAGAAGTATCGTAAACCACAACCCTTTGGCTGACTATCTAAGACTCCAAGGACAATACTTCATGAACATTAAAGGCAAATAGCATGAAAATAAGAGATAAATGCATTTCAATAGAGATGATTTTCCTAATTTTATGACTCTCTGGAAGATCATTTCTTCACATTTCCTTCCTGCCCCCGCCTTGCCAACATTTTAAGTGAATCAATACAAGAAAAGAAAATAGGACACTTTCTCCAGAGATTTTAAGATTAGTTGCAGTTTGATGAGGACGTTGGAACTGAACACAAATACCTAACATAAAAGTTTATCTGGAAAAAAAATCGGATACTAACATTTCATGGATGTTTTCCTTCCAATGGAAAAGAAATGAGAAAATGACATCTTAGTCTAGAACACTGGGAATTGTAAATATCTAAAAATCTTAAAAAAATAAAATAAAAACTTGTCAGAAATGTAAATACTTGTGACTAGTGCAAAGCGATCTGCAATAATTTGAAACATTTATTTTCCTAGTGATCTACTCTTTTGTTCTAACCCTATGAAAATTGTCTATTTTTGGATTACCCATATATCATCAAAACATGATGATTGTTAGTGCGCTAAAACTGAAGTTTCCTTGTATGGTTTTATGTATTGCTTTTTCTTTTAAAACAGCAAGAAAGAAAAGAAAAAAATTTCCATTTCCTTTTCATTATAATAATGTAGGATTTAAAACTCCTTTTTATTGATTCCTCCTATTATTCCTCACATCTGGTATGGATTACAACTTTAGGTCCCTGCTGAACAGAAATCTGATAGCCCATTCTTTTCTGATTTCTGCATTTATAGAAAGGAAAGGGAAAAAGAAGCCAATTTCCCCTAACATTTTAGCCCCTTTACTCTTCTTTCCACTATAACTTCACCTTATTCCTGATGTTTACTTCCATTAACTATTGCATAGTTAACCAATTGTCATGGTCAAGAGTCCTGATGTCACAGCCCTTCCTGTAGCAGGCATAAAAAAAGCAGCAGGATATAAATGGGCACGCAAAGAAACATGAAGCTCCCAACAAGGATGAAAGGAATTGGGTTTTATTCCCTTCATAGCTTAAGGAAAACAAAATATATAATGGAATTTTTTGATGTGTTTCAGCAAGTAATCTATCAGTTTACATAAATTGTTGGTAATTATAGTCCCTGTGCAAAATCTGTGTGTCCTAATGGAAACAATTTGAATTGATGAAAATGGAAAGGTTTTACCCTGATAATGATGAGACATAGTTTACAAATGATACCGTAATCCAGAAATTCAGTTGATTCTGAGCCTTTTTCCTAACCAATTGTTGCTAAATGGTTATCTGAAACCTAGTGAACAGGAATGCTGCAAAACGGGGGTCAAGTCACTGCACACAGGTTAACGTTGTGGCTTTTGGCAACAGCATAGGAAAATGAAGGCAGCCAATGTGTTCTTGTTATTTCTCCATGAGTGTAGGAAACCCGTTCCTGGCCATTGTGGTTTCACTTGAGCTGTTTGTATGACACAATTTCCCAGGCTCTCACTCTTTACCAGGAATCCGAGGATCGATGTCCGTGCTTACTTTGGCTTCCTTGAGATAGGAGCCAACAAGAAGGAGTGCAACCGAAAATTTGATGATGATCAAGGGCTCTGGGCTCCTTTTTAAGTCACCACTCCACTCATCTTATTCTTTGTGTCTGTTTCCAAAGTTTCCCTTCTCTTTATCCCATGCATCTATTTAATGTGGGGACATAATGTAGTTTCTCAGAAATAGTGTGTCATCATGGTTTACCAGTGGTCGGATCCCATTGGAGAGCACAAATGTGGGAAGGGCTTAGTTCTGGCTTAGGCTCTACCACTAACCTGTGTCATTGTGATCAGGGCCTGTAAACCTTTGGCACCTAGGGAGGCACACAACAAAAAGCAACATATGAGCCTTCTAGACTCTTGTCTGACGGACAAACTAACTAATGTGTACACATTTTGTGTTTCCTTTGTGCTCAGCATTTTAATGAAATGGGATGAATAGAAACACTCTTATATACTAGGAGCTGTGAATTTTATTTTTAAGCTGGTACTTTATGGGCAGCATTTATAATGGCTATCATAAAGCTCCTTGCTTTTGTAAGACCACAGGCAAATGATAATATGACCGAGATAAATTAGCCCTTGTAGTTTTATCTCTTTAGGACTTAGAGATTTCATCTTTCATATTAGTTCATTTCCCAGGGAAAATAGGGCATTAAAAAGGGGCAATTGGCAGGAGTTTAATAAGGGGTTTTAACAAATGTTAATGGAAACCAAGAGGAAAGGGTGAATGAGTCCAGTACTAACAGTAGTGGGAAGTTGCTCCTTTCTGTGGGCTTGTAGAGACTGGAAGGGAGAGCTATCTGATGACTGTGCAGGAGTAGTGACATTTGGAAGAATAACACCTGCTCTGGCAACCTGCTGACTTGGCAGGAAGGGAGCTGGGGAATCAGCACCCCAATGGTTCTCTCCTCCCACCCTTTGGTCTGTGGCCAGGAGCTTAATGTTCAAACACAACCAGGCTACAATATGAAACAGTCTTCGGTAGTTGTCCGAACAGAACATGGTGAAGATGATTAGAAAAGGGACATGAGGGGACAAATGGGGAATGATCTATACATCTATAAATTGAAGCTTTTATTTTATTTTTATTTTATTTTAATGTTTATTTATTTTTGAGAGACAGAGAGTGAGCATGGGAGGGGCAGAGAGAGGAGACACAGAATCAGAAGCAGGCTCCAGGCTCTGAGCTGTCAGCACAGAGCCCCACATGGGGCTTGAACTCACAAACAGAGAGATCATGACATGAGCCAAAGTCAGAGGCTTAACCTACTGAGCCACGCCGGTGCCCCAGTACATTGAAGCTTTTAAATGTAAAGATCTCAAAGTTCCTTCCTGATCCATAATTCTGTCTCTTATGTGTATCTATTTGCTACACCTCACATATGTTTATGCGATTTCTTATATGGTCTTATTTTAGCGTATTAACTATGATTTGCCATTACCATAATGCATTATTGAAAACATGTTTTGAAACTTTTGTCCTATTTGTGATTTTTTTATATTGCTATCTCCCATGTAATTGAGAGTACTACACTAATATCTTGAACAATACACAAAAACTACTATAGTAAATTTGACTTTAGAATTGTCCAGCTTTTTGTTTATGGTCAGAGAATAAACTGAAGATCTGATTCATTCTCCCAAAGAACTGTTAAGATTGAGGTGTTGTTCTTTTATTTGTTTCTATAAATCTGTACTGTACTGTGAGATCATGATCTGAGCCAAAACCAAGAGTTGGATGCTTAACTGACTGAGCCACCCAGGGGCTGAGTTTAAATTCCGGGAATCGTAAGAAACATTTATTTGTTTCTAAATTATATAAAAATATATGCATATGTATATATACACATACAGATTTTATATTACCATATATTGTTTTAAATATACTTAAATATCTATTTACACTTAGATAAATATAAATGTATATTATGTTATCATATATATTACCATATAATTTATGTAGTGCCACAGAGACAAACAACATGGAATGTCTGGGGAATGCATAGAAGTATTTTTGTTCCCTTACCATGGATGGGTCTCTATGAGGAGTAGCAGTGTGAAAAGTGGCAAGAACTACTTGCTATTATTAAAAACCTTATCAAGGAACATGTATCTCCGTGTTACTAGAAAAGATACTGCTGGAAAATTGGAACTCAGTGCAATGAAATAATGTTTTGAAAATAAAGAATTATGTTTGAAATAGGAAGGATGGAGCGCCTGGGTGGCTCAGTCAGTTAAGCATCCAACTCTTGGTTTTGGCTCAGATCATGATCTCATGGTTTGTGGAATTGAGCCCTGCATTGGGTTCTGCTCTGACAACATGGACCCTGCTTGGGATTCTCTCTCTCCTCTCACTTTGCTCCTCCACCGCTTGTGCGCTCTCTCTCTCCTCTCTCTCTCTCAAAATAAGTAAATAAACTAAAAAAAAAAAAAAAAAAAAAGAAGTAGTAAGGAGGTATGAGAATTATAAACATCGATGATGTATTACTGTATTAGCTTGGGTGGCCATAACAAAATCCCACAGACTGAGCCACTTTAACAACAGAAATTTATTTTTTCACAGTTTTGGAGACAAGAAGTCCATGATCAGTTTGTACATGTAGGCTGTCTTTCTGGCTTGTGGATGGCTGGCTACCTTCTCTACTTGTCCTCAAATGGTCTTTCCACTGTACATGGGCACACACACACACACGGTGGGAGAGGGAGAGAGGGAGGGAGGGAGAGGAAGAAATTGCTCTCTGGAATCTCTTATAAAGACCTTAACTCTATTGTTACGTCTGCTGCTTTTGTTTCTTATGTCTTTTTCCCTCCCCATCTTATACGCTCTCCCAGTCATTGCCATATCTTTGATCCCTGCGTTTTGTGTGTAAGAGATTGACCAAACTGCATTCCAATTTGCAGTCTTTGGGCAGATGTTAATAACTTTGTTATATACATGAGCTTTATCCATATCAGAAAGATAAAAAGTAATGTGCTACAATATTGAAATATTTTACTAATCTTACAGTTTTTTAAAAAGTTTTAATCCATTTAAGTACAATTCCCAAACTAATTTCATACTCATCACTCCCTTATTCACACACACACACACACACACACACACACATACGTGGCATGCACACACACACAAGCATATGAACCCTCACGATCTCTTTCCACAGTGAAGTGTTTGATGTTAGGCAATCGACTGGGCATATTTTTTTAAGTCTGTGCTTTATTTCACTTACTTTTATATTTCCAGTATTTTTTAAAATATAATTTATTGTCAAATTGGCTAACATACAGTGTGTAAAGTATGGTCTTGGTTTTTGGGGTACATTCCCGTGGTTCATCGCTTACCTACAACACCCAGTGCTCATCCCAACAAGTGCCCTCCTCAATGCCCATCACCCATTTTCCCCTCTTCCCCACCCCCCCATCCACCCTCAGTTTGTTCTCTGCATTTAAGAGTCTCTTATGGTTTACCTCCCTCCCTCTCTGTTTGTAACTATTTTTTCCCCTTCCCTTCCCCAATGGTCTTCTGTTAAGTATCTCAAGGTCCACATATTAGTGAAAACACATGATATCTGTCTTTCTCTGACTTATTCACTTAGCATAATACCTTCCAGTTCCATCTGTGCCTGCAAATGGCATGATTTCATTCTGTCTCATTACCAAGTAGTATTCCATTGTATATATAAACCACAACTTCTTTATCCATTCGTCAGTTGATGGACATTTAGGCTCTTTCCATAATTTGGCTAGTGTTGAAAGTGCAACATTGGGATGCAAGTGCCCCTATGCATCAGCACTCCTGTATCCTTTGGATAAATTCCTAGCAGTGCTGTTGCTGGCTCTTGGGGTAGTTCTATTTTTAATTATGAGGAACTCCACACTCTTTCCAGAGCAGCTACACCAATTTGCATTCCCACTGACAGTGCAAGAGGATTCCCATTTCTCCACATCCTCTCCAGCATCTATAGTCTCCTGATTTGTTCATTTTTTCCAGTGTTGATATTAGTTTGTCCATTATAATGTTTAATGACTACTGTGGTGCTGTTCTCTCTTGTTTATAATTTTCTTTATTATCTATCTCTTTTATATTCAGTTTTCCCGTTATCCAGCATTTTAGATTTCACACTTTCTTTAAATTAAATGTGGGGATGGCAGGGGTGGAATAATACAGATTTTCTAAAATTATCTTCTACTTGCTAGATGAATTCCGCCTCATATTTAAATGCTATCCTTTGCAAAAAAAATTTTTTTTGCTTTTTCTCCTCTTTCTCCGCTTTTCCCTTCTCTCTTCTTCCTTTCTTGAATATGATTCCATGCTTCCCATTTACTCTGCTACTCATTTTTTTATCAGAAGCAACAGATATCTAGACAACTATGTCTGAAAATCATGTGAGCAGACTGTTTTTGACTAGCTGTTTACCTGGGTTCTGTTTGTGCCTAAGAGCTTGACTGAAGAATGTCTCTTCTATATTCATTCATTCAGCTGCCTGGGAGCAGAGGAAACAAACACAAATATGGGTAATGGCCGTCAGTCTGTGAAATTTTTCTTTGAGTTTCTCTAAATTATATCAAAATTGGTGAAACATGTCTACTTTTTCCCACTGACACAGAGACACTGGTGGGTGTGCCTTGTCTCCCTTGGGGTGACATGACAATGAGAACTGAATTAAAATGTGTGTTATTTACTCTTCACCCAAAGATTTCTTATGGTTGGCCACCATCATTTTCATAATGTAGGCTGTTTATACCATTTCCTACTCTCTACCTTTATTATTCAACCTCAATTTTCTTCTTTAGGGATCTAGGCCAGTGGTCAAAAATGGTTGGTATATAGCCTGGCAGACTTTCCTTTGGTCTTCTACTGACATGTCTTGATGAAATAGGATGAAAATTTTTTTTTATCCAATGCCTTCTGTACAACACGTCCATATCCACAATTCTGGTTCTTCCGTGACAGAAAACATTGGTAGGGTCTTTTGCAATTTCTTCTCACAGACTTTCCCATGCCTTTGAGTATGGGAGTTATTGCTCATGTTTGCTGTCCTTTTCACTTGGTTCCAAACTCTCACTTGTTCATTTCTGCTATGAGGCTGGAGGCATTCTGCTCAGATTACAGTTTTTACTTTTTCTTCAATTTTATTCAGTTAAAATGAGGAAAGTTTCATAAACATGCCTATACACTAACTTTTACTCTATTTTCATCTAGGTTTTAACTTCAGTGACATTATTTAGAATCATTCTGTGAAAAATTCACTCTACTTTTTTTCTGTTGAAAAAATAAACCAATAAATCTTAACACCCTTGGTGTTAGCCAGCCCAAGAAGGGCATGCCAGTATATCCAATTTCTGTTTATAGAAAATACATTGGTCAGAGATATAGCTATAGATTTGAGATATTAAAGGGAAAAAATAACAACACACACACACGTATGAATGCACATACACAAAAGTAATATCTCCAAAGTTACTCTAATTCTGGAAGACTGGAAAGATCATGGGGGTTAGTTACACATCTGAGAAGTGGTAATGAATTCAATTTTTGAAATACATTTCTCATTTTCCTGTTCTATAGACTCGTCTCTGGATTCACACACACACATGCACACACACACACACACACACACACACACACACACATGCTTACATTAATTTATGTAAATATCTAAATGTATAAATATATGTATGTTTACATACATTTTACATACAAATTGTTGTATTTATATAAACATAAATATATACATATATAAAATATATACAAATATATACAAATATATATACAAATATATAAAATATATATATAATATACATATTATATTTAAATATTTAAATATTATATAAAAATATAAAATATACAAATTTATACAAATTTTACATACAAATTGTTGTATTTATATAAACATAAATATATACTATATATACTTATATACTTATATATATACACTACATATT
Organism: Panthera onca; assembly: GCF_046562875.1. Lineage (NCBI taxonomy): Eukaryota > Metazoa > Chordata > Mammalia > Carnivora > Felidae > Panthera > Panthera onca. Next base: position 139,943,718 of record NC_138339.1, on the reverse strand, counting down.
TATATTTATTTATATATTTATTTATTATTTATATATTTATATATTAAATATTTATTATATATTATATTATTATATGTATTATTTATTTATATATTATATATAAAAATATATATTTATTTATATATTTTTATATATTTTTATATATTTTTATTAGTTATATATTTATTTATATATATATATACTATATATTTATGTTTATATAAATACAACAATTGAGTCACAGGCCCCTTGTTTTCTGATTAGTAGAAGTAGCAAATAGAGATATTCATGCCATGGTATTTACAGGTGCATTTTGCTACATTACTATCTAATGGAAGTTAAAAACTGAACAATTATATTTCTGATTATTGTAGGATGTCCCATTGGACATGTTGCATATGGAGAGAATATAAGCCGAAAGAGAGGGTAATAACAAAAATGCTTAAGGATATAGGGATTTCCAGGTCATTTCAAACCAATTATTCGCTCAGTTTTAATTTATGTCGTATAGCTGTTAGTTTCAACTCAGGGATTCCAGCAGGACTGCAGTCCAGTGAAGGCATGGTGGGAATTTTCAATAAAATGTTTGTGATTTGTTTCTGTTGGACCTAGCTGTTAAAGCCCATTAAATATTTTGCCCTCTTCTAGATCAGGTTTCCCTACACTTGGACTCAGGAAACTTCTGTCTTCAGAATGCCTCAATTTGTATTGTTTGGTCAGATCCTGCTGGGAGATTTTTGTACATTGAAAATGTCAGTTGTTAGGATTAATTTTCAACATTAACCTAAACAAGTTTAGGGACTGTACCATATGTCAGAAATCTTCACGTTGCTGTGAAGAATGTGGTATTGGAAGCAAATCTAATTTGCTGAGACACCCTTTGAAAACTGGAGTTTCCACATTTAGCTGTAGACAGTTCCTAATTATGACACGGTGAACCAGTTATAAAAAAATGCAAACTTGCACACAAAGTCTCAACCATGGCTCCTCAAACACCACAGTAAAATTGCATTAATTCCTTGTGTATATTTTTTCTGTCATGTGAACTAGTGTTTTTTGATCACCAAGGACTGAATTAGTTTAGAATTATTAAAATATTTGTATCATATTAAAATTATTTCACTTTATTACTTTGATAGATACGCCACTAATTTTTATTTATTTATTTATTTAGGAGAGAGAGAGCACAAGCAGGGGAGAGGGGCAGATAGAGAGAGAGAGAGAGAGAGGGAGGATCTTAGTCAGGCTTCATGCTTAACTCAGAGCCTAACACAGGGCTCGATCCTAAGACCCTGGAATCATGACCTGAGCCAAAATCAAGAGTCAGGCATTCAAATGACTGAGGCGCTCAGGTGCCCTGATATGTCGCTAAGTTAAAAACATTTTTTTTGTTTTGTTTTTAACGTTTATTTATTTTTGAAAGAGAGAGAGAGAGCGCACAAGCAGGGGAGGGGCAGAGAGAGACGGAAAATCTGAAGCAGCTTCCAGGTTCTGAGCTGCCAGCACAGAGCCTGACACAGGGCTCGAACCCACCAACTATGAAATCATGACCTGAGCCAGTTGGATGCTTAATTAACTTAGCCACCCAGGCATCTGTCACTAATTTTGAATGACAGCATTTTCGACTTCATCAATATACATTCAACCCTTAATGTGACAACTGTCACATAGTAAAAAAGACATACTTGTTGAACAAATGACAACAAATGACTGGAAAACTAAAATGAATGAATTTGGCTAAAAAATATTCTTTATGTTGGTTTTCTCCAAACATCAAGAAAATTAAAAGGAAAAATATTATACAAAGACACTATAATAAGCATTCAAATTAAGCAATCTGGTAAGATTTAGAAAATGCTCTACACATTCAGATAATAACTGTATTTTTCATAAATATACCTTATAATTCAAGGTAAACATCAGCTTTATGTTTGTTCTCTACTGTTGCAGTATTTTTTTACCTCAATACCCAGAATTCACTGTCTCACCATTTCAAAGAATGAAGAGGTAGACACAAAATGAGGAGCAGGCAAAAATTTATTAAGAGTATAAGATTAGAAAGGAAGAATAGTAGGAAAGCTCTCTTCTCAGAGAGGGGCCACTTTTACAAGGTTCTTGTCCCCCTCCCCCCCATCCTTCCTCCTGGTCCTTCTCAGGTTCTACCCTTATTGGCTAACTCTAGGTCTTGGGTTGTCCATTCCTGATTGGCTCGTTCCCATTCTATGAGGGGTAGTGTATGGCCATATTGTTCCTTGTGGGTCATAGGTTTTATGGTCTACTTTTTTTAGTCAGGTCTTTTGTCAAAGTCCTGAGGGAACCCTGGCGGGGGTGGGGGGTGGGTGGTGGTAGTAGGTGTTGTCTGTTACATTCTTAAAAGGAACTTTATGTCCCAAGGGGTTTGCTAGTGTCAAAATCTCCCAGCATTGCTCCCAAATAGGTGTCTTTCCCCACCCAGGACCTCAGGTCCTAATCCTTTCCATCGCTGCCTATTTTATCCTATCTCTTCATATCATACTAGTGGTGCTAAAAGAATATGATGGATATAATTAGTTGACTCAACTTGATCATTTTATTAATGAAAGTTTAAATGATTGACTCATGAAAGAATGAATAAGTATGCATATTTTTTACTGATTATTTTTCCTTGGACAGACGCAGGAGTGTAGAATTTAGTCTGAACTCAGGCTTTTCCCCTTTACTACTTGGGTTAATAATCGGTTGGTTTTATTTCTATTTCTTCAGGCCCTCTCCTCCTTAGTAGGGATAGCATTTGCTCTGATGATACATGAAAAGTTAAAATATCTAAAATTAACCATGGCAAAAAGATGATTCAAGTGGATTTCCAGTGTAATTATAATTACCAAAATTGTGTTTTTCTCATGCATCCATTCTTCTGTCATGTTTTCTTTTAACTTTTGATTAGCTAAGTACCATTTGTAACATTACCTTTTGGCAAGATGAACGTGTTCCAGAGACGGGAAAAACTGCAAATGAGAAAGTCTGTACTATATTCGCACTCTTATAAGAGAGATAATTACCTGAAAATCATAAAATAAGATCCAGTGAATACTACTTTTTCATGATTATGACAAGATTTTACCAGGTAATGACCAAAAATCTGTGGTACAATACAGAGTAAAAATATTAGTAAAATAAACCACAAAAATATAACAGCCATGTGAGGATTTTCGTATCACCTAGTGATACCCTTACCTCTTTCATTTGAACATGAAAATGCCTATTTTAGGTATTTTTAGTGAAGTAAATAATGAACCAAAAATGTAAGTTTTCCAAACCAACAATTTTACTGACTTACTTGATTTGTGCTTTACGTAGTGATATAATAGTGTATTTTCTAAAACTGGTAGCCAGTTAAACGCTATTAAAAAAAAAAAAAGCTAGAGTATCAAAAAAAGTTTCCATCTTTTAGGAAAAACAAGACTTGGGTCATTAGACTTTAATAGCTTTTAATGTCTTGGGACATTGAAACAATTACCACTTGGAGAAGATGATTTAGCTTTACAGTGAAAGCTATTCAGGAGTGGCTAAATAGTTACAAATGTTTTCCAGATTTGGTCTGTGAGTTTAATGGCCATCTCTGGACAGATGATCAGCCTTGATATTGGAATTTCCCTGCATCGTATGAGGCTCGTCCTAGAAGAGCAAGCTCAATCTTTTGGTGCGATTACCAAATGTAGAAATATTTAACGTTGTGTCTCTGGGTTTGGTCTGAGAGTTTAATGACTTTCTCTGGACAGATGACTAGCTTTGATGCTAGAATTTCTTTGCATGGTATGAAGCTTGTAGTAGAAAATCAAGCCAGATAGTTTGGTGCTGTTACCAAATGTAGAAATGTTTAACAATGTTTAACATTGCGCATACTCAAAATACAGAAAAGTTCAGAAACTCACTTTGAATTTAGTTAATAAATGTGATTCTAAATCCTTGAAAGGCTAGTTTCAACTTTTTGCCCTTGATTTATGAGTCTCTCTAAAGTGGAATTATTACGGTTCAGTAAAAATCTGACATCTGGTGTGTTTTTTGGAGAAAGCACTTTATAAAAATTCTGAGCTTTCTTTCTGTTGTGGTATCCACCCACTAATTTGCCCAAAACATTGACAATACAGTAGCTTTATATAAATTTCACTGAAAATCATGTATCTCTGACATGTTATGTATATCCCAATTCCCAATGCAATATTTTCTTAAGATAAATAATCAGATGCTAGAGATTAAAGGAGCATTGGGGATCATCAGAGGATCCTCCCCCATAGGGCCTGAAAAAGCTAATTTAGTACATCAGTAAGCCCAGAACAGAGGCTACTGCAGTGACCAGGTCCACATCCCAAAACTAAACCTAAGTCCACCTGTGCTGATAGGAAACACCTGTGAAGGAAACCTAACCCATACCAATCACAATCTAACTCAGCTTTAGCTAATTTACCTTTCCAGAGAAAATAGGACCTTGCTAGCCTTATAAGGAAATCCCGACATCCCATGCTAGCCAATCCTGACTCATTTCCGTGTTATCTCAGCTAAACATTCTCCAGAATTTGCTCTTGCCCAAAATCTCTCGAGAAGAGCGTGCCATTGCTTGTGATACACTGTGTTCTTCCGATCCATGGATTTTTGTCCCTTGAATAAAGGACATCAGACTCGTTACTAAATTGTTTTAGTTCAGTCATTTGATGGTTTTGGAAACCAGAGAAGACCTTAAGACAGCTGGCGAAGATTTTGGAGGCTGCTCATCCATGCAGGCAAATCTACCCACAGAGTCCTGTTGGTTGGCTGCCTCTTTGGCCCCTCTTCTGGATCAACGGTAAGCTTCTCTCTGAGGGAGCTCCACTTATTTTGTGTTGCTGAGCTCTGAAAGTTTATTTGTCCTAATCCTCCCAATAGAAGATTGGGATGTGAGAGACCCTAAGGTTTTCACACTGTGATCTCATATGCCACAGAGGAACTAAAACTTTTTGGGGCGGGGGGGTCTATTAGTACACATGTGGAAGTTTTCCACATTGGAAAACCTGTTATGAGGAATAATATACTTCTAGAAATTACCAAATGTGTTTTTAATTTTGCCCATGCATAGAACACTAGTATAAAAGTTCACAATTTGCTTGCTTCTGAGTTTTCAACCAGGAATTAGTGATTCTGAAGGTTAATTATTCTTCTAATCAATATATGTAATTAAAACCACTTAGAAATAATAAGGGTGAGAGGAAACAATGGCACATGAAAAGAAGGTAAGGAAAGGAAAACCATTGTTTTGGAATGAGAAGAGGAAAAATATAGGACAAAATCTTAATGGCTATCAAAAATATTGTAGAAAGTGTGTGGAAAAAGAGTCTTGGGAAAGGAATTTTATGAGAGGTTAAACTAAGACTGAATGGATTTCATTAATGGAATGGATTTAATTAAGTTTTTCTTAAATGAATTAATATCACAAGTACACTGATATAGAATTAGAATGTGGTTTTCTTTTTTTTTGAAGGGACAAATTTCTCTTAGGTTATTGGTCTGCTGTTAATATGAAATTGTAAACAAAGGTTGTTCTTTAACTTTTAAGTACTTTGCTTCAACGCCAGTACCAAAATAATTTACTGTGCTACACATTGGCTTTCTGAGGTCTTTTCCATTATTTAAGAAAACCCAGCCTTTTCATCATTAAAAAAGCTAAGTTGGCTTCACAACTGAGTAATGTTCTGTATTTGTCTTTAACATCTATTGTCATTTTGGTGACTTGAATCCCATGAAAGTCAAAAAGTGCTTCATTAACTTGTCTCCTAAGGCCCATCTTCCAGCAAATATACCAGTAACATTCTAAGACCAAACTTGGTTCAGAGAGGGGGGAAAAAACAAAATACAAAAAACAAAACCAACTTTTATATTTGTAAAAGTTGTCTGAACATAAGGAAAAAAATGACCAAGGCCTATAGTGGTCTCAAGTTGTTTGTTGTGAGCCCTGTGGCAACTGGCAATGGTAACATGCTCTCTGACAGGAGAGAGAGTATGTCTGGTATGCATTCAGAAATTGTAGGGATGGGCCTTCCCCCTTGAGTCTGAGCTCTGAGGACTGGTGTATGGAACCTGATAGAGGCAACAGGATCAACAGACCCGAAGGAAAACCAGGAAGAGAAATACTCTTATAGGGCTAATGGCAGATTTATGGAGTACTCCATCTTCCCTTGGCCACGTGTAACTTCTGGTCCCCACAGTGAGCAGTGGGAGGAACCAAAAAGGAGTCCTTGGAGCTGATGAGAGCAGCGCTTTCTCTCCCCATTAGCTGCAAGGGCTGCTGTGTCCCCCAGATAGAAGCTTGAGAATATGACAGTAAGTTTTCCTTCTTCAAGGCCATGTGGTAGACCAAGTAAAATGTTCAGGTATTTCTGTGAACATTTGGTCAGGACTAAATCTTTTGGGGTTGAGTAAGCAGACCAGAGATACTTACTTTTAAACTGCTCAAAGTTTGGGGGCACCTGGGTGGCTCAGATGGTTAAGCGCCCACCTTCAGCTCAGGTCATGATCTCATGGTGTGTGAGTTCGAGCCCCATGTCCGGCTCTGTGCTGACAGCTCAGAGCCTGAAGCCTGCTTTGCATTCTGTGTATCCTCCTTTCTCTCTGCCCCTCCCCTGCTCACACTTTGTCTCCCTCTCTCAAAAATAAACAAACATTAAAAAAATTTTTTTTAAACTGTTGAAAGTTGTAATAGGTTTGAAGGATTGTTTTTGGACAAAGAAATAGGGTTTCTGACTTTTAAACATTTGACCACTGATTGTTTTTTTTATTGTACTAGGAGACCTTGAATGATAGACACTAGCTCTACATTTTTATGAAGTATAGATTAATTATTTACTATATTGAAATGTCCTCTTCCAGAAGAAGTTATTAGTAATCTTGGTACAATGTGTGTATGTGTGTGTTTTCTTATGCTGAAAAAGCTCTTTAGTCAAAGTTCAATCCAAATTTCTACCTAATTCTCATGTAGCCTGCTAGTGAAAACAGTGAAGAAGAGAATTGAGCAAAAGTACTGCGTGCATTGAGTTTGATAAGGGAATATACTATATTTAGCGGTTCCATTCCTAAATGTTTAAATTTTAATCTTAAAAATATTAACTGGGAAATAAACAAGTAAAAATTCTCCCCCACCCCCTGGGGCATCTGGGTGGCTCAGTCAGTTGAGCATCCCACCTCAGCTCAGGTCATGGTCTCAAGGTTCATATGTTGGAGCCCCATGTCAGGCTCTGTGCTGACAGCTCAGAGCCTGGAGCCTGCTTCTGATTCTGTGTCTCCCTCTCTCTCTCTGCCCCTCCCCTGCTCATGCTCTGTCAATCTCTCTCTCGAAAAATAAATAAACATTAAAAAAGTTAAATAAATCTTTTAATAAATTTTCATTATTTGTTTCACAGGGACCATTAGGCTCTTCCAATCTCTATCTCCTCCCTGCTCATGCTCTGTCTCTCTCTTTCTCTTTCTCCAAAAAAATAAACATTTAAAAAAATAAAAATACATTCCCCCTCACCCCAAATATTCTATATTTAGTGGTTCAGTTCTTAAATGTTTACATTTTAATATTAAAAATACAAATTTTGAAAGAAACATGTTAACCACCCCAAATATACTATATTTATTGGTTCAGTTCTTAAATGTTTATATTTTAATATTAAAAATAACTGATTAATAAACAAGTTAAAATCTCCCCCCATTATTCTGAAGTAAAATTTGGCAAAATCTGATGGATGTATATTAATATAACTAAATATTAAATACCACACTTAGACTGAAGCATTCTGCCTGGTCTGTAGAAGGATTGACTCCTATCCTGTGTGTGTGTGTGTGTGTGTGTGTGTGTGTGTGTGTGATTTCAAAGAAATCTGTCTTCCTAGAAACAAAAGCCATTTAAAACCTAAATTAATACCAAAAAAGGTTTAAATGTAAGAGTCCTAAATGTCCATGTAACATTCTATAATGATGTATTCATGAAAGTCATACTTTATTAGAAATACATTGGGCAATAAATAAGCAAATTTCTTTGTTAGAGATTCCTTTTGTCATAAATGAATTTAATGTCGATTATTCAAACCAGAGAAAACAAAATATTTAATTCATTAGAAAAATTAGAATGTTAGTTGGAACCTGATGTTGAACTACAGTAATTAAGGGTAGCCTTAAAGGGGTGCCTTGATTGTCCAGAAGACTCCCCATGTAATCCATACTTTCCAAATATGTAAACACTTTTACAGCTTTGCATATTTATAAAATGTATTTGTAGAAAATTATCATATTGTAATGTGTTAATGAGATACCTTTTAAAGTCCTGTTTAAATATTTTGTGTGAATATTTCTTTGGCTGAAGGCATAGAGGTTTATATTTTGGTTTCTATTCCAAAAACTAAATGCTATTTTAGAACAAATTTATTTGATACTCTAAAATTCTCATATCCCTTACTTCATTTCATGTGGTAGAGTATATTGAAGTCAGATGACTTCCTTGGTAGCCTTATTTGATCATTCTAATTCCTAGAAAATCTCACCCAGTCTCATGTTTTCAGTCAAAAACAGTCCAAGGGAATGTTTGACAAAAAGGTCTAATTCTCAGATTAGAAGATCCTTCTGTCTTTGAGATTGATTTTACTTAGTATCCTGCTAAGTATTGCCATCATACTGTCCCATAAGAAAATTAAAATCGGAGCCTCCAAAGGAGACTTCATTATCTTACTCCACTGTAATGCTATTTCCATCTTTTTCTTTATTCCTTATCACAGTGAATAATACCTTGAGGTCACCCTGGACTCTTTTTCTCTGTCACAGATAGCATCTAAACAACCTTTTCGCTGTAGATTCCAACTTGTTCCCATCTCTCCTTTGTTTTTCCCCTATAACCTTGCTGTAGGTGACTCATTAGTTTTCGACTAGAATCTCACTTACTGCCTGTAACTAAACAATGAGGGCCATTGTTGGAGAAATCACTGAGTAAGATCAGATTGGATCCATGATTAATTCATGGTCATCAACTTAGAATGGGTCTCCACAATGGCTAGTAGTCTATGACCACTGATCTTCTGTGGTCCTGTGCATGTGTATCTACTGTATCCATCTCAATATGTTCAGGCTTTCTTTGAATGTTCAATTCACCATTACTCCAACTCTTAGTTTCTAACTTCACCACCTACTTCAGACAGAAAAGAGAAGACATGTATTAATAATTCTCTCACTTTCATGGTACCGAATATAAAACCAATGTCCCTATGTATCAATCCTATTCTTCCTATAAATGAAACAAAAGTCTCAGTTGAAACTCTTGTCTGTGATTGGCTTATCTCTTTTTGTTCCTTCAAGCATGATTATTCAATAGATATTCTGTATATGATGTTTTCATCTCCTCACTTGACATTCTCTTAACTACCCTGAAGTTTAGTGTTATTTTTATATTCAGCAGTTAATGAAATGGCTCCTGTGGAAGTGTTTATGACCTCTAAGATCCTCCTCATTCTCTAACTTTGAACAGTATTGACCCAATAAAACTACTCCTTCATTTTTGCTTCATTTCCTAGAAATCTCTTGACTCCTGCCAGACTGAGCATCTCTCTATTCCTTAAGCTCCTCAGGACACCTTTACCTTGGTACACAGTTTTCCTTAGCCTGGACAATTTTCCCTTCCCTTACTTAGGTATCACTTCATTCTGACCCATGCTTTTATTTTTAAAAAGCCTTTTACCTGCCATTTTAACAACAGGAGACCAAAGAAGTGAAAGGTAAAGTAAACACAGACGTGTTCAAAATGACATGGTCTGGGAAAGAAAACCTACTTGTGGGGAAAACTTTAACAACCCCAAGAGGGGTGACACTATGATAAATATGTATGCTTGATTTGGTGATAATAAATTTAGACTGTTGGGTAAGTCACACCCCAACTCTGAAATCTTAACTACTGGTAAAGGAGTATACCCTGTATCAGATTACAATGCTGAGTAATATGTACTCTAAGCTTATTAAAAGCATTCCCTGAAATTCACTCAACGCATGTTTGTTAAACTTGAGGCATTTGGCACACTGCACATTAGGGTAGAGAATCTCTAGAGACAGACCCTGTGATAAAGATGAAATCCTTCAAGGAAGGAAAGCTATGCATCTGTGAACCAATTTTATGTAGGACAGGATAATGTGTTTGAGACTGATCTCAAGGGCAGTAAGAATTCAGAAAAACACTGGTCATAGTGAGTGTTGGAGTTTTCTATCAAACTGGTGTCTTTTGAATTTATGGGCATCTGAATTGATAGTCTTGCTTACTTAGATCCCAGGATCTTGAAAGTTCTGCCTCATCTGTAGACACCTCCAGGATGATGAAAGCACTCAGGCCTGGGCTTTGAAGTCAGATACATCTGGGTTGGAATCTTGGCTCCCATGTGTATGTCACAACTTTGTGACCTCATTCAACTTTACTTAATCCCTGAATTTTGGTTCTTTCTCTCTAAAACTGATACACGTGGTGAGCTTACCATAAGGCTTTATTTTTCCTTAGCCTGGGGGCGGTCTCCTTTTCTGAGCAGATCTCTCTGTTGCCATCCTTGGGCTTGCTTCTCTTGGGAACTTCACGAGTATCCCAGCACCTGGAACAACAGCAGCTGACCTCCATTTTAATTTAGTTGTAGATACATTTACACTCACACACATATTAGGGAATTGGAGATTAGGGATTCTGGGTCTAAACCTACCTCTTTGATTAATTAAAGGCATCATAGAATTTAGTTAGCAATTGTGAGTTTTCTTCCATGCAAATTTAAAAGACTGGATAACTACTCATGGACCCCACTAAGCCTAATATAGTAGAAGTTATCAAATGTAAGCAGCTATTTATGTAGGTACAAGTGAGAATTTTATATATATAATTAGTTTGAAAAGAAAAAAGAAATCAAATTTTCTAATGTTTTGTGACAATTTCTATTTCTGTCCAAATTGCACAAAGTATCAAAGTAATTACAGATATTCCAAAACATTAAAAATAGTGAAGAATGCACAGTAAATTGTTGACTCCTTTATGAAATGATAAGAATGTTATTAGATTAAAATTTTACTGAAATTTTTCTTTAATGGCTATTTTAGTAAATGGTAAATTGAAAATACAACCGTGTATGCTAATTCAGTTCTTAAAATTGGTTGACTTTTTGTAAAAGGAAAATAATAAAATACACTACTTGTAGAAAGTGAATGCAGTGTATCTGACCACCAAGTTTATGATTTTTTTTCATTCAAGGAACATCAAATTAAGTTTAAATGATCTTTGAAAACAGAAAATACATGGACTAAGAACAAATGTTGTCATCTTTTATTATAATTAAGTATTCCTTGCTATCCTTTTATATTTCTTGCTATGCTATATTTCCCTAACGGTAATTTCTGAAAATGGTATAAATTACTAGAAGCATTTTCCATTATGTAATCATAGATTTAAAAAAATTGTGGTGCCATAGCTCACTATGTGACCACTAATGACAGCTCTGAAGAGTTGAGAACTTTAAACCATACAAGGGCACCTTTTGATTTCGCTTCAGGTCATGATCTCATTGTTCATGAGTTCAAGCCCTCAAGCCCCAAGTTGAGCTCTATACCCACACCACAGAGCCTACTTGGGATTCTCTTTCTTTCTTTCTCTGCCCCTCCTCAGCTCTCTTTCTCTCCCTCTTTCTCTAAATAATAAACATGTTTTAAAAAGAGAGAAAAATCTCTAGGCATATAAGGATGCAGAGGGTAGCAGAATTAGCTGTGTATACTTACTACAAAAACAAAAGTCACTCCAGGAGTTGTTAGCTTGTAAAGATCTATATTAGATTCCTACTACTGTTATAACTACTACAAACATAGTTCACTACAAACTAGTAACTTAAAGCAACACACATTTATTATTAAAGTTCTAGGGGTCAGGGGTGTGAAAGAGGCTTTACTGAGCTAAAACCAAGATGTCCTCTGAGTTCCTTAGCGATTAGGGAGAACGGGTTCCTTGGTCTTTTCCAGCTTCCAGAGGCCACCTGCGTTTCTTAGCTATTGGCTACTGCTCCCATTCCACATGTAGCATCTTCAGATCTTTCTCTGCCTTTGGAGCCCTTGTTTCCCTTTTACAAAAACACCTTTGGTAGGATTGGGACACTGGGTAATCTAGGATAATTGTCCCATCTCCAGACCCTTGACTTAATCACAGATAAAAATTCCCTTTTCCCCCTTTATATGAACAAGGTCCGGTGATTAGGACCTGGACATCTTTGGTTGGCTGCTACGTCGTATGTTTATGTATTTGAAGAAGACATGTGAGTTCTAGAGCAACAGTGAGGTATGGTGGAAAGGATGAAGGCTTTGGTGCCACTTAGAGTGGATTCAGACTCCAGAGCTGTTATTTGCCAGCTCTAGACCCTATGGCAAACGGTTCAATGTCTCGCTAAGTCAGTTGCATCATTTCTTGAACAGAGATATAAATAAAATGTAAATTGAAGGGTTCTCAGGAGAATCACAGACCATACCGAGTGCATTGTACAGGACTGTTATTCATATCATTATTATACAGATTAATTACAGGCAGTCATACACATACCAGAAATTACTAAAATTATTGTTCAGCTACTGTCCTCCTCATTTCTATATTAGTTACTGTTGTTGCTAGTTATTTAAGCACATCTGTAAAAGTTTAAATGAGAAAAAAATGTTTAGCATTTAAATAGGAAGATGAGGGAAAGATTTGACATTTATCAGTAGGGTTTTAATTCAACATCTAATTCAGCTGGTGGGAAAGGCCATTCCAGGAGGTGAAGCACTAGGAAAAATAGGCACACGTGCATGAATATACACATATGTCATCCATTCATTGTAGATTATACAGTCCTAGATGAGAATGCTTTTTTCTACTTTCTAGAACATGAACTCATGTAATTAGGAACTTACACTCTTAGAGTGACTACAATATCCAGTGCTGTATTAGTTAAACTTTTATGTGAGCTCTAGTTAAAATGTATACATGTTTTCAGGGGCACCTGGCTGGCTCAGTTGGTTAAGTGTCCAACTTGGACTCAGGTCATAATCTCCTGGTTGGTGAGTTGAAGCACCCATTGGGCTCTGCAATGACAGTGTGGAGCATTCTTGGGATTCTCTCTCTCCTGTCTCTGCCCCTTCCCCATTCACACTCCGTCTCTCTCTCAAAAACTAAACGTTAAAAAATTTAAAAATTAAAAAAATGAAAAAATGTAAACATGTTTTCAAAGAACAGCAAAATTGTTTTGAAAATCCACACACACATACACACGCACGCACACACACACGCATATGCACATGAAAAGGAAGAGGAGGAGGTGGAAGATAGAAAAGAAAAAAAATAATATACATATTAACTTTCATACTTGATTCATCCAGCTATCTGTTCATTGTGAACCCCCGGTGTTGTAGGCATAGGAAGACTTACTAATTAAACAGACTCGAGAGAGGGGACACCAGCAGAACTGGAAAAGGGGATTGCTGTCTGAAATGAAGAGAAAGCCATGTGGACACAACAGAGATGGACAGAATGGCCTGCCATGCAAGACACTGTGTCATTTAGCAATACTAAGGCTGAGGTGCCAGTAGAGTCACTGCTGTGGAGGGGGAGGTGGGGTACACTATAGAATATGTATATGCCTTTGCCAACATGTTCATATGCTTGGTCCTCATTAATAGCTCATGTTTCTAGATGACTCATCCCAATTTATCATTTCATTCTTTTTTAAAAATATTTTTGTATTGTTTAGTTGTTTTTGAGAGAGAGAGAGACAGAGAGAAAGCAAGCACAAGCAAGGGAGGGGCAGGGAGAGAGGGAGACACAGAAACTGAAGCAGGCTCCAGGCTCCCAGCTGCCGGCACAAAGCCCAACGTGGGGCTTAAACTCGGGAACAATGAGATGATGACTTAGGCTGAAGTTGGAAGTTTAACCACCTAAGCCACCCAGGCCCCCCTCTATCAGCTCATTCTTAAAGGCTCTCCTTGATTGCCTCTCTGGCCCAGCTCCACCACCTGAATAGCCCTCTTTGTCTTACCTGTTCCAGAGCACCTACTTTTAGGGTCAGTTCCAGCTTCGGTTCAGTACAACCATGAGTCTTACATGTCCTGTGTATGGGATTCCAAACGCTGCAAGGGAAAACCACATGTTCTTGTGGAGTTGTGCCCCTGACTGACAACCTATGGTCTCCAGAAACTGCTAGTTCCTAAATAGTACATTTGCCCTACCCATCACATCAGGCTGCTCTCGAATCCCCTGCTCTGTAGCTCTTTCCCATGTTTTGCATGAGCTTTATGCACACTTTTTAAAAATGTGTGCACTTTTAATGTGTATGCAGGCATGCAGCTCAGTTATATCACCATAGAATAGCTGTTGGTGAACTTCACATAGATTTCATAGCATATACTCTTCTGTGTCTTGATTTTTTTTTGTATTTATGTAAGAAAGGTAATATTTTTTCACCCATGAATGTTTAGACGAATTCATTAGTGCAGCATGCTGTTTGTGCCTGAAGCTTTCTTTCCGGGAAGGTTTTAAACTATGAATTCAATATCTTTAGTAGATACAGGACTATTACAATTTATTTTTCTGCTGTAGATTTGTTTTCTTCAAGGAATGAATTGGTTTCATTTCTGTTTTCAAAGTGACAAAAAATTTGAGATATAATTCAGCTTTCCTAAGACATGGTCCATTCTGGTGTCTGTGAACTCTTTTATCTAATACCTTAACTATCTTAAACATGGTTACTTTGAGGCCTTTCACTGCTACCTTTAAGGTTTGTATCCTTTATAGGTCTGCTTATATTTATTATCCTGTCTCTTGATTGTTAGTCACTTTTTACTTTTCATGCCAAAAGATTATTATTAATGCTACTGTTACTATTATTTTTGTATGCTTGTCATTTCAGAGAATATGTTGTAAAGACTTTAGCCTGTGTGACCTTTATCTAAAACTGGTTGAAAATTTTTTCTGAGAGATAATTAAATTGACATTTGCCCACTTGAATCCTAAGATTTGTTTTTAGATGAGTTTGCTTCTGTTTTGTCCTATTGCTAAAGAATGTCTCTTGCTTATAGGACTTTATGTTTCTTTTTCTCTTTGTTGAATGTCTGGAGTGTTTACCACAGTTACTCCATTTTGATAAGACTTGACCACCCAGGTCTCTAGTGCTTTTTTTTTTTTTTTTTTTTTTGCATCAGTATCCTACTGTGTTCAGTATTGTGGTTTTTATGACACCTGTATATAATAGTGGAAATGAACCTTTATTATTTATTTTCACTATTATCTTGGCTATTATTTGCCTTTTAATTTTCCTAAACATTTTAGAATCAGGTAATAAACTTTGCCATAAACCCCCAAAAAAGTCTGCTGGAATTTTGATTATTATTACAGTGTTTTGACAGCCTAATTTAGAGAGAATCGCCTTCTTTAAAATTTTCAACTTCATAGAAAAGGTGTCTTTTCATTTGTTGGAATCTTTTCAAATTTTTCTAAGTAATTTTTATAGTTTTTTGGTACTAGAATTAGGTTTTATTAAATTTATGCCTAAATTCTTAATGTTTTTGATGATTACACATGAAATGTTTTTTTTCAAATTACCATCTTATAACTTCATGTGACTGGAACCTGGACATAAAATTGATGTTTATATATTGATTTGGGATTCAGCAGCTCTAAAATTGATCATGAATTCTAATAGTTGACTTGCAGGTTCCTTTTTGTTTTTTGGTTTTTTTTAATATACACATTTGTTCAGTTGTGTATGTTATATTTTTTTTTCCTTCCTTTTAATTTTGTTAATCATAGTTTTGATCTATTGGTCTTATAGCCCTGTATAGATTCTCCACTGCAGTGTTGAATGAACCTAGGACTTTTTTTTTTTCTCATTCTCAAATTGGAGACAAAGCTTACAATATTTTCTTATTAATTAGCATATATCATATGAATTTTTGGTATTTTGTTTTTCTTGTCAAGATAACTTCATGAGTATAAGGAATTTCACTTGTATTCCTACCTTGTTATTTTTTTGCTTTCATTTTATCATGTATATATATTGAATTCTATTAGAGGTTTTGAAATTATTTACTAGTATGATTACATGATTTTTATTATTTATTTTATAAATATGGTATATTACATTAATTTTGGAGTTGGTAAACTCACAAAGTTGGAAGTGAAACAACCTTGGTCATGACATGCTATGTTAGATTTGGCTTGATAATATATTATTTAAAATTTTGTATCTTTAGGAGAGAAATTGGTATAACATTATCCTTTTTCTTAGTGCATTTGTCTTGCTTTGGTATCGTTACTGTAACTTAATAAAAAAAGTGGGAAACTTCCCCTCTCTGTATCTTTCTAAGATTAAAAGATTATGTATAGTATTGGCTTTCTGTTTCTGAAATATGAGGAAAAATATGTAGATGGAACCATCTAGTTCTAGAGTTATACCTGTTGGAAAGTTACTACTCAGAGATTCTCTTTATTTATGAGATAGAGGGCTGTTTTGATTTTCACATTTTCTATACTTTTTCATAAGTTGTGTTTCTGAAGGTCTTCAACTATTTCACCTACACTTTAAAATTTATTGGCATAGAGTTGTTTATAAAGTACTCTTATCTGTTCAATATTTGAAAGATCTGTACTGATGTTTATTTGTACATATTGACTTTTTATTTTGATCAGGCTTGGTAGGAAATTACCAATTTCATTAGCTTTTCAAAGAAATAACTTTGGTTTTGTGGGATTTTCTTCTACATTACAAATTTTTACTTTCATCTTGATTGTTTCTGTGGTTCAATCACCACTGAGTACAATTTTGTTTTATAGCTCCTTGAGCTCTGTCATTAAAACACTCATGTTCTTTTTTTTCTAAAACATATATTTAGTTCTATAAATTTTCCTGAAAACATTGATTTTAATATCTCCCATGTACTTTGAATACTGTGTTTTAAAATGATTGAGCAAAAAAATGAATTTCTATTTTCAATGATTATTTGATTATAGTTTATTTAGAAGTGTTGCTTGATTTACAAATAAAAGGTTTTCTACTTAAATTGTAAACATTCCTTGCTGAAATACAGTATGATCAAAGAACATTTGTGTGTATTTTCAGTTCTTTGAAATATGTTAAAACTTACTTCATGGCCTGCTGTATGGTTTATCTTGGTAAACGTTCAAATTTCACATGAAAGTAATGTGTGATCTACAGTTGTATGGTAGGTGTTCCACAGACATCAGTTAAGAAATCTTAATGCCTGTTCATATTCATCTTTCTAAACTGATATTTTACCTATAGCAACCCTAGCTGGCTCAGTTGGTAGAGCGTGCAAGCCTTGATGTTGGGATCATGAGTTTGAGCCCCACCTTGGGTGTAGTGATTACTTTAAAAAAAAAAAAAGCTGATATTTTACCTGAATATTCTATTGGTTACTATGAAAAGTATACTAAAATCTACTTTTGTAATTTTGGATTTGCCCATTTCTCTATTCCATTATGCCAATTTTAGCTTTATGTATTTTGACACAGTTATTTTATGACTGGAAATTGTTAAATTTTATATCTTCCTGGTAACTTGATATTTTTTTAAATTATAACAACATTTCTTGTTTTATCTATAGTTTTTTCCTTAAAATAGAACAAGGATATTCAAACACTTTGGAGCATATATTTTTACAAATACTAACATTATAATTTCTTTTCTTTACATTTAAGTGAATCTCTCTTAAGACCTCTTTAGTTGCATTTTTAAATCCAATCCACTGATTTTTTGAATTTTAACATCCGTATTATTTTCTTTTCATGCGATAGAATTATTGATGTATATATGATTCTACAATTGCCATCGTGGGGTGCCTGGGTGACTCGGTTAAGCATCCAAGTCTTGATCTTGGCTCAGGTCATGATCTCACAGTTCATGGGTTTGAGGCCCTTGTTGGGGCTATATGCCAACAGTGTGGATCCTGCTTGGGATTCTCTCTTTCTCTCTCTCTCTCAAAATAAATAAAACAAAACACCCCACCACCTTAATATTTGTTTTTACTTCACATTCATTCCATTTTGTGTTCAAATTCATTTTTCTTTTCTTTTTCTTTTTCTTTTTCTTTTTAAGTTGCCTCAGTGTGGGTGACACTGTGATTCATTACGATAGCCCTTAATAAAGAACTTTGTTGTAAGGTTCCTGGGATGGCTTTTGGCTGTTAACTCTTGAGACATGGCCTCAGCTTCAGAAAGCTGCCGTCCCCCCAGTTCATTACCCTTTTAGGGGCAAGTGCACACAGTAACTGACTGATGATGTAGAGACACGGTCTGGCCGGCCGTCTCTGCTTAACTTGGGACATGTCTGAAAGACCATTCTGGCTCCAGAGTTGTCTATGTTTCAGAGTTGCCTTTGAGCCTCTACTGAAGCTCTGGTCATGTATCTGTCTACTCCCGCTTTCACTCCCTTCCTTCCACAGCTGCTGGTCATAAGGACACTTCTTAATCACCCCTCTGTACACTAAGAGTTGTAGTACACCATTTCAAAGACAGGGTTTGGGAGCAGGATCCCACATTGCCTGGTTTGCAATGAGACCACCACAACTGGTCACAAGTGAAGTACAGATAGTCCCCGGAAAAAAGGATGTTGTCCCATTGTTCATTGGTCATTTAAAGGGCATATTAGGGGCGCCTGGGTGGCTCAGTCGGTTAAGCGTCCGACTTCGGCTCAGGTCATGATCTCACAGTCTGTGGGTTTGAGCCCCGCATCGGGCTCTGTGCTGACAGCTCAGAGCCTTGAGCCTGCTTTGGATTCTGTGTCTCCCTCTTTCTCTGCCCCTCCCCTGCTCATGCTCTGTCTCTCTCTGTCGCAAAAAAATAAATAAAAACATTAAAAAAAATAAAGGGCATATTAGTGCAAAGGAACGTATTAGCTAGTGTGAGGTTCCCTGTGTTTGACAAAGTAACTCTAAAGACAGAGGAATTGGGGATATACTGAGAGAAGGTCACTAAAATGTCACAATAACTAATAGCCAACTTAGAGCAAATATGAAAAGTTGAAGGGCCTCTTTGGTAGTATCTCCTGAAGGGAGAGGACTGAGGAAGCTGAGCACGTGGCCCAGGACTTCTTTTCTAGAGTAGACAAGCAACACAATAGTTGTTTATTAAGCTGTTAAAATTACCGATCAAAACAAGTCTGCTCTGTCAAGGCTTCGGAAAGTGTGGGACCAAATGGCGACAACTGAGTTGGATTCTCCTGAAAATGACAAATCCCCAAATTCCACTGAACCCTGTAAAACTACACAAAGGGCCCAGTTTTCCCAGTTAGAACCTGTTATTCTGGCCCTGGTTTTGAGTCAGTACAGAAGCCTGCCCTGCAGGACACAGGCCCTGTCCTCTCCTTCCCATTTGGCCAACATCAACTAGCCAGGCATGACCAGCACCTGATAAGCAAGGCAGTGGTGGGTCTCTAACTACCAAATATTGCCTAATAGAAACAATACATGCCTGCAAAAGCTGAGAGGGGACACTGGGGATTGTTTTCTGTGGGTGCTTCATCAAGGGATCCACCTTTTTCATTTACTGTGATTGGAAACATTTTGACCCTTTCTATTGTCTTACGGATAAATGTGTTTAAGTCAATTTTAAAATACTAAATATTCTGGGGCACCTGAGTAGCTCAGTAAGTTAGGCGTCTGCCTCTTGATTTCAGTCCAGGTCATGATCTCATGGTTCATGAGTTCTAGCCCCCCATCAGGCTCTGAGCTGATCTGGAGTCTGCCTGGAATTCTCTCTCTCTCTCTGCTCCTCCACTGCTCATGTGAACTCTCTCTCTCTCTCTCAAAATAAATAAACTTAAAACATTTATTTAAAATATTAAACATTTACAATGTACAATTACAGATCTAGAACTATTTGTAATGTATTTTACATAGGAAGTACTCTTCCATATCCAGAGATGTAGTATGAATGAGGTATATTTCTTACTTTCAAGGAATCTACAGGGTAAGAGTGAAGAAAAATAAGCTTTGTGAGCAAAGAAAAAGAACATAGTAAGCTAATGTCAAGTTTCAGTAAAGATTTTCTGGAGTATTTGTGCTGTGACCTTGTGGCCTTGATATTAAAGGTTGAATTAGAGTTGGCCAGACATCTCCCCTACCTACCCCCATCAATCAACCAATCAATCAATAAAACGTTGATAAAGTGTTTAGCATATAAACCAAATCTCAGAGATAAATTTTCTTCTAAACTAGAGGTTAATCGACACTAGACCCACCATCCTGTCCAGCATGGGAAATTGTGAGAAAATGTACATTCCTGTTCTAGAAAAACATCTTCATAAAACTTACTTGTATAATATACTTTTTTAAGGAACCCAGAATTCAGAAATTATGTCCCATTAGGTATGATACATAACTTTTTAAAATTCAATGTGGTATTCTTATTTATGTTTGTCATGTTAATATACTATTTAGATAAACTTCTAAACTTCTAAATCATGGTGCAGTGTCTTCTTAAGACACAAAAAGAGGTTTGGACTTCATATCCTTTTTATTTTTTTTAAACATAAAGTTGTATTTCATCATACATAAATCAATGTGTTTTTGTAATCTAATTTTACCTGGTGGCATCATCAGGGATAATTCAATGATAATATGCATCAAATTTAAATTTTATTTTATTACCATTTATCAATACCATCAGGGAGCTGGGGATAAGATTTTAGTACAGAGCAAGGCAAAAAGTAATGTTGGCATCACACGTTCTCTTCATTTATTAAGACTTCTCACTCTTCCTTTGTTGTGAAGGGATTTTTAGAAATAAGTTATCTAAAAGAAACTATAGTCACTCAAGGAAATCTCTTTATATTTTACTGCTGAATTCTGCCATCAATCAGATAGTTTAATGGTGAATAATTACATCAACTATTTATTTAGTTATGAACTGTATGTGATGCTTTTTAAAAAATATATATATATATTTATTTTGAGAAAGACAGAAGGAGAGAGAGAACATGAGCAGGGGAATGGGAGAGAGAGTGGTAGAGGGAGAATCCCAACCAGGCTCAATACTGGTAGCATAGAGCCCAATGTGGGGCTCAAACTCATGAACTATGAGATCATGACCTGAGCTGAAATCAAGAATTGAACATTTAACCAACTGAGCCATCCAGGCACCCTAGAACTGTGCATGATTCTTGATATGAAACAGCACTAATTTTTATAACCTAAGAGGGCATATATGTCAACGTAATTGATTTTATAGATTAGAAAGCTTAGTGTCCTAAGTAACACACTATTAAAAGTAGCTATAAACATTTCAAATGGAGGGACACCCCTTTATCTTGCCACTTTTTCGCTCTTAAAGATCTCACTGCAAAGACATCCTTGAGGAACAATAATGCAAATGGCCAAGGCTGAAATTGTTAATTAAATGTCACAGCTTCTAGTGTGTTTTATATCCTGTTCTAGTGAGATTGTGACAATATAGCTTTCCTCTTTGAATTTACTCCATCTATGTTTATTAACTCATCTTGATACAGAATGGGAGAGCACCTTTGAATCTATTGTTAAATATAGATTGCAAATCAAGTTAGTCAGACATGGAGGTAAGCTCCCTGTACAGAGAACCCTCTGAAAAACAAACAAACAAACAAACAAACAAACCATCAATGTGTGTGTGTGTGTGTGTGTGTGTGTGTGGTATGTATGCTATTATCTTTGAATAAAATTTGAGGTGAAGAATGGGAAAAGACTAGATAAGTGTGGTTAGAGTACAACATAGAGGTTGAATTGCATATAGAAAATCAAGGGAGGCACCTGACAGGGCCATGGGATGGTAATGGTTGCATTTTTAAAAAAATGTATATTTATTTACTTAGAGAAAACGTGTGTGAGGGGAAGAGGGAGGGGTCAGAGAGAGAGGAAGAGAGAATTCTAAGCAGGCTCCATGCTGTCAGCACAGAGCCCCATGCAGGGCTCCATCTTAGGAACCGTGAGATCATGTTCTGAGATGAAATAAGAGGCAGACAGACACTTAATCAACTGAGCCACCCAGGCGCCCCAAGCCTTGTTTTGTTTTTTGTTTTTTTTTTTTTTTTTTTGAGAAGTATTCTGACTATATTATGGACTGGGTTTGGACATCATTTGGGGATATTGCAGTAGTCAATGTGAAAAATGAAAGCAGTGTGGAACATAATAGTATGTTTCAACACTTTTGGCAACCAGTTCCTAGGGAGGTAGGGTCTTTGCCCTGATATGCCTGCCTCTTGAAAGGCAGTTTGAAGAGAAAATAGAAATGTAGTGTTCAGTTCTTATCCAAAAGGAAAGATAAAAATTGGCCTTGGCTGTCTCAGAATCTAGTTGGTTTGCTCTTAACTTGACATCCTGAAAAAAAGTCTGTAAACAATAAAGGCTATGGATCAGAGAAAACTTACTTAAAATGGTAGTTTGCAAGTTAGCTCCCTGGAGATGTGTAGGCAATAAAATTAATGCAGCACTTGCCTGGCATAAATACTCACTTGTCCCCTGGGAAGTAGACAGTGGCTTATTTACAGGCTACATTTTCATAGACAGCAGTTTATGTCTCAGCACTACTTAATATCCATTATACTGCACAAGGCACCCGACATTGGATTTTAAACACAAGAATGCGACGTTGGATGTAGGATGTACAATGATTTCTTATTTTTTGAGATACTTCAATACACTGGATTATTTCAGTGCCTTATGTACTTAGGAGAGAATCCAGGCATAAAACTCAGAAGAATTCTCAAAGATTTTAAACAGGCATATTTCTAGTTCTTCAAAAGGACAACTTAAATAATAGTCATTCCTACTCAATAAAATGCAAATATGACATCTACTGACATAAATGGATTTCTTCAGTAAGGTGTCCAGTGCACTGAAATATTCTGACGCTGTAATATTTTTCAACTTAACAAGACAAGGCAAATAAAGTGAGAGGTTGGGAGACAGGGGAACCAGGAAATACCCAAGGAATTCTCCAATTTGTACAATGTAAATTGATAGAAATTTGAAATTATGTTTTCTACCTTGGAATAGGGACAAGAGGGCTAACAGTTTCTATAATGAAATGAAAGTTGATATGTCAAAATTAAAAAAGGAGTTATTTGAATATCGTTGATACTCGACTATCTTTTCCTTAACTCAGACTAATTACCACTGATAGTTGAATAGTAAATTCACCGCTTGAGGTGTCTGTGTGGGAGTGGAGCCAGAAGAGGATGTCATAGTAACAAATGTAGATAGATGTTTCTCATTCTCCTATGGTTCTTACTTTAAATGTTGTGATTTTCTTTTTAACTCAGCGGTTCATACGAAATATCATTCTTTGATTCTTTAAAACCTTTATCTTAGGTGACTTGGTAGCACTGTAGATAGCATGTCAGTGTCATAAAAACTTGATCAGTTTTCTATTAATAGTAATTAAGTCCTGTGTGTGTTTTGACTGACATCTGTGTCAGTGTCTCTTACTCTGGGATGTTTCCAGATCTAAAACAGAATTTATCAGTTTGCTTGATTTTTAATATGCTTTCCTGTCTAAGCTTTGTTGTGTTAGGGTTCTATTGGCTTTTTTTTTTTTTTTTTTTTTCAGAGAGAGAGCATGAGTGGGGAAGTGGAGCAGAGAGAGAGAATCTTGGGCAGGCTCCATGCTCAGTGTGGAGCCCAACATGGGGTTTTATCCCATAACCCTGGGATCATGACCTGACATGAAAACAAGAGTCAGTCGGTCAACCAAATGAGCCATCCAGGTGCCCTTGGGTTCTATTTGAATGTTTAGTCTGATTCCCTTATTCACTGAAACCTCTGGCAAACAGATTTTACTGGTGTTCTTGAAGGTTAAATCTCTGATCACGGGTTTGATTAAAACCCCAAACAAGCTGATCTAATCTTAGAAAATGAATGATGAATTATGATGGAAGACAGAATCCGAATTTAAATATACCTCAGCAAGCTAAAATGATGTTTAAAAACAAAAAAGTGCAATTTAGGATGAGAAAGTACAAAGTCCTACTTTCAGGTTTTAAAAATAAAATTCAGGAATTGCAATAAATCTGATAAATGGGAAAAACAAGACTTAGAAATTTCAGTTAACTGAAAGCTGCAAGTGTTGTCTGTATTCCTGTAGGGATTCAAGACATATTTCTATCTATTTCTTCTTGTGTATCAACCACTTTTTTTAAATGGCCTTCTGGAAGGCAGCAGGAGGTAAACCTAAGCATTAAGAAGAGAGGAAAGAGGGGTGCCTGGGGGGCTCAATTGGTTCGAACCCTGTGTCAGGCTCTGTGCTCACAGCTCAGAGCCTGGAGCCTGCTTTAGGTTCCGTGTCTCCTTCTCTCTCTGCCCCTCCCCCTCTGAGGCCTCTCACTCTGTCTCTCTTTCTGTCTCTCAAAAGTAAATAAGCATTAAAAAAAAAAACTTAGGAAAGAAATCTGCATTCTTTGATGCTTGTGGTTTCACATCTCTTTGGACTTCAGCATCTTCGTGTATCAAGAGAAGAGCCAGTCTAATTATTAACCTCTCTTTAGCTTTAATTTGCAAAATGGAATACAAGCTTGTATAACACACTTGTGTGTAAGACTGGTCTGTATCAACAGAAGGCAGTTAAGATATTGCTGGGATTTTGCTCCTCATAAACCACTGGAAAAACTTTCTGTATTGTAAAGGGAATACATCCATCTCAGAAGCCAAAACACAAATCACTGGGAGAATACAGAAAAGTGTGTTTTATTAACACAAGTGTCATTTACAGCCTACATACAGTCTGACAATCTACCAGAGAAATTTTAAAGAAAAGGTTATGGTTTTGATGTACTTTAGAATATTGACCTAGTTTAACTCACCTAGTAATTTTATCTTAAGTTTATTTAATACTCAAAATTTATGTGTAATGCTCTTAGAAATAGCTTTATTATTATGAGTGCCTCTTTAGCTAAATATAGGGCTTTATGTTCATTTTATGTTTTTCTGAAAATCATGTTGTAAACTTTTGTCAAGTGTATATGATGACATAAGGAATTCAACAGATAGTTTTATTTTCTAGGACCTTGGTAAGGTCTTTTGAAAGCATTTTATTTTCTTTCCTGCGAGCAACCTTTTTCTGTTCGCAGTCACATTTCATAAGGTTAGGTAAATTAAAATTAAATTATAATTACAGTAATCACTTGAACTGCCTAATCAAGGTTGAGATAAGTACTTAATTTGACTACAGGAACAGAAATCCATTGGATAGTAAAAGATATTAGAATAGTAGGGGCACCTGGGTGTCCCAGTTGGTTGGGTGTCCACCTCTTGGTTTCAGGTGGTTTCAATCCAAGGTTTGGTTGGGTCAATCCTTGGTTTCAATCCAAGGATTGGTTGGGTCATGATCCCAGGGTTGTGGAATCGAGCCTCATGTCAAACTCTACACTGACTGTGGAGCCTGCTTGCGATTCTCCCTCTCTCTGCCCCTCCCATGCTCATGAGCGTGTGCTCTCTGCCTTTCTCTCTCTCATGGAAAATAAAATAAAATAAAATAAAAATAACAGTGAAATCATATGGTATTTGTCTTTCTCTGACTGGCTTATAGTACACTTAAAACTAATAAAACACTGTATATTAACTACCCTGGAATTAGAATACACATAATAGGAATGTTTATCTGGTGAACCAATGGGACATTGGTAGTTTGTTAAGAAGAGTGAAACTTTCCATGCTGATACTCGTGTAAATAATAAGATCTCTGCATGCCTCGTTTTCAAGTCTGTAATGAAAAGGTCTGATTAGCTCATTTGCTCCAATCAATTTATTTTAATGTGTCAAATCTTTCCACTGCAATTGGTATCTATTGAAGTTTATGCTTATGTTTGTGTCTGAACACATGGTTTATTTTCTAGTGCAAGGGGTGATAAGGGAGTGGTGGAAAGTCTATTGAGCAATCTTTATCAGGTCACTTATCTGATCACTTATCACTTACCTGAGGAGCAGAAAGTATTCCTGGAGAAAAAGGGGTAAGGGAGTTGTTTCAAAGGCAGAGCCCTAGCAGGGGATAATCAAGACTGGTTTTGCAGCAAAAGAAGGAAGAGCTTTTTGTTTGCTGTTGGTTTATTTGTTTTTAGAAGAAGCTTTATGGATTTAAATTATGATGGGAAATTGCTTGAAACTAGAAAACAGTATAGAACAAAGTAGTGCCTGTTTGCCGCATATTTGGCCAGTGAAAGTGGACAGCAACTGGGAAGTTGCTCCAGACAGCAGAGGATGTGGAATGCAGTGATGTTATGTACCGCAGCAGGAGAAACAGCAGTTACAGCCAGATGACAAATGACAGGGATGTGCTCCTCCTCGAAGGGAGAGTAAAGGATGTGGGCTTTGGAGGACCAGTATGCTGGATTCCTTTCCAGTCTGGATAGTGAGGGTTTGAGTCCATTTTAAGTTACTTTAGACAAAGGAAGAATGTCACTGCTTTTCATACCCTAACATGTTATCCTAGGACAAAAACTTAGAGCAAATAGGACAACAAAATTCATAAAAACTCAGGCATCCGTGAGCAAGATAAAGGACATTATTTAAGGGAGAAGAGACACTAAGAGAGAAAGATTAAGTGCTAGGTACCAGTTTAACTTTGAGAGATGAGTTCTGTAACTAGTTATGCCTCAGAGAGCCTGGGTGGCTCAGTCAGTTGAGCATCTGACTCTTGATTTCAGCTCAGGTCATGATTCCACGGTCCTGGGATTGAGCCTCACATCAGGCTCTGTGCGTTGAGCATGGAACCTGTTTAATATTCTCTCTCTCCTTCTGCTCCTCCCCGTTAAAGAAGGTCTGAATAAATGGAAAGATAAGGACGCCTGGGTGGCTCAGTTGGTTAAGCATCTTACTTTGGCTCAGGTTATGATCTCATGGTTTGTGGGTTTGAGCCCTGCTTTGGGCTCTGTGCTGACAGCTCAGAGCCTGGGGCCTGCTTCAGATTCTGTATCTGCCTCTCTCTCTCTCTGCCCTTCCCCCACTCATGTTCTGACTCTCTCTCTCTTTCTGTCTCACACGCGCGCGCGCGCACACACACACACACACACACAAATAAACATTGAAACAAATTTTTAAGAACTCTAGGAAATGGCCTCTTGAATTCTTGACATACTCCATATTATATTTCTTGAAAAGATGTTGGAAAACCTAGGTTAGAGGGGTGTCTCAGGGGCTCAGCCAGTTAAGCACCTAATTTTGGCTCAACTCATGATCTCATGGGTTTGTGGGTTCGAGCCCCACATTGGGCTCTTTGCTTACAGCTCAGAACCTGGGGCCTGCTTAGGATTCTGTGTCTCCCTCTCTCTCTGTCCCTTCCCAATCGTTCTCTCTCTCTCTCTCAAAAATAAATAAACATTGAAAAAAACAGCCCAGATTAGAAAATTGGGCTTCCAACTTAGTGATTTATTGCCTCCAGAAAGAGTGAATTGATGAATCATTTCCCCTTCAAGTCACTTTTTTCAACAGTTGAGGCATTTTAAACAGAATACAACTGATTACAATAAGGGCTTTAGCTGTTTAACGTGGTGATTCTATGTGTGCCAACTTCTAAGTGCAAAAAAGAATGTAGTCTTGAAATATGGTGCCTTCACTTAAAATAACCACTTTGTATGGAAATTAACGCACTTAAGGGCTAGACAAACAGACCTTTTTCTTTTCTTTTTTTTCCCCTTCCCATGCATAGGAGAAAGGAAATGAATACCAGTACAGTTAACATATTCTATTCCATCAAGTTTTCTTGTTCACTTGTTCTTTCATTCTTCTCGTTAATAAAATCCGAAAGCCATCTGTACATAATGTGCGAGGTAAATTGAATAGACAGAGTAATTTTATTAGTGATTTAATTTACCTAGCAGCAGTGTTTGTAGAAGCCTCTGGGTTTTTCCCACTCTATATTTCCAAACCATAATTCCTTCCCTTTCATAAGTACCATTATATTAAAAGTTGTTGAAATAAACTAGATTATGTATTTTCTAACTGCACAGAATAATGGTTATCCAGCTAGGAAAATAAGTCTTTTTAATAGATGATGCCATCTTATTCATGTTTATTGAAGTTTAATGGCCAAAGCAGCAGACCTTGGAAGAATGCTGGTGTTCAGGGAATTTCCTTAAATTGGAATCTTAATCCAACTGGAAAATGGTCAGGGGAAGCACTTATATGCAGAGGATGTAATAAGTATGTTGATGCATTCCCCCCCCCCCATGCATTCCGTGGGGATTTTTTCTTTTTTTTAAGGAGACATATGTTTTGCTGACCATGTGAAATTATCCCTCTCTCTCAGTTAAATATTACAGGTGGGGAATCCAGAAAAATGACAACAGAAAACACCATCAAGGTCTCAATGAAATTCTTACAAAATATCATGTATCAGAAAAGATTACATGATATTATACAATAGCAAGAGTATTACTCAAGATAAGAATTGAATATTTTATAATTACTGGACAGTCAACTAAATCTAAGTTTTGCTATTACCCCCTAATTCTGAAGATCATTCTTTTAGTTTGCATGCATTTGGATTATAGCTTCTTTTGTATTTTAAGTTTATTTACTTATTTTGAGAGGAAGGAGGTGGGGAGAGAGAGAGAGGGAGGGAGGGAGAGGGGAGGGAGAAAGGGAGAGGGAGAGGGAGAATCCCAAGCAGGCTCCATGCTGTCAGTGCAGACTGAGTCACCCAGGCACCCCTGGATTATAACGTCTGAATTCTGACTCTATTTTCAAAGCGTATTGCCAGGAGCAAGCAAAAGCTAGATAATCACCCCAGTTCACAGTGTTCAAGAGATTAAATGAGAAGGTCAGTGAGCTGAATGATGAGTCTGTGTCCATGAGGTCAAAGAGATATAGTTACTGCTCACAAAGAATATGTTAGAACCAAAGAAAGTGAGGCCCCGAGATGTCTCTTGAGTGACTGCTAGAGACCATCAGAGCTGGAATCAAACCAGACAGGTTGGTTCTCTGTGAGAGAAGAGTTTCTATATGTAGAATCCCAAGCCTAGCTAAACAGTCCTTGAGGTAAATGACAGAACTAATACATTTTCAGATATCTAAAGACAGGTGATTTATCCTCCATGAATTTTTCTCAAATAATTATTTGACCTTGTATTGTAGCAAGATGAAAAATAGATGAAAACAGAAATTAGGGGGAAAAATGTAGTCAGTTCCAAAAAATGCATTTAGTTAAATGAAAATAATTATTGGTTATACAAAGAAACACATGTGCTTGCAAAAAAAAAAGAAAGATCCAAGAAAAAGGTTGAAATTACAAAACAATAGTCCAACCTGAGAACTTCAGAAAATGTGTAAGTGAATGGAAAAAAATAATGATTTCAAAGTACACATAAACAAGCAAGTAATAGTGATACAGGTAATTTAATTTTTATAAACTTTTTCCAGAATTGAGAAAAAATTTGGTATGTTGTTCTATGTTACAGAAACTTTTTTAGAGCAAAGGAAAAGGGAAAAGAAATTTTAAATCGTTTTATTAGGTCATTTTAACTTATACTAACTCTAGACAGACAAATCAATGAAAGATAGATTTAGGCAAATCTCAATTATGAAAATAAAATGCAAAAATACTAAATCAATACATACCCATTGGAATGATGTCTCATATGCTAGGAGTATGTCCTACCAGTTGGAAGTCTAGAGGCAAAGAAACCCATTATATTATATAGAACCATTAAAAATGCTGGATACATTATTAGCTACATTTGTAAATGTTTCTCAGTGATACAGGCAGTATATTTAAAAAAAATCAATTTTCAAGAAAGAAAAAAATGTTATAACTTTCACTGAATAGTTCAAAGGTAGACAAGGCAGAAGCTAATAGAATTACAAGGGAATTTAACAAATTCACCATATAGTTGTGTTTCCAAAGAATGCTTAATGCTAAATATAGAAAGCTGACAAAAATGTCTTATAGTTGTATAGTCAATATGGACTACAACAATTAACATTTTTGATCATCACATCTAATATGTAGAAGATACAGGTTTTAAAAATTGAGTAACCATCTACAAAATCAATTATATACAAGTACCCAATTAACAATAAGTCTCTCAGCAACTATCACTTGCAGCACCATCTTCAAGCAAAATGAAATTAAATCACAGTATAATAGGGGAGAGGCTTGGCAAACCAAAAACACAGTATCATGTGACCTATGGATCAATTAAGAAAAAAGAATGGAAATAAGTCAATAAGTAAAACTGAAAAAAACGTAAGGATGTAGTGTCAAAATTTTCTAAAATTATTGCTAGAAAGGAATTTACAACTTTAATTGGTAATATTAAAATAAAAGAGGGAGTGAAAATTTGTGCGCTAAGCAGACATGCTAAGAAATTATACACACACACACACACACACACACACACACACACACAATAAAGCCAAAAGCAAAGGAAAGATAATTAAAAAGAAATCAAAGAAACATGACAGAACTATAATGACGCCAAGGCTTGAGTTGTTCCTTGAAAAGATTAATAAATTGGCTAATTTCAGGAACAATTAATGATAGAAGAGGAGAAAGAAAAAGGCAAAGAGAAGGGGAGAGAAAGAGAAGGAGAGAGAAAGAGGGAGAAGGAAGGAAAGAAGGAAGTGAGGAAGGAAGGAGAAGAAAAGAGAAAGAAGGAAGAAAAGAAAGATAGGAAAAGAAAAGAAAGAAGGGAAGAAAAGAAAGAAAGAAGTAAAGAAAGAAAGGAGAAGAAAAGAAAGAAACAAAGAAAGAATGGGGCACCTGGGTTGCTCAGTTGGTTAGATGTCTGACTTCAGCTCAGGTCATGATCTTACAGCTCATGAGTTTCCAGCCCCGTGTCAGGCTCTGTGCTGACAGCTCAGAACCTGGAGCCTGCTTCAGATTCTGTGTCTCCCTCTCTCTCTCTGCCCTTCCCTCACTTGTGCTCTGTCTCTAAAAAATGAATAAATGTAAAAAAAAATTAAAAAAGGAGAAGAAAAGAGAAGGAAGGAAGGATGGAAAGAAAGATAAGGAAAGAAAAGAAAGGCAGAAAAGAGACGGAAAGGAAGATGGGAGAGAGAATCAGAAACCAAACATGTGGTAGTGTGATACAGCGTTAGCATCTGAGGCATCTAGGTAAGGGATGCATGGGATTTTTTTTGTACTGTTTTTGCAGTTTTCTCCAAGGCTGTAGTTATGCCAAATTAAAAATTTTAAATGCTCCAAATTTTCACAAAGGATTATATTTTATGAATTTTAAGTTACTTGAATTTTGTGTTTCATTTAACAAGTTCACAGAAGCCCGTTCACAGAAGCCCGTCAATTCAAGATTATTTTACTGCATAAAAAATAATCTAAAGACAGGGATTTAAAATTAAATCACAAAATGTAAAGATTTGCATCAAGAAAGAGCATTGGATATGCAGCCTTGTTCAGGATGACAGTCAAAAAATGGAAAATATGAAATACTGTTCAATGGCATTTTGTGAAATATTTTTACTTTTGTGATAAGTTAGTACAATACACGAAAGGCAAATGATTTGCTATACATATATTTTATATACACTGGGCTGTTTGTTAAGAGTAGTATGAAAGACATTCTCTGACAATGTCAAGAGTAATTAGTTAGGTTATATTTGAATGGATAATTCCAAATTCCTTTGTGCTTTTCCACTTATTGCCTGCCATCCACCTGACAACTCTCCAGGATACAAATATTCAGGAAATCATTAAGAGCTTGACCATGGAATAGTGGAGGTTTCAGTGTGATTTGGGGCATTTACATGTTCTTTTCAGGACTAAGCTTTCTAAATTGATAGAACTTTGGAGTATATCAGAAGGGTGTATCAATCAGTCTGAAGTGACACCATGTTCATAATAAGAAAAGTATCACATGTAGAACAATCACCACAGAAATTAGATTTTTTTCTGACGTGATCACGAAGAAAGCCACAAAGTTGAACACATCCCATCTCCCGTATCTCAGTTACCTTGAGTGTACGTGCACAGGCTAATGAATTTTAGGATGAAAAGATCCTTGTTTTCAACTTGTATCCACTAAAAATACAGTGGTACAGTTGTATGGTTCTATCATAATCTGAAATTATGATTTTTTTCTTGATAATTTTGATTTTCAATATATATTTTTTTAATTTTTTAATTTTTTTAATTTATTTTTTTACTTGTGTGGGGGGAGGTGACGGACAGATGAGAGAGGGAGAGAG